>NC_141554.1:148966876-150356876 GCF_021556685.1 Rattus norvegicus
TTGACAGGAGTTGGTGAGAGTGACTATGAGGGATGACAAACAGAATTATACTTCCCTCTGTTTCTTAATCCAAATGACTTACACGGTAGAGTGTTAATATTAATGAACACAATTCTCCCCGGGACAGACTGACGTCAAAATTGGAGCTAAATTTACTTTTGTAACTGCACTTAAACTGACATTATGCTATAATTGTCTGGGTGTTTTTAGGAAATAAGCACTGAAAAAGTACATGTTCTTGTATTCAGACTTACCATTTGTTCTTTTTTGGTCTTTATATTGTATTCAAGCAAAGGGTATGGTATTATCAAACAATGAAACTGTAACCTAGTTCTATGGGCAGAAAGAGGAAGTTTTAGTGAGAAAATGGTCTTGGAACAATAGATGGAGTTTAAGATATGTTAGGTTTAAGGTGGTGTCAAGCTATCTCAGTGGAAATGACAATTGCACCAGTATGGTTGCAAGGCACACAAGATTTTGGATAGTTGGGTAATCATTCCACAAGATGTAATCAGTTAGAGAAATATAGCAAAGAGCAGAGAATTGAACTGGTGATCCCTGTTCATATACAGGACAAGAAATAGGCAAATCAAAGTCACAGGTAATGCACAGGCAGAGTGTTAAGAGGGAATCAGGTGAGTGAAAGACCAAGAGAGACATGTTCATAGCTAAGATGAACTTGAGTACTGAAAGACTATCTATACAAAGAAATGAAAACTGAATATTTTAGGTATAAAGTTTTGTTTTAATTCTGGCGGTATGGTAAACAGAGAGTTATTATTTGAAAGATGAGTTCATATTAAGCATAGTAGAGAAGTTAAAATGAAAAGAGACAAATAGTTCTAGTTATGGTATTATCAAGGAAAATATTTTAATAGCTTATTTTTTATTTAGTATAAAAATTATCTGTGCTTATTATAGCTTTAAAAAACCCCAAACTACAAAGAAGAAAATAAAAAACACAATAATTGCAACAATATAGAAAAAATAATTGTCATTCTTGTTTAGATAAACAGTTTTAGATATGGATTTACACAGATAATGGTGAGGAAATTGGGGTCCCCTCATGGGGTTTTTAGACTCATTAAGAAAATAATTTAGACCTCCAGTTTCTAGCTCGAGCCTGAACCTCACAGCTCCCTGCTCCCAAATCCCATGGGAGAGAGAGCTCATCGCCTAGACAGGTGGGCACTCCTGAGATTGCAGGGCAGGAGAGACTGCCAGTACTGCCCACCCCTGCCCACATCCCTGGACCAAGAGGAAACTGTATAGGGCCTCTAGGAGCAGGAAGATAGGGGCACTCAAGCTGCAGGTACCCTGCAGTACGGACTGCACCTGAATCTGAAGGGACCTGGTCAAACAGCTGCCTGCAGCCAAATCCCGTGGGAGGGAGAGCTAGACCTTCAGAGGGGCAGACACGCCTGGGAAGCCAGAGGAGACTACTGACTACCCACATTTCTGACTCTAGAGGAAATCACCTAGCGCCATCTGGACCCCCTGTGTGCAGGGACCCAGGAGAAGGCAGGGAAGGACCTTTTGGTTGCTGCCCTCATGGAGAGCTGAAACCTAGCCTCGAGGAGTGACTTCAGGCCCAAGACCAGAGGTAAGACCAACTTTTCTGCTGCAAGTGACCTGCCTGGTGGACTCAGGACACATGCCCAAAGAAATTGCTGAAGACCAGTAGAAAGGAAAGACTACACGCCTGAAAGCAGAACACTCTGTTCCCATAACTGGCTGAAAGAAAATAGGAAAACAGGTCTACAGCACTCCTGACACACAGGCCTATAGAACGGTCTAGCCACTATCAGAAATAGCAAGGTAACACCAGTGACAACTTGATGGTGAGAGGCAAGCGCAGGAACCCAAGCAACAGAAACCAAGACTACATGGCATCATCGGAGCCCAATGCTCCCACTAAAGCAAACACTGAATATCCAAACACACCAGAAAAGCAAGATCTAGATTTAAAATCACATTTGATCATGAAGATGGAGGACTTCAACAAAGACATAAAAAACTCCCTTAAATAAATACAGGAAAACACAAATAAGTAGAAGCCTATAGAGATGAAACACAAAATCCCTGAAAGAATTTCAGGAAAACACAATCAAACAGGAGAAGGAATTGAAAATGGAAATAGAAGCAATAAAGAAAGCACAAATGGAGAAAACCCTGGATATAGAAAACCAAAGGAAGACACAAGGAGCTGTATATAACAAGCATCACCAACAGAATACAAGAGATAGATGAGAGAATCTCAGGAGGAGAAGATTCCATAGAAATCATCAACACAACTGTCAAAGTTAATGGAAAATGGAAAAAGTTACTGGCCCAGAACATGCAGGAAATCCAGGACACAATGAGAATATCAAACCTAAGGATAATAGGTATAGAAGAGAGTGAAGACTCCCAACTCAAAGGACCAGGAAATGTCTTCAACAAAATCATAGAAGAAAATTCCCTAACCTAAAGAAAAAGATGTCCATAAACATAAAAGAAGCCTACAGAACTCCAAATAGATTGGACCAGAAAAGAAACTCCTCCCATTACATAATAGTCAAAACACCAAATACCTTTGCTATGATACAGAATTTATTTGTTAAAGTTTAAAAGTACAAGGTTGAGTGCCAGTCCCTCTATTCATTTCATTATGAACTTCTAAGTTGATTACACATGTGAGTTAAGGACCAAATAGCAAAATCATGGCTCTTGGTGAGAGCACTTTTAAGAAAATATTAAGATATAAAGACAACAGTCTAGATTGTCTTCTATAGATAGAAAGTTTTCAAAAAAACGTCAGAAATCCACAAAATTTGAGGTTTAAAGTTATTTATCTTTTGTTGAGACAGATCTGCTTCTAATAGTTTCCCTTTGGCATAGTTAATGAAGAATTTGAACATCTCTACCTGCAGGTGAGTCAATACTTTGTGGCTAGGCAGTCACTGGACAAAACTGCCTGTTTCATCTGCAGACTGATACTGTCCAGAAAAGGACAAATTATGCAGAATAGTTGACTGATAAGGTCTGCCAAGACAGGGTGGTCAGCCCTTCAAAAATCTGTATTTCAACAGTCTGTAAATTGATTTTTGAGACAGAAGACTGAAGACTTGCGTTCACATGTTGCTAACAGGGAACTGTGTTAGTAGAGATTTTTCTCTACAACCTCTCAGTTCTGGAAGCTGTGTTAGGCTTCCTATGTGTATAGTTCTCTGGTCATTCAAAGATTTCTGATGTGGTTGAAGACTGGTAGTCTCGTAGACAAACCAAGCTGTTTAGCATTGAGAAAGATAATACATTTGAAAGGGTGATTTATCAGATGGCATACGATCTCTAACCAGGATATAAGTCAGGTATAGAATTAAAGTCTTTTAGGATAGGTGACAAGGTGCTTTAAGTAATGGACAAAATGGATGGACTGGGTGTTGAGTATATCATATATTGTAAAATTGTAGAATGGAAATAATAGTACTCAATTTATATATAAGTGAAAAGGACTTTTAACTGGACAAAAATGGGGAAATGTTGTGGTTTGCCCTAGAGTTATCTGTATTTGGATGCTAATTCCACTGCCCCAAGGACAGGTACCTAGTCATGTACTCTGGAATCAAGTGACTTCACCAGAAACTTCTCCCCATTTAAATTTGTAAAATACAGGTGAGGGGCAGGTACAAGACAGAAGGAGGCCTGTCACTGGAGGAGAAGGAAGGATGGGTGGGAGAGAATTTTAGGGAAGACGAGGAGACTAGAACTGAGAGAAGAGACAAGAGGAGACAGAAGGAGAAGCCATGGCAAGAAAATGGAGGCTGATGTAAAGATCTCGCTCTGTGTTTCTACAGGTTGTTATCAATGTTCCTAAGGGGTGGATGGTACCTGGCTTTGTATATTTAAGTGGGTAATTATATCTAATCAGTTGGATCTAAAAAATATATATACCAAATGCACAAAACAAAGAAAAAATATTAGAAGCACAAAGGGAAAAACATCAAGGAACCTATAAAGGCAGACCTATCAGAATTACACCAGACTTCTTTTTTTTTTTTTTTGGTTCTTTTTTTCGGAGCTGGGGACCGAACCCAGGGCCTTGCGCTTCCTAGGCAAGCGCTCTACCACTGAGCTAAATCCCCAACCCTTACACCAGACTTCTAACCAAAGACTTTGAAAGCCAGAAGATCCTGAACGGATGTCAGTCCCTAAGAGAACACAAATGCCAGCCCGGGTTACTGTATCCCACGAAACTCCCAATTAACATAGATGGAGAAATCAAGATATTCCATGACAAAACCAAATTTACACAATATCTTTCTACAAATCTAACCTAACAAAGGATAATAAACGGTAAAGCCCAATACAAGGAGGCAAGCTACACCCTAAGAAAAAAAAGGAAGAAACTAATCATTTTGCAAGAAAACAAAGAGAAGACGGGCACACAAACATAATGTCACATCTAAATAAGAATATAACAGGAAACAACAATCACTATTCTTTAATATCTCTCAGCATCAATGGACTCAATTCCCCAATAAAAAGACACAGATTAACAAACTGGATATGCAATGAGGACCCAGCATTTAGCTGCCTACAGGAAACACACCTCAGAGACAAAGACAGACACTACCTCAGAGTAAAAGGCTATAAACAACTTTGCAAGCAAATGGTCTGAAGAAGCAAGCTGGAGAAGCCATTCTAAAATTGAATAAAATCGATTTTCAACCAAAGTCATCAAAAAAGATAAGGAAGGACACTTCATATTCATCAAAGGAAAAATCCACCAAGATGAACTCTCAACCCTAAATATCTATGCTCCAAATGCAAGGGCACCTACATACATAAAAGAAATCTTTCTAAAGCTCAGAGCACACATTGCACCTCACACAATAATAGTAGGAGATTTCAACACCCCACTCTCATCAATGGACAGGTCATGGAAACAGAAATTAAACAGAGACATAGACAGACTAAGAGAAGTCATGAACCAAATGGACTTAACAGATATTTATAAAACATTTTATTCTAAAACAAAAGGATATACCTTCTCACCACCTCATGGTACGTTCTCCAAAATTGACCACATAATCAGTCATAAAATAGGCCTCATCAGATACAAAAATATAGAAATAATCCCATCTGTCCAATCAGACCACCACGGGCTAAAACCAGTCTTCAATAACAATACAGAAAGAACGCACACATATACATGGAAGTTGAACAATGCTCTACTCAATGATAACCTGGTCAAGGAAGAAATAAAGAAAGAAATTAAAGACTTCTAAGAATGTAATGAAAATGAAGGTACAACATGCCCAAACTTATGGGGCACAATGAAAACTGTGCTAACAGGAAAACTCATAACTCTGAGTGCCTGCAGAAAGAAACAGGAAAGAGCATATGTCAGCAGCTTGACAGCACACCTAAAAGCTCTAGAACAAAAAGAAGCAAATACACCCAGGAGGAGTAGAAGGCAGGAAATAATCAAACTCAGAGCTGAAATCAACCAAGTAGAAACAAAAGGGACTATACAAAGAAACAACAGAACCAAAAGTTGGTTCTTTGAGAAAATCAACAAGATAGATAAACCCTTAGCCAGACTAACGAGAGGACACAGAGAGTGCGTCCAAATTAACAAAATCAGAAATGAAAAGGGAGACATAACTACAGATTCAGAGGAAATTCAAAAAATCATCAGATCCTACTATAAAAGTCTATATTCCACAAAACTTGAAAATCTGGAGGAAATGGACAATTTACTAGACAGATACCAGGTACCGAAGTTAAATCAGGAACAGATAAACCATTTAACCAATCCCATAACTCCTAAAGAAACAGAAGCAGTCATTTTAAAAGTCTCCCAACCAGAAAGAGCCCAGGTCCAGATGGGTTTACTGCAGAATTATATCAGACCTTCATAGAAAACCTCATACCAATACTATCCAAATTATTTCACAAAATGGAAACAGATGGAGCACTACCAAATTCCTTCTATGAAGCCACAATTACTCTTATACCTAAACCACACAAAGACCCAACAAAGAAAGAGAACTTCCGACCAATTTCCCTTATGAATATCGATGCAAAAATACTCAATAAAATTCTTGCAAACTGAATCCAAGAGCACATCAAAACAATCATCCATCATGATTAAGTAGGCTTCATCCCAGCTATACAGAGGTGGTTTAATATACGGAAAACCATCAATGTAATCCATTATATAAAGAAACTGAAGGATTAAAAATCACATGATCAGGGCTGGAGAGATGGCTCAGCCGTTAAAGGCTAGGCTCACAACCAAAAATCACATGATCAGATGCTGAGAAAGCATTTGACATAATTCAGCAACCCTTCATGATAAAATTACTGGAAAAACAGGAATTCAAGGCCCATACCTAAAGTTAAAGCCATATACAGCAAACCAGTTGCTAACATTAAACTAAATGGAGAGAAACTTGAAGCAATCCCAATAAAATCAGGGATTAGACAAGGCTGCCCACTCTCTCCATACTTATTCAATATAGTTCTTGAAGTTCTAGTCAGAGCAATCAAACAACCAAAGGAGATCAAGGGGATACAGATTGGAAAAGAAGAAGTCAAAATATCATTATTTGCAGATGATATGATAGTATACTTAAGTGATCCCAAAAGTTCCCCCAGAGAACTACTAAAGCTGATAAACACCTTCAGCAAAGTGGCTGGGTATAAAATTAACTCAAATAAATTAGTAGCCTTCCTCTACATAAAAAAGAAACAAGCTGGGAATGAAATTAGTGTAATGATACCCTTCATTATAGTTCCAAATAATATAAAATACCTTGGTTTGACTTTAACCAAGCAAGTGAAAGATCTGTATAATAAGAACTTCAAGCCTCTGAAGAAAGAAAGTGAAGAAGATCTCAGAAGATGGAATGATCTACCATGCTCATGGATTGGCAGGATTAATATAGTAAAAATGGCCAGTTTAGCAAAAGGGATTTACAGATTCAATGCAATCCCCATCAAAATTCCAATCCAGTTCTTCATAGAGTTGGACAGAACAATTTGCATATTCATCTGGAATAACAAAAAACCCAGGATAGCTAAAACTATCCTCAACAATAAAAGGATTTCTGGGGGAATCACTATCCTTGAACTCAAGCAGTATTACAGAGCAATAGTGGTAAAAACTGTATGGTGTTTGTACAGAGACAGCTAGATAGACCAGTGGAATAGAATTGAAGACCCAGAAATGAGCCCATACACCTATGGTCACTTGTTTTTTGACAAAGGTGCCTAAACTATCCAATGGAGAAAAGATAGCATTTTCAGCAAATGGTGCTGGTTCAACTGTAGGTCAGCACGTAGAAGAATGCGGATCGATCCATTCTATCACCCTGTACGAAGCTTTAGTCCAACTGGATCAAGGACCTCCACATCAAACCAGATGCACTGAAACTAATAGAAGAAAAAGTGTGGAAGAATCTTGAACACATGGGCACTAGAGAAAATTTCCTGAACAAAACACCAATGGCTTATGCTCTAAGATCAAGAATTGACAAATGGGATAACATAAAACTACAAAGTTTCTGTAAGGCAAAGGACACTGTTTTTAGGACAAAGCGACAACCAACAGATTGGGAAAGGATCTTTACCAATCCTAAAACTGATATAGGTCTTATATCCAAAATATACAAAGAACTCAAGAAGTTAGACTGCAGGGAGACAAATAACCCTATTAAAATTGGGGTTCAGAGCTAAACAAAGAATTCACAGCTGAGGAGTGCCGAATGGCTGAGAAACACCTAAAGAAATGTTCAATATCTTTAGTCATAAGGGAAATGCAAATCAAAACAACCTTGAGATTCTACCTCACACCAGTCAGAATGGCTAAGATAAAAAACTCCAGCGACAGCAGATACTGGCGAGAATGTGGAGAAATAGAAACACTCCGCCATTGTTGGTGGGATTGCAGACTGGTATAACCATTCTGGAAATCAGTCTGGAGGTTCTTCAGAAAATTGGATATTGTACTACCTGAGGACCCAGCTATACCTCTCTTGGGCATATACCCAAAAGATGCTCCAACATACAACAGAGACACATGCTCCACTATGTTCATAGCAGCCTTATTTATAATATCCGGAAACTGGAAATGACCCAGATGCCCTTCAACAGAAGAATGGATACAGAAAATGTGGTACATCTACACAATGGAATACTACTCTGCTATCAAAAACAATGACTTTATGAAATTCATAGGCAAATGGATGGAAGTGGAAAATCTCATCCTTAGTGAGGTAACCCAATCACAGAAAAACACACATGGTATGCACTCATTGATAAGTGGATATTACCCCAAATGCTCGAATTACCCTAGATGCACAGAACACATGAAACTCAAGAAGGATGACCAAAATGTGAATGCTTCACTCCTTCATTAAAAGGGGAAGAAGGATACCCTTGGGAGGGAATAGGGAGGCAAAGTTTAGAACAGAGTCTGAAGGAACACCCATTCAGAGCCTGCCCCACATGTGGCCCATACATATACAGCCACCAAACTAGATAAGATGGATGAAGCAAATAGTGCAGGCTGACAGGAACCGGATATAGATCTCTCCTGAGAGACACAGCCAGAATATGGCAAATACCTAGGCGAATGCCAGCAACAAACCACTGAACTGAGAATAGGACCCCCGTTGAAGGAGTCTTAGAAATTACTGAAAGAGCTTGAAGGAGCTTGAGACCCCATATGAAAAACAATGCCAAACAACCACAGATTTCAGGAACTGAGCCACTACACAAAGACTATACATGGACTGACCCTGGGCTCAAACTGCATAGGTAGCAATGAATAGCCTTGTCAGGCCACCAGTGGAAGGGGAAGCCCTTTGTCTTGCCAAGACTGAACCCCCAGTGAACGGGATTGTTGGGGTGAGGGCAGTGATGGGGGGATGATGGGGAGAGGAATACTCATATAGAAAGGGAATGGGGAGGGGTTAGTGGAATGTTTGCCTGGAAATCGGGAAAGGGAATTACAATTGAAATGTAAATAAGAAATGCCCAATTTTATAAAGATGGAGGAAAAAAGAAAAATGATTTAATTACGGCTTCAAAAGTAAGATCAAAAACAATTTTTTATTAGAATTCCAAAGAAAAACTTTAGATTAAGCAAGCTGTGAATCTCTGGGAGTTTCCTGACAAAGGAGAATGAAGAAGAGAAGAACAGAGGTCATGCCATTTCAGTTGGTGTTAGAGGTCACACACTATAGATAAGCCTCCATATGGCAAGCAGGAACTGTTTATAGAAAGACTAAGGAAACCAAGTTATAGGTGGAAAGCTAAAGATATTAAAGAAAGCATGCTTAAGGAAAAGATGGAAGAGAGAAAGAAAGGTTATGTTTATTGTTTTTTAATCAATACTTTTAGCTTGAATTGCTTTTCACTTCCTCTCTTAATGTTTTTTATTATCTTCTTTTAATTGGATATTTTTTCTTTACATTTCAATGTTATCTCCTTTCCTGGGTTTCCCCTCTGCAATTCCCTTCTCCCATCTCCCCCCCCCCTGCTCCAATGAAGGTACTCCCCCACCCAACAACCCACTCCCTCCTACCTCACTGCCCTGGCATTCTCCAACAATGGGGCATCAAGCCTTCACAGGACCAAGGGCCTCCCCTCCCATTGATGCCAGATAAATCCCCTTCAGCTCTTTCATTCCTTCCCCTAGCTCCTCCTTTGGGGTCTCTGTGATCAATCTGATAGTTGGCTTTAAGCATCCACATCTGTATTTGTCAGGATCTGGCATAGCCTCTCAGGAGACCAATCTATCAAACTCCTGTCAGCAAGCACTTCGTAGTATCAGCAATAGTGTCTGGGTTTGGTATCTGTAGGTGGGATGGATCCCCAGGAGGGGCAGGCTTTTTTTCCAGCCTCTGCTCCATTCTTTGTCCCTAAATTTCCTTTATAGAGGAGCAATTCTGTGTTATAATTTTGGAGATGGTTGGGTGGCTCCATCCTTCAAACAGGGAGCCATGTCTAACCTCTGGATATGGTCTCGCCAGGCCCCACCCCCCCCTTTTGGGGGGTATTTCAGCTAATGTCATCCCCGTGGGGTCCTGAGAAGCTCTTGCATCACTAGCATCTGGGACTATCTGGTTGTTACCCCCAGTTCCCCATCTCCCATTGCTTCACACCTCTGTTCAATTTCCTGACCCTCTGTACACCTCCATCTCTTCCCACACTTTAATGTCCCTTGTTTTTGCCAATTTAAAAAGATCCTTCTGGTTTCTGCCTGTGCCCAGAGCTAACCCTAAGACACTGCTCTTGGTACCCAGATTCTGCTGGGAGAAAGCCAGTCTCCAGGAGTATTGACAAACAGGCTTACAGGAGGGTCAAGATACTGTCAGAGACAGCAAGACCAGCTAACACCAGAGATAAGCAGATGTCTACAGGCAAGCTTAAGTGTCTAAGCAACAGAAACCAAGGCCACTTGGCATCATCAGAACCCAGTTATCCCACCAAAGCAAACCCTGAATATCCCCAACATACAAGAAAAGCATGATTTAGATTTAAAAATCACATCTCATGATGATGTTAGAGATCTTTAAGGAGGACATAAATAACTCCCTTAAAGAAATACAGGACAACAAAAGTAAACAAGTAGAAGCCCTTAAAGAGGAAACACAAAAATCCCTTAAAGAATTACAGAAACACACAACCAAACAGGTGGAGGAATTGAACAAAACCACCCAGGATCTAAAAATGGAAATAAAAACAATAAAGAAATCACGAAAAGAGGCAGCCCTGGAGATAGAAAGCCTAGGAAAGAGATCAGGAGTCATAAATGCAAGCATCATCAACAGAATACAAGAGTTAGAAGAGAGAAACTCAGGGGCAGAAGATACCACAGGAATCACTGACACAATCATCAAAGAAAATGTAAAATGCAAAAAGCTCCTTACCCAAAACATCCAGAATACCCAGGACACAATGAGAAGATCAAACCTAAGGATAATAGATATAGAAGAGAGAGAGGACTCCAAACTTAAAGCGTCAGTAAATACCTTCAACAAAATTATAGAAGAAAACTTCCCTAACCTAAAGAAAGAGATGCCCAAAAACATACAAGAAATCTACAGAACTCCAAGTAGATTAGACCACAAAAGAAATTCCTCCCACCACATAATTGTCAAAACACCAAATGCACAAAACAAAGAAAGAATATTAAAAGCAGTTAGGGGAAAAGGTTAAGTTACATATAAAAGCAGGCATATCAGAATTACACCAGACTTCTCAGCAGAGACTATAAAAGCCAGAAGATCCTGGGCAGTTGTCATACAGAGCTGAAGACAACACAAATGCCAGCCCAGACTACTATAACCAGCAAAACTCTTAATTAACATAGATGTAAAAGCCAAGATATTCCATGACAAAACCAAATTTACACGATATCTTTCCATAAAACCATCCCTACAAAAGATAATACCTGGAAAACTGTTGCACTCTAAAATATGCAAAAAAATTAATCTAATTTCAACTAATCCAAAAGAAGATAGCCATACAAACAATTCTACCTTTACAAAAACAAAAACAAAAACAAAAATTACAGAAAACAATAATCATTGGTTCCTAATGTCTTTCAACATCAATGGACTCAATTCTCCAATAAAAAAGACATAGACTAAGAGACTGGATACAACAAAAGGACCCAGCATTTTGCTGCATACAGAAAACACACCTCAGTTACAATGAAAGAAACTATCTCAGAGTAAAAGGCTGGAAAAAAAAATTTTCCAAGCAAATTGTCCCAAGGAAAAAGCTTGAGTAGCCTTTCTAATATCAAGTACAATCAACTTTCAACCAAAAGTTATTGAAAAAAATAAGGAAGGACACTTCATATTCATCAAAGGAAAAGTTCACCAAGATGAATTCTCAATCCTGAATATCTATGCTCCAAATGTAAGGGCACCTACATTCATAAAAGAAACCTTACTAAACCTCAAAGCATACATTCCACCTCACACAATAATAATGGGAACTTCAGTATTCCACTCTCAGCAATGGACAGATTCTAGAAACAGAAACTAAATAGAGACAAAGAGAAACTATGTTATGAAGGAAATGGAGTTAACAGATATCTATTGAACATTTCATCCTAAAAAAAGGATATACTTTCTTCTCAGCACTTCATGATACCTTATCTAAAACTGACCATATAATTGGGCAAAAAACAGGCCTCAACAGATACAAGAAGATAGAAATCAATCCATGCATCCTATCAGATCACCAAGGACTGAGGCTGGTGTTCAATAACAATAATAACAACAGAAAGCCCGCATACACATGAAAGCCCGCATACAGATGGAAGCTCTACTCAATGATAACTTTGTCAAAGTAGAAATAAAGAAAGAAATTAAAGATGTTTTAGAATTTAATTTTAGAATTTAATGAAAATGAAGGCACAACATACCCAAACTTGTGGGACACAATGAAAGTAGTGCTAAGTGGAAAACTCATATCTCTGAGTGTCTCCAAATAGAAACTGGAGAGAAAGCATACATTAGCAGGTTGACAGCACACTTAGATGCTCTAGAACAAAAAGAAGCAAATAGATCCAAGAGGAGTAGAAGGCAGGAAATAATCAAACTTAGGGATAAAATCAATTGAATAGAAACAAAAAGAACTATACAAAGAACCAACAGAACCAGGACCTGGTTCTTTAAGAAAATCAGAAAGATAGATAAACCATTAGCCACACTATCCAGAGTACACAGAGTATCCAAATTAACAAAATCAAAAATGAAAAGGGACACATAACAACAGAAACTGAGGAAATTCAAAATATCATCAAATCATACTACAGAAGTCTATATTCAACAGAACAGGAAAATCTGGATGAAATAGACAATTTTATAGACAGATACCAAGTACCAACGTTAAATCAGAACCATGTAAACCATCTAAACAGTCCCATAACTCCCAAAGAAATAAAAGCAGTTATTAAAAGTCCCCCAAGCAAAAATAGCCCAGCACGAGAGGGGTTTTGTCACAATTCAGTTAGACCTTCATAGAAGACTTTATATCAATACTGTCCAAACTATTCCACAAACTGGAAACAGAAGGAGCACTACTGAATTCCTTGTATGAAGCCACACTTACTGTTATACCTAAACCACAGAAAGACCTAACAAAGAAAGAGAACTTCAGACCAATTTCCCTTATGAATATTGATGAAAAATACTCAATAAATTCTTGCAAACCAAATCAAAGAACACATTAAAAGGATCATCCATCATGACCAAGTAGACTTCATCCCAGGGATACAGGAATGATTGATTCAATATACAGAAATCCATCAATGAAATCCAGTATATTACCACACTCAAACACATAAAACACATGAGAAAGCATTTGAAAAATTCATCACCCCTTCATGATAAAAGTCTTAGATCTATCAGGAATTCAAGGCCCTTATGAAACCATTGCAAAAGCAATATACAGCAAACTGGAGAGAAAGTTGAAGCAATTGCATTAAAATCAGGAACTAGACAAGGCTGCCCACTCCCTCCCTACTTATTCATTGTAGTACTTGAAAGTCCTAGCCAGAGCAATCAGACAATAAAAGGAGGTCAAAGTGATATAAACTGGAAAGGAAGTAGTCAAAATATCACTATTTTCAGATGATACTATAGTGTACATAAGTCATGCCCAAAGTTGCACCAGAGAACTACTAAGCCTGATAAAGAACTTCAGCAAAGTGCCTGCATATAAAATTAAGTCAAACAAATCAGTAGCCTTCCTCTACTCAAAGGATTTAATTGCTAATAGAATACGTTCTTATAATGATACCAGAAATTTCATATATATATTTTATATTGGTTATACACCAATAAAATTCTGGGTTTCAAAAGGACATTTTCATATAAGTATATAACATTGTTTTAAGATATTTTCCCTATATCATACTACACTTCCCTTTCTCATCCTTCCTTATTAATTCTGTCATTCTCTTCAACAGTCTTGTTTCTAATTTTAACCTGTGCATACATATGCAAATTTTTTAATCTATATATGGGTGTTGCTTAATAGAGAATATTTCTGACAATCTTTGTGACTATGAAGTGCTTCATTCTGTCTCCTGTCTTTTTACCTTTATTTGAAAAGAGATCTTAGTTACAGAAAACACAGAAACAGGTTTCAACCTATAGATTATTGCTACTCAACATTAAATCCTCCTGTGTTACCCTTTTCCCTCTACTCCCACCTCTCTCTCCGGCTTACTCAACTGAGAAATCTGACTGTGTATATAGGGAACCACTAAGAGGTCAATGGAAAAATAAAAACCAAAGATATATGGGTAAAGAAAAAAACTACATGCTAAAGCAAGATCTAGAAGAAGTCAGACGGAGATAGAATCAGAAAAATCCCATTGCCAGCTGTTAAACTTAGAAATGGAAGAATTTCTTTTTAATCCAGTTAGCAGAAGAGAGAAGAAAAAACACATCCAACCAGTCATTTAAGCAAGGTTTTATAAGCCCTATTAATTAGCAGTACTGCAAATAGTGCTAGAAAGGGTTTAAAAGAGAAAAACAAGCTGTACTCAGACTCTCCTGTTAGATGCACTTAATCTCTCTCTCTCTTTCTAAAGCAGGATATGAGATCATGGGTCTGAGTAAGAGCTGTTTAGAGAAGGGTGGATTTATGCACAGACTCAGTGGGAATAAGATTTCCAAAAGATACCAAAAAGAAAGGCCCAAGGATTCAACACATTTTCTTTGTGGAGTTGTGGTATTTTGAGCTGGGAATGCTAGTGTCATACATCACAGTGAATCTTATTGATTCCATTTTTAAAATTGCACCTGCCATGGAGTTGTTCCAAAACACACATACCAAATTAAAGCACAAAAAACAATAAAAACATAACAGAAGCTGAATGCTGCAAACTCAATTGCTTATTAAAAAACCATTAGACAAAATGTTAGCTTGTCAGAGAACAATTCCTTTTTACTAACATCAGCTTTGAAGGTCAGCTAATTGGAAATATATAGAATTAGGACAGGCAGGAAATTCAATAAAGCAGACCCAGCTGTAGAAGAAACTTAGCTCTAGGCCTCACTGGTAGAATTAGAAAGGCATTATCAAGCACATGCCCACAGATCAAACCTCCTATTAAACAATGATAATTCTCATATTTAAAATTCTTCTGTAATAAGTCCTCTTCTAAAACATACAATGTAATACATTTTAATGTCTCCTTAAAGAATATACTCAAACGACTTTTTTCACATATCACAAACATCCACATGTATGTATATGTATATATATGCACATATAAATATATATGCACATTCATGTTTATTGCAGCACAACAGCTAAGAAATAGAACCAGCTTCCCTACCCATCAGCAGATAAATGATAAAAAGGATGTGGTACATATGTACAGACAATAGAATTTTTCAGCCAGAAGGAAAAATGAAATCTAAATTTTTCAGGAAAATGAAACTAACTGGAAATAATTTTATTAATCAAAGTAACTCAGATTCAGACAGACAAGTGCCTTTTGTTTTCTCTCTTATGAAGACCTTAGATACGTGTGTGTGTGTGTGTGTGTGTGTGTGTGTGTGTGTGTGTGTGTGTGTGTGTTTCTGAAAGCAGAAAGAAGGAGGAGGAAGTGATCTGAATGAAGGGAGGGAAGGAAATAGAAAGGAAATGAAATATATGGGGCACAAAATTAGGAAAGATATATATTTACAAGGAGAACGGGAAGGATAAGGAGAGCAAGGTCAGATGGATATGAATAAGAAGCAAGTATCCAAGATGTTCGTGTATGAAAATGCAATAATGAAACCCATTACTTAGCATGCTAGCTTAAAATAATAGAGCACTACAATGAACGTGCTACTGCTTGAATACTTGAGAAATTAAAATGAAACTGTATATGCTAGGATTGACCACATTTTCATGTTTACATTTTATTCAGCAATGGATCTTTTTCTTCCAGTTCTTTTCTTGTGTTTTCTACAAATATATCTGCACTTTTGAGCTTGGATTTCTATTGAGTGGAGTGTGATTACAGAGATCTTACAGAAAAGAGCTGAACCTGCTATTATCTTTTATGCTATGAGAAATGTTTTATTATAAATGTTTTAGGCTTTGTGAAGTCTTGGGAGAAGAGGCCTTTGAAACTCATACCAGTGACAGAGTTTTTCTTTAGATCACAATGGCTGAGAGAGCTGCAAAAGTGACTTGTAGAGGATTTTTCTACAAGATCATTCAATAGAACTTGAAAAAATAAGTTTGCTTCAAATATATTCTTTGTTGCTGTTAACTGAATCATAGAAATTTAATTAGGAGACATTTTATTAGGAGGCATCCCATCCAGTAATTTTTTACTACTCCTTTTCAGATGAAAGAAAGTACAGGTCTTTTCATCAATCCATCACATAATTGGAAACATGAAGATAGAATAGACAGGTTTTCTATGGAGCTTGATTTGTTTTTGCTTATCATTCTATTATATTCTTAATGCATTTGGTCCTAAAATACTTTCATCTTTGAATGTGTATAATGAGATGTTTAAAATGACCTTGGTGGGTCAATTAGAGTAAACATAAATTTTGATGAAATTGATGCAGGTCTGAAGGGAGATGAGACTTAAATGAGAGCAGCCTCGAGCTCAGTGACTAGGGTCTTGAGCTCAGTGACTAGGGTCTTGAGCTCAGTGACTAGGGTCTTGAGCTCAGTGACTAGGGTCTTGAGCTCAGTGACTAGGGTCTTGAGCTCAGTGACTAGGGTCTTGAGCTCAGTGACTAGGGTCTTGAGCTCAGTGACTAGGGTCTTGAGCTCAGTGACTAGGGTCTTGAGCTCAGTGACTAGGGTCTTGAGTTCTCTGAGCACTTCTTTCTTCGGCTGCATTTCTGCTTCTCTATGAACTCTACAGGATCCTTCTCCTCTCGCTAGAAAATGGCATTTATGTCAACCAAATATGAGGTGCAGATAACCTACAGGCAACACAAGCCGTTTTCTCTTTTGTTTTCTTTTCTCGTATATAATGATATTGCCCTCTGTACCAGACTGACGTGCATATATGATCTAGGTTGTTCCACCTCTACGACAAAGTGGAACATTTGACCATTTACACATGTTCCGTAATTCTTTGCTCTAGTAAACCCAGTGAATCATCTTTCATTTACTTTCACAAACGTTTCAATTCACATAAATTTGCTTTTGTCCTCACTTCATTGACATCTCTTTCATCAAGGACAGTAATATGATCTGTGCTACTAAAACCAATGCTTATTTAACCATTTGCATTAGTATCCCCACATTAGTGCCTCTTGTTTCTTCAAAAACAGGGGTATACTAACACTTCAAAGACTTTGGAGTTATTTATTTGCTTATTCCCCAATGCCTGCTATTTCTGATAGGTCCTTCAGTGTTTTAAAATATGGATGCTTGGAGAGATTTGTTAAGCAACCAACCAATACAATTAAGTCTATCCATTATCTCAATAATCAACTTTTTTTCTGTTGCTCTCTTTAAACATCCCAAAGGTTCCATCACAGTATTTATAGCTGTTGAACTGCTTTTGCTTTGCACGCATATATTACCTACCTTTCATAGCACACGAAGCTTTATGAAGGTAGAGGTCAATATTTTATTTGTTGCTGTACCACCAGAATCTTGCACAGCATTTGACACCTTATGGTTATTTAATTGACTTATTGAATGACTTTACAGATGGATGACTGATAATAGTCTTACAATGTTTTCAGTAATTTTATCTCAATACTCGTGCCAATCCTCTGTCTCTGAAATGATTCCAACCTGTTTCTTCCTTTCAGTCATTGCATCCACTTTCCCTGCCCTTACTCATAATCACTTTTTGCTTTAACCATTTAATGAAATTAATCATACACCTGGCATATTCTCTGGCTGTTCTTCAGTTCATCTAGTCATTGATTTTTATAAGCTTTACAATTTATATGTTTGGGAGTTATAGCATCATAAAATTCTTCATATTCTCAGCTGATTATTTTGTCTGTGTCCTCCAGTCCTACATTTGTGTCCATTGTACAGTAGTTTGCTCTGAATTCAAATATTCCCTCCTGGAATGAAGTTCATGGGGTTCAGGAGACAAATAATAGGTAGGTCACATGTCTAGGAAAGTGGAAATTTTCAAAAGACTTCAAGGCCTCTTTCCAGCTTTAGAAAAAAAGTAAAGAACTACTGGGGGAAGAGACACTGAGTCACAAAGCTGCTGACAGGACATGTCTTGGACCTATTGACTTGCCGGAAGTTGTGCAGAGACCTCCAGAGCTATAGCAGTCACATATTGTTTCCCATGTTGAGGTTGGCCTTTTGGTTACATAGCTCTTTATAATCATCCCTGCTATGGTAAATGACTCCTCAGCCATACTTCTGTTGTAAACCTCAATAAAATGTATTGATTCCCCACATTGGATTCTGAGGTAATTGTTAATTTTGTGTGGCTTGGGTTCTTTTTCATGTGCGTGCGCGCGCGCGTGTGTGTGTGTGTGTGTGTGTGTGTGTGTGTGTGTGTGTGTGTGTTGCATTCTCTAGAAAACTAACATACAATCTGGTGCTAATATTGACCCCCCCAAGCATATTATGCTTCCCTTCACCTTCACCATTCTCTTTTTTTTTGTTTTTTTGTTTTTTTTTTTCGGAGCTGGGGACCAAACCCAGGGCCTTGAGCTTGCTAGGCAAGTGCTCTACTACTGAGTTAAATCCCCAACCCTCACCATTCTCTTTACCCTTCATACAACATTCTTGGTAGCTTTGCAAAAGAATTCAAATTGAGATGTATGTATATAGACATATACTATATATATATACATATATGTATATATATTTATATATGAATTTCTTAATCCTTCAGGATAATTTCCCTAAATTTAGCAGTTATTAATCCTGGTTTCACATTAAGGCTGTCTGTGGTACTTTTAAGCACCAAACACTTAAGTTCCACCTTTCTCATATAATCTGATTCAGATGGTCTGCTGGAGGTATGTTTCTCTTTTGGAAATTCCCCGTGATGGTTAATCTTTATTGTCAATGTGATTTGATTTAGAAACACCATGGGGTGGCGGATGACTTCTGAGTCTGAATGTGAGGAAGTTTCTTGACTGGATTAGTTGAAGTAAGACTGGATCTATCCCAAATGTATATCGCGCCAGTTCATTGGCTGGAGGCTGTGGTGAATCTCAGCATGATCATTTATTGCTCTTTGCTTCAAGTCACGGATGCAGTATGACCATATATCTCATGCCCCCACTGCCATCCCTATGCCATTGTGGTGGACTATACATTAACTGTGAGCTAAAACAAACCTCTCCCTTTTTTCAGGCATTTGTCCAAGCAACAAGAAGGATAATTAACACAATTCACATGAGAATCTAATATGCTGCCAATTTTTTCTTTAAATTCAATGTCTGTATTTTTTATTATTAATATTTTATTTGTTTACATATCAAATGATATCCTCTTTCCTGGCTACCCCTCCATAAACTCCCTGAATCCAATCCCCCTCCCCCCTCCTTTTTGCCTCTATGAGGGTGGTCCTCTACCCACTCACCCACTCATGCCTCACCCCTATAGCATCCCCAAATGCTAGGGTATCAAACCTCCACAGGACCGAGGACGTCCCCTCCCATTGATGCCAGATGAAGTAGTCCTCTGCTATATATGTAGTGGGAGCTATGTTCTAGCCTATATATACTCTTTGCTTGGTGGGTTAGTACCTCGGAGTTCTGTGGGGTATGGTTAGTTGTTATTGTTGTTTTTCCTATGGTGTTGTAGTTACTTTCAGTTCCTTCAGCCCTTCCCCTAACTCTTCCTTTGGGGTCCCTGTGCTCAGTCCAATGGTTGGCTGCGAGCACCTTCATCCATATTGAGCAGGTGCTGGCAGAGCCTCTCAGAGGATAGCCATGTCAAGCTCCTGTCTGCAAGCACATCTTGGCATCAGCAATAGTTTCGGGTTTTGGTGTCTGTGCATAGGATTGAACCCAAGGTAGGGTGGGTCTCTAGATGGCATTTCCTTCAGTCTCTGCTCCATTTCTTGTCTTTCCCTTGGAGAGGAATATTTTAGGGTTAAAGTTTTGAGATGCATGGGTGGCCCCATCCCTCAACTGAGGGCCATGCTGTCTACTGGAGGTGGTCTCTACAGGTTCTCTCTCCCCTTTGTTGGGTATTTCAGCTAAAGTCATTTCCATTGGGTCCTGGGAGCCTCTCACTTCCCTGGAGTCTGGTACTTTCTAGTGGCTACCCCAATTCCCTATCTCCCACTGCTGTCAGGTTTAAGAATCAATTCTGCACATTTAATACTTCCATTTAAACAAATTTCGATTCAAATATTTTATCATGTTTCCTTTACTTATTCACTTTACATCCAGCTCACAACCCTTTCCCAGTCACTATGTTCCACAAATCCTTTCCCCATCCTCTTCCCATGTGGCATACTCTGAGCATATGCAACCCCTGGGTATCCCACCACCTTGGCACTTCAAGTATCTGTGAGGCTAGATGCATCCTTTCTTGCTGAGACTGAGCTAGAAGAACATATCCCACAGACAGGCAACAGCTTTTGGAATAGCCCCCACTCCAATTGTTCAGGACCCATATAAAGACCAAGCTGTATATCTATTACATATGAACAGGGAGGCCTAGGTACAGCCTGTGTATGTTGTTAGTTACTTAGAAGCAGAATAGTTAATATGGTTAGTTGCTCAGGGACTTTGTTTTAATGTGTACATTATTTGTATTGTTTTCCTCTCTTGGAACTGTAAGCTTAATATATGTGCACTCCACATTCAACTCCCACAGTGAATTCCATCAAATCTCCACACTCACAGAATATCAATTCGTATTCCACTGGGTACTAGTTCTTCCCATTATATTTTTTAACAGTTGGAGAAGACTGACATTCCATCTGTAATCTCTATCAATCATGGTCTAATCTCTAAGTAAGTAAAATGCATGACTCATATTTGAACACTTTATCCTTTATCTCCTAGTATCTTTTTATCTTCTACTTTTATCTTATACCAAGCCTGCCTGATTCCCCTTCTAGCTTATACACCAATCATACTAAATTATGACACAGTCTTCCTAAGGTCAAAGATCCTCAGGCTCTAACGTCTCTAGGAACATGCTATTTCGTCTGTTTGGGCCTTCATTCCCTTATCTGCCTAAAAATTAATAAACATTTTTTGATGTTAATTGGTTATATCTGTGCATACAATGTGCATTATGTTAATATGATTATTATTGCAAAAGGCACAATTTTTTATATTTTCAAAGGTCTCTGGATAAAGATGAAGATCCAGTTTCCTAACAAATTATCCAATGTGACACAGTGGAAATATACTGAGACTTCAATGTCTCCAACTGTGCCAACCAAGTTCTCTGTCACACATAGTCTGCCTTTCTAGGTTTCAATAATATTTTATTCTTTTTTCATTGTCCCTTATTTCCTTTAGTCTGAGATCTCAGTGAAGTCAGACCAATGTGGTCTCAGTGAAGTAAGACCAATGCCTTTTCCATCTTTATTTTCAACTTCTTCTTCTTCCTCTTATTATTATTATTTTTATTATTATTATTATTATTGTTTTATTTATTCACATCTTAAATGTTGCCACATTCCAAGACTGCCCTTGCAGAGTTCTTCACCACATTCACCCTCACTTTGCATCTGAGACAGGGATCCCCCAGGGTATCCCCTTTCCCTCATGCATCAAGTCTCTACAACATAAGGCACATCCTTTCCCAGAGGCCAGACAAAGCAGTCCTCTGCCACATATATGCCAGGAGCATTGGAGCAGCCACTGTATGTGTGTTCTTTGGTTGGTGGCTCCTCTGGGAGCTCCCAGAGGTCCAGGTTAACCGATACTGTTGTTCTTCCTATGGGGTTGTAATCTCCTTCGGTTCCTTTAATCCTTCTCCTTATTCTCCCATAGGGGCCCCTGACCTCAGTCCAATGGTTGGCTGTGAGTATCTCTATCAGCCTCAGCCAGTTGCTGGTAGAGCCTCTCAAAGGACACCCTTGCCAGGCTCCTCTCTGAAAACACAACAAAGTATCAGTAAGAGTGTCAGGGTTTGGTGCCTGCCCATGGGATGGATACAAAGTTGGGCTGGTCACTGGACAGCCATTCCTTGATTCTTTCTTTCATTTTGTCTTTGAATTTCTTTTAGACAGGAATAATTTTGGGTTAAAAATGTACAGATTCAATGCAATTCCAATCAAAATTCCAACACAATTCATCACAGACATGGAAAGAGCAATTCTCAACTTCATATGGAAAAAAAAAACCCAGGATAAACAAAACAATTCTGAACAATAAAAGAACTTCTGGAGGAATCACCATCCATGACCTCAAGCTATTCTACAGAGCAATAATAATAAAGACCTTATGGAATTTGTTAAGAGACAGACAGATTGATCAGTGGAATAGAATCAAAACCCCAGAAATAAACCCACATACCTGTGGAAATTGATAGTTGACAAAGAAGCCAAAACTATACAATGCAAAAAAGAAAGCATCCTCAACAAATGGTGCTGGTCTAACTGACTGTCTGCATGTAAAATAATGCGAATTGATCCATATATATCACCCTGCACAAAGCTTACATCCAAGTGGATCAGGGACCTCAACCTGAAACCAGATATACTAAATATAATAAAGAAAAAGTGGAAAATAGCCTCAAACACATTGGCACAGGGGGAAATTTCCTGAACAGAACACCAATGACTCAGGCTCTAAGATCAAGAATTGATAAATGGGACCTCATGAAACTTCAAATTTTCTGTTAGACAAAGGGCACTGTCAATGGGACAAAATGGCCACCTACAGATTTGGAAAAGATATTAACTAATCTTACACTTGATAGAGTGTTAATATCTACAGACATAAACAACTCAAGAAGTTAGTCTCCAAAAACCCAAACAATCCCATTAGAAATGTAGCATAGAGCTAAACATAGACATCCCAACTGAGGAATTCAGAATGGCTGAGAACCACTTAAAGAAATGTTCAACATTCTTAAACCTCGGGGAGATGCAAATCAAAATGACCCTGATATTCCACCTCATTCCTATCAGAATAACTAAGATCAAACACTCAAGCAACAGTACATGCTCTTGAGGATGTGGAAAAGGGGGAACATTCCTCCATACCTGGTGGAATTGCAAACTGGTACAACCATTCTCGAAATCAACCTGGCCGTTTTTCCACGCGACCTCTCACCAGCAAGAATACGCGGGAACACACGAATCCTTCTGTAGCCAAAATGCTTATTATTTATTAATAATAGAGAGGGCAGCGGGGCGCCAGCATGGCACGGCTTATATACACCCTAGCGCGGCGCGAAGGCACTCTTGCACATGCGCACACAGTTAACTTCCTGAAAGGAAGTCCGCTGGCGCGGCGGAGGCCAGCGCCATCTTGTAATGGTGAAAATGTCTCGGCCTACCACGTGGGGCACAGTGGAAGCCAGCGCCATCTTGTGGTGGCAAATGTTATTGCGGCCCTCTACAGGCAGTTCCTCAGAAAAGTCTTCTACCTAAAGACCCAGCTATAATGCTCCCAGAAAATAAAAGCAACCCAGATGCCCCTTCACCAAAGAATGGACACCGAAAATGTGGTTCATTTACACAATGGAATGATATTCAGATATTAAAAGCAAGGACATCATGATTTTTGCAGACAAATTGGTGGAACTAGAAAATACCTGAATAAGGTAACCCAGACTCAAAAGGACATGCATGGTATGAACTCACTGGTAAGTGGATATTAGCCAAAAAGTATAGAATACAAATAATACACTCCACAGACCCTCAGAAATTAAACAACAAGGAAAGTCTAGGTTAGAAAGCTCAAATCCCACTTGGAAGGGGGAACAAAATTATTATGGGAGGCAAGCAGAGGAGCCTGTGTGGGAAAGGAGAGAGGGAGGGGATACAGAAAACAGTGTCAGGTATGGGGGAACAAAAAAAGGCCAGAGGCCCAGGATTATGAATGGAAATATACAGCTGCTAGGGGTGGTAGTAAGGAAAACATCTAGAAAATTCCAGAGACTTGGGAATGTGAGAAGCTGCCAGGACTCTCTGTGACCTAAATGACCAATAGTGGGGACATGGAACATGAAGAGAACACCTCCAGTAGTTAGGCATGGCCCCCAGTGGAGAGATGGCACCTTTCTTATGTCTTTTTCATCTTTTACCATGAATTTAGCAAAAGAATCCATTCAGTTGTTAGTTGGGGAAGATTTTTAAATCTCATATGAACTTATGTATAATGTAAATTTTTCATGTACTGAAGGTTAGTAAGCAGTAGTGCTTGCTGTGTCTCTCAACTTTTACTCATATACTTCAATGTTTTACCAGTCATTTCCCTTTTGGGTCATGATATGAACATTTATAATTAGAAAGGGAAGTGAGGCATCATGCCTCACACCTATGATGGGGAACTTGGAAGTCTAAGGCTTGGGGCCTTCCCTGAACTCTGAGAAAGCCTGAGCTACACAATGAGACTTAGGCTACAGACTGATGCCTTGTCTCAAAAAGAATCGGATTTTCTTCAATAACATGTCAAAATTACTTAGAAGTTGAGCTGAGATACATTAAATTTTTAATGCATACATATACAACCAGCATTGGTGAGTCTATCTTCTTTCCCAAGACTTTCTTCAATATTTTTAAATCAATCGATTAATTTATTCACTTTACATCCCAGTATCAGTCCTTTCTCTCCTCCAAGTCTCTTGAAGCTACTCCGCTAAGTAGGGGAAGTATCTCCTGTATATCACCCTCAGACTTACACACGCACACCAGTCACTGCAGGACTAGGTACAGTCCTTCTCACTGAGGCCAGACAGGCAGTCCAGTTAGAAGAACAGGATACATAGGCGGGACAGCTCCAGCTTCAGTTGTTAGGGGAATCTGCATGAAGACCAAGCTACACACCTGCTACATATGTACAGGAGGCATCTGTTTCTATTTACTGCTGGGTGCAGCCACTCAGAGGGCAGTTATACTAGGCTCCTGTCTGCGAGCATAATGGAGCATCAGTAATAGTGTTAGGGACTGGTTTTTTCCTAGGAGCTGGGTCTCAATTTGGGACAGTCATAGGTTGGTCATTCCCTCCATCTTTGCCTCTGTTCATTTTATAGGCAGGATACATTTTATGTTGAAAGTTTTGTGGGTGGATTGCTCTTCTTATCCCTGTGATGACTTGCTACAGGAAGTTGTCACTTCAGGGTCCACATCACCATTCATAGGACTTTTACCTAAAGTTACCTCTATAGCCACCCTGGAGCCTCCCCCATCCCAGATCTCTGTCATATCCTAGAATTCCCTCTACTACTGCCCACTGTGAATTTCCATTCTCTCTTCGGCTATCCCTATATCTGATTCCCCTTCCCATCCCTCTTCCAAGCCCTTCACTTCCTCTACCCACTTCTGTTATGTATCGTTTTTCTCATCCTGAGAAAGATTCAACCAGTCTCCCTTGGGCCCTCCTTATTATTTGGCTTCTATGGATCTGTGTGGTTCTCTTGCACAGTATGGCTAATATCCACTTATCGGTGAGTACCTATCGTGCATGTTATTTTGTGTCTCATTTATCTCACTCAGGATGATATTTTCTTGTCCTATCTAATCGTCTGATAAATTCATGATGTCCTTATTTTTAATAGCTGAGTGGTATTCCATTTTGTAAATTAACCACAATTTCTTTATCCATTCTTCAGTTCATGGATGGTTAAGTTGTTTCCAGTTTCTGGTTATTATAAATAAAACTGCTATGAACAGAGTCGAGCAAATATTCTGTGAACAAAAGTATCTGTGAACAGTGATAGTTTGATATCTTCCTTTCATATTTGTATCCCTTTGATCTCTTTTAGTTTTCTTATTGCTCTAGCTAGGCCTTCCTGTACTATATTGAATAGATAGGGAGAGAATAGACAGTCTTTTTGTCCCTGATTATAGCGGAACTGCTTTAAGTTTCTCCCCATTTAATTTGATATTGGCCATTGGCTTTCTGTATATTGCCTTGATCATGTTTACGTTTGTGCTTTGAATCCCTTATCTTTCAGAGAGTGATTTCTTTCTAAAAGTATTTTTTCCAGCACTTAATGAGATGGTCCTGTGGGTTTTTTTTTCCAGTTTGTTTATATGGAGGATTATGTTAATAGATTCTTGAAAGTACACTGATGATACTTTATAATTTTTAATTTTATTTTTCTTGAATATTTTATCTATTTACATTTCAAATATTATCCCCTTTCTCCCCCTCCCATACCCCCTTCTCCCTCTTCCAGCTTCTATGAGGATGCTCCCATCTACCCATCTACTCCAATCTCAACGCCCTGGCATTGCCCTACATTGTGGAAACAAGCTTTCACAGGATCAAGAGCTGTTCCTCCTATTCATGCTGGGCAATGCCATTCTCGGCTTCGTATCTAGCTGGAGTCATGGATCCCTGTATGTCTACTCATTGGTTGGTGATTTGGTCCCTGGGAGCTCTGGTGGGGTCTGGTTGGTTGATATTGTTATTCTTCCTGTGGGGTTGCAAACCCATTCTGCTCCTTCCCCTGCATGCCTGAAATGAAGCCTACTGTGTCATGGTGGATGGTGTCTTTAATATGTTGTTCTTGGATTGGGTTTGCTAGTATTTTATGGAGTATTTTCATACGAATGTTCATAAGAGAAACTAAAATTGGTCTGAAATCTCTTTCCCTGTTGAGTCTTTGTGTGATTTGGGTATCAAGGTGAGTATAGCCTCATTGAATAAGTTTGACAATGTTTCTTATGCTTCTGTTTTGTGGAATAGTTTGAGGACTTTTAGTATTACCTCTTTCTTAAAAGTGTGGTAGAATTTTTCATTAGAACTACCTGGCCCTGGGCTTATTTTATTTTATTGTATTGTTGCTGCTGGGAGAATTTTAATGATGCCTTTCTTTCCTTAGGAGATATAGAGCTATTTAGATTATTTTCTGATTTTAATTTAACTTTGGTAAGTTGTATCTGTCTAGATTATCATCCATTTCATTGTTTAACATTTGTTTTGGCAAAGTTTTCTCTTTCTATGGTGATTTTGCTAGGTACAGAAGACTGGGCTGGTATCCGTGATGTCTTAGAAACTGTAAGACATCTGCCCAGGTCCTTCTGGATTTTCAAGTGGAGAACTCTGGTGTAATTCTCATAGATCTGCCATTGCTACTTAACCTTTAGTCCTTGCAGCTTTTAATATTCTTTGTTCTTTACATTTAGTGTTTTGATAGTCATGTGGCAGAAATATTTTCTTTTTGTTTCACTCTATTTGGTGCTCTATAAGCTTCTAGTATGTTTATAATTTATAGGTATTTGTTTCTTTAGGTTGGGGAAATTGTCTTTTCTTTAAACATATCTTCTTGGCCTTTGTTAAGTTAGTAGTCTTCCTCTTCTATTCCTGTTATTTGTACATTTGGTTTTTCCATAGTGTCGCAATTTTCCTGGATGTTTTGTGTCAGAAACTACTTAGCTTTAGCATTTTCTTTGACCGATGTATCAATTTCTTCTATGGCATCTTTGATGTCTGTGATTCTCTCTTCCATCTCTTGTATGCTGTTGGTGATGCTTCTGCCTGTTGTTCCTGTTCTCTTTCCTAGGTTCTTATCTCCAGGATTTCCTCAGATTGTTTCCTTTATTGCTTCTATTTCCGTTTTCAGGTCTTGAGCAGTTTCATTCATTTCTTTCACCTGCTTGACTGTATTTTCTTGTATTTATATTTATCCATTTCCTCTTTAAGGTGCTCTACCTATTTTTATTTTCCTGTAATTCTTTAAGGGATGCATTCATTTCCTATTTAAAGGCCGCTATCATTTTCACAAGATTAGATTTCAGGTCATTTTCTTGTATTAGGTGTGTCAGGATTTTCAAAGACTGCTGAAGTAGGATAGCTGGGTTCTGGTGGTGCCATATTGCTCTAGCTTTTGTTGATTGTGTCTTTATGTTGACCTTTAGCCATCTGGTTGTTCCTAGTATTGACCAGCCTGATAGTCCCTGACAGAAGTAGACCACTGGAGCTGCAGGTAGAGTTGGTAGTCCTTGACGTCAGCAGGCCTCTGGTATTGTAGGTAGAGCTGGTTGTCCCTAGAGATAGCAGGTTTCTAGGGATGCAGGCAGAATTGGTAGACCATGATAACTTCAGGCTGCTGGTTGTTCAAAGTGGGGCAGCTCTTCAGGAATACAGGTAGAGCTGGTGTTCCCTGATGGTTGCAGGGCTCTATTTGTCCTAGATAGCAGCAGGCCTCCATAGTTGTAGATGGAGTTGTGACCCAGGTATCGAGTACAGAAGGGGCAAGGCAGAGCTCAAAGGAGCTGTTAGGAATTGGATTGGGGGTAGGGGTCTTATCTGGTGGTCACTGATGGCTGAAGATATGTGGGATTGTGGTTAGATGTATGGAACTGGCAGATGGAGCACAAAGGCATCAGGGCAGATCTCAAGGATGCTGGGCTTACCTAGGGCTCTGCAGGCAGGCTTTTGAAGCTTGAAAAACTCGTCTGGTTGGCCCTGGATGCAGTCAGAGCTGTGCTCAGGGAAATTGAGTGAAGTCTCCTTATTACATGTAAAAAACACTATCATGCATCAAGCTTTATGGCCCTGTGATTCTTACAGTCCTTTCATCCCTTCTTGCACACCATTCCCTAATTCTTAATTTTTATGTTGTTTTATACTACACTTGATCTTAGCCAAAAGGCTGAGAAGCGATTTTATGTTGTTTTATAGAGGTATCAATTGGAGTAGAGCACCTCATGCTTGTTAATTTTCTTTGTTTTATATTTTGACCTGTTGCTAATATAATGCTCTCTGCTGAGAGAGAAGCTTCTTTCATGAAGGGTTATGGTTACACTTATCTGTAGATGTAAGGATAAGTATTTGAAATGAAGTTAGAAGTTATACTGGCTTAGGAAAATTATAGTAGTAGGTTTTCCTCCAGGATACACTGCTTCATTAACCATACATAGGGGATTAGGTTTACAGTACCAAGCACAAATTCTCTCCTTTTGAGTAGGCATTAAATCAAATTATCTGGCTGTTGCTTACTTTGAGGATATAATTGTCACTATTGCATATCTTCAGGTATCTTGCTGTTCTTGTCATTGTTGTGAAAGACCCCCGGAGCGGGGAGATCCTCACTCAAGTCTCCGGATGACATGACCCCCCAAGACCTCACTTAAGACCATCCTTGCTGTAATTTACACGAGGTTTATTGATAAGAACCAGTGCACTGGGGTTGAGACTCATATCCCACACGGGGGCAGTGGAGTTAAACCCCCAGTAGCTAAGAGAAGGGGAATTTAAAGGAAGAAACCACAACCCAAGCGGGTAGGGAGGGCTTCATTGGAAAATGTCGAGAATACTAGTGAAAAATCACAAGGAGGAGCTTCCTGTTTCTCAAGATTGTTTAAGTTTATGGTCTACCAGTTCCTGGGAGAAGCTTCCTGTTTCTCAAGATTGTTGTCTAAGATTTTAATCTAACTTTATGGTCAGCTAGTTCCTGGGAGAGAATTGTCGAACCGGCTGATGTAATTGCCCATTCTATGGTCCTAGGAGAAGCTTCCTGGAACATACAATTCCAGGGAGGGCCTAACCAGTTTTTTTCTTCTACTCTGAACCTTTGTCTAGGGGGGAGGCAACCTTAAAACTTCTACCTTTCAGTTGTAGTTCATAAGTATTACAACTGGGTAAAACTTCATGGCTTTCCTCCAATGGCAGATTGATAAGTTCCCTCTGGTATATGAAAGCTAATCCTAAGTGAGGAGGTGCCCTGTTATTATATTTTTCTGCATCATTTGAATTGTGATCACTTTCTTTTGAAAAACTGTCAGAGTTTTTGTTATAGCTTATCTTGACTTTTACCTTTTCTCTTTGTCTTTGTAACTGAAACCCTTCCAAGCACCACTTCAATATATTCCCTGTTCACTCATTAGTTCTTAGACTACCGTTTTGTATCTGTGACCTTCCATTTTATTTCTAATATAAGTCAACATGTAGAAAAACCAACATGCATCTCTAGTATTTCTTCTTTTCTGAGATGGAAAATAATATCTTCTAGCATATCATAGTGTCCTGGTTTCTGTTGCTCTGCTAAAGTGTCTGGAGCATAGCAACTTGGAGATGGAAGGCTTTATCTGGTCTATGCTTTTACATCACAATTTATCAAAGGGAGTCAGGCCAGGAACTCAAACAAAGCAGGAACCTGTGGGCAGGGGCTGATGCAGATGGGTGCTGCTTACTGGCTTTCTTTTCATGGCTTTCTCATCCTGATATTCTATATAATCCAATACCACCAGATTACAGATGTTCCCATCCACAAATGCCTTACAGCCAGGTCTTTTCGAGTCATTTTCTTAATCATGGTTCTCTTCTTTCAGATGACTCTAGCTTGGGTCATGTTGATATAAACCACCATATTCACCAACATTATAAATACCAAATTCATTCTTTCCTCAACTTGCTCTGTTCTATCTTTGGCCCTGAGCCTCATTACTTTTTTTGTGTTTTCTACCTCCATCAGTGGGGAATTCTCAAAATTAAGTTAACCATTCAGACTTGGTTTTCAGCCTCTATTTATTCTTCCTATTCTTAAATATTTGGTTACTGTATTATTTTGGAATTGTTACTGGGACAAATTAACATAAACTTCCCAGTTTGCAGCAACAGAAATTTGTCACATTAAAATGTAGAATATTAAGAATAAGAAATCTGAGCCTAGCATAACTGAGACTTCATCTAGCTGCTAATGGAAAAAGCACAGAGACTCACAGCCAAACATCAGGCGGTGCTCTGAGAATGAGGGATAAAACTGAACAAGCCAGAGAGGTCAAGGATACAATAAAAAGACCTACAGATTCAACTAACCTTGTTTATGAGGCTTGACTGAGACTGAACCACCAAAGAAAGACCGTACAGGGGCTAAACCTAAATACCCTCTACATTTTAGTACATGTGCAGCTTGGTCTTCATGTGGGTCCCCTAACAATTTGAACAGGTGCTGTTCTTGACTCTGTTGTTTGACATTGAATCCCCTTCCCTTATCTGGACTGCCTGGTTGGGCCTCAGTGGGTGAGGATGTGCTTAGTCCTGTTGGGTCTATATGTCCTAGGGAGGGATGATACCCAAGGGAGCCTTACCCTTCTGTGATGAAAAGGGAGGAGGTAATAGGGGAGGGATTTTTAAGGGTGTGTTTAGGAGAAGAGTAGGGAGGGGGCTGTGATCAGGATGCAAAGTAAATGAATGAATGAATGAATGAATGAATGAATGAATGAATGAATGAAAAATAAGAATAAGAAATTAGGACCAAAGGATAAAACTAAGGCATTAGTATGGCAGTGTTTCTTTATGAAGGCTCTAAGACAGAATGTATTTTCTAGATTCTTCCACATTCCTTGATTTGTAATCAAAACATGCAATGGATGGAAGAGCCTTTCTCATATTACACAATTTTACTAATCTTTCATAGTCACCTATCTCTCTGACTCTGACTTCTTGGCTCTCTTCCACTCTCTAGGACTCTTGTGATTAAACTGGGCCACATACAGATAATCCAGAAGGTGTCTTTCTATTTTAAGGTCTGCTCATTTGAAATTTTAATGCAATCTTCCATCTAAATTCACTTGTGTACTTAAGACAGTATCTGTACTGATTCTGAACCTCAGACTGCAGACAAATTTAGGGGATCATTATTCTGCCTAAGCTAGTCATCAGGTCCTGTTTCAGTATCAATTCTTGAATGTTTCTTACTCTGTTGTTATTGTAGCATTAATACAAACTCTATAATTTGTCACTCATATTAATGAATTGCATTACAAACTAATACGTGTTCATACCTCTGACATCTTTTACTTTTTTCTTCTGTGAACTTTCAAGGATTCATATACTGGAATAAAGAGTTGGGTTATACTCATCCCTGCTTGAAAACTTGTAGGAGAACATAGAAAACCATTTTATGACACAGTATCTGTCATCTCCATTGCCATCAGTCATATTAAAACCCCTACCTTTTCTTGAGTGTACTATGCTTTCCTATACCCTTCACTTTCTTACTGTACTTCCCTGAAATCAAATCCCTGAATTTCCCAGTAACCCTATTCTGACAGTGTTTTCTTATCTACTACCAATATTTATTCTTACATGTGCTCCTACCAGTTGCTAGATGTCTCATCTGGGCTCATCCTATATTTTATACTAATTTATTATTTTATGAATCTATAATAATTTACCTTTACTAACCTATGATGTTCTCAGAAACCATGCTTAAACAGATACTTTAGGCCATTTTGCTGAATTTACATTATATATTGGATGCTTCACTGGGTTCAAATTGATATATACCTGTGTGTTTTCTGGCATGAAAATGTACATACACATATGACTAGCCTCAGAGGTCAAAAAGAGGACATCAGATCTGTTTAAATTGGAGTTATATGTGGTTGTGATTAGCCTGGCGTGCATGCCAACAGCACATTTCTGGTTCTCTGAAGAAGAACAATCAATTTAACTGCATTACCCTTTCTTCTGTCCTCACTGAGCTTTTTGAACAGTGTTTATATTGATTAACTTAGAATTTTGAAGATTAATATTTAAGCACACACATGATAATTAATTATTAATTGATTAAAAATAAATTAAAACATTAAAGGAACTAATTAGGGGACAGCTTTCCATTTTTTTAATTTCAAGTGATAAAACATCTGCATATTTTCAATCACTAAAAATATATTCAAACCTATGAATCTCAGAAATATTTCAAATAAATCAAGTTGAAATTGTAGGAAAAGGTCAAATACCCATCACATAATGTGAAAACAGGAAATAAATAATAAATAGTAAAATGACAAATTGGGTCTTATGAATTAATGCCTTAAATCTAAATTATTTAGACATGACAATTAAAATGCAGAGATTAGAAAAGTAGATTAAAAAGCTCTGTCCAGCCAGGCGATTTAATTTTAGCATATACGAGGCAGAGGCTGGTAGATCTCTGATTTTTAGGCAAATCTAATCTTCTAGGACAGCCCCAGCTACACAGAGATACCCTGTCTTGAAAACAAAACAAAAACTCTAATTCAGGTACTCATGAGAGACATACAGACAACAGATATATCAGATATGCACATCAGACAGGATATAGACAGGACAGGAACAGCAAAACTACAGACATAAAGAAGAGACATGGACAGAAGTATAGAATTCAAATTTAGGGTCACTCTTGGTCAAAATACTCTAAGAGGGAATTTCTGTTTTCATTCCTTAATGTAACTGATATATGCTATAGAATGGCATCTAACTGTAAAAAGAATGAAATCCAAATATTATGACCAAATGAAAGAACTAGGTTCTATTAATCAAAATAAGCCAGGCATAGAAAGAAATGCACCACATTACTTTTTTATGTATGGAATCTAAAAAATATAATTTTATAGAAGCTGAAAGTGAAAGTGTATCTTTTGACAATTTCATATATGTATACATTGTGTTTTGAACAGATTCACCCCATTGTCCTCTCTGTCCATGTCCCTGTATTCTTGAACTCCTATTACATTACATCTAGCACTCCTCCTATTTCCAGAACGATTTTTATTTATTCATTTACTTTTATTTTTAGTGACTCCCTGTGTTTCTTTAATATTCCTGTATGAACTTGGGTATTGGTTTATTGACTGGAGCATGGGTTATTTGCTGGTGGCTATCACTAAAGAACACTGATGCTCTTGCCCCTGTAGACACTAATTTCCAATAGCCCCTTATGCAGACTTATTTTATTGACAGTTTGACACAAGCTAGAGTCAACTGGAAGAGAGAACCCCAATTTAGGAATTGATGAAGAATTGAGGGGCTTCATTTTGTATAACCAGCCAAAACTCTGGTGGGTTCATGACTACAACAGCCATATTTTATCGAAAGCATACTATTTCACAGTATTTTCCATAAATGGTACAATTATAAGACCTTTTACATTATTAAATCTATGGAGAAGTAAATAATATGGCCACTTTACCTGCCATTTGCCTAACACAATGATATCTATATATTGCTGATAAACTACCTAGTAAGATACTAGACAGTTTGAGTTATTAGATTTGACTATAGTTGTGCATTTTATTACTTGGCTAAGACATACAATCTAATTTACCCTGGTTTTCTTGTTCTCTGTCAAATATGCTTGGGTTTTTTCCTCTCAAGTTAGAATAGCCCTAATTTATACCTGAAAATGTATGTGTTCTACTCAGGATCATATACATGGATATTAAAGTTCCTGGGATGTTATTTTTTACCATAATTGTGCCCCTATTTTGAAAGATGTCAAGAATATTTTAACAGGAGCTCTAAAGCCCACTTCTTTTCCATATTTGCTAAAGAAAATTATGTTTAAAAGTTTCCCATTTGCTAATAGCAGGTAATAGGAACCGCAGACTTTCCCAGAAAGCACAGGCACCCTTTCCTCTTTTACTTCTTCAGCTAGATCAGCAGTTCCTGCTCTACTTGAACTGTCCAGGGCTAATAACCCTAGAGATGAGGAAGAAAAAAGACACCTTACTGTTTAATAGCACTCACTGTCTGATAATCACAAAATGGTTTCTGGGTCAGTTATGTGTCCTCAAGGCAAGACCAAAATGCCAGCTCAAATAACATGGCAATTGGAATGCCTTAATAAAGTTATTTCGATAAGATGCTCAGAGCCACCTGTCTGAAAAATTGCAGCAGATTTTATCTCAGTTCCCACCTAAACTAAATGCCTTATGACATGTATTAAGTTAAGAATTGTAACTGAGTTCCATTAATGTCGGTGGTAAGTAGAAAAGTTGATAGTCCCCATAAGGATGAGTACTGTTAAGCAACTGGCTTATGAGGATGTGTGCAAAGACTACAGATACTCTGAATATGGCTTTAGCTTTGAGGAAGTTCTATTGAAATCCCCATGCCCATGGAGCTCTACTAAAAGAAAGAGTTTCAGCTAGAAATCTCATCTTAGAATTAAAGAATCAAAAAGATGGGTATGTTTTGGTTCCTTTTAATTAGCTCTCAATGCTGATGCTTACAGTTTAATGAAGATTGTTCCTTCACTTACTTTTCTGCAATTCACTGACTTAAAAACTTTGAAATAAAAGAGATTCTTTAGTAGATATATTATTTACCAGTCAACTCTGAATTTGCAGAAGGGACAACATTGTAAGCTCCCTGAAAGGCTTCTGAGGACTTGGATTTTCCTACTTAGGGTATGGAATTTTTTTCCTACTTTGATTGGGGAAGTGTTTATAAGAAAAACACCACAAAGCTATGGAATAACTAAATGTGTCTAAACAGTTAGCCTTTACTCAAGTCCAATATGTAAAACCTGTCAATATGCCTCATGTATTTAATTATAGTTCAGAGAGTGTCTATAGAACTGTGATAGAAGTTTAATAAGAATATTCTGAAGAATCATCCCCTCTCTTTTATTTTATGAGACAGGGTCTTATTTTGTAGCCTAGGCTGGCTTCAAACTTACACCAACCCTCCTGGCATCACCAGACGTTACAGGAATGAGCTACTACAATGAAGGTTAGTGATAACCTAGAAATTACAGTGTTATTTTCTTGTAGAAAGATACAATTTTATATCCAACCTAATTGTTTTTACTTTGACATTTTTCTAAACTTTTTTATCAAAAATTATCCTACTTTTAATTTTATCTTATCTTTGAACTACCTCCTTTCCATTTCCAACGGTTTCTATAGTAATTATTTAAACAATAAAACAAGTTACATATAAATATTTTAATAACAATAATAACAATAAGAAGAAGGAGAAGGAGAAGGAGAAGGAGAAGGAGAAGGAGAAGGAGAAGGAGAAGGAGAAGAAGAATGAAAGGCCCAAGTCCTTATTATGGGCAAAGTTCCCTGAATGATAGGATTATAGCCTAACCTTCAGAATCACCTATTACCAATGATTCTAATATGGGCTTGCTTTTCTGGTTCTGCTAAAACATGCCAAATTGTCTCTCATCTTACAGTCATTCTAGCTTGCTTTCCACATATCTAGAAACTCCCAAATGTTAGATTTCCATTAGAATTCATTAGACATATTTCAAGGATATTTGCTAAAATGTAAACTTCTCATAGTTGACCACCATATCCAAAGTCACAAAGAAGTATATCTTACTTAATAGGATTTTTGAAGAATTTGAATTATATGTCCATGTATGTCCATATATGCATTTTGGAGTACATGTGATGTGCCCTTGGAAGCTTCAGGAATCTGATGCTTCGGATCTGCAGTTACAGGCAGCTGGGAGCTTCCAGTAAGTGTTGGGAGTAGATTCCTATGGAAGACAAACAGAATTCTTTTTTTTTACTATCTTTTTATTAATTTTCAATCAATTATTTTATTTATTTAGATCCCAAATGATGATCCTCTCCTGTTCCCCTATTCCAGAGTTCACCCCCACCTTTCACCTCTGAGAGTGTCCCTCACCCAGGCATCTCCCTTCTGGGGCATGAAGTCTCTGCAGACTTAGGGAAATCCTGTCCCACTGAGGCCAGACAAGGCAGTCCTCTGCTAATATGTACTGAGGTCCTCAGCGACCAGAGTCCTGCTCTAAGCAGAGACACAGGAGGCCAGCCCAAACAGCACAGGAGGCTTACTCTAACCCAGGTCACATAGCTCTACCTGACTCCCAAGAGGCCTGCTCCAGTTCAAAGCTTGGAGAAAGGCAGGTATAAAAACATAAGCAACAGAAGCCAGTGTAATTTGGTAGCATCAGAACCCAGTTTTCCTACCACAGCAAGCCTTGTATATCCTAACACACCTGAAAAGCAACATTCTGACATAAAATCCCATCTCAAGAAGAGATAGGTAACTCTAACCAAGTCAGAGAAATATTTGTATGACAGGAACTTCAAGTCCCGGAAGAAAGAAATTGAAGAAGATATGAGAAGATGGAAAGATCTCCCATGCTCATGGGTCAGTAGGATCAATGTAGTGAAAATGGCCATCTTACCAAAAGCAATCTACAATTCAATGCAATCCGCATCGAAATTTCAACAAAATTCTTCACAGACATGAAAAGACATGCGATTTCTCAAATTCATATGGAAAAACAAAAACTCAGGGTAGCCCAAACAATTCTCAAAAATAAAAGAATTTCTGGGGAAATCACCATCTCTGACCTCAAGCTGTACTACAGAACTAAAACCCCATGGTATGGGTACAGAGACAGGCAGGATGATCAATGGAATAGATTGAAGAACCAGAAATGAACCCATACAACAACAGACACTTGATTTTGATAAAGAAGCCAAAATCATACAGTGGAAAAAAGGAAGCATCTTCAACAAATGGCGCTGGTCTATCTGGAGGTCTACATGTAGAAGAATGCAAATTGATCCAAATTCATCACCTTGCAGAATTCTTACATGCTGAGCCATCTTTCTAGCTTCCAAGATCTTGTATAGTTTTCATTTTTACTTACTTCATAGTGCTAGGATTAAAAGTATGTGGCCCAACAATCATTTTACTTTTTCATACATACTTCATGATTAAAAGGCATTTAGAGTGAATGCCAACCACTAAGATTTTAACATGTATCATTTTATTAATATATTCACAACAGTGCTCACTGTTTTCATACTCCTTTGATTGTAATTTAGAAACATCTGTCTTATGCACTATTTACAATGACACTTGCTATTTAGTTGTAGATCAAATTGCTGGTATTGGTAATTCAATCATTTCATCATTTCCAGCAGACCAATATATTGTGTACCTTCTATGAACTTTTTACATGGATTACATGTTGGTGATCCTTATGCATCAAGCTCAGTGGTTCATGGAGTTCCAAGTACCTATGTCATGAAGCTAACAGTGATTGCACTTGCAACTCCACGGCATCCAACACCTCCTCTGAACTCTTTAGGTATCAGCACTCACATACACATATCAACTCACAGATGAAAATACTGGAATTAATATATATATATATATGATGAAATTTTAATATGTCAGATAATACAGCATTAAAAACTAATTTATAGAGATGAGTGAAAGAGAATTATCATATGCAAAGGGGATAAAACTTTTTATTTTACCTCATTGGTAAAATGCTACAGAAGTAGGTAATTACTTATTCAATTAATCAGTAAAGTGATGACAGCTGAATTGACTAAACAATAATGTGATTACAATGCCATTGTAGGAGTCCTACTTGAATTTGTAAAATAAATAATAAATCATTACTCCATTCTGAATCATTGTACTTGTTCTGCATAACATTTTAAATGAAACAAATGTTAACTTTTTGTCATAACGATGTGTCAGATTAATTAACGATGGTACTGATAAATAGATGCCATAAGACCATTATAAAATAATTCCAAATTATCTACTTTAAAGAAACTAGTAAGCAGTCACATAAGAGGAAAAGTAGTTTGTCACATGGAACTTATAAAGCAATTTAAATTAATTAACTATATTTTTGTTGGTTTAATTTTCTGCATTACAAAAGTCAAGTGCCGCATGTTTGGCTATCATTTTTGAAAATAGTGTGTTTGGGGCTGTTGCAGACTTCTGAATTAACAGAAAGCATCCCTGTACATTGCAAGAATATTGTATGAAATTTCCTGTATAAGTATAATATAAAATAATGACATGCATCAGTACATTACTATGCTGCTTTTAAAAAACACCTTCAGGAACTCTCTGGTTTAGCGAAATTTCAAAAGTCAGGAGGTTGTTTGTGTAAGGATTGCAGTGGAGCAAGAGCCTCTCCTGTAAGTGATACTGTTTGGGTTTTGTAATTATAAGACCACTTTAATGTAGTCACTTGGCAATACTAGTAAAACATACTCCTCCACGGGGTCAATTTTATTCTGAAGTAAACATTTTACAGTTCTATAGAAGACTGGGGTGATTTCATAATAGTGTAGATTTATGTGGTTTATATGTTGATGAAGTGACAACTGTCCAGTTAGATGATTCTCGGAGATCACTTAGTATAACTCCTTTACTTTGCATATGCAAAAGTATACCCTGTTCAGGGAAGAAACTTTAAAACTGCAGTGTATCTTGGGAGATTTCTGTGAAGAAAGATATGTAATATCTATATAAATTTATAATTATATTCAGACTTGTCCAACTCACAGTAAGATATTTAGCAGAACCAGGTCACTAGTCTATTTTTTCCCATTGTGAAAACTGTACGGTATTTTCTGGGAAAATAGTACTCTGGTGGGAACAATATATTTTATTTATTTGAATTAAAAATTTTAATCTTAAGGATTCAAATTAACTGTCCTGAATTATTTTCTTCTGAATTATTTATATGTTTAAAATGAGAGTTTAATTTTATGTATTTCAGCTCATTTAAGTGAATTATATTCCTAGATAAATTCTGCTTATATTAGTTTTATAATCAGAAATTGGAAATTATCCATGACACCATTATTAAAAATAGAAATTGAACTAGTTTTCCCTCTCCTCATGGACCTTTATAATTTCTCTCAACCTCAGTGGGAATTTTCCATTGTGTTCTTGAAAAAAGTGGGCTAATTAAGAACTACTCTAAGAAATACCTTATGTTTTATGACATGCTTTGTTTTACATTTAAATATATATTAACAACCATAATTTTCTGATTACTGAAGTCACAGATATTCATTATTCTAAGTGTTGCAAATACATAACCCAACGAAAGTGGAAATAAATAAACTCCTTATATGGATGAAGCTTAAACAAAATCTGCTGTCCATTTTTGTAACTCCTTTATTATACATCAATCATTGCTACAATTTAATAGGTTCTAACCCTGTGATATATTTAATGATTATATTTGGTCATAAAATGTCATGGTTTTCCTATAATAAGTTAATATTTCTCCATAATTGTCAAAAGCTTCATATGAGGATGCCTTAATTTATATTTGAAGAAGACAAAGCTAGGAGTACAAATGAGCATAAGAAACGCTGAATGTTGTCCTTTGGTTAATTGGAAGGACAAGCTCAAGTTGATGATAAATGCAATAATTTTTTGTACCCACTAGACCATGAATACAAGAGACTTTAGGTTTTCATGTTTCAAGTCCACTAACTAGAAAGGTCAGATAAGTGCTAAAAACATCATATTTAACCTTAAAAGACAGTATTAGTACTCAAAAAATCATTCTGAAGACTTATTTTTTATAAGCCCAAGTTCCAAAATAATGTTTGCATTTATGGTATTTTCTTCTGAGCCTACATTTTACCACCAACATTTAAATAAGAATTTATTTGTTCATGTATTTATTTTAAATTGTATTTTATTAATTCTTTGAGAATTTCATATAATGTATTGGGATTAGAACCACCCTGTTCCACCTCCTAATTCTTCTCAGATGTACCTCACTTCCTTACCCACCTAACTTGATGTTCTCCTTTTTTCTATAACCTATTTGAGTCCAATTTTGCTTCTCATATACTCCTAGGTGTGGAGCCAAGTATTGGCATGTAATGGACGTGTCAGGAGCCATACCCTTAAGAAAAGTGGTCCTTTCTTTCCCAGAAGCTATCTTCTGTCAATAGGCGCCCTGTTACAGAAGGGTCTTGTAAACTTTCTCTCACTGCATCATAGATTGTTGACTGCCTTGAACTTGTGCATCTTCGTGTCATGAGTGGAGTGGTACATCAAGTCCAGAAGGCACTATTTCAGTCCAGTTTTTTCTGACATAGGTCTAGGAATCTTTCTACTTCTTTTTCTGTGCTAGATACTGAGCCTTGGTTGGGGAGTAGAGTGATACAGATGTCCCATTGTAGTGGACATCTCTAATGACAGTTTACTTTTGTCAGTGTAAGTTTCTGTATTTGATCACATTCACTATACAAAGAAGCTCCAATCATTGTGTACTGCAAAAAAGGCTTCTCTCTTGAGAGCAGCATTACTTTGTGGATTTAGAAATACAAAGTTAGGGAGGATTTTATAGTATGAATCCACATCTCTAATTGGTACTATTAATTTTTGATTTATAACCAGGAAAGTATGCTCTTAGCTATGGAGAACTACCTATGAATTAATAATTGTTTATTAAACCAATGATATATTTTGAATAGGAAATTGCTGTCAATATGTTCCTTTCTTTTTTTCTTTTAGCCTGACTCCAGCCACTTCTGAAGCTGAAGCAAGTATATGTTTCTAATACAAAGCAAGGCTGTGGTGAAAATGCTGTAAAAACAGACTCATGCATAAATCTGATTATTTCTCTTAAATGACCAACTCAGAAAAGGCTGAGTTAAAGGAATTACATAATTTTAATGTGTTTGATACATGCTGGGAAGCAGTTTACTGTAGTTGCCTTATCACAAGATTCTTTGTATGCTTGAATCTAAAAGTGTAATTTTTACTAAATGACCATTTTAAATGTAAGCAAATATGTATTTTCTTGAGCCTCTTTAAATTTTGTTTGTTTGAATTACCACCATATGAGAGGAGTGTACTAAAATCTCCAAGAAACTTACCAATTTACTTATTTATATATAACGTTTAGTTAAGTAATGTCCAAACTATTCTATTAAATGTCTCCATATCATTTTATATTTCTTTTCTTTTCTTGATGAATTGTTGGTGTATTATGTCCTTTTGATCTTCACATTGAAAGGTTTTGCCTTTTTCTTTTACCAATTCACCATTTCTCAGATTACCTTTCTTGTCTTTCATTCCTTTTCAATAACCCTTTTTTTTTCTTCCAAATGTGTTTACTGTAGGCAGTATCTTGTTGGATATTTGTTGATTTTTGAATTAATCCAACAATAAAGTCTTTATTTAATGTTTGTGGAACAGATGTTGCATGCCATTTCTATATAGGGCCAGACAGTAAACATTTTCATCTTTGTGAGCCATATGGTTCCTTTCCCTCAACTATACAATTGCAGGGTAAGAACACCCATAGACAAAATGTAGATAACATTTTGCCTATAAGACATAGTTTCAAAATTGAACCCTAGGCATATTGAACCTGGTTTGAGAGTTCAATCTGTTTACATTCATTTTAGTTACTACCATATTGGAACTTATTTCCATCATTATATTCCTTTTTTCTATGTGCTCTGAATATTTTGTTTCCCTCTTTCCTTTCATCTAGTTTGAAATTATATTATGTTCTTATTTGCATCTGTTTCTCAACATTTTTGATAGTGTTTTACAATTACTATCTCGTATGACATATCTTTTATCTTTGCAGTGCTTCATTTGTATGTTTAGTACACATAAATAGCCCATCTAACATATTCCATTTATGTTTACTTAAGGATATTTCCATCTTTATTATCACTATACTTCAATATATACCGACACCTCCATTTCACTTTTATCCACATTTCCTTCTGTTATGGTTTGAATGAGAATTTTCACCCACACTCTCAGGCATTTGAGTATGTGTTTCCTAGTTTAGGGCACTATTTAAGGAGCCTTAGGAGGTGTGGATTTGTTGGAGGAGGTGTGTCACTGGAGGTAAGCTGTGAGTGTTTAAAACCCATGCCGTCTTGAGTTTAGGCTCTCTGCTTTTTGCTTTCAGTTCAAGCAAGATTTATGAGCTCTCAGCACCCTGCTTCTGCTACTTTGCTACTATGTCACCTCACCATGAAAAATTCTTTTCCCTTTGAAACCATAAACCTAAATAAAAATTTCTTCAGTAACTTGCTTTCATGATGGTGTTTTATCACAGCAACAAACACGTAACTAATAGAGTAGACTTTGGGAGCTTAAGGCATTTCTTCTGCTTTCTGCTACACTTTTCTCCCACCAGGGAGTCTTAACCCTCTGGAACCAAAATGCCCAAATGAATTCATTCGTGGTCTTGATTCAGCCCTGGGTTAAAAAAAAAGGTAAAAAGATAAAAACCAAATGAATTCATTCTTACACAAATTACCTTTGTCCTGGTGTTTTTATCATGGCAACAGAGAAGCAATTGATACAGAGGTTTGTACCAGGAAGTGAGCTATTACCTTCAAGAATGTTACAATGTATATTTTTTGGACTAGTAGCTATGGGGCCAGGGAATGACATGTGATTTGAATAAGGTCCTAATCTTTGTGCATCAAAGTCTCAGGCATTGAGTGCTTGGTCCCTAGTTGGTGCTGCTGCTTGTGGAGGATTTGGAGGTATGGCTTTGCTGTTGAAAATACGACATTAGGGGTGGGCTTTAAGAGTTTAAGCACTTGCCTACTTTCAATTTACTCTGTTTGCTTCCTGCTTGGAAGTCAAAATGAGAGCCCTCATCTTCCTACTCTTGCCACCATAGCTGCTTCTTGCTTCCATGTTTCCCAACCATGATGGACTACTAACCTCCTGGAACCAAAAGCCAAAATAGAATTTTCCATGAGTTGTCTTCATAATGGTGTTTTTAGCAAACAAATAGGAAAGTAACTAATACACATTTTAAAACAAGTTTTATGATTTTATGTGTATGGGTGTTTTTGTCCTGCTTGTGTGTCTCTGTATTATATACAATCCTGGTGGGCACGAGAACCCGAAGAGAGCATTAGATTCACTGAACATGGAGCTACAGATAGTTGTGAGCCAACATCTGGGTACGGAGAATTGAGCATAGGTATTTACAAAGGTAACAGTTGTCCTTACTGCTTTGCCATCTTTCCTGACCAAATATTTAGGATTTAAAAAGAAAAAAATACGATACGTTTACTTAAAGATTCTGTTCTCATTCAGTAGATGTTTGTTGGTGTCTAGTCTCTTGAAATAATTGCTCAGGAAAACAATGGCTTCATGAAATTCTTAGGCAAATACCCAAGACACAATTCACAGATCACATGAACCTCAAAAGGAAGGAAGACCAAAGTGTGGGTGCTTCAGTCCTTCTTAGAAGGGGGAACAAAATACTCACAGGAGGAAATACAGGGACAAAAAGTGGAGCAGAGACTGAAGGAAAGGCCATCTAGAGACTGCCCAACCTGGGGATCCATCCCATATGCAGTCACCAAACCCAGACACTACTGGGGATACCAAGAAGTGCATGCTGACAGGAGCCTGATATAGCTGTCTCCTGAGAGACTCTGCCAGAGCCTGACAAATACAGATGCAGAATGTGGTTATATTTAACTTACAGGTGACTTACAGCTTGCGTGTATTTGGAAATTATATTTTCTTCTCCTTGGTCATCTCCCATTTCTGTCCACTACTTTTAGTTTTACAATTAAAGATATGTTCAATATAAGTCTAATTTTTAAAAGTGACTTTTCCCTGCTAAAGTTACTTTTTCTTTTTTTTCTTTCTTCTTTTAAAATTAGACATTTTTTATTTACCTTTCAAATGTTAAGCCCTCTCCCGGTTTCCCTTCTATAAGCTACCTACCCTATTCCCTCCCCTTCTTCTATGAGGGTGTTTCCCTACCCATCCACCCCGCTTCATGCCTCCCCACCCTGACATTCCCCTACACTGAGACGTCTACCCTTGGCAGGACCAAGGACTTCTCCTCCCATTGGTGCCAAACAAGGCCATCCTCTGCTACATATGCAGCTGGAGCCATGGGTCTGACCGTGTGTAGTCTTTGGGTAGGGGTTTAGTCTCTGAGAGCTCTGGTTGGTTGGTATTGTTGTTCTTATGAGGTTGCAAGCCCCATCAGCTCCTTCAGTCCTTTCTCTAATTCCTCCAACAGGGGTCCAGTTCTCATTTGGGTGGTTTCCTGCTAGAATTTGCCTCGGTATTTGTCATGCTCTGGCTGAGCCTCTCAGGAGACAACTATATCAGGCTCCTGTCAGCATGCACTTCTTGGGTTCATCAATATTGTCTAGCTTTGGTGACTGTATATATTTGGGCTGGATCCCCAGGTGGGGCAGTCTCTAAATGGCCATTGCTTCAGTCTCTGCTCCAAACTTTGTCTCCATATCCTGTCTTATGAATATTTTTGGTCCCCGTTTTAAGGAGGACTGAAGCATCCTCTCTTTGGTCATCCTTCTTCTTGAGTTTCATGTGGTGTGTGGATGGTATCTTGAGTAATCTAATACTCACTAATGTACACTTGTCAGTGAGTGCATACCAGGTGTGTTCTTTTGTGAATGAGTTACCTCATGCAGGATGATATTTTCTAGTTTCATCCATTGGCCTATTAAATTCATGATGTCATTGTTTTTGATAGCTGAGTAGTACTCCATTGTGTAGATGTGCCATATTTTCTGCATTCATTCCTCTGTTGAAGGGCATTTGGGTTCTTTTCAGCTTCTGACTATTATAAATAAGGCTGCTATGAACAGTTTTCTGGATATTTAAAACATCAGAATATCCCGAACCTTCTTATACAGTCTCAACTTGCACTGAAATAAAAATCTTCCTAATTCTACCTCCAAAGTGATAGGATCTCAGATGTGTATTGCTACTCACTGACTACTCCTTAGATTTTCAAAGTATCACTTAGTTCTATTTTTGTTTGTGGTCTATGGGTTTCTTTTGCTAGTATGTATGTGGTACAGGAAAGTATATGCACATTTACATATAGTTGTGCACATACATGTGTGTAGGTACATATGTATGTGTGTGTGAATGCACACGAATGCCTGGCATTGACATAGGCATTTTCCCTTGATTTCTCTAAACATTTCTGTTGATACTGGTTCTCTATGTGAATCCAGTGTCCTTCATTTAGCTACTATAGTTAGATAGTTTGCTTCAGGAATCCCTTTCCTCTGCCTCAGCAGTGTTGGGATTACAGGCAGGCAGCCAAATTTGGTCCATATTTATGTAGATGCTTGGGATCTGACTATGATCCTCAAGCTTGAATAGCAAAGACATTTTCTACTGAGCCATATCCTTAATATACTGTAACCTATCTTTTAAGAATTTTCTTCTGCTTGATCATTTGGTTAAATATTTAATTTGATTAAAAGAATTTGTGCTTTATATTGTATATATGAGTATTTTCCCTATATGTGTATCTGTGTATCATGTATATGCCTATTAACCATGGAGGCCAGAAAGAGAACAGCGGATTCCTGAAACTGGAGTTACAGATGGTGGTGAGTCACAATTGGGTACTGGGAATAGAATATAATTCCTCTGCAAAATCAATGGCTCTCAACCTCTAAGTCATCTCTCCAATACAAATGTTTAGTTAAAAATATATGTGTATACCTACACACACACACACACGTTGGATGTGTGTGTGTGTGTGTGCATGCGTGTGTGTGTGTGTGTGTGTGTGTGTGTGTGTGTGTGTGTGTGTAGGAAGAAACATATTCCCTGTAGCTGAAGTTAGATGGATTTTAGTGACTTTATCATGGTTGCTGGGGATCAAACTTGGTAATCTAGAAGCATAGTACTGCTCTTAACCATTGACCCATCTTTCCAGCCCTTCATTTGATTTAAATCATCTCAATTTCTCCACCATTTCATCAACTGATTTTTAAAATTTACTTATTAGACTTCTATACACATATAGAAACCATTATGATCATATCCACTCCTATTCCATTAAGATGTCTTCTAGCCCACTCCAAATCTCAAGTCCTGTTTTTTATTCCATTTTTTGTAACTTGATTAGTTCAATCTGTATGTAATTATAAATTTAAGGTTGTCCACTGAATCATGTGCAACAGCTATTCCCCAATAGCCATCAACTGCCAATGTCTCCCCAACTAATGGTGGGGCCTTCTAAGCACCTCTCCTATCCATGTTGGAATATTAACTAGCTTGATTTTATGCAGGTCTTGTGTACTTATCTACAGCTGCCAGTGATCTTGTCACAGCCATAAGACACTTTTACCACAATCCTCTCTGACCTGTGGCTTTTGCAAACTTTTTACTCTGTCTTCAGTGATGGTCCCTGAATCTTGAGGGCAAGAGGGGAGGGGTGATAAAGATGGTCCGTTTGAGCTGAGTGCTCCACTGACATTTATTCTCTGCACTTTAGTCACTTATGAATTGGTTTTTAAATTCAAAGCGATTATTTTTGTTTCACAGTCTTACAAGGCTGTAATGGAGAACATTTAAGAGTTTTTGTTATTCATGATTTTTGATAAAAAAAAAGACTAACAATTTTCATCCATCTCTTATAGCTAGTACCCTCTTGGTTCTATTAGTACTGTTAGTACTTTTAGTCCTATTAGTCTAGCCAATAGTTAACTTTAAATTATTACCTTTTTCTCTGCTTAAGCATAGATATTATTTTCAGAGATTAGATAAAGCTACATGATTTGCCTTAAACACTATTAACCTGGTTAGTATTGCAGGGCATACTATACTATGTCCCTTTTACAGGCCATCAAGCCTTCTTGTGGAAGCAGTATAATGTATCTATTCTTTATAGGTAAAGAAGTCTCAAAGTCCCCCAATAAACTCAGAAAGCAAAGGGCTAGACTGGGTGCTGACTCCATCATCTTGTATAGGAGTGTTCACAATGATCTTCAGGCTTGTCTTTCCAGTGAATATCCCTCTAAAGTTTGTAGTTGGTCGTCAGACTCCAATATGATCCACAGAACAGCAAAGTCAGACTTTATGTGGTGGAAATTTCCAGCACAGCTGTGTCTTAGGTTTTATTCTTTCCCTCCACAAGATCTTTTGATGTAGCAGCAGTATGATAAGAAAGTTAGATTTGTAGGTGTATTAAAATTGGATGATGAGATATAAAGATGTGTTTTAAATGGGCATTTCTCTGCATGATTTCCCCTAGTTCCTTCAACTACTCCTTACCTAACTTCCTCACTCCATAGATGCCCACAGCAGAAACCAAAATGTATGCAATAGACTACAAAACCAATGATAAGTTTGTCTTCAAATAGTTGGGCATTCAACTTAGATGTCATTATTTGAAATTAAGCTTTCAAGACCAAAGTTGTTTACATTTCTTGTGAACAGAAACCCTTTTATTCATTGTAACCCTAATTGTATATAAAGTTTTATTATTGGTGTCCTTTTTTCATTAGGGAAGGAAATTTTTCGTTTCAGGTAAGCAGCAGGTAAGCTGATTTTTTTTTCTCCAGGGTCCTAGAAATGAAATAAAATAGACTACAAATGTTCAGAAGAGAAAAAATGAAAAATGCCTTCTTTCAAGTAGTAACATAACTATCATATATAGGAAAAATCATAATAGACAAATAACACATATCTATATGGTATCTTCAACCATGAAATTTATTGTTTATATTTGTTGGAAAGCTTTCAAAGAATGAGTTTGTTCAAATTATCTATTTCTCAAAAGTAATTTTCTAGTGTCCACTGTAATGTCAGGTCACCTCTCCCTTTGCTCCAAATGTGTTAGAATAGTTAGCTGATTTACAGCTATTGTAACCACAACTTGAGGATTTTTCTAGAGCAATGTTCTCTGATATCACACAAGTTCTGCAGGACTAGGCTTGGAAAGGTGAATGGCCCGGCACATTTGAATTTCATTGCTGAATTTCTCCAAGGTGAAAGAGGATGAGCACCTATTACCTAGGTGATGAACAGGTGATGGGCTTCAAAGCTCTGCACCACTTAGCAATTCCTACCATGTCAAATGACCTGCCTGCTATGAAAAACTAGTCTTGACAGCAATTTAGAAAGGGAGTTAATTTGAATAGGCAGTTTAGTCTCTAATGTCTTACTAAAAACAGATTCCCTTCCTGGTGCTATCTACTCTGACTGGCCACGGTGAAAATAATGTTTAATCCAAATTATAAAAACTTGGAATAAGTAAAGGCCAGAAACCATTAAAAGCCTATTGCATTTAACATAACATTTGATTTTAATGCTCTTTTGCTTCTTCTCATTTAACCTCTTGGGTGACCTAATGTGCTCGGGCATATCAGAGTAACCAAGAGAAAAAAGAATACTTAATTGAAGTTCATAGAAATGTATATGAAAAAAGACATTTTCAAATTTTATACTTTATTAATTTTTAAATATATCTTGTTTGCATTTCATTTAATTACTTTTGTAGGACTATGTTAAGGCCAGATTTTTCTAATATACTATATGAGGTTGTGGTGTCCATTACAGCAGTAAGCAAACACATATAGCTATTATACACTTGAAATGTAGGTATCTCAAATAAAAATGTGCAAGTCTACACTCTAGCACAGCACTTGCTTGCTATGTGAAATGCTCCATGCTCCATGTCAGTAACTACATGAACAGAAGTACACTACATATATCTGAATTTGAAGACTCAATATAAATAATAGATAATTTGATATTTATATCATTTATATCTTGACATGATAATATTTCCTATATTGGATTACTCAAGTATATAGATTATATTAGTGTTGTAGTTTATCTTATTGTGGAAATTTAAATAATTAAAATTGTATTATCAGATTACTAGTCAATGCTTACAAAGGAAGATGCCTGGACATAGAGAGAAGGTTGATCAAAAGCTTTTGCTGTTACTACCCTGTCGAATGGACTTTCAAGTAATACTCCAATAAAGCTAGTTAGCTTCTAGCCCTCCATCAGGAAAAGGAGTATTGGTGTGCTGTAGTCAAACCCTAGGTCATATTTTACTGTTCATAACTTACTGTGTCTGACAAATATTCAATGCTCCATAAATATTTATTGAATTAGTAATGACTTGCAGTTGTTATATTTCATTAGCCTAAGAGCCAGAAATTTTGTCATTCATTTCAAGCTCTACAAAAATTACCTCTGTGGTATGATACAAACATTTTCATTTTTTTATTCCTGAATGATTCTTTTGCAACATTCAATTTATGATGGTAAATGAAGAATTTTGAACTCTGACATGTTTTGGTCCTATCATGTGACTCACTGTTCCTAATCTACTTGACAGATAGAATGCTAATCTCTAAGATGGCACAAGGTGCTGAGTTTAGTAAAGATGAGTTTACTATGCAGTTATATAGATACCAAAATTGATTATTTCTTTTTCATAAATATTCTAATTTGGCAAGGATTTTTGAAACACATAGGACTCCATATGTAATCACCATTATATGTGAAAATGCCCTGCCCCTTCTCTTTCTCTCTCTTCCTCTCTTTTCCCTGTTTAAAATTGAACATTTTATCAATCACTGTTGATAAAATTTATCTTTGATTTTACATCAAATGTCATTAAACCATCATGAGAAGTGCTACCATTCTAGATCAACATGTTGGGTCTTTTAGGAATGTGATGGATTATTAGACATCATAAAAAGCCTGTCAACACTTGATCCTTTCTCTGGGTTATTAAGTTCATAATGCTCTGTAAGTTCCTGCTTACATGTGTAATAGAATGTCCTACTTTAGCTCCCATAGTTTTAGTTAATGACAAAGGCGCTTAATAATATATGATAAGAAATAGATATCTTTAGCCCATTTAACATACTTTCTAGTTTTGCATTTGTGTTACAATCCTTACTGTATTTATCAGCTTATTCATACACTCTGTAGCCCTGCCCTTTATCCATTTATTATTCTATTAGTAAAGAGGCCTATAAATACTCAAGTTCTCCAAGCAGTTCCAATTGTTTTATGTTATATACTGAATACTTATTTTTGACCTCATTAAATTAGATTATTTCCTCAAAGAACTAAAAGATTACTATGGATGTGACACAACTAAATGTAACTATAAAATTAGGACATATATCATACATAAGATAAAATTCCACTGGAATTTAGAAAAGGCAAGCTAGCAGCATTTAGCATTAGAGAAAACCTTAGAGTACATCCTCACTGTCTTTTCTGTTACATTAGCACTTAGATATGGTTAAAAAGGGCAAGCAGGATGAGTACTACAAAGCCTGCTATAAAGAAAACTCAGAAGTCAAGTGAAGGAAACATCAGTACTACGCTAAGGATTGCTTTCCAGACCAAAAGTTCATAAAGTATATTTTTCAGATTATTCTCATTGTAAGGAAACTTCTGTGAGAATCCCTGCACATTGAAAATATATGAAACATGTAACTAAGTTTTGTATTTTAAGTGAATGGGCGAAAGTAAGTGACTTTCAGTAATTCAAGCACTTACTTATACATAAAGTATTGTAAAGGGCACAATTGATGTAAGAGACATCAGTTTGACTCAGGGGTCAAAGCCACTTACTGTCAAACAGTTGTCATTAAGCTCAATGACCTGAGTTCAGTTCATTTGTTGAAAGGAGAGAACTGACACATGACCTTTACTCACACTTTGGTATGTGTTCACACACACACACACACACACACACACACACACACACACACACACACACACTTTTCCAATTTAATCAAATGTAAAAAAGAAAATGGTACAGTTGAGGAATCATTTAAAGTAATATTTTAAATGCCAATACAAAAATATTGGATTGAGTACATAAATACAAGCAGACTATGACTGATTACTCCTAGTGCACCTGTGCCAGGGTTACAATCTTACCAAGCTGGTCATTATTGCAATTTACATGGTTCATAGCCTGGCAAATATGAGGATTGCTTTTTCTCCTCTGGTAACATTTGCAGCACCTTCCAGTACTGTGAAAGATGAAACTTCTTGATTGCTTAGTTTCATTATTTTCCATGACTTAAGTATGTAGTGTCTTCTTCAATAGTATCTCCTCATTAAGTTTTAGAGAAATGGTAATAGCTGCAATGACTGGAGTACCTATGGGACAGTACCAACCAACACCTCCAAAAAGTAACAATGCCCAGCACAAGCCACTTTATTTCATAGGATATTCTGTTTAGAAGGGACAATGCTCACACCCAGCATTTCGTCTGCTTGTCTGTCTGTCTGTCTATCTATCTATCTATCTATCTATCTATCTATCTATCTATCTATCTGTCTATCTATCTATCTATGTATCCATGTATCTATCTATGTATCTAATTGTATGTACATATATGTATATATGAATATGTGTGTGTGCGTGCACACATATGAAGCATCAACAGTAGTAGATTTACACATGATTGTCTAAAAGATTTTAGTATTCATTATCCTCCCTCCCCACACTGCCCCCTCCATACTGCCCTCCTATCTCCACTCCACCAAATCCTTCTTGCTTCATCATTCTCCATTCATCCTTCATCCCACCTGCATTCCACCGATTTCTTTACCTCCCTGCACGTTCCAGTTTAAACAGACATGCAAAGATTTGACACTAACATCATGTACAAGAGAGAATATCTGATGTTTATCTTTCTGGGTCTATGTTACCTGACTCAGAATGATTATTTCCAGCATCATCCATTTACCTGTAGATATTATAATTTTATTTTTCTTCGCAGGTTAATAATATTCCATTGTATAATGGAATTATACATTATCATTATACATTGATTAGTTAGTGGACATCTGACAGTGTTTCAGTATCCTGACAACTATATAAAGACCAACAATGAACAAGGACAAACAAGTACCTCTGTGATAGGAAATAGGGCCCTTTATGTATTTTGGTAGCAGCAGTGTACCTTAAACTTATGGAAGATGTATTTCTAGCTGTTTAAGGAACCTCCACACTGATTTCCATGGTGGCTTCCCTAGTTTTCATTCCCAACAAGGGGCAAGTGGCATGTTTACTTATATTCTCTTATTTTTCCTCTAATTTTCAAGTGTGTTCCTACCGTCTTCTCATACTCCCAAACTATATCCCTATAATAATCCTGGATTGTCCTAACATGATGAATTTTTTATTGAAACATTTCTTTGGGAGCAATATATTCTGGACTTCCCTATGTAAAACAGTTCATCTTCATGTATTAATAAATCCTACTTTCTTACCAAACTTAAATGAAGACTTACAGCATTGATACCTAATCAGTTTACAAATGTGTATGTGTGTTTCTGCGTGTGGTTTTACGTGTATCATGTCAAAATGTTATAAAAAAATAGGCAATGATTTCTTATGAATATGTGAGGTTTGAATTATATAGGCTATCATTGTGAACTTGACCACATATATAAAATGGATATTTACCAAAGAGACTAAAATCCTTAACACAATCCAAATTAAAGCTGCCAATCTTTTGAAACAAAATGTTAAGGATTTTTAATTACATTACGGTGAGTTGACATTGTTGACAGATTTGAAACACTTTGTCTTTGTGATGCCAACCACTTCAAAGTGTTACTTCTCCTTTGCCTTAGCTACTTTAACATGCAATGAAAAGTACAAAATAAACTGGAAATGTATTTCTGCACACTTTTAAAATCCACTCTGAAGAAGACAGCCTAACACTTCATCATGACTCACATCCTACTTGCGTCAGTGAAGAGATATCATATATTAAATTATCTGTATAATTCTATTGTATGCGTTCACCTTCTGTACAGTAGTAATACAGTGCTCATAGTTTCTTTTTCTAGTGGAATGAGTTAGCAGCTATGTTTTCACAGTAATGCCTTGTAAAGACATTGAAAACTAATGTTACAAAACAATAAATAATTTCGTCTATGTGTGAGGCTCAACTTCTATAGTCTAGTACTGCATGTGCATTATCACAACATGGAACAGTGACACACATCATATGTGTCATTCTCGTCCTCACAACCGTCTGTGAGCCAGAACATGTTTCCAAGGTAACAATGGACAACAGCAAACAAACACTTGCACTCAGTCAATTCTGAAATTGATTTAAGTTTATAATTGGCATGCTGCCAGTTTCTTAATATTCTTCCATAGCACATCAAAAGGTTACAATTCAAGTGACAAAGAGACATATTTTGACACTTTATTAAAGAAATTGCAAAGACGTATGATAAAAGAGTATATTCAAAAATGGGTATTGTATCCATTATAGCTATTCCTACATAAGATGATACTGGTTTTGTTGCTCTTGTGTTTTGTTTCATTTTGTTTTGTGAGTTTATTATCATTTATTTTTCCCATTAATTAATTATTTATTTACTTTACATCCCATCACAGCTCTTTCTCCCTCCTCTTTTCCCAATCCTTCCCTCTCTTCTCCCTGTCCTTTTCTCCTCAGAGAAGTGGACCAGCCCCATGGATATCAACCTGCCTTGGCCTATCAAGTTGCAGTAGAACTAGGCAGATCTTCTCTTGAGGCTAGACAAGGCAGCTCAGTTTGGGGAAAGGGATCCAAAGGCAGGCAACAGAGTCAGAGCAGAGCCTGCTCCTGATGTTAGGCATCACACATGAAGACTAAACAGCATTTCAGTTACATATGTGTAGGGGTCTACATCCAGCCCATGCTTGCTCCTCCATTGGTGTTTCAGTCTCTGTGAGCTCCTATGGGCTCAGGTTAGTTGATTCTGTAGATTGTCTTGTGTTGTTCTTAACCCCTATGAGTCCCTTAATCTATCTTTTCCCTCTTCCACAAGTTTTCCCATGCTCCACCTAATGTTTGTCTGTGGACCTTTGCATCTGTTTCCATCAGCGGCTGGATGAAGCCTCTCAGATGACAGTTATGGTAGGCTCCTGTCTGCAAATAGTGTCACGGATGGGATCTCTCTCATGGCACAGGTCTCAAGTTTAGCCAGTCAGTGACTGGACATTTCCTCAATTTCTGTTCCCTCTTAATCCCTGCATATCCTATAGGCATGGAAAATTGTGGGTTTAAGGTTTTGTGGCTGAGTCGTTTTTCCCATTCCACCCTTTGGACATCTTGCCTGGTTATAGGAGGTGGCTATTTCAAGTTCCATATCGCTTGTCTTAGTCAAAGATTCACTTGGATTCACTTAGTGAAGGATTTCCTTCACTAAGCATCATAACAAAGCAGCAAATTGGGGGAAAGGGTCTATTCAGCTTACGCTTCCATATCGTTGTTCATCACCAAAGGAAATCAGGACTGGAACTCAAGCAGGTCAGGAAGCAGGAGCTGATACAGAGGCCATGGAGGGATATTACTTACTGGCTTGCATCCCCTGGCTTGCTCATCTTGCTCTCTTACAGAACCCAGGACTACCAGCCCAGGGCCAGCACCACCCAAAATGGGCTGGGTCGTCCCCCCTTGATCACCAGTTGAGAAAATGCCTTACAGCTGGATCTCATGAAGGCATTTCCTCAACTGAGGCTTCTTTCTTTGTGATGACTCCAGCTTGTGTCAAATTGACACATAAAACCAGCCAGTACATCCTCTATTGCTAGGAGTCTTAACTAGGGAGACCATCATAGATTCCTTGGTATTTCTGTCATCATAGGTTTCTAGCTTTTCACAGAGATGCCACCCTCATTGGTTCCAGTTCTCTCTCCTAGATCTCTCTCCCTCCATCCTCCCCACTCTTATCCCTCCTGTTCCCCTCCCCTCTCCTTCTCCCTCTCCCAACTAGTTCCTTGCTTTCATCCACCTCTGTTGTTTACTTTATTTCCTCTTCTCAGTAAGATTCAACTATACCCCTTTGGTTACTACTTGTCACTTAGCTTCTTTGAGTCTGTGGATTGTAGCAAATTTATCCTGTACTTTATGGGTATCCACTTGAAAGTGAATACATACTACATTTGTCTTGCTGGGTCTGGTTACCTCACTTGGGATGATGTTTTCTGATTCCATCTGTTTGCCTATAAATTTCATGATGTCACTGTTTTTCATAGCAGAGTAGTATTCCATTGAGTAAATGTACGATATTTTAATCCATTCGTCAGTTGTGGGATATCTAGACAATTCAAACAATTACTGGCTATTATGAATAAAGTTACTATGGTTGAGCAAATGTCCTTTTGGCATGATGAAGCAACTTTTGGATATATACCCAAGAGTCTGTGTCTTGAGGTAGGGAGAAATAGCTACATTGATTCCCAAAGTGGTTGTAAAAGTTTGCACTCCCTCTAACAATGGAGGAGTGTCCCCATTGCTCCGTATCCTTGTCAGCATGAGCTGTTGCTTAAGTTTCTGATCTTAGTCATTCAGACAAATGTAGGGTGGAACATTACTTTAGATGCTTCCCAATCATTAGAGGCTGCTGTGTCAAAAATTCTCTTTAGATCTCTATCTCATTTTTAATGGGGTTATTTAGAGCATTGATGTCCAGTTTCTTGAGTACTTTATAAACTTTGGATATAGCCCTTTGTCAGATATAAGGTTGGTGAATATCTTTTCCCACACTGTAGTCAGCTATTTTGTAATATTCACAATGTCCTTTCCTTACAGGGACTTTGTAGTTTTGTGGGGTCCCATTAATTATTTATGTTAGTGTCTAAGCTGTTGGTGTTCTGCTCAAGAAGTTGTGTCCTGTGTCAATGAATTCAAGTGTATATCACCCACTTTCTCTTCTATCATATTTAGTATATTTGTATTTATTTCAAGGTCTTTTATTGACTTTGGCTCGAGTTTCTGCAGGTTAATAGATATGCAATTATCTGCGTTTTTCTACATGGAAACATCTAGTTCGACCAGTAGTATTTGAGGAAGATTTTTTCCCTTTGTATAGATTTTAATTTTTTTCAAAAATCAAGTGTCCTTAGGTGTGTAGGTTTACTTCTGGGTCTTCAATTCCATTTATCAACCAGTCAACTTTTATGCTAATACCATACAGTTTTTATTACTATGGCTCTGTATTACCACTTGAAATCAGGGATGGTGATAATTCCAGAAATTCTTTTATTGCCCTGTATTGTTTTAGCTACTTTGGGGGGTTTTATTTCTTCATATGACCTTTAGTACCTTTCTTTCAATATCTATAATGAGTTACATTGGAAATTAGAAGAGAATTGTGTTGAATTAAACAATTAAGTAACCTGGCCCTGGGCTTTGTGCATGTGCATGTGCCCAAGCATGCATGTGTTTGAGAGACTTTTACTGACTGCTCTAAAATCCTTAGGGGATATTGGTTTATTCAAATTGTTTACTTGAACTTGATTTAATTTGCTAAGTGATATCTATTTAAAAATCATCCATTTTGTTTAGATTTTCTAATTCTGTGGCATAGAGGTTTTTGAATAAGACCTAATGGCTATTTGGATTTCCTTTGTCTATTGTTATGCCCCCTTCCATTTCTGATTTTGCTAATTTGGATATACTCTCTACCTTTTAGTTAGTATGGGTAAGGCTTTGTCTATCTTGTGATTTTCTCAAGGAAACAATTTTGGTTCTATTGATTTTTTTGCATTGTTTTCTTTTTTATAATTGGTTGATTTTGGCCCTGATTTTGATTATTTCCTTCCTTCTACATTTCTTTAGTGTGGCTGCTTCTTTTTTTTCTGGAACACTCAGATGTACTTGTAAATTTCCTGTATGAGAACTTCTATTTTCTTTATGGATGTGCTTAGTGCTATGAACTTTCTTTCCTCTTAATACTGCTTTCACTGTGTCCCATAAGCTTGGGTGTGTTGTACATTCCCTTTTATTGAATTCCAGAAAGCCTTTAAATTCTTTCTTATTTCTTTCCTGACCCAGTCATCATTGAGTAGAAGGTCATTCAGTTTCCATGACTATGTAGGCTTTTTCTTGTTTCAGCTTTAATTCATGGTGGTCTGATAAGATAGAATAGGTTGTTTTATTTTCTTGTGTCTGCTGAGATGTGCTTTGTAACTGACTGTATAGTTAGTTTTTGGAGAAGGTTCCATGAGGTTCTCAGAAGGTATATTCTTTTGTGTTTGGGTGAAATGTTCTGTAATATCTGTTAGGTCCATTTCAGTCATGATGTCTGTTAGTTTCATTATTTCTTTGTTTAGTTTCTGTCTGGATAAGCAATCCACTAGTGAAAATAGCACATTGAAGTCTTTCACTATTAATATGTGGGATTCCATGTGTGATTTTTAAGTGTAATAATGTTTCTTTTATGAATGTGAATGCTCTTTCATTTGGGGAATAGATATTCAGAATTGAGATGTCATCTTCATGAATGTTTCCTTTGACAAGGATGAAGTATCTTTCTCCATCGTTTTTGATTAATTTTGGTTGAGAATCTATTTTTTGGATATTAGAATGGTGACCCCAGCTTGCTTCTTGTGTCTGCTTGGGAAGCCTTTTTCCTGCCCTTTAGTATAAGGAAAAAAATTTCTGAGGCGTATTTCTTTTGGGCAGCAGAAAAATATTTTCTGGGACTTGCTGTTAGGAAACTTCTATTTCTTCTATTCCTATTATTCTTAGGTTTGGTCTTGTCAGAGTGTCCCAGATTTCCTGGATATTTTGTTTCAGGAATGTTTTAGATTCAACATTTTTTTAAACTGGTATCTCAATTTCTTCTATTGTATCTTCTATGTTTGAGATTCTTCCTCCCATTTCTTGTATTCTGTTGGTGATGCTTGAGTCTGTAGTTCCCAGTTCCCATTCTCTTCCCTAGGTTTTCCATCTCCAGGATCCCTCTGTTTGTGTTTTCTTTATTGCATCTATTTTCATTTTCAGGTAATTTTTATTTTATTTTTATTTCAGTCTTATTCATTTCCTTCCTTATTATTTTCCTGTATTTCTTAACAAAATTTATTCATTTCCTCTTTAAAGGTCTCTGACACCTTCATAAGATTTTATTTAAGGCCATGTTTCTTGTTCTTTAGCTGTGTTAGGTTATCCAGGGCTTGCTTGCTATGGGAGGTTAACTGGTTTCTGGTGCTGCTATATTGCCTTAGCTCTTGTTAATGGTTTTCTTATACTCAACTTTAGCCTTCTGTTTGTTCCTAGTGCGGCAGGCCTCTGGGAATGCAGGTAGAGTTGTGGGCCAGAAAATGGAGTGTAGGAGACAGGATGCACTTTGCTGCTCTGGATTTGCCCCAAAAGTACATGACAAAGCAAGTGCCCTGGGGCAGGATAAGCCTGGTTGTCTATGTTACTGGTAGGCCCTTGAGTTATACAAGCAGAGCTGTGGGTTGGAAAATGTAGCTCAAGGGAAAGGGTTCAGCTTATCACTGCTGAGTGTGCTTATAGGGGAAACTGGCAGGCAGGGTACTCGGTGTGAAGGGGTCTCAGCCTGGATGTCTCTGGTGCCATCAGGCCTCCAGGAATTCAGGCAGAGATGTGGGCCAGACAATGGAGTGTGTAGGGGACAGAGCACCACTCACTAATGCTGGTCTTGCCCCATTGGATTAGGATACAGTTTTGATACATAGTAACTAGTGTCCTGCAACTTGTATAAAAGGATGTAAAATTGGTACAGATAAAATATAAGCTAAAATATATTGCTCATATATGTTTATATACATAGTCTATTGCTTTTAAGTTCTTTTATGCACACATCTAAATATATATTCAAATTTTGCTAAAAATTGATTGTGGAAATGATTAGAACAGTTTCCCATACTAGTGAATATCACAATTTTTCACAGTAATTTTACTTCAAACAATAGCTAAACACTAGTGTGGGCTTATTGGCATTTTTATTTATCAGAATAATGCTAGACCATAGCTAATCAGCAACAAAATTATGTGTCAATAGCATAACAACAAAGGGTTGTTTCTTTGCAAATCAATATTCAATTTGGATGTGCAGAGAGTCCTCTGCCATGCCTGAATATCCTGTTTACTTCTTTATTAACACAGGATTTCAAGGTCATTGAAATAGAAGACAAGGATGAAAACGCTATAAGAAAGCAAAGCTGTTTCAGACTAGTAGTGACATATGTCTCTTTTGCTCCCATTTCATTGCCCAGAGCTAGTCATAGTCTTGAACCTATCCCAATCTAATTATGAGAAAAGCTATAAAATGTAGGGAAATACATAGAATCTTGGTGAGAACTCCCTATGACACATCTTTGAATCTGCATATTTGAGGGCAATTACCTTTATTGGTTATACTATTATAACGTTTTCTTCTCATTAATCTTTTTGAAAATGTTCATGAGTGGTATTAATGTGAAAAAAGATTTTCAAAGGTATTAAGACCTATTATTTTCAATAAACTTATATAATTTTTCAATTTTCTTTTAAACATTTTATATGCTTTATGATAACCTAAAATTCCTAACTATATTGGGTTAGATATATTAATCATTTATTTTGTGGCTCTGCCTTTGGAATCATATTTAGAAAAGAATATATAACCACCCATGTTATCTTTTCATGTTTTATTTTATTTGAAATACTTAATTACTTCTGTGGGAAAAGATCCGCGGATCACACAGGACTGCAGACATCCCGAGGCCGCAGGACAGACTGCCACCTTTGCACTCCTCGGCCCACATCCCTGGTCCAAGGGGAAACTGCACAGTGCCTCTGGACACAGGGATATAGGAACAGATAGCCGCAGGTTCCCTTCGTTCTGGTCTGTGCCCAGGACCGAACTGATTCGGCCAAACAGCTCCCTGCACCCAAATCCCATGGGAGAGAGAGCTGGAACCTCAGAAGTGTGGATACTCCTGAAAAGTCAGAGAAGAATACCCTCTGTCCATAGTCCAGACCAAAGAGGGAATCGTGTAGTGCCAAATGTGCCTGCTGGGTGCAAGGACCTATAAGAGCAATCGGGGCAGGAAACTTTGATTCCTGCCCGCACCTAGAGCTGGAAGACAGTCTCCAGGAGCGCTGCCACAGCTGAAATCCAAGCACCTGTTCTCAGTAAAAGCTGAAAGAAAGCAAGAAAACAGTTCTACAGGAGTGCTGATACAGAGGCCTACAGCAATCTCAAGTCACTCTCAGAAGCAGCAAGACAAGCAAACATCAGAGACAACCCAATGGCTAGAGGCAAGTGCAGGAAACTAAGCTACAGAAACCAAGACTACTTGGCATCATCAGAGCCCAGTGCTCCCATCAAAGAAAATACTGGCTATCCAAACACACCAGAAAAGCAAGATTTAGATATAAAATCACATTTTTTGATAATGATAGAGGACTTTAAGAAGAGCATAAAGAACTCCCTTAGAGAAACGTAGGAAAACACAAGTAAACAAGTAGAAGCCCTTAGAGAGGAAACACAAAAATCCCTGAAAGAATTAGAGGAAAACACAACCAAACAGATGAAGGAATTGAAAATGGAAATAGAAACAATAAAGAAAGCACAAAGGGAGACAATCCTGGATATAGAAAACCAAAGGAAGAGACTAGGAGCCGTAGATACAAGCATCACCAACAGAATACAAGAGATAGAAGAGAGAATCTCAGGGGCAGAAGATACCATAGAAAACATCGACACAACTGTCAAAGATAATGTAAAACACAAAAAGTTCCTAGCCCAAAATATACAGGAAATCCAGTACACAATGAGGAGATCAAATTTAAGGATAATAGGTATAGAAGAAAGTGAAGACTCCCAACTGAAAGGGCCAGTAAATATATTCAATAAAATTATAGAAGAAAACTTCCCTAACATAAAGAAATAGGTGCCCATAAACATACAAGAAACCTAAAGAACTCCATCCAAATAGATTGGACCAGAAGAGAAATTCCTCACATCACATAATAGTTAAAACACCAAATGCACAAAACAAAGAAACAATATTAAAAGCAGTAAGGGAAAAGTGGCATATAAAGGCAGACCTGTAAGAATTACACTAGACTTCTCACCAGAGAGTATGAAAGCCAGAAGATCCTGGAAAGATGTCATACAGACCTTAAGAGAACAAATGCCAGCCTAAGTTACTGTATCCAGCAAAACTTTTTCAATTAACATAGTTGGAGAAACCAAGATATTCCGTGACAAAACCAAATTTACACAATATCTTTCTACAAATCCAGCCCTACGAAGGATAATAGATGGAAAAATCCAACAAAGGAGAGAAACTAAACCATCCAGAAATCAGGAATATAATTTCCTTGCAATGGAACCAAAAGAGAGACAAACATAATTCCACCTCTAACAATGAAAATAACAGGAAGCGGCAATCACTATTGCTTAATATCTCTCAACATCAACAGACTCAATTCCTCAATAAAAAGCCATAGACTAACAGAACGAATATGTAAAAAGGACCCAGCATTTTGCTGCATGCAGTAAGCACACCTCAGAGACAAAGACAGACACTACCTCAGAGTAAATGGATGGAAAACACCTTTCCAAGCAAATGGTCCGAAGAAACAAGCTGGAGTTGCCATTCTAATATCAAATAAAATTGCCTTTCAACCAAAAGTCATAAAAAAGATAAGGAAGGACACTTCATATTCATCAAAGGAAATATCCACCAAGATGAACTCTCAATCCTAAATATCTATGCTCCAAAGGCAAGGGCAACTACATCATAAAAGAAACCTTACTAAAGCTCAAAGCACACATTGCACCTCACATGATAATAGTAGGAGATTTCAATTCCCCACTCTCATCAATGGGCAGATCATGGAAACATAAATTAAACAGAGACTTAGAAAAACTAACAGAAGTTATGAACTAAATGGATTTAACAGATGTTTATAGAACATTTCATCCTAAAACAAAAGGATATACCTTCTTCTCAGCAACTCATGGAACCTTCTCCAAAATTGACCATATAATTGGTCACAAAACAGGCCTCAACAGATACAGGAAGATAGAAGTAATCCCATGCATCCTCTCAGATCACCATGCATTAAGACAGGTCTTCAATAACAACAATAATGACAGAAAGCACACATATACACGGAAGTTGAAAAATGCTCCACTCAGTGACAACTTGGTCAAGGAAGAAATAAATAAAGAAATTAAAGACTTCTTAGAATTTAATGAAAAGGAAGATACAACATTCCCAAACTTATGGGACACAAGGAAAGTAGTACTAAGAGGAAAATTCATAGCTTTGAGTGTCTGCAAAAAGTAACAGGAGAAGCAGAGGGAGGGGGTGTGTGTTCAGGGAAACTGGGAGGAGGGCTAACATTTGAAATGTAAAATAACCAATAAAAATAAAATAAAAGATAAAAAAATTGAATTTCAAAGCAGGAGGCAATGTGTGTCTCAGTTCAACAAGAGGCAGAATATAGCTTTTTCTCTGCCTTCTTATAATGTTTAACCCTTCTCACAGATTGAACACGACCATCCATAATTGACAAAGGAAGGACTCTATTTCATCTACTGATTCAAGTGCAAATATTTGCAGAAACATTCTCATAAACTCATTCACGAATATCATTTCACCAAAGTGATATGGATATCTTTTAGCCCAATCAGATTGACACATAGTACGGAACATCACAGGAGGTGATTACACTTAGATGTGAATGTTAAGAGATAACAATCAATGAAAAGAATTTTAGAATTATCATAATTTTTAAAACAGAGGCACTAAATTTTATCAAACATAATACAGTAATAATGAATTATTTTGAAGTATTCCTGACCTGAATTTGAATATATTTTATTCATAAATGAGAATATCACTTCTTACAACTTTAAAGAAATGTATATTTAACCATATTAAAGAAATTCATGAAATTAGAAGTTCAGAAATCATCTAGCCCATGAAAAAACAAGAAAACTGGCAGACCTTGTTAGAATAAGCCTTTTTAGAACTCTGGAGACAACCAAGCTCAGACATTATTAATCTTTGAGCAATTAGATCCTTGTTTCTGACCCATGAGAGAGAAAATTCAAGTATGAACAAGAAACCCAGGGCTTTGTAGAAGAAGAACTGGAATTAAGGCTATGCTTTCGGATTCTAATCCATGCCTTGTCCCACCTCACTTCACTAACCACTGAAGAGTGTGAATGAGGTTATAGAAACATTCCTTTAAAGCCATAGAACTAACTGTCATCTAACATGTTGTGTATGATTTGTCAGTTAAGATCACTCAATGGGAAAAAAGTTCTTAACCATTACAAATAATAAGTCCTTCTAAAATGCTTAAGGGAGTGCGTAAAACTGTAAATACAGACTTTAGAGAATAAAGAGTTGATATTAAAACCTCTGAGTTTTTTTTTACTATAAAACAACATTTTATATTTTCTAAATATATGATAAAATATGAAGTTTTTAAAGCCACTATGTGTCAAAGACTTTCCTGAAATTTTGTAAAAACATTTCATAAAGACAAAGAATACAAATAATGCAAATAACCTCAGTTCTTTCAGATTGTTTGGTAATCATAGACGCACTCTATTCCTTCGAACTTGGTAAGTTCTTTAAAACTCAGTTTGCAAAACATGAAAGCTGATGGATATTTTAAAGTTTAATTAAAAATATTGCTTAGCTATGTAGAGTAGACAAAGTATATTATCTAATGATGCAAGCACCACAGAGACCAACAATTTCCCTTTTGTTTTACTTTTCATCTGAAGTATCCAGAGCTGTCTTCCAGAAGCTAATGATGTCGCCATCCATGTAAGAAACCCATGATTATTTCAGAAAATAAAACTTCCCTTCAATATCCCAAATGTTTTTCAAAAGTCTCTATCACTTATCCTGTAAATCATTTGTAAGAATTTAGTTGTAGCTTTTATTGCTCTTTTAACTATTGCTAGTTATTCAGTCAACAAACAAGTCACTTATTCTTAGACCCTTTCTCAGTAGAAATCCTACTAACTCATCAGAGTGCATACACAGGTAGTACATGGTGATACTCCAGTGTCATCATCTCTTGAATCATCCCAAGAAACTTGGTTTTAGAATTCTTGAAGAATCACAGAAGTTCTGTTCAGTTGCTCTAGTGTAATAAGCCCAAGATTGGGCTTCTGATTTTCAATGAACTCCATTTGCAAAGCTATGAGTTTGAGAAAAAAATGTGAGGAGGAGAAAATGGAGTTTTCTGGAACTCTCTGAGCTTCACAGTGAATTAGGCAATCAGGCATTTTGAGCTTTGATTTAGGTCTTAGATGAGTGAAGTAAAAACGTTTCAGATGTAAACTTCAGTTGATAGGTATAACCCCCACCAGGCTCCAAAACAATAACACCCTTTCCTGATTACCTTCCAATGTTGTTAGGTTTGAGAAAGAAGCTTAAAAATTATTAAATATTATCCATTTTCCAGAAGCTGTCTTTATATTTATCTGTCTAGGTAGGCCAGTATTTTGCGACTATCATTATACTAAGAAAACACAGATCCAGATTCTGAGTTATTGACTAGGTAATGGAAGACAACCTGAGATTAGTGTAATAATGGAGGAAAAGAGTATTTTTTTACCTGAGGGTGATGATAGGGGTAGGTGTACAGATCTCTTAGATATGGTACCCAGTTCTTTCTTAGATAGGTGGAAAGGCTTAGAGACACATAGTCTATTCCTGTTTGCCTGTAAGTATTGGACTCCTTGATAGAGGAAGAAGATAGAAGAGCAAAGCCTCTTCAAGTGAATTACTTTCGTGTCACTTGTACAGACTTTCAGAAGACATTTGAGACAATTAAACTTCCTAGATAAAAATATCTGAGTTTATGCAGCGTTGGTTCATAGTAGCTGTCTGATCTCAACTAGCTACACAACTTCTGTAAGCTTCAGCTTTCTTTGTGAATTAGGGATAGTAAGAGTACCCAGTTGGCAGAGCTTTCTGGATTAATTAATACAACAGTATTTAATAGTTTGTTTGACATATAATGAAGTGCTAAGACATGGTAGCTTATTGTGTTTACTTGGTGTTTCAAGTTGCTTAAGACAAGATTTTATTTAGCTTGTTTCTTCTCCTTGCATTCTGCAATTTTTCATGTTTCCAAACATATCCTTAACTTCTGAATGTACTAAATAATATGCATTACAGATTTGTAAAATAATTAATGCATAAGCTTGTAGTCAAATATTATTTTAATGTTAATTTTAATTGATACATATTTGTTTCTATTTATGGCACCAAGTATGACAGTTTGATGTATACAATATCAGAGGGTCAAATGAAGGTAATTCCAGCGTTCTACTAAAATGCTTATAATTTCAATGCACTGGTCATGTTAGATCACCTTTAGTTATTTTGAAATATATATTAAAATGTTGAACACCATAGTTATTACTTTTAACTAAGTGTTTTTTATGTTTTTTCTTTAACTTTTTCTTAAAATCTAACTTTGTACTAGCATTAACTATAAACCATATTAAGTGACAATGGAAATCCCAAAGGAGCAGCATTTGAAACATAATCAACACTGAATTATGCTTGTAATTCAGGCTTTCAAGGAATCCTCACATTAAATAGCTTGCTTTTTGTTTTTCTTCTTCATTCTAGAGTGAGAAAGAACTATATATTTTCTACTAGTTAAAGGTGTTAGCTTTCAGTTTTTCAAGCCTGCCATTTGACTGAGTTAGACACACAGAGAAAAACTTGCCAAAAGTGACAGAGAGGCCGAAAGGCTTTGTTCTGGTTGCTCATGTCTCAAAGGGAAATGCTGTTCAGTAGCGTTACTCTTTAGAGTTGTATTTCTCCAGTCAGAACTTTTGAAAGTTTTTGCTTTTGTTGTTTATTTTCTTTGCTTAATCAGTCTACCTAAAAGTATCTGTAGCCCACTGCACACTCATCTGCACCATCCTCTGACTACAGGATTAAGAAAGGAAATGCAACAGGAGCAGCAGGTCTCCTGCCTCTGAGACACCGCTGGAACCTGAAGGGACCGACCAGATAAACAGTTCTCTGCACCCAAATCCCGTGGGAGGGAGAGCTAAACCTTCAGAGAGGCAGACACGCCTGGGAAACCAGAAGAGACTACACTCTGCCCACATCTCTGACTCCAGAGGAATACACCAAACGCCATCTGGGACCCGGTGCACGGGGGCTCCTGGAAAGGGCGGTGCAGGTCCTCCTGGTTGCTGCCCTCGCGGAGAGCTCATAAGCAACACCCCAGGAGCAAACTTGAGCTTCGGGACTACAGGTAAGACAAACTTTTCTGTTCCAAGCGACCTGACTGGTGGCCTCAGGACACACAGAGGCAAAATTCCTGTAGGACCGGACACTTCCAGTTTTTAGCTGGATTCCCAACCTCGCGGAACCCTGCCCACAGCAGCTCACTGCTCCCAAACCACGTGGGAGAGAGAGCTCACCACCCAGACAAGTGGGCACTCCTGAGACTGGAGAGCGGAAGAGACCACCAACACTGCCCACCCCTGCCCACATCCCTGGCCCAAGAGGAAACTGTATAAGGCCTCTGGGTTCCCTTGGATAAGGGCACAGGAGCAGCAGGTCCCCTGCATCTGAGACACCGACAGAACCTGAAAGGACCGACCAGATAAACAGTTCTCTTCACCCAAATCCCGTGGGAGGGAGCGCTAAACCTTCAGAGAGGCAGACACACCTGGGAAACCAGAAGAGACTACACTCTGCCCACATTACTGATTCCAGAGGAAGACACCAAACGACATCTGGAACCCTGGTACGCGGAAGCTCCCGGAAAGGGCGGCGCAGGTCCTCCTAGTTGCTGCCCTCATGGAGAACATACGCAACACCCCACGAGCAAACATGAGCCTCAGAACCACAGGTAAGACCAACTTTTCTGCTCCAAGCAACCTGCCTGGTGAACTCAGGTCACAGGCCCACAGGAAAAGCTGAAGACCTGTAGATAGAAAAAAACTACATGCCCGAAAGCAGAGCACTCTGTTCCCATAACTGGCTGAAAGAAAACAGGAAAACAGGTCTACAGCACTCCTGACACACAGGCTTATAGGACAGTCTAGCCACTGTCAGAAATAGCAGAACAAAGTAACATTAGAGATAATCTGATGGTGAGAGGCAAGCGCAGGAACCCAAGCAACAGAAACCAAGACTACATGGCATCAGTGGAGCCCAATTCTCCCACCAAAGCAAACACAGAATATCCAAACACACCAGAAAAGCAAGAATTAGGTTTAAAATCATATTTGATCATGATGCTGGAGGACTTCAAGAAAGACATGAAGAACTCACTTAGAGAAATGCAGGAAAACATAAATAAACAAGTAGAAGCCTACAGAGAGGAATCACAAAAATCCCTGAAAGAATTCCAGGAAAACACAATCAAACAGTTGAAGGAATTAAAAATGGAAATAGACGCAATCAAGAAAGAACACAGGGAAACAACCCTGGATATAAAAAATCAAAGGAAGAGACAAGGAGCCGTAGATATAAGCTTCACCAACAGAATACCAGAGATAGAAGAGAGAATGTCAGGAGCAGAAGATTCCATAGAAATTATCGACTTAACTATCAAAGATAATGTAAAGAGGAAAAAGCTACTGGTCCAAAACATACAGGAAATCCAGGACTCAATGAGAAGATCAAACCTAAGGATAATAGGTATAGAAGAGAGTGAAGACTCCCAGCTCAAAGAACCAGTAAATATCTTCAACAAAATCATAGAAGAAAACTTCCCTTACCTAAAAAAGGAGATACCCATAAGCATACAAGAAGCCTACAGAACTCCAAATAGATTGGACCAGAAAAGAAAATCCTCCTGTCACATAATAGTCAAAACACAAAATGCACAAAATAAAGAAAGAATATTAAAAGCAGTAAGGGAAAAAGGTCAAGTAACATATAAAGGCAGTCCTATCAGAATCACACCAGATTTTCGCCAGAGACTATGAAAGCCAGAAGATCCTGGACAGATGTCATACAGACCCTAAGAGAACACAAATGCCAGCCCAGGTTACTGTCTAATGCAAAACTCTCAATTAACATATATGGAGAAACCAAGATATTCCATGACAAAACCAAATTTACACAATATCTTTCTACAAATCCAGCACTACAAAGGATAAGAAATGGCAAAGCCCATTATAAGGAGGCAAGCTACACCCTAGAAAAAGCAAGAAACTAATCGTCTTGGCAACAAAATAAAGAGAAGAAAAGCACACAAACATAACCTTACATCCAAATATGAATATAACAGGAAGCAATAATCACTGTTCGTTAATATCTCTCAACATCAATGGTCTCAACTCCCCAATAAAAAGAGATAGATTAACAAACTGGATACACAATGAGGACCCTGCATTCTGCTGCCTACAGGAAACACACCTCAGAGACAATGACAGACACTACCTCAGAGTGAAAGGCTGGAAAACAACTTTCCAAGCAAATGGTCGGAAGAAGCAAGCTGGAGTAGCCATTCTAATATCAAATAAAATCAATTTTCAACTAAAAGTCATCAAAAAAGATAAGGAAGGACACTTCATATCCATCAAAGGAAAAATCAACCAAGATGAACTCTCAATCCTAAATATCTATGCCCCAAATAGAAGGGCACTTACATACGTAATAGAAACCTTACGAAAGCTCAAGACACACATTGCACATCACACAATAATAGTAGGAGATTTCAACACCCCACTCTCATCAATGGACAGATCATGGAAACAGAAATTAAACAGAGACGTTGACAGACTAAGAGAAGTCATGAACCAAATGGACTTAACAGATATTTATAGAACATTCTATCCTAAAGCAAAAGGATATACATTCTTCTCAGCTCCTCACGGTACTTTCTCCAAAACTGACCATATAATTGGTCAAAAAACGGGCCTCAACAGGTACGGAAAGATAGAAATAATCCCATGCGTGCTATCAGACCACCATGGCATAAAGCTTCTCTTCAATAACAATAAGGGAAGAATGCCCACATATAAGTGGAAGTTGAACAATGCTCTACTCGATAACCTGGTCAAGGAAGAAATAAAGAAATAAATTAAAGACTTCTTAGAATTTAATGAAAATGAAGGTAGAATACCCAAACTTATGTGACACGAGGAAAGCTGTGCTAAGAGGAAAACTCATAGCTCTGAGTGCCTGTAGAAAGAAACAGGAGAGATCATATGTCACTAGCTTGACAGCACACCTAAAAGCTCTAGAACAAAAAGAAGCAAATACACCCAGAAGGAGTGGAAGGCAGGAAATAATCAAACTCAGAGCTGAAATCAACCAAGTAGAAACAAAAAGGACCATAGAAAGAATCAACAGAACCAAAAGTTGGTTCTTTGAGAAAATCAACAAGATAGATAAACCCTGAGCCAGACTAACGAGAGGACACAGAGAGTGTGTCCAAATTAACAAAATCAGAAATGAAAAGGGAGACATAACTACAGATACAGAGGAAATTCAAAAATTCATCAGATCTTACTATAAAAGCCTATATTCAACAAAACTTGAAAATCTGCAGGAAATGTACAATTTCCTAGACAGATACCAGGTACCGAAGTTAAATCAGGAACAGATAAACCAGTTAAACAACCCCATAACTTCTAAGGAAATAAAAGCAGCCATTAAAGGTCTCCCAACCAAAAAGAGCCCAGGTCCAGACAGGTTTAGTGCAGAATTCTATCAGACCTTCATAGAAGACCTCATACCAATACTATCCAAACTATTCCACAAAATTGAAACAGATGAAGAGCTACCGAATTCCTTCTATGAAGCCATAATTACTCTTATACCTGAACCACACAAAGCCCCAACAAAGAAAGAGAACTTCAGACCAATTTCCCTTATGAATATCGACGCAAAGATACTCAATAAAATTCTGGCAAATCAAATCCAAAAGCACATCAAAACAATCATCCATCATGATGAAGTAGGCTTCATCCCAGGCATGAAGGGATGGTTTAATATACAGAAAACCATCAACGTGATCCATTATATAAACAAACTGAAAGAACAAAACCACATGATCATTTCATTAGATGCGGAGAAAGCATTTGACATAATTCAACACCCCTTCATGATAAAAGTCCTGGGAAGAATAGGAATTCAAGACCCATACCAAAACATAGTAAAAGCCATATACAGCAAACCAGTTGCTAACATTAAACTAAATGGAGAGAAACTTGAAACAATCCCACTAAAATCAGGGACTAGAAAAGGCTGCTCACTCTCTCCCTACTTATTCAATATAGTTCTTGAAGTTTTAGCCAGAACAATCAGACAACAAAAGGAGGTCAAGGGGATACAGATCCCAAAAGAAGAAGTCAAAATATCACTATTTGCAGATGATATGGTAGTATATATAAGTGATCCCAAAAGTTCCACCAGAGAACTATTAAAGCTGATAAACTACTTCAGCAAAGTGGCTGGGTATAAAATTTACTCAAATAAATCAATAGCCTTCCTCTACACAAAAGAGAAACAAGCCGAGAAAGAAATTAGGGAAACGACACCCTTCATAATAGACCCAAATAATATAAAGTACCTCGGTGTGACTTTAACCAAGCAAGTAAAAGATTTGTACAATAAGAACTTCAAGACACTGAAGAAAGAAATTGAAGAAGACCTCAGAAGATGGAAATATCTCCCATGCTCATGGATTGGCAGGATTAATATAGTAAAAATGGCCATTTTACCAAAAGCGATCTACAAATTCAATGCAATCCCCATCAAAATACCAATCCAATTCTTCAAAGAGTTAGACAGAACAATTTGCAAATTCATCTGGAATAACAAAAAACCCAGGATAGCTAAAACTATCCTCAACAATAAAAGGTCTTCAGGGGAATCACTGTCCCTGAACTTAAGCAGTATTATAGAGCAATAATGATAAAAACTGCATGGTATTGGTACAGAGACAGACAGATAGACCAATGGAACAGAATTGAAGACCCAGAAATGAACCCACACACCTATGGGCTCTTGATTTTTGACAAAGGAGCCAGAACCATCCAATGGAAAAAAGATAGCATTTTCAGCAAATGGTGCTGGTTCAACTGGAGGTCAACATGTAGAAGAATGCAGATCGATCCATGCTTATCACCCTGTACAAAGCTTAAGTACAAGTGGATCAAGGACCTCCACATCAAACCAGATACGCTCAAACTAATAGAAGAAAAACTAGGGCAGCATCTCGAACACATGGGCACTGGAAAAAATTTCCTGAACAAAACACCAATGGCTTATGCTCTAAGATCAAGAATCGACAAATGGGATCTCATAAAACTGCAAAGCTTCTGTAAGGCAAAGGACACTGTGGCTAGGAGAAAACGACAACCAACAGATTGGGAAAAGATCTTTACCAATCCTACAACAGATAGAGGGCTTATATCCAAAATATACAAAGAACTCAAGAAGTTAGACCGCAGGGAGACAAATAACCCTATTAAAAAATGGGGTTCAGAGCTAAACAAAGAATTCACAGCTGAGGAATGCTGAATGGCTGAGAAACACCTAAAGAAATGTTCAACATCTTTAGTCATAAGGGAAATGCAAATCAAAACAACCCTGAGATTTCACCTCACGCCAGTGAGAATGGCTCAGATCAAAAACTCAGGTGACAACAAATGCTGGCGAGGATGTGGAGAAAGAGGAACACTCCTCCATTGTTGGTGGGATTGCAGACTGGTACAACCATTCTGGAAATCAGTCTGGAGGTTCATCAGAAAATCGGACATTGAACTACTTGAGGATCCAGCTATACCTCTCTTGGGCATATACCCAAAACATGCCCCAACATATAAAAACGACATGTGCTCCACTATGTTCATAGCAGCCTTATTTATAATAGCCGGAAGCTGGAAAAAACCCAGATGCCCTTCAACAGAGGAATGGATACAGAAAACTTGGTACATCTACACAATGGAATATTACTCAGCTATCAAAAACAATGCCTTTATGAAATTCATAGGCAAATGGTTGGAAGTGGAAAATATCATCCTGAGTGAGGTAACCCAATCACAGAAAAACAGACATGGTATGCACTCATTGATAAGTACCTATTAGCCCAAATGCCTGAATTACCCTAGATGCCTAGAACAAATGAAACTCAAGACTGATGATCAAAATGTGAATGCTTCACTCCCTCTTTAAAAGGGGAACAAGAATACCCTTGGCAGGGAACAGAGAGGAAAAGATTAAAACAGAGACTGAAGGAACACCCATTCAGAGCCTGCCCCACATGTGGCCCATACATATACAGCCACCCAATTAGACAAGATGGATGAAGCAAAGAAGTGCAGGCTGACAGGAGCCGGATGTAGATCTCTACTGAGAGACACAGCCAGAATACAGCAAACACAGAGGCGTATGCCAGCAGCAAACCACTGAACTGAGAACAGGACCCCTGTTGAAGGAATCAGAGAAAGAACTGGAAGAGCTTGAAGGGGCTCGGGACCCCATATGAACAACAATGCCAAGCAACCAGAGCTTCCAGGGACTAAGCCACTACCTAAAGACTATACATGGACTGACCCTGGACTCTTACCTCATAGGTGATCCTAGTAAGATCACCAGTGGAAGGGGAAGCCCTTGGTCCTGCTAAGACTGAACCCCCAGTGATCGTGATTGTTGGGTGGAGGGCGGCAATGGGGGGAGGATGGGGAGGGGAACATCCATAAAGAAGGGGAGGGGTTAGGGGGATGTTGGCCTGTAAACTGGGAAAGGGAATAACACTTGAAATGTAAATAAGAAATACTCAAGTTAATAAAAAAATTAATAAAAAAAAAGAAATGAAATGCATGTAGGAACTAAAACTCAATCTTCCTATATAAACTAATATCAAAGCCATTCAAAATTATAAATAATTCCATAGGTTTTGTTTAAATATGTACTCTAAAAATTATGTATGACAGCAGTAAGTAGATTGCTAAAATACAAAGTGAATCTACCACATTAGAACAATGTAACCATGGTTATAGACATTCAACTTTGTAAAGTTATTTATGTTTCTTCAAATGAACTGAAAACTCTCAAAATGTCATTGATTATTTTTGTTTGCTCCAGTAACAGAAACATGATTATTTAAATGCACAATACTTGGTACACAGTAACATCACTGAAAACATTGGGGATCATGACGTCTAGGATTAGCAGACTAATTCAACATTAAGTACAGAGGTTAAAAAGATATGCACTATTACAATATATACACAGGGAATATATTAATAAGTGCATTCTCTTTACTCATGAACACACACACATACAAAACTAAATGTAATTTCACACATCATAATCTTAATGTATTTCCAAAGGATGAAGTTGGGGCAGAAAATGGTGAAAAAAATATAAGTGGGCTGATTTGGGTTTAAAAAGTGCCCCCGTTATTTTTCACATGAAGGAGTAATTAAATACACAAATTCATCCTCAAATAAAAGCCACAAAAGAAGTAGAAAATATTGGCAACAATCATTTTTATTACTTATGACAATGGCAAGACTATGCAGGAGAAGACAATGTTGACTACAGGGCTGAAAGCACAGGATGTAAATTCTCCTTTCCTATCCGGAAACCGTTTTTACACTATAGCCCAACCCAAAGATGAATAACCCCAAAAATAATTCTGTGATTTTATTTTGCTGAAGATATAGAAAATGGAATTCATGTATATGAAATTATTGCAATTCAATGAGCAGGTAATAGGAAGGAGACATGTACAAATGTAGTTGTGGATATGTTCTTTCAAACCATTTGAATCTTTGGCTGACTACTAATCAACTTGCAGATGACTTGCAAAACAGAATGAACATGAAAATTAATACAAAATAAAACAGAAAAATCAGAAACAAGGAAATTATCTCAAAAGTAATTCTAACTTGTTGCTTGACATGTTAATATATTCTACATGTTTTTCATTTTTTTATTGGATATTTTCTTTATCTACAATTCAAATTTTATCCCCTTTCTGGTTTCCCCTCCAGAAACCCCTTATTCCATTCCCCCAACCCTTGCTTCCATGAGGGTGTTGCCTCATCCACCCACGCCTCTTGCCTCCCTGTATGGGTATTCCCCTACACTGGGGCATTGAGCCTTCACAGGACAAAGGGCCTCTCCTCCCATTGATGCCCTAAAAGTCATCCTATGCTACATATGAAGCTGGAACCATGGGTCCCTCTATGTGTGGTTGGTGGTTTAGTCCCTGGGAGCTCTGGGCTGTCTGATTAGTTGATATTGTTGTTCTTTATATGAGGTTGCAAACCCCCTCTGCTACCACAGTCCTATCTCTAACTCCTCCATTGGTGACCACGTGCGCAGTTCAATGGTTTGGTTACAAGCATCTGCCTCTGGCAGAGCCTCTCAGGAGACAGCTATATCAGGTTCCTGTCAGCAAGGACTTCTCAGCATCCTCAATAGTATATGGCTTTGGTGTCTGTATATGGGATAGATCCCCATGTGTGGCAGTCTCTGGACGGCCTTTCTTCAGTCTCTGCTCCATACTTTGTCTCCATATTTCCCCCTTTTAAGAAGGACTGAAGCATCTGCATTTCAGTCTTTCTTCTTCTTGAGCTTCATGTGATCTGTAAATTGTATCTTGGGTATTGTGAGCTTTTGGGCTAATATCCACTTATCAGTGAGTACATACCATTCATGTTCTTTTGTGGCTGTGTTACCTCACTCAGGATGATATTTTCTAATTCCATCCACTTGCCTAAGAATTTCATGAAGTCATTGTTTTTTATTAATTAAGTCTTTAATGTGTTTAAAAATAAAAATATATAAAGCAAGTTAGAAAGTCATAAAAATCTATCAGTTGGGCTCTGCCTTATACAAACTAATGAATGTGTTTACCCTGACATAACTGAAATTACATATAATATATATTCTGTTATATCAGTGTTTCTTTTTTGTTGGATATATTTCTTTATTTTCATTTCAAATTTATTATTACATTTCAAATGTTATTCCCTTTCCCGGTTTCCTGCCATTGTTTTTAATAGCTGAGTAGTACTCCATTGTGTTCCACATTTTCTGTATCCTTTCCCCTGTTGAGGGACATCTTGGTTCTTCCAGCTTCTGGCTACTATAAATAAGGCTATGAACATAGTGGAGCATGTCTCCTTATTATACATTGGAGTATCTTTTGGGTATATGCACAGGATTGGTAATAGCTGGGTCCTCAGGTAATACAATGTCCAATTTTCTGAGGAACCTCCAGACTGATTTTCAGAGTAGTTGTACCAGCTTACAACCCCACCAACAATGGAGGAGTGTTCATATTTCTACATATCTTTGTCAGCATCCACTGTCACCTGAGTTACATTTTAAATAAAAACAGATACATTTATGGAGAGGGGTGGAAGAAAAAAATATGGGAATTTGGAGGTAAACATATATTTTTAAATGACAACTAAGTAGATTAAATTGCCATTATACTGCTGAAGAAAACACATAGAACCTATTTAAATTGAAGCAAACAGAAAATATAGATCCAAATAATGTTATCAAAATCTATTACACACATAATCAATTATACCAACAGGAGCATAAAAATTTTTGAGAATAATTGGAGACTAGAAAACCAAACATAAAGGCAGTTTCTACAAATGCTACATATTCTTGGTTAACATTATTTCAAACCCATGGAGATAGGACTGAATAATTCTGGAAAAAAAACGAACTGAACTGAGCAAAGAGATGATAGATTATAGGAGGACTGCTTCTCACTGCTGGCATGGAAGGTTGTAGACACAAAAAGGCAGAATGCTAAAGTAATTTAACTTGAATTCCATATATACAGCTCACGTTTTAGTTAACATGGATAATGGCAGTTATATAGAGAAATATTCATAGATAATATTAAGGGTATAATTTACTACACATATGTATATTTTCTTCCAATTTCTACAGAGAAGACTCAAACAGTCATAATCAAGGAGCAAACCTAGCACCATATATCTTGATTTCTAATATTTTCCAATAAAGTGACCCATTTAGCCCTGTCATGTGAGATGTGTGTGTTTGTGTGTGTTGTGTCTGTGTGTGTGTGTGTGTGTGTGTGTGTGTGTGTGTGTGTGTGTGTGAGAGAGAGAGAGAGAGAGAGAGAGAGTTTTATATATACACATATACATTGTGGATGCTCAGGTATTTATTACAAATTATTTCTTCATAATTTTCCCCCAAATTTTACTACTTTAAGTTCTTTCAGTTGGTTCTGGGACCTTTTAACACAGTCCTATTAAAGGAACCAAAAATGTTTACTTAAGGTGACTTGTTCTAGTTCATGAAACAGGTATTTGGAAGAACGGTATAATATATTCTAAAGACTAGAAAGTGAAAAAAATTACAAAGCAGAAAGGTATGAGTATAGCCTAAGTCAAACACAGAGGAGTCAACAGAAAGCACACAATTTTCAGCAAAAGAATTAAAAATTAACACTTAAGTTGTTGGTCTAACTGAATATTTGTATGTAAAAGAATGCAAATAGATTTATATCTATCTCCCTACAGTAAATGCAAGTCAAAGAGGATCAAAGACTTCCATGTAAAACCAGATATACTAAATCTGAAAGAAGAGAAAATAACATCTTTGAACAATTTCGTATATAAAATAACTTCCTTAAAGAATACCAGTAAGACAGGAACTAAGAGACAACTAATAAATGGGAGTTTGTAAAACTGAAGAGCTTCTGTAAGGCAAAGAACACTTTCAATAGGACAAAATGGAAGTCTACAGAAAGAGAAAAGATTGTCACAACCCCACATCTGATAGAAGGCCAATTTCCAAAATATATAAATAACTCAAGAAACTAAACATCAATGAACCAAGTAACACAATTAAAAGATAGGGTAGACATCTCAACAGAGGAATATTAAATGCTTGAGAAACACTTAAAACACGTTTAATAACCTTAATCATCAAGGGAAATTCTAATCAAAATAACTTTGTAATCCCATCCTATACCTGCCAGAATGACTGAAAACAAAATACAAGGGACAGCTCATGTTGGTGAAGATGTGGAGCCAGGGAAACCCCCCTCCATTGGCAGCAGGAAAGTAAACTTGTACAACCATTTTAGAAATCAATATGGAGGTTTCTCAGGCAATACCTCAAGACCCAGCCATACTACTCCTGAGCATATTCCCAAAGGATGCTCCATCCTACCATAAAGACACTTGCTTAACTATGTTGATAGCCTCTTTATTCATAGCCAGAAATTAGAAACAACCTACATGTTTCTCAGCTAAAATATGGATAAGAAATAAATATACATTTACACAATGGGGTATTACTCAGTTGTTTAAAAAATAATAAAATTTCCTTGGCAAATGTATAGAACCTGAAAACAAATCACCCTGAGCGAAGACCCAGAATGGCAAATGCAGTATGCATTTACTAGTAAGTGGATATTACCTCTAAAGTAAATGATAACCATACTACCATCCAGAGACCCAGAGAGACTGAGTAGCAAAAACAGCTTAAGGAGAAGACACAAGAATCTTCTTGGGTATGGAAAATAGAATAGAATTTGGGGGTGACTGGGGAACGGGAGGAATTAGATGGTAGGGGTTAGAAGGAGAGAATACTGGGAGAGATGACTAGAACTGGGGAACAATTTGAGAGCAAGGCAGAAACCTAATGCAATGTAATTTTCATGGCATCTACAAGGGTGTTATTAGCGAAGATTCTTAGTTATGGGAGACACATGGCCTGAACAGATCCTCTTTGGTAACCAGGTAAGGCCTCATGTGGAGGGATTGGGACACCAACCCAGCCACAAAACCTCCAGCCTACAGTTTGTTATGTGTGCAGAGTGTGCTTGGATCAGAGCCTAGCTTAATTGTCATCAACTATCCTTAGAGAGAGTTCATCTAGCAACTGATGGGAATAAGTGCAGAATCCCATAGCTAAGTATTAGGAGAACCTCAGAGATTTCTTCAGAGAAAAGATTGGAGGAGCCAGGGGGATCAATGATGTCACAAGGACTTGTCCCACAGAATTAACTCACTGGGCCTCACAGAGATCAGAGAGCCTGTATGGTCTGACCTAGGTCTTTGGCATATACATTATGGTTTGGAAGTTTGGTGTTTTTGTGGGATTCCTAACAGTGGTGTGGGGGCTGTCTCTGATTCTTTTGCCTTCTTTTGGGACCCTTTTCCTCCTACCGAGTTCCCTTATCCAGCCTGAATGTTAGAATATGTGCTTGGTTTTCTTGTAGCTTGTTGTGCCTTATTTGCTTGATGTCCCTGGAAGACCTGCTGTTTTCTGAAGGGAGGTGAAAGGGGGTGGATCTGGAGGAAAGGGGAACTGACTCAGGAAGGAGAGACTGGGGAAATTGGAAGGAGGGGAAACTTCAGTCTGGATGGAACATATGAGAGAATAATTGAAAATGAAAAAAAAAGTAACAAAAGATAGTTGTAGTAATAATCCAAAACTTTGTATTCATTACCACAGAAGTAAAAATAGTGGAATTTAATTCTAAATTTATTAAATGAAACTGGAATTATGTAGAATGGAAGGGGTAATGTTGCCTCCAAAGATATGTAAATCCTAAACTTCAGGACTATGTTATCTTTTATGGCAAAGAGGATATAAATATGCAGTTTAAATATCTTGAGATTGGGAAAAGTATCATGGACTACAAGCCCATGGCAAGCCAAAAGGCACTTACAAGGGTTAGAATGTAGTCAAAACAGTAAGAGAAAGAAATGCAGGAATTGCAACAGAGCTCAGATTAGTGTAATTGTTGAAAAAAGAGACGTCTATCAAACAAGAAACACAGGTAACCTCTGTATGTGTGAAAAGCAAGGAACAGGTTGTCTTTCACAACAGAGCTTCTTAAGTTTTTCCACTTGTAGGCTCATTTTACCCCAGGTATGATTTAGGTATTAGGATTAGAATTAGGACTATAAAAAAGATAAACAAATCAAACACAGATAATAAATCATAAATTATTTTAGAGTTTGATTCCGAGAGTCCACATTAAAAAACAAACCAAATCAAACCTAAATGTGATATCCTGTGCTAAGTAGACACAAGCAGAGTGCTGGGGATCATTGGCTCACCAAACTAGCTTGATAAGCTCCAGGCCAGTAAAATGAATGTGGACAGGTTCATATATATACATACATATATATATATATGTATGTATATATATCATATTAAAGAAAATTTGAATACAAAGGAGATGGATTGGTTTTTATTACAAAAAGTATTAACTATTATCTTGATAATTGAGAGTACCATCAGTATTGAAAATGAAGAGCATATTCAATATGTTATATAGATAATTAATATTTTTTATTTTATGTTCAACACTGAAAGTGCCACTTTAAATAAATACATAGCACCAAATGGCAGAAGCATGTTTTAGGACATTTCGGAAGTTATTAGAAATTCTATCTTAATCACAAACCAAACTTCATTAAAGCATTTTTTAATAAAACTCATGCTAGCAACTCAAAACCAATTTTTAAAGTCAAACATCTAATACAATACAGTCCAAAGGTAGATGTACTTATTTCATACTTACAAGCTGAGGAATGACAGTTGGAAAATATATTTCCTTTTCTAACCAGGACATATTCAGAACTGAAAGATCCACTAACATGATACTATGTTAATCAAGACAGTGTGGTTCTGATGGATAAACATCACTGAGATAGTCAACACTTAGATAAAGTAAACAAAAGATAAAGAAAAGAAGCTGGAATGTATGGCCTTATCTAAGAGAACGTGAAAATTGAATGTAATCTATTAAGGCAAAGTAGATCAATGATTACCTCTGGGTGAGAGGAGAGAGATTGTATTTCAAAGAAACATGAGAAAGATTGGAGGGGGGTAAGTAATATGGATTTTGGCTTTCCCAGTGAGCACATGACTGATAATTGTTAAAATGTCAAAAATGGATGCATTTTTCAAATGACAGTAGGAAGAAGTTCAGTAGATTTTTTGTGCTCTTGGGTAATACTAGCCTCTCCAAGCCCTTTCTGGTTGGCTTTCTCCTTATACTTAAGGGTGCTATAATCTCTGCAAGTCCATATGCACAAAACCTCCCTGCTATAAACAGTTAGATTGCTCATCTCTCTCATCACACATGAAATGGGAAGTGGGGCCTGGGGGATGACGTAAAATGCAGTAGGTAACATCTGGGTCTCATTCTCTTCCAACTCTCTCATTTGTGACACTTGGCAACAAACTATAGCTACTTTAGTCTCAGTTGTCATTACAGTAATGTGAACAGCAATCACTCACGACTTGGTGATTATTCTGAAAATCTGGTTTTTCACACAGCTCGGAATATAATAGACAAATGTAAAAATACAAGTTTCATAACTCTTGCTATATAAAAATCTGATAACTATTGCCGTATCCTCTCTGTCTTCATCAATGTTATTCCAGACCTATTTGCGTATTACTTATTTTATGGCAGAAAGGGAGTCGATGTAAGTTATGTTTTATAAATTAGGATTAATGACTACCATGCTGAAGAAATTTCATTCTAAGATGATCCTCAAAATTATTCCTTAGCTACTACAAATTTCGTGGCTTATTCTCTTAGTGTTAGTTATAAAATATGTATGTCTCGAGAGTATGTTGGAACCACTTTCCCTGCAAGACTATGTCATGAGATAGAACTGTACACGATACGTTAAAAGAGTCTAAACATGCCCCACAGCCCTTGATCATACAGATTATTTTCCATTTACACCACTGCTGTTCTGATCCCGTAGAAGGAGCAGTGAGATAGTAATATCATAGACTAGGGATACGTTTTCTTGTGAATAGAAGTTGGCTACTTCTTTGACTCAACTTTTTACTTCCTCTGTGATTGCTGCATGCTCATTTAAAAGATGGAAACTTACAAATTACACTTTTCTACCTGTACAAAGATTGAAAGGAAGGAGTAATATGAAAGATGTAATTACAATGTGCCAAAATAAGATCATTACAAGTTGTTCTTCTTTTAAAAAATTTATTTTGGATGACATTTAAATTAAATTCCATTTCAATTCAAATACAAAGAAGGAACCCACATCACTAACTAACTTTGCCAATCAGCCTGTCAATAGACTATCAAAAACTTTAACAACATAGAATTGCCTCTCTGTGATTCAAATTCCCAGGCAAAGCATGAAGCCATATCTGTGAAAGAAAAATGATCGTAAACATAGTATTCTCTTTCTATTAAAAAGGAAGAATTATAATGCAAATCTCAGCTCTATTATTATTATTATATTTTTGTACCATGATTAAAATATTGTCAATATTTTTTCTTATTTTTCCTCATACTCAGTTTTCTACATATTAGTGCCTGTTTCTAGGAATATAAAATTTGTCTTAATTGAGACCATGGCTTGAAAAGCAATGTCCTGGGGAAGAGAAATTTGCTGCTAGAAGAAAAATATGGAAGGGAGAAAATGACATGAAAGACCTTGGGTGTTCATGGAATAAAAAATGTGAAAGTCAATGCAGCTGGAAGAAAGAAAACAGTAAGAGGAGGATGGTTTTCAGGGGTAATTGTGGTTAAAAAGGTAAATGATGGGAATCATGAGAAATCAAATCATTGCTGTTAATTTCAACTTTTAAGGTGAATGATGTGGGAAAAGCCATTATCTCTTCTAAGATACTGGCAATCAGACTAGTGAAAAATGGATGAATTAAAGATACATTCTAAATCTATAGATGATAGGGGCATTTATAAAACAGTTTCACATGTAAAGGCATTCATGTTTATATTATCGGTATTAATAGTAAAAAGAAGGTAGAAATTACGCAAATTATCCTTAACTACTGATTGAATAAGCAAAATGGGGCATGTCAATGCAAAAGAATAATTTATTACATAATGTTGAAGGAATCTCTTATGCACATTACCACATATATAATCCTTAAAAACATTATGCTAAATGAAATAGCTGAAGAGAAGTCAATGTTGTTACAGAAAAGTGTTACAGAGTAGTGTTTGCCAAATGTTGGCACAGTAAGTGAATGAAGAAATTGTTAGTTATTGTTCATTGGACAATAATAGAAATCTCTTGGAATTATCCACAGCTGGTAATTGCCCTCTTTATGAATATGCTTGTTCTTAGACCTCCATCATGTCTTTTGTTACCTAATTCATGACAGGATGCGAGTCAACATACAATAAGTTGCATTTTATGCAATTTATTGCAGGGGTAATGTCATCAATAACTTGAGGCAAGATATTGCACATTTTAACTCATGTGCTCATATATGTATGTGTTGGTATGTATTTATGCATGTATATACAAAACCAAATGGCATTCACACAAATATAAGCCAATTTATGAGTTGAAATTTTCTATCACATAGGGGCAAAACGCTATTGAACTTTCTTCATGCCATCTTTCTCACACAATTAACAACGAAGAATACAGTGTTCAAAAATATGTTGTAAATATTTCATTTCTAAACATAGTATTTACCTATAGCTTCATTGTGGTGTCATTCTTTCTGAGATAAGGGCTTACTATATAGCTCTGGCTGCCTAGAACTCACTATGTAGTCCAAGTTGGGCTTGAATTCACAGGTCTATTTGCCTCTGCTACTTGAGTATTAGGATTAAAGCTATGTACCACAATGTCTTGTTTCTGGTTAGTTTTTTATAAGTCTACTTATGCAAAATTTTATTTTACTAGCTCCATGTTCAAATATATCAATCATTCCTAAATATTCAAGAGTAGAAATTCCACACAAGACTTTGTCTGCTATGATGTTAGAACTTGCAAGTAAATTTTCAGATGTAATACTGATTATAAACTTAGGTATCTTTAAGTACAATCATTTTAACAATAAGTCATCATTTTCGTCATGAACCATCCCCTCTGCATTTTCTTGTCTCTGCTTTCAAAGCAATGGCCAAGTAAAAGCACATGTAACTTAGTGATGGTTGAAGAGCTCCACATAAAAATCATTTGCACCAAGTAAGCTGTCTATCAACTTCAGTGATGTGCTAGTTTAGTATGCAACCTCTTACCATCTACAGAGAAGGTATTGCTAATTTTACACACATTTTGCACTACATGTACACTGCACACACACTCAGAGTATAGAAAGCACATAAATAAATGTTATTTAAAAATGTCCAAGTACAAATGCACTTGGATATATTCTTTGTGATAGATTTTTTTTCAGACCACCTCCAAATTACTCAACAAATGCAGATATTATCATACTGATCACAAATGTAGTTTTAGAATTCTATTCCTCCAAAGGCAATATTTCACATGAATTTAAACCAAAAAAGGGAGCCAAGCCCACTTCACACCTTCCTTCTCAGGAATGTTTCAGGAATGTCAAGCCCACTTACACCTGCTGAGAAACCGAGTCAGTTATCTGTTCTTATCAGCATACCTGCAATTTGCAGTTTAGGGTTACAGGAAACACAAGAACAATGTGAGGGTGATGACCTTAGTGAATTGATCTTGGGCCCTGCCTGGCCTTCCTGCTTGCTTGTCTTTATAAGCCACTGACAAGAAATAAAATTTGAGAGCTTGATCAGGCAATGGACTTGCTCTCCTTCTTTTCACCTCCTATCCCCCATTCTTTTGTCTCCTCCCAGGTGTCCTCTGAACCGCTGTAGGTCCGGGCAACATTTAACATGCATTGCATATTATTAGAAGTTTCAAGTTATGACAGTTTTTCATAGAAGTCTTCAATAGGCCACATAAATAACCAAAATAATAATTTTAAAGTATCTACAAAATATGAGCTTTGTGATATAAAAATTCTTTTCTCCACCAATCCTGTAGGCTACAGTGTTCAAGTTTCCAGAAAATGATCTTTCCTAGAAATTTTAACATAGGCTGTATATGCATATTGTTTTCCTAGCTCAGTTCTATCATACACTGGCAGCAACTTTGACATCTGGAAAGATTACATGTTTTAAGTTAGGATTCTTTATCCTTTATATACAGTGTGTACACTGCAGAGTTAAAAAAACAGGACAGTAGTTCCCTTTCCTTAATATAAGCCCATTGGTTTGACACTGTCTCCATTTTCAGGACACAAATGCAATGATACAATTTGAAAGAGATTTTATTATTTCCCTTTCCACCTAAATATTTTATTGAATTTTAACCAGATCTGTAGAATATATGGCTTTACCACTCTGATTTAAAGTACATTAAGTCCTTCCATATATCGTAATATATTAAGATTAGATAAAGAACTTAATATTTGCCAATTATATATATACACAAATATATGTGTGTGTGTATTAATAAGGAGTAATCTATACACACTACAATTTTTATAATACAGAAAAATGCTTTCTTTATGTGACTAGTGTTGGACTGGACCCCCCTTTCTTCTTTTCTGACTCTACCAAAATTTGTTTTCCAACCCACTAAACAAATATCAATAATTGTCACTCCTGAAGTCTCCTCTAGAGGTGGTCTAACAACTCCATTTCAAAATGGATCACCAGTGGAAGGGGAAGCCCTGGGTCCTGCTAAGACTGAACCCCCAGTGCACGTGATTGTTGGGGGGAGGGCGGCAATGGGGGGAGGGTGGGGAGGGGAACACCCATAAAGAAGGGGAGGGGGAGGGGGATGTTTGCCCGGAAACCGGGAAAGGGAATAACATTCGAAATGTAAATAAGAAATACTCAAGTTAATAAAAAAAATGGATTCACATTCAAAGGACACTTTTGTTTTAAATAAACGCACATTCATAAGATGTGTGGGTTTTTCCCTTTATTATATCTTAACAATGTCTTTCCATCTATAATGCCCAAGGGTAGCAAAAGTTGTGCTAATTTTTGGTTGTGGTAAAATGTTTTTCCCCCATCATTTTTAAAAGAATGAAGAAAAATGTTAATTGTAGTGTTTTTTCATACTGTATGCATAGGACATGTCTAAATGTCCAATGAACATATAATCTCAGTGACAAGATGTGACATGATTCTCAAGTGTAAAAAGCCTAGAGCCCAATGGATTCAAATTGTTATGCCTGTCCCTTTTTATTCATCATTCCCTGATGGATTTCTAACAGTTCAACAACCCTTTCACACGCAAATAATCCACATGCATAGTGGTTTATAAACCATTATTTCTCACTTTTGCCTAACCACCAGATAATCCTGCAGTTTTGTTCACCATCATCCAACATGGCCTGTTTGACCCACAATAGGCCAATCACTAGATGATGTGCTAATGATTAAACTCCCTCAGTTCAACTGTCCTTGTCTGGCTAACAGTTTCCTGCTAAAAATAGTCCAACTGCCTGCAACCTATTAACGGTTCCACCTGCCATATTTCAACTACCATAAAGACTTTCAGTGATTCCATCCACCACAGTTCAACTGTCCCTGTCCAGCTAGAAGTTTCTTGCTAAAAATAATCCAACTGCTTGGAACCTACTAGGAATGGTTCCACCTGCCATAGTTCAGCTACCATAAAGACTCAGTGATTCTGTTCATTACAGTTCACAGCCTGCCAACTTAGTTTCACATACTAAATATAGTCCAACTGCCTGGAACTCACCGGCTATAGCTCACCGTCATATAAGTTGTCAATGTTTCTACTCACCACAGTTTAACTGCCCATGGTCTTCTAACAATTTCACGTGCTAAATAGAGACCAATTGCCTGAGATCCACTAACTGTTCGATCTGCCATAGCCAAACACCAGATAGCACTGTTAATGGTTCAAATCATGACGGTTCAACTGTCCCATGGCTGACTGATAGTTTGATTTATTATGGTTCAACTTCTCTAGAAACTACTGCTTCTTCCACCCACCATAGTCCTGGGCTTCTTTCACCTTTCAGGACCACAAATCAGTATTTCTCCTGCTTTTACAGAGTAAGCATGGTCTCACTCAAGTGCAACAGATTTCCCCAAGACCCAGATCTTTGCAGCTCTTTTCTCATAAATAGTATTAGAGCTATCCTACAGAGACTCACTTCACCAGCCATTGAATTTCTTATTGCATAAAGCTTGGGAAGCTGCCATCTTTATTCCTATATCATGTGCTCTCTCACACACAGAAATTATGTCACCCAAATCAAGCAATAAAATATTACTACATACTTATAGTGAATAATTCATGCCAGAGCTAGAGCCTGACTTACATGTCAGGCTTCTTTCTGTAAATGGTATGAGTGGACTGCAAATGGGATGAGCAAACCTTCCAATTCAAGGTCAATTTCCTGAAGAAAGGATATTAGAATATTATCAGTTCATTTATAAACTTCAATATATATGAAGTACATATACAATAGAAAAGCTTTCAATATCTTTAGTCTACTCGATTGAGTGACCAGTTCCTTGGAGGAAATTACTGCCCCGCTTCCCTGCTGATATGACCTGTAATTTACTCTATGGAGTGGCTTTCCAAAAGTTTTCAACACTGTCAACATGGCTTTCTTCCCCTGTGGGGATAGCTTATGTTATGGACAATCTGACTGTGTAGATGACATAGATATCCCTTTCTGCTCTACTGTAAAATCACATTATCCAATTTTATATACAGTTTTTACTTTTGCTCTCTTCGTCAATTATTTTTCCTTGTGCTTAAAGAAATATTGTGTATTTATTTTTATTTTTGACAAAAAAGTATCTTGGCAGTACTTTACCCAGAAAGGAAGTACGTGGAAGACTTTCTAGAGGAAATAAAAAAGTTTATTGCTTAAAGTGGCCCTTTGCTGAATATTAGGTGGAGAGACAATATTCCCAGCATATGCACAGAAGCATAGAAACAAGAAACAACAAAAAGTATTTTTAAGCCTCACAAACCTCTTCATTCATATCTATTTGAGTGTAAGAGAGCAAGAACTTTGCAAGGGGTAGGCCTTGAAACATTTTTTAAAACAAATGCCTGTCCAAATTTTTCAAATTAATTTGAAAGGTTATAGGAAAGCCTTTAAAGATTTTTAATAGAAAGGTATCATGAACACTTTTTTTGAAAGATGGGTCAGAAGATATATGACGAAAGAGAGAGGGGTTGTTATAAGTGAGTTTTATCCTTTAAAGTAAAGCCTTTCAAGATAAAAAGAACTGTTTCAAAGTCAAATGAATGAAAGTTTGAAATCTTATGTCACAAAATGAGTTCCTGAGTACTGACAGAACACATATGCTTTAAACCGATGTCTTCTTAGTCTCCTTTTTTGACAGTTTTATTTTAAATTTAAAGAGCTCACCACTTTCCCATAATTTATTTTGTCTTTATATTGAATAATATAACTTTTATAATCTGAACATCCTCCCTGTAAATTTAATGTGCATTAGCTTTCCAGGGTCGCTCCTCACTTAGCTCAAGTAGTGTTATTTCCTTTTATCCTATAAGCACTAACCAATCGTGTTTCCAGCTACTTAGCAAGGAGTAATTAAACATGTAATTATATAAAGTAAATAACTTTTGAACACTGTGACCTGAGAGGTCAAGATATTTAAATAACAAAAATTCAAATGATTTGCGGCTGTCCTATCAAGACTGACTAAATGCTTCTCAATGTGGAAACAGACCCCCAGCATATTTTCTATCAAAAAAATTAGCAAATACTATTAAATACATTAGTAAATACATAATACACACATATGTATGCATATAATGAATATATAATATAATTTAAACAGATTTTTGTACAATTCTCCCATAGGTATATATTTATAACCAGAATTTAAAAACCATTTCATTATTCAAATAAAAGGTGATTTGATGATGAGATCAAGATTCAAAGATATTAATTTGATTTTATTACAAGGCTATAAATAGCCCAGTGTTTCAATATATTTTCATAAAAAAAATTGTCATCAAGTTAAATACTGATGCTACATGTAAGTGTTGAGAAGTTAACTAAATTATCATGTCACTTTGTGTTAGAAATAGGTTTCTGAAAATATTCCCTCTGGTTATGAGAACATTAAAAAAGCATGCATTGAGTATATTCTTCAGTGTAGGTTTTACTATTTCAACACTATGTATTGATTATCAATTCTCCAGATCACATTATACTAAAACTTATTCATACAGTGTTACACAAAATCAATCATAGTTCTCATAGATCTTTTCCCACTTAACAGGCAAGTAACCATTAAAGAAACTATTTCAATAGCAAGTATGTAATTTCAGTATAGGATTAGTTTTATTAAGATAAAGGATATTGCCTCATGGTCCATGTTAGAAATAAACCTCATCAATGACTAATAAAGAATCCTGGTTGAGGAAATTTGGTAAAGAAATGTTAGGTGAGTTCATGTCTACAATATTAGTAAAAACAAGCAAAGAAAAAAAAAACAAGCGAAGAAACAAACAAGTGAAGAAACAAATAAACAAGCAAAAAAAAAGCATAGGTATATGTGAATATTCTAGAGGAAGTAACCAGTGTGCATGGGAGTTTCATGTCAAGAAAGAATGGAACAATTTTAAAATCAAACACAGTGATCAGAGGGGAGAAGAAAAGGAGACTGGAAGGTAAGACTCTGAGAGTAACTCACAGCTGTGGAACATGTGAAGAGCTTTTATCTTGTCCAAGGTGAAGGACCAGTGATGACATTTAAGCAACAGTAAACCTCTATTTAATTGTCTTGTGCAATGTTATAGTTTGAAGCACTGTTGGAAATTGGATTGAATGAGTCACAAAGTCATGAGATCTGTAAGGAAATTATTTAAGATGTGACAAGGGGAAACCATTGCACCACAGGCAAAATTCTCCATGGTGGAAGCTTAAGAAAGCAGATTCAACTGTTATCAAGAAACAACACTGATGCAGGCCTTGGCAATGAGTTGTCAATGGATGGCTAGGAAAAATGTCCAGAATGACTCTGCATCAAAACTGCTCCAAATGTTTGCAAACTATTTACAAATTATAATTCATTCTAAATATGTAATTTTAAATAGAACTTACAAATCTATGCAGAGTTACATGAATAGTTTTGGCTGTAGACTAAATGGTCAAACTCTTATCAATCAGTTAATCCATATCACTGATTGTACCATCAAGAAATTATCAAGCCATACACTTTCTTCTATTTTCTTGTTTCATTACTCATTACCTTCCTTTCTTCTCATCCTCTAGTCTTCTGTTCCTACATACCCATATTTGGAACATACATTTCATATTACAAAAAATAGAAACTTTCAAACAGGTTCTCTGCTAAGAACCATGCCTTAAGCTAGCAATAGAGATTTAATGGCAGATCAAACTTATTTTGTGTCTTCATGAAGTTCAATATATAATACAGTAGATATTTAAAAATAAAAGACAAAATTAAACACTTTGAGAGGCTGAATTATGATTATCAGTTTATTGAGAACAGGACACATGAAACCCTATCTCAAAAGAAGAAAACAGCAAAAGAATATTTGGTGATACTATTGATACTATTGATCAGTAGCATACATGTATAATGGGCCATAAGAAAAAGAATCAAAATGTGTGGCCACTTTCGGTATGTGATGAAGTTAAAAAAAACTTAGTGGTAAAATTGTCTGTTGCCTTCCTAACTTTGTGCTTTTTGGAGATAGGACAAAATGGGTCACTGATTTTATAAGAGGGATTATTACGGGAAATACTTTGCTTTATCTACCATCTCTGGTACTTTATTTTCTATAGAATGAATAATTATATGTCTGGAAGGAAGCTTCAATGCCTTAACTATGTTATAGAATTTATTTAGACTATTGAATAGTATTTGTTTATCATAATCCCCAACTGACTCCAACATGCAAATATTCTGGTTTGAGACTATTACAGTACTTGAGATTGGAATGCTCTTTTTGACTTTGACTGTATTTTAAGCTTTGTGTATTTATTGTTCTATCCATATAGGCATTTAAAAAGAATAGTTTGAGTGGCTTGTATTAAGTTCTTTTAGATCTCACTAAGATCCATACCTTTTTTAAATTAAAAATAGTTTTTTCACACAATGTATCCTGATTATGATTTCTCCTCCCCTACTAATCTTAGTTCCTCGCTATTCCCCATCCCATCCAGAGTGATACCCTTTCTGTTTCTCACTGTTAAATGGGCATCTAATGAGTATAAAACAGAAACAAATTGAAATGGACAAAACAAACAAGCAGAAAAAAAAAGAACCAGGGTAAAAGGACAAGAATCCCATAAAAGTAGAGATACAAACATTCACATACACAGGCATCCCATAAAAACACAAAATCAGAAGCCATGCTAGGTGTCTTACCATTCCACTGCTATGATAAGACACAACAACCAATGAAACTTGTATAAAATGAATTTATTGGGATAATACTTTCAGAGGGGTGGAGTCCACGACCATCATGTCAGGGAGCATGATATGAGGCAGGCATGGCACTGAAGCAGCAGCCGACAGCTCACATACTAAAACAACAACCATGAGGCAAAGAGAGAGAAAAATAACTGTGAATGGTATGGGCTTCTGAAACGTCAAAGCCCATACCTAGTGACATACCTCCTACAACAATGCAACATTTCCTAATCCTTCTACCAACTTGGGACCAAGCATTCAAGCATATGAACCTTTGGGTGACATTATCGTTCAAATGACCACACTAGGAAAGTGTTATACCTCCTGTAATTCTAGCCTACAGATCTACTCTTGAGATAAAATATTAACCTCTTAATCTGTAAACACATTAATAAAATACACAATTTCATCACAAAATGAAAGCCAATATTTATAACCCAATCACACCTAAAAGTGGTATTGCATTTCAGTATTACTTTTATAGGTAGAAATTATATTCAAACAATAGTAGTGACTAAAGAGAAGCCTATGTGCTAACTCAGCCCCAGATTTATCAGTTCAGACACCTTCCCATGCCCAGACTGCATTCTACAGCTTACCTTCCAAGTCACAAAGCAAATTCCTTTTCCTCAATATAAACTGCTAATTCATCTCTGTTTTTTTATTTAATTTCAGCTTCCTCTTGCTTCAGCCTCCATTTTATCCCTGATGCTGCAACCTATTTTCCACTCTTCCTCCTTGACTTCAAGCATGTTCTCAGCTTGGCCCGTGTAGATTCTACTGGCTTAGACCCACAAGAATACAGGTACTACCCACACCAAGAAAACCCAATAATTATTAAAAGCAATCAAGGTAAGAAAATAACATTAATTAATTAATTTAGTGTATTATGGTTTTATTTAATGCACTGCGTTTTTTTTTTTTTTTTTTGCATGTAGCCCACTGTGAAACTTGATCTTCTTCAAATAGGTTTCAGGATCCGTGCCTAGTATGAAATAGGACCACAAAATATTAGGGCAAAATATTACAGTCACTTGATTCTGCACACATGACTTATAGCTAAGAATCATTTCTCCTGTCCATTGACAGTTATTAGTAAGGCATTTTGAAAAATACATAATGATCCCAGGAAAATATCTTGCATCAGAGACCAGGTAAAAAGAAATGCTCCTAGTAAAATGCTGCTGCTTCTGCACTGCTTGTCTGTTCTTCTCTAACTGCAGTTAGAGAAAGAATTACAGCTCTTTTTTAGGCTGTGGATTTATAACTTTGTGACTGCCTGTTGTATCTTTAAATTGCATTACAGAGTTTAATAACCCTTGTTGAACTTTTCAATAGTGCTTATAACATCCTTCAAATGATTATCTATGTTATTTTTGCAGGCAGAAATATTTTCTTCATAAAACTAACTCATTTTGTAAGAGATTAAAACTCCTATTAACATTCTAGAAAATATAGTCAGTTCTTCAAATGTTTTACAATATTTGATTGTGACAAAATGGATACCAAAGACAAAGCTGACTGAGATGGGAGCAGGAGTGTAAACAGCAAACATGCTTGTCTAGGCATCTTAAGGAGATTCTTATTCAAAATTGAGCACATTGTATGCTTGGGACTATATTCTCATGGAGTTCAAAGATTACAATACTGCAAATTTTCTTCCTCTTTTTCCCCTCAGGAGCCTACGTTTTCACAGTTTTGAATTATTTTGTGTTTTTTATTCTTTTCCTATATTTCTACAGTAGTATCTAGGTCAGCTTGCTACAACTTAATAGTTCCTAGCAGACCTGCTGGCTAGCACAGCAGTCAATCCTATGACAAGTTTACTTTCCTGGGGATAGCTATGAGACCCTCCTCCCTTTCTCTCCTGACTATTGGATCCAAAAGTCCTAAAAGCCCACAGTTTCAGACTTCTGCCACAGCTCAGTCAGTTAGCATACACTATTATTTGCCTTTTAAATTCAACTCGGTGTAAAATTACTACCAGCGATGTTATAGTCTACCAAATAACATTTTTATGTTACCAACCTAATCAGAAAATCCCAGTTCAATCAGTTTCTCAGAGCTGAGCTAGCTACAAAATGTCTTCCTATTCTACATTTTAATCTCCACCTTGAGAGAAATATGCAGAAAGGCTCTATAGGCAGCAGTTAATCTGACAGTGATTTTTTTTGCATAAAAAATTAGTTTCTAAAAAAGTATTTCTAAATTCAAAAATTCACCCCAGGAAATATAAATGCATCAACCTTTGTAGGTAGGCTTTTGCATAAGGAAAGAGTCTTTGTATTAGGTTTTCGCTTTAGAAAGAAAGAAAGGGAAAGAAAAACTGACATGTGCAACCACTTCTTACAAGTGATGGGATAGATATTTTCACTGACTCTGGTAAGCTGATCTCCTTTAACTTTGGGGACAAAGTCCTGGGATAGTTATTATGCCTCACTTTCACAGATAAGATCATGGAGTCGTAAAGAGTTCAGTATTTTCTCTAGATCACACAAGCAAAGAGTGGCTAGGTTTTGAATCTAGGTCTGCCTATGCTCTTCCTACAGAGTAGCAATGCAAGAAAGACCCTTGGGAGTCTTGATCTCTTGCCCATAGTTATCTTTATAGCCTTCACGACTTGTGTTGTTCCTCAAGTCATCATTATCTTTATTCAATTACTGTCTGATTTTCTTTAAACAATGGAGATAGATTGAGAACATAAGACTAGGGGCATAAATCATTCACTTTTTCTGTAATTCTCTACAGTTTGTATTTTGTTTTAAATTCTAAAATGCAGGTCAAAACCATATTAAATATATTGAAAAATTGTCCTGTGGCCCTCACTTTAGCAAACATTCCTCTTAGGAGAAATGAGTTAATAAAATTAAACGGGGGATAGATTTTTACCAAGTTGGATTTTATGATTTAAATACTGATCTGGCAGTGTAGTCCAGACTGTTACCGAACTCTTAGTCAAGTAACCTTTCTGCTTCAGCCTTCTAAGTGTCTGGTCCTTGGTAAAGATCAGATGTCTGGATAATTCTATTTTTTAAATTGATATGCGTGGATTAATTATATCAGAAAATCACAGAAATATAAGTTCTTGGGGATGAAGGATTTAAGCAGACACTTATAAAGAAGAGAAATAATGTTCATGTTTATGTTTTGAATTGTCTGATAGTAGTTGTTTGAATGGCTGAACTGAGTATTTGAAAGCTTCACATTGATTCAGGGAAATATGTAAACAATTCCAATAAATTTCCTTGGCTCAAATCAGGGTCATTCTTACTTTTAACAGTAATTCAAACATATCATATTATTTCTTAGGTATTTTGAATGTGTTTAATATGAGTGAGCTGTCTTGTAATTTGAGAAAAGGAATTCGTACAACTCCTCAAGTCTCTTAGTTTCTTATGTACCATAGAGTAGATGAGTCTTCACATCTCCCATAATAACACTGATTATAAGTTAGTTTAAAATTACAAACATATTTTGTGGGGATTGAGGCACAGTATCATTTCAGGTTGTTGAGATCAGTGACACATAAATAAAATTTGTAATATTATAGTATTATCTTAACATATATTTCCATGATTAGGATCGAACCCAGGCTTTCATGGTTGCTAATGTAAAGTATAATGTCTTCTCATACATGCAAAAGTTTGAGTGAATTCATGTCAAAATTGTAATTGGTATTTCCTTCTATTAGTTATAAACATGTTCTTAATTCCTCTGCAAGTGCTTCAGGTCACATTTGTAATGGCTATGAACTCCCTGTCCCTTCCTTGAAAGTTTTTTGATACATATAGAGAGAAGATATCTTCTTTGTCTGTTCTCAATATATAGATATATGCTTCCATTTCTCATATTTCATTATGGTGAAAAGGAAATGAAAAGTTTAATAATTTTGTCATGTTTAATTTTCATCCAATTATTTATGAAGTTTGGACTGCATTCAGCTACTCTAAGTTGGTAAATGGACCACATATTAGTATCTCTATAAATGCTCTTTTCTACAAAGATAGTCTGTTCTCTTTTCTAGGAATAGCTGCATCAAATCCATTACCTGGGTACAGATAAATTAAGGGTTCAGTTTTCTATATTTCACACTAATTAATTTTCAAATCCTACATAAAAATAATTTATTTGATTTTCTCCATACCTGATAAGGTTTTCATAGCTTCAATGTCTTTTTTTATTATTCTAAACAGTATAATAGGCTTATCAATAATTGAATTGTCTAGAGCATATGCTTGACCCAAATCATGTTTGGTGATATTTTCCTTCTTTTCTCTATCCACGTTCTCCTTGTGAATGTAGGAGATGAAGTGTTTTGTTTGCCTTAAGTTTTTTTCTAAATAGCTACCACAATACTGATAAGAATGTAATAAGTCAATGATAATAATTAATAATAATAGTTACTACTACCACCACCACCACCATGCAGGCAATAAGAAGGTATCAGAAGGCCTATACTTCTTTCTGAAGGCTGTGAAAAATTATTTCCTTTTTATTGTTACGACTTCTGACATGCCCCAAATTCTTTTACTGTGTCTCTCATCCATATCCAAAGCCAAACAATGCATGGTATATGGTCGTTTAGTATGCCACAGCGTTGGTTCTGACTCTTCTATCTTCTTCAACAAAGTGTGTAGGATTTATGATCTTCTTGATTCTAACGGAATATATGCTAATGTCTCTGTTTTAAGATTGGTTACTCAATAGTATTTCCAAAGTCGTCTTTGACATTGAGGGTGATAAGGTTCATGGTATCTATGAGATCTAAATTGCAAATTGAGCAAATCGGAGTTTGGTGAGAAAAGTATTAAAAAAGGAGATTTTCTTAAAACAGTGCAAAATCTTGTGTATGACCTAAACTATTTATGAGCCAAGAATTGACTCATGAGAATGAATTCTAATACAAGATATATATTATAAGGGGAAAAAATTCATGTTACCATTGGTAGTGTTTGTTTCCTTTCTTCAGACAGATCAAGAGAAAACCTGAGAATGTGGTCAATATAGAAATACATTGGTTAGATACTCATATTGAGTAAGAACATGCACTATATGAAATTCTTATGTCACACCACTTCTAGACCTCCAAAAGATTTTTTTTATTGTACACTGATAATATCTACACACCTTTCATTTTTTTGTAATAGTAGCATTATAGGGAAATATCTGTGGGAGCTTTGTAGCAAAGCCAAGGAATTAATTGCCAAAATTAATTGACCAAAAGAGGTTGATTTGATGCTGCTTTCTGGAAGGAATATTAACTGGATAAAGGGAAATCTCCTGGAAATGTGTTCCACATAATACACTGTGAATAGCTACCTGTTATAGTGAAATATTTGAGAGGAGTGAGATAGCTCACAACTCTTCTATAAATGAAATAAGGACACATGACTTTAAAAGGCCGTAAATAGTTATAAAATGCTGGACATTTGCAAGGAGTTAAAAACTATTATTAAAAGGTGAATTGGTGACTATTGAAATTCCCTTAGACGAATTTAATGCATCATATGGCCTTGAGACATAGAACATCGGGGAAGAGTTAAAGATGACTCTGAAATTACTTTAGGGTGATTATTTAAGAGCCTTTTATCTAACTAGACAGTTTAAATTCTTCATTGAAACGGTCCCCTTCCCTGGTACATAGAATTTGTAGATAAAGTAGCTTTGTGACAGCCAAGCCAAGCCAACGAACCATTGGTTGGAGGAATTTTTGTTAACCAATCGAAGCTGAAGGGTGTGGCTTCTCATTGTCTTGCAGGCTATATAAGAGAGGTCAGGCCTCCTGAGGTTAACAGTAGCTGTTAGAGCTACAGAATGACCAGTCGTGAGAATATAAGCGATTCTAGTTCTGACACACTGTCTGATCTTGACTCTGATGATGAGTCAATCACTACCACTGAAGAAGAAAGCACTACAAGCCAGACAGAAAGGCTTTGCTCTAATCGTGTGGAAACAACCGTGCATGAAAAGGTCAGACTCTCTTAGGTTTCTCGCCATGCCCCCCCAGTTCCTCACCTATTACTCCTTTCATGTCATTCACTGCTACAAACTGGTTCTCCAGCCTATTATAGCCATCATCAGGTAGACCCTATGCTTTGCTTGAAACTGGTTTAACTTGTGCCTTTCTCTTCGCAGTTCCCCAAACTAATGCAGAATATAAAATCAGTGCTTGAAAAGAATTCGGAAGGTGAAAAGAAAAGAAAACGCACCATCTTGGTCTTTTACTACCGGCAGAAGTCAAAAAAGAAACAAAATCAAGAAAAAGCAAAAGAGAAGGTCCAGAAACAAAATCAAGAAAAGGCAAAAGAAGAGGTCCCAGAAGAATCTAATACTTCATGTAGTACTGAGTCTTTATCTGAGTCATCCACAAACCCAGAATCCTCTTCATCTGTCCTTCCAAAACGTAGGCGGAAGTGGTTTTTTCTTTAGAGACCAAATATTATACCCATACATAACAATGTTTGGAAATTGTTGATTAAAATATAATAAAATGCCTTGTGAAAACTAGTTTTGTTTCAGTGTGTGTTATGTTTCATTGGTAGGAAAGGAGGAAAAGAAAACAGGAAATGATTTGAAGTGGGAGAGACACGGGATCTTTCAGGATTGTGAGGTGGGCCTACAGGGTGACAGTAAGGACAGAGAGGAGGCTAGACACTGAAGAGGAAGTTCATCAACACTTTCTTGCAGTGGAAAGGAAGAAAAGGGTTTGGTGTTTTTTGCAGCAAAGGTAGATAGGGTGAGGTATGATATTTGTGGAATAATTGACCTGATTTTTCATTCAATTGACACCTTGACCTATTTGTTTTTGCTGTACCTCAATACCAGAGATTTTATTAATTAACTGAACTTCTATAGATCAGGCTAGTTTGGAACTCACAGAGATCTGCCTGACTTTGCCTCCCAAGTGTTGGGAATAAAGGTTTGTGCTACCACCACCTGTCTCAGAGGTGGTTTATAAACACAAAGATTTATTAGAGTTGAAATCTTGAGGTTGTGAGGTCTGGGGCCCAGATTTGATGGGCATCTTCTTGCTGGTGCGGACACTGCAGAGTCCAGTGGAGAGCAGGGTATCTAATAATGAGAGGAGCATGTAGGAAGGACAGTAACATATCTGCTGTTATATCAGATAACTAATCACTAACCATGATTAATTTATTCAGAAACTAATCACCAATAAAATTTCTACATAAACCTTTCCCTTAAAACCTCAATGTAGTGAAAGATTTCAGCATGTATTTTGGTAGAGATTTTCTGAGTGTTACAAGTGTTTACAGCTCTTGAGCTTCAACTTTGTCTCTCTTCAGCTCACATCTGGGAAGGTGATATGAACAGAGTTGCTGATCACAAATTAGAATTCTTTAACCAAATTATTTAAGTCACTATTAAGTAGTTATTATTCTAAAAGTTCTATGGATTAAAAGTAATAGGACCCAAAAGTAATAAATTAATATCAAGTAATTATAAAATCATTTTTAAAGTGTGGTGCCCTATAAGATAGATTCTCTGTTAAAGACAACATTTTTTTTCTTTTTCCCAGTTGAAGTAAAAATAGGACTTTCAATGACTAAAACCCCTTATACGAGACTTAAATAGACAAAGGCTTGTAATTTCTTCTATTAATAAGCTACCTTCTCCATTACCTGTAAGGAAGTAATAATCCATTGTAGATTACTGAACATTAGTGCTGGATTCAATGCCTTTAAAACTCCATATCTAATAGCACAAAAGTTATGGGCTCTATCTTGTATCTGGTAAATACTTTGAAGTCATAACATAATATTTGGTGTACATTATTTGTTTATTATCTATTTTAACCATTTCTTTACTTCAATATACTTCATGTATATCACGTGCACATGGATATACAGACTATGTCATGAGTACTCACTGGGGTATATTCCCCTTGTGTCTTCTCACATTCTTCATAGACTATAAGAATACTTGCACCTGTTCAGATGATTCAGTATGACATTTCCCTGAAAACCATCATGGTTGAGGAAATCCATCTGTCATACTTATTCGTGACATGTAAAGGTTCCCAGACAATGCTCAAGGCTCTGCTTTAAGATAATTTCTAAAGAATATTTGATAAACTAAGGACTACTTAAATTTTGAGCATTTTAAAAAATGTTTAGCCTTCTAGTAACATGACTTCTTATAATGAGATCAAACTGAATGCTTACTTATGACTCACAGGTCACCAACAGACCAAGGAAATGATGTCACCAAAGTACAATTTTCTGAACCAGTGACTTATTAGTGATACTTACAGAAGCATGGTGAGGGGTTTTTAACTTTCAGGGACATGGGTAAATTTCAGGTAGTTAGAGTACTTTCAAGTCATGCCCCACTTTGAGTGATGACGCATACATAAATGTCTAGTCAACTTTCCACCTCTGCTATACTATAGAACCAGATATGACCACATGTTATAGGAGCAGTATTTCATGCAGCACATGAAGGCAAGAGAACAAGAATGATTGTATTTTTTGGTTTTCCCTACATTATCTTTATGGGAGAATATTAATAGGCCCAATCTTGTGAGCATCCCCACGGATAATCAAACTATTCTGATTTAAAGATGATTTAAGTCTATAACATGCCCAATGGACAGAGTTCTACTGTACTCTACACCTTTCTCTAAATCATTCTTTCTTTCCCAGTTCAAAGCTGATCCCTGAGTCTGGATGAAGTGATATCAATATATAATTTTTCTGATGAAATATCATACCATCTTACTATAACAGACATTGATATCTAGGAATTCTTGTCAATGATTAGGAACAATTATAAAAATGTTTGTTTTCAATAAATTTAAAATACTAGTATTCTGTTGGTATAAGCATGTAATACTTGCTTAAAAGCAATACCATGAACACATCATTTAACAAAGACTACTATAGCAGTAACATTACTCCAGTGGCGTATTGTCCCATCACATGGTTCTGTCCTAGCTTACAATAATAGTAAATGTGAATTTGTTTCTTTGAAATAGGATTTAAATTTAATAAGAAAGTAGGTAGTCACACCTGTAACAACTGTGCCATTATTTAATCAGTGAGATTACTTTGCCTGAAAGGCTAGTGGATTTAACATGTGGAGCCCATAGCTGGGCACGATCATTAAGTATTTTCCTCAGAAAGCTGCAAACCACCTTCTAGTAAGATGAACACTCTTTATCAAGTAAGAAACTTTGAGCTAGGGCCCAACCTGATTTCTCCTTATCTTGCAATCAGAATATATTGAATCTTTACCAGTAAAGATATACCATTGAATTTAGTGGGCACGTAATAGTGACAGTAGTCCATAGTTTGTATGGGAGCTCTGGGGGCGATCTGGGCAGCGACTTACAATTGGCATTGGTACTTTCCATGAAGTAACCTTATTTAATCAACCACCTTTTCTATTCATGTAGGGGGTATCCCCTGAATTGAACTGTCATTTTTACATGTATAGGCATAGGGTGTTGCATGATTTTCATAACCATTCTATTGGAAATCTTCTATGTTGACTCAAGCATGTCATGAATGTGCCTCATATCCCCATCCTGTGTAGAATGATTTCTTTTCCTTGCTCCCTTAAGTGCACTTATGTATCTTTACACTGTTTTTATATGTCTGTGGGTTAGAGAGTTGCAATATATAGTAAGGCACTTTTCAGAGGCTCTACAGCAAATGCAAACACCCATTCCAGGCAAGAAAAAGTGTTTCTTGAGATTCAGCAGCTACAGAGAAAATTAAAAAAAAAATATCAACAAGGCCTAATAATGCCCAAAAGGGTTTTAATATTCTATCACTTGTTTCATTAAAAATTTAATGCTTGGGACAGATGTATGGGTTTGGGGCACTGTGATATTTATCTCTGTGTAATCTACAGTCATTCTCCATGAGATATCTAGTTTCTTTCTCAGACAAACCTGGTTATTAACATGGTCCAAAACTGTATCAACTATCTCCATCTTGGTAAACTCTGTTACGCGTAATTTTATAAATGCATACTTGTTCCTTACCCGGTGTTACGGGTAAGCTCCAAGATCAACCGCTGCTAATGGCCGTCTCACCCAGCCACCCAGCCACCACGTCTAGCTTCGCCAAGCAGCCCTGGTCTTACTCAGCTCTGCCAAACACTCAGCTCTTTTTCCTCAACCACACTGAGTTTCTGGTTCACACCTTCACACACAACTTACCAACATTGCTATATAGGGTGTGTCCTGGCAATATATACATGTTTTGTAAACCTCTATGAGAAAGGTACACGATATAGTTGAAGGGGACGATTTCACCCTTAGTTCAAGCTTAATCCTTCTTTTCACCTAAACTTTTCTATCTCTATGTTTATCCTCTGATGCCCATTGCCCATGATACTTATGGAAGCCTCCAGAAATCAAGTTAAATTTGGCATTGTGCTTCTGTCGATCCTACTTGACTCTAAACCTCAGGCAACCTTGACCATCCTGTTAGGAAAGAGGTGGTTTCCTACTTATGACACCTCCTTTCTCCACAAGAGTACCCCAAGGGTACATGTAAAGATGTTCGGTGCTAATTTGTTTGTTTATGAAAGGTCTTGTTACGCATCCCTGACTCACCAGGTACTAATTATGTACCCTAGACTATCCTTAAACTTACAGAAATCAAACTTCTTTAGCATCCTCAGTACTAAGACTACAGGTATGCACCATGATGTCCTGATTCAAGTTTAATTTCAAATGCTGTGAACACGTCCCTTTGTCTGGTTTCTTTTCTGTGATCCTTGCTATAAGGAATAAGAAGCTAAAATTGTATTTCATCCTCCCAGTTTATCTACCTTTACTGCTAAATCATAGGTAAACATGAAAGATGCCTCCCACTTGTTTACTCTTTCCTAGCTCTTATTGAATTTCCTTCCTTATTTGTTCAAGTGCTTTCCTTGTAGACAGTTCAACTTAGTTTTGGCTTAATACCCAGCTAACATCTATTATAGCTTTATTACAATCCTCTTTCAATATATCTCCCCTAGCTTTTCAGTTGTTTCAATGGCCATCCACTTAATACTGCGGTGGGACTCAGTTTATTAAGGATGTGCGTTATCTCATGATGTAGAAGAAAACAATCCCATGAAAAATTCCCCATCTGTATTTCGCTCTGAAAGTCGCTCTGGACAGATGATTCCATCTGAGTTAAACGGTGTATCACTCCTACCACTACAGCAAACTGATGTTCTGTACATACCTCATAGCAAAGGTGGTCACAATGACATTTCCCCTGTGGATATGCCAACCTTCAATGAGCAAGCCTTAGTTTCATGTCACATTGCCCACAGCAAGGGACATGGAACTGTTACGAACCAGCTTCTTTGTATGGTGTGTATGATCTTGTATATGATCCCTAGCTTAATCATACTCATGAAATCCACTTTGTTGTATAAAGTAAAGCATTTACTCCTTCTGGTACTTAACAATATTATTTTACTTTTCTGGTACTTAACAATATTATTTTGCTTTGTATGATATAGTGAATAATTATGGGGTAACATACTGTATTTATGATATCACATGACCCTTTTTACAACATGAAAAAAAATGTGGTCCAACCACAGTTTCAGGATGGGCATAAAATTTCCAGGAATATACCTAAATATATAATTATGGAAACGGATTTATTTAGATTGTACTCAGTTCAGTGATGAAATTTCTTAAACTGAAACACATATATAATTTGTCTTAGCATTGTTATTTAGAAATATTAAAAAAACCACATTCTAATGACAGTGGCAAAACCAGTTTAGTTTCCCCCTAATTATTTTAGGAATGTCACTGTGCCTGTGACCAAATTAAATATGACTAGCATTTTGGGAGATTGAATTTGGAATCCTTTATCAACCTGTCCTGAATGAACAAACTTTTGAAAAAAATACTTTCATAGAGGGAAATTATTCTTAAACTAATTTTTAAATGATTTGTAATGTAACAATCTCCTTATGTATTTTAGTTTCCTGGTGGAAATAGATTTTCTCAGTTGTCATATCCTTAATTTTATTAATCACAATTAGTATATGGGAAAAGAAATGTCTTTCTTTGGCTTTGCACTATTATTTTTTATTGTCTCTTACATAATCAAAGGTACTAAGGGCATAGAGATTATTCAAGGTTTGACAGAGAACTTTCTCATTATGGAAGCACCATGTCAAGTATTGTTAGTGATTATTGACTATTTCATTAACTGAATGATTGACTTATTCAGAAATTATATCAGAGGCTAGAGAGATGGCTCAATAGATTACTGCACGCGCTGCTCTTACAGAGGACTCAGGCTTGGTTCACAGCATCTACATCAAGCAGCTCATAACTGCCAGTAATTTGAGTTTCAGAGGTTCTGATCCTCATTGCTGGCCTCTTTTGAAACCTGTGTGCAATTGCCATTTATATAGATAAGTACAAAAAATATGTATGCATAAGTAAAATATAGTACATCAAAAGTATTTAAGAAAAAAAATTCGTGGAGTTACCAGCCCCTTGCGAAGAAGTATGAGAAGAAAAGAAACACAGAGCAAAATAAGTAATCTTTTGCTCTTTTGTAAGGCTAGTAGTATCCAAAGAAAAAGATTGTAGAAATTTTCTTGGGATATTCCTATGAACAAAATGACTTATTGATTTTATTTAATATCACTCCTTCTTATGATCAGATCCCTCCATTCTCCCCCTACAATAATTCCTTTCATCTCCTATTACCTTTCCCTCTCAGCTTCATATGTTATCCTTTTTAAAAATCTCCACAGAATCTGTTATTGCTGTCTGTGTATAAATAGGCATGAGATCATTTACTGGAATATTGGCACATGGGCAACTTTTCAGTTAACTGGATAGAACTGACTCTCCTCTAGTAGCCATTGCCAATATTTCCTCATATAGGAGGATGTCATCCAACTTTCCCTTCCATGTTGAAGTTTTGGTTGGCTTGATCTTCTGTAAGTCTTGGTATTAATATGATACCAAACCAATTGGAAAATAAAATAATCCACTCATAGATAATAATGTCTGTGTATATATGATATACACAGGGGATTGAACACATGGTCTTATGCCTACTAGCCAAGATTGTATCTATAAGCCACATCCTTGACCATTAAAAACGTTTCTAAGATACAGTGTCTCTTAGATACCCAAATTTTTGATCCTCTTCTTTCAGTCCCTATCATGGTTACCTTCAATTGTCAACTTCATACTCAAAGATGGAAACTCAACTAGGGAAATGGCCCATGTGCATGTCTGTGGGAAAATTTCTTTACTAGTTGATGTAAGAGTGGCCAGCCCACTATGGGCTTTGCCACTTTTGAGTATATGGCCCTGGGCTATATAAGAAGGGTAGGTGAGCAAGACAGAGGAACCAAGCCTGGAAGCAATAGTCCTTCATGACCTCTGCTGCCAGTCCCTGTCCTAATTTCCTTTCCCTCTGTGATAAGCAATAACTAAAATAAAGTTTCCTCAAAAGTAACTTTTGCCTCGTGTTTTCTTGCAAAGGGGGAGCAAACTAAGACAATCTCCTTAAGTAGGGGGGATTCTAGACATGTGCTGCCAGTCATTAGGCATCAGTTTTCCAGTTTAACAAATTTAAAAATGGTTTCTGCTATATTTTAGATATGGTTTAAGAGAATTCTCCAACAAGACAGAGACCCAGGATAAGGGAGACCCCCAAGAATCAAATAGGGGTGAGTTTAGCTGTGATTCACAGCATTAGGGATATGGAACCTGAAGAAGCCATCTCCTGTAGTCAGGCAGGAACCACAGTGGAGTGATAAGGATGACAACCCACCTACAAAACTTTCAACCCAAAATTTATCCTATCTACAAATATGCAGGAATGGGGGATAGAGCAGAGATGAGGGAATGACCAACCAATTATGGGCCCAAATTGAGACCCATCCCATGGGCAAGTACTAATCCCTGACCCAATTTATGAATGATACTCTGTTATCTTGCAGAGACCCACAGTGAAACAGTGGCTGGAGCTTGTAGACTCTTAGAGTAGAATAGTAAGTAGGAAAGATTGTGGGGCCAGAAAGGAGAGAGGAACTCCACAGGAAGACCAATAGATCAATATTTTCAACTAACCCTTGGGGCTCTCAGAGTCTGAAACACCAACCAAAGAACATACATGGACTGGACCTAGACCTACCTGCTCATATGTAGCAGATGTGTAGTTGGTCGTCATGTGATTCCTGAACAACTGGAGCAGAGGCTACCCCAAAAGCCTATATGTGAGATTTATTCTTTAAGCTAGTCTGCCTTGTCTGGCCTCAGTAAGTGAGGATGTGCCTAGTCTCACAGAGATTTGAAGTGCTAAGATGGGAGGATACCCAGCCCCACCATCTGACAGGCTGAGAGAAGAAAAGGAGAGAGAATGGGGGATGAGGGAGAGGGTGACCAGAAGTGGGGCAGTGAGCAAAATGTAAAGTGAATAAGTGAAAAAAAAAAGAATTTGTGGTGAGATTTGTAGTACAAATAACAATTAGGAATATTAAATATTATGCAATGAAATGTAGAATCATTTGTAAATTGATTACTTGAAAGATTGTTCTCCCAGAGTTCTTGTGAGAGAGGCCTAATCTTCAATATGGAAGCTTTAGGGAGTTACGTGAAATCTGTAAGAAGCTGGGCCTAGTAAAAGTCTGGTAGGGAATACATTCATTCATAGTCATTTGGGGAAAAACCTCATTCATATTTCTCCCTCCTCTGCCCCTGCTTCTGGGATTTCCATGTCTTACATATGCTTTTTGTCCTTGTTTTGCTTTCTCCCACAAGCTGACACAGCCAAGATGCTTTTCGTCCTTGTTTTGCTTTCTCCCACAAGCTGACACAGCCAAGATGCTTTTCATTAGGTTTCTTTCATTCTGTTCACATTTTTAGCTTCCAATACCATGCACTAAATGGGCCTATTTTCTTTATAAAGTTACCCAGCTGGATATGCTTCATTATATACACTAAAATACAAACTAATAAAATTGCCTTGATAGAGTAATCTCTTTTAGAGTCTGGTAGATATGTGATTGTAATGTTATTATTAGCTACTTAGTAAAATAGCATATAGAAAAAAGAAATGGTAACGACAGTTGAATATATTGGATTGTTTTCCTTGCAAAAAGATAGTCAGGTGTACGTTTTCATCTTAAAGACAAAGTGATTATGTTTCTGGTGCCTTAGGATGAAACACATACAAAGCATATCTAGTTAACCCTTCTTGTGAAGCAATTCTAGTAAATGTGCATTTTATGTAGTATTAGTACTAAGGAAAACACTGAGTTCATAGTACCATTAGTTCTCACTAGCTATTTACAATCATGTTTGTCTTTCAACATGAAATTTCATTTCTTCCGTCTGTGTAATTGTAATTGAAGAAGAAAGAATTCTTCGGTTTATGATAAGCAATATGCTCACAATGCTTTACAGTTTGTCCTAGGAATAAGTGAAAACTCTGCTTTTATTGGGTAAACTGCATCCACCCAAATTCTTATGTGAAAGATACAGCTCAGTATACTGCAGCATGGGCTGTATTTGGAAATAGTCATTGCAGATGCATTTACTATGTTAAAACAAGTGTACACTAAAGTAAGATGACCCCCTAATCCAATATTCATAATGTTCTTACAAAAATGAATTGATGTGAAAAGAAAAGATACAAAGAGTGAAATACAATATAAGAATATATATATGCTCAACTCTCTTGTGTATATATATGTATATATACATATATACACAAGATCAGGATATTGTAGTATCTGGTCAAGGTAGTATACCTCTAAATGCAGTGATCAGGCACATTATCACAAGAAAAATAAAATCAAATATTATTAGAATAATGTTTACACATTGGCTCATATTTTACTACCTTAAAATCATTATTATGTGAAAAGTACAAGTAGATTAAACAAACAAAAAATTGAAAATCTGTGGGTCATATTCTGCTTTTGTATTGACATTGAACCCAGAATTTATTTGTAAAATATTTTAATGTACTATAAACAAGAATGAAGATGAAGAGATGTAGAAGGAAGAAGATATAGAGGACAATGGGGAGGGAGAATAAAGAAAAGAGGAGGGGTGTGAAATCAGGAAGAGAGAAAAGGTAAAATAAGACAAATATAGGAAGGGTGGAGTAAATAAAAACCATGACTTTTTTCTTAGATATATACCATTTAATTATTTTTCATTAATTTATTTATTCAGTTTACATCCTGATCACTATCCCTCTCCTCCCTCCTCCCCACACAATATCTCCCCCCTGGGTGTCCCAGCTCTGACAAATCAAGTCTCAGATGCAGGGCTAAATGCATCCTCTAAAACTGAGGACAGAAAAGGCAGTCTGGTTAGGGGAATGGGATCTGCAGACAGGCAACAGCTTTAGAGACAACCCCAGCTTCAGTTTTGGAGGCACCCACATGATAACTGAGTTGCACATCTGCTATATATGTGCAGGGAAGCCTAGGTACAGCACATTAGTGCTCTTTGATTGGTGGTTCAGTCTTTGGGGACCCTCAGGGGTCCAGGTTAGTTGACTCTGTTGATCTTCCTATGGAGTCCCTATCCCCTCTGTGTCCTTCACTACTTCCCCCCAACTCTTCGACAAGACTCCTCCAGCTCCATCCAGTGTTGGTCTGTTGGTCTCTGCATCTGTTTCAATCAGTTGCTGGGCGGAGCCTCTCAGAGGACAGCTATGCTAGGCTCCTGTGTAAAAGCATAACAAAGTATCATTAATAGTGCCAGAGATTGCTGCTTGCTCATGGGGTGGGTCTCAAGTTGAGCTAGTCATTAGTTGGCCACTCCCTCAGTCTTGCTCCATCTTTGTCCTTGTTCATCTTGTAGGCAGGATAGGTTTTGGGTCTAAGGTTTTGTTGGTGGATTTGATATCCTTATCTCTCCACTGGAAGTCCTACCTGGCTACAGAAGGTGGCCACTTCATTATTTCTATCTCCTACTGTTAGGATTCTTAGAGTCAGAGTCACCCTCACAGATACCCTAGGGCCTCCATTATCCCAGTTCTCTGATACATTCTAAAAATGTCACCCCTACCCTTACCAGCTAAGGATTCCTGTTCTCTCAACTGGCTCTTTCTCTGTGGCTCTCCCTACACCTAATCCCCACCCACCCACCAAGTTTTAAAAGGGATATCATTAAATTTGCAGGCAAATTGATGGAACTAGAAAATATCATCCTGAGTGAGGTAACCCAGACCCAAAAGGACATAGATACTATGTACTCATTTATTCATGGATATTAGCCATAAAGTACAGAATACTCATGCTATAATTACTACAGACCCTAAGACACTAAATAACAAGAAACGCCCAAGGGAAGATGCTTAACTCTTACCAGAAGAGGAAAGGGGGGAACTGGGTGGGTTCTAGAAGGCATGGGGTATCCTATGACTTTCAAAGATAAATAATTTATATTCCTGAATGGACAAAATATTTCAACCTTAGAAGTAATATAATTAGAAGAGCAATACCCGGCCAACCTAACTCTGTATAACGTTGTGAGGACGGTATCTAACATTGATGTCAGGGCCAAAATTTGAGTTGTGTACCAAGTATTAATTTAAAGTATGAAGGTTACAAAGGTAGATTCTGAGCAGCGTGGGTCATGTTTTTCTTCAACTTTCTTAAGTTTAAGGAGTCAGAAATTTTATGGTTTGAAATATATGTTATTTTATCTATTCCATTATTTGGCAAAACTCTGAGGAGCTTTTTTATTTTAAATGTTTTTCTTTTATGAGGTCCCTTGGTTATAGTATCTCTTCACATCAGTAAAACCCCAAGATAGAAGTTGGTACTAGGGATTGCATATTGTTGTGACAGGCCTGACCATGTTTTTCTTCGGAGGGATGTAGATTTGGGGACTTTAGATTAAAAAAATCAGTGGGACAATTTAAGTGGGGCTTAATGAATAACACTAGTAGAAGCATGAAATATAGTAGTGCTGAGTGTAATTTGAAATATGGGGTCTTGGCTCAAGAGGTTTTAGAGAAGAATTTTAGTATGTTGCCTAGAGATCATTCTTGTGATATTTTGGGGGGAAATGTGGCTGCTTTTCCCCCTTGTCTGAAGAGTCTGCCTGAGGCTAAAATGAAAAGATTTAGATTAACTGCATGGACAAGGAAATCTCAAAACAGTCTAGCATAGGCCCTATTCTGTGATTCACTCTTTTTTTTATCTTTATTAACTTGAGTATTTCTTATTGACATTTCGATTGTTATTCCCCTTCCCGGTTTCTGGGACAACATCCCCCTAGCCCCTCCCCCTCCCCTTCTATATGGGTGTTCCCCTCCCCATCCTCCTCCCATTACCACCCTCCCTCCAACAATCACGTTCACTGGGGGTTCAGTCTTGGCAGGACCAAGGGCTTCCCCTTCTACTGGTGCTCTTACTAGGCTATTCATTGCTACCTATGGGGTTGGAGCCCAGGGTCAGTCCATGTATAGTCTTTGGGTAGTGGCTTAGTCCCTGGAAGCTCTGGTTGCTTGGCATTGTTGTTCATATGGGGTCTCAAGCACCTTCAAGCACTTTCAGTCCTTTCTCTGATTACTTCAACAGGGGTCCCGTTCTCAGTTCAGCGGTTTGCTGCTGGCATTCGCCTCTGTATTTGCTATATTCTGGCTGTGTCTCTCAGGAGAGATCTATATCCAGTTCCTGTCAGCCTGCACTTCTTTGCTTCATCCATCTTATCTAATTGGGTGGCTGTATATGTATGGGCCACATGTGGGGCAGGCTCTGAATGAGTGTTCCTTCTGCCTCTGTTTTAAATTTTGCCTCCCTATTCCCTGCCAAGGGTATTCTTGTTCCCCTTTTAAAGAAGGAGTGAAGCATTCGCGTTTTGGTCATCCCTCTTGAGTTTCATGTGTTCTGTGCATCTAGGGTAATTCAAGCATTTGGGCTAATAGGCGCTTATCAATGATTGCATACCATGTTTTTCTGTGATTGGGTTACCTCACACAGGATGATATTATCCAGTTCCATCCCTTTGCCTATGAATTTTATAAAGTCATTGTTTTTGATAGCTGAGTAATATTCCATTGTGTAGATGTACCACATTTTCTGTATCCATTCTCTGAGGAGCTTTGAACTGAAGAGGGACATAGATTTATTTTGTTCTGTGTCAAAACTGTATTTAATCAGTATAATTTTAGAATTCTTCACTTTAGACTTTATTAGTCCTTTTTGCAATAAAGCTGATGAGAGTAAAAGATAAAGGTAGAAAAGAAACTAGTGTTATCTTCACTATCTTTGCTACCATTGAATACGTTCTGTTTAAAACTATAAGATTCTTATATGCAATGTTATTTAGAACTTGCTTGTGTAAGGACTTAAATAAAATCAAAATTTAATGACAAGAAAAAGATATTATTTTTAAAAATTATACATTATGTATATAAGAAATACTCAAGTTAATAAAAAAATTACCACATAAAAAATTATACATTAACACTTAAAGATATTTTAGCCAATAATCAAAATATAAATATCCCAATAGGAAAGCGGGGCATGGACTGAAAAGTTCAAAAGAATATGTAGCTAATTAATATACAAATAATTTTATAGGGATTAAAAATAGATTATTTGGACCCTTTACATTTGACACTAATGAAATAGAAATATCAATGTACTAAACACATGCAGGATCCCTACTTTGTGTGTGGTATGTACAAAAATTACCTATAATCATGTTACTCAAAACCTTGTTTATAATATTTGGACATCTACTTCATAAAGGATAGATTTACTGTCATTTACTGTTTCAGCAACTTTTCATCCTGAACAAAGCAAACACAAATAAAAATCCCAGGTGATCTAGAGTCAGTCTATTACAGATTTTGGTCGGAAAGCACTAAATGCAAAGTCATACACTGTAATACCTGTAAGTTCATACAGGATCTCTAAGGATATAAAGTAGGAAGGTGGTGACTTAAAATATGAATGACTTATCTAAGATAAGAGCTGCTTTTGTCTTCAAAAGATTATTACTGTGTCAGCAGGTGTTCAATGTTGTCAGACCCTTGTGGGTAGAAAAAGTACACGTAATTTACAACCAAACTACACCAAACAAAAGCTTTTAAGTTGGCCCCATCAGAATATGATACAATAAAAGAGCAATGGTGATGTCCTTCAAAAGAGCATCTTCCATTGGCTTCTAGAACTGAAGCTACCCCTGTAATCCTGCATTTATGTTGTAGAATAAAAATTGAAATTAATACTCTATGGTTAATAAGAAATGAAAATGACCCATCTAACACTTGGGGTTGGTTATGTGGAGGTTATGTGGAGGTTGTATGGTTTAAAGAGCTCTTACACTATAATGTGATTATAAGCATTGATGTATCACAAGCTGTGCCTCAAGACGGTAAGATCCTTGAATAGAGAAAGTGGAACCTGTAGTCATGCTGTTTGGAGAACAGTGGTTTAGCACTAGGCTTGTGAGGACTGTAACTTAAAATATACTTTAAAAAGATAAATATGTTTAACAAAAGTAGAAGACATTATACACATGGATTGCAGTTCATAGAAAAAAATCAAACTGAAACCAGCTTACACAGAGATGGAAGATGCTATTCAGGGTTTTTCTTTTTTTCTTTTTTTTTCCGGAGCTGGGGACCAAACCCAGGGCCTTGCGCTTGCTAGGCAAGCGCACTACCACTGAGCTAAATCCCCAACCCCGCTATTCAGGGTTTTGAGGGAGGAAAACACCAATGATCTTACCCAGCTGTGAATGCTATGAACTACACTGACAACCTGAAAGACAAGATGTGCCCATTGGTACAATAGTGTCTTCATTATTACTGAGATTACCAATTTTGTTCTCATTTGGTTTGAAGCCTTTTCCATAGAATAGAATCCATGTCTGACAGTCCACTCAGTTCAACTCTGAGGCTCTGCAGGTGGTAGGTGCTAGAGGAGAAGCTACTTCTGCAGGTTCATTTTCAAACTGATATCTAGAGTTGCCAAAATGACATACAAATTTTCATATTTATGTCAAGGTATTATTGCTGTTGTCACATCTGGTCAAAAAAGATTCTTATAGCAGTTGGTAGCAGTTATTGCAGAGTTATAACTTGGCAATATGTGGAGAATAAGTTATTACTCAACACCAAGCTCTAAACATCACCCCTTCCAAAGACTAGGGAGCACTGTAGAAAGGGGTCAGAAAGAATATAAGAACCAGAAGAATGTGTTGTGGGATCTTCTCTTGAGCTGTGACATGCGAACTTATAGCAGTTGTGATGTCTGGAACATGACTAAAGCCCAGTAACATTCCACCATGGGTGATGCTCAGAGGGACCTACTCTCCTTGTTGCTTTACTGGCAGTTAATTGCTGCAAGGGGAGATCTATAGGAAGTTACAGATAGCGTGGGGAATGAGAGATATTTTCTTTCATAGTTTAGCCATTGCTGAGTTATTCAGGCTTCTGTAAAAAACCCCTATTAATCTCATTGGATAACTGAAAAATAAAAAAGATACGAAGACAGGATTGGTTAGTAAGAACAAGATGTGTGGATGTGAGAGGGGATAACAGAATAAAATAGAAAGTAAAAATTATCAAAATATTACACACATATAGAAAATTTCATAAAGAAACAATATTATGTATAATTAAAAACACTAATAAAATGAGTAAAATACGTTTTTTTAAAAAAGAGCCAACTATAGCCAAAGTTTTTAAAACTTCACAGAGTCTCACAATTCAATAGTGTCACTGGTTAAAATGAAATGTCGATCATCTTGCCAGTCCACAACTGTGCCCAGGGTTCGGGGTGGAGCAGATCAGGTGCTCCAGTCCCAAACCCCACCCACACTGAGAGACAGCTTGGCTCCCAGAAGTTCTGTCATTACCAGGCTCATGGATGAGACACACACACACCTCGCCCCAATACCTGGCCTAACATTTCCAGTAGATAGGCACAGCCCCTCAGTTGAGGGTTGAGACCACCCACCCATCTCAAAAATTTTAAACCAGAATTGTTCCTGTCTAGAGGAAGTGCAGGGACAAAAAAAAAGGAGCAAAAACTAAACCCTAACAGTATTGCTGATGCCAAGTTTTGCTTGCAGACAGGAGCCTAGCAAGGCTGTCCTCTGAGAGGCTCTACCAGCACCAGATACTTAAAGCCAACCATTGGGCTGAGCTCAGGAACCCCAATTGGAAGGGTTAAGTGAAGGCCTGAAAGAGCCGACAGAGATTGCAACCCCATAGGAAAAACAATAATAAAACTAATCGTGCCCCATAGAGCTCCAGGGACTAAACTACCAACCTGGTCCATGGCTCCTGCTACATATATAGCGGAGGGCTGCCTCATCTGACATCAATGGGAGGGGAAGTGCTTGGTCCTGTAGAGGCTTGTGGCCCCAGAGAAGGGAGATGCTAGAGGGGTCAGCTGGGAGTGGTTGGTGGGTAAGCATCCTATTAGAGGCAAAGGGTAGGGGTATTAGGGGGGTTGTCGAGGGAACAATTGAAATGTAAATAAATAAAATATTTAAGGAAAAAAGCCAGACACAAAAGGCTAAAAAAGAAAAGAAAAAAAAGTCATATTAGGTAGGTCAGTTTGATTATCTGATTATAACTCATTTTTCCTGAATAATAATTCATAGCATTCCTATTTAATGGTTTTTAAACGGCATGTCAAAACATATATCTATAATATAGCATGCATATGTACCTAGGGCCTTAAAGCATTCTGCATCTCCAGTAGTAGAAATCAAGAAATATAAATTAAGGTTTTTTATGTAGGATTTGGCAAAAAGATACACATCAGTGAAACAATAACATATACCATTTTAAATTATAAACTCTGCTTACAATACCAATTCCAATGCCATCCACTTTGGTGTCTGTGGACAAGTCATATAAATTCTCTAAGCCTCCGTTTTGTTATCAATAATATAGAACTAAAAAATTCTCCTCATTATGTTACTAGGAGAGTAAGAGATGGTAATACATGTAAAGTGCTTAGACAATTGTCTGGTATGTGGTAAAGATTTGCTAAATGTTGTTATATATGTCATTAATGCTAAATTCTATGAGCAAGTGCTTCGGGTGATGGCATGGTGGTAGGGAACTATGAGGGAGTCTTGAAAGGTCTGAGTGAGATGTTATTGTCATGGCAGTAACATGGCTGAGGAAAAAAAACAGAGAAGGGGCATGTCAGAAAGAGCACAGCTACAGAGAATAAGGAGGATCTGAACACATGACTGAATCCAGTTAATTAACATGGTGATAAACGAATAAGATAGATCTAATGCCTAAGAGGCAAAATGAATTATTCTCAAAAGCATATATTCTCATATATTTTCTGAGGATTATACAATCTTTTCACTGACCTGTCTCCAGGCCACACCTTGGAAAGGAAGGCAATGTTTTTGACAGCCGATTCCCTGTGTAGAGACTTGCTGTGAGACACAGTTTTTCTTTAAATACATAGCTTTTGTTAATGTTTCTGTTAAGTTAGTTTAAAATGTTCAACATTTCAGAACTAAAGCATAGCTTTGGAAGCTATATATGAATTTTGAGGCTTTTATAGCCAATTCCTATGCTAAATTTCTGAATAAAATGGTAAGGTATAAAAATTCATTTTATTCCACTGTAGGATAATTTAGACTTGATTATAAAAGCACATATGGTTATCTTTAAATTCAATGAATGGATTTGTAGTTTATAGAATGCCAGCTTTCAAAGATTTGGGTAAAAAAAATCACACATCTGGATGGATGATATATAGTTGTGACAAAATTGCTTTTTCCTTCAGCCCCTGGAGCAAAGAACATGATTTGTTTCAGCAGAGACTGTGTGGCATTTTCATCTTCATATCTTTGTATTAAAAGCAACTTTATTTTGATTTCCAAGTGCATCCTGACAAGTTTTCTTAACATCTTGTTTTATTGTTTCCTTAGTTAATTTAAAGTTGCTGATTTTAAATAAATCTGAAAGAAAATCTTGGGAATGAAGGAATTTTCAGTAGCATACTCTTAAACTAAATGGTAGCTGTTTCGAGTTTTAATGTTGGCAGCATATTCATTAAATCATATTTATTTGCTGACTATTTTTAAAGATGTTCTATTTAACTATACAAAGTAGTGATTATCGTCGTGGCTTATTTATACATTGTAAGGTCTACTGATCATATTCACTACTTTGCCATTATCAAATAGGGGTTTCGTAGTGAAAGCAGGAGCAACGGTTCACCCATAATTGGCTAAAATGAAGAAAAAATATCAAACTGAAGTATCATCAGTGATTTGTATCCATCAATGATCTATCAATGGATAACAATGGGAACAAAAATGAGTCCATTTTGGAATAATTGGTATTTTGACAGCTGGCAACTTTTAAGCAGGGGAACATTACTAGAAGCAAATCACAGGAGGTTTGACACATGAAGTGAAAATTACTACTGTATAGAAATGGTCAGGATCTTTTGGGAATTTGAATTTGTCTGAAGTTGTCTGAAGGAAGGAAGAACTAAACTTGTTGAGACGACTGCGTTCTACTCACCATGTTGTTCTTGTCAAACACTTCGTGTCATTTATTCCTAGTAATCGTCATGTGGATGCTGATATTATTACCTCCATCTTTGAGATGAAAATGAAAGAGTAAAGGAATGTGTTAGTGATCATCACTCCATATTCTGTTTCTGCATCTTTCCAGAACTTGAACGCCCAGATCTCCACTAGCAATTCAATAAGATCCTCCTATCCTCTGCTCTGGCAGTCACATACGGTGTTAGCATTTGGTGAATAAAAATCTAATCTTAAGATCGCATTGACTTGCCTGTGTTCCACTTCCAGACAGTCTACTGGATAAACAATAATAGAAAATCTACTTTGGCAATACCAATAACATTCATCCTCTGGGGACTGTGATGATTCCCAGAAAGAAGGCATAAGTCACAAAGCCCCTGAGGTAGGTTGAATTGATGTTCTGAGTCAGGATTTATAAATGTGGGGAAATAGTTCTTTTAAAAGACAATGACAAAGAGAAACCTTTTTAATGTGTGCCAGATACAGTCATGATTTTGAGTAAATGTTTGCTGGTAACCATACTTAGGTGGGAACATCTGCCAACTGATGAGCTCCCTGGAGTTTTCACAGGGGAATTTATTTAGGGAACACAACTCCAAGTGATTCCCAAAGAGAAACGTTAGTTAAAAATGCCTTGATTATATTTCTTCCATTTTTTACACATCTAAAGGACTAAGCAAATGCTTTCCAGGCAGACAAAACTGCTTCTTCATACTGTCTCCTGAGCATTGATTTGTATGTACTCACTATGTGTTGAAGTCTGCAAATAACTCACATGCTAAGATATCCAAAATCAGTGTACTACTCCATATGCCTGTAATAGTAACTCATTGCTCTTTTAAATTCCCTCTCTCTCTCTCTCTCTCTCTCTCTCTCTCTCTCTCTCTCTCTCTCTCTCTCTCTCTCTTTCTCTCTCTCTTACACACACACACACACACACACACACACACACACACACACACACACACACACACACCTTCCCTTCAAAGATGTCTTATGAGTTTGTTTTGAAGTTTCAAGTGTCCTGTGGGTGAAATGGAAAGGTAAGCATCCTTTGGAAAGTCAGTTGTGTTGGATGGTGCTTTGCTGGGGAAAACACTTGAAGGGACATTTTCCTGAAGTAGACTCAGGTGAAAGACTAAGGCAGAAGGAATGTTTAGCTGAAGCAGACACAGGAGAGAGGACGTTCTGCTAAAGCAAGCACATGAAAGGACATGTGATAAAGGATTCTTTGCTAACCACATGCATGTATTAATGTGCCTTACATTGCATAGTTGACCTCGATTTGTCAAGACTCCCCTGACTTGGGCTGATTGGATGCATGTGCTGAGCCAAGTCCCATGCTGAGGACATGTGATGTTTGGAAGGTATAAGAAAAACTTGTCAGAGCGACAACTTGACTTTCTGGCACAGCTAGCTGTGCAATGCTTGTGGCTCTGTAATCTTGGCTGATCTTCATTTTCCTGAGACAGGCACAGCTGAGAATTTCTCCTGGTGTCCATTCAGAGTCTCTTCTGCTTAATTGAGTCAAGGCTGAGACCTGGCTATCTCTGCCAGGTCTCTGCTACCACTGTTGCTAACCCAACTCTGCTGAACTATACTGCTGGTGTATCCTTGAAGTGTTTGTGAGTGGATTGAGTGGTCACTGCCTGCTGACCTGTGAACTGAACTGTTGATTTCCAGACACTGACAGGAATTCCTCCAAAGAACCTTTCTAAACAGGTCCACTTCCCCCATATCTTTTCCATTTTACTACCATTACCTCTGGTGGGTGGTGCGCTACAATGGAGGTTAAAGTGGTTAAGAACCATCATTAAAAGTAGGATTTAAAAAAATTAAAATTATACATGGGCTTTATTATTATCAATGTCTCACATTCCTCAGAACTCTAAATCAAACTTAATTGACCAGAAAAGCTGTAGTCTCAGAGTACCATAAATTTGCAAGAAACTGGAAAAAAAAATCCTAGTTATCCTTTCTATTCCAGGTAAGTGTTATGGGATGTAGTTCGATCAAGTTAGCTGTCTTTTAAGTACATCAGGATTCTTTCCATTCTGTCTCATTACCTATACTGAAGTCACCATAGTAGATATTATCTATCATTGGTTGAATTTTCTTCAAATGTTGTCCTATATATTACAAAATTAGACTAATTTCTCCTTGCAGCTTCATAAGTCCTTCTTTTCTGACCTCTGTAACCAAGAGACTCATTGAAAAACTCCAGGTAACTTCAAACCTTTATTTTTTAATGTTCCATTCATCTTAATTTTTAAATTCTAAACTGGCAGAACCCTGAGGGGATCAATTCCCTCATACATTTCTTAAATGAGATGTAGTTTTCCACACATACTGCAGAGGTTAGAGGTGAAGTAGATGGCTGTCCTGATATTCATTAACACTCACAAATCATTTTCATTATTTTCTACTTTACAATCTAGGCATCTACTGAAGTTCCTAACATTGAAGTATGTTCTGCCATGCACCCACTTTTCTCATGCCTTTCATCTTCTGTCTTTTTCATCAGTTTTCCTCATTAACTAAACACTTCAGGTCCTGAATCACTGCCCTTTTCTCTCCCTTACTTCCTGCACTTTGCTCTATCAACTCAACTTTTGTAGACATTCATTTAATGTTTAGATCCTTTATCAGTTATATTTTCTCTGTATCACAGATAAGCCACTCTTTAATGCTCATGAACTATACAACAAATTGAACATGTTACAACCACCTGTAACAATACTCAATATGTTACATCCACCTGTAACCATACTATCAGCATTTCATTCTCTACTATTTTTCTATAGCATTATTCATTCTCGGATAAGTTTTTTTTCCATTTTGGTTTTCCTAAAGATTTCATCTGTATTGTTTTACTGTCTTCTTACTTATTAATATAATCAGGTTCATAAGACAGTTTATATCAGCATGAAAATGTATTATACACATGTCCTCTTTGAAAATTAAGTAACTTCTTTTTTTTAATTCTTTCAAACCAGATGTACCTCTAGCTATTTTCTCCATATTTTCCCTTCTCCTAGTATCAAACTTCTAGAAAATTCTGTGACCATCTCTCACTTCATATTTTTCCCTAAAATTACACTATTTGGCTTATATTAAATGATTTCTATCCTTTCATTTTCTCTTTCTCTTCCTACCCATTTTATTAGCTATTAGTGTCCCTACTCCTCACCTCTGAAAAGCTTCCCAATTTTGACGTTTTGTAATCTTCTATTCTACAGTAAGTTTCTGTCTTCAACTCTTTTGGCTATATTACATCACATGGAAGAGTATGTTTAATGGAAAAAGGCTAAACCCTTGTGTTTCCACCAGAGCTGTGTAAAGGTTTCAGGTTCTCTGTATTTTTATAAGTATGCAGCATTTCTTTTTGAAAATGTTTATTACTATAGCCATTCTAGTAGGTATGAAGTAGTATCTCACCTCATATGTTTTTTTTTGCATTTTCTTGGTGATTGATGATGTAGAACATTTTTATTTTTAATCTATTTCATGGCTCTTCATATATCGTCTTCATATCATCTTGGAGAAAGGTCTATTCGGATATGTATTAGCCAAATTTTTGTTCTGAAAAGAATGCCCACACTTAATATAAAAAAGAGATTTATTTTGGTTTATGACTTCAGAAGTTTCAACCTATGTTCTTTGGCTTCATTAGCTTTGACCTGTAGTGAGACAGGATATGTATTGAGCAGTGCTGCTTACTTTGTAGTGGCTAAGAAGCAGAGGTGGGGAGGAAGGGAGGGAGGAAGGAAGAGAAGGAGGAAGGAAGAAAGATGGGGGACAGGGAGAGGGGACCTTTAATTTATCCTTTAATTTATATCCTTGAACTGGGTTCTTCACCCTAGAAGAGCCATCATTTCCCAATAGCATTATTAGGTGGAATCTAAACTTTCAAGACTCATAGAGTCATGTAAATTTCAAACTCTAACATACCTTCTGCATATCATATTCTTATAATATGGTTAAGGAGTTTTATATTTTCTGTGTATTCTGTGTATTAAATATTCTCTAAAGAATAACTTGAAAATACTTTTCTCCACTTTGTAGATTTTTTTCTCTTTCTTTCTAGTAATATGAAACACTGGAACTTTTAGTTTAAAAATATTTTGTTTCTTGAAACATTCATGTTTATATTGTTTTAATTAAATCCACTCCCAATCTGTCTCCTATAATTTCTTCCAGATCCCATCCACATATCCTTCCAAATTTCATGTAGTTTTCTTCTAACCACTAAGTCCAAGTAGTTTTTCCAGTATTTACACGGATATAGGACCAATTACTAGAAAATAAACAACCTACACAGGGCTGCATCCCTGAAGAGAATTAATGTTCCCCTCCCCCAATAACTGTCAACTTTCAGTAGCTATCAGAAGTGGAATACCATGAGCCTCTCCTCTATTCATACAAGAACTTTAGCTCTCTTGATATTATGTTGGTATTATGCATACAGCAATTACTACTATGAATTCATTTGTGTATGTCCAATAGTCCTTTCCCTTCTCTGGCTCTTATAATCTTTCAGATCCACTCTTTTATAATGATCTGTACACCTTGGGAGGAGGGGTTATGCTACGGATATCTTATTTACTTCTGAGCACTCCACTATAACATATTCTGTGAACTTTGACCAGTTGAGAGTCTCTGTATCATCTACCACCCAATGTGAAAAGGATCTTATGAGAGCTGATAGTGTCTTTAGTTATAATGAGAAATATTTAGAAGGCACTTTCACAATATGTATAGTAGAAGGACTAAGACCTACCAGCCATGGATTCTTTACTCAATAATACCAGCCATGAGCTCAGTTTTGAGGAGCAAGGCCTTAATTTTCATTATAAAACAGTTATGCCTAAGGATTCCTGACACTGTTCCCCAAATGGACTTACCTTTCTAGGCCTGTCATTATCATAGCTCACAGGGATAACAACTTGGTAAAAATGATTACGTTTCTCTACTGGCAACATTCATAGCATCTTCTTGCACTATGAAAACTAACCAGATGAGTATCAACTTAATGTATTTCTTGTAAGTAAAGTGTATTGTTTCTTCTGCATAGGATCTTACCATTATGGTCTATTTGGTAACTAGGAGCAATGGCAATAGCTTATATTGTTTTGGAGGTCCCTGAAACCCCTTTGATCAAGAACTCAAAAGTAGGTTTCCTGAATATGACACTATTTTTTCACTTTTTCAATAATTCTTTTTGATTTACATTTTCCAATCTTTTTCCTTTTTTCAATTTATTTTTAAGAGTGTCATATAATATATTTTGGTCATATTCTTCCTCCTCCCATGCTCCCTCTTTAACCACCTACTTTCATATTCTTTCTCTTTCTTAAAACACACACACACACACACACACACACAAAACAAACAAACAAACAAACAAACAAACAACAACAACAACAACATAAAAAAACCCTGTACATAAAAACAAAGCCAAACCAAAGAATCCATGGAGGCCATTTTGTGCTGGTCAACTATTCCTAGACTTAGTCTCACACTACTGGAGAAAACCATTTTCCATTTCGAAGAAGGTGTCAGTTGCAGATAGCTTCTGGTATAGGGACAGCATTTTGTGTCCACTTTAACCTTCTCAGTTCTGGGATTATATCTGGTTTGATCTTCTGGGGAGATCTTTTATATGTTATCACAGTCCCTGTAAGTTCATATGTGTATAAGACCTCTTGAATGTGGAAGACCCTGTTCCCTTGGAATTACCAAACACCCACGACTCTTAAAATCTTTATGCCCTCCTCTTGTACAGAGATCCCTGAACCTTGAAGTGAGGAGTGTGATGCAAGTATCCAATTAATGGCTGAGTACTCCAAACCCTCTTATTATATACAGTAGTGCATCTCAGTATTAATTCCCATTTACTCCAAGAAGCTTCTCTGATAAGCATTCAGTAATGTGCATAATTACAGACATAGCATGAGGTAATTAGGAGTAATTTTGTTACTATACTCATTTATCATAGTTATTGTAGTAGGTTTCCCATAGGGCCCATGACCAAAGTAACCTTATGTTATTGGCCTCACTAAAAGTGTCAGAAATGGGTTCCATCTCATAGAGTGGGCCTTAAATCTAATCAAAGAGTGCTTGTTTAGTCCCAATTACCTTTGTGCCATTATTGCACTGGTGGAATTGTATCTTTCCAGCTACTGTAGCCCACAGGATAATTGTCTTAGGGTTTTACAATGTGAACAGACACTATAAAGAAGGCATGTCATGTAAAGGACAGCATTTAATGGGAGATGGCACAAAGGTTCAGAGGTTCAGTCCATTATCATTAAGGTGGGAGTACGATAGCATCTAGCTAGACGTGATGTAGGCAGAGTTGAGAGATCTGCATATTCATCTGAAGACTGCTAGTGGAAGGCTGACTTCTAGAAAGCTAGGGTAAGGCTCTTAAGCCTACATCCTTAGTGACACACCTACTCTGAAAAGACCACACCTCCTAATACTGCCACTCCCTGGGCCAAGCATATAAAAACCGTCACATTCCACTTCCAGGCCCCTATAGGCTTGTTTAAACATAAGAACCTATGGGGGAATATATCTAACCACAGCATAATAAAAAGTGCATGTAGTCCAACTTCCAAATTCCCTATAGTCTTTATCAACATCAACAATGTTAAAAGTCCAAAGTTCAAAGTTTCTCCTCAGATTCATCCAATCACTTAACTGTAATCCCCTAAAGCAAGACAGGAAACCTGCTTGGCAAACTCCAAATTCTGTATCTCCATGTGAAAATGGTCTTCACATCTCCAACTCCTTTTTCATCTTTCTTGACTGCAACAAACTTCTTTTCCTGGCCTGGTTCCGCTCCCTGTTAGCAGCATTCCTCAGCAGATAGCCCATGGCTCTGACATTTCAAACATCTTGGGGGTTCAAATTATCTTCAGTGTTACAGATTTTTATTCCAACTTTTGGAATCTACACATGATCTTCTGGGCCCCTCCAAAAATCTGGGATCTCATCTTCATCACTGCTGTCTGTAGCACTCTAGGCTCTGGTTGACTCCATTCCATTGCTTCTGCTGTTCATGGTGATCATCCCATGGTACTATCATCTTCAAAATTCTGGGGTCTTCAGCTGCAATTAGGCTTCACCAATAGCCTCTCATAGGTTCTCTTCATGGTGTCAATCCTGAACTCCTTTGCATGACCCCTTCAGTCCTGGGCTGTCAACTGCAACTGGAGCTGACTGCACCTTCACTAATGGCCTTCCATGGCCTCTCACAGTGCCAAGCCTTAGCTATTCTTCATGACACCTTCATACCTTCAAAAGCAATGACTCATAAACATTACCAAGTACAGCTGCAACATGAGGTACAACTTTGGCTATCTCTGGAACACAGCTTCTTTGTACTCTCAGAAAACACTTCCCAGGAGTTTTCACCTCAGTGATGCTAGTCTCTTCTTAATCACTGCTAATTTCTTAGCTCCAGCCAACCAGCATCAATTCACCCAGTAGCCACTTCTATTTCCTAAAGCCAGAGTCACAGAGCTGGAGCTGTCAGGTTCTGCTGCTTTCTGGGGCTGGATCATGTCCCACCCTACCCCCACTTATTCTATTACCAACTTTCTGTTTTCTGACTCCCTTTCTGTCTAAGCTTGACTTTCTTGGAATTTGCACTGTAGAATGACCTTGAACTCAGTGATCTGCATGACTCTGTCTCCTCTAATGCTGTAATACTGGGATTAAAGGCACGTACCACAATGCCTGGATTTAAGCTTTTCTTGACCTAGAACCTGCTTTCTCCCAGGCTGGCCTTGAATTTAGAGATCTGCTTGGCTTTGTCTTTTGGAATTAAAAGTGTGTATCACCATGCCTGGAACTAAACATAGCTGAATGGGATCTTGCCCTCAAATCCCTTAACCTATTATCTCCTAGAACACAGGATTCAGTTTGTTTCACTTCCTGGTGCTCTTTTAACACTAGAAGCATATATTTTATATTTTTCCTGTCTAAGCGTGATACTATGAGGTCCAAATCAAACCTCTTCTGAGACCCCTTGAATGAAACTCACAGAGGCAGTGATAGATGCAAAAGCAAGAGGATCTTTATTGTTCCAATATGTTGGGGTCACCCTGCTTCAGGAGATGACCTTGAGAATATTCTGATGAAGGATTATATACTTTTCAAACAGTCAGGGCAGACTTCAAATAATTGGGGCAGAATTTAAACAATGGTAACTAGGCAGGGTACTATGTACTACTAATGGAGTGAGGCTACCTTCAAACTGACTCAGTGTACTGTTTAGGGACTTTCCAAAAGGTTGGGAGTCACAGGTGGCTTTGTTTAACAGTTTGACTGACAGCTGGTCCAGGAACTAAACTAGCTCTTTTCCTTCCTGTAAGGGAGGGGTCCTTGTGCCTGGAGGTTTGTTGTGAAATTTTCCCACTGGGTTTAGATTGATCCCAATTTTGGCTCTTTCATCCCCTCCTTCTTTTAGCATAGCTTCAATCTTGAAGCTCATGTTCTTGATTTCCTGCTTTCATATATGTATTTCATATATATATTTCATATATATATGTGTGTGTTTGTGTGTGTGTGTGTGTGTGTGTGTGTTTTAAAATCAGTAACTGACTGTATTGATTCATTCTGTTATAAAAGCTACCAAGTGGTTTAAAATACAGGGGTCAAAAGTCAGAATTACAAGTAAAATTATCAAAGGTCCCAGCAAGATGGAAATCAAGGCAGTGAACCAGGGGGATTTATTAAACCAGGATTCAAACCATCCTTGGTCTTGTTCTCTTTCTCTTTTTCTCTTAGCAAGTCCTTCTCTAATTTTGGCCATGGAATCTTTAACTACTCCTGAGTAGTCTACATAAAAAATAGCATTCTTCCTGAAGGGCTGCACAGAGACATCCTTGCTGGAAGAACAAGATGTCTAGGTCATGTTAGTTGTATAAGACCACCTCAGAAAGAGAGAACAATGACTTGTAAATGGGAGATGGAAGTCTTAATTCTTTCAATATCTGCATCTATAGCTATTCTGAGTTTTTGATATCTCTGTCTCTGGAGTACTAAGGAAATGGCCGGGCCGCAGTGGCCACATTTGCTGTGACCAGACCCAGCCCTAGTAGCAAAGACATAGTTATAGCTACAGGCTCTCCTTTGTCTTGGTGGTGTCTGTCCTATCTATCCAGCATTTCTTCAAAAGGGTGGTATATTAGCCTTGGGATTAACAATATTAAATAGAGAAAACTTTTGTCTGGTCCAATTCTTGTGTGTGAACACAAGGTATGAGGCCCGTGGAACAAGCCCATCATTCATTCTGAGGCAGTATAATGTATGAAGCTCGGTAACCTGGGGAATAGGTATTGTTGCACAGAGACTGGAAGGACAGTGGGACCTTCTCCAGACAGAGTCTAATACCCTTCACCACATATAAGCTAAGACTTATTCCCAATTTTTGAGCCCACCTACACAAAGATGATATATTGGACAGGGTGGTATTTGAGGAGATAAAAGCAATGACCTCATAATAAGGAGGTGATATATCATGGCAGAGCGAGCAAGAGTTAGTGGCCCAAGGGTTAGATTCATTCAGCATATGAAGGTTTTTTTTTTTTTGATGAGGTCAGTCAAAGGGGCTGAGTCAGGTGGATACTGGGTTGGATCTCCTAAAACATGGGGGGGAGCTACCTTATGGGCTGACTGACTCATGGAAGGGGGCAGGTTCCAGTGGTTTCGATAGCACAATAGCCATTTATTTGTTGGGTCCCATTGAAGTAGTTGGAACTTCTACCCTGAGCTGGACAGTGTAAAGGAGCTCATCATCATACCAGCGTTTATAGAGTCTGAGCCCCCAGGTTTCTTCCTTAAGCCAGCTACTGTTAACCTTCTTCCCTGGTTTAGTGAAGCTTACAAGAAGTTGTTGTCGGCCCTGGATTGACAGGGAGAGGTTGTTAGATCTGTTTTGCAGTTAGTGGCCTTGGTTAGGTTTCTCCTGACTGTAATCAGGTCCCGGGAGGAGAATGGGCCCCAGTAACTATCTCCAGTAGTCTCTCGCATTGCCAACTGCCACAGTAGAAGTACTGATTGCTCCTGGTAGGCCTGTCCCAGGGGCAGACATAGACTGGGGTATTATGAAGGCAGCATTGAGTGTCAGGTCAGCCATAGCCAAGCTGCAAATCTCCCAGACCCAGGATTTCCCTTGGTATATTTGAGAGTAGAAGAAGGCTGTTTAACTTAGTCCTGTCAACCATGGGTATATACCAAGTCTAGTCCCGCAGCCAATTGACACAGCTCAAAAGCAAGCATTGGCCACCAGGTGTAAGGGGGGTGATTCTCAGTCACCTTGAATACCTCATTTCCTATAAGTGTCAAAGTCATACTCCAGGTGGACTTGGCAGGCTGGTGGGGGTTTGTCCTTTAGGTCATCCCCTCAGCTGGAAGCAGGGCCAGGATCAGGATGATTCTCGGCAGGAAAAGGAGTTAGATTTTTCATAGGCTGTCGAGTGAGCTTGATCTTCAGAGGATTCTCTGTGCACGACACAGTTCAATGTCCATTCCAAGAGGGATTTTCAACTGGGGGTGGGCAGGTAACTGACTTTACATGAGAGGCGTATATCCAGGCTGCAATTCCGTCCACCTTTATAGCTGTTGGCATGGTTAGGAGGACCAAGTAGGGGACCTCCCACCGAGGTTCTAAAGACTAGGGCATGTGCCGGCAGACATATACAGCATCTCAAATTTGAAGCTGATGGGGTACTTCCATAGTCTCTGGGACATAAAGAGCAGACAAATTGGACCAGATCTCCCTTTGAACTGTCTGAAGGGCTATCAACCTCTTTATGAATTCATGGTCACCGGGGTTTGTAATTTCAAAGTCTTGTCCAGAAGCTACCAACAGGGTGGGCCCCCATAGAGAATCTCAAAGGGGGTCAAATTTAGCTGGTAAGGGGTGTTCCAGGCTTGGAACAGGGCCAATGGAGGAAACAGGGCCAATGGAGGAAGCACTATCCAGTCACTGTCTGTCTCTAAGATCAATTTCGTCAAGGTCTCTTTTAGAGTTCTATTCATCCTTTCTACCTATCCTGAATTGTGCACAAAGAAGTTTCTAATAATCCCCTGACTTATCTGAGATACAAAGACAGGCCCATTATCTGATCCTATTCCCTTAGGTGCTCCAAACCTGGGGAAAATGCCCTCCAATATCTTCTTTGCCACCATTGCAGCAGTCTCCTTTTTGGTGGGGAAGGCTTCCACCCAATCTGAAAAGGTATCTATAAAAACTACTAAGTATTTCCTCTGGGGGGGGGTACTGCCAGCTCTTAGTCCAGGCATTTATCCCCCTTTTCTTTGTCTTTATTAGTTGGACCATAATTGTGGCTGGCTCTTTGCTACTGAAGACAGATTTGCGCTTTCTTGGCTGAGGCTCTATAATACTACTCGCTCAGTTCTATCAGCAGCTGCTTAGTGCCCCTGAGACTGTCTTCCTCAGTCTCTGCTGTGATTAAAAGGTCATCTACATATTACAGAAGGGTCATTTGTGGGTTAGACTCATGATAGATGGCAAGGTCACAATGTAGGGCCTCATTTGAAGAGGGTTGGCTAATTCTTGAAGCCCTGGTTCAGCCTGATCCAGGTGACCTGTCTGCGATCCCCCTCTTGGATCTTTTCATTCAAAAACAAAGTACTCCTGGATTTGGGGAGTCAAGGTTAGGCAGAAGAAGGCATCTTTGAGATCTTGGTATTGGATCCTGGTAGGTGAATGAATTCAGCAGGGTACTGTAGGGTGTATGTGGGCAGTTCACCAATTTACCTCATGTAGGTCCTGCACTGGGTGATAGTGCTGGGTGCCAGGTTTCTTGGAAAGAAAGGCATGTTCTATGCTGAACTACATCTCCTCAGGATTCCCAAGTCCAGAAGCCTGTTAATGTGAAGACGGATCCCCTCCTGAGCCTCTTGAGACATGGGGTACTGGTGCACGAATATTGGAATAGTCATGGCCTTCAGTTCTACATGAATGGAGGACTGGTTGGTAGCCTTCCCCATGCCTGCTATTTTAGTCCAAGCATGGGGGTAATTTTGGAGTCACCAGTCCACGTTTTCGGGCATCTCCTTGGTATTCTCATTTTGTATTCATCTTCCACACTTATGGACTCCCCCTTGGGACCTGTGATGGTAGGGCCCTCTGGGAAGAAGTGGATCTGAGTACCCATTTTAGTAAGTAAGTCTCAGCCAAGAAGAGGGTAAGGGTATTCAGGTATGGCCATAAAAATGTGGGATACCTGGCCCACACCTAGATCAATAGATCTTGGGGTAGTCCATGAATATTGTTTAGTCCCTATGGCTCCCTGAACCCAAGATTTTTTCTTTGAATGGGATACCTCTGTTTGGAGGAGGAGAGAGTGTTATGCCCCTGTATCCAGCAAAAACTGGGTGGAGTTCCCCTCTACTTTCAGAGTTACCCTGAATTCTAGGAGGGGCTTAGAACCCTGTCCCCGCTAGTTACTCTCTTCTTCTAGAGTTAAGACACTTTGGGTCTGTAAGCCATCTTCCTTCTTTCTTGCCCCTTTTGCCTGCTTTATCTTGTTTGGACAATTTTTTAACCCAGTGGCCATGTTCTTTGCAATAGGCATGGTCTTTCTCAAGTGGAACTCTTTGTTTCCTTACTTGTGGTAGAGATTCAGGTTGCCTTCTGTTTTCTCTAGCCACCACTGTCTGGATCCTTTCTAAGTTTCTATCTTGATGCTTTTCTCTTTGCAGTTCCCTTTCTTCTGCTTCTTTCTGTTTCCTGTCTTTTCTTCTTCTGTTTGTCTATTGTGGTGAACTTTCTCAGCTTCCTGTACTAGCCCTCACAAAGACTTATCTTATAAACTTTCTAACTTCTGGTACTTCCTCTTTATGTCCCTGGCAGCCTGATGTATAAATGCCAAAGTCAGTGTGGCCCTATGCTCTTCAGCCCTAGGATCACAGGGTATATACTGGTGGAAAGCTTCCATAAGTCATTCTAGGAAGCCTGAAGGAATTCATCAGGGCCCTGCCATACCTCTCATACCTTAGTCAAATTAGTGGGTCATTTTGCGTACCCTTGAGACCTGCCAAAAGAGCCTAGTGACAGACTTTCAAGTGCTTCTTACCCCTAACTCATTGTAGTCCCACTCAGGCCTCCTGAGTGGAAATCCTTTGTCTATGTCAGTAGGATTCAGGTTATTCTTGGAGTGTTTTCTTAGCCTCAAGGAGAATTCATTCCTTATCCTTGATGGTAAAGAGGACCCGTAAAAGCTGCTGACAGTCTTCCTAAGTAGGCTGGTATGTGAAAAGAGTGGACTTTATTAGATTAGTGAGGCCCTTGGGATTTTCTAAGAAGGGTGGATGCAGAGCCTGCCAGCTGTAATGGTCAGAGGTAGAAAATGGCCAATATTGCATGGCCTGATTGCCAGTTGCATGTGCAGGCCCAAAGGCCCCCAAGGGGAGGGACAAATTAGTATCAGGGGACACACCTCTCCAGCTTCATGTCCCCATGGCAGAACCTCCTCTAGGGGGTGTAGGTAAAGTGGCACAGGGAATGGAGCCAGTTTAGCATCAGCCCCTACTTGGTGCTCTCACAGTGCACTGGGGGCAAGAGAGGGTGGTTATGGGGGTGGAGGATCAAGTAAGAGAAGGTCTGTAGCCCCTGATTCATGGAGAACCTCAATCTTCTTCTCCGAGTCAGCCAGCAGCTCAGACTGAGTCTTGGAAGTCAGAACCCTGCTAGAGAGAAATCCCCCGAGCAGGGGGATTAGTTATGAGCTCTTTCCAAACAATTATATAGATTTGGTCCAGAAGACTGGAAAATCTAGATTCAAGTCCCAGGATCTTACATTTGACATCCATATTTATAGGGAAGTAAAATGTTCTTTCCTGGGGCCAATTGAACTGAAAACCTGGCCACTCAGATGTGCACAGTGTCTGGAGTTTCTTTTTTCTTTATATCTACTGACAAATTATGCGCATGTCCCTTGACCTCATGCTCTAAAACCAGGCTCTGAGGAGTGGTAGACAGCTTCTGTCCCATGTCCAAAAATTTTATCAGTCTAAGTCCAAGAACACAAGGAAAAACAAGAACACAAAAAATAAACAACTAGCACTCAGACCAAGTGTCCTTTCCACTAAAAAAAGAACTAGCACACAGACAAAGTGCCCTTCCCATGGGCAGAGTACACAGACTGGCCCATCCCTGCCACAGACAGAATGATATAGACACAAGGAAGACACAGACAATCACTTCCTGCCACGGATGGAATAACTCAGACAATCTGCCCTTGCCATGGGCGAAATACCCACAAATTCTCCCCTGCCACCAACAAAATACACACAGATCTTGTGACTTTGCTGGCCCAAGCTGGAACCAAAATCCTGGTGATCCTGCCGGCCCCAGCCAGAACCAAAGTCTTGTTACTGAGGCTCTCTGAGCCTCCTGACACTTGCAAGCATGAACCAAACTGAAAGCCTAACACAAAGAAATTAGATAGAGGAAAGACAGAAAACCATGATACTTCCTCAAGCAATTGTTCCCCTGATCCACAGCCCTCCTGTGGGTCCCTCACAAGAGGGGAGATTCTCGGCCAATGCGCCAAATATGAGGTCCTAGTCAAACCTTTTCCAGGCCCCTTTAAATGAGACTCACGGAGGCAGTGATAGATGAAAAAGCAAGAGGAGCTTTATTGTTCCAACACGTTGGGATTGTCCTGCTTTGGGAGGGAGATGACTCTGAGCAGACTCTAACAGGGGATTATATGCTTTACAGATAATCAGGGCAGGATTTGAACAATTGGGGAAGATTTTGAACAATGGTAGCTAGGCAGAGTATTATGTGCTACTAATGGAATGAGGCAACCTTCAAACTGACTCAGTGTACAGTTTTGTAACTTTTTAAGGTGAGAGGGGTCAGTTGGAAATCACGGGTTGCTTTATTTAACACTTTAGCTAGCAGCTGTTCCAGAAAATAAACTGGTAATTTTCTTCCTGGAAGGGAGAGGTCCTTGTGCTTGGAGGTTTGTGGTGTATTTTCCCCACTGGCCATAGATTATCCCCAACTCTGGTGTTTCCACTACACTTGTTTAAAATGCTTTTTATGAAACTTAACAAGAGGACAAAGTCTCTGCTGGGCTTTTTCGGATGCAATTAATATAAATCTCTTTACCATAAACTCAGGTAGATTCTTCAGACAAGGGCAAAAGGCAACCACATTCTTTACCACAATACCACAAAGCCACACTCTAGGCCACATACTGAAATTCTTCTCCACTGAACCCTCTTGGGCCAGGTCTGCACAATTCAAATCAATCTCAGCAACAAAGTCTTTCATAGTCTTACTAGGATTAAGCACTACTTTAAGCATTCCACTGCTTTTCAAATCCAAAGTCCCCAAATCCACATTCTTTCAGACAAAAGCATTATCAGGCCTATCAAAGAAATACCCCAGTCCCTGGTACCAACTTCTGTCTTATTTAGGGTTTTACTGATGTGAGCAGATACCATGACCATGGCAAGTCTTGTAAGGACAACATTTCATTGGGGCTAGCTTACAGGTTCAGAGGTGCAGTTCATTAACATGCATGTTGGAGTATGGCAGCATCTAGGCAGACATGGTGCAGGCAGAGCTGAGAGATCTACATCTCCCTCTGAAGGCTACTAGTGGAAGACTCACTTCCAGGCAGCTGTGGTGAGGTTCTTGAGCCCAATGCCACAGTGACATACCTATAAGACCACATCTTCTAATAATGCCACTCCCTGATCCAAGCATATACAAGTCATCACAGGAATATTGATAATAACTTTTCTCTTCTGCCATAAGATATAGTGACTTCTAGCACAATGCATACTCGTTGCTAAGGTCAAGCTTCTAGTTGAACACCAGTTTGATTTCTCCATATTTTACAGCATATGTATATGATGTTTTCATCAATAAGGTATTACTTTTGATTGTGGAGGATAACCAAGTATCTTTGGTAATAATTTGGAATGTTTTAGGTGATCTATGGGACTCTTTTGACCAATAAGTCAAAAAGATTCAACCCATTGCTGGTACTGTAATTTTTATTTGGTAATATGTATAGTTGGAATATTATATAGTAGCTCTGTTTAAATTTCTTTACATATGTTAGAGTTTAGAAAGCTTAGTAAGTTTACATATACCTTTTCAAAACTTCCTTAATGTTAGTTCAAACTCCCCATATTTGCTACTTTACCTTGTTCCATGCTTCCTTCCAATTTAATTCTCCTATGCCTTTCCATTTATCTCATTATAACATCATAATGTATTTGTCCTTACTTATAAGATCTCCTCATTGGTGGTTCCTTACTAGTTAAGTGACCTCTGCAGATATTCTGAATGAATCACACATATCTAAAATATAGAGGTTAACATTCACATATAAGAGAAAATATACTATATTTATCTATTTTTTTCTTCATTGATGATGACATAATTTTTCTAGATACAGTAGTCTGGGCTGGTATCTTAAGTATCTCATAGCATGTAGAATACTTATCAGTCTTTTTGGGCATTCAGAATTTCCCTTAAAAGGTCAAATGCCATTATAAAGTGTCTCCCATTATGGATAATCTGTTTGGATTTTTTTCCTTGCTGCTTTTAATACCCTTTCTTTGTCCTGAACATTTAGCATTCTTATTTTGTTTTATGGACAGCTTATTCTCTGCTTCACTTTATTTGATATTCTGTACATCTCTTGTATCTTAGTGGACATATATGTTTTTTGATTGAGGAAATTTTCTATGACTCTCTTAATGACATGATTTTCTGTGTCTTTTGTGGGATGACACATTGGTAAAAAGCACGGTCTATTCTTACAGATGACTCAGTTACAATTCAGTGGGAATTGTAACTACACCTTCATGATAGCACACAACAGTCATTTAACTAATCCCAAGGCCTCCTAGAGTACCAGGCATACACCTAGTCCACATGCACATTTGTAGAAAAAGCACCCATAAACAAAACAAAACTAAACTAAACTAAAACACAATGAGAAATATCTCTTTTATTCCATTCAATCTGTTCATGCAATTTATCTCTGAGCTTTTATTTTTGACATCTTGTGTTTTTTTCATTTTGCGTTTTAATTCACTCTAGCTCTTCTTCAGAAATTCATTTGTTAAATTTTACTTTCATATCTTGCAATGTTTTTATTATTTTGTTCAATCATTTGTTTTCATGGTCTTTATTCATTTTCATATCTTCATTAAGGTCTTTGGAGATGTTCATAATTACTATTTTTTTTCTTTTTCCGGAGCTGGGGACCGAACCCAGGGCCTTGCGCTTGCTAGGCAAGCGCTCTACCACTGAGCTAAATCCCCAACCCCCATAATTACTATTTTGAAGTACTTAAATTACGCTTCAGCTACATTATTTTGGCCACAGTAATATGCAACAGTGGTACTTTTGTCTCACATTTTCTACTTTGTGATTTTGTTCTGGGATCTGGCATCTGTAGTTTTGACATGGGTAGCATTTCTTGGGGTGAATATCTGGTCTCACATTTGCTGGCTAGGTAAACACAATATCCTTGGTTGCTATTACTCCAATCTGACAGATGTGGACCAACACAATGATTCTTGATTTACAGTCTAGGGACTGATCCTGATTTTTAGAGTTCAGACTGTGGTTCCAGATCTGAAGTTCAGATTCATATAGCTCTGTGTGAATTAACCACTAACTGCCAATAGCTATTCAGGGATGGGTTAAGTCTCATGATCTTTTCCTCCATACATGATGTAAATAATGTACAAGAGCTCGGACTTGTGTAATTACAGTGAAGCTTCCCATAGCTGCTGTGTGTTCATGAGTGCAATGACCATGCAATATCCAGAATATAACTTTTTCATAGCATTCTTTCCTATTTTTCTGCTCTTTAATTCATTCTGTCCCCTCCTTTGCAATTTTCTCTGCATCTTGGAGTGGGGGAAATAGATGTTCTATTTAAGTATGAGCACTCATGGTCACTTCTCCATACTTTGACTAGCTATTATTTATTATTTTTTTCTTTTAAACACAATTTGCTTTTTGTATTGTTATTATATTTTATAATTTCAAATATGTACATTTTTGCATGCACACTGACAACACTTACCTCATAGCTTCCTACCACACCATCCATATTTCCAACTCCCAACAAATACTTCTGGTACATCCATGTCTATTTGCTTTGTTACCCACTAAACTTAACCAGGAACATCTATGTGCCCATCATTTCAGAGCTATTGATTGATGGTAGGTGAATTCATCAGAAGGTACAGAAGGAAAGATAGTGAATTCTGTACCATGATTTTTCCAGAGTCAATAATTCAGTGGTAAAAACTAGGGACCCGTGTCCTCCATTCCTTGATTGATTTCAAGAAATTGAAATCATGTATGGGCCTGGTGCTGGTAACTCCATTTAGTTAATGATTATGGCAGTTATATAAATTCTAGGGGATGATATTTCGTGATTTTCACCTTATAGTTTTGGTTTTGCACACTTTCTGGCCCTCTTCTGCAAGTTACTTTGAGCCTTACAGGGGTGCTATACTTGACTTGTTCAGAACTAGGCTTATACCTACAACTTATTTTCTGCATTTGTGTAACCAGGAGTTGTTTCATTCAACACTATTCATTAGAAAAAAATGCTTCTCTAATTAAGGCTGGGTGCCATTTTGTGTATGAGTATAGGCATAGTTTTAAAAGCAGTATGCTCTTAGGTCAGATTAACTGGGCATCAGAAATATGTTCCTTGTGTGGTTTGCAAGAAAATGGTTGAAACTGTTAAAAGTCAAACTTCTAAAAGGCCCTAAGGTCATGAGAGTGGAAGAGCTGGCCCTGCCCCTTCCTAGCTTCAGCACTTTATAGAGGACCTTTCCTGGGCAAAACAGTAGAGCTGACTATGGAGTAGGGACATTGAATAAATTGGCCCTGATATTTCAGTATGGTGCCATGGATAAGGGAGTGATGCGTGTCTCTCCTTACCACCTGCAGCAGGCTAGAGAGCTGGCTCTAAGTTTATGCAAGCTGGAGGAGAGCTGGCCCTGCCCTTTGCCAGCTTCAATACTGTGTGAGCTAGACAGGGCAGTACTGGAGAGCTTTCCCTGGTGATGTGGGTGTGGAAGAGCAGGAGGGAAAACTACCTCCACTGCCACCTAGGCCATGATCCTGGGCCTTGAGTTGGTCCACTCCAACATCTACCCCATCTAAGAACTGCTGGAGCATCTGAAGGGGCCCATACAGCAGATCCAAAGCTCCAGAATCTCCATGACACAGAGCAACAAGAGGATAGCTGACAGGAGTCACAGTGATGGTCAAGAATTGATATAGTATTGTAGCAGAAACCAGAAGCTTAGAAACAGACCAATGACTCATCACAATGAACATTGAAAGTAAAGAAGTGTGAAAATACTGTGGCACACTACAGCTTCCACGATGAATTTTTTGTTTTTGTTTTGTCTGTTCCTTTTAAAATTCTTTTTTAGTTTTATGTCTTATTTTCTTCGGGGGATAGGTTGCAAAGGCAGATATAGAGGGACAGGTGGATGAGTGCTATAGCTGTACCAGTTTTCTCTAGTGGAAATTTCCCCAATAGGTAGTAGAATTCTATGGGGCCATCTCTAGATACATACATTCAGACATACACACACACACACACACACACACACACACACACACACACACATATGAATAAGTGGACTTAGTAAGTTGCATATGTGTGTGTGTATGTGTGTGTGTGCGTGTATTCATATATATGTGAGAATATTAAAGCAGAAGAGGTAGTGACTTTGATAGCAAGTAAAGAAGAAGAGGGGAGGAGTTGAAGTGAGGGGAGAAATACAGTAGTAAAACAATGAGATCCCTCCAATTATAAAAGGAAGTTAAAAATACAAATAAATTAGAAATACAGATTATAAGAAACAATACTCTGTACCCTTGTAAGGGATCGCAGATACTGAACTGCCAACCAAGGAGCATACAAGGGCTACAGCTAGAATTCCCACACATATGTAGCAGATGTGCAACTTGGTCTTCATACGGGTCCACCAAAAACTGGAGGAGAGGCCTACCCTAACTCTGTTGGCTACATGTGGATCCTGTTCCTCTAAGTGAGCTGCCTTGACTGAGCTCAGTGGGAGAGGGTGTCCCTAGTCCTGCAATGACTCGAGGTGACAGGCTGGGTTAGTACGCATGAGGGACTTCCCTATTCTTAGAAGTGAAGAAGAGGGGGAACAGGAGGAATGGTTATATGAGGCTGGAACTGGGAAGAAAAGGGGGCTGGCTGTGATCAGGAAGTAAAACGAATAAATAAATAAATAAATGATAATAGTAAAAATACTTACTGTTTTATACACACAAATACAAGAGCCTAGTACTGCTTTTCTACTTGCAGATTTGCATAACATTTAGACTTTCTTCAAAATTCATTGTTTAAAAACTATTTTTTTTTGGTTCTTTTTTTCAGAGCTGGGGACCGAACCCAGGGCCTTGTGCTTCCTAGGTAAGCGCTCTACCACTGAGCTAAATCCTCAGCCCCTTAAAAACTATTTTTAAAAGTCATTTTTTGTTACCATTATTATTTTGTTTTGTTTGGAGCACTGAATATCCTAAGTAAGCACTTTATTACTGAGCAAATTCTCAGGACAAATGCACATTCCCCAAAACTTCAGTTGTTTAACCAACATTTCTTGAATACTGTCTGTTAGCAAATATCTGGATTGATAAGCACTAGGAATTAGTTTTTTAAAAAACATTTGAATTTCTTAAATATCTTTATCTATATCAAGGGCAAGAGGGCATGGAGGATATAGATAGATAGAGATTTATAGAGAGAATAGCAATAGATAGCAATATATCACACAGGAGCTATTTCTATATATATGAGTATTTTGCCTGCATGTATGTATGGGCACCATATACATGTCCAGTGTTCATGCAATGTAAAACGCTCATACATTCCTGAAGACAACATTGTATCAATTCTGTCACTGGAGTGTACACAGGGCTACCATGTGGGATGCTGAGAACTGAACCCAGGTCGTCTGCAAGAATAGTTGATCCTTTTAACTACGGAGTTGCTTTTAGACAGGTTAATGACCAATTGCCATCTTTTTACCATCAATTCCCCTTTTTTGTGCCCCTCATTCTACTGGTACTCCCATCCCTAATAGGTCCCCTTCCTACTTTCATGTCTTTATTTTGGGTATGACCCACTGAGTTTACTTAATAAAATCCCTCTTAAAATTTTTTCAATGTGTATTCCCTTTTCAGACAAATGGGTATATTACAGAAGCATATTTAAATGTGTTTGGGTAAAACTTCAGGGACTCTTGATTTTCCAATTGCAAAGTACAGCTTCATTCTTTTAGTAAGATTGAAGATTCATCACAATGAGCTAGAGTTAATGAACCAAGCATTTAAGTAAAGGTAACAGCATTGATTAATGATAATGATAAAGTGGTCTAACACTTCTGTACCAGTGTGTTAAAGATGCACAAATCATTTAAATGAATAAAAATGTTCAGCCTCCAACAGGGCCATGTATAAAAATTATTCCATGATTCATAAAAAACAAAAATAAAGATATTTCCTTATTCTAATGGCAAATTACTTGTCAGTTATCTGAAAATAGAGATAGAGAGATGCAGGAATAAGCAAAATGGAGTTATGCTCTTCAAGTCTTTTAGGTATTCAGTATTGCAAAATGAGATTCAAATACAATATGAATATAGGGTAAAAATAAATCAAAGGAATTATATTACGTGCTTTTCAAGAAACCCCCTCCCAAAAGAGAAGACACTTATAAGAGTTTGTAAAGATGTGGAGATATAATTATGTATATCATTAGATTTACTACCTGATTCCCTGTCTAAAGTTATACCCATATTAACACCTATAAACATGCGAATGCATAAGCATATATACATGTGGACCATCATAGACAGCATTATCACTCTATCTCTAGCTGATTGATATCCTGTTAATTCCTTCAGTGTTGAGAAAAGTGGGACATTAATCACTCTAATAATGGAATACATCAGCTATTGAAACAGCAAAGCTCCTTTTAGGAGAAAAAATGGCATACATTGAATTTATAGCAGAACAAATCCTCAAGAAGCTGAACATGTTCATATTCATTTTTTGGGCATCCAACACTGTAGAATTACTGGAGAAGAATGGTCCATGTTGACTCCTGCAAAGACCTTTGTTTAGATTTACTTTTTTAAAATTCTGATTCTATATTTAGAAAACCATGCAGTAATAATCTTCATAACACTTCATATACTCATAAGCAGGTCAAAGAATATTTTTTCTAAAAAGTAAACCTACAGAGTTTATAAGAGGCTTGATTGTTTCATTTTACCAGGAACGTAAGATTTGTTTTTGTTGTATGTGTGTGTGTGTGTGTGTGTGTGTGTGTGTGTGTGTGTTTTGTTGTTTTTGTTTTTATTTTTATTTTGTTGTTCTTTGGTCTTTGTTCATTTTGTGTGTTTTCCTTTCTTTATTTTTAAATTTTTTATTGGATATATTTCTTTACTTACATTCAAATATTATTCACCTTCCCAGTTTCCTGTCCATAAGCCCCCATCTCCTCCCCTCCCCCTCCCCCATAGACATATTCCCCCCATACATCCCCCTTACTGCCCCCATATTCCCCTGCACTGGGGGTCCAACCTTGGCAGGACCAAGGTCTTCCCCTTCCACTGGTGCCCCAACAAGGTTATTCTCTGCTACATGTGAAGATGGAGCCCTGGGACAGTCCATGTACAGTCTTTGGGTAGTGGTTTAGTCCCTGGAAGCTCTGGTTGGTTGGCATTGTTGTTTTTAAGGGGTTGCAAGCTCCTTTAAGTCTTTCAATATTTCCTCTAATTCCTACCAGAAGTGTCCTGTTCTCAGTTCAGTGGTTTGCTGCTAGCATTGAACTCTGTATTGGACATGCTCTGGATATGTCTTTCAGGAGAGATCTATATCCAATCCCTTTTAACATTCAATTTTTAGCTTCATCAATCTTATCTAGTTTTGGTGGCACATATGTGTGTGTGTGTGTGTGTGTGTGTGTGTGTGTGTGTGTGTGTATGTGTATATGTGTAATGTGTATGTGTATATGTATATGTATGTATGTATGTATATATATATGTATATATATGTGTATATATATATATATATGCAACATGTTGGGCAGGCTTTGAATGGCCATTCCTTCAGTCAATGCTCTAAACTTTGCCTCCATATCCCCTCCTATGGATAATTTTTCCCCTTCTAAGAAGGAGTGGGAGCATCCACATTTTGGTCTTCCTTCTTGTTGAGCTCCCTGTGGTCTGTGGATTGCATCGTGGCTAATTTGAGCTTTTTGGCTAGTATTCACTTATCAATGAGGGCATACAAAGTATGTTTTTCTGTGATCGAGTTACCTTACTCAGGATGATGTTTTCTTGTTCATTCCATTTGCCTATGAATTTCATGAAGTCATTGTTTTTGATAGCTGAGTAGTACTCAATTGTATAGATGTACCACATTTTTTAAATCCATTCCTCTGTTGAAGGGCATCTAGGTTCTTTCCAGATTCTGGATACTATAAATAAGGCTGGTATGAATATAGTGGAGCGGGCTGGAGAGATGGCTCAGCCGTTAAAGGCTAGGCTCACAACCAAAAATGAATATAGTGGAGCATGTGTCTTAGTTGTATGTTGGAACATCTTTTGGGTATATGTCCAAGAGAGGTATATCTGGGTCCTCAGGCAGTTCAATGTCCAGTTTTCTGAGGAACCTCCAGACTGATTTCCAGAATGGTTGTACCAGTCTGCAATCCCACCAACAAGGGAGGAGTGTTCCTCTTTCTCCGCATCCTGGCCAGCATTTGCTGTCACCTGAGTTTTTTTATCTTAGCCATTCTGAGGAGTGTGAGGTAAAGTCTCAGGGTTGCTTGGATTTGCATTTCCCTGATGACTAAGGATGTTAGGTGCTTTTGGCCATTTGATAATCCTCAGCTGAGAATGTTTTGTTTATCTCTGTATCCCATTTTTCAATAGGGTTATTTGGCTCTCTGGAGTCTAACTTCTTGAGTTCTTTGTGTATTTTGGATATTAGCCCTCTATCAGATGTAGGATTGGTAAAGATCTTTTCCCAATCTGTTGATTGTCATTTTGTCCTAATAACAGTATCTTTTGCCTTACAGAAGCTTTGTAATTTTATGAGGTCTCATTTGTTGATTCTTGATCTTAGAGTATAAGCCATTGGTGCTTTGTTCAGGAAATTTTCCCCAGTGCCCATGTGTTTGAGACTCTTCCCCATTTTTTCTTCTATTAGTTTGAGTGTATCTGGTTTAATGTGGAGGTCCTTTGATCCACTTGACCTTAAACTTTGTACATGTTTACAAGAATGAATTGATTTGCAATCTTCTACATGCTGACCTCCAGTTGAGCCAGCAGCATTTGTTGAAAATGCTATCTTTCTTCCATTGCATGGTTTTAGCTCCTTTGTCAAAGATCAAGTGACCATAGGTGTGTGGGTTCATTTCTGGGTCTTCAATTCTGTTCCACTGATCTATCTGCCTGTCTCTGTACCAATACCATACAGTTTTTATGACTATTGCTCTGTAATACTGCTTGAAGTCAGGGATTGTGATTTCCCCAGAAGTTCTTTTATTGTTGAGGATAGTTTTAGCTATCCTGGGTTTTTTTTTATTCCAAATCAATTTGCAAATCGCCTTTTCTATCTCTATAAAGAATTGAATAGGAATCTTCTTCTGAGATCTTTCTCAATTTCTTTCTTCAGAGATTTGAAGTTCTTGCCATACAGATCTTTCACTTGCTTGGTTAAAGTCACACCAAGATATCTTATATTATTTGGGAGTATTGTGAAGGGTGTCATTTCCTTAACTTCTTTCTCAGCCTGTTTATCCTTTGAGTAGAAGAAAGCTACTGTTAATTTAATTTAATTTACTTTGATTAACTTTTAATTTCCCGTGAAACCATGAAAGGAGATTTCAAAAATAAACAGTTGCAGAACAGTAATTATCACAAAGTTGCTTAGTAATCCCAGACACAAAAATAAGTTCTCTCCCTCCCATTCTGCACAGGTATTATGCATGTACATGTTCACACATTGTATATATTCACATATATGTATTGCTGTAAAGATTAAAAAGGATTATTTGCTATCAGTTCTTGCGGGCTGTATCTGATCACTCTGGCTTCTACTCTACCATGTGGTCCACAAGCCATCGTCTTCTGGATGTCTCCCTTTCAGCTGCCCTCTCCGTGCAGTCCCCTAGGCAGTATTTACCATGTGGCGTGTACACACACACACACACACACACACACACACACACACACACACACACCTCATTCTGCGGGCTCCTGTATGTTCTCACTCCCCATGTGCAACAGAACTAGATTTGCAAACTCCAACTCCTTCTCAGCCATTTTTTTTTACATACTATCCTCTTTAGCCCGGTAAATCAAAGTTCCAGAAACTTGAAATTTAGCAATTAATTTTACATTTTAAATTTCCAATCTACAATACAGCCACACAGGGAATTCACTGCCAATTAATAAAATTTTAAACCCCCCACCTAGACAAGACAAAAATCAACCCATTCTACCTGGATCTGCATCATCCTGTTCTGTTGACTCCATCTTGATTTTTTTTCTCCCTCCTCTTCCTCCTCCCTCCTTCTTAGACTAACCCCTGCCTAACCTTCTTCTCATCCAATAATAGGCTATGCCTTATCCTGGACCCACCTTTCTGTATAATGATATCATCCTACATATATGGACAGCAATTACTTAATATTCCTACTTAAAAAGATTCCACTCATGATAATACTAGCTTATTAGTTTACTACTTTATTTGTTATAGACATAACTTATTTATAACAAAAAATGCATTTTCCTTACAGGTAGAAATAACTTAAATGCTGCTGTTCTTAGCAATTAAGGCAATAATCCTAATGATAACAATCTTCTTTACACACTTATAATGTGAAATTTTATATACATCTTAATACATCATATTAGAGGACAAATGCTATTAAATACTCCATTTGGATGGGATCTCATAAAACTGCAAAGCTTCTGTAAGGCAAAGGACACTGTGGTTAGGACAAAACGGCAACCAACAGATTGGGAAAAGATCTTTACCAACCCTACAACAGATAGAGGCCTTATATCCAAAATATACAAAGAACTCAAGAAGTTAGACCGCAGGGAAACAAATAACCCTATTAAAAAATGGGGTTCAGAGCTAAACAAAGAATTCACAGCTGAGGAATGCCGAATGGCTGAGAAACACCTAAAGAAATGTTCAACATCTTTAGTCATAAGGGAAATGCAAATCAAAACAACCCTGAGATTTCACCTCACACCAGTGCGATTGGCTAAGATCAAAAACTCAGGTGACAGCAGATGCTGGCGAGGTTGTGGAGAAAGAGGAACACTCCTCCATTGTTGGTGGGATTGCAGACTGGTAAAACCATTCTGGAAATCAGTCTGGAGGTTCCTCAGAAAATTGGACATTGAACTGCCTGAGGATCCAGCTATACCTCTCTTGGGCATATACCCAAAAGATGCCTCAACATATAAAAGACACGTGCTCCACTATGTTCATCGCAGCCTTATTTATAATAGCCAGAAAATGGAAAGAACCCAGATGCCCTTCAACAGAGGAATGGATACAGAAAATGTGGTACATCTACACAATGGAATACTACTCAGCTATCAAAAACAACGAGTTTATGAAATTCGTAGGCAAATGGTTGGAACTGGAAAATATCATCCTGAGTGAACTAACCCAATCACAGAAAGACATACATGGTATGCACTCATTGATAAGTGGCTATTAGCCCAAATGCTTGAATTACCCTAGATCCCTAGAACAAACGAAACTCAAGACGGATGATCAAAATGTGAATGCTTCACTCCTTCTTTAAATGAGGAAAAAGAATACCCTTGGCAGGGAAGGGAGAGGCAAAGATTAAAACAGAGACTGAAGGAACACCCATTCAGAGCCTGTCCCACATTTGGCCCATACATATACAGCCACCCAATTGGACTAGATGGATGAAGCAAAGAAGTGCAGACCGACAGGAGCCGGATGTAGATCGCTCCTGAGAGACACAGCCAGAATACAGCAAATACAGAGGCGAATGCCAGCAGCAAACCACTGAACTGAGAATAGGTCCCCTATTGAAGGAATCAGAGAAAGAACTGGAAGAGCTTGAAGGGGCTCGAGACCCCAAAAGTACAACAATGCCAAGCAACCAGAGCTTCCAGGGACTAAGCCACTACCTAAAGACTATACATGGACTGACCCTGGACTCTGACCCCATAGGTAGCAATGAATATCCTAGTAAGAGCACCAGTGGAAGGGGAAGCCCTGGGTCCTGCTAAGACTGAACCCCCAGTGAACTAGTCTATGGGGGGAGGGCGGCAATGGTGGGAGGGTTGGGAGGGGAACACCCATAAGGAAGGGGAGGGGGGAGGGGGATGTTTGCCCGGAAACCGGGAAAGGGAATAACACTCGAAATGTATATAAGAAATACTCAAGTTAATAAAAAAAAAAAAAGGAAAAAAAAATAAATACTCCATTTGGAAATGATCAATTCAAGTTCATAAAGGAGGCAGTTTGTTCAAGCTCACTGGTTAAATTTCTATTCATTATATTTACCTGACCAGTCAAATAAATAATTTTCTTGAAGGTATCTCTGTTTTGTTTTTCCACTACTATTGTTGGGACCCAGGGTCTTGCAAATTACCATTAAAAATCTCTAGCACTGATTTCCATACACAGCCCTTCTCTAGTGTATTATTCGTTGATTCAGTAAATATTAGTTGAATACATACTATATTACTGAAATAATTAAAGGTAATGGTATTGTAATATCTATCATAATAAAATAAATATTTTCATTACTCAACACTCTTGTAGGGGAAATCAATTACTTCACATAATACCACCAAGTCATAATAATGAAGAAAAATGAACACATTAAAATGAAACACAATTTACAAAAAGAGAATGATATTACATAGTAGGTGATTGAATAAGGCTTCTGTATATGTGACAAAAGTAGAGGAGAGAGATAAACAAAGAAAGTGAAATTATCCCAAGTAGAGATAACAGAAAGTACCTAGTCCTAAAGTCTGATCATGATTAACAAACTCAAGAAGGGGTCAAACATTAATATTCCTAAACCACAGTTGATAGAGGGTAAAGTAGTATAAGACAAAGTCAGATTATGTTCAGTTACCTGAAAATTTGTTTCTTTTATAATGATGTATTATAGTACATATGTATTATAGTATAGAATCCAGGTATACTTTATTCAGTAATATTGATTCATAATAAGAAGTAAATTAGTGTTATTATTTGAGCAGAATTATTAATGAAATAGTTTAAAGATGTATATAAATTAAAATATAAGAGAAACACTTGATATTTATCAAGACATGATTATTGGAGCCTGAATGGGAATGCAATTTTTCCAACTATGATAGATTAGCACTTTTGTTTGGGAGTCAGCAAACATTTTTGGTAAAGAATTTTTTCTGTGTAACCATTGTATGCCTTATAGTCTCAATTTCAGCTTCTGAACTCCTCTTGTACCATAGCACAAAAATATACAAATAAGATGTACAAATGAGTATGTGTTTTCCAAGCAATACCATACAGCAAAGTTAAAATGTTGGCTCATATGATAAAGTACTTGCTGCACAAACATGAAGACCTAAGCTCATATTTCTAGAAGTCACATAAAAGCCCATGTGTGATAATATAAAACAGTTTGGTGGCAGAAGAGCAGGATGTTACTGGTAGGTCAACAGACAGCCAATTTTGGCAAATCAGTGAGCTCCAAGATATTCTGTTTCTCTGATTTATCAGGCACATACTACACTATATACCAAGACCAGTAAACAAGATACTTTCAGGGTCACTCATCTAATTATTTGTAAGAAGACCAAGTCTTTGAATAAAGGTATTGTGAATTTTTCTAGAATCTCTACTATATATTTGTAATTTATTCTGAAACTTACAAATAGCCATTTTTTACTATATTCTCCCTACGAGAAAAATCTTATGTGTTTACGGATTATTAAACTATTCCTCAAGCCACTAAGACGTCCACATCACTATAAGTTATCTTCATTAGATCTTGATCAAGATATACTTGTGTTCACAGTCCTACCTACTTGAGTACTAGAATCAGCTGAAATAGTATAACCTCGCTTGAAAGTCCATTATCTTCTACACCATAAAAATAATATGTATGAAAAACAAAAGTGATCATCTTTTGGTTTCTTTCATCCCCTTTGACTCTTACAATTTTTATGCCTCCTTTGCCCCAATATTCCCTGAATTCTGAGGGGAGGAATTTGATGGGGACCTCTAATTTAGATTCCCTCTCTGAATAATGTTTGGCTGTAGGGCACTGCATCAATATCCATCTGCTGCTGGAGAAGGCCTCCCTGATGATGACTCTATAAGGCACCAATCTACATAATTAATTAAAAATAATTAAAATAAAGTTTTAAAACACGTAAAAAATGAAAACTATTTTAAATAGAATAAACTTTATATATATATATATATATATATATATATATATGAATGAAAAGCAGAGGCACAAATTAAATAGCATTCAAACACTTTTCCTAGATCACAAAACTGTATCAGATCTCATGTTAAAGATTTTTAAGCTAGAAGTATTTTAAAGGTTTTTGTTTATTTTCATTAATCATTTTATTCATTTACATTTCAAATATCCCCTTTCCCAGTTAGCCCTCCACACCCCCCTATTCCATCCCCCTCTCCACTCTCCCCTTTACCTCTATGAGAGTGCTCCTCCACTCTCATCCACTCTGCCTCACCCCTCAAGCATCCCACTACACTTGGGCATCAAGCCTCCCTCCCTTCCCATTGATGTTAAATAAGGCCATCCTATGCTACATATGTATCTGGAGCCATAGATCTCTTCATGTACAGTCTTTGGTTGGTGGTTTAGTCCCTGAGATCTCTGGGTGGTCCGGTTAGTTGATATTGTTCTTCCTATGGGGTTGCAATACCCTTTAGCTCCTTCAGTCCTTCATCTAGCTCTTCCATTAGGGTCCCTGGCCTCAGTTGGATGGTTGGCTGTGAGAATCTGCATTTGGATTGGTCAGATGCTGGTAGAAACTCTTAGGGAACAGCCCTATATTAACATTTGGATACTAATTTAGCTTGAAGCCATTTTATATCCATTACTAGGGAATTGCCAAATATAGTTAAGAAAGAAAGAATAAAAGAAAGGAAGGAAGGAAGGATGGAAGGAAGGAAGGGAGGGAGGGAGGAAGGAAAGGAAGGGGGAGAGAGAGAGAGAGAGAGAGAGAGAGAGAGAGAGAGAGAGAAAGAAAGAAAGAAAGAAAGAAAGAAAGAAAGAAAGAAAGAAAGAAAATATAATGAGGTTGCATTAGCATTCTGAACTTCAACTCCATAGTGGGGTACCACAAACAAGACCTATACCCTACCACTGAGAAATGAAAGTGAACACAAAGCCACATTCATAACCAAAAGTTATTTGCAATAGAAATAAGCTTTCTCCAATATACTGTCAATAGGTATGTCCAGCACACTCTAGACCCAGGTGTAGTTAGTGTCTTAGTCATGGTTTCTATTCCTGCACAAACATCATGCCCATGAAGCAAGTTGGAGAGGAAAGGGTTTATTCAGTTTACTTCCACATTGATGTTTCATCACCAAAGGAAGTCAGGACTGGAATTCAAGCAGGGTAGGAAGCAGGAGCTGATGTAGAGGCCGTGGAGGGATGTTTTTACTGGCTTGCTCAGCTTGCTTTCTTATAGAACCCAAGACCATCAGCCCAGAGACGGCACCACCCACAATGGGCTGGGTCCTCCCACCTTGACCACTAGTTGAGACAATGCCTTACAGCTGGGTCTCATGAAGGTATTTCCACAACTGAGGCTCCTTTTCTGTGATAACTCAAGCTTATGTCAAGTTGACATACAAAACTACCCAATACAATAAACACCTTGTCAACTTGACACACAAAGACATCACTACTAAAACCCTTACTTTGTTATTCATCTTTAAGATCTAAATAACTTTGAGAGTCCCACAATCTTTACATACTAAAGTTCAATCCCTTTAAAATATCCAATATCTTTAACATTCAACGTCTTTTTAAAATTCAAAGTCTCTTAACTATGGACTCCACTAAAATACTTTCCTACTTGAAGAGTGAAAAATATTAGGGCACAGTAACAATCAAAACCATAGTCAAACTCTTAACTTTTCAATGTCTGTGATCCACCAACAATCTCCTAGGCTCCTCCAAGGGCTTGGGCCACTTCTCCAGCTCTGACTCTTGTAGCGCACACCTTATCTTCTAGGCTCCAGCTGCCTGTTTTCCACTGCTGCTGCTGCTCTTTGTGGTCATCTCATGGTACCCGCATTTCCAAAACACTGCTGACTTCCATTGCAGCTAGGATTGACCAATAGCTTCTCACAGGCTCATTTCATGGTGCCAAGCCTCAACTCCTTTGCATGACCCCTTCATGCCTTCAAAACCAATACCACCTGGGTGACTATTACACACTACCAAGTCCACCCACAGCATAAGGTACAACCTTGGCTATCTCTGGAACAAGGACTCTTTGTGCTCTCAAACACTTTCCAGAAGATTTCACCTCAATGATGCTGGTCTCTCTCTCTCTCTCTCTCTCTCTCTCTCTCTCTCTCTCTCTCTCTCTCTCTCTCTTCATCTTTATTAACGTGGGTATTTCTTATTTACATTTCAATTGTTATTCCCTTTCCCTGTTTCCCAGCCAACATCCCCCTAACCCCTCCCCCTCCCCTTCTTATGGGTGTTCCCCTCCCCACCCTCCTGCCATTAGCGCCCCCCCCAACCATCCAGTTCACTGGGGGTTCACTCTTGGCAGAACCAAGGGCTTCCCCTTCCACTGGTGCTCTTACTAGGATATTCATTGCTACCTATGAGGTTGGAGTCCAGGATCAGTCCATGTATAGTCTTTGGGTAGTGGCTTAGTCTCTGGAAGCTCTGGTTGCTTGGCATTGTTGTTCATATGGGGTATCAAGCCCCTTCAAGCTTTTTCAGTCCTTTCTAAGATTCCTTCAACAGGGGTCCTGTTCTCAGTTCAGTAGTTTAATGATGGCATTTGCGCATGTATTTGCTGTATTCTGGCTGTGTCTCTCAGGAGATATCTACATCCGGTTCCTGTCGGCCTGCACTTCTTTGCTTCATCCATCTTATCCAGTTTGATGACTGTATATGTATGGGCCACATGTGGGGCAGGCTCTGAATGGGTGTTCCTTCTGCCTCTTTTCTACGCTTTGGCTCCCTATTCCCTCCCAAGTGTATTATTGTTCCCCTTAAAAAGAAGGAGTGAAGCATTCAAATTTTGGTCATCTTTCTTCCATTTTATGTGTTCTGTGCATCTAGGGCAATTCGAGCATTTGGGCTAATATCCACTTATCAATGAGTGCATACCATGTTTTTTTTTTTTTTTTCTGTGATTGGGTTACCTCACTCAGGATGATATTCTCCAGTTCCAACCATTTGCCTACGAATTTCATAAAGTCATTGTTTTTGATAGCTGAGTAATATTCCATTGTGTAGATGTACCACATTTTCTGTATCCATTCCTCTGTTGAAGGGCATCTGGGTTCTTTCCAGCTTCTGGCTATTATAAATAAGGCTGCGATGAACATAGTGGAGCACGTGTCTTTTTTATATGTTGGGGCATCTTTTGGGTATATGCCCAAGAGAGGTATACCTGGGTCCTCAGGTAGTGCAATGGCCAATTTTCTGAGGAACCTCCAGACTGATTTCCAGAATGGTTGTACCAGTCTGCAATCCCACCAACAATGGAGGAGTGTTCCTCTTTCTCTACATCCTCGTCAGCATCTGCTGTCACCTGAGTTTTTGATCTTAGCCATTCCCACTGGTGTGAGGTGAAATTTCAGCGTTGTTTTGATTTGCATTTCCTTATGACTAAAGATGTTGAACAATTTTTTAGGTGTTTTTCAGCCATTCGGCACTCCTCAGCTGTGAATTCTTTGTTTAGCTCTGAACCCCATTTTTAATAGGGTTATTTGTCTCCCTGCAGTCTAACTTCTTGAGTTCTTTGTATATTTTGGATATAAACCCTCTTTCAGTTGTAGGATTGGTAAAGATCTTTTCCCAATCTGTTGGTTGTTGTTTTGTCCTAACAACAGTGTCCTTTGCCTTACAGAAGCTTTGCAGTTTTATGAGATCCCATTTGTGGATTCTTGATCGTAGAGCATATGCCATTAGTGTTTTGTTCAGGAAATTTTCTCCAGTGCCCATGTGTTGGAGGTTCTTCCACACTTTTTCTTCTATTAGTTTGAGTGTACCTGGTTTGATGTGGAGGTCCTTGATCCATTTGGACTTAAACTACAGGGTGATGAGCATTGGTTGATCTGCATTCTTCTACATGCTGACCTACAGTTGAACCAGCACCATTTGCTGAAAATGCTATCTTTTTTCCATTGGATGGCTTCAGCATCTTTGTCAAAAATCAAATCACCATAGGTGTGTGGTTTCATTTCTGGGTTTTCAATTCTATTCCACTGGTCTATCTGTCTGTCTCTGTACCAATACCATGCAGTTTTTATCACTATTGCTCTGTAGTACTGCTGGGGTTCAGCGATAGTGATTCCACTGGAAGTCCTTTAATTGTTGAGGATAGTTTTAGCTATCCTGGGTTTTTTTTTGTTATTCCAGATGAATTTGCAAATTGTTTTGTCTAACTCTTTGAAGAATTGGATTGGTATTTTGATGGAGATTGCATTGATTCTGTAGATCGCTTTTGGTAAAATGGCCATTTTTACTATATTAATCTTGCCAATCGGGAAGTCCCACACCCGCGGATCCCGGCCCGCAGCAGCTCTCTGCTCCCAGACCCTGTGGGAAAGAGACCTCACCGCCTGGTCAGGTGGGCACTCCTAAGGCTGCAGAGTGGAAGAGACCACCAACACTGCCCACCCCTCCCCACATCCCTGGCCCAAGAGGAAACTGTATAAGGCCTCTGGGCTCCCGTGGGGGAGGGCCCAGGAGCGGCAGGACACCTGCCTGAGACACCGCCAGAACCTGAAGGAAACAGACCAGATAAACAGTTCTCTGACCCCAAATCCCGTGGGAGGGAGAGCTAAACCCTCAGAGAGGCAGACACGCCTGGGAAACCAGAAGAGACTGCACTCTGCATACACATCTCAGACGCCAGAGGAAAACACCAAAGGCCATCTGGAACCCTGGTGCACTGAAGCTCCCGGGAGGGGCAGCGCAGGTATTCCTGGTTGCTGCCGCCACAGAGAGCCCGTGGGGAGCACCCCGCGAGCGAACTTGAGCCTCGGGACCACAGGTAAGACCAACCTTTCTGCTGCAAGAAAGCTGCCTGGCGAACTCAAGACACAGGCCCACAGGAACAGCTGAAGACCTGTAGAGAGGAAAACTACACGCCCGAAAGCAGAACACTCTGTCCCCATAACTGACTGAAAGAGAGGAAAACAGGTCTACAGCACTCCTGACACACAGGCTTATAGTACAGTCTAGCCACTGTCAGAAATAGCAGAACAAAGTAACACTAGAGATAATCTGATGGCGAGAGGCAAGGGCAGGAACCCAAGCAACAGAAACCAAGACTACATGGCATCATCGGAGCCCAATTCTCCCACCAAAACAAACATGGAATATCCAAACACACCAGAAAAGCAAGATGTGGTTTCAAAATCATATTTGATCATGATGCTGGAGGACTTCAAGAAAGACATGAAGAACTCCCTTAGGGAAACACAGGAAAACATTTATAAACAAGTAGAAGCCTACAGAGAGGAATCGCAAAAATCCCTGAAAGAATTCCAGGAAAACACAATCAAACAGTTGAAGGAACTAAAAATGGAAATAGAAGCAATCAAGAAAGAACACATGGAAACAACCCTGGATATAGAAAACCAAAAGAAGAGACAAGGAGCTGTAGATACAAGCCTCACCAACAGAATACAAGAGATGGAAGAGAGAATCTCAGGAGCAGAAGATTCAATAGAAATCATTGACTCAACAGTCAAAGATAATGTAAAGCAGAAAAAGCTACTGGTCCAAAACATACAGGAAATCCAGGACTCAATGAGAAGATCAAACCTAAGGATAATAGGTATAGAAGAGAGTGAAGACTCCCAGCTCAAAGGACCAGTAAATATCTTCAACAAAATCATAGAAGAAAACTTCCCTAACCTAAAAAAAGAGATACCCATAGGCATACAAGAAGCTTACAGAACTCCAAATAGATTGGACCAGAAAAGAAACACCTCCCGTCACATAATAGTCAAAACACCAAACGCACAAAATAAAGAAAGAATATTAAAAGCAGTAAGGGAAAAAGGTCAAGTAACATATAAAGGCAGACGTATCAGAATCACACCAGACTTCTCGCCAGAAACTATGAAGGCCAGAAGATCCTGGACTGATGTCATACAGACCCTAAGAGAACACAAATGCCAGCCCAGGTTACTGTATCCTGCAAAACTCTCAATTAACATAGATGGAGAAACCAAGATATTCCGTGACAAAACCAAATTTACACAATATCTTTCTACAAATCCAGCACTACAAAGGATAATAAATGGTAAAGCCCAACATAAGGAGGCAAGCTATACCCTAGAAGAAGCAAGAAACTAATCGTCTTGGCAACAAAAGAAAGAGAATGAAAGCACACAAACATAACCTCACATCCAAATATGAATATAACGGGAAGAAATAATCACTATTCCTTAATATCTCTCAACATCAATGGCCTCAACTCCCCAATAAAAAGACATAGATTAACAAACTGCGTACGCAACGAGGACCCTGCATTCTGCTGTCTACAGGAAACACACCTCAGAGACAAAGACAGACATTACCTCAGAGTGAAAGGCTGGAAAACAATTTTCCAAGCAAATGGTCAGAAGAAGAAGCTGGAGTAGCCATTCTAATATCAAATAAAATCAATTTTCAACTAAAAGTCATCAAAAAAGATAAGGAAAACACTTCATATTCATCAAAGGAAAAATCCACCAAGATGAACTCTCAATCCTAAATATCTATGCCCCAAATACAAGGGCACCTACATACGTAAAAGAAACCTTACTAAAGCTCAAAACACACATTGCACCTCACACAATAATAGTGGGAGATTTCAACACCCCACTCTCATCAATGGACAGATCATGGAAACAGAAATTAAACAGTGATGTCGACAGACTAAGAGAAGTCATGAGCCAAATGGACTTAACGGATATTTATAGAACATTCTATCCTAAAGCAAAAGGATATACCTTCTTCTCAGCTCCTCATGGTACTTTCTCCAAAATTGACCATATAATTGGTCAAAAAACGGGCCTCAATAGGTACAGAAAGATAGAAATAATCCCATGCGTGCTATCAGACCACCACGGCCTAAAACTGGTCTTCAATAACAATCAAGGAAGAATGCCCACATATACTTGGAAATTGAACAATGCTCTACTCAATGATAACCTGGTCAAGGAAGAAATAAAGAAAGAAATTAAAAACTTTTTAGAATTTAATGAAAATGAAGGTACAACATACCCAAACTTATAGGACACAATGAAAGCTGTGCTAAGAGGAAAACTCATAGCGCTGAGTGCCTGCAGAAAGAAACAGGAAAGAGCATATGTCAGCAGCTTGACAGCACACCTAAAAGCTCTAGGACAAAAAGAAGCAAATACACCCAGGAGGAGTAGAAGGCAGGAAATAATCAAACTCAGAGTGGAAATCAACCAAGTAGAAACAAAAAGGACCATAGAAAGAATCAACAGAACCAAAAGTTGGTTCTTTGAGAAAATCAACAAGATAGATAAACCCTTAGCCAGACTAACGAGAGGACACAGAGAGTGCGTCCAAATTAACAAAATCAGAAATGAAAAGGGAGACATAACAACAGATTCAGAGGAAATTCAAAAAAATCATAAGATCTTACTATAAAAACCTATATTCAACAAAACTTGAAAATCTTCAGGAAATGGACAATTTCCTAGACAGATAGATACCAGGTACCGAAGTTAAATCAGTAACAGATAACACAGTTAAACAACCCCATAACTGCTAAGGAAATAGAAGCAGTCATTAAAGGTCTCCCAACCAAAAAGAGCCCAGGTCCAGACGGGTTTAGTGCAGAATTCTATCAAACCTTCATAGAAGACCTCATACCAATATTATCCAAACTATTCCACAAAATTGAAACAGATGGATCACTACCGAATACCTTCTATGAAGCCACAGTTACTCTTATACCTAAACCACAGAAAGACACAACAAAGAAAGAGAACTTCAGACCAATTTCCCTTATGAATATCGACGCAAAAATACTCAACAAAATTCTGGCAAACCGAATCCAAGAGCACATCAAAACAATCATCCACCATGACCAGGTAGGCTTCATCCCAGGCATGCAAGGATGGTTTAATATATGGAAAACCATCAACGTGATCCATTATATAAACAAACTGAAAGAACAAAACCACATGATCATTTCATTAGACGCTGAGAAAGCATTTGACAAAATTCAACACCCCTTCATGATAAAAGTCCTGGAAAGAATAGGAATTCAAGGCCCATACCTAAACATAGTAAAAGCCATATACAGCAAACCAGTTGCTAACATTAAACTAAATGGAGAGAAACTTGAAGCAATCCCACTAAAATCAGGGACTAGACAAGGCTGCCCACTCTCTCCCTACTTATTCAATATAGTTCTTGAAGTTCTAGCCAGAGCAATCAGACAACAAAAGGAGGTCAAGGGGATACAGATCGGAAAAGAAGACGTCAAAATATCACTATTTGCAGATGATATGATAGTATATTTAAGTGATCCCAAAAGTTCCACCAGAGAACTACTAAAGCTGATAAACAACTTCAGCAAAGTGGCTGGGTATAAAATTAACTCAAATAAATCAGTTGCCTTCCTCTATACAAAAGAGAAACAAGCCGAGAAAGAAATTAGGGAAACGACACCCTTCATAATAGACCCAAATAATATAAAGTACCTCGGTGTGACTTTAACCAAGCAAGTAAAAGATCTGTACAATAAGAACTTCAAGACACTGAAGAAGGAAATTGAAGAAGACCTCAGAAGATGGAAAGATCTCCCATGCTCATGGATTGGCAGGATTAATATAGTAAAAATGGCCATTTTACCAAAAGCGATCTACAGATTCAATGCAATCCCCATCAAAATACCAATCCAATTCTTCAAAGAGTTAGACAGAACAATTTGCAAATTCATCTGGAATAACAAAAAACCCAGTATAGCTAAAGCTATCCTCAACAATAAAAGGACTTCAGGGGGAATCACTATCCCTGAACTCAAGCAGTATTACAGAGCAATAGTGATAAAAACTGCATGGTATTGGTACAGAGACAGACAGATAGACCAATGGAATAGAATTGAAGACCCAGAAATGAACCTACATACCTATGGTCACTTGATTTTTGACAAAGGAGCCAAAACCATCCAATGGAAAAAAGATAGCATTTTCAGCAAATGGTGCTGGTTCAACTGGAGGGCAACATGTAGAAGAATGCAGATCGATCCATGCTTATCACCCTGTACAAAGCTTAAGTCCAAGTGGATCAAGGACCTCCACATCAAACCAGAGACACTCAAACTAATAGAAGAAAAACTAGGGAAGCATCTGGAACACATGGGCACTAGAAAAAATTTCCTGAACAAAACACCAATGTCTTAAGCTCTAAGATCAAGAATGGACAAATGGGATCTCATAAAACTGCAAAGCTTCTGTAAGGCAAAGGACACTGTGGTTAGGACAAAACGGCAACCAACAGATTGGGAAAAGATCTTTACCAATCCTACAACAGATAGAGGCCTTATATCCAAAATATACAAAGAACTCAAGAAGTTAGACCGCAGGGAAACAAATAACCGTATTAAAAAATGGGGCTCAGAGCTAAACAAAGAATTCACAGCTGAGGAATGCCGAATGGCTGAGAAACACCTAAAGAAATGTTCAACATCTTTAGTCATTAGGGAAATGCAAATCAAAACAACCCTGAGATTTCACCTCACACCAGTGAGAATGGCTAAGATCAAAAACTCAGGGGACAGCAGATGCTGGCGAGGATGTGGAGAAAGAGGAACACTCCTCCATTGTTGGTGGGATTGCAGACTAGTACAACCATTCTGGAAATCATTCTGGAGGATCCTCAGAAAATTGGACATTGAACTGCCTGAGGATCCAGCTATACCTCTCTTGGGCATATACCCAAAAGATGCCCCAACATATAAAAAAGACACGTGCTCCACTATGTTCATTGCAGCCTTATTTATAATAGCCAGAAGCTGGAAAGAACCCAGATGCCCTTCAACAGAGGAATGGATACAGAAAATGTGGTACATCTCCACAATGGAATATTACTCAGCTATCAAAAACAACGACTTTATGAAATTCGTAGGCAAATGGTTGGAACTGGAAAACATCATCCTGAGTGAGCTATCCCAATCACAGATAGACATACATGGTATGCACTCATTGATAAGTGGCTAGTAGCCCAAATGCTTGAATTACCCTAGATGCCTAAACAAATGAAACTCAAGACGGATGATCAAAACGTGAATGCTTCACTCCTTCTTTAAAAGGGGAACAAGAATACCCTTGGCAGGGAAGAGAGAGGCAAAGATTAAAACAGAGACTGAAGGAACACCCATTCAGAGCCTGCCCCACATGTGGCCCATACATATACAGCCACCCAATTAGACAAGATGGATGAAGCAAAGAAGTGCAGACCGACAGGAGCCGGATGTAGATCGCTCCTGAGAGACACAGCCAGAATACAGCAAATACAGAGACGAATACCAGCAGCATACCACTGAACTGAGAATAGAACCCCCGTTGAAGGAATCAGAGAAAGAACTGGAAGAGCTTGAAGGGGCTCGAGACCCCATATGTACAACAATGCCAAGCAACCAGAGCTTCCAGGGACTAAGCCACTACCTAAAGACTATACATGGACTGACCCTGGACTCTGACCTCATAGGTAGCAATGAATATCCTAGTAAGAGCACCAGTGGAAGGGGAAGCCCTTGGTCCTGCTAAGACTGAACCCCCAGTGAACTAGACTGTTGGGGGGAGGGCGGCAATGGGGGGAGGGTTGGGAGGGGAACACCCATAAGGAAGCGGAGGGTGGAAGAGGATGTTTGCCTGGATACCGGGAAAGGGAATAACAGTCGAAATGTATATAAGAAATACTCAAGTTAATAAAAAAAAAACTATAACAGTGAAGAAATTTTTATATGAGTGTACTTAACACTGCAACAATAAAAAGAGCAATGCAAATACTAAAAAAAAAAAAATCTTGCCAATCCATGAGCATGGGACGTCTTTCCATCTTCTGAGATCTTTTTCAATTTCTTTCTTCGGTGGCTTGAAGTTCTTCCCATACAGATCTTTCACTTGCTTGGTTAAAGTCACACCAAGGCATTTTATATTATTTGGGACTATTATGAAGGGTGTCTTTTCCCTAATTTCTTTCTCGGCTTGTTTCTCTTTTGTGTAGAGGAAGGCTACTGATTTATTTGAGTTAATTTTATACCCAGCCACTTTGCTGAAGTTGTTTATCAGCTTTAGTAGTTCTCTGGTGGAACTTTTGGGATCACTTAAATATACTATCATATCATCTGCAAATAGTGATATTTTGACTTCTTCTTTTCCGATCTGTATCCCCTTGACCTCCTTTTGTTGTCTGATTGCTCTGGCTAGAACTTCAAGAACTATACTGAATAAGTAGGGAGAGAGTGGGCAGCCTTGTCTAGTCCCTGATTTTAGCGGGATTGCTTCAAGTTTCTCTCCATTTAGTTTAATGTTAGCAACTGGTTTGCAGTATATGGCTTTAACTATGTTTAGGTATGGGCCTTGAATTCCTATTCTTTCCAGGACTTTTATCATGAACGGGTGTAGAATTTTGTCAAATGCTTTCTCAGCATCTAATGCAATGATCATGTGGTTTTGTTCTTTCAGTTTGTTTATATAATGGATCACGTTGATGGTTTTCCGTATATTAAACCATCCCTGCATGCCTGGGATGAAGCCTACTTGATCATGGTGGATGATTGTTTTGATGTGCTCTTGGATTCGGTTTGCCAGAATTTCATTGAGTGTTTTTGTGTCGATCTTCATAAGGGAAATTGGTCTGAATTTCTCTTTGTTTGTTGGATCTTTGTGTGGTTTAAGTATAACAGTAACTGAGGCTTCATAGAAGGAATTCAGTAGTGCTCCATCTGTTTCAATTTTGTGGAATAGTTTGGATAGTATTGGTATGAGGTCTTCTGTGAAGGTCTGATAGATTTCTGCACTGAACCCATCTGGACCTGGGCTCTTTTTGGCTGGGATACCTTTAATGACTGCTTCTATTTCGTTAGGAGTTATGGGGTTGTTTAAATGGTTTATCTGTTCCTGATTTAACTTTGGTACCTGGTATCTATCTAGGAAATTGTCCATTTCCTGCAGATTTTCAAGTTTTGTTGAACATAGGCTTTTGTAGTAGGATCTGATGATTTTTTGAATTTCCTCTGATTTTGTTGTTATATCTCCCTTTTCATTTTTGATTTTGTTAATTTGGACACACTCTCTGTGTCCTCTGGTTAGTCTGGCTAAGGGTTTAGCTATTTTGTTGATTTTCTCAAAGACACAGCTTTTAGTTCTGTTGATTCTTTGTATAATCTTTTTTTTTCTACTTGGTTGATTTCAGCTCTGAGTTTATTTCCTGCCTTCTACTCCTCCTGGGTGTATTTGCTTCTTTTTGTTCTAGAGCTTTTAGGTGTGTTGAAAAGCTGTTGTTATACACTCTCTCCTGTTTCTTTCTGCAGGCACTCAGAGCTATGAGTTTTCCTCTTAGCACAGCTTTCATTGTGTCCCACAAGTCTGGGTATGTTGTACCTTCATTTTCATGAACGTCTAAGAAATCTTTAATTTCTTTCTTTATTTCTTCTTTAACCAGTTCATCATTGAGTAGAGCACCGTTCAACTTCCATGTATATATGGGTGTTCTTTTCTTATTGTTATTGAAAACCAGATGCTGGTCTCTTCTTAATCACTGCTAATTTCTTAGCTCCAACTGACCAGTATCAATATTCCCGACAACTCAAAGGTTCGTTTTAGTAGTTCTGGTATCTTGTTAATCACAGGTGATTCTTCAGCTCCAGGTAACCAAAACCACAGTATCTTCATAAGCAAAAAAAGACATGGTCATGACAAGTGTCTTTATTCTTCCCTCTGAAATTTCAGAAGCCATGACTCCATCTCCTGCACTGTTCTCAACATTATCTTCCAAGCTCCAAAAAATGTTAACATTCCAATAGCTCTTCTAACTCAAAGTTCCAAAGTTCTTCCACAGTCCCCCCCAAAATGTGGTCAAGTTGTCACAAGAATACCCCAGTCCTGGTACCAACTTCTGTCTTAGTAAGGGTTTTATTGATATGAACAGACACCATGACCAAATTTCATAAGGGACAACATTTAATTGGGGCTGGCTTACAGGTTAAGAGGTCAGTCTATTATCCTCAAGTCAGGAGCATGGCAGCATCCAGGCAGGCATGGTGCAGGAGGAGCTGAGTTCTACATCTTCACCCGAAGGAAGCTGGGTACAGATTGAGCATCCACAGACAGCTAGAAGAATGGTCTCCAAGCCCACCCCCATACAATGACACACTTCCACCAACAAGGCCAAACCCTCTAATAGTGCCACTCCCTGGGTCAAGCATATGCAAACCATCACAGTTGACCAACACAAAATTGACTCCAATTTCTTTTCTTTCTTTTATTTCTGTGGTATTTGTTTTGGTATTTTTTGTCATATTGATTTTCAGTTTTGAAGTTAGCTTGTTCATTTAGATTTTATCTCTTTTTCTTCTTTTTTCCTTGGGTCTTCTGTGGATCAGCCCACTCTCCAGCATTCTTTTCTGCTTGTGATCTAAATCAATATGAGTGCCTCATGGACTCAGTGCCCAGATGCGTGGCTTCTCTTCAGAAAGAGTTGTGTCACTTCTGTTCAAAATGCATCTGTATAATCTTAGGTCTTACCATTGCCCAACCTTAAGAGGTTAAAAGATGTGGTTTTCCATGTACTTACAAAGGGGAGTAGATCAGGAACGTGAGCCCCATTGCATCCTGTCTATGTGTCTTTTATACATTAGGAAAAGGGATGTACAAATATTATAGCTCATTATTCTTTTTGACTACAAGATATTCATAATTTCTATTTTTATTAATATAATTTTTACTGGATTTTTTATTTGCATATCAAATGTTATCCCCTTTTCCCGTTTCCTGTCCATAAGCCTCCTATCCCATCCTCTCTCCCTCTTCTTCTTTGAGGGTGTTCCTCCACCCATCTACCCACTCAACCCTTCCCGCCTCCCTGCCTAGACATTCTCTTACACTGATGGGTTGAGCCTTGGCAGGACCAAAACTTCTCCTCCCATTGGTGTCTGTCATAGTTAGGGTCATATTGCTATGAACAGACACCATGACCAGTGTGAGTTTTACAAAGGGCAACATTTGATTGGGGCTGACTTACAGGTTCAGAGGTTCAGTCCATTATCATCAAGGCAGGAGCATCACAGCATCCAGACAGGCATGGTGTATGAGAAGCTGAGTTCTACATCTTCACAAGAATGAAGCCAGGGGTAGTCTGAACATCCTCAGGCAGTTAGGAAGAGGGTGTCTAAGCCCAATCCCAAAGTGACACACTTCATCTAACAAAGCAACACCTTCTAATAGTGTCACTCCCTGGGCTAAGCATATGCAAACCATCACAGTGCCAAAAAATGGCATCCTCTGCTACATACTCAGCTGAAGCCATTGGTCTGTCCATGTGTACTCTTTGGATGGTGGTTTAGTCCCTGGGAGATTTGATTGGTTGGTACTGATGTTCTTATGGGGTTGTAAACCCCTTAAGCTCCTTCAATCCTTTCTCTAACTCCTCCATTTAAGACCACATTCTCAGCTCAATGGTTGGCTACGAGCCTCTTCCTCTGTACTTGTCATGCTCTGGCAAGGCCTCTCAGGAGAAGGCTATATTATGCTGCACTTCTTAGCATCAGCAATATTGTCTGGGTTTGGTGACTATATTTGTATGGGCTGGTTTCCTAGGTGGGGCAGTCTCTAGGTGGCCTTTCCTTCAGTCTCTGCATTTTCTTTGTCTCCATATATCCTCCTATTACTATATTTGTTCCCCCTTCTAAGAAGGACCGAAGCATCCACACTTTGGTCATCCTTCTTCCTGAGCTTCACATGGTCTCTGGATTGTATCTTGGGCAAACCAAGCTTTTGGACTAATAACCACTTAGCAGTGAGTGCATACCATGTATGTATTCTGTGATTGGGTTACTTCACTCAGGATGATATTTTCTAGTTCCATCCATTTGCCTATGAATTTCATGATATCATTGATTTTTATAACTGATTAGTATCCCATTGTGTAGATGTACCACATTTTCTGAATCCATTCTTCTGTTGAAGGACATCTGGGTTCTTTCCAGATTCTGGCTATTATAAATAAGGCTGCTATGAACATAGTGGAGCATGTGTCCTTTTTATATGTTGGACCATCTTTTGAGTAAAAGCCCAGAAGTGTATAGCTGAGTCCTCACATAGTACTATGCTCAATTTTCTGAGGAACCTATACACTGGTTTTCAGAGTGGTTGTACCAGCTTGCAATCCCACTAGCAATAGAAGAGTGCTCCTCTTTCTCCACATCCTTGCCAGCATCTGTTGTCACCTGAGTTTTTTTATCTTAGCCATTCTGGCTGGTGTGAGTGGATTCTCAGGTTTGTATTGATTTGCATTTTCCTGAAGACTAAGGATGTTGAACATTTCTTTAGGTACTTCTCAGCCATTCAAAATTCCTCAGTTGAGAATTCTTTGTTTAGCTCTATACCCCAGTTTTTATAAAGTTATTTGGTTCTCAGGAGTCTAACTTCTTGAGTTCTTCATATATATTAGATATTAGCCCTCTATCAGATGTAGGATTGGTAAAGATCTTTTCCCACACTGTTGGCTGCCAATTTGTCCTAATGACAGTTTCCTTTGCTGCAACAGAAGCTTTGCAATTTTACGAGGTCCCATTTGTCAGTTCTTGATTTTAGAGGATAAGCCGTTGATGTTCTGTTCATGAAATTTTCCCTAGTGCCCATGTGTTCGAGGCCCTTTCCCAATTTCTCTTTTATTAGTTTCAGTGCATCTAGTTTTATATGAAGGTCCTTGATCCACTTAGACTTGAGCTTTGTACAGGTTGATGAGAATGGATTGATTTCCACTCTTCTACATTCTGACCTCCACTTGAACCAGTACCATTTGTTGAAAATGCTATCTTTTCTTCACTGGATGGTTATATCTCCTTTGTCAAAGACCAAGTGACCAATAGTGTGTGGATTCATTTCTGAGTCTGCAGTTTTGTTCCATCAATCTACCTGCCTGTCTCTGTACCAATACCATACAGCTTTTATCACTATTGCTCTGAATACTGCTTGAAGTCAGGGCTGGTGATTCCCCTTGAAGTTCTTTTATTGTTGAGGATAGTTTTCACTATCCTTGGATTTTCGTTACTCCAAATGAATGCAAATTGCTCTTTCTAACTCTATGAAGAATTGAGTTGGAATTTCGATGGAGATTGCGTTGAATCTGTAGATTTCTATTGGCAAAATGGCCATTTTTCCTATATTAATCCTGCCAATCCTTGAGCATGGGAATTCTTTCCATCTGAGATCTTCTTCAATTTCTTTCTTCAGAGATCTCAAGTTCTTGTCCTACAGTTCTTTTGCTTGCTTGGTGAGAATCACACTGTGGTATTTTATGTTAATTGTGACTATTGTGGAGGTTGTTGTTTCCCTAATTTCTTTCTTAGCCTGTTTATGCCTTGAGTAGAGGAAGACTATTGATTTGTTTGAGTTAATCTTATATTCAGACACTTTGCTGAAGTTGTTTATAAGGGTTAGTAGTTCACTGGTGGAATTTTTGGGGTCACTTAAATATACTATCATATCATCTGCAAATAATAATATTTTGACTTCTGCCTTTCCAATGTTTTGTTGTCTGATTGCTCTGGCTAGGATTTTGAGTACTATATTGAAGAAGCAGGGAGAAAGTGGAAGCCTTGTCTATTTGCTGATTTTAGTGGGATTGCTTCAAGTTTCTCTCCATTTAGTTTGATGTTGTGTATACACTGTTTTTACTATATTTAGGTATGGGCCTTGAATTTATGATCTTTCCAAGTCTTAACATGAAGGGGTGTTTAATTTTTTCAAATACTTTCTCAGTATCTAATGAGATATCATGAGTTTTTTCTTTGTTTTGAGTTTGCTTATATAGTGGATTATGTTGATGAATTTCTGTATATTGAACCATCCTTTCATCCCTAGGATTAAGCCTACTTGATCATGATGGATGATCATTTTGATTTATTATTGGATTCAGTTTGTGAGAAATTTATTGAGTATTTTTGCATCAAAATTTTAAGGGAAATTGGTCTAAAGTTCTCCTTCTTTGTTGGGTCTTTGTGTGGTTTAGGTATAGGAGTAATTGTGGCTTCATAGAAGGAATTCGGTAGTTCTCTGTCTGTTTCAATTTTGTGGAATAGTTTGCATAGTATTGGTATAAGGTCTGCTATGAAGGTCTGATAGAATTCTGCACAAAATCCATCTGATCCTGGGCTCTTTTTGGTTCGGAGACTTTTAATAGCTACTTCTATTTCTTTAGGAGTTATAGGATTGTTTAGATGGTTTATCTGATCCTGACTTAACTGGTACATGATATCTGTGTAGAAAATTGTCCACTTCATCCAGATTTTCCAGGTTTTTTTTTTTGAGTATAGGCATTTGTAGTAGCATCTGATGGTTTTTTTAATTTTCCCATTTTCTGTTGTTATATCTCCCTTTTCATTTCTGATTTTGTTAATTTGGATACTCTCTCTGTGCCCTCTGGTTAGTCTGGCTAAGGATTTATCTATCTGTTGATTTTCTCAAGGAACCAGCTACTGGTTTTGTTGATACTTTGTATAGTTCTTTATGTTTATATTTGGTTGACTTCAGCCTTTAGTTTGATTATTTCATGCAATCTACTCCTCTTGGGTGTATTTTCCTTCTTTTTGTTCAGCTTCTTGGTGTGCTGTCAAGGTGCTAGTGTATGCTCTCTCCAGTTTGTTTTTGGAGGTACTCAGAACCATATTGTGTCCCATAAGTTTGGGTATGTTGTGCCTTCATTTTCATTAAATTCTAAAAAGTACTTAATTTCTTTTTATTTCTTCCTTGAGTATCATTGAGTAGAGGATTGTTCAGCTTCCATGATTATGTGGGCTTTCTGACATTTTTGTTGTTATTGAAGGCCAGCCTTAATCTGTGGTGATCTTATAGGATTCATGGGATTATTTCAGTCTTCTTATATCAGTTAAGTCCTGTTTTGTGACTGATTATATGGTCAGTTTTGGAGAAGGTACCATGAGATGCTGAGAAGAAGGTATGTTCTTTAGTTTTATGATGGAACTTCTAAGAAAATATCTGGAAAAATCTGAACACATGACAAAAATCTATTTTCATTAAACTGCACATAAATATACATAGGCAACTTCTTTGTTATTTCTACTTTTTTGTTACAGGTATGAAAATGCCTACAATCATCTGAGTAGGAATGTATATTATGTTAAAAAGAATTTAAATTATGCTTTTCTCACAAACCTCAATTGAAACAGAAAATGGAGAAAATGATGGTATTATATTTTCAGATATGTGAAAATAATACAATCTAAGAGTTGCATTCACAGTTGGAAATATAGAAAGTACAGAATATATGGTGTCTTTTAGTATATTCAGAAGTCGTTTGAATGACATTTAAATTTACTGATATGTCCAGCAAAGGTAAGCTATACCGAAAGGGGAAAGATAGACTAAACTGATATTGCATACTTAATAAATCTTCATAGCTTTTAAAATTAATCGCAAAAGTCAAATCATTCAATACTCTTAAAGACCAGATAATTAGTATAAAAATTGTTTCCCAATAGTAATAATTTTGGTCTAGTTCTGCACTACATTTAAAAAAGAGAGAGCAATTTATTGAAAGGAGAGTTGTTTAAATGTAAGTCAGTTTCTATTTAAACAAGAAAGATATGAGTTCACTTGTAGTTTTATATATATGAAAAACAATGAAGTTAAGGTTTTTAAAAAGGTAAAAGCAACATCTACTTGTGTTTTAAAAGCACATAGTCTTTAATATCTGTTGAGTACTAAGAAACAAAATTCAGCAGGTAAAATTCTGCCACTGAAGGAAACAAGACAATAGAAAACAAAAATAAGAGATATGATAAGTTAATATAAATGTAAAACCACATTATTTTGACATCCTAACTTATTTTTTACAAATGAGGGTTCAATACTAATAATTTGTATCTACAATTCTAGATCACAATAATACATACTAATGGAAATTAAAGAGTACAAATAGGGAAAGAAGAAACCAAACTCTCCCTATTTACAGATGATATTGCTACTATACATTAGAAATACAAAAAAAAGTCTACAGAATACTAGAAAAGATAGATAAATTCCTCACTGTGGCAGGATACAGAATAAACTTGCCCAACCACCACAAAAATATATAGAGAAGGAGACCATGGACATACTCATTTATAACAGCCTCAAAAATATAAGATATCTAGAAATAAACCTAATGAAAGAAGTGATGGACCTCTACAAAATTCTATTGAATAATGGTTATTATTGATGATTGCTTCTCTGATTCCTTTATTGATTTGTGCTGTTTCTGATATAATATCAAAATCTCAAGATTTGTCATTAAATTTTTTTCATTTTTTCCTTCGTTTATTTAGTGTTATCTGTAAAGACAGACTCTATTCAATGAAATTTAATAATTTCTAAAATAAACTCACAATAAGTTATCTTCCTTACAATGATTACCTCTTTATATTGAATGAAGTCATACAGAGAATAAGAAACAAGAAACTCACTGAAACATTTACAATGTACACATCAGATAAAGGATTAAACTTCTGGATATAAAAAAACCCCAACAATTAAACCCATATTTTGATAGTTTGTATATGCTTGGCCTGGGAAGTGGCACTATTAGAAGATGTGGCCTTGTTGAAGTAGGTGTGTTACTGTGGAAATTGTCTTAAGATCCTCATCCTAGCAGTCTGGAAGCTAGTATTCTACTAGTAGCCTTCAGATGAAGATTTAGAACTCCCAACAAAGCCTGCACCATGCTGACCTACGTGATGCCATGCTCTTGCCTGGATGATTATGGACTGAACCTCTGAACCTGTGTCTGTTCACAGAAGTAAAACCCTAACTAAGACAGAAGGTGGTACAGGGAGTGGGGTATTACTGTGATAGGCCTGACCATGCTTTTGCCTGGAAGAGTGTGGACTTATGGGACTTTGAATTTGGAAAGCAGTGGAATGCTTTAAGTGGGCCTTAATGAGTCATCCTGGAAGAAATCTGGAAGATTTTGTTGCTGTGAATGATTTGATCTGGGCAAGCTTGGCCCAAGAGGTTTCAGTGGAGAAGAACTTCAGTATGTGGCCCAGAGACATTTTTTTGTAGAATTTTGGTGAAGAATGTGGCTATCTTTGGTCATTGTCTGAAGAATCTGCCTGAGGCTAAGGTGAAGAGAATCAGGCTAATTGCATTGACAAAGGACGTCTCAAGAATGTCCATCATTGACTTTGTTCTCTTGTTGAGTCTCATGAGCATTTTAAGCAAACATAGCAAGCTGAGAAAGGAAACATTTAAAATATATGGTTTGAGTATTAAAGGGGCTTTAATTAAAGGAGTAGTGACCTTGGGGAAAGATCCCACCCAGCAAAGTTTAGGTCCCAGCTTAATAGAACAAGTCTTTAATCCCAGAAGGCAAAGGCAAGCAGATCTCTATGCTCAAGGCCAGTCTTAAACAGAGCAGGTTCTAAGTGAATTAAAGCTTAAGCCCAGGCATGGTGGCACATGCCTTTAATGCCAGCATTACAGGAGAGAGAAACATGCAGATCTCTGAGTTCAAGGTCAATCTACAGAACAAGTTTGAGGATAGCCAAGCTTATGCAGTTAAGTAGTTGGAAAATAAAGCTGGTGATAATATCATAGGACAAGGGGGCAGGCTGTTACAGCTCCATCAAGCAGCAGAGCTTGACAGCTTTGGCCATGTTGCTCTGACTTTAGAGTCAAGAGGAAAAGGAGACTACTGGGACCATTGATGCTGGTCAGCTGGAGCTAAGAAATTAGCTGTGATTTAAGAGGAGACCAGCATCTAGCATCACTGAGGTGAAATCTTCTGGGAAGTATTTTCTGACAGCACAAAGAAGCTGTGTTCCAGAGGTAGCCAAGGTTTTACCACATGCTGCAGCTGAACTTGGTAGTGTTGAAAAGTCACCCGGGTGGTACTGGTTTTGAAGGCATGAAGGGGTCATGGAGAGCCTCTGAGGCTTAGTACTGTGAGAGGTCATGGAAAGCCATTGGTGAAGGCGCAGCCCCAGTTGAGTTTGACAGGGTTCATGTAAAGTTGAAGGTTGGCACTATGAAGTGAGTCTTTGAGAGGCTGTTGTTGAAGCCTAGTTAAAGCAGAAGACCCCAGTGTATTAGCGATTTCAGAACCATGAGATGATCATCAAGAACAGATGCAGCAGTGGATTGCATCAACCAGAGGCTAGAGTGCTACAGTGGGCACAGCTGGAGATGTGATCCAAGCCCTTTGAAGGATCCCTGTAGATTATGTTTGGATCCCAGGCAATGAAACAAGAAGGTAGAACACTGAAGCTGTCATGGCGACCTTAAGTTCTTTGAGAAGCCAGAGCCATGGAATACCTGCGGATGAATGCTGCTAACAGAGAATGGAATCTTCCCAGGAGAAAGAGGTTTCCTTCCACAGTCAACAAAGATGAAAAAGGAGTTAGAGATCTGAAGATTGTTTTGAGAGTAGAACTAGAGATGCAAAGTTTGGAGTTTGTCCAGCTGGTTTCCTGTCCTGCTTTGGGGATTATATTTAAGTGATTGGATGAATCTCAGAAGAGTCTTTGAACTTTTGACTTTTAACATTGTTAAAACATTGCTTATAGACTATGGGGACTTTGAAAGTTGGACAAAACATATTTTTTATTATGCTATATGTAGGCGTGGCCCCCATAGATTCATATGTTTGAACAAGTTTATGGGGGCCAGGGAGTGGAATGTGATGGCTTGTATATACTTAGCCCAGGGAGATCCTCAATTAGAAGGTGTGGCCCTGTTGGAGTAGGTGTGTGTGGCCTTGTTGGAGTGGGTGTGTCATTGTGCTTATAGGCTTTACAACCCTCATCCTAGCTGCCTGGAAGCCAGTATTCTACAAGCAGCCTTCAGATGAATAGGTAGTTCTATCAGTTCTGCCTGCACCATGCCTGCCTGGATGATGCCATGCTCATGCCTTTATGATTATGGAGTAAACCCTTCAACTTGTAAGCCAGCCCCAGTTAAGTGACTTATAAGACAGCTCTTATAAGGTGTCTTGGTCATGGTGTCTGCTTACAGCAGTAATAAGACACATAAGTATATGCCAAACAAGTCAACAAGAGATTAGGGGACATTTTAAACAGAAAAGTAGAAAATTGAACAATGGGGTGTCTTAGTTAGGGTTTCCATTGCTATGAAGAGACACCATGACCAAAGCAACACTTATAAAGGCAAACAGTTAACTGGGGCTGGCTTACAGTTTCAGAGTTTTACTCCATTATCATAATGGCAGCAAACATAGCATGCAGAAAGACATGGTTCTGGAGAAGCCAGGTGAGATTTCTACCTTTTGATCCAAAGGCAGACAGAAGGAGACTATGTCCACACTGGGCATACCTTCAGCATGTATAAGACCTCAAAGCCCACAGCCATAGTGACACACTTCTTCTAACAAGGCCACACCTCTTAATAGTGCCCCTCCTTATGGGCCAAGTACTCATACACATGAGTCTACAGGGACTATACCTATCCAAACCACCACAGGGAATTATTAACAAAATGAAGGATACCTATAACATGAATAAATATGCAGTTTTTAATCAATGAATTTACATAAGCTAAAATGATTTGCTACTTATATATACACTATATACATTCTCTCATATATTTTAAATAACAGTTGGATTACATGTAATGTGTAATAAAGCACAAAAAATGGGTAAAACCTGATGTACTCTGTTGTTCATAGAATAATATTTACAGTATTGATTTAGTTTAAGTGTTTGGCTGAATATACATGTACAAATAAAAACTGAGTGTATATATAATAAGTTTATATATATGTGGTCCTTCATATATAACATTTCTCTTCCTTCTGCATAGGCATCATTCACATTTGTAACTATTTTAGTCTTTAAATAAACCAGTGGAAAATATTTGTTATTCTCGTGGGCTTTACTTATTGAAATAATTTTATTCCATTCATCTCCTCTATAGTTCTTTACCAAACACTCATCTCTGCCTTACAAGGTCTTCTTTTGAAGCACAAAACTGAAGGAACCCTCTCCCTTTTATCATTTGTATTGCTCCTAGCATTTATCATTTATATGTAATCTCTCTCTCTCCTCTCTCCTCTCTCTCTCTCTCTCTCTCTCTCTCTCTCCCTCTCTCTCTCTCTCTCTCTCTCTCTCTCTCTCTCTCTCCCTCTCTCTCTCTCTCTCTCTCTCTCTCTCTGTGTGTGTGTGTGTGTGTGTGTGTGTGTGTGTATGTATGTGTGTGTTTCACTTGCATGGGTATCTATGTCCCACAAATATGAAGCACCTATGGAAGCAAGAAGAGAGCATCAGATCCCCTGGAACTGGAGTTGTAGATGATTGTGAGCTGCCATGTGATTGCTGGGAATTGAAACGAGGAAGTCTCAAGAGTAGCTGGTGTTCTTAACCATCATGTCTTCAGCTCTATTTGGTTTAAGCTTTCATTTTTCTTTCATTTCTTTTCTATTTTCCTAGTAATGATGTGGTAATAAAAGGAAAGGTAAAATATTATTCTTTAAATGTAAGTGTCTAACAACTTCATCCCTCGCTCAGTTCCAAAGAAGGGTACCTTTGTCTCTCTCTTACTATTCCAAGTTGGACAGCCTCAGTTCTCTTATCATCTTGAAAAATGTTCTATTCTAAATAGATTTTATTGTTCATTCTTCTTAACTACACCCCCGAATTAGTAGACTGACTGTTAATTACTGTGCTGAAATGTTTATTACTCTCTCTCTCATTCTACTCACTGTACACTGCCTTATGCAGCCAAAGATAGGATTTGTTCCTTGGGAAAATGACACAAATTATACTGTGACTCACACAGAGTTTACCATTGACATTAAACCAGATGTCTTCTACAGTTGCTATTACTAAATTATGCTTCCCAATATGGATATGTGCATTAGATTTTTGATCCTGAGTATTAGGTGACTTTCACTTAAATTCATTTTGATGTGTTTTGCACATCATAAAACCCTATCAATATGTATGTGTATTTTTTGCAGTTATATTGTTTATTCCTGTGACAGATGCCTTTATTAGAGATTATAATTTCTATAATTTGCAAACAATTAGAACAGCAGTTCTCAACCTAGGGAGTCAAACAGTCCTTTCACAGGGGTTGTCTAAGACCACCGAAAATATATGTATTTCCAGTATGATTCATAGCAGTAGAAAAATTACACCTATGAGTAGCAACAAAAATAATTTTACAGTTGGGGATCACCACGATATGAGAACTATTTCAAGGGTCATAGCATTAGGAAGGTTGAGAACCATTACAGTAGAATGTGATTTGTTTAGATAGTCTACATTTCTATAGTCTTCCTTTTTAAATACAAGCTCAATATGTATGTGTATTAATATTCAGTCATCTAAACCACTTGTTCTCCCTTTTCCTTTGCATTGTCTTTCAATGAATACTTAAATGTTTTCTACAAATTTCTAAAACTCTTCATAACCAGATAGTGTTTTGTACTAAGGAGTTTGATGTTATCACATTATAATCTAAAAAAATTAAATGATCAAATGATTACAGTGTCAAAGGAAAAAATCTGTACCAACCAAGCAGAAGTTAGGGACAAGCTATGCTTGGAATCTGACCAAAGGGGAAGGCCGGAGCTATATGGAACTCACAAGGACTGTCTTTTTTCAGAGCATTAAAAAAATGGAGAAGCAGTGCATTCCAAAAATTGTGTTTTATTAATCTTTTGCAAGTACAAGAAACTGGGGCATGATGGAACTTTTGAACTTTCCCGTCAGCAGCAAAAGGGTAATGTTTGTGATTGCTGCTTGGCAAAAAGCAGGTTTCTTCTTCCTAAAGGTTGCAAATTAACCTTCTTCACTACTGATTAGATGACACTGAGATTACAGGGTTTTACTCTTTGATTTTGTCACTTCTGTGTCATGTGTCGACAAGAATATTTGTTGCTCAAGATGTAGAATGATTTACTAATGCTGGTCAATAGACGGATCACTATTTCCTATCACTACCTTAATGCAGAAAGTGGCCAAGAGGTCACTGAGAATGCATTAGAGCTGAAATACAAATGATGAAATTTCATATTGCCTCTGCTGAGTTCTGGAGAAAAGAAAACCATTTAGTTGCTGACATTTTGCTACAGAGAGATTATTCATTATTTTTAAATGAGTAGCTTTGTTGTATCTCACTGATAACACATCTGTTGTATAACAGCTTCTTCCAAGATTGAAACATATGCAGAAAGCTTCTTAAGCAGAATGGTAAATAAACCAAAGAAGCTTCAGGAAGGCCATTCCCTAACAGGATAAGCAATAAAAGCTGAATTCCCTTTAGAGAGAAGGCAGGTGAGCTACAAAGAAGAATCTGAGACCAGAGAACTCTGTAGAAGGAGAACCAGCAGAGTTGCCTGAGAAAGATTTAGACTGAGTCACTTGGAAGGGACACGCTTCAACTTTTGAGCTGCCTGTAGGTAATGTCTTATGTTCCCAGCTTTTGTGAGTTCTCTCCCGTGCTGGAGTGGGCTTTGATGATACAGCCGTGTGAGTCAGTTCTGTTCCTATAAGTAACCCTCAGCCACATTCCTCTAAGTAACCCCAAGAAAACTCATTGGTTCAGCAAGCTAGACTTTGGTGGTATCTGGTCGGTCATGGATTCCCTATCAGGGAGGGATGAATAGCAGTGTGTGCTTTGTCCCCAGGAAGCTCTGTCACATATATGCAGACTGTTTATAAATATGTCAGCAGGAAGTATGTTTTTTGTAAGTCTAAGGTAAATTTCTTGTTTCTTTCTGTTGCTGTAGAATTATTTTTAAAAAATGCTTTTACCCCACACTAGATCCAGCATCGCAGTGCCCCATGACATCTGTTGGATGTCTTCATGTCAGTCAGGAAAGCATCTCACCTACTTTGCTCCATCCCATATCACACTGCTGATGGCTACTCTCTGAGCCTGGCAACAATCTCTCTACCTGTATAGTTCCCAAGGCAGATTACTACCATGCCAGACATATACATCCCAATTCCGTGATGGCTCAGTGTCTCCAGCCACTACTTTCTTTAATTCAATTAAATCACCACATGAAAGAACACACAGCAAAATAACATCTGATCCAATTGATAAGATATAATTCCCCACCTAGACACACAAAGCCCTGTACACATCCATCCTTAAAGAATATTCATAACAACCTGTAAATGTGCAGAGAGGAATCTTAACATCTGCCTTCATGCTCTCTTGGCTGCTTCTCCCTCCTTGCTCCAGTCTCCTCCTCCTCCTTCTATCTAAAACTTTTCTCCTGGCCATCCTTCCTTCTCTTCCAATGACAGGCCTTGTTCTATCTTGTACCTACCTTCACCTGCATAATGACATCTTCCTACATCTTTCATAATCTTCTCAATCATCAGGCTTTATCATTTTATACTAACAGTTGGATTATGGTTGTGGAATTTACAATTTATCTGTCAGGCAGTAATGTTTACCCTGCAGACTGCTAGATCCTGATGCTTTAACTGTATCTATTTTCTCATGTGCAAAGTCGAGGCAACAGTCATATTTTACATATCTTATAAGAGTGTCATAGAATTAAATGTATTAAATTACACCAGCTATGAAAGGCCATGCCTATTGCCTAGGAAGACAGCTTGCTATTGTTGATATTAATACGAAACCATAGTTTTCTAGATTAAGGTTTTGCCTTTTCATTATGATTTGAAACTAACATGACCTTCAAGAAAGTTTGCTACCTCATTGGGTCTTATGTATACCATATGTAAAAGATAATGATGAAAATATATCACAATGCTCTTTAATAATAGTACTAAATAATTCATATAAAGTACTTTGTAAAATACCCATCATTAAATAAACCAAAGAACTGTCTTATCATTGTTATTAATTCTTGCCTCAGAAATTTTTTATGCTTGCAAATATGAATGAAAAAATGTTTTCATTTCCCAGATTAGAAATAAGAATAATCTCCATGCATACTTAGTACTTTGTGTACACACTTTCTCTGAATTACCTTTTTAAAACATAGTCTGAAATTTATTTTTTGCCTTTTTTAAATCAATATACAGCATGTGTGCCTCCATGCATGTGTGTGTATGTGTGTCTGTCTGTGTGTGTGTGTCAGTATGTATATTTAATATCTGAGCTTCAAAGGATTATTATTGTAAGCTATAATAGCTATGTGTTTATTTGTTTATATTTGTAAATAAGACTTCTAAGGAAATCATTAAGGATGAATATACCCATATTTTAAGATTAATATTTTTATGAAAGGCCACAGAAACTTTTCTTTATTTCATATAAGGCACAAGGAGGCTCCTTTATGTGCTGCCATTGGATCAGGATGTAGAACTCTCAGCTACTCCTTTAGTGCCATGTCTGTTAGCATGCTGCCATGCTTCTCACTGTGATGGTGTTAGACTAACCCTCTGAAACTGTAAGCAAGCCCCCAATTAAATGCTTTATAAGAGTTGCCTTCATCATGATGTCTCTTCACAACTATAGAAACTGAAATTAAACATAATTTCAATCTCAAACCACAATTTTTAAAGTTTAGATGAATTGCAGTCAAATATTATTAGCCAGGCTTACAGTAATAGATATTAGACTTCTAAACCCCAAGGACAAGAGTCAAAGAAAGAACAATTGGGTAGCCCTAAATAGTCAAGCCACTTTTGTATCATAGGGATGTCTTGGTTTCTTTATGTTCCATCCAAGTTAAGCTCCCTGATTCCTGTTCTCCCTATTCACCTTTCTACTTCCCTCTCTAAATCTTCATCCAAACTGTTCTCCTTTCCTTTCTTCTTTCTTCTTCCCCTTTTCCCTCTTCCTTAAACTACTCTTTTCCCTTACTGTGATTCTCATTTCCTTACTTGCACAGGCACTCCATTATTGATTCAGCATATTAGAGAGTTGGAGCTAGGATCCTAATATGTAAAACAATATGCACAATTTGTCCCTGCTGACCTCGAATACATCCTTCATCTAGTGATGGAGCCTTGTGGAGATTTCCCTGTCTGAATTGGCATGTCAACTGCTGTTGTCATCATGTGTGCCTTGATTTTTAAAAGGTGGCTTGTAGTAAGTTTGTTTCTAGGTCACTCTAGAGTAATAATAATGACTGGCTTCTGTGTCAAAAATTTTCCATAAATTTAACCATGTGTCTTCTACACCTGAACCTTTTCTGACGAAGCTTACTAATTCTTCCTAAGTAGACTGGAGTCTTTATTTTTCTTTTGAACTTAACTTTCATCATTTTATTTTATTTTTTTAAGATTTATTTATTTTATTTATATGAGTACACTGTAGCTGTCTTCAGACACACCAAAAAAGGGTGTCGGACCCTACTACAGATGGTTGTGAGCCAGCATGTGGTTGCTGGGAATTGAACTTAGGACCTCTAGAAGAGCAATCAGAGTTCCTAACCGCTGAGCCATCTCTCCAGCCCACTTTCATCATCTTAAATGTGAAGATGGTTCTTATATTTAAGTAATATATATCATATGCAAATTTAAAATATTTCATACTGAGTTCACCTCCCCAATCAAGCAAATAATTTTCATGTTATTTATATATTTACTTATTTGTAGTGTGTGTGTGTGTGTGTGTGTGTGTGTGTGTGTGTGTGTGTATTATGTTTGAATGTTCCTGTGTGTGGATGAGGAGAGATGCATTTAGAGATCAGAGAGCAACCCCCTGTGTCAGCACTTGCCTTCCTCCTTTAAAATAAGGTCTGGCACACGTTGTTGTATAAATCAAGAGATCTGGCCTAAGTTACACAAGCTTCCAGGGGATCATTTACCCACATTTGCATCTTGTTCTAGGACCACTGGACCTAGAAGTGTATGCTTTTGTAGTGGTCTTACATGGGTACTAAAGATGAAATTCAGGTCCTCATGCTTCTGCAAGTGTTTTTCCCACAGAACCAACTCTCCCACCTTGTACTCTTTATTTTTTTTATTTAATTTACTATAATGAATTTTCATTTCTTTTTTTTATTAACTTGAGTATTTCTTTTTTTTTTTTATTAACTTGGTATTTCTTATATACATTTCGAGTGTTATTCCCTTTCCCGGTTTCCGGGCAAACATCCCCCTCCCCCCTCCCCTTCCTTATGGGTGTTCCCCTCCCAACCCTCCCCCCATTGCCGCCCTCCCCCCATAGACTAGTTCACTGGGGGTTCAGTCTTAGCAGGACCCAGGGCTTCCCCTTCCACTGGTGCTCTTACTAGGATATTCATTGCTACCTATGGGGTCAGAGTCCAGGGTCAGTCCATGTATAGTCTTTAGGTAGTGGCTTAGTCCCTGGAAGCTCTGGTTGCTTGGCATTGTTGTACTTTTGGGGTCTCGAGTCCCTTCAAGCTCTTCCAGTTCTTTCTCTGATTCCTTCAATAGGGGACCTATTCTCAGTTCAGTGGTTTGCTGCTGGCATTCGCCTCTATATTTGCTGTATTCTGGCTGTGTCTCTCAGGAGCGATCAACATCCGGCTCCTGTCGGTCTGCACTTCTTTGCTTCATCCATCTTGTCTAATTGGGTGGCTGTATATGTATGGGCCACATGTGGGGCAGGCTCTGAATGGGTGTTCCTTCAGACTCTGTTTTAATCTTTGCCTCTCCCTTCCCTGCCAAGGGTATTCTTTTTCCTCATTTAAAGAAGGAGTGAAGCATTCACATTTTGATCATCCGTCTTGAGTTTCGTTTGTTCTAGGGATCTAGGGTAATTCAAGCATTTGGGCTAATAGCCACTTATCAATGAGTGCATACCATGTATGTCTTTCTGTGATTGGGTTAGCTCACTCAGGATGATATTTTCCAGTTCCAACCATTTGCCTACGAATTTCATAAACTCGTTGTTTTTGATAGCTGAGTAATATTCCATTGTGTAGATGTACCACATTTTCTGTATCCATTCCTCTGTTGAAGGGCATCTGGGTTCTTTCCACTTTCTGGCTATTATGAATAAGGCTGCGATGAACATAGTGGAGCACGTGTCTCTTTTATATGTTGAGGCATCTTTTGGGTATATGCCCAAGAGAGGTATAGCTGGATCCTCAGGCAGTTCAATGTCCAATTTTCTGAGGAACCTCCAGACTGATTTCCAGAATGGTTTTACCAGTCTGCAATCCCACCAACAATGGAGGAGTGTTCCTCTTTCTCCACATCCTCGCCAGCATCTGCTGTCACCTGAGTTTTTGACCTTAGCCAATCGCACTGGTGTGAGGTGAAATCTCAGGTTTGTTTTGATTTGCATTTCCCTTATGACTAAAGATGTTGAACATTTCTTTAGGTGTTTCTCAGCCATTCGGCATTCCTCGGCTGTGAATTCTTTGTTTAGCTCCGAACCCCATTTTTTAATAGGGTTATTTGTTTCCCTGCGGTCTAACTTCTTGAGTTCTTTGTTTATTTTGGATATAAGGCCTCTATCTGTTGTAGGATTGGTAAAGATCTTTTCCCAATCTGTTGGTTGCCGTTTTGTCCTAACCACAGTGTCCTTTGCCTTACAGAAGCTTTGCAGTTTTATGAGATCCCATTTGTCGATTCTTGATCTTAGAGCATAAGCCATTGGTGTTTTGTTCAGGAAATTTTTTCCAGTGCCCATGTGTTCCAGATGCTTCCCTAGTTTTTCTTCTATTAGTTTGAGTGTCTCTGGTTTGATGTGGAGGTCCTTGATCCACTTGGACTTAAGCTTTGTACAGGGTGATAAGCATGGATCGATCTGCATTCTTCTACATGTTGCCCTCCAGTTGAACCAGCACCATTTGCTGAAAATGCTATTTTTTTTCCATTGGATGGTTTTGGCTCCTTTGTCAAAAATCAAGTGACCATAGGTGTGTGGGTTCATTTCTGGGTCTTCAATTCTATTCCATTGGTCTATCTGTCTGTCTCTGTACCAATACCATGCAGTTTTTATCACTATTGCTCTGTAATACTGCTTGAGTTCAGGGATAGTGATTCCCCCTGAAGTCCTTTTATTGTTGAGGATAGCTTTAGCTATCCTGGGTTTTTTGTTATTCCAGATGAATTTGCAAATTGTTCTAACTCTTTGAAGAATTGGATTGGTATTTTGATGGGGATTGCATTGAATCTGTAGATTGCTTTTGGTAAAATGGCCATTTTTACTATATTAATCCTGCCAATCCATGAGCATGGGAGATCTTTCCATCTTCTGAGGTCTTCTTCAATTTCTTTCCTCAGTGTCTTGAAGTTCTTATTGTACAGATCTTTTACTTGCTTGGTTAAAGTCACACCGAGGTACTTTATATTATTTGGGTCTATTATGAAGGGTGTCGTTTCCCTAATTTCTTTCTCGGCTTGTTTCTCTTTTGTATAGAGGAAGGCAACTGATTTATTTGAGTTAATTTTATACCCAGCCACTTTGCTGAAGTTGTTTATCAGCTTTAGTAGTTCTCTGGTGGAACTTTTGGGATCACTTAAATATACTATCATGTCATCTGCAAATAGTGATATTTTGACCTCTTCTTTTCCGATCTGTATCCCCTTGATCTCCTTTTGTTGTCTGATTGCTCTGGCTAGAACTTCAAGAACTATATTGAATAAGTAGGGAGAGAGTGGGCAGCCTTGTCTAGTCCCTGATTTTAGTGGGATTGCTTCAAGTTTCTCTCCATTTAGTTTAATGTTAGCAACTGGTTTGCTGTATATGGCTTTTACTATGTTTAGGTATGGGCCTTGAATTCCTATTCTTTCCAGGACTTTTATCATGAAGGGGTGTTGAATTTTGTCAAATGCTTTCTCAGCATCAAATGAAATGATCATGTGGTTCTGTTCTTTCAGTTTGTTTATATAATGGATCACGTTGATGGTTTTCCGTATATTAAACCATCCCTGCATGCCTGGGATGAAGCCTACTTGATCATGATGGATGATTGTTTTGATGTGCTCTTGAATTCGGTTTGCCAGAATTTTATTGAGTATTTTTGCGTCGATATTCATAAGGGAAATTGGTCTGAAGTTCTCTTTCTTTGTTGTGTCTTTGTGTGGTTTAGGTATAAGAGTAATTGTGGCTTCGTAGAAGGAATTCGGTAGGGCTCCATCTGTTTCAATTTTGTGGAATAGTTTGGATAATATTGGTATGAGGTCTTCTATGAAGGTTTGATAGAATTCTGCACTAAACCCGTCTGGACCTGGGCTCTTTTTGGTTGGGAGACCTTTAATGACTGCTTCTATTTCCTTAGGAATTATGGGGTTGTTTAACTGGTTTATCTGTTCCTGATTTAACTTCGATACCTGGTATCTGTCTAGGAAATTGGCCATTTCCTGAAGATTTTCAAATTTTGTTGAATATAGGTTTTTATAGTAAGATCTGATGATTTTTTGAATTTCCTCCGAATCTGTAGTTATGTCTCCCTTTTCATTTCTGATTTTGTTAATTTGGACACACTCTCTGTGTCCTCTCGTTAGTCTGGCTAAGGGTTTATCTATCTTGTTGATTTTCTCAAAGAACCAACTTTTGGTTCTGTTGATTCTTTCTATGGTCCTTTTTGTTTCTACTTGGTTGATTTCAGCTTTGAGTTTGATTATTTCCTGCCTTCTACTCCTCCTGGGTGTATTTGCTTCTTTTTGTCCTAGAGCTTTTAGGTGTGCTGTCAAGCTACTGACATATGCTCTTTCCTGTTTCTTTCTGCAGGCACTCAGCTCTATGAGTTTTCCTCTTAGCACAGCTTTCATTGTGTCCCATAAGTTTGAGTATGTTGTATCTTCATTTTCATTAAATTCTAAAAAGTTTTTAATTTCTTTCTTTATTTCTTCCTTGACCAGGTTATCATTGAGTAGAGCATTGTTCAATTTCCACGTATATGTGGGCATTCTTCCCTTATTGTTATTGAAGACCAGTTTTAGGCCGTGGTGGTCCGATAGCACGCATGGGATTATTTCTATCTTTCTGTACCTGTTGAGGCCCGTTTTTTGACCAATTATATGGTCAATTTTGGAGAAAGTACCATGAGGAGCTGAGAAGAAGGTATATCCTTTTGCCTTAGGCTAGAATGTTCTATAAATATCCGTTAAGTCCATTTGGCTCATGACTTCTCTTAGTCTGTCTACATCACTGTTTAATTTCTGTTTCCATGATCTGTCCATTGATGAGAGTGGGGTGTTGAAATCTCCCACTATTATTGTGTGAGGTGCAATGTGTGTTTTGAGCTTTAGTAAGGTTTCTTTTACGTATGTAGGTGCCCTTGTATTTGGGGCATAGATATTTAGGATTGAGAGTTCATCTTGGTGGATTTTTCCTTTGATGAATATGAAGTGTCCTTCCTTATCTTTTTTGATGACTTTTAGTTGGAAATTGATTTTATTTGATATTAGAATGGCTACTCCAGCTTGCTTCTTCTGACCATTTGCTTGGAAAGTTGTTTTCCAGCCTTTCACTCTGAGGTAGTGTCTGTCTTTGTCTCTGAGGTGTGTTTCCTGTAGGCAGCAGAATGCAGGGTCCTCCTTGCGTATCCAGTTTGTTAATCTATGTCTTTTTATTGGGGAGTTGAGGCCATTGATATTGAGAGATATTAAGGAATAGTGATTATTGCTTCCCGTTATATTCATATTTGGATGTGAGGTTATGTTTGTGTGCTTTCATTCTCTTTGTTTTGTTGCCAAGACGATTAGTTTCTTGCTTCTTCTAGGGTATAGCTTGCCTCCTTATGTTGGGCTTTACCATTTATTATCCTTTGTAGTGCTGGATTTGTAGAAAGATATTGTGTAAATTTGGTTTTGTCATGGAATATCTTGGTTTCTCCATCAATGTTAATTGAGAGTTTTGCTGGATACAGTAACCTGGGCTGGCATTTGTGTTCTCTTAGGGTCTGTATGACATCAGTCCAGGATCTTCTGGCCTTCATAGTTTCTGGCGAGAAGTCTGGTGTGATTCTGATAGGTCTCCCTTTATATGTTACTTGACCTTTTTCCCTTACTGCTTTTAATATTCTTTCTTTATTTTGTGCGTTTGGTGTTTTGACAATTATGTGACAGGAGGTGTTTCTTTTCTGGTCCAATCTATTTGGAGTTCTGTAGGCTTCTTGTATGTCTATGGGTATCTCTTTTTTTAGGTTAGGGAAGTTTTCTTCTATGATTTTGTTGAAGATATTTACTGGTCCTTTGAGCTGGGAGTCTTCACTCTCTTCTATACCTATTATCCTTAGGTTTGATCTTCTCATTGAGTCCTGGATTTCCTGTATGTTTTGGACCAGTAGCTTTTTCCACTTTACATTATCTTTGACAGTTGAGTCAATGATTTCTATGGAATCTTCTGCTCCTGAGATTCTCTCTTCCATCTCTTGTATTCTGTTGGTGAAGCTTGTATCTACAGCTCCTTGTCTCTTCTTTTGGTTTTCTATATCCAGGGTTGTTTCCATGTGTTCTTTCTTGATTGCTTCTATTTCCATTTTTAATTCCTTCAACTGTTTGATTGTGTTTTCCTGGAATTCTTTCAGGGATTTTTGCGATTCCTCTCTGTAGGCTTTTACTTGTTTATTAATGTTTTCCTGTGCTTCCCTAAGTGTGTTCATGTCTTTCTTGAAGTCCTCCAGCATCATGATCAAATATGATTTTGAAACTAGATCTTGCTTTTCTGGTGTGTTTGGATATTCCATGTTTGTTTTGGTAGGAGAATTGGGCTCCGATGATGGCATGTAGTCTTGGTTTCTGTTGCTTGGGTTCCTGCGCTTGCCTCTCGCCATCAGATTATCTCTAGTGTTACTTTGTTCTGCTGTTTCTGACAGTGGCTAGACTGTCCTATAAGCCTGTGTGTCAGGAGTGCTGTAGACCTGTTTTCCTCTCTTTCAGTCAGTTATGAGGACAGAGTGTTCTGCTTTCGGGCGTGTAGTTTTTCCTCTCTACAGGTCTTCAGCTGTTCCTGTGGGCCTGTGTCTTGAGTTCACCAGGCAGCTTTCTTGCAGCAGAAAATTTGGTCTTACCTGTGGTCCCGAGGCTCAGGTTTGCTCGTGGGGTGCTGCTCAGGGGCTCTCTGCAGCGGCAGCAACCAGGAAGCTTGAGTATTTCTTATATACATTTCGAGTGTTATTCCCTTTCCCGGTTTCCGGGCAAACATCCCCCTCCCCCCTCCCCTTCCTTATGGGTGTTCCCCTCCCAACCCTCCCCCCATTGCCGCCCTCCCCCCATAGACTAGTTCACTGGGGGTTCAGTCTTAGCAGGACCCAGGGCTTCCCCTTCCACTGGTGCTCTTACTAGGATATGCATTGCTACCTATGGGGTCAGAGTCCAGGGTCAGTCCATGTATAGTCTTTAGGTAGTGGCTTAGTCCCTGGAAGCTCTGGTTGCTTGGCATTGTTGTACTTTTGCGGTCTCGAGCCCCTTCAAGCTCTTCCAGTTCTTTCTCTGATTCCTTCAATAGGGGACCTATTCTCAGTTCAGTGGTTTGCTGCTGGCATTCGCCTCTGTATTTGCTGTATTCTGGCTGTGTCTCTCAGGAGCGATCTACATCCGGCTCCTGTCGGTCTGCACTTCTTTGCTTCATCCATCTTGTCTAATTGGGTGGCTGTATATGTATGGGCCACATGTGGGGCAGGCTCTGAATGGGTGTTCCTTCAGTCTCTGTTTTAATCTTTGCCTCTCCCTTCCCTGCCAAGGGTATTCTTTTTCCTCATTTAAAGAAGGAGTGAAGCATTCACATTTTGATCATCCGTCTTGAGTTTCGTTTGTTCCAGGGATCTAGGGTAATTCAAGCATTTGGGCTAATAGCCACTTATCAATGAGTGCATACCATGTATGTCTTTCTGTGATTGGGTTAGCTCTCTCAGGATGATATTTTCCAGTGCCAACCATTTGCCTACGAATTTCATAAAGTCGTTGTTTTTGATAGCTGAGTAATATTCCATTGTGTAGATGTACCACATTTTCTGTATCCATTCCTCTGCTGAAGGGCATCTGGGTTCTTTCCATTTTCTGGCTATTATAAATAAGACTGCGATGAACATAGTGGAGCACGTGTCTCTTTTATATGTTGAGGCATCTTTTGGGTATATACCCAAGAGAGGTATAGCTGGATCCTCAGGTAGTTAATGTCCAATTTTCTGAGGAACCTCCAGACTGATTTCCAGAATGGTTTTACCAGTCTGCAATCCCACCAACAATGGAGGAGTGTTCCTCTTTCTCCACATCCTCGCCAGCATCTGCTGTCACCTGAGTTTTTGACCTTAGCCAATCGCACTGGTGTGAGGTGAAATCTCAGGTTTGTTTTGATTTGCATTTCCCTTATGACTAAAGATGTTGAACATTTCTTTAGGTGTTTCTCAGCCATTCGGCATTCCTCGGCTGTGAATTCTTTGTTTAGCTCTGAACCCCATTTTTTAATAGGGTTATTTGTTTCCCTGCGGTCTAACTTCTTGAGTTCTTTGTATATTTTGGATATAAGGCCTCTATCTGTTGTAGGATTGGTAAAGATCTTTTCCCAATCTGTTGGTTGCCGTTTTGTCCTAACCACAGTGTCCTTTGCCTTACAGAAGCTTTGCAGTTTTATGAGATTCCATTTGTCGATTCTTGATCTTAGAGCATAAGCCATTGGTGTTTTGTTCCGGAAATTTTTTCCAGTGCCCATGTGTTCCAGATGTTTCCCTAGATTTTCTTCTATTAGTTTGAGTGTGTCTGGTTTGATGTGGAGGTCCTTGATCCACTTGGACTTAAGCTTTGTACAGGGTGATAAGCATGGATCGATCTGCATTCTTCTACATGTTGCCCTCCAGTTGAACCAGCACCATTTGCTGAAAATGCTATCTTCTTTCCATTGGATGGTTTTGGCTCCTTTGTCAAAAATCAAGTGACCATAGGTGTGTGGGTTCATTTCTGGGTCTTCAATTCTATTCCATTGGTCTATCTGTCTGTCTCTGTACCAATACCATGCAGTTTTTATCACTATTGCTCTGTAATACTGCTTGAGTTCAGGGATAGTGATTCCCCCTGAAGTCCTTTTATTGTTGAGGATAGCTTTAGCTATCCTGGGTTTTTTGTTATTCCAGATGAATTTGCAAATTGTTCTGTCTAACTCTTTGAAGAATTGGATTGGTATTTTGATGGGGATTGCATTGAATCTGTAGATTGCTTTTGGTAAAATGGCCATTTTTACTATATTAATCCTGCCAATCCATGAGCATGGGAGATCTTTCCATCTTCTGAGGTCTTCTTCAATTTCTTTCCTCAGTGTCTTGAAGTTCTTATTGTACAGATCTTTTACTTGCTTGGTTAAAGTCACACCGAGGTACTTTATATTATTTGGGTCTATTATGAAGGGTGTCGTTTCCCTAATTTCTTTCTCGGCTTGTTTCTCTTTTGTATAGAGGAAGGCAACTGATTTATTTGAGTTAATTTTATACCCAGCCACTTTGCTGAAGTTGTTTATCAGCTTTAGTAGTTCTCTGGTAGAACTTTTGGGATCACTTAAATATACTATCATGTCATCTGCAAATAGTGATATTTTGACCTCTTCTTTTCCGATCTGTATCCCTTTGATCTCCTTTTGTTGTCTGATTGCTCTGGCTAGAACTTCAAGAACTATATTGAATAAGTAGGGAGAGAGTGGGCATCCTTGTCTAGTCCCTGATTTTAGTGGGATTGCTTCAAGTTTCTCTCCATTTAGTTTAATGTTAGCAACTGGTTTGCTGTATATGGCTTTTACTATGTTTAGGTATGGGCCTTGAATTCCTATTCTTTCCAGGACTTTTATCATGAAGGGGTGTTGAATTTTGTCAAATGCTTTCTCAGCATCAAATGAAATGATCATGTGGTTCTGTTCTTTCAGTTTGTTTATATAATGGATCACGTTGATGGTTTTCCGTATATTAAACCATCCCTGCATGCCTGGGATGAAGCCTACTTGATCATGGTGGATGATTGTTTTGATGTGCTCTTGAATTCGGTTTGCCAGAATTTTATTGAGTATTTTTGCGTCGATATTCATAAGGGAAATTGGTCTGAAGTTCTCTTTCTTTGTTGTGTCTTTGTGTGGTTTAGGTATAAGAGTAATTGTGGCTTCGTAGAAGGAATTCGGTAGGGCTCCATCTGTTTCAATTTTGTGGAATAGTTTGGATAATATTGGTATGAGGTCTTCTATGAAGGTTTGATAGAATTCTGCACTAAACCCGTCTGGACCTGGGCTCTTTTTGGTTGGGAGACCTTTAATGACTGCTTCTATTTCCTTAGGAGTTATGGGGTTGTTTAACTGGTTTATCTGTTCCTGATTTAACTTCGATACCTGGTATCTGTCTAGGAAATTGTCCATTTCCTGAAGATTTTCAAATTTTGTTGAATATAGGTTTTTATAGTAAGATCTGATGATTTTTTGAATTTCCTCTGAATCTGTAGTTATGTCTCCCTTTTCATTTCTGATTTTGTTAATTTGGACGCACTCTCTGTGTCCTCTCGTTAGTCTGGCTAAGGGTTTATCTATCTTGTTGATATTCTCATAGAACCAACTTTTGGTTCTGTTGATTCTTTCTATGGTCCTTTTTGTTTCTACTTGGTTGATTTCAGCTCTGAGTTTGATTATTTCCTGCCTTCTACTCCTCCTGGGTGTATTTGCTTCTTTTTGTTCTATTGCTTTTAGGTGTGCTGTCAAGCTGCTGACATATGCTCTTTCCTGTTTCTTTCTGCAGGCACTCAGCGCTATGAGTTTTCCTCTTAGCACAGCTTTCATTGTGTCCCATAAGTTTGAGTATGTTGTATCTTCATTTTCATTAAATTCTAAAAAGTTTTTAATTTCTTTCTTTATTTCTTCCTTGACCAGGTTATCATTGAGTAGAGCATTGTTCAATTTCCACGTATATGTGGGCATTCTTCCCTTATTGTTATTGAAGACCAGTTTTAGGCCGTGGTGGTCCGATAGCACGCATGGGATTATTTCTATCTTTCTGTACCTGTTGAGGCCCGTTTTTTGACCAATTATATGGTCAATTTTTGGAGAAAGTACCATGAGGAGCTGAGAAGAAGGTATATCCTTTTGCTTTAGGATAGAATGTTCTATAAATATCCGTTAAGTCCATTTGGCTCATGACTTCTCTTAGTCTGTCGACATCACTGTTTAATTTCTGTTTCCATGATCTGTCCATTGATGAGAGTGGGGTGTTGAAATCTCCCACTATTATTGTGTGAGGTGCAATGTGTGTTTTGAGCTTTAGTAAGGTTTCTTTTACGTATGTAGGTGCCCTTGTATTTGGGGCATAGATATTTAGGATTGAGAGTTCATCTTGGTGGATTTTTCCTTTGATGAATATGAAGTGTCCTTCCTTATCTTTTTTGATGACTTTTAGTTGGAAATTGATTTTATTTGATATTAGAATGGCTACTCCAGCTTGCTTCTTCTGACCATTTGCTTGGAAAGTTGTTTTCCAGCCTTTCACTCTGAGGTAGTGTCTGTCTTTGTCTCTGAGGTGTGTTTCCTGTAGGCAGCAGAATGCAGGGCCCTCGTTGCGTATCCAGTTTGTTAATCTATGTCTTTTTATTGGGGAGTTGAGGCCATTGATATTGAGAGATATTAAGGAATAGTGATTATTGTTTCCCTTTATATTCATATTTGGATGTGAGGTTATGTTTGTGTGCTTTCATTCTCTTTGTTTTGTTGCCAAGACGATTAGTTTCTTGCTTCTTCTAGGGTATAGCTTGCCTCCTTATGTTGGGCTTTACCATTTATTATCCTTTGTAGTGCTGGATTTGTAGAAAGATATTGTGTAAATTTGGTTTTGTCATGGAATATCTTGGTTTCTCCATCAATGTTAATTGAGAGTTTTGCTGGATACAGTAACCTGGGCTGGCATTTGTGTTCTCTTAGGGTCTGTATGACATCAGTCCAGGATCTTCTGGCCTTCATAGTTTCTGGCGAGAAGTCTGGTGTGATTCTGATAGGTCTCCCTTTATATGTTACTTGACCTTTTTCCCTTACTGCTTTTAATATTCTTTCTTTATTTTGTGCGTTTGGTGTTTTGACAATTATGTGACGGGAGGTGTTTCTTTTCTGGTCCAATCTATTTGGAGTTCTGTAGGCTTCTTGTATGTCTATGGGTATCCCTTTTTTTAGGTTAGGGAAGTTTTCTTCTATGATTTTGTTGAAGATATTTACTGGTCCTTTGAGCTGGGAGTCTTCACTCTCTTCTATACCTATTATCCTTAGGTTTGATCTTCTCATGGAGTCCTGGATTTCCTGTATGTTTTGGACCAGTAGCTTTTTCTGCTTTACATTATCTTTGACAGTTGATTCAATGATTTCTATGGAATCTTCTGCTCCTGAGATTCTCTCTTCCATCTCTTGTATTCTGTTGGTGAAGCTTGTATCTACAGCTCCTTGTCTCTTCTTTTGGTTTTTTATATCCAGGGTTGTTTCCATGTGTTCTTTCTTGATTGCTTCTATTTCCATTTTTAATTCCTTCAACTGTTTGATTTTGTTTTCCTGGAATTCTTTCAGGGATTTTTGCGATTCCTCTCTGTAGGCTTCTACTTGTTTATTAATGTTTTCCTGTGTTTCCCTAAGTGTGTTCATGTCTTTCTTGAAGTCCTCCAGCATCATGATCAAATATGATTTTGAAACTAGATCTTGCTTTTCTGGTGTGTTTGGATATTCCATGTTTGTTTTGGTGGGAGAATTGGGCTCCGATGATGCCATGTAGTGTTGGTTTCTGTTGCTTGGGTTCCTGCGCTTGCCTCTCGCCATCAGATTATCTCTAGTGTTACTTTGTTCTGCTATTTCTGACAGTGGCTAGACTCTCCTATAGGCCTGTGTGTCAGGAGTGCTGTAGACCTGTTTTCCTCTCTTTCAGTCAGTTATGGGGACAGAGTGTTCTGCTTTCGGACGTGTAGTTTTTCCTCTCTACAGGTCTTCAGCTGTTCCTGTGGGCCTGTGTCTTGAGTTCACCAGGCAGCTTTCTTGCAGCAGAAAATTTGGTCTTACCTGTGGTCCTGAGGCTCAAGTTCGCTCGTGGCGTGCTGCCCAGGGGCTCTCTGCAGCGGCAGCAACCAGGAAGACTGTGCCGCCCCTTCCGGGAGCTTCAGTGCACCAGGGTTCCAGATGGTCTTTGGCTTTTTCCTCTGGCGTCCGAGATGTGTGTGCAGGGAGCAGTCTCTTCTGGTTTCCCAGGCTTGTCTGCCTCTCTGAAGGTTTAGCTCTCCCTCCCACGGGATTTGGGTGCAGAGAACTTTTTATCAGGTCTGTTTCTTTCAGGTTCCTGCGGTGTCTCAGGCAGGTGTCCTGCCGCTCCTGGGCCCTCCCCCACGGGAGCCCAGTGGCCTTATACAGTTTCCTCTTGGGCCAGGGATGTGGGCAGGGGTGAGCAGTGTTGGTGGTCTCTTCCGCTCTGCAGCCTCAGGAGTGCCCACCTGACCAGGCAGTTGGGTCTCTCTCTCACCGGGTCTGGGAGCAGAGACTGTACTCTTTATTTTGAACAACAATCCCACTAGTGTCTTGATCTTGTCTATCTTGTTTTTGATTTATATAATTAGTGTCTAGTACACAACCTAAACTTTGGATGACCTTTAGTGTACATTCCAAGGATTCACATTATTGTCAGAGAACAGCTCTATGGTTTGGAAACAGAGATTATCTGAGTCACCTGTGCATTATACTTTGACATTAAGGACATACTGTATCACATCACATTCATAATATTTGCTTATTTTGGCTTAATGATTTTTTTAAGATTTCTGTCTTCTTTCTGTTTATTTTGTGTGGTCATTCTATAAAAAATATTATTAGTATTGTATGATGTAAAGTGCAAAACATAGTATTATGTACCTTCCTTTATGCCTTTATAAAACTTTCCACAAATGTACATATGGGTTCAGTATACATATAAGACAACCATACAACAGATAATTTAAGTAAATGTAAGTCCATGTAGAAAGTAATGAAATCAGTTTTGGCTATCTATTATATAGTTCTAATATTTAGTAAAGAATCTTATTTGTTCTCCAAAGATAGATGTATAGATGGGCACAATATAAGAGGAAATCAGTTGGAGTCCAAAATAAAGTGGCTCTGAAACACTGGCCACTTAGTGCTCAGAAGCAAACGGATGCTATACTGACCATCATTTTGGCAAGCAATTTCTGCAGGCATCAGGCAAACAAGATATTGTCCTCATGTTAGTGGGAATTTCATTTCAAATTTATGCTATTAGAACTGAGCCATCCTCTTGGTTGTATAGTCAGATTGCAGGGCACTGATAACCTAATGCCGAAGAATAGGCAATGAAAATCCCTTTATCACTGTAATGCTTTTGCAGGAGAATTTTTACTAGAGGACTATTAAGAGATACAGGAAAAGGAAAATATGCCCTGTTCAGTGATTGACCTTGAAATAGTCTTTTAATAAACTGAAAGTTCAATATGATTGAAAATGTAAAAGATGGATATTTATGTAACCAAGCAATCATTTTTACTGTAGCATGTATTGAAGCATTTTACCTAATTTTGGATGTTAAGATGAAACACAGGTTTTAAGTTGAAATATATTCTAATTCTTCCAGGCATTTAAAATATGTCCTTATTGAAGGTCAGTAAAATAATGTTTTATCTGTTTCACTTTAACAACATATTTCAGTTGAAAAATCTCTAAATTCTTGCTACAAATCTTAGTCCTTCATGACTAAACAGAAAAAGTATGTGGCATTTAGATAATTAGTTTGATAGAAAATGTTCTTCGTATACAGTTCCAGGTGGACACAAGGAGACCACTGTAATATACCTAATGACGATTGAAGATAAATGGCTTTTAGTTTACTGTCGTCAAGCTATGGTGTGTCTCACTGTGATTAATGGTTTTATTTTGAATTCTGTTCCCCACCCATTATCCAAACACAGTCATCAGATTTCGGTGCTTTGCTCTTTAAGTTTTAGACATAAGGGAAGATTCTCCATTCCCTGGGTATGCTCTTGCCTCTTTGTTTTGGTTTCCTGTGGGTAGCATGCCTAGCTCCCACTGATAAATGCTTACTCATTCATCACATCTCCATTCAAATGTCACCTCCTTTGGGAAGCTTCCAGTGAACAATTCCTAATTCCAAATGTGTTTATTTTCCGCTATAAGCTTGATGGCACAGTCTTCAATAGTCTTCAATGTGTTATATTATGCTGTAAATGTGAAATATCATGGCTTTCTAAAAGTATTCTATTAGGTTAAGGGCTCACATATGAGTTAAGATTTTTCAGTTACACCAGACCCTAATTCACAAAATTTTAGTAAACCAAAGTCTTCTTAGCAAGAAATAGCTGAGAGACATGAAGGAACCTTGGCAAAAAGGTGGGAAATAGAGGTATGGATAAACTAGGTTAGAGTTGTGGTATCGTGTCTTTGTTTTTCAATAACCCAGCAAAGTTATTACTATATAGAAGACAAAGAATATAACTGGAATCTATCAGTCCTTTATCTGTCTTTCCTTTGAATATACTAAGAATTATTTGGAAGACTTTTAAATTTATTAAATATTATTGTTTGTATATATGACTTGTATGAAAATGAACACGTGCCATGTAAAGCATGTATAGGTCAGAGGACATTTTGGAGGCAATTTTCTCCTTCCGTGTTTACATGTGTTTAAGATCCAACTCATATGGCATTCACAGAATGTACCTTATCTATTGAATAATCTTGCTGGCCTCTACTAAACAATATTTTATACAATCATTAAATTCCCTGTGGGTCCTTTTTCTTCCTGGCCTCTGGGGTACTTTGGAGAAGCTCTGAGACACCACTCAGGGGATGGGAGAATGCAGTCTAAGGTAGGGGAGCTGAAGTTGAGGTTCCCTAACTTCTTGGTCTTCTGTTGCCACTGGAAAACTGCACAGAAAAGTTGAGTAAGAAGAGTCAGGGACTCACAGGCTGAGGATGGCAGCCAGCCCAAGGTGAGGGAAAATGAGAGCTCCTGCTCAACTCGTCAGTGATTTTTCCATAGCTTGGCAGCAGTTATCTAAGTGCACACACAGATGTGCCTTTTAATTGAGACTTAAACTGCTCTGTAGACCAAGGCTTTCTCCCCATAGTGGCTCTTGATGAAAGAGACAGTCCATGTCTAAATATACCACTTATTGACTATTCATCGGAGAAAATAGACATGTACTAACTTCTCAGGGTGGACCAATGATTAATACCTTTTTCAGGAAGAGATGTCTGGGAAGAAAAGAGTATTGGCTAAAACCTCAGGGTCACAGGTACCTCATTAGCACAGAAAACTCCATTTGGGCTACATGACTGAAATGCGGACATTGTCCCCAGCCAGGAATTTAGTAGAAAGCAGGGGTCACTGAACATCTCCCAGGTGGGTACCTAGATACCATGGTTTCAGACCCACTCTATCTCATCAAGTTTCTTGTCATGGTTCACTGTCCCAAAATTTCCCTTCTATTTTTAGACTGATCACTCAGGCACTCACACCACGATGTCACCTACTGAGCATGGGAATTCATCACATTTCTTCCAACAATTCTTCTTACTTCTGAAGGTAGGACCAAAAGCATAGAGAGACAAAGTCATTTTTGTTTCTTGATTATATTACTGTATTAGTGAAATCAGCTCTCTGAACCACATCTGCAAAATGTCAGCAGTGAAAGAGAAGTCAGTATTCATCTATCCTAGAGTTACACAATATATGATTCTAAAGTAAATCTGAACGCAATATATTAAAAGTCATTTCTCATTTTCACTTGTTCAAGTTCACTGATGTTCATTTTGTTTTCAGTCTATTCATATTTGGTGCAATTTCTGCAGAAATTTCATGCACAGTTAAATGATTTGATTGATTTTGCTTCCCAAGTTTGTGGGAGTTTCTGAGTCATGTGGTTAGCTGTTCGCAAACCATCAAACTGGGATTTTCTGCTATGCAGCTACCTTTGTAATTGCAGTAAGAAATTAGTTTGAGTCACAGGTGTAAACCTGTGACTATCAACATCATGAGTACATGGTATGAGGACACAGTCCTCATTGTACTTCACAGTGTAATTGTTTTATCTTCCTCTGAACAATTGTTGAGGTCTATTCAGCATCTAAAGAATGAACTGGAGAAAAGACAATGACTGTAGAGAAGTGTGGGATGTAAAGAAGTGAAGATGGGTTGAATACAGTCTCAGAGGATTGGCAGTCTCCTCTACTCTAAATATGGATATTGATGAGCAATTTACCTTTAGCTAAAACAGGTGTGTAAAGAAATTATCAACTAGAGCTTTTTCTTCCTAGACGAGTGCCACCTGAGAAGTCTCCCTTAGAGACCTCCTAACGAAATTAGATAACCTGCTCCTTCTCATTCATACTAAATATAATAAGCTCACAAGTTTCAGGGTTGCAGTTGATGTGTTTCCATTAGAGTGCATGGCCTACCCAATCCTAGATTTTCTGTAGGTCTATCTGTTCTTTTGTATTCCTTCCTCTCCCCAGTCAGGTCAATAGCAAAGCTCTGCAGGTCACTGCAGAAACTCACTAATTAGTAAAATGATTTCAGAATACAACAGAAGAGTTGAACATAATTATCCTGCACTAGTGGACAAAACTGCCTCTTGAAGGCATGGGTAATTGATCAAAAATTCACAGGTCAAGGCATGGGATAACACCCTATGGCTTTTGATCAGGGAGGACCCATAAGCTCCAAGGCAACAAAAGATACTGATATTGGTTTCAGTTACCCACCACATTACTGAAAATAATATACACTTGACTACAAAATATAGAGAAATCATTTTCACAACAACTGGAAATCTTCTTCCCTTCTGGCTAGAATTCCCTGTACTAGAAGTTACTATGCAGGCTTCTGGGGAAGGCAAATACATCAATGATCTTATCCAGTACTTTCATGCAGGGACTCCCTTGTCACATATTGGCTGACCTCAATGGCTCTCCAAAACTGTGGAGGAAGATTATTTGGCCCCCTTTCTTTCATGACTCAAAAGCCAGCACCATATGGATAATACCGCCAAGTTTAGCTAACAGCATGGGAAGGAAACTCACTCCCTGAACCACATTTATAGCTGATTTTGTTTGTTTTTGACATTTAGGAACATTAAAGTCCTTAAGCCCTTTCCTTTCACAATTTGGAAGCTTAGCTTGGTAGGATTTTTCCCAGAGAGCACCCTCTCCTTTTTTCCAATGTAAGTTTTGTCTGTATTTAATGGTACAAATTGGTTGAACTATTGTAGCTGTCTTCCAACATAAGCCTTAGCTGTAATATTAACTTAGCCAACATCATTTCTCACACCATATGGTACATTTTGTATTTCTTTCTGCTCGTTGATCTTTTTCACTATGGAGTTGAATAAGAGTGATTACTAATAGCCACAGAACAGAGTCATTATTAGGCTGCCTTGAAATCATCTCTGCTAAGGAAAATTAACGCATTAAGTTTAAATTTAGTCTTTACCAAATCTTAACACAAGGGCAGAAAACATCCACATTCTTTCAAAATACCACAAACCTCTAGCCTAGTTGCTATTCTTGTTCCTTTCCAAAAACCTCTTTTTTTTTTTAAAGATTCATTTATTTATTTATTTTATGTGAGTACACTGTAGCTGTCTTCAGACACACCAGAAGAGGGCATCAGATCCCATTACAGATGGTTGTGAGCCACCATGTGGTTGCTGGGAATTGAACTCAGGACCTCTGGAAGAGCAGTCGGTGCTCTTAACCACTGAGCCATCTCTCCAGCCCCCCAAAAACCTCTTGAACTGGGTCTTCTTAATCTGCATGAACCATGACACTACTGTCTCCTAAACACCTACTAGGGTAGCCTATTTATTGCTGCTTATATCATTCAGTGACTTCTCTAGTCTAATGTCCAATGTAGCCCAAATTTTAAAAAAAGAGAGGAAAAGGAAAGAAAGAAAGTCTGGAAAGAAAGAAGAAGTGTAGAGTTAATAAAAGAGTAAAGGAAAACAGCATGGTCAGGCTTTACACAGAAATAACCTACTCCCTGATACAAACTTCTGTAATATTACTTATCTATTACTGTGGTAAAGTACTGTATTCAAGGCAAGTTAAAGAATGAAGGGTTTATTTGTTCTCACAGTTCCATAGGGATATGAATATATCATGGTGGGGAAAGCATTGGAAGTGGCAACATCTGGAGTCTGTTTTGAAACCACAAGCTGGAGACAGAGAGTGAATTGGGAGTGGGATAGTGGATTAAAACCTTAAAGCCTGCTCCCAGTGAAGTATGTCCTGTAGCATGGCCACATCTCAGAGACCTCCCAAAATTGCCCTTAAGCTGAACTGTGTTTCTTCTGGGGATGTGGCCATGGAAACATGAGCATGATAGACATATTAAGTCTACTTTAGACTTAATAAATATTTTTTCAGTATATGAAATATATGTCACAATAGAGAAATTCACAAATACCTTAGGAGCTTTGGTTCAGCTTGGATGGATTGGCTTGAATTATGCGAAAACTGTATCTGCTTTAGTGCAATATTAAAACAGATTTATATTTAAATATTAACCTATTCTTTAAAGCCAGCAGTATGAAATAGCTTTTAAATTTTAGACCCTTACTGTTACAATTATTTTGAAATTACTTTGTCTTTTACTCTAGATATAACTACTTAAAGGGATATCAATGATTATGCAAAATTAAACAGAAATATGCAAATATAATTAGGCTATAGGACCACAAAGTGAAATCATAGTGGGGTCAAATCATGAGCAGTCTAAAGAAAAATGTTTAAGAATATAGCTGTCTGGAGCCGGATGTAGATTTCTCCTGAGAGACATAGCCAGAATACAGCAAATACAGAGGCGAATGCCAGCAGCAAACCACTGAACTGAGAATAGGACCCCCGTTGAAGGAATCAGAGAAAGAACTGGAAGAGCTTGAAGGGGCTCGAGACCCCTTATGAACAACAATGCCAAGCAACCAGAGCTTCCAGGGACTAAGCCACTACCTAAAGACTGTACATGGACTTACCCTGGACTCTGACCTCATAGATAGCAATGAATATCCTAGTAAGAGCACCAGTGGAAGGGGAAGCCCTGGGTCCTGCTAAGACTGAACCCCCAGTGAACTAGACTGTTGGGGGGAGGACAGCAATGGGGGGAGGGTGGGGAGGGGAACACCCATAAAGAACGGGAGGGGGAGGGATTAGGGGGATGTTTGTCCGGAAACCAGGAAAGGGAATAACATTCGAAATGTAAATAAGAAATACTCAAGTTAATTTAAAAAAAAAAAGAATATAACTGTCTTCCTAATGCAGTCAGTCTTCCCAAGATGAGTATCTCATCCCAAATATTTCAGTTCCATTAATAACCTGTCATAGTTATTTATCTATGGAGTCAGCTGAGCATTTTTTCCATCCTCATCTTTTAATGTAATAAAGTAGACTAAGATGGCCAATTTCTTCCTTCTATTTTCTTATCTTCAAGATTAATTTAAATATAATGTTATTTATAATGTATGAATGCATTTAAAGTTATACATAAATTTACTAACCTTCCTAAGTAGATCAGAAGCCCTACATAATTTTTATAGTATTAATAATATTTATCATTTTATTTCCCTTTATTCTCCTTGTTTTTTCCTTTCATTTATTTTTAATTCATTTAGGTTTAAAGATAGGATTTTGCTATACCGCAGCCTAGGCTAACTGAGAACTCATTATCCTTCTATCTTTGCCCCTGAGATCACAAGGATTTGCCACCATGGCCAACTTTCATTTATTCATTTTAAAGTTTCAATGTCTCCCCCCGTTGAAGGAATCAGAGAAAGAACTGGAAGAGCTTGAAGGGGCTCGAGACCCCTTATGAACAACAATGCCAAGCAACCAGAGCTTCCAGGGACTAAGCCACTACCTAAAGACTATACATGGATTGACCCTGGACTCTGACCTCATAGGTAGCCATGAATAGCCTAGTAAGAGCACCAATGGAAGGGGAAGCCCTTGGTCCTGCCAAGACTGAACCCCCAGTGAACGTGATTGTTGGGGGGAGGGCAGCAATGGGGAAAGGATTGGGAGGGGAACACCCTTAAAGAAGGGGAGGGGGAGGGATTAGGGGGATGTTTGCCCGGAAACCGGGAAAGGGAATAACACTGGAAATGTATATAAGAAATACTCAAGTTAATAAAAAAAATAAATAAAGTTTCAATGTCTAAAGTTTTAACTGTGGGTCAGCCCTGTTTCAACTGTGGAGTATCTGCTGTAGACACAAATATGTACAAAATAAAAATGTTTTCTTTGATGGAATAATTAATGTGTTGTGGTATCGACCTGATTGAGTCAGGTATTACTAAACCAATGTTCCCACACTTTTAAAGTTTCATACTCTATGATAGTGTAAAGCCCCAAAGGGTCTTTACCTACCAGGAGACCCCAAGTGAGACAACAAGACTCAGAATCAATGCAAAAGCAAGAGGTTTATTTTTCCAGTGCACTGGGATCCACATTCAACAGTCTCTCAAGCAAGATACTGGAGGTGATCCTGACTAACTTATAATACCATTTATCCATTTTTAGAGGGCAGATTACAGTAACAGCAGTCATCCTGGGAGGGTACCTTCATTCCCCAGACGACCCAGGTGGCCTTCAGCGTTCAGCCACCATTTTATGCTTTTGTTTTGTTTTGTTTTGTTTTGTTTTCTGAGAAGTGTTCTGTCAGAGTCATTTCTGGGAAATCGTCCTTGGGCCAGGAACATGAGACTCTCCCTTAGGGCCTAAGGCTATTTCTTGGAGCCATCTCAGGGTTGGGTCAGAGTTGCTTAATCTTATCACCACAATTCACCTGTGTGAGCTCCTCCTTCTGGGTAAGACGGCTCTGCTAGTTCATATTCTTCTTCTCCTGATTAGGGACTCATCTTGTTGCCTTAAAACCATCAGCTCCACAGTACTTATTCTATCTTTTACAAAGGCAGGCAGCTTGTTAATAATGCAAGGACCAAAGGTTAGAGAAAGCAGCAAAATAAAAATGGGACCCAATAAAGTGGAGATTAGGGTTGTCATCCACAGGGAGGAATTAAACCAAGATTCAAATCGACTTTGATTCTGCACTCTCTTTCTCTCTTCCCTTTGGCTAGTTCTTCCCTACTAAGCTTGGCCATGGAATCCTTAAATACCCTGGAATGGTCTATATAAAAGCAATATTCTTCATTGAGGGTAGCACACAGTCCTCCCTGTTGAAGGAACAGTAAATCTAACCCTCTTCTATTTTGTAGGACCACTTCCGTCAGAGAGGGCAAAGACTCCTGTAGGTGGGGATTGATGTTACAATCCTCTCAATGTTCAGGTCCATGGAAGCCCTGAGGTTCTGGTATTGGTGACCTTGTAGTACCAGGGAAGTACCAGTAGCCATTCCAGCTGCTCCAATCCCCAAGAGCAAAGACACCATGAGCACCATGAAGGGTTCCCTTCTTGTTTGATAGAGGGTACTGTCCCATCTATCTAGAAGCTCTCCATAGAGGTGGTAAATACACCTTGGGATCAATTGGACCAGTAAACAGAAATCAGAGTATGGGTTGAGGATGTTAGAGTATACACAAAGAGCCAATCCTGACCTACAAGCCCACCATCTGTATTGGGGCAGGGGACAGGTAGTAGTAGACAGGAGAGTCACTAGTGGCTATGATCTGTGACCATTGGTGGAGGTGGGTTGGTGGGACTTTACCCATACAAAGTCCTGTCCCTGTTATAGCCTATAGGGTCAGCTTTGTCTTTTGTTGCCACTGGCACAGTGAAGTATTGGTTGATGAGATCACTGAGCTATTAAAGGCTATTCCTTTCAGAATATAGTGGGGCCACAGCATAGCAAAGCCAACAGTAATGGGTGGCATTAGGGTTGGTTGCTAAGTCCTGAGGGTTTTCGATATCCCTCACATTGGCTCTTAGTGATCCCAGCCTCTTTATAGTTCCTTCTCATTGTGATCAGAACCTATGAAGATCTAGGTCTCCAGTATGTACTTCCCGATGTTTCAAACCCCCAGGAAGCATAGAAAAAGTAGTTGCTCCCACACAAAAAAGCTTCCAGCTTTTCCCATCTTGGGTACACACATATATGGGGGTTTCTTGCAGGACACTCCTCAACTTCGGGTGTGCAGACCCTAAGCCTCACCCTCCAAGGCTGCTTCTAGGACACGGTTTAGATTCACAAGTCCCGTGTCCTTCACTTTCAGGTAATCTCTCCCTCTGTATCTCTAGGTTGGGGATATCTCAGGAGTCAAGGCCTACCACTAACTTACGGTGATCAAAGACAAGGTTCGGCCACCAGGTATGAGGTGGGTATCCTTCTGTAGTGGACCAACCGACATGACATTCCCAGTGGCTGAGAGTGCTTGCCAACTGACTTTGATAGGGGTGCTGAAGCTTAGCACGGGAAGGAAGATACACCATAGTCATCTCATGGTTCCTCTGGCCTTGCAGAAGGGCAGGCCTTCCTGAGCTTGAGCAGGTTGCTCGGTTGTCAAACGGTTTCTATCCAGTTGGTGTCAGGTGCAGGTGCTCATCTGATGTGAGTTCTATGAACCCAGAAAGTTTACTGGCCATCCGGATGGTCAGCTACATGAGGAATGGCCCTTTCCACTTTGCTCTCAAGTTTTCATCAATGCCTCTTAACATATACCTAATCTCCAAATTGGTACTTGTGGAAACTCTGGGGTAAGTGCATTATACGGGGCACTAAGTTTAGGTCACAGTTCCTGTTGTCTGATATAGAAAGCTTGCAATCAAGCCATAAGATTCTTGTCAGCCTGAAAAGTCACTCTGGAGGAGGGGGGTCAAGAGCTGGGGTCAAGGGAGTGGGGGTCCCATACAGCATCTCAAAGGGAGTTAGATTGAAATGATAGGGGGAATTTCTAGCCCTAAATAATACCACGGGAAGGAGCCCCATCCAGTCTGTGCCAGTCTCTAAGGACAATTTGGTTAAGGTCTCCTTCAGGGTCCAATTCATCCTTTATACTTGCCCTGAACGTTGGGGATGGTATGCACAATGGAGTTTCCAATCTGTCCCCAGAAAGTTACCCACTGAAAAACTTACCTGAGAAAGAAACTAAGGCTGGCCCATTATCTGAGCTGATGGTTTTTAGGCATACTAAATCGAGGAAGTATCTCTTTTATTATCTTTTTCATGACCACCTGTGTGGTTTCTCTCTTGGTAGGTTAGGCTTCTTCCCATCGAGAAACAGTATATACAAAGACTAGGAGGTACTTTTACCCATATTTTCCTGGTCTGATTCAGTAAAATCAACTTACCAAAATATTCCCCCTTAGCCTTTATTCTGGTGCGTTAGTGGGATAGGCATTTACCTTCTGATAAGCTTCATAATTTCTAGTTATCATGTCTGCTAGTTTTCCTAGATTTAAAATAACTACACCCGACCCCTTGATGTCCTGTTCTAGTTTTCAGCTGCCAAGGTGGGTATATCTGTGCATTTGTGCAAGCAGTTCAAGGGCATGCTGTTCTAGTAGAATGGTTATCCCCTCCAGTGTCTTCCAATGTCCACTTTTGTCCAAATAGTGGGACACTCTTGAATCAGCTTAAGCTCATGATCAGTATACCGAGGTGGTGGCCAGCCATTTCTCAAGTTCCAATCTGGGCTCTCTTCTTCTGGGTGGTGGTTTATCAAAAGAATAGCCTTTATTTCTTTCATTGCTATTTTCCTGGTCACCCAGTTAGTGGTTCCCACTAGCTTTGGGATCCTCACACTTCTGGTGCCCAGGGCAATGAATTATACTCATTTTTTTCCAGTTTCACAAGGGCCTGTAGTAGGACAAATATCTCAGGTTTGTTCTTGATGATCTTGCCTTCCAAGGTTAGGAGTCCCTTCTTGTTGATAAATGGCCCCATGCATGTGCACAATCATGAAAGGATACCTGCTGTACCACTGTAGCCCAGCTTTCCATTGGCCAAGAACCTACACTGTCTCTCAGATTTTGCATGGGGCGATAATCCTGAGTACCAGGTTTCTTTACAGGCAACAGGGGTGTGTTCCAAGCACTTGTCAGGACCCCCAGTTGTAGCAGCCTGTCAATGTGAGGCTTAACTTTCTCATGCCTCCCACAACATCAGGTACTTGTGCACAGAGATGGCATCAGCCTGGGTCTTAAGCTCCACATACAGTGGCCTACCCATGATGTAGCCTGACCATTTCATCCCAAGTAAGAGGAAACTTTTCCAGCCACCAAGCAATATCCTCTATCTTTTGGGTTTTGGTCTCAAACAATTTGTACTTGTTCTCCAGTCTAATATTAAAGATCTGGACAGGTTCTCCAGCAGGCCCCCTCAATAGAGGGCCCTCGGGAAGAAAGTGGATCTGAGCCCCCATCTTGGAGAAAGGGATAGGGGCAAGAGATTATGAACAAGTGGGATATCCAGCTCTCTACCTAATTATTTGGGTAGTCCATGAAAATTGTTTAGTCCTAGTGGCCCCTTGGGCCCACGATTTTTTGCTGGTGACTGGTCTATCAGCTTGGAGGAAGACTGAGTGTTGGGCCCCAGTATCCACCAAGAATTAGGTGGGTTTCCCCTCCACTTTCAAGGATTCATTGTGCTTAGGGAGGGGTTCCAAACCCTGTTGCTGTCTTCCCCCAGGGCTAACACCTTCACCATTTGGGGGTGCATTTCCAAAGTCCTGGGATTTCCTGTCCCGGTTTCCACTTGTTGAGGCACTCTTGGGCCCAGTGGCCCCTCTCCTTGCAATATGCACACTGGTCCATTTCAAGGGGTTTTCTGTTTCTCTTTGGTTGGAATCCCTTATCTGCTTTCCCTAACTACTATAGTAAAGATTCGCTGTAGTTTCCTTTCCTGTCACTTTTCATCTCCATTTCATCTTCTTCTTTTTTTTTTTTTTTTTTTTTTTTTAGTTTCCAACCACATTTTTTTTTTATTAACTTGAGTATTTCTTACATACATTTCGAATGTTATTCCCTTTCCCGGTTTCCGGGCAAACATCCCCCTCCCCCCTCCCCTTCCTTATGGGTGTTCCCCTCCCAACCCTCCCCCCATTGCCGCCCTCCCCCCATAGACTAGTTCACTGGGGGTTCAGTCTTAGCAGGACCCAGGGCTTCCCCTTCCACTGGTGCTCTTACTAGGATATTCATTGCTACATATGGGGTCAGAGTCCAGGGTCAGTCCATGTATAGTCTTTAGGTAGTGGCTTAGTCCCTGGAAGCTCTGGTTGCTTGGCATTGTTGTACTTTTGCGGTCTCGAGCCCCTTCAAGCTCTTCCAGTTCTTTCTCTGATTCCTTCAATAGGGGACCTATTCTCAGTTCAGTGGTTTGCTGCTGGCATTCGCCTCTGTATTTGCTGTATTCTGGCTGTATCTCTCAGGAGCGATCTATATCCGGCTCCTGTCGGTCTGCACTTCTTTGCTTCATCCATCTTGTCTAATCGGGTGGCTATATATGTATGGGCCACATGTGGGGCAGGCTCTGAATGGGTGTTCCTTCAGTCTCTGTTTTAATCTTTGCCTCTCCCTTCCCTGCCAAGGGTATTCTTTTTCCTCATTTAAAGAAGGAGTGAAGCATTCACATTTTGATCATCCGTCTTGAGTTTCGTTTGTTCTAGGGATCTAGGGTAATTCAAGCATTTGGGCTAATAGCCACTTATCAATGAGTGCATACCATGTATGTCTTTCTGTGATTGGGTTAGCTCACTCAGGATGATATTTTCCAGTTCCAACCATTTGCCTACGAATTTCATAAACTCGTTGTTTTTGATAGCTGAGTAATATTCCATTGTGTAGATGTACCACATTTTCTGTATCCATTCCTCTGTTGAAGGGCATCTGGGTTCTTTCCATTTTCTGGCTATTATAAATAAGGCTGCGATGAACATAGTGGAGCACGTGTCTCTTTTATATGTTGAGGCATCTTTTGGGTATATACCCAAGAGAGGTATAGCTGGATCCTCAGGCAGTTCAATGTCCAATATTCTGAGGAACCTCCAGACTGATTTCCAGAATGGTTTTACCAGTCTGCAATCCCACCAACAATGGAGGAGTGTTCCTCTTTCTCCACATCCTCGCCAGCATCTGCTGTCACCTGAGTTTTTGATCTTAGCCATTCTCACTGGTGTGAGGTGAAATCTCAGGGTTGTTTTGATTTGCATTTCCCTTATGACTAAAGATGTTGAACATTTCTTTAGGTGTTTCTCAGCCATTCGGCATTCCTCAGCTGTGAATGCTTTGTTTAGCTCTGAACCCCATTTTTTAATAGGGTTATTTGTTTCCCTGCGGTCTAACTTCTTGAGTTCTTTGTATATTTTGGATATAAGGCCTCTATCTGTTGTAGGATTGGTAAAGATCTTTTCCCAATCTGTTGGTTGCCGTTTTGTCCTAACCACAGTGTCCTTTGCCTTACAGAAGCTTTGCAGTTTTATGAGATCCCATTTGTCGATTCTTGATCTTAGAGCATAAGCCATTGGTGTTTTGTTCAGGAAATTTTTTCCAGTGCCTATGTGTTCCAGATGCTTCCCTAGTTTTTCTTCTATTAGTTTGAGTGTGTCTGGTTTGATGTGGAGGTCCTTGATCCACTTGGACTTAAGCTTTGTACAGGGTGATAAGCATGGATCGATCTGCATTCTTCTACATGTTGCCCTCCAGTTGAACCAGCACCATTTGCAGAAAATGCTATCTTTTTTCCATTGGATGGTTTTGGCTCCTTTGTCAAAAATCAAGTGACCATAGGTGTGTGGGTTCATTTCTGGGTCTTCAATTCTATTCCATTGGTCTATCTGTCTGTCTCTGTACCAATACCATGCAGTTTTTATCACTATTGCTCTGTAATACTGCTTGAGTTCAGGGATAGTGATTCCCCCTGAAGTCCTTTTATTGTTGAGGATAGCTTTAGCTATCCTGGGTTTTTTGTTATTCCAGATGAATTTGCAAATTGTTCTGTCTAACTCTTTGAAGAATTGGATTGGTATTTTGATGGGGATTGCATTGAATCTGTAGATTGCTTTTGGTAAAATGGCCATTTTTACTATATTAATCCTGCCAATCCATGAGTATGGGAGATCTTTCCATCTTCTGAGGTCTTCTTCAATTTCTTTCCTCAGTGTCTTGAAGTTCTTATTGTACAGATCTTTTACTTGCTTGGTTAAAGTCACACCGAGGTTCTTTATATTATTTGGGTCTATTATGAAGGGTGTCGTTTCCCTAATTTCTTTCTCGGCTTGTTTCTCTTTTGTATAGAGGAAGGCAACTGATTTATTTGAGTTAATTTTATACCCAGCCACTTTGCTGAAGTTGTTTATCAGCTTTAGTAGTTCTCTGGTGGAACTTTTGGGATCACATAAATATACTATCATGTCATCTGCAAATAGTGATATTTTGACCTCTTCTTTTCCGATCTGTATCCCATTGATCTCCTTTTGTTGTCTGATTGCTCTGGCTAGAACTTCAAGAACTATATTGAATAAGTAGGGAGAGAGTGGGCAGCCTTGTCTAGTCCCTGATTTTAGTGGGATTGCTTCAAGTTTCTCTCCATTTAGTTGAATGTTAGCAACTGGTTTGCTGTAAATGGCTTTTACTATGTTTAGGTATGGGCCTTGAATTCCTATTCTTTCCAGGACTTTTATCATGAAGGGGTGTTGAATTTTGTCAAATGCTTTCTCAGCATCTAATGAAATGATCATGTGGTTCTGTTCTTTCAGTTTGTTTATATAATGGATCACGTTGATGGTTTTCCGTATATTAAACCATCCCTGCATGCCTGGGATGAAGCCTACTTGATCATGGTGGATGATTGTTTTGATGTGCTCTTGAATTCGGTTTGCCAGAATTTTATTGAGTATTTTTGCGTCGATATTCATAAGGGAAATTGGTCTGAAGTTCTCTTTCTTTGTTGTGTCTTTGTGTGGTTTAGGTATAAGAATAATTGTGGCTTCGTAGAAGGAATTCGGTAGGGCTCCATCTGTTTCAATTTTGTGGAATAGTTTGGATAATATTGGTATGAGGTCTTCTATGAAGGTTTGATAGAATTCTGCACTAAACCTGTCTGTACCTGGGCCCTTTTTGGTTGGGAGACCTATAATGACTGCTTCTATTTCCTTAGGAGTTATGGGGTTGTTTAACTGGTTTATCTGTTCCTGATTTAACTTCGATACCTGGTATCTGTCTAGGAAATTGTCCATTTCCTGAAGATTTTCAAATTTTGTTGAATATAGGTTTTTATAGTAAGATCTGATGATTTTTTGAATTTCCTCTGAATCTGTAGTTATGTCTCCCTTTTCATTTCTGATTTTGTTAATTTGGACGCACTCTCTGTGTCCTCTCGTTAGTCTGGCTAAGGGTTTATCTATCTTGTTGTTTTTCTCAAAGAACCAACTTTTGGTTCTGTTGATTCTTTCTATGGTCCTTTTGGTTTCTACTTGGTTGATTTCAGCTCTGAGTTTGATTATTTCCTGCCTTCTACTCCTCCTGGGTGTATTTGCTTCTTTTAGTTCTAGAGCTTTTAGGTGTGCTGTCAAGCTGCTGACATATGGTCTTTCCTGTTTCTTTCTGCAGGCACTCAGCGCTATGAGTTTTCCTCTTAGCACAGCTTTCATTGTGTCCCATAAGTTTGGGTATGTTGTATCTTCATTTTCATTAAATTCTAAAAAGATTTTAATTTCTTTCTTTATTTCTTCCTTGACCAGGTTATCATTGAGTAGAGCATTGTTCAATTTCCACGTATATGTGGGCATTCTTCCCTTACTGTTATTGAAGACCAGTTTTAGGCCGTGGTGGTCCGATAGCACGCATGGGATTATTTCTATCTTTCTGTACCTGTTGAGGCCCGTTTTTTGACCAATTATATGGTCAATTTTGGAGAAAGTACCATGAGGAGCTGAGAAGAAGGTATATCCTTTTGCTTTAGGATAGAATGTTCTATAAATATCCGTTAAGTCCATTTGGCTCATGACTTCTCTTAGTCTGTCGACATCACTGTTTAATTTCTGTTTCCATGATCTGTCCATTGATGAGAGTGGGGTGTTGAAATCTCCCACTATTATTGTGTGAGGTGCAATGTGTGTTTTGAGCTTTAGTAAGGTTTCTTTTACGTATGTAGGTGTCCTTGTATTTGGGGCATAGATATTTAGGATTGAGAGTTCATCTTGGTGGATTTTTCCTTTGATGAATATGAAGTGTCCTTCCTTATCTTTTTTGATGACTTTTAGTTGGAAATTGATTTTATTTGATATTAGAATGGCTACTCCAGCTTGCTTCTTCTGACCATTTGCTTGGAAAGTTGTTTTCCAGCCTTTCACTCTGAGGTAATGTCTGTCTTTGTCTCTGAGGTGTGTTTCCTGTAGACAGCAGAATGCAGGGTCCTCGTTGCGTATGCAGTTTGTTAATCTATGTCTTTTTATTGGGGAGTTGAGGCCATTGATGTTGAGAGATATTAAGGAATAGTGATTATTTCTTCCCGTTATATTCATATTTGGATGTGAGGTTATGTTTGTGTGCTTTCATTCTCTTTCTTTTGTTGCCAAGATGATTAGTTTCTTGCTTCTTCTAGGGTATAGCTTGCCTCCTTATGTTGGGCTTTACCATTTATTATCCTTTGTAGTGCTGGATTTGTAGAAAGATATTGTGTAAATTTGGTTTTGTGTTGGAATATCTTGGTTTCTCCATCAATGTTAATTGAGAGTTTTGCAGGATACAGTAACCTGGGCTGGCATTTGTGTTCTCTTAGGGTCTGTATGACATAAGTCCAGGATCTTCTGGCCTTCATAGTTTCTGGCGAGAAGTCTGGTGTGATTCTGATAGGTCTCCCTTTATATGTTACTTGACCTTTTTCCCTTACTGCTTTTAATATTCTTTCTTTATTTTGTGCGTTTTGTGTTTTGACAATTATGTGATGGGAGGTGTTTCTTTTCTGGTCCAGTCTATTTGGAGTTCTATAGGCTTCTTGTATGTCTATGGGTATCTCTTTTTTTAGGTTAGGGAAGTTTTCTTCTATGATTTTGTTGATGATATTTACTGGTCCTTTGAGCTGGGAGTCTTCACTCTCTTCTATGCCTATTATCCTTAGGTTTGATCTTCTCATTGAGTCCTGGATTTCCTGTATGTTTTGGACCAGTAGCTTTTTCCGCTTTACATTATCTTTGACAGTTGAGTCAATGATTTCTATGGAATCTTCTGCTCCTGAGATTCTCTCTTCCATCTCTTGTATTCTGTTGGTGAAGCTTGTATCTACAGCTCCTTGTCTCTTCTTTTGGTTTTCTATATCCAGGGTTGTTTCCACGTGTTCTTTCTTGATTGCTTCTATTTCCATTTTTAATTCCTTCAACTGTTTGATTGTGTTTTCCTGGAATTCTTTCAGAGATTTTTGTGTCTCCTCTCTATGGGCTTCTACTTGTTTATTTATGTTTTCCTGGAATTCTTTCAGGGATTTTTGCGATTCTTTCAGGCATTTTTGCGATTCCTCTCTGTAGGCTTCTACTTGTTCTCTAAGGGAGTTCTTCATGTCTTTCTTGAAGTCCTCCAGCATCATGATCAAAAATGATTTTGGAACTAGATCTTGCTTTTCTGGTGTGTTTGGATATTCCATGTTTGTTTTGATGGGAGAATTGGGCTTTGATGATGCCATGTAGTCTTGGTTTCTGTTGCTTGGGTTCCTGCGCTTGCCTCTCGCCATCAGATTATCTCTAGTGTTACTTTGTTCTGCTATTTCTGACAGTGGCTAGACTGTCCTATAAGCCTGTGTGTCAGGAGTGCTGTAGACCTGTTTTCCTCTCTTTCAGTCAGTTATGGGGACAGAGTGTTCTGCTTTCGGGCATGTAGTTTTTCCTCTCTACAGGTCTTCAGCTGTTCCTGTGGGCCTGTGTCTTGAGTTCACCAGGCAGCTTTCTTGCAGCAGAAAATTTGGTCTTACCTGTGGTCCTGAGGCTCAAGTTCGCTCGTGGGGTGCTGCCCACGGGCTCTCTGCAGCGGCAGCAACCAGGAAGACCTGTGCCGCCCCTTCCGGGAGCTTCAGTGCACCAGGGTTCCAGATGGTCTTTGGCTTTTTCCTCTGGCGTCCGAGATGTGTGTGCAGGGAGCAGTCTCTTCTGGTTTCCCAGGCTTGTCTGCCTCTCTGAAGGTTTAGCTCTCCCTCCCACGGGATTTGGGTGCAGAGAACTGTTTATCCGGTCTGTTTCTTTCAGGTTCCGGAGGTGTCTCAGGCAGGTGTCCTGCTGCTCCTGGGCCCTCCCCCACGAGAGCCCAGAGGCCTTATACAGTTTCCTCTTGGGCCAGGGATGTGGGCAGGGGTGAGCAGTGTTGGTGGTCTCTTCCGCTCTGCAGCCTCAGGAGTGCCCACCTGACCAGGCGGTTGGGTCTCTCTCTCACCGGGTCTGGGAGCAGAGAGCTGCTGCGAGCCGGGATCCGCGGGTGTGGGACTTCTGGTAAACACAGAACGTGCCGGGTCCTAGAGAAATTCTGCTTCCGTGTGTCCCAAGCTCACCAGGCAGCTTTCTTGCAGCAGAAAATTTGGTCTTACCTGTGGTCCCGAGGCTCAGGTTCGCTCGTGGGGTGCTGCCCAGGGGCTCTCTGCAGCGGCAGCAACCAGGAAGACCTGTGCCGCCCCTTCTGGGAGCTTCAGTGCACCAGGGTTCCAGATGGTCTTTGGCTTTTTCCTCTGGCGTCTGAGATGTGTGTGCAGGGAGCAGTCTCTTCTGGTTTCCCAGGCTTGTCTGCCTCTCTGAAGGTTTAGCTCTCCCTCCCACGGGATTTGGGTGCAGAGAACTGTTTATCCGGTCCGTTTCTTTCAGGTTCCGGCAGTCCATTTCATCTTCTTACTTTCTCTTTCTCTGCTCCTTCTCTTCTTCTGTCTCCCTGTTATGATAGACTTTCTCAGCAACCTGGATTAAATCCCTCAATGATTTATCTGTAGTCCTTCTAGCCTCTGAAACTGTTTCCTGATATCTCTACTAGCCTGATCTATAAAAGTCATAGTCACAGTAGCTTTATGCTCCTCACTTCTGGGGTCATAGGATGTATATTGGTGGAATGTCTCCATGAGCTGCTCCAGAAATGCAGTAGGTGACTCATCTGATCCCTCTCTAACTTTCATCAAATTTGTGTGCCGCTGAGCAGCTGCCTTGAGACCTGACAACAGAGCCTGTTGGTAGACCTTGAGGTACTCCTTACCTTTAGCTGAATTACAGTCCTAATCAGGGTGGATTAAAGGGAATCCTGTATCAATGACTGCTGGGTTTTCCTAGGGAGCCCTCTTGTCTGAGGGCACATTGTTTCTGGTCTCATTAAGGATTCTTTCTCTCTCCTCAGTGTACAGAGGACCCTCATAAGCTGTTGTATGCCATCCCAGGGGAGTTAATGGGTAAACAGGACACTTTCAATAGGATTAATCATACTATTGGGATTCTCTGAGAAAGGGAGATGCTGAGACTTTGAATTGTATAGGTCAGCAGATGAGAATGGCCAATATTGCATAACCTGATTGCCCTTATCATGTGGATGCTTTAGCTTCCTCATTATCCATATGCCCTCAGCAGGAGAGCCACCACCATATCAGGGGAGGTGGCTTTCCAAATTTGGGTGAACATGGAGGGACCGAAAAGTTGTGGGGCTCCTTCTGCTGCTCCCTGCAGTAAAGGGAGATACAAGAGCCCTGGCTCTGTATGGAGCTGGTGGGGCCATGGGGGCAAGGGTAGGGGATACAGAGGAGGAGGATCTTGGAGCAACAGGTCTGCTGTTAAAGGGTATTGAAGGATTCACTTCTTCTCAGGTCCAGATCCCTCCTACTATGTTTCCTTTTGCCTGCTGGCCAGAACCTTTGAGGTGGTTCTTGGGGAAAGAAAGGCTTTCATCTATGGAGGAAGGGGGTCCTCTAATATATTCTTGCAAGTTATTATGTAGGATACATACCTGGTCAGGGTGACCATGCAGTCCCTGTCTAAAATTCCTCCCTACAACTGCCCTAATAACCAGCAAGTCGAAGGTACCTGTGGGGGTCCAGGAGAAGGGGGCAGGCACCATACACCAAAGGCAAGTCACTCTGAGGAACACAGGGTGACCAATTTGCCCTTTCTTTTCTACAACAGACAGGTTCTCCTCTGTCCTTAACTTCCTTCCAATGCATCACTTCAGTGGGATAGACTCATGTTCAAAAATATCGTCAGTCCAAGTCCAAGAACAGAGAACGAAATAACCAATAAACACAGAAACTGAACCCTTCAAGACTTCAGGAGGTGAATTAGAGTGCAACTCGGCCAGAATTGGCTGGCTGCTATAACAGCACACTCAGAAAGGAAGAAAGTCCTCCTGACTCCCTCTGGGGAGTATGAAGCATCCTCCAGACCTACCACAGTCACAATGATTTGGCACATCTGCCTGTGGTTAATTGACCATCCTATTAGGTAGCCCTCTCAGTTATCTCCCTTGCTTGAGAGCCAAAGTGAAAGGGAAGAACAGAGAAGTACTCACTCTACAAAATTCAGACACTCAGACTTGAGCTCAAGCCTGGTCATCTGATCCAGGTGGTCTTGAGTGCTCACTTGTGGGTCTCGGATCTTGGACAAGCCCCCAAATGTAAAGCCCGAGATGGTCTTTACCCTGCCAGGAGACCCCAAGTGAGACAACAAGACTCAGGATCAATGCAAAAGCAAGAGGTTTATTTTTCCAGTGCACTGGGAACCACATTCAGCAGTCTCTCAAGCAAGGTACTGGAGGTGATCCCAACTCTAACTTACAATACAATTTATCTATTTTTAGAGGGTAGATTACAGTAACAGCAGTCATCCTGGGAGGGTACCTTCATGCCCCAGAGGAACCAGGTACTCTTCAGCCAGTACATTTTATGTTTTGTTTTTTGTTTTTTTTTTTGTTTTTTTCTGGGAAGTGTTCTGTCAGAGTCATTTCTGGGAAATCATTCTGGGGCTGGAAGCAGGAAGCTCTCCCTTGGGGCCTAAGGCCATTTTCTAGAGCCATTTTAGGGTTGGGTCAGAGTTGCTTAATCTTGATAGGAGAGAAAAAGAGAAACAAGTTGTTAATGGGTTTTAAGAAAATGTCTAAAAGTTAGTTGAAAGATGTGTAAGAAATATTAAATGTCTTTTCTATCAAACACTATAATACTTGAATTTTGAACAAGGAATTCAAATCTTTTTGTTTCTTTCTCCCCAACTTATGAGACTTTTATGAAAATGTTTTAATCTTCCCCACCCAGGAAAGTCTTTGTTTACTGAAAGGCCCCCAGTTGTATTCCAGTAATTTGATGGCCTGGAGCAGTGACTTTTCTTTCTTTTTGCCATCATTTCCTGTGTGCCAGTTCTTTTAAGAACAGGCAACTGAATAAGACTGTAGTGTCAGGCCCAGTAAATTGGGAAAAGACAGTCATTACCTGAGTTAGAATAAAAGCCAAAACAAATGTATTTCTTAGTTGTCTGTAGTTGTCTGTGTAAGCTTGAGGCCAGGCCTGAAACATACACAGTAACAACATACTGACTAAGCAGGTTGTACTTTTGGTTTAGGAATTTTATTTGCATGTGGATACCTATATGTACATATATACATGTATGTACCTATGTATCTATGTAATAACAATTAATGAAAACAGAAGAAATGAATTGGAAAGAGCAAGGAATGGGTATGGTAGAGTTTAGAGGGAGGAAATGAAGAAGAAAACAATGTAATTATATTATAATCACAAAAAAAAGTGATTTGGAAAAGAACCAAGTATACTTCCTGTCATATATGTTACACTTTGGAGTAGACCCTCTTGATCCAGAAAAATTTGCTTCATCCAGACATTAAAAAAAGTCTGTCCCAATTGAGCTTAATTTCTTAAATGCAGTAATGTGACAATACCAAGCAAGGGCAGAATAGCTCACTGACAAGAAATTTAAATTAACATAAGAAAGAGGAAATCTTAGTTATTCAAAAGTCAAAGAAGAATTTTGGGGCAATGGAAACCACATCCACAAATTCTCAAAAGTGGTCAAAAGATTCATGGTTCATATGATATGTGAACAGAAAAGAACCAAAGTCAAAAAAGAAAATATAGAATACATGATATAGGTACTAAGCTGTTTGTGGTTGCTATAGAGCAGTGCTTTAGTGTGGGAGGGTACAGAGTGCTTATGTGAGGAATGCATTGTGGTTTAATTACATTTTTCTGGGAATTTTGTAAGGGTAATGAATTAGAGAGAGGAAATTAAAAGCTTTTCTTAAGACATGTTTAATGAATCAAAGCAAGAAATGAAAATGTGGCATAAAGCAGTGGCTATAGAAATATAAGTGGGTGACTTAAAGATATATTTGTAGATACGCCTCATAAAGTAATATTATAATTGCTTCTCTTTATCCATTCCCAGACCAGAATCCACTGAATGGAGAATTGACATCTTATTAATTTTTAACTTTACTCCCAGGTGAGTTTATTTAATGAAAAACATGTTTTAATAGCTTATGGTATCTGGTACATGGAGTTCAGTCAATAAATCTTAGAGTAGATCTTTCTATGCTTGGTGAAACCCTTGCTAACTTTGGTATATTAAAATATTGTGAAGAGGATCATATCTTCCTTTTCAATTCCCATTCAAGATCTTACATGATCTTCAGCAGCATTCTTTTAGCATTTTTATCTTTTTGTTTTTCTCTCATATGGAATGTCTTGCTTTTTATTGCTAATTTTATATACTACTTATTTCTGTCACCTTCCTCTGAATTTTCATTAGCCATTTTATGTCCGGTTTGTAATGTGATAACATTATAATCCTGTGAACACATCATCATTTTGTATATCAATAAAACACTAGATTTTGTATTATTTCTATATATTTTCTTCTAAAGTAATATATTTTAGGCTTATTTCTTTTTCATTCTAAGTAGTAGGATCCAAAGACACAAATGTGCTCTTACAGGAGAAAAAAATCATATATACATATATCCCATTATATCCCATAGCTTAAAATAAAGTGGTGTGAATTACTTCCTTGCCTTTGTCCATGGTGAAACTTATCTATCATTGTCTTTCCTTTTGTATAAGCTATTGTAATTTTCTTATATTTTATTCTTGGCAGTTTGGTATTTTGCTATCTCCAGTAGAGCTTAGTGTGAATTACATTTGTTCTTTCAAATTACTTATAAAAAAGAAAAAGAAAAAAAACAGATTAGGCTGACCCCTAGGAGATTTCTCCATTTGTAGGTTTTGTGCAGAGCAATTGTCTCTACACTATGTTTCTTGTCTGTAATTCACCTTTCTTTTCCAGACAAAAATAGTCTTCTTGACTTAAGTAACAGCAAATGAAGTTTACAAAAAGGTATTTTGAAATGAAAATGATGCAAACATGTGTTCTAGTGTTTCCACATTATTGTCAATTAAACTTTAATCTGATTAATTCAATATGGTTTCCCTTATAGAATTTGAATTCTTTGCTCATGAATATGTCACTTCAGCTATGTGTTTGTGTTTATATTTTATGATGTTGTTTGGTATATTTGTAAAATTTGAAATTCCCACCAAAACCTTTCTATAAATACCAACTAACATTATTTCTACATTTCCAATGACTATTTACACCATTAGCCATTAGCTTCGAAATCATAAAATCATATCCTTTTCAGTTTTCCTAAGACTAATCAATTAAATCCATAAATCTATAGCATTCTATAATTTCTGTATGTCTCTCTGTTTTCTCTCTGTGTTTGTCTGTCTGTATCTGTCTGTCTCTCCTCTCTCTCTCTCTCTCTCTCTCTCTCTCTCTCTCTCTCTCTCTCTCTCACCATGAAGTATGTAGCTTCTAACTCTTGTTCCCAATACCTATATGACTTGGTGGGCTTTGAGTCTGTTAGGCTCAGCAGAATACACAAATAAAAGAAAGATCCCCTCCATCATTATTTATCTATAACACCTACTTAAGTGGTAAAAGTCTCTACCCCACTCACTGTTAGTTTTGCATAGGCTTGGTGCATATGAATTACAGTTAATGTGAGTTAAAGACTGCAATAGTTTTATTCAGTCTAGAGAATGGCATTTCATAGCTCTTAACCCTATCTTCTGCCTCTTATATACTCCCACATCCTTCTTTCTGCAGAAGGGAGGGAATAAGTAACTTGTTTAGGAATTGGACTCAAATCATTTCGTATTTTCTGGATCTTGGATTGCCATGAGTCTGCATTCACCACCATTGATCTAAAAAGATGCTTCTCTGATTAAGTTCGTCACCTACGTTCTACAGTATCCAAAACTACATTTGTCTTAGAGTATATACATAGGTATTTAGAAGGGAGTTTGCTCCTAAGCCAGTTTAGTTACTACAAGAAATAGACTACTCCCATGGGCCTACAACATCCCCAGACTGGATTGTTAGCCACGTTTATAATGCCATATATTGGTTTACCCCTTAGCTATAGAGAGGCTCTGGAATCCACTCAGAAGGCAACTGTCAATTCCACAAGAGTCAAGCACACTATAGAACTCCACAGAAAGTTCTCAAAACTACTTTTAGAAAGAAAGAAAGAAAGAAAGGAAGGAAGGAAGGAAGAAAGAAAGAGGAATGTCTAATAAATTCTTTATTCTTTAAAGAGCATTTTGCAATCCTTATCAATTAAGAAAATTTAAGTTACAATTATATTAAGACTGCATCTCACCTAAGTCTGAATGCCTATCACCAAGAACACAAATTACAACAAATGCTGTCCTGGAGATGATGAAAGGGTGAGACCCTGTACACTATTACACTATTGGTGGAAATGTAAGCCATTGTAATTACTTTGAAAATCAGTCTAGAAAGCCCCTCCCCACAAACCCACCATATATGTGTATATATATGTGTGTGTGTGTGTGTGTGTGTGTGTGTGTGTGTGTGTTTCAGCATTCCATTTAAGAATATACTCAAAGGACTCTCATATATCCTAAAGGATATAACTTATTCCAAGTATACTTTAACAATCCTACCCATTGTAGCCATATCCACAATAGATAGGATATGAAAACAGCCTCGATGCTTAAAAACTGCTGAATAAATAATAAAGATGTGATATGTATGCACAATGGAATATTATACAGCTGTAGAAAGTAATGAAACTTGTAAAGACATGGATAGAATTAGAAAAAAATCACATTAAGTGAAGTAACCAAAACCCATGAAGACAAATATCACATGTGTAGTTATCAATTAAGGAATGCAGTGGAAGAGTGTTACCATAAGTAAGTAGATATTGTAGAGCATAGGTGACAAGAGAGGAAAGGAAAGAACTTGGAGTGGAAAGAAACATATGGGTTAGCGAAATGAGGTGCAGAATGGGGTAAGGATTAACCAGAATAAATGCTTTGTAAACAAACAAGTTTGACAGTTCCCAGCCTTGGCTTGGAGAGGGGTTCTAAGGAAGCGGTATCTGGGACCAGCAAGTCAAATGATTTGAAGCTGGTCAAGAAGGATTTTCAGATTGCTTTTTTTCTTGAGATAGCTTTCTCTTGCAGTTACAAAAACTCCCTGGATTGTTCAACTCTTGCAGATCAAAAGTTCAGCCTTTTATTTACATCTCGATTCAGTCATTATCCCAGGCTCCCTTTTGTTTACCCATGAATCAGCATCTCATGATCTCTGCCCCATGATTCTTAGAAAATGGAAGCAAGCACATTTTTTAACACTACAAAAGTATTCAGAGTTTGGCCTATGTTTATTATGCACAGATAATAAGCCATCTGGGTGGCATCCCACACTGAAATCACATTCCTACCACTCCTGGGCATGGATCTAAATTCCCTCTGTTGAACTCAGGAATCCACCTGCCTTTGTAAGCACAAACAAACAAACAAACAAACAACAACAACAACAACAAAAACTTAGCTGGGTGAGATCTTGCCCTGTGATCACAACTACTCCCCAAATGTTTTTTATCTCCTTCCTTAGTATCTTTCCGACAAGGTGGCTCTGTTCTTTCAGATCTGTTAAACTCTTATAAAATTCATATTGCATCCTTACATATTACAGAGTTGAGATATTATATATTTTGAACTCATGTTTTCAGAGTTCTTTCCTACAGGGCTATCCGGAAGGTTTCAGTATTTACCATTTTACTGAGACATTAACCACACCCTAATCTCCTGGACTCAAACTGTCTCTGATTATCAAACTTGACAGAGAAAACATTCGCTGATAACCTTGACAGGGAGAGTATTTCTCAATAATTTTAGGAAGAAGAATGTTTCCCAACAGAGGAACATAAAGTAAAAAATATATTTTTTCATACAAACAAGCCTTGTACTATAGCAACCATTGACACTTGTGAAGGACCAACCCCTGCTGGCTTTGTTCCAGAAACTAGAACAATGTCACACCATCCCATACTGTAAGGCTCTAAGTGAACCTTGACTACTGGGAGACCCCAAGTTAGACACAAGTGAGACCCCCAAGTGCTTTCTCTAACTACTGTAGCCAAGATTCTCTGTAAATTCCTTTTCAGTTGCTTTTTATCACCCTTTCATCTTCTTACTTTCTCTTTCTCTGCTCCTTCTCTTTCTCCCTGTTATGGCAGAGTTTCTCAGCAACCTGAACTCAATGACTTATTCTGTATTCTGTAGTCCCTCTAACCTCTGAAGCTTTTTCCTGATATGTCTACTAACCTTCTCTATAAAAGCTCTATAAAAGTCAAAGTCACAGTAGCCTTGTGTTTCTTGCTGCTGGTGTCGGTTGTAGTGTGTATATTGGTGGAATGCCTTCATGAGCCACTCTATAAACACTAAGGGCAATTCATCTGGTCCCTGCTTAACCTCAAGTACCTTGGTCAAATTGGTGGGTTATCCTATGACCCAGCTTGAGACCTGACAACAGAGTCTGATGGTAGACCTTCAGGTGATCCTTACCTCCAGATGTATTAAAATCGCAGTCAGGACTAGTCAGGGGAAATCCTCTGTTGATGACAGCATGGTCAATAGAGGGTGCCACCATATCTGAGGGGACATTCTTTCTGGCTCCCTGCATTATCCTCTCTTGCTTTTTGGTCATGAAGTGCACTCTCATGAGTTGTTGGAGATCATCCCAGGTGGGCTGATGAGTAAATGAAACAGTCTGAGATTAATCAGCCCCTTGAGTTTATCTGAAAAAGGAGCTGTTGGGCCTTTCAGTTGTACAAGTCAGCTGAAAAGAAAGGCCAATATTGCAAGGCCTGATTGTGATCCTCATCTATGGGCCTATAGGCTCAGAGCGGGAGGTTCACTGTTGTATTGGGTGACGTGGCCCTTTGCTCCAAGTCCCAGTTCTGAGGGTCCCTCCCCCCTCCCCCTTGCGAGGGCTGGAGGAACAGGTAGGTAAAGGGATGCTGGATGAGGGCTCAAGGGAGATCCTTGAAAAGGGGCCATGGAAACTGGGACCATGGTAGGGAGGTAAGGGGGTTGAGGATCCATCGGTATCAGATCCACTCTGGAAGGGTCCCAGAGGATGTTCTTTACAGACCTGTTGGTCTCTACAGAGTTCTTCTCCTTCATGGCCAGGACTTGCAAGGGTCCTGGAGACAAAAATGCTTTTATCCAAGGTTGGGGGTCCTGCACTAGATCCATCCAGGTAACTATATAGGGCACTTGGTCTGGTTGCCTGAGGGATTCTGGTCTAAAAGACTCTTTCCTTTACTGCTTTGATTACCTGCAAATCAAGGGTCCTTATGGTTGGCCACCCTACTCTGAAGGTGGGCCATTTGGGGGAGCAGAGAGTAAGTAACCTGCCCTTCTTTATTACTACTGACAAGTTTTCTCCTCTTTACCAAACTTCCCTCCAGTGGTTAACTAGAATGTTTATCAGGGTAGATTTAGTCTGTCCCAGGTCCAAAAATAGCATCAGTCCAAGTCTAAATCCAAAAACAAAGAGAAAGATAATCAACGCACACACAGCTTGCCCCTGCCATGGGCACACAGAAAACAGGCAATCAGATGACTCAATGAACTTACCCTGGTATCCAGTCCAACAGGTGACCTGGCCAGTTTACACTGGTATCAAGTCTAACAGGTGACCCACCAGCTTATGCTGGTATCAAGTCTAACAGGTTCCAAGCAGAACAGAGTTCTCCTGACTCCCTCTGGGGGAAGAGGAGGGCTGAAGCATCCTTGTCCTCCAGACTCCCCATGGTCATGACCTTCAGACACATCTGCCAGCTGCAATTTGACAACATGAGACCAGAGGCTCTCTAACCCTTACAGATGCTTGCGAGCAAACCAAAAGCAAGACAGACAACATTGATACAGACCACATGGATACAGACAATAAGACAATATGGATACAGACAACCACAGTACCTAACATCAAGCTCAAGCTGTTACTTGGACCACCCTTCCTCTGACCACCATTTCTCAAGACCTCATATATGGGGGTGTGGCTTCCCTGCCAATGCACCAAATGTAAGGCTCAAAGTGAGTCTTAACTGCTGGGAACCCCCCCCCCCAAAGTGAGACACAAGAATGAAGTTCAATGCAAATTCAAGAGGTTTATTCTAGCTCATTGGGGGTTGACCCCCAATCAGCCCTTCTTGGCAAGTGAGCAGAAGGCGACTCCAAATGTCTATAATAAGCAGTTTTTATACTTTTTAGGGATACAGGTTACATCAGCAAGTTTACAGTTTAAACCTATTGGCTAAGCATATTGACATTTGAATCTATTGGCTAGCAAGCATGTGACATGCATTTGAACTGTATCTGAGACCAGAGGGTCAGGTGACTATCAGCCAGTACATTATGAGGTTTTTCAAGAATATCCCTGCTCCTCCTGAGAACTGTGGGTGGAGCATGGAACTTGACCTAGCCTTGGTCCAAGGTGGGAAGATGATACTTGGCCTAGTCTTGACTTGAGGTGGTGGGTGTAAGGCTGGGGAAAGCCTTTAGGGTCCTTCCATACATGGCCAAACAGGACTCAGTACTAGTTGGTTAAAAAAAAAACTTTAAATATTTGACAAGGATATGAATAAGAAGAGGAATAAAATTGGCAAGATCAATATTTTGTCTCCATGCCAAAAAATGTTCAAGTGAAAATATGGGAGTCAAATGCTAAAGAAATGAACTAAAAAGACAATTAGGGATTGTAAATATAGAAAACAAATTTGAAAGTTTTTCTGTAAGCAAAGGATGAATGGGTAATATTGAAGGACCCTACTGTTCTTATACCTACCTCCTTCAGGTCCAGGCTAAGCAAGTTCCATTTTCCACCCACAGGAACATTTTTTAGTTAAAATATTCTCAGAACGTACTGACTTATAGTCATCTGACTCTCTGGAAAGTCCCAGGTAGAGTTCAAATGGGTGTCATGATCTGCCCATACTTGCTAGCCAACAGATTTAAAGGTCAATATACTTAGTCAATAAGTTTGAATTGTAATCTTGCTGATGTAACCTGTGTCCAGAAAAAGTATATAAACTGCTTGTAATTCAGTGTTGCCTTTGCCTTCTAGTCACTCACCGTGATGGACCTATTGAGGGTTGCCCCAATGTGCTAGAAAATAAACCTCTTGCTTTTGCATCAGTCTGCCTCTTGGTGTTTCATGGGGAAGGGGAGGCATCTCAAAGCAAGTAACACTGACCAAGAGTCAGGGTCTTATAATACAATACAAAATTTAAGGAAAGAAATAATGAGTAGAAGGTTGTCTATGGATTCTTGTGTCAGTGTTATTGAAGAACTTCACTTTTTAAGGTTCCAGAGGGAGTAATTGCACAAGAAAGTGCTAGATAATCTTGAACTTTGGTAATAATGAAAAATTTATGTCATGACCACATTTTAGGCACACATCACTAAGGTGAAATTCATGACACTATATCTGAGTTAAAGTTAGAATCATGCTTTTGTAGGAATTATCTAAGATATGGATACTAAAGTGACTAAGATTAGTTAAGGATAATAATGATAGAATACTGATGCAATTTTCAAGTAAGAGAAAAAGGTGACAAAAATCACAATAGCTAACATAAGCATTTGACTTGGGTAGTATAATTCGGTGGAATATTCTTCAAAGGAGTTGAGAGTTCTGAAGTGAGAGAGATACTTTGCAAAAGGCAATGGGGAGTAGAAGGATATCTGTCTAAGTCTCTGACCTATTGATATGAGGAATATAAATGTAAGGGTAATTTTTCATTTATAGAGATAAAAAGGAATCAAAGTCCTGAGAGGTTATTTAAATTTGGATATGAGCAAATAGATAAAATGAACATTCAGTGAGATTTGGAATAAAATAGATATTTTCTATGACAGACTATGAACATTAGGGTTTATGGTGAAAGATTGTTTGACCCGAGTGCACTTGAAGATAAAAGATGAGTCTGAGATTAGGTTTCTGGTGAAAATTTAAAGATATAATCAATAAGCATCTTTATGTATTTTTTAATGTTTCCTAAAAGTTCTTTTTAAAATCTCCATGATGTTTTGACATTGTAGTACCTCAGAATCAAGAATAAACATATACATACAAGCAACAGTAAATAGACTTAGCAGATTGTATTCATATATTCACACACACACATATAATCATATACACAAATATATGCATATATACATATATAATTTTTGAAAGAGAAAATGTGCACAAATTTGGAAGAGGGTGGGAAGGGCACATGAAAACAAATGGATAGAGGAAAGGAGAGGAAATATATATATGTATATATATATAATTTATTTAAAAAAGGAAAAGAAATTATCATCTATGGCAAGGCATGGAAGAATATGCCTTTGTTTCTAGCATTTGTGAGGCAGAGGCAGGGAAATTCTGCATCTGAGGCCAGTCTGATCTGCATATTGAGTTCCACATAAGGTGTGAACTACATAGTAAAAATATCCCCTAAATAAAATAACATCCATGAAGTAAGTTTAAAGTGGTTTAGATCAAGGATCAAAAAATATAGTCTGTGAACTAATTGCAAGCTGATATCTAATTTTACAAATAAAATTTCACTGGAATATAACAACATCTACTAATTTTCAATATATGTAGTTGTTTTGTTATATAGACCGATATCCTATAAACATGAAAACATTTATCTGGTGCTAAGGAGACATAGTTTGGTAATATCTGGTCCAGGACTAAATCTATTATATTTTAGTGGGTTAGAATTTTCAATAATAATATGTATGCACCCTGCCAGAGACTCAGTTTGTTAGTCAGCTATGCCTGTTACTTGTCTGGAAGCTTTGTGGTTGCTTCAGGTGATTCTCACACAAAATCTTTTAACATCTAATGTACCCGCAAGGTGAGAATGTATATTATACATGAGGCCTACATATTATATATAGGATATGTATATATTAGAAATTATATATTAGATATGATATTTATATATAGAATATGTATGTATATAATCCTTAAAATATATTATATATATATTTTAAGGTTCCTTATCTGGAGATTGATTTAGTCAGTTGTGGGCCTGAAAATATATATGCCTAACAAATTATCTTTAGGGGCTTCTATTTTTCAGGATGTTTTTGGAAACTATCAACAAAATATGACTGATTAGTGGTTATGCTTACAATCCAAAAATATTACTTGTTCAAATTGTGTACTTCCTCTAAATATTGATCGACTTGGACTATTTTTTTTTAGTGAATTAATCACCCCACAACAAACTATCACTTTATAAGTTATAGTCTTTGTTTGGAAGGAGATATTTTGTGAGAAAGGAAGAGTCTTTCACAGGACAAGTGTGGAGAATATGATCAAAATGCATTTACCATATATATAATATATATAGTGTATATAATTGTGAAATAGGTTAATGTAGAGAGAGTCCTTGATAATGATCTGATTTTTAATTTAAAAATCTTACGCCATTTATTCATTCAACAAATATAGTAACCTACTTTTAAGGATTTACACATTAATTGAACAGGAAGGTAGATATTAGGCATTAAATTAATAAGCACATGAAGGAATCATTATGTATTTATTAAAATATAAAGAAATATTAATAGGAGTAATGAATGATTGTGGGATAGTGACAATTGAAGACCAAATTCTTCATGGAAGTGATTTTTAATTTTTTCAGATTGGTGCATTCTGTTCTGTGTGTACTTTACTGAACTATTGGTATACATCTGTTCCGAGAATCATGACCCTGAGTTCAGATGGGAGTAGATTGATGACACCATATTATTGTTCTGTTTGTATTGATCAATGAAAAGTTCATGCCTTCTTTGGCATCACAGACCTTTTTCTTCCTTCTGGTTTAGGTAGAACACACATGTGTATATATTCCAGACAGGATTCCAAAGAGATGGATATATGTGTGTATGTATGTTGCATACAGTTACTTTTAGCTTCTTTGTAAACATTACTACACAAAGATGAAGAAAGTATGCTACTTATTAAGGAAGGAAATTAAAAGAAGCAAAATATAAGGATCAAGTGTACAATTTTTAAAGATTTTTAATGCAAACTTTCATTCTCCTCTGACAATAATCCTACACAGGAGAAGTTTTATTATCATTTTACTTATAGTGAAACCGAGGCCTAGAGATGGGAGATGGAAATGCATAGCCTAAGGTCAAACTATCTGACATAATCTTTTTCCATTTCTTATTATAATAACAAGGTAGCTCACTCAGTTTTGTGCCTTGCCTTATCTTGCCTTTTCTCCTTTGTTCCCTGGGAGCCTGCTTATTTGCAGTTCAACAAGACTCCTGCAATTTCGATTTGCTTTCTCCAGCTGTTCCTGCTGTTTGAAAGTTAGGCCATCAAAGCTCAGTTTGAATCCTGCCACTTTAGCCATGGAAACCTTTATCATTTTAACTGCCCTACTTGGAGCTTTAACTATAGTCAAGTCCCATTCCTTCTCAGTGGAGAAAGTAGCAGATCAGGAACCTCATGTAGTTCAAGTGGCTTAACTGAAGATAGCTTACACTTTCAAAGGATGAGACCATGGTGTCTGTCGTAGTGGGAGAAACTTTATAGAGAAGAGCATTTTTCCACCACTGCCCTCTAAATGCTCCTTCCCTGCCTGACCATCATCTGTACCTATGGTTGTTATAAGGATTGCTCTGTGCAGAACAGACGTATCATAGCGTGCATCAACCTGGACCACTGTGCCAGGTTTTTGTTGTTGTTAAATATCACTAGACAATTTCCCCCTGCTATGACCATTTATAAGAGTTTTCAAATTCTCTTAATTCCTAGTCTAACTATCAAAACCCAAGTGGGTGGACTTTTCTCACATCTATTGTCTATCCCAAATGATAGATACTAAGATACTGATGCAGAAAGTTCAGAGCTTCACCACAGGCTATTTTTCTTTCTTTCTTTGTCTTTTTTCCCTCTTGAACTCTACCCTTTGCTTGGTATCCTTTAGTGATTTTCTCTTATTCTCAAACTAGTAGTCAAAAGAAACTGCAGTTGCTCAGGAGCTCCTAACAAAGGCTTTTCCAAGTTCATTTTGGATCTAGATGTAAGACATTTTTTCACATTCAGATTAATTTTCGCCTTTAGCTGAAGGCACTCACGATATCAAAAAAAATGTTTTCTCTCTACCACTGGACATTATAATTTTATTCCCACCCACTATTTTAGCCTACCCTGTCATTTTCTTATCACATTTACAAAACATCACACACACACACACACACACACACACACACACACACACACACACACACACACACACATATTCAAGTGTATGCATACTTTTCATTAAAACAACAGTATTTAAGTGTCCAGTAATAAATTTTGTATTAAAAACTATCTGATTCAAAATCTCACTTCACTACTCATGGTGTGTATGATCATGAACTACTTGCCACATCTCTCTGTATCTCAGAGCTTGCATCTGGAAGATGGAATAATTAAAATCATTTATTTACCTTAACTCTTTCCTCTCTGTTCCCATTTTTAAAAAATGAAAGATGTTAGAACATATGAGAATCACTTATTTTTCTGGTTCTGGAGACCAAATATGGCCTTTTGAATAAAGAAAAAAAATTGAAGAAACAAAAAAAGGGGAAAATTTTAGGCACAAGACTTGCTTTCAGTACTCTTCTGCTCTGCTTTGCCAAAGACTTTTATCTTATTTTTCAGGAAATTTCATTTAATTCCATAATAAAGTCTACATTGTAAAAGCCCCTATCTTCTGACCATTACATACCTGAAAGCTGCTAAATAAACTGAAATCCTAGCTATTCTGCTTAACTGTGTGAGGTGAGATGCAAAGCTTAAATCACTTCACATAGCTTCAACTAACTGGTGATGCTTCTCACACTGCTGGTTTCCATTGTCTCATATAATTCCAGGATGCTTTAGGACTAAGAAATGTCATCTTCTTACTCTAGTTCTTGTATTTAAACATTATCAGGGGTCTGTCTACACATTCTGATTTAGTTGAAGCATTCCCAGGAGAGAAAGCTCGCAATTCACATCTGTGTTACACATATCCTGAGAATTATGATAAGCCAGGCGTGGCCTATACTCACTGTAAGGAGCTCTCTTTCAATTATTCTTCTTTGGCTATTTCACACATGTATATAATATATATTTCATCATATTTCCCTGCCCATTACTCTTCTGTATCCTTCTACCTTATATGCTGAACTCCTTCATAAATTCCCTTCACTTTTTATGCCTTTTAGTTGTATTATTCAACCTCCCCCCTCTCTCTCCCTCCCGCCCTCCCTCCCCCCTTTCTCTCTCTCTCTCTCTCTCTCTCTCTCTCTCTCTCTCTCTCTCTGTGTGTGTGTGTGTATGTGTGTGTGTGTGTGTGTGTGTGTGTGTGTGACTCATTAAATATAATTAGGGTCTCTTGAATGAAGATGGGTAGAGGAATATTTCATGGATCTTGAGTGATTTACCTACCAGTGCGCCTATACCACCAAAAAATGCCCTACCCCCATTTCAACCATTAAATGCCAATAGGGCCTCTTGTATGGATGGGACCTCATGAATCTGTTTCAGACCTTGGGCAGAAGTTTGTATATATGTTCCATTATCACTTTACTCAGATTCTGCATTCTTTTGCCCATTAATTCTGAAAGCAAAGGCAAGCATGATAGGACCTTAGAGAAAGCAGAGGGGCCTGATAGGACTTTCTTTTTTTTTTTCCATTGAATATTTTATATATTTACATTTCAAATGTTATCCCCTTTCCCCCATCTCCTATACCCTTTCTTCCTTCCCCCTGCTTCTGTGAGGGTGCTCCTCCTCCCACCACTCCATTTGCACCTCACCATCCTGGTATTCCCCTACACTGGGGAAATCAAAGGGCTTCTCTAATGCCAGACAATGCCATCCTCTGCTATATATGCAGCTGGAGCCATGGGTCTCTCCATATATATTCTTTGATGGTGGTTTAGTCCCTGGGAGCTCCGGGGGGGGGGGTCTAATTGGTTGATATTGTTGTTCTTCCTATGGGGTTGCAAACCCCTTCAGCTCTTTCACTCCTTTCATCTAACTCCTCCATTAGGGTCCTTGTGCTCAGTCCAATGGTTGGCTACAAGCATATGACTCTGTATTTGTCAGGCTCTGGTAGAGCCTCTCAGCAGACAGCGATATCAGGATCCTGTCAGCATGTACCTCTTGGCCTCTGAAGAGTGACTGGGTTTGGTGACTGCATGTGGGATGGACACCTGTGTGTGGCAGTCTCTGGATGGCCTTTCCTTCAGTTTCTGCTCCACATTTTGTCTCCATATTTCCTCTTGTGAGTATTTTGTTCCCACTTATAAGAAGAACTGAAGCATCCATACTTTGATCTTTCTTCTTGAGATGCATATGGTCTGTGGGTTGTATCTTAAGTAATTCGAGATTTTGGGCTAATATCCACTTATCAGTGAGTGCATACCATGTGTGTTGACCTGGTTACCTTACTCAGTATGATATTTTCTAGTTCCATCAGTTTGCCTAAGAGTTTCATAATGTTATTGTTTTTAATACCTGAGTAGTACATTTCACTTCCTGGTCCTTATAGGCTCCTTGCTATATTATTTTGCAAAATGCTTTCAGTTAAACATGAAGGTTCTTATGCTGTTCTGAGTCATAATACAGTTTGAAAGTACAAAGTTTCTTCTGAGACTTCAAGACTCTTAATTGTAATCCTCTACACACTGAAAAGACAAATTACATCCTTGCCATATATAGTGGTATAGTGTTGCCCTACTAATTAAGGTCAAAGTCTACCATTGTTCTGATAGCTTTCTGATTTTGGTGGAAAAATGGTGGACTCCCTTGTCCTTAGAGTGGAAGCCCTTGTCAGCAGGGCTTCTCCTCTCTGAGCTTGTCTGGGGAGCTTGAACCACCCTACCTCACACACACACACACACACACACACACACACACACACACACACACACACACTCACACACTCACACATGCTTGTACCTGAGGAATGCCATACTGACTTGGTTAGCCTGAGGAATGCCATACAGCCTTGGTTAGATTACAGGTTAAGCTTTCTTTTTCCCAGTAGGAAACAGATCAGCAAACACCTGAGATTCCTGGAATACCTCCTCATGCTAATGAGGCATCTTATTATGTTAACCTACAACCAATGACTCTTTAGATCCTGAATATTCCTACCCACCTAACCCCAAAACTATCCATCCCTGAATTCACTCCAAGTAAAGTTGATCTGTCTCCCCAAATCTGATCCTGGGAATAAGTCTGCTATTTCCACCATACTCACAAGCTATCCAAAACCCTGTTCTTGGATTCTGTTACTTTTGTCCTCTGTCCTCATAAGTTGGTGGCCAAGGCCTCCAGGGAGAAGGGAGACCACAATGCAGAATATACATCATGATTCCAAAAGGGAGGAATGAGAGTACAGTGAGGAAATGCTAGACAAAAGAAAAACTGAAACAAACCAAAACAAAACAGCTGCACAAATACCAAATGATGTAGCTCTGTGTCTGAGGTTTGAGACTATAGTTTCAAAAGGATTCAATGGTTTGGCCACTCTGGATTTCCTGCCTGTAATAACATCTCTCTCTCTTTGCTTGGTTCCACTCCCTGAATGCAGCTTTTCTTGTCCGACATGTCTCAAGGCTATAGCATTTACCACATCAGATTTTGCCTCTTTTCAAGGGCTCTCTGAAACCATGGAGGAAAAATCATGACCCCTCTCTCTCATACCTCAAAAACCAGCATTCTTTGACAAACAATATCAAGTTTGGCTGCCAGTTTAGGATGGACACTGTTCCCTTTGTATCATCACATCAGCAGCAATTTTTTGATTCAGTTAATTTATAGGAGCTGAACACTCTTTAAGCTCTCTCTTTTAACAAATTGGAAGCTCAGTGGAGTGGGGTGTTGCCTTCAGAGCACAGCTCTCTACCATAGAGCAGGAGACCTTGCATCAACTGTGGTAATCTATATAATATTTACGATCTTTCTCTCAACACAAGTTTTTATTGTAAAATTAAGCTCCCTTGTGTTCCTTTTCTTCTATATATATCAATTGTATTTACTTTTGATCTACATTCTTTTTCATTGTAGAACTATATATAAGCATTAATAGTAGTAACCACACCATGGATTCAGTGTTATAAAATCTCCTACTTCAAAGAGATTAGTTCATTAGTTTTTAACTTACCCTCAGGCCAATTCTTATGACAAGGGAAGTACGCAATATTCTTTGTCAAAACATTACAGGAATGTCCTCTAGCCTATTTGTTAATATTTTCCCCTCTGAATCCTCTTTTGCTGGGTCACAGTGAACATTGTTCTCAGTGCTATTATTTGCCAGGTTTCGATAAGAATAGGCTGATAACCTGGCCATTCTAACAGTGTTCAACTTTTCTAGTCCTAAGTTCCAAAGTCTTTCATGCCCACCCCACTCCCAAATGGTCAGATTTGTTACAATAGAAACCCATGTTTGATATCACCTTTTGCATTGTTACTTTTCTGTTGTGTTAAAACACAATGCCCAAAATCGTCTAAGTTTCCAGAAATAGAGGGGGGGGGAGAGAGAGAGAGAGAGAGAGAGAGAGAGAGAGAGAGAGAGAGAGAAAGAGAGAGAGAGAGAGAGAATAGGAACTGAGATGAGGTTACGCACTCCTAGAGCCTTCTCCCATGTAACATACTTCCCCTAAGAAGTCTCACTCCCATAACCTCTGCAAAGAACAATACCAACTTGGGACCAAAGAACAATACCAATTGAGTCTATGGGGGAACATTTCTCATTTAAACCACCATAGTAGTTAATCTTGTGGTTATTTTTTTGTGTGTGTTAGTACTCCCTTTAAAATGACTAAAATCTTGCCATATATATATATATTAAATATAAGATCTCATTTCTGGTGTGTTTACCTTTCTAAAAGCTGTGGAACCTAGAGAATGAAGCCTAAAAATGAGGTGGACTAAAGTCTCATGCCATACCCAACTTTATTTAGAACATCAGTCAATTTATATTCTGACAGTAAGGAAGAATCATATTAGTAAAGAATATAAAACAAAGACAAGCTGCACACAGCAAAAACTATGATTTTTCACAGAGTCATATAAACAAATAATAAGCCAATTGTAATAAACAATCTAAGGAAAACTCACTTCTTTCTACTACACCTGGGAAGAATATAAAAACACATTTCAAGGGCAAATCCCCGGTTTTGAATCAACTGAGGTCATAAGACTCTTGTATTGTCTTCTTGGAGTTTTCTCAGAAGCACTGATAATTTCCCTGATATGCCACCTTTCTTGAGCTGTATTCTGACACTAGTGTAGCTAGGCAAAAAATAGTATACAGTGCCTTCAGAGTCTGTCTGTTCCTATTCATTGCATTAGCCCCATTTTCAAGGGACTGCAAGGTACTTTGCAGAAGTTCTTTTTTGTCCATGCCCTAGAGTTTGTGTTTAGGAGGAAAGGTATTCATCCAAATTGTCCCTATTTAATATTGCAAGAATCATTTGATTCAATCTGCTTCCATGCTTACATTGTGTGCTGATCCCTATATAAATCCCTCTGCTCTGTGAAATATGATGTGTAGGTTGACTTAGCACTGAGTGACATTATGCCACTAGTAATTTGTGTATGTAAATTTGTTCTCCAAGAAGATAGTCCTTGCTGTTGCTTTACATAATTAGGTTCTGCTGTTGTAGCTGTTTAAACAGTTCACCTTCATTCATACAGGCTCTATTTTCATATTTGATACCACACGATGCAGTGGAATTTAAGACAAAGGAATTGAACAAGTTGGTTAATTAACCTATACCTTATCACACTATTCATTGTAATTAAACATTTATGAGATAAGTTCTCACATTTTGTAATACTCTGTCTTGGGAAGGGTACATAGAGTAAAACAAAGACACCTGTGTATAAGCAAATATACTTACAGCACAGCTGGGTATGGTGGAACCTGTCTATAACCCTAGTATGTAAGAGGCTAAGGCAGTATGTTGTTTGAGTTCAGAATGGACTATATAGAAACACTCTGCATTTTGAAAAATTAACAAAATACAAGATTGCTGACTCATGTGATAATTTGGATAAAGCTCTTTCTATATGTGGTTAGATATGGAGTGTAAAATAGCAGACCGGGGAAATGCAAAAGACATTTGCAATCATGAATGTGAAAAGAATGAAAAGAGGTAAAACTTGGGCATGAAGATAGAAACTTGGGGCAGCTATAGAAAACTTTAAGGTAATATTGTAGTTTTCCTTAACAGAGCAGCATATGTAATAAAGACATTTTTTTCTGACCCATGGAGTATATAATTTGCATAATTATGACTATATACTATCATTTTATCCAATGCATTGTCTGCTTTTATTTTTTCTATTTCTGCTTTTATTTTTTACTAGTAGTTTTTATTTTTTTAAAGTAGGGTACAAAAGAAAACCCATCACAACTATAAATTTCTAGAGGCAACATTTTTCTGTCAGTACTTAAAGATTTATTTTACATTCTATTTATGTGTATTAGAAGCCTGGGTTTGTGCCACATGTGTGCAGGTGCCTGTGGAAGCTAGAAAGGATATAAGCTACTCTAGAGCAGAAATTACAGACAGTTGTGAACCACCTAACATGGATGTTGTGAAATAATATTGTTCCCTATACAAGAGCAGCAAATACTCTTAATTGCTGAACTATATCTTCAGACCATAATTTTTATTATTATGGGTGTGTGCATACATCATAGTGTAGGTGTGGGAGGCAGAGAACAGTTTTTAGGAGTTTGTTCTTCCCTTCCACTAAAAGTGGGTCCCAGGGATTTGTTGTCAGGCTTCAAGCAAATGCCTTTACACCCTCAGCTGTAGTGCTGGACCTTACTCAATTTTTTCAAGTCATATTTCTATTTGCTTCTTTTACTGAAAACATTTTTTCATACAATATATTCTGATTACAGTTTTTTCTACTCCTACTCCTCCCAGTTCCTACCCAACTCCCATACCAACTGGACTAACTCCCTTTCTGTCTCTCACAAGAAAACAGGCATCTAATGAATAATAGCAAAATAAAATAAATAAAAACAGATTGGGATATGACAAACCAACCAAGCAAGAAAAAGAGACAAAGAAAAGGCACAAGAAACACATATAGATGCAAAGATACATCCTCATAAACACACTGGAATTATAAAAAAAACCACAAAAATCAAAAATCAAAAATAGGGGTTGGGGAATTGGCTCAGTGGTAGAGTGCTTGCCTAGAAAGGTCAAGGCCCTGGGTTCGGTCCTCAGCACTGAAAAAAAAAATAAAAAAAAAAGAAAACAACAACAACCTAAAACCTGAAGCTGTAGTATATAAGAAAAAGACATGTAAGGGCAAAGAAAAAAAAATCCCTAACAACATTATGAGACAAAGAACCTTAAAGATACCAATTCAGTTTGTTTTCTGCTGGGCATGTAGAAACAATCGAACCCTAACAATCTAACAGAGTGGACTGTTTCCCCAGTGAGACTCCCTTAGAACAAACTACATTTTTGTTGCAAATGGTCATCAGTTGGTTCTAACTTCTGGGATAGGAATGGGTGTGTGTGCCCATCTCATCTCTAGGACCCCTATCTGGTGTAAACCTATACAGCCCTTGTGAATGCTGCCACATAAGTTCATATGTGTGCCAGGCCTGTTGAGTCTAGCAGGCCTTGATTCCTTGATTGTCCTTCATCTCTTCCAGCTCTTACACTATTCCTTTCTCCACTTTCCCAGGGTTTTGTCCCAAGGGAAGGAATTTGACATAAACATTCCTTTTAGGCCTAAGTGTTCCCAGGTCTCTGCGTGTCTGAGTAATATCTGGGTGGGTATCTGTATTTGTTCCCATCTGTTGCAGGAGGAAGTTTTTCTGATGATGGTAAGCAAGGTACAGATCTGCTTCATGAAGTGGTATTAGAGTATGATGGACACTCTTTTTTAAGTTTCATGTAAGTGTGTATTGTGGGCTGAGCATATAGCCTCCTAGCCTATTCCCGTACCAACCTTTGTCTCATACAGTCTTCCTCTCATTACTGCCCTTTATTTCTAGAGACAATTTGGCTTCATACTTATATGTATACATACATGCACATATGATTTCACATGATCTACATAAAATCTAAGAACTAATATAATTTGCTCAATATAATTATATAATTGTCTGATTTCATGCCTTTTCCTATAAATGACACAACTTTATTTAATTTTGTTACTGGAAAAACTACAATTATACATTGTAGTGGGTTTGTCTGATGCTGTTGTATTGTAACGTTAAATACTGGTCCCTAAGACCTGATTGTTCCCAGAGAGAGAGTCTGCATATAGACTTAAATGACACTATGTGACCTTGTCCCCCCAAGTTATTCCTGATTGGTAAATAAAGATGCTTACAGCCTATAGCTGGCTATCATTAAGATAGGCAAGGCTTGGTGTTTCTGGGCTTGGAGTCAGAGGAGAATCTCAGGGAAGGAGAGGAAAGTGGAGAGAAGAGAAAAGGTGATAGGGTAAGAATTTTAAAATAATGGCCACATGGGTTGGCTAAGTGGAGTTAAGAGCAGTTCAGACAAAAGAAATATGGCAAATCATATAGTGTGGTATTTGGCAGGGAAATAAACATAATAGCATATAAGATAGATATTTTCCAAGCTCTAGTGCTGATTAAGGCTTATTATAAACATAAAGGTTGCGAGTATCTTTATCTGGAAACAGAATGATCAAAAGCTATGTAGAAGCCCCTAATCGAGATGAAATATTTTACACATTACATACATACACATGTGGCCCTGACACACAAACATACACACACACATTATCTTTATCCATTCCTTTGTTGTTGGGCACTTAGATAGTTCCTACAATTTAGCTATTATGAATATTGCTGCAATAATCATTGATGTGAAAATATTTCTGTAATATGTTGGTGTGGGGTAAATACTCAGGTGAGATATTGATGAGTTATATGGTTGTACTATTTTTTAGATTTTTGTGAAGCCTTGATAGAGATTTCCATAGACAATGGACTAGGTGACATTCCCAGCAGCAATGTTAATATTCTCATTAGTATTTGTGATTGTTTGCTTTCTTAATGACCAAAAGTCTGGCTAGAATCATAGTCTATTGGTGAACAATAAAAATGATACCTCATGAAATAAAAATGTTCCTTTATAACAAAGGAAACTTTTACTTGACTAAAGAAATAGTCTACAGATTGGGAGATCTTTTTCAATTGTAAATCTGATAAGGGATTACTGTCTAGCATATATAAAGAACTCAAATCTAAAAAAGTAAAAAGAACAACCTATTCAATAAATGTGCCAATCTAATGAACCACAGTTCACAAAAATTTAGATTACATGAACATGATAAAATGTTGAGCCTCCCAAAATAATGAAATACAATTTAAAGCCAGAAGTCATTCTTATGATTAGAGTGGGTTACATAAAAATGTTTTACTAATTTAATGTGTCAGTCATTTGGATCTTAATATGTGCCAGCTATATTAGGGAAAAAGCTTGAAAATCACATTCTAGTTGGCAAGTTAGATATTTTGATAATTAAGAATTACTGTGTGAAAATTGTAATATCAGATCCATGCTAGAAATATTAAAAGGTAACAGAAGTAAGAATAGCTAGTTCTTCAGGTACAAGGTACAGATGAATAAGCAGAAAGATTTCCCTGAAGTGACAGTTTGTAATATGGGCATCTACAAAGCCAAAGACGTTTGCACAAATCAACAGAGATTTGGGGGGATGGAGGGATAAGCAGTCTGCTAAGTGACTTACTATTGGACAGTAATTGGATATATCTAGTACATGTTCCTCAGAAAATTGGACATTGAACTGCCTGAGGATCCAGCTATACCTCTCTTGGGTATATACCCAAAAGATGCCCCAACATATAAAAAAGACACGTGCTCCACTATGTTCATCGCAGCCTTATTTATAATAGCCAGAAGCTGGAAAGAACCCAGATGCCCTTCAACAGAGGAATGGATACAGAAAATGTGGTACATCTACACAATGGAATATTACTCAGCTATCAAAAACAACGACTTTATGAAATTCGTAGGCAAATGGTTGGAACTGGAAAATATCATCCTGAGTGAGGTAACCCAATCACAGAAAAACACACATTGTATGCACTCATTGATAAGTGGCTATTAGCCCAAATGCTTGAATTACCCTAGATGCCTAGAACACATGAAACCCAAGATGGATGATCAAAATGTGAATGCTTCACTCCTTCTTTAAAAGGGGAACAAGAATACCCTTGGCAGGGAATAGAGAGGCAAAGATTAAAGCAGACACAGAAGGAACACCCATTCAGAGCCTGCCCCACATGTGGCCCATACATATACAGCCATCCAATTAGACAAGATGGATGAAGCAAAGAAGTGCAGGCCGACAGGAGCCGGATATAGATCGTTCCTGAGAGACACAGCCAGAATATAGCAAACACAGAGGCGAATGCCAGCAGCAAACCACTGAACTGAGAATAGGACCCCCGTTGAAGTAATCAGAGAAAGAACTGGAAGAGCTTGAAGGGGCTCGAGACCCCTTATGAACAATGCCAAGCAACCAGAGCTTCCAGGGACTAAGCCACTATCTAAAGACTATACATGGACTGACCCTGGACTCTGACCTCATAGGTAGCAATGAATATCTTAGTAAGAGCACCAGTGGAAGGGGAAGCCCTGGGTTCTGCTAAGACTGAACCCCCAGTGAACTAGTTTGTTTGGGGGAGGGCGGCAATGGGGGGAGGATGGGGAGGGGAACACTGATAAGAAAGGGGAGGAGGGAGGGGGATGTTTGCCCGGAAACCAGGAAAGGGAATAACACTCGAAATGTATATAAGAAATACTCAAGTTAATAAAAAAAAGAAAAGAAAAGAAAATAGTTAAAATGTGGACCAAAAAGTATGTGCTGGCTCCAGGCCAAGAAAAGTGTTACAGATTTGGCTTTCTTTCTTAGGTGATTGTAATTCAAGATATCAAGATATGGTAAGGATTCAATCTGAATTGAGGCATGTGTTGGTTTTTATTAGAAATATCCCACATAGTCTCCTGGCATTTATATACTTCATCCTTATCTGATATTGTTTGAGGAGGCTTAGGAGGTATGGCATTTGGTGGAAATAAGCCACCATGTCTTTGAAATTCCATTCTTTTTGCTTCCTGCCTCATGGTGTTAGAGGTAAGATCTCAGCTTGCTTCCAGCCCCCATGCCTTCAGGCTCTCGTGATTCCCTTCTGGCATAGTGATGGATCATAAGTCAAAAGATGTCTCTTAGAAGTTGCCTTGGTCTTAGTGTTTTATCACACTAGCAAAGTAGCTAAGGCAAGGCACAAATGCTAAATCTAATTATCATGTATAATTATAAAGTGGATATAGACTTATAGGGGAATGTACTAGGCTCCTCCCAGGAACCTAGTAATTGCTTATGTTATCATCTGCTGGCAAGTGCACCAGGTGTGGACTTCATATAAAAGGACTGCCTACTTCCACAGTTCTCTTTATCTGTCTTTGACTGTGTCTTGGTTCCTCTCCCTTTCTGTGTCTTTCTTTCTCTCTCTTCCCTTTTTTATCCTTCTCTTCTACCCACCTTCTCAGCCCTCATGTCTCTGCCCCATTTGTCTGTCTATGTGTCCACTGGTCTGCCTTTCCCAGGTACTCTGTCCTCTCCCTCCCCGCTAATAAGCCCCCTTTAGACCAGATCTGTGGCATGACAAAATTACTTACAGGCATACCTTGGCATGGGACTGTCAGGTAGGTTACTCCCTTACCACATTATATTTCATAACAGTATGCATAGGAAAATTATTTGTAATATTGTTTAGAAACTATGTTTTAGAAAATCCTAATGAACCTGAATTCAAATCAAAATTAGGTGCAAAAAAAAGAAAGTAATATTTTAAATTAAGAAAAGGTATTTTCTCACAGTAAGATATATATGTGTCCTATATTTCTTTTAGTAAGATACAATATAATTATGATCATAATAAGAGATTTTCAGAACTATTTCCATTGTCTGAGCCAACAACAACTTAAATATTTTGGCCAAATGTCTAAACCCAATGTAAATTCCCTGAGGACCTGAAATGCTTTGATGAACATGTTTAATACTTGTAGAGGAAGCTGAGGACAATGAAGCTACATTTTCACAGTTTACCTGAGTCTTACTTTACCTGTGACCTTGGTCCTGGCTAGAAGACCACAGGGCAGGTAGAATAAAATAGCAATAGACCTTACAGTGCTTGAATAAGTAAATCCTCTTAGATTCAACCCAAGTGCCCATCTTATTCTGAATCCTATGCTTTAACAGTATTAATGAAATTCAAGTTTATGTTTAAATTGTGATCATCTCATACCTTTTATTTAGCAAATATAACAATTAGGTATTCCACAAGTAGTTTGGGGACTTGTAATTCTGAAACTATGTAAAAACTAAGAGAATGTCATATAAAGCTCTTAGTTCTTCTTATTGACTTGGCAATAATAACTTAAATGTTTACTCCTAACACAGGCATAGAGCTCTTCCTTTTCAGTTGTTGTTCCCAGAGGCAAAGTTTCTGTTAATCACAAATAAAACTCTGACAAGACTTTAAACAGAAAGGTACACGATGACTTTCAAACCATTATTTGGAACAAAAATGAGTGAATTTTCACGTTTGAAAGTACAGATCAAGCCAAGTACTGTACTCAAATAGATAATTTTCATCCTACAAATTTATGAAATCTGTACCTCCCCTCATATTATTTTCATCAGATTGACCTGAGGGTGTGGAAACAGTTGTACTGTGTGAGCCACTAGTCTTAGGCTTACAGTCTCCGATTGGACAAAGTCAGGGCAACTGAATTCAATTAACTCCTTTTAACACAAGACATGGCTCCAGAGCCTACTCTACTGCTTCATATAGTGCAGACACAAAAATCTCCAATAGAGAAGGCATGAAATTTATTTTTGGTCTCTGTTAGTTGACATGCAAATGTATCTACTGTATCACAAGTGAAAACTCATTAGACACTGCTGGAATGCAATTGTGTTATCTCCCAGGAACACAGAAAATCACATTAGTCACCACTACAGTGCATTTCCATTTGCAAACTTAGTGAGATCACCCACCTCACCCCCATTCCCCAAGGTTTCCAGAGAAAAGTTTTATATTTTATTCCAGTTCCATCAGAAAAAAAGCTCTAGGTGTCTATTTATCACCAACACCTTTTGTTTAAATTGCAAAATGTTGCTATGTCCTCCCACGGAAGATTTCATAGCCAACTATTTCAAGAATGTAGGGTTTTTTGTTTTGTTTTGTTTGTTTGTTTTGTTTAGTTTTGGTATTGGTGTTGTTAAAATTTCCACAGTAGTGTTTGGAATTGCTTAGATAATGAATATTTAGGTAAATTAGACAGAAGAAGGGAAATTATATATAGCAAATGTGGCATGTCATTTGAAAATATATTATTTTCTCTAATATTTTGTTAATTTAGGGGAAGAGACTTGTTTTGCAGAGAGAGTCTCAGTGCATTTTGTTTCTGAAAGCACTCCATTACAGGAACATTTGTGGGTGGAAGAAAGTTACGTCGGTAAAGTGCATCTTTTAAAGGTGTGAGGGCCAGAGTTTTACCCCAGAACCCACATTAAAAAGCCTAGTATGGCAACACATGCTTATAATTGTAATGTTATAGAGGGGACACAAGCAGATGTCTGGGGCCCATTGGCCAGCTAGGCTATGTTAGCCTAGTATGATTATAAAGATCAGAGCAATTAGAGACTGTGTTTCATAAAATAAGGTGGACAGTACCAGAAGAATGATACCAGAGGTAGACCTCTGGCTTCCATATGTACATACAAATAAATGCACATACATCCACATGAACAACACACACACACACACACACACACACACACACACACACACACACACACAAACACACTGGATAGAGGAAATAAGCATTAATATACAATGATAATTACTTGAAAGTAATAAATTATCATGGATTATATAAATCTGATAGGTGGGGTTTTTTTTGTTTTTTGGTTTTTTTTTTCTGGTTTTTTTTTTTTTTTGGTTTTTTTTTGAGGCAAGCTTTCACCATCTATGTATTGATGGCCTTGGATTTGACTTTCTCTTGCCTCAGGTTTCTAAGTGGGTGACAGGTATGTGCCACCAGACTTGGTTAAGTTAACATTAACTTCATGTTTATTGTCTATACATATTTTCTCTCTAATCTGATTTTTGGAATATTGATTTCCTTTTCTCTTTTTCTCCAATTTTCTCTTTTTCAGAACTTTTCTTTGTAAAACATGTACACAATAAAATACGGCTCTGTCACCTTCCTAATTTTCCCTGCTACTTCTCCCATGTCCCAAACAATTTTCCCTTTCCCAACTTAATAGGTTTTTCGGTTTTTTATTGTTGTTTATTCTAGCTCAAGTTTATCAAAATCTTGCCTCTGCCTCTGGACTTCTAGGATTATGAATATGTGCCACCATACCCAGACAGATATTTTACTTTTCTCACTTCCGGGATGGAACCTAGGGCCCAATCATGTGTAAAAGCACTTGCTATTGCACTCTAGCCCCACCACCAGCTGTCATTCTTTGAGAGTAAACATATTTCAGTAGAAAAAAGTATCCTGTACTTTGAGGATAGAAATCCTTTGATACTGGCACAAAAACAGACATAATAAGACTAGACTAGAAAACCAAATATAATCCTCTGCAACTACAGCTACTCCATTTTTGACAAAGATACAGGAAAATTCAGCATTCTCAACAACCGGTACAAAGAAACCTGGATTTCACTGTTCAGAAAATGAAACTGGCTTCTTATTTCTCACCTTATACAAAACTAAACTTCAACCAAACCAAGGACTTGACATAAGACACCAACCCTGAGACTGTTAGAGACAGCAGTAGGAAGTGCACTTCAACTTACATAAGGACTTTCTGAACAGCATTCCATCAAACCAGGATATGAGTTTTTAAAATCTTGAGTAGCTAGTCTGCTTTATCACTTCTATGAGTCCCACACACTATCAGTCTCTTCGCTCTGAAAATTCTTTTTATCTTGGTGAATAAGAGCTCCTTATTATATTACAAAGGAGCTCTTTATATGATTATTATATTATATCAGAACCGGCAAGTACTACATTACTTACTAGGGGACTGGTTGTATACTCCTTTTTCTATAGTTCTGAAGATTCTAATTATGTGTCTAAAATAATATTTACCCCGATGAATGCGAGAAATGATTTATGCGCTGGATTTTCCTGCCTAATTGTGGGCCAGGAGGACTGTAATCGTGATGTTCTGCTGGAAATTTTTAACTCTTACATAGAATCTGGACAACATTAATGCTTGGAATATGAATAAATAACTCCCCATAAGCTATTATTTCAAAATATTTTTTTTTACTTTCTCATTCCCTCACCCCTGGCCATGTGTGTGTGTGTGTGTGTGTGTGTGTGTGTGTGTGTGTGTGTGTGTGTGTGTACTACATGTCTGCTCTATATGAGCAGGGAGTCCTAAGTCCAGCTTGTGTATGTTCATTGGTTGATGATTCAGACTCTGAGAGCCCTAAGGGTCCAGGTTAGTTGACTCTGTTGATCTTCCTGTGCCACAGTCCTATCTACTATTTTTTTCATAAGAGCTCTGTTTGACTGTGGGAGTCTGTACCTGTCTGAGTCAGCTGCTGGTTGAAGCCTCTCAGAGGACAGCGTGTTCCTATCTGTAAGTATTTTTAAACTACAGTCCATAATGAAGGAAAGTTACAGTAGACCAGATGGCAGGAACCTGGAGGCCATAGCTGGTGGAGACGCCATGTAGGAGTTTTGCTGGCTTACTCTTCTGGCTTGCACAGTCTACTTTCTTATACAACCCAGGGCCACGAACCCATGCTCAGGAGAAGGACCTTCCCATATGAATCATTAATCAAAACAATATCTCACAGGTTTGCATATAAGACAATCTTATAAAGGCATCACCTCAATTAAGATTCTGTCTTCCCTGATATTTAAGATTGTGTCAAGTTAAAAAAAAAAACCCACCAGTACAATATCTCATTATGTCTCCAACTTAAAATGATTATATATCTTTTCTACACCTGCACTCTATATTCTAACAAAACAGCTACAAATGATTTATTTACATGCATTTAGTATTTAAAGACAAAATGAACAGATTCATATACATTTATTACTCATCCTTTATTCATTAATCAGATGTTATTGAAGAGATATTTTTGGATGAGTTCTTCTAGATATTATTGACAAAATAATGGAAAAGCAATAGCAACATGTTTCTCTTTCCATACGCATCACAGATTAGGTGGTGGGAACAATTGGTATGTCTAAATGTACATACTATTGGGTAGTAATAAAATATGACAAGAGAAATGATGTAGAAAATAGTTGATGGAATTCTGAAGAGATACTATTTTATATAGCAGTTCAGAGAGGATGTCATTAAAAAATCAATAATTGATGGAGAGGATGGACATAGACATTTGAAACAGGCATACAGCTGAAAAGGTAAAATATGAATATTGAACAAGTGCAATTGTCTTCAGGCAAAATAAGGCTTAGTTTACTCACAAAATGAGAAGAGATCATATAGTATGTAGAAGAGTAGAAGAAACAGTGTCCAGATGGTATCAAATGTGAGATATCTACCTATCTAGAAAACTGATGGGGCTAGAGAAATGGTTCAACAATTAAGACCATTTAAGCTCTTGCAGAGGATCTGGCTTTAGTTACAGTACCCACATGGTAGTTTTCATTTCTCTAGTTCCAATATATCTTTTGCCTTCATTTGGTGACTTCTGCACTAGGCACATCCCCAGAACATTAAAATACATGCATACAAAACACATATACATAAATTAAAAATAAATCAATCTTTTTAAAACGATAAATGACCTGGTTGATTTTCTATTGCTTTGATAAATCACCGTGGACAAAAGCAAGTTGAGAAGGAAAGGGTTATTTTGCTTGCATATCCACATTACAGTCCATCATCAGAGGAAGTCAGGAACTAAAGAAAGGCAGAAACCTGGAAGCAGGAGCTGGTGTAGAACCAATGAGCAGTGCTCTTAAGTAGTTTGCTCATCCTGGTGTTTATTTTTTTAAAGGATTTGGATTTTCTTCCTTTTTTCACGCAATATATTTTGGTCATATTATTTTCCCTTTTTCAATGCCTTCAAATCCTTCATATTTTCCTGCCTATAAAACTATATTCTATCTCTCACAAACAATTAATGCTATTTTAATATGACTTTATTATACTATAAAGTATATATACTCTTGGCAAGTAGGCAGATATTAACTGAGAAACAGGGATGGATCAGTGAAAATCCTCATTTTTGTCTCTGTATATTATCACTTGCTGCTTCATATCATTTGTATTTGCCAATAGTTCATATTCAAGACATCTCTGGCTTTGGTTCAACATCCTCTCAATATTTTATAGTAACTTTGAGCATTGGTAATCTCCTCTGGGAATTGCGTATATAGTACACATACTTGCATTTTGGCAGAGAATATATCTGGTGCGCTAAGCATAAATTGCAAAATTGCTGATTGTCTTGCACCAAGCTCTCTTACTACATCTATGGTATTTTCATATTAGCATATGTCAACAAGATTTAGTCTGGTGAGTTATTTGTTTCTTTTGTCCCATACCAAGAAAGCCTGGCTAATTTCTGAACATTACTTTGGTGCTTATAACATGTAGATAAACGCTATGCATTACACTAGAAAGCACTCCAAGCAATTAGCTATCAGACTCCAGATACTGAGAGTGTGGAGGCTGAAAACTATTATGTAAGCTTCAAATTTATCTTCAGCTTAGTACAAAGCTAGATAGGCCAGATCACCTCAAGGATTACTGAAAACTGAAGGACCTTGAACAGGAACTGTTGGGGACATTGGTCTTCAGAATCAGAAAGTAAGAAACCAAAAAGCTCAGAAGAGTACCCTGTCCTTGTGCACTATGCCCAGGGAAATACAGATTGGCAAACACACTAATGAGTATAATACTAACGAATAAGAAGCAATTGCTAGTGAGAAACATTATTATCATATAATGGTACACAGGCATAATAGAATTCCCTTCTCTTCATGTAGCTTCAAGTTCTCTAACCTCTTTCTCCCTGTGAAGAAAACAATTTATTTTACTTGTTGTCTTAGTCAGGGTTTCCATTCCTTCACAAAACATCATGACCAGGAAGCAAGTTGAGGAGGAAAGGGTTTATTCAGCTTACACTTCCAAGTTGCTGTTTATCACCAAAGGAAGTCAGGACTGCAACTCAAGCAAGTCAGGAAGCAGGAGCTGATTCAGATACCACAGAAGGATGTTATTTACTGGTTTGCTTCCCCTGGCTTGCTCAGCTTGCTTTCTTATAGAATCCAAAACTACCAGCCCAGGTATGACACCACCCACAATGGGCCCTCTCACCCTTGATCACTAATTGAGAAAACGCCTTATAGCTAAATCTCATAAAGGCATTTCCTCAAGGGAGGTTCCTTTCTCTGTGATAACTCCAGTTTGTGTCAAGTTGACACACCAAACCAGCTAGTACACTTGTCTTAAATTTTAACTTTTTCCCAGTTTTCTCTTTCTGAAAATCTCCATTTTTTTCTTCTAATTCAAACATGACTGAGTTGGTGCTATGTATGAGAGTCCTCTGAGGTAATGTAAGTATGAGAGTCTTTTCACCATTTATCCAATGTCAGGAATGTGAGGTCAAGAGATCAGTGAGATGAGGAGTTGCAGCACTGACACTATTCTCTGATAAAACATCAGATACTTATCATCTATTCCCACAAATGGTTGCCAACTCCTGACATAGTGAGGACTGGTAGACATAGTCTAGTTTTAACAAGAAGAATAAGTCTCAGACATTAATCATCCAAAATCTCTTAGCATATCAACAGCAGACTCACTGAAATTGATATTTCCTGATGCCCTTGTAGGAAATTAAAAAAAAAAGAATATTGACACCGAGACTTGTAACTAAACCCACGTGGTGGTGGGAGAATTAGATAGTAGGCCACAAGGTTCTGAATTCTGATGAATGTTGCTCTACTTGGAAGTCTGCTTACTGAGGTCATGTCCTGAAATAAAAATGTTCAGCCTACAAAGCTGAAAATCTCCACAATGTGGAAATGTGGAAAAACTAATAGTAACATCTTAAATCGGAATAATGAGCACCTAATAATAAAGCGATTCAACTCTTCTATGATGTAAAGGCATGTTAAAATTACCTAACAAAAAACAGAGGCAGTCACGTATTAAATGCTTCTTCATAAATAAAAATGAAACCCAAGTCCCACATAAATATATTGGGATGTGTCTAAATTCTGGAAAAGTTAATGTAGTACAGCCTGGCAGTCATTAATAGGCTTATTGGTTCAACACTGCAAAGCATATTGGACTTGATTTCAAGCACTAACAGCCATCTGTGATCAGACTGATTGAAGAGTTACTGGGGACAAGGAAAAAATCACAGGTATTGACAAGAAGTCCACGGTGACCACGACTATGGTAGGGAAGCAGAATGAGTGGTTGAACACCTGAGGGTTCTACAATCTATCCAGTCAGGAAGTTGAAAGGTTGACATCCTTTAATATGTGAGCTCGCAGGTTTACTCCCCTATACCAATCAGGCTAATCAAAGATCACATTATTTCAAGGCAAAAGAAGCAAAGAATTTTGAGTGAAAATAATTGATGTTATAAAATTAATGTTCTCTCCCTCTCCCTGTCTCTGTCCTCTCTCTCTCCCTCTTTGTCTGTCTCCGTCTCTGTCTGTCTGTCTGCCTGTCTCTCTCCCCTCCTTTCTTCCCTCCCCTCCTTGCTCCCTCTCTCATACATTTCCGCTCTCTTGACTTACTGGTCTAGGATTATTTATTTCTCTTGTTTTCTTGAATATGGTTAAACTCTGTAGGTTGGACTTTTCTTCTTTACGTCTTCTGTAAGACTGGGTTTGTAGACAGATACTGCTTAAATTTGGATGCATCATAGAATGTCTTATTTTCTATATCTATTGTGATTGAAAGTTTTGCTGAGTAATGTAGTTTAGGTTGCATATGTGGTCTCTCAGATGCAAGAACATCTTTTCAGACCCTTCTTCTTTCTCTAGTCCTACAATTTATTACTAGATATGTATTTTTTTTATTAACTTGAGTATTTCTTATATACAATTCGAGTGTTATTCCCTTTCCCGGTTTCCAGGCAAACATCCCCCTCCCACCTCCCCTTCTTTATGGGTGTTCCCCTCCCCATCCTCCCCCCTTGTCGCCCTCCCCCCATAGTCTAGTTCACTGGGGGTTCAGTCTTAGCAGGACCCAGGGCTTCCCCTTCCACTGGTGCTCTTACTAGGATATTCATTGCTACCTATGAGGTCAGAGTCCAGGGTCAGTCCATGTATAGTCTTTAGGTAGTGGCTTAGTCCCTGGAAGCTCTGGTTGCTTGGCATTGTTGTACATATGGGGTCTCGAGCCCCTTCAAGCTCTTCCAGTTCTTTCTCTGATTTCTTCAACGGGGGTCCTATTCTCAATTCAGTGGTTTCCTGCTGGCATACACCTCTGTGTTTGCTGTATTCTGGCTGTGTCTCTCGGGAGCTATCTACATCCGGCTCCTGTCGGCCTGCACTTCTTTGCTTCATCCATCTTGTCTAATTAGATGGCTATATATGCATGGGCCACATGTGGGGCAGGCTCTGAATGGGTGTTCCTTCTGTGTCTGTTTTAATCTTTGTCTCCCTATTCCCTGCCAAGGGTATTCTTGTTCCCCTTTTAAAGAAGGAGTGAAGCATTCACATTTTGATCATCCGTCTTGAGTTTCATGTGTTCTAGGCATCTAGTGTAATTCAAGCATTTGGGCTAATAGCCACTTATCAATGAGTGCATACCATGTGTGTTTTTCTGTGATTGGGTTACCTCACTCAGGATGATATTTTCCAGTTCCGACCATTTGCCTACGAATTTCATAAGGTCATTGTTTTTGATAGCTGGGTAATATTCCATTGTGTAGATGTACCACATTTTCTGTATCCATTCCTCTGTTGAAGGGCATTTGGGTTCTTTCCAGCTTCTGGCTATTATAAATAAGGCTGCGATGAACATAGTGGAGCACGTGTCTTTTTATATGTTGGGGCATCTTTTGGGTATATGCCCAAGAGAGGTATAGCTGGATCCTCAGGCAGTTCAATGTCCAATTTTGTGAGGAACCTCCAGACTGATTTCCAGAATGGTTGTACCAGTCTGCATTCCCACCAACAATGGAGGAGTGTTCCTCTTACTAGATATGTTTTTTATATGATCCTGTATGTTTTGTTCCATACCCTATTTTACATTTGACATGTTATTTGTGTCTTCAATGTCTGATATCTCTTTTCTATTTTCTTTATTGTATGCTGTTGATGAGGCTTGCCTGTTCAATTTTCTATATTTTTCATTTTAACATTTTCCTGTTTGGATTTTTGTTAATGATTCTCTTTCCTCTTTTAAGTCTTGAATTTTTACATGCTGAGCTATAATGGAAAGATTTTCCAGACTGTTATGCTGGCATCTAGACATTTAGGTTTGGAGTAATTGCAATTCTATGTACTGATGTCTTGTCTTTATTGGGTAGGTGTTTTGTTCAACCCCCATGTGTTTTTCCCCCTCTTTGGTTCTTATATATGTATGGGAGTTGTGAATACATGACTTGGGCTAAGCCAAAACCATTTTGTTGTCTTGTTCAACTATCCCTAGGGCAAGACCTGGAAGCTTCTATTCTCCATGCAATCTACTCTTTCAAGTTGATGGATTCAATTGGTCTTCTCTTGGCTTCTCCCTGAACTTCTCTTCTTGGTCTCATGGTAACTCTGGCAATATATTCTAATCTTCTTGTTCCTTCTTTTTCTCTGGCTCATGCTGTTTTCACATATTGTTCTATCTGTCACTGTTTCTGTAAACTGTTCCAGTAAAACTGCCACACACACACACACACACACACACACACACACACACACACACACACACACACACCACATACATCACCTCTCTTTCTCTCTTGATGTTCTTAAGTTTCCTCTCTTTCCTGTGATGTTTTCATGAGAGTTGGGTATATCCTATCTTTGAGTCATTCTGTCAAATCTTTCTTTTATTTGGCACTTTGCCTGCCCCTCAATTAGCCATCATTTTCAAATATGACTGCTTCCTTCTATAAACTAACATTACCTTCATCGTTAGGTATTAAAGGTGTGTATGTACTTAGGGTATGTCTGCATTCCAGCCCAATCATACCGTAATCCAGGATGTTTCTGCTTTCTGACCAGATCTTATAGAACTGGGTCTTTGGTTATGATACCTTGTCAGAACAGCCTTGTTGCTATATTAAATTTTCTGTACAGAAGTCAGAGGATCTGATAGAGAACAGGGGATAAGACTGATTTCCCAGCACACATTATTTTTAAGAACATGAATGCAGTAGGTACATTGGATCAAGATATGCCAAAACACAGAGGCTACGGATTGATTGACAAGAAACACAATTCATATTTGGGTTATATTACCTTCATTTCATTTTACTGCAGAACCAGAAAACAAGTAATGTATAAGATATGCAAAAGGATGTAGGGCTCTGGCACCTGGTGTTCTCCACAGCAATCTCTTGCCTGGCAAGATGTGTGGGTTCCGGTGAGGGGGGAGAAAACTCAGACAGGGGGAGAGGACTGCTTCTGCCATCCCCAGATGCCAATCCTTCACCTTTCTGTTGCTGCCTGCCGCTTCGGTTGCTCTGGCCAGGCTGAGCCAGCAGGAGACTGACTAGCCAGCTAGGGGTGCAGGGAGCTTCTGGCAGTGGATTTTGGGGAGAGCAGATCTCTTCCCCAAGCAGGAGTGTTACAGCTCTTATGACAGAAGCTCTCAGATGATGAAATAATTCCTGCATTCCTTTAATTCTGATCAGGGCACTTAAATACAGTTGTTTGGATGGGTCAGATTACATTTACATATTTGGGGGCATGATCCTGTCTCCACGCCTGCTCTGTCTTGTCCCTACCTGTGGAGGAGGGATTTGGAGCATTGCCCTCTATGACTGATCTGTCTTGAGCCTATGTAACCCTGTGGTCACATTCTCACCTGTGGAGGAGGGGCTTGAGGCATGGTCCTACATGACTGGTCTATCTCAAACCTCTCTACAGGGGTTTGTGGGGAGGGGCTGCAGCTAGTGAGGCCCTGGGAGGCTGGGAATGCAACTGCCATCCATTTTACACTCTCCTGGGGATTCAACCTGTCTCGACCAGGAATCAGAGTACTTTTCACTGCCTGCTGCCCCACAAAAGGCCAGGGCTACAAGTCTGTGACATAGGCATCCTGATTTTATTCTATTTCTTTAAACAAGTATACTTATGCGTGAGAATTTGACAGATTTGTTTTTTAACTTTTTAGTGGCTATTTAGAACATAATGGCATTGAAAGCTATGTGTTTACTACTTTCATAGCATAAAGCTTCAGACTTGTCAATGAGCAAGAACCATTTAACATTCTGTGCAGGGGATGTCTACATTCTTACCACATATAGAAATCATTGATGCATTCATGATACAACTCACTGCTTTTTGTACCATAAGCTCTTTGATATTCTATTCATGGTCATAGTTAATACAAATGGAAAAGGGAACTCATATATGATGCCATCTGAAAAATTAATCAGGATCAAAATTTATTAAAATTTGCTTAGAACTGTGTTAAACCATTTAATATTTATTAATCATTCTGCTCAAAGTTTATCTCTTAGTCTAAGGAATTTTCAAGAGTCTGGATGTATGCCAACAAAATGGTCATCATTAATAATTCTATTTGGAAAGTTTGAAATTGTCTTCATGTTTGGGCTTATTATTGAAATAGAGGAAGTCCAGTGGAAAGATAGAATAGTTTATAGGTCAGTGGCACCAAATAAGTAGCTGTAAGTACTCACCTTTATGTGTTTTTCAAAAAAGAGCTATTTCTTCAAGTTTCAAACCTTAGATATTAGACATTATTTAATTATTGAATATATTAAATATTTTAAGAATAATTATAGCATAAATAAGCATAAAATAATTTTTTGCTGAATATTGAAGGATTTAATATTTTGATTATTCTCTCCATTTATTGGAAAGTTTGTATCTCTCTGATCACACTGAATTGAGCATTGCCTCGAATAACTAGGTTATCAACAAAATGTTTTATCATTTCTAGATACTGACCAGAGGAATCATTACTTTTGGGAAGCAATGATATATTATTAACTAGAAATTATATTCTCTTTGATAAAAACATTTTGAAATTTCTATAGATAAGAGAAGTGAATTTGCTACTTGAACTACTGAATACAAAACAAATGTATAGACAAGCTTTTTCTAATTTATAATGTATACATTGTTTAATACATTCATAAACTTCACATAATGTAGCATAGTACCTTACAGTAACAATTATCCAACAACGAGTCTTAATTCTAAGGTAGAGAACTCCTGCTGTAGATTTAATGGCATTTTTCCCCATGGTGATTCCATTGTCTCACATACACTGTCTGTTGTTAGTTGATATGTTTTTATTGGAGAATTGAGTCCATTGATGTTAAGAGATATTAAAGAATAGTCATTGTTGTTTCCTGTTATTTTCATATTTAGAGGTGGAATTATGTTTGTGTGTCTCTCTTCTTTTGGATTTGTTGCAAGCAGATTACCTTCTTGCTTTTTCTAGGGTATAGTTTCCCTCCTTGTGCTGGAGTTTTCCATCTATTATCTTTGTAGCACTGGATTTGTGTAAAGATATTGTATAAATTTGGTTTTGTCATGAAATATCTTGTTTCTCCATCTATGTTAATTGAAAGTTTTGCTGGATACAGTAACCAGCGCTGGCATTTGTGTTCTCTTAGGGTCTGTATGACATCTGCCCAGGATCTTCTGGCATTCATAGTCTCTGGTGAGAAGTCTGGTATAATTCGGATAGGTCTGCCTTTATATGTTACTTGACCTTTTTGCCTTACTTCTTTTAATATTCTTTATATGTTTTGTGCATTTGGTGTTTTGACTATTATGTGATGGGAAGAATTTCTTTTCTGGTCCAATCTATTTGGGGTTCTGTAGGCTTCTTATATGTTTATGGACATCTCTTTCTTTAGGCTAGGGAAGTTTTCTTCTATAATTTTGTTGAAGATATTTACTGGCCCTTTAAGTTGGGAGTCTTCACTCTCTTCTATACCTATTATCCTTAGGTTTGATCTTCTCATTGTGTTCAGAATTTCCTGGATGTTTTGGGCTAGGAGCATTTTGCATTTTGCATTTTGCATTTTGCATTTTGCATTTTCTTTGACTGTTGTGTCAATGTTTTCTATGGTATCTTCTGCTCCTGAGATTCTCTCCTCTATCTCTTATATTCTGTTCGTAATGCTCGAGTTTATGACTCCTGATCTCTCTCCTAGGTTTTTTATCTCCAAGGTTGTATCCTTTTGTGATTTCTTTATTGCTGCTATATCCAGTTTTAGATCCTGGATGTTTTTCTTAAATTCTTCCACCTGTTTGGTTGTGTTTTCCTATAACTAAGGGATTTTTGTGTTTCCTTTTTAAGGGCTTCTACTTGTTTACCTGTGTTGTACTGTATTTCTTTAATGGAGTTATTTATGTCCTTTTTAAAGTCCTTTATCATCATCATGAAATGCAAAATCTTGCTTTTTGTGTGTGTTGGGATATCCAGTATTTGCTTTGGTGGGAGAACTGAGCTCTGATGATGCAAAGTTGTCTTGGATTCTGTTGCTTAGTTTCCTGTACTTTCCTGTGGACTTCTGTTTATGTCTGGTGTTAGCTGGTTTTGCTGTCTCTGGCAGTAGCTTGATCCTTCTGTAAGCCTGTGTGTCAATACTTGTGGAGACTAGCTTTCTCCCAGAGGGATCGGTGTACAGAAAGCTGTGTCACAAGGTCAGCTCAGGGTGCAGGTGGGACTCAGAAGCATCCTGTTCCAGACTGCTCCTCAGTTCCTGTATTCAGAGGGCTCCAATTGGTTTCCTCTTGGGCCAGGAATGTGAGCAAAAGTGGTGTTCTCAACTGTGCTCTCAGGATTGTCTGCACTTCTGAGAATCCAGCTCTCTCTCAATGGGATCTGGGTACAAAGGGCTGTGGCACCTGGTCAGCTTTGGATGCAGGCCGAAACCAGAAGTATCATGTCCCACACTGCTCTCAGTTCCTGTGTCCTGAGGGCTCCAGGTAGGTCCCGTGGAGTGGAAATGGTGGTCCTACTTCTGCTCTCAGATATGTCATTGCTCCTTGATGTGAGCTTTCAGCTACAGCTACTGACAGAAACTGGAAGGATCCTGTTTCACATTGCTCCTAGGTTCTTCTGTCCTGAGTGCTCTAAGAGGGTTCCTTTTGGGCTAGGAATGTGAGCAGAAGTGGTGGTCTCCCCTGTAGTCTCAGGATTGTCCACACTTCTGAGAGTTCCCCTCTCTCCCCACACGATCTGGGTACAGAGTGCTTTGCTTTTAAGTATGTCAGTGTTCCTGGAGACAGGCTTTCAGTTCCAGGCACAGGCCAAAACCAGTTAGTTTTATTTTCTCAGAGAGCTATGAATCATTAGGAGGTCATTCCTGTCAATCTACTGCTAGTCATATAATTTGTAAATTAAGTCACCGATATTTTATAAATTTATTGAAATATAACATTGTTTCGCTTAGGTATTTATTGATATTATGTGTCAATTAAAGAGAAAAGTGTAATGCTTCACGTTTGCAAAATATCTACACTACACATTAGTGTAATAGGTATATATTACTGATATATAGCGGTGCTTTTACAGATGACATCTGTGTTATAGTAATGGTGATATGCAGCATTTGGATGATCTACTGAATACTAGGATTTATCAGCTTTATACAGGCAAACATTACTTCATACCATTTGTTAAAGACAAATTGCTTGGCTGGAGAGAAGGCTTACTGACTGCTTTTCCAGAGGTCCTGAGTTCAAATCCCAGCAACCACATGGTGGCTCACAACCATCGTAAATGAGATCAGATGCTCTCTTCTGGTCTGTCTGAAGACAGCTACAGTGTACTTATATATAATAAATAAATTTCAAAAAAGACAAATTGCCAGTTAACAAGACAACAGTAATAAGATGTGTTATTCACTGTGCATTAAGATGATGCAAATGCTTGGAGGTAGATTGTGATAAAATAATGGTTTAATATTTCTTGATACAATTTTGAGTGTTGTTCCTCACAACTGCCTATAAATTTAATACATTTAGTTTTTACGGGATCCAAGTATTCCAAGAAATTAAAATATAATTGTCAATATTAATGAATATAGAATGAATATATGTAATCACATATATATATATATATATCATAGAGAAATAAAACAAGCAAGATACAAGATATAAGGACACATCTTAGAAATCAGCCATCCATCCACTGTCACTGCTCAGTGTTCACTGGACAAAACATACAGTGGATCAAAATCAGATGATATGTGATATCAAAGAGAGACAAGAGAAAATACAGTTTCCTGACAGCTATAACACACACCATGACGGTCAAGAATTTGAAATTAGATAAATTTTGATGACATTACCAAATGTTTCATTTTGTATCTCAGTGTTATCAAGCAGAAAACCTCTATAGTGTGAGGCTAATACTTGCATTAAGAATTTATTAGGAATAAGCAACACAGGATTTAACACATAAAAAGATTATTAACATTTTTTGATGTTTGAAATGGTATATTATAAATAAAATTTAATATTTCATTCTATTCTCACCCAATTTATTTTCACTTAAACTTTTATCCATAAATTTAAAATAAATTCCCACAGGTCATGCTGTTCTTCTATAAGACTTGTTGTCTTATGCATTCTTTTATTTTTTCTATTGTATTCTTTGTGATGGCATTGTAACTTAACAGTTCTCAACAATTTACAAAAAGCTAGCTATAAACTTCCCAATGTTGACATTTCACAAAGAATTAGTTTTGATGTGAGCTACTTGTCATTTACAAAAGGCATTTCCACAGGTGGGGAGTATGGAAGGGGCCAAGAGGCTTTTCCCTGTAGAGACTTATGTTAGTTGGACTTGCAGTATTATAATAGAGTATGTAAGACCTTATTGCTCAGCAAATCAAAAGGAAGTAAACTAATTCTGTCTTTGTTGCTGTTGGTTTCCTGTGGTATCTGATATAAGTGTTGTTACCATCATATAGTGCACCTCCATTTTAATTCCTCTCTCACTCCACACCCCCCACCCCCGATGCCTAGAGCTCTCTCTGAAGACCAGGATAGTCTCAAATTCATAGAGAGATGCCTGCCTGTATAGTCTAAATGCCGGGATTTATAAAATGAGAGCATAAAATTTATTGGAAAATATTAAATTTTATAGTTTAATTGCATATGCATAGATATCTATGTATTCACATAAGTGTCACCTCCCACCCACATACATATACACTTTTATACTTTTAAAAATAGAACTGAGCTTGAGTATTTGCTGAAACATTACTTACATAGAATCATGGCAGTTTGCATTTTGAATTCTTTCAATTCTGATTTTAGAGAAAATAAAACATGATTTAAGGTTGATTTTTGTGAGATTTAAAAGTATCCCCAAAGTTTTAATGCTGAGAAAGACTATAGACGATGAACACCAGGGCAGGCAAATCACCCAGGATGTTTCACTCAATAATGCAGATCGCAGGTTATAGTGATTAGGAACAGTATGATAGGCATGTAGATAATAAGGATTTGTTAGACCCTGATTATACAACTTAAACAAGTTATATTTCACAGGACTGTTAATGAAAGAAATATATCTTGAAGAAAACGCGCAATAAAATACAATTTTAAGGATTTTAGACAGAGAAGTGTGAGACAGTGTACCATGAGAGGAAGCCTAGTTCTTGGATGAGCTAAAGGCTTTAAGCCCCAGAGACCTTGAAGGGACAGTAGGAACTTTGCCTGCTCCCAGCACCAGACCCCTGTCATGTAGTCGCAGCCCAACCTCCCCCCATAGATTTGTGGCCATTAGTCATATAAGGGCAAGGTCCCAATCCCTTCCACATGTAGATGAGGCATCCCTATCATCCCAGACCAACACAATAGGAAATAAGATGTGACCAGTGGTCAGATAGGCTCAAGACAAAGATCTCCATACTAATGATGTACCTAGAGGCCCAGAGGACATTGCCAATAAGATTCCTTTCCCATCTCATAAAACTGCAAAGCTTCTGTAAGGCAAAGGACACTGTGGTTAGGACAAAACGGCAACCAACAGATTGGGAAATGATCTTTACCAATCCTACAACAGATAGAGGCCTTATATCCAAAATATACAAAGAACTCAAGAATTTAGACCGCAGGGAGACAAATAACCCTATTAAAAATGGGGTTCAGAGCTAAACAAAGAATTCACAGCTGAGGAATGCCGAATGGCTGAGAAACACCTAAAGAAATGTTCAACATCTTTAGTCATAAGGGAAATGCAAATCAAAACAACCCTTAGATTTCACCTCACACCAGTGAGAATGGCTAAGATCAAAAACTCAGGTGACAGCAGATGCTGGCGAGGATGTGGAGAAAAAGGAATACTCCTCCATTGTTGGTGGGATTGCATACTGGTACAACCATTCTGGAAATCAGTCTGGAGGTTCCTCAGAAAATTGGACATTGAACTGCCTGAGGATCCAGCTATACCTCTCTTGGGTATATACCCACAAGATGCCCCAACATATAAAAGAGACACGTGCTCTGCTATGTTCATAGCAGCCTTGTTTATAATAGCCAGAAGCTGGAAAGAACCCAGATGCCCTTCAACAGAGGAATGAATACAGAAAATGTGGTACATCTAAACAATGGAATATTACTCAGCTATCAAAAACAATGACTTTATGAAATTCATAGACAAATGGTTCGAACTGGAAAATATCATCCTGAGTGAGGTAACCCAATCACAGAAAAACACACATTGTATGCACTCATTGATAAGTGGCTATTAGCCCAAATGCTTGAATTACCCTAGATGCATAGAACACATGAAACTCAAGACAGATGATCAAAATGTGAATGCTTCACTCCTTCTTTAAAAGGGGGAACAAGAATACCCTTGGCAGGGAATAGAGAGGCAAAGATTAAAACAGACACAGAAGGAACACCCATTCAGAGCCTGCCCCACATGTGGCCCATACATATACAGCCACCCAATTAGACAAGATGGATGAAGCAAAGAAGTGCAGGCCGACAGGGCCGGATGTAGATAGCTCCTGAGAGACACAGCCAGAATACAGCAAATACAGAGGCGAATGCCAGCAGCAAACCACTGAACTGAGAATAGGACCCCCGTTGAAGGAATCAGAGAAAGAACTGGAAGAGCTTGAAGAGGCTCGAGACCCCTTATGAACAACAATGCCAAGCAACTAGAGCTTCCAGGTACTAAGCCACTACCTAAAGACTATACATGGACTGACCCTGGACTCTGACCTCATAGGTAGCAATGAATATCCTAGTAAGACCACCAGTGCAAGGGGAAGCCCTTGGTTCTGCTAAGACTGAACCCCCAGTGAACGTGATCGTTGGGGGGAGAGCAGCAATGGGTTGAGGATGGTGAGGGGAACACCCATAAAGAAGGGGAGTGGGTGGGGTTAGGGGGATGTTTGCCCGGAAACCGGGAAAGGGAATAACATTCGAAATGTAAATAAGAAATACTCAAGTTAATAAATAAAAGTTTTTATGTATATCTAGACTAAAAAATATTTCCTTACTGGAATATATAGTTTGTCAACTTTATTAAAAATTTTAAAATATTGCTTTTTTGGAGATCTGAATGTACTGAATTTTTATTGAAACATTTTAAGAACTGTAGTAGTTGTTTAACAAATCATTATACATGAATATGATACGAAAAGAAAATTCAAATGATTAGACTATGTAAAACTTCAGATTGCATTCTTGTCTATTGGTCCAATTACAATCCCATTAATATGTAAAGGGATTATTTATAACATACCTATACAAAATCCTGACATATATTAAAACCTATATTGAAGTATATTTTAAGTTAGTAAATATATTTTTCTTAAAATTTACAAATGATTAATGAGATTTAAACTACAAGGAGATTTGTCACAAAGAATAGGAAGCATAGGCTAAAAATGAAAGCATACATCTATAGATAATAGATAAATGTCCTGATATGGATATATGATCATACTTAGCAATTTTCTTAAAATTGGTGCCAAAAAAGTACATATATCTACTATTACCTAGTAAATGACTTCTCTTTTTCAAATTCTAAAATGTAGGGACTAAATGACCCTAATATTGTAACAATATGCTTATGATTTAACTTTGAGTATGTCTACTCTAAGCTCTAAGTGCAGTCTGTCCAGGTCCGTAAATGACAATAAACTACGATTATTTTGTCTTTCTCTTTTTTTCCTTTGACTGTTTCATGTCAGTGGCACTTAGAATTATTCAAGATGAACCTTGTACCAATATATTACCAATGTTTTCAATAAAAATAAATGTATTTGAAAACAAGAGGAAATAAGGAAGCAAGAGCACAATGACACTTTATTCCAAGGCAGGTTTGTAATACAGGCTTCTAAATCAAGAAGTGTTAAAATGTTTACATTCTAGTTTGATATCTCCATTGTTGCTTTTTATTCAGTTATGCCTTCAACATCACTAGCTCAGTAACTTCCCTCATAGAAGGGATTCACAGGCATAGGCAGATGGTGAATTCTCCAGGGAGTTTATAAAATGCTCTGATTCAGTCCATCAGGGTAGAATTATGCAGAAATAATCCCAGCATGAGTTTAAGCACATTTTGCCTTGAAGAAAAAAAAGTGACGAATATCATAAATTTCAATAGTTATTCATCTTGGTGGAATACATCTAATTTGGTTTAGTTATATTTTAGCAGTTCTTCACTCCTAATAGTTGTAGTTTTGTATATGTTTACCTGTTTATCAGCAGCGTTACTTTCTTGTGACATTTTCATGATTTTTATTATCTAGTTATCCCTTCTTGTGCAAATCTGTTATATTGTATGAAGTTCAATGTTATCTTCATGTTTTTCTGTGGAGACCAGGTCTTGCTCTATAGTTATGACTTGGCTTGTATGATTCTTGCTGTATAGCTCTAGATCCAGAGTTAACCTCACGTTCACAGCAATCTTCTTGGCTTGGCATATTGAGAGCTGAAGCTACAGATGGAGGACACCACATCAGGCATTAACATCAAATTTTATCTTACTTCTCTTGCATTTTGGTTTAGTTTATCTGAGACAGGCTTTCTCTGTGTGGTTGTGTACTCCCAGATGTCTTTTAACATCATATACTTTGATTATTTCATAAATTGGATGGATAAATTTCATAAATTTGACATGTAAAATATTATATATGCATAAATATATACTGAGATGTGCACATGTATGTAAACATTCATGTGCAATCTTACACTCAATGTGGACCTCTGAATAAATCTCACTGTATTTTAATGATTATATTTTTCCACCTCTGATCATTTGGCAAATTTTGGAAATATTTTTCAGGGTCACAACCTGGGGTGAAATGGGAATAGAGGAAGTCCTACTGGTATCTAGAAAATGACATCTAAGAATGCTACTATGGTTTTTACAATTTAATTTGCAAACCATGCATCTCTGCCAGAACAAAAGTATCATCATCTAGCCAAAATTATCAATGATTCTTGTCTGTCATTTAAGACACACACACACACACACACACACACACACACACACACAGAGAGAGAGAGAGAGAGAGAGAGAGAGAGAGAGAGTGTCATGATTTTGCTTTCATTCACCAATGTAGTAGTATAATGTAAACTACTTTCTATGCCATTTCACATCCATATTTACATAAATTTTGCACATTCTCTTCCATAACTTTGCAGATCTTAATCAAGTAAACACTTTTCTGGATCATCTAGCTGTTTTGCTTCTTCTTTAACCAAATGCTTCCTATTGACAATGAGTCCATAGTGACAATATTTGTGCCTAAAACCATTTTGCTATCACCTTAGGAAAATATTCATTGAATATGTTAATGATTTTTAAAATTGAAGCACAAAGCTAATTGCTCTGCAAAAAAAAATCCTAGTATAATTAGTGTTCTCATTCATACACAAATATTCTCAAATCAGTTGGGAGTCCCTTTGCTCTTTTATCAGCGCTAACATTTCCTTTAGTTATTAATGCCATGGGAAAAGTAAAACATTTTCATCTACATATTTAATAACAAGTGAAGGGGAACAATATTTCATTTTTCAGAACTATTTGAAATTGTTATTTATCAGCTGATGGTTTGCATTATTCAACCACCCCATTCTTAAAACACCGTTTTTCATTGTTTTAGGTTTTATTAAAAAACACCCTTTGAATACTACAGAAATTTATCTTCAAATTTATTGCAAATCCTTCCTTCCCAATTATCTCTTAATTTCAGTTATTTGATTTTTAGCTAAAAAGAAGCTTCACATCTGTGTCTCTGTATTTTTTGATTCTTATAGTTTGTTGATATGCTTATAAAGCTTAGGAAAGTGTGACCCACATTAAGATAATAAATCACTTGCATACATGTCCTTTGATGGCAATTTAAATTTTCGCATTTAATATGCAATTTATGTGGATTTTATTTGAGGTCATTGCAGTGTAGTAATCAAACTTAGCTGTGAATGCTAGGCTTTTTTGGTAAGAAAGACTTGTACTGAGGTCAGGCTCTACTACTTAATTGCCAAATGACCTTGAGAAAATCACTTAACCTCTTGGATCCTGTTTCTTCATCTGTGAAAATGAAGAATCATACTTTTTGCTCACAGATTTGTGTTTAAAATGAAAGAATTGGTTCAAAAAATTTAGAACTAAATGTGAAATATAATTTGAATGCAATTTATATTAGTTGAGCTTCATATTATAACCATTATCATTCCAAGAAGATAGCCACCCTCCCACATGATTTATTGATTAGTTCTCTTTTAGCAAAGATTGAAAATGATGCTTTCATTATAAACTTAATGGCAGTATTTAATTAGATGCATGTCTAAACTCTCTAATTAGTTCAATTGTTCTGTCTGTACAAATCTGTGACATAATTATAAGTATAAAAGAATTAAAATAGTTTTTCATATCTGTTGTTTCAAGTCTTTATGATTATTGCTCTTATATAATATTTGGTAACAATTGTTTAATGTTTTCTGCCCAAACAAACTTTGGGATTATGGGGGGGCGGGTAAGATTCATATACAAATGCAAAGAGTCATATTAAAATTAAAATTTATTTTTTTCTTTGTGGGAAAGTATTAATTTCATGCTAATTTTGAAAATACCTTCATTTAATGTGTAATAAATATTTTGGTTGTGGGAACTGCTGGTGAGCCATCCTGAGGGCATGAGTGCAGGAAAGTTTGCAGGCTGACGAACTCAGACATATCTCAGGCCCAGATTCAGTACTCTGAATTGGCCAACCCCAATATCTTCCTCATTGATGAATTGCTTGAGTGCATTGACAGTCCTACAGATCCAAAACTACAGGATCTCGACAATACAGGCAACAAAGGGATTACTAAGCAAAGTCACTGTTAGTGATAGTCTAGTGGTGATATTGTAGCAGAATCTAGAGGACTCAAGCCAGAACAACCAGTCATTGCAATGAACTAAATATCACCTGGGGCACTGGCTCATGGTATAGGCAATCTTCAGCATATATTGAAAACATGTGCAGCTCCTTGTAATAGTAACATAAATATGTGGCTTGGAAGATGGGGAACTCCATGGATCACACTTTTGAAAATATCCCCATATTGAGAAAATATTTAGGTATGAGAAAGAAGCATGCAAAACAACACCATGCTCTTCATGCCATGGAAATGCTGTGTAAACGGATCATTGGTAGTATATTGATTTTCTGCCACGGAGGCAAAGGACCAGGTAGAGCTCTGACTTCCTTTTTTGGATTCAGTAGATGTTGTTTCCTGCAATTTCATGCACTCATTCACTCATTCATCTTTTTTCTGATTAAAGACTATTTAAAAAATGTGGATAAAACACCCAAAGATAGCATAGAATTATAATTAAGATTTAACTGTAAAAATACGTGGGAATAGACACAGAATAGACAATTCAGAAGAGTTTGAGGAAATTCAGAACACTGAAGTGATGATAGCTTGCTCATGCCACCAAGTGACCCCTCAAATACAAACAAAAATTCTCAATGAAATACTATCAAATTCTAGCCACCAGCATAAATAATGGATGATCCACTACAAGGAAAATTTATCCTAAGGATTATTTATTTTTGCGTCTCAAAATAATGTATTGGTAACACAGACCCAAAAGGACATGCACAGTATGTTCTCACTAATAAGTGGATATTAGCCACAAAAAAAGTAGAGAATACCCAAGATACAGTTGACAGAACTCAAAAAGGTCAACAAGCTGAAAGGCCCAAGTGAGGGCACCTCAGTTCCATTTGGGAGGGAGAAGAAAGCAACCACAACGGGGGAGGGTGGGAGGGACAGGGGAGGAAAGGGTAAGGGAGTGGGAGGAGAGGGGAACATGATCTGGTGTTCCCTAATGGTGGGGAAAAAGACTAAAGCTCTGAGGACCAGCAGAAAGAATGGAAACAGGCGACCTCAGGAGGAAGGAGGTTGGGACAACCCTCTAGAATGTACCAGAGACCTGCGAAATGAGAGACTCTCGGGACTCAAAGGCAGGGAGGCTAGATGAAAGGCCCTACAGTGGGGAGAGGAAGCTTATTGAATCTACCTCCAGCAGGAAGTCAGGACATCGAGTAAGGAATGGGTTTCCTATTCCACAGCCAAAGCTCTGACCCATAATAACTCTTCCTGACTAAAAGAAATGCGGGGGTGGAAATGGAAAAGAGCCTGAGGAAAAGAAAGTCCAGCAACAGGCCCAAAGTGGGATCCAGCTCAAGACGAGGTCCCAAGACCTGACACTATTACTGAGCTATGGGGCGTTCACAAAAAGGAGCCTACCATGACCGGTCTTCAAAGGACCCAACAAGCAGCTGATAGAGTCAGATGAAGATATGTGCACACCACTATTGACCCCTCTGTTTGAAATAGGGAAAAGCTGGAGGAAACTGACGAGCAGGGCAACCCTGTAGGAGGACCAGCAGTCTCAATTGACCTGGACCCCCTGAGATCTCTTAGACACTGGATCACCAACTAGGCAGCATATACCAGCTAAGATGAGACCTCCAACACATATACAGCAGAGGATTCCCAGGTCTGGGTTAGGTCAGAGAAGATGCACCTAACCCTCAGGAGACTGGAGGCCCCAGGAAGTATAGAGGTCTGGTTGGGTGGGGACATCCTTGTGGAGATTGGGGAGGAGAGTGGGGAGGGCAGGGAGGAGTTATGGTATGTGGACAGGGAGGGGAATAAAATCTGGAGTGTAAAAAGAAAGAAAGAAAAACAAAGAGAGAAAGAGAGAGAGAGAATGGATGGAAGGAAGGAAGGAAGAAAGGAAGGAAGGAAAGAGAAAGAAAGAAGGTATTAACTCATATAAACGAATGTAAAATAGTCACAGGACTCAGTTGAAAATGTGATGGACTACAAACTGCCTCCATGTGGCCTGACAAAATAGAAGAATCAGAATATGAAAAGCAAAACTATATTCTATAGAAAGAGATGAAAAAGCCTCTTTAGTATATATGAAATGTGTGTAGAAAAATGATGATGACTCATGAAAACAAAAACCACAGAGAACAGCTCCAGATTCTTGGCTTCCCATCAAATACTTCTCAAGACATAAGGCATGCAGTCCTGAGGATAAGAATCTTGCACTCACTTCTACCTTCCAGCCCAACCCATAGTCTTTACAAGATTCAAAAGCAGGTGCAAGATTCAATAAGAAAGTAATAGTCTACAGGCTGACCAGAAGTAGAGAGAAATTCCATTATATCAGTTTCTGTAACTCTGAGATAAGAGACAGAATGCTATCTTGGGAGATGACTCATCTTTGGGAACTGACCTAACCTCAGCTCCAGGAGTAGAAGCTACAGTCAGCTAGCAAGACTCCATCTAATCTGCCACAGCCCTAGGCTAAGAGACAGCCCAGGGAAGGATCTGTGGGTACAAACACTAGCAATCTTGTAAAATGGCCCAGAAGACTCTGTGCAGAAGTAGCTTGATTAGGGAAAGGAACCATATTCTTGGTTTATGAAAGCAGGCCTCCACTGAGACTAATACTAAAGGTGGGTGGCATTGAGCCTGCAACCATCCTACTAGCCAGTCACTGCTCTTGAGTCTGAAAACAGGGAAGCTTTGGAATACTCAACACACACACACACACACACACACACACACACACACACACACACACACACACACACACACACTATCAGATCATGGAGTTACAAAGACAGATTTTCCAGCTATTGCTTTGGCTGGTTTTCAGTGTCCCAACACATTTCAGAGACACCTCCAGAGAGCCTTATTAACTTAGAAATATTGTTACATTCCTCATTCTGTTTGATAATAAAGAGGATAAGAAGCAAATTTAATTTGAGTGACACCTTTAGTCATTCTTCAGTGAACTTACTTTATTTTTCTTTATTGTTCTTTTTGGTTTATGTCCCTTGTGTTTTTCAATGTTTTTCTCTTTGCAATAATTTTCATATTAATTTGTTGTTCTATTACCGTTCATACACTTATCTTTTATTTATTTATCCTTTATCATTTTTCCTTTTACTTTCTTCCTATAATATCCTTCTCTACTCCTATTTCTTTATTTAAACTTGCTTTTTCCATCCCCTGCCCTTTTCACATCCACTTACTATTTTTGAAATTTATTCCAAGGAGATTTTAAAATTTCTTCTCTGATATCCTTAGTGCATATTTAATACTCCATGTAATTGTATAATTCCTTTAATTTCCCTTATTATTGACTTTTGCTTTTAATTTATTATAGCCTCATTAGATACAAGAATTTTATATCTAATGTGCTTTGATTTATGAAAAGTCTCATGGACTTTTATGAAAAGATAAAACCTTTGATGGTTCATGGTCATTGGTGACCTATTGGTAGGCTTCAATTTGCTTTTAAGTGTCTTTCTACATCTCATACAGTTTGATGTTGCTGTTATTTTAGCAGTTTGTTGATGAAGCACTAAAGAAATATCTGCTCCAAAGGAGGATCTTCAGGTAAAGCCGAGAGGGTAAGAGAATGAGGAGGGGGCAAACAGCCCCTTTTGTAGTGAGTCAGGCATACCTGGCTGTTACTGTGGCATGGAGTCCAGAAGGAATGTTGACATTCCTCCATTTTGGTTTAATAAAAAATGAAAAGCTAAACAGAAGTGATAGTTAAGCAAGAATAGAGCTGTTCTTAACTACTCCTGCTGACTTTGGGGTGACATGTGTCTGGGAAACCTAAGAAAATGGGTATGGGAATGTTGGTCCAGTTTTAGGAAAATTGGCTGATTCCTTGCTGCCTGGAGTCTATGGAACCATCTGTGGGTAAGAATGAGCAAGGTCCAGTAGAAGTGTCTGTGTCTGTTAGAGTAGATTGAAGCATCTGAGGGTTGCTTTTCTGGATCTTTCCTAGATGTAGATTTTGAGTAAGTGCCTGGACTTGACAAGATGCTGAAACACACGCATACATATCAGATATCAGAGGTACAGAATAAAGTTAAGTACATTTGGGAGAATTTTTTCTTAGGGACATTTGAAATTACATTTGAAACCCTTAGGTCTTGGTGACTGAGGGTGAAAGGAATCTCAATTCCAGAGCACAGGAGAGGAATGCCACCCTCTGGCATAAGTAGCAAGTGGGAACTTAGGCTATAGATTGGCAGGTGTACTTATGTTGAAGCTTATTTGGTCCATGAGAGGTATATATCTGAGTGGGTTTCCTGTAGCTTATAAGTCTACAAAGGAGATAAATATGTTAACAACATAAACAGTCTTTATAAGGTGAGCTTAGGGAAGACAAAAGCCTTTTGTGGAGCAGAAGGAGAAAGAAGGGCTTTTTCCTTCTATCTATGAGACTGAACGTTTTACATTTAAAAAACAATTAAAGGAAACTCGAAATTTGATGACTTTGTGAATATGATAGTTGATCATATCGTTTAGCATGAGAAATACCTTAAGTTTATAGTTTAAAAGATAACCAAAGGAAACATATTTGAAGCTATGATAACTGTATAATAGATTTAGCATGAGAAACACTAAGTTTATAGTTAAAAGGCAATGAAGGGAAACTGAACTTGTGTTTATAAAAGTGGATCTTATAGTGGAATGTTTTATTAGAGTTAGGCTAATTTATAAGAACTCTATTGATTGATAGAACAGTGTCATAGCAAGGAGAGGAAATATAAAGCATTTAGTTACTGGAAACTGAATTTAGATAAGGAAATAGCACAATATTATATCTGTGAAAGCTGAATTTGTGTATTCTTAATCATTAAGTCTGTGAGCAAGGCAAACCTGTCTGTTTTTTTAATAAGAGATTTGGTAGTCTTAACTAGTTAACAAGTTGACTAATAAGCTAATATAGTGGTGGATTACCTTGGGGTAAGGAGCTAGGTCTCTTTTCTAGCTGTCAAGCTACAGTTAGCTTAGCTGTCAAAGTAGTCAGAAATCTGTGAAGAGTAAATTAAAATCTAAATGTCATTAATTAATTGAAATGAGAGCGGTTGGTCTATAGTCCATTGCCTAAACAGTTTTTCCAGGTCCCTGTAGTATCCAGTGCAACTTGGGCAGAATCAGTCTGGCTCTCAGGTCCAGAAGACAAAAAGCTTTATCCTGTGGAGTGAGGACATTAAAGAAATGACCCACCTTGACTTAGGCAATATGAGACATTTAACTCTGTGGCTATCTTCTGTTTGTCCACAGTGTAGTCCACACCCTGGTAGCAGGCAAGGCAATGAAGCAGTGTTTCTCAATATCACAATCCAGGCAGAATCTTGTTGCTGTGCCCATAACTTCTTTGGAGACTTTGCGGAGTAAACTGTAAGGATTTGGGAGTCTCCTTCTGTCATAATAAGTTTAAACATTTAACATTTCATTTGGGAGATTTTTGACAAGATTGAGAATCAATATCCATTAAGTACATCTAAGTTAGAAGACCTGTGTTTGTTTAATTATTTGTTTTAGAATGTATCTAGCAAATAAAAAGAGTACACAGTGACTTAAGGAGAGTAGCAAAAACAAGGATAAGCATATATTTAGGCAGTGAACTTTAACTTTTTATTGTTTAGAAATCATTATTTACCAAGGCAGGATAGAACAAAAACCTTATCTTAATTGGATAAGACTTTGGCAGGCTGAACTCCTAAAGGCAGCAAACTGGCTATGTCCTTAACAAAGATGGTGGATGGTTCTGGGACTGTCCTTAGTTAAGATGGCTCTGAAACAGCAGCCAGGCACATGACCACTCTTAGCTAAGATGGTGCTGAAGCTACAGTTCCACCTGGAGGAAAGTCACACATTATACCTTAGAATATAGATGTTGAAATGTTGCTGTGTATCTTAGAATGGAACAACAGAAGCATGACAAGGACAAACATAGAGACAAATCTAAGCAGTGCAGTATGAGGGGTGTGGCTTGGCTTGGTGGTAGGCAAGGGGGTCAGGACAGAGAGCAGTGCCTGGAGCAGTGTTCTCTCCATCTCCTTATACTCTGCACAGGTGGGAGAGCAAGTATGTTCAGGGCACTCCACTAGCACTGAGGAACACTGGCAGCAGGACCATAGGGCTGAGTGGGCAGGGACTGGCAGTGGTGGCCACAGGAATGCAGAAGCACCTGTGGGGGATCAGCAAAGCAGAGTACCAGGCAGGGAGGGAGACCACAGGGTGCGGCAGAATGTAGGACAAATGGGGTGGGAAACCAAGAGTAAGAGCAAAGAAACAAAACAGCAAGAGAACAGTGGGGTGGGGAGGAGAAAAGCCTACAGATCTCTGGCAAGTTGTAAAAGCACTTTTAAGCGGCCATGTAGAGCTATTTGTTTGTGGATAATGGGGCCACATTTAACCTGTGAATTATACTGGGAGGCGTGACAGAGAAGACATTTCCTTTTGGTGAAAGTAGGAGAGAAGCTATTGACTTGTCCCATTCCAGTGTCCCATGAACAAATGTGGTAGCCAGATAAGCCAGTGAAGGATCCTAATGGCTTTCACTAGCCTTACACCCACCCTCGTTCTGGTCAAAGCTAGGCCAAGTTCCATTCACCACAGTTCGGAACATTCTTGAGTAAAAAAATTCTCAGAATGTACTGACTGATAGTCAACTGACCCTCTGGAAAGTCCCAGGTAGAGTTCAAATGCATGTCCATGCTTGCTAGCCAACAGATTTAAAGTTCAATATGCTTAGCCAATAAGTTTGAACTCTAACCTTTCTGACATAACCTGGGTTGCCTTCTAGTCACTTGCCTTGAGGTAATGATTGAAGGTCAACACCAAAGTGCCGGAAAATAAACCCCTTGCTTTTGTATCCATCTGCATCTTGATGTCCAACTCGAGGATGTCCTAAAGTAAGTACCACAGACTGAGGATGTCTCAAAGTAAGTACCACAGACTCGGGATGTCTCAAGGTACCACAGACTGGAGGTTGGGGTCGGATACCAAGCCCATGCACCAGGTCACCATGTGAGCTATGGGACCAGACACCATGCTGTGGGGCTCAGAGGCTGAGGGAGAATGGTCCACCAAAGCTTAGGATGAGGGAGGGAGAGAGAGAGAGAGAGAGAGAGAGAGAGAGAGAGAGAGAGAGAGAGAGAGAGAGAGCCACTTCGTGAAGGGCAAGAGGGAGAGGATCACCCTGGAACAGAGGTTCTAAAACAAAGGTTCATAGAGAAGGCCAGTCATGACATTGAATGCCTCCATCATCAAGGGTGCCAAAGGGTGGCTGTGAGCTCCACAGGCCTTCCTTGGGAGTAGGGGATATTTATGCTATCCAGTGTGGGGAGGGAGCTTATCAATTCACTGGTGTTTGGGTGGATATGTATAGGGAGCTATCCAATGGCTGCAAAGTCCACGTGGCAGCTAGTTTCTAAATCCAAGTCACAACACCAATGCTGTGTTTTTTAAAAAAAGAAAGAGCCAGGATGTATTTGGTAGAGGTACAGTATGGTGACTTGGAACAGAGTGCCTCTGTGGGCCCATGCTGAGGCATCCCCCTGTGATACCAGCCATATGACAGATATAGAATGAAATAGAGTTTATTTAGGGTATGAGAAGGGGAGTTGAGAAGGGATAAGAGACAGGAAAAAGCAGAGAGAGTGAGAGAGCAAGAGAGTGAGAGCAAGAGCTAGAGCAAGCAAGAGAGAGCGAGAGAGATCGGGGAGGGCTGCTAGGAACACATGGAAAAGACTGGGAGGGGGAAAAGGAGAGAGGGAACAGAGAAGGTAAGAGAATAAAAGAGTAAGAGAGTAAATGTGTAAGAGGATAGAGGGTAAGTGTTGTGGTTTGCCCTGGAGTTATCTGTATTTTGATGCTAATTCCACTGCCCCAAGGACAGCTGCCTAGTCAGTACTCAGGACTCAGGTGACTTCACCAGAACCACCACTCCATTGAATTTGTAAAGTACAGGTGAGGGGCAGGAACAGGATAGAAGGAGGCCTGCCATTGGAGAAGGAAGGATGGGCGGGAGAGAAGTTTGAAGGAAGAGGAGGAGACTAGAACAGAGACAGGAGAGTCAGAGAGAGGGGAGAAGTCGTGGCAGGACAAGATGGCAGGTGATGTTAAGATTCTGCTCTGTGTATTTACAGGTTGTTATTAATGTTCTCAAGGGATGGATGGTACTGGGCTTTGTATGTTTAAGTGGGCAATTATATCTTACCCATTGGGTCAAAGATTATTGTGTTGTGTGTTCTTTTAAGTGAGGGTTTGAGTAGGGTTTAAGTGAGGGAAAGTGTGCAGCTGGGATGTGTTTCCGCCAAGATATCTAGCAGATATCTTGGGACACCGCGGTGGGAACCAAGCGGGGTAAAAGACAACTATACCCTTTTTATTATTATATTTTTACAACAACAGGTAAGAGAGTAAGGGAATGAGCAGGGACCAAACAAACCTTTTATCATGAGTCAGTCATACCTGGCTGTTACCAGGTAACTATGGGGTGGATCCTATAAGAAATGCTAACAACTCCAACATCTAACCTATTGAGGAACTATTCGAGTATGTATTGGAGTATTTGGTCTTACAGATCCAAAGGTGCAGGATCTCCATAACACAGCACAACAACACGATATCTGAGAGAAGTCGCAATGAGAATCCAGTATTGATGTAGTAGTAGAGTTGTAGTCTTCAAACCAGATGAATGACCTACTGTAATGGATACTTGAAAGAAAATCAGCTTGGCCAAATGGTATACTGTGTCTCACTGTGAGACACCACGGCTTCTCAGTTGAGGGGCAAGGTTGCAAGGGTGGAGAGGTAAAAGGGAGGGTAAAAGCAGAGGGTGAGATGAGTGGAATTGGCGTATCTGATGTGAAATTCATGAATAACCAATAAACAGCTTACGAAAGAACCTATTCTAATAGTTGTCTGTTAAAAAGTGAAATAATTAGCTCTTGTCAAATTTTATTTTAAAAAGACCATATTCCTATATTCTTAGAAATAGCTTTCCTTGTGTCTTATTAGTTTTAAAGTAAAATTTTCAAGAATTTGAAGGATCTAGTATTTACTTTTCTGTAACTATGATTAAACACCATGACCTTGGAAACCTACAGGACAAAGAGTTTATTTGGGCTTATGGTTCCAGAGACATGAGATCATCACGGGGAGGAGGCATGGCCACAAGCAGAAGGCATAAAGGTTGGAGCAGAAAGCTTAAAGGTCACATTTTCCAATGCAAGTAGTGATAGACAAATGGAAGAGACAGGAGGCTTTCAATCTCAAACTCCATCCCCAGTGACACACTTGCGCGAGCAAAAATATGTATTTCCTAAACTTCACCAAACAGCACCACAAACTGAAAATTAAGTCCCTATATACCCAAGACTATTTGGGACATTTTTAATTCAAATTACAAATATAAACAACAACAGTTCGTTTTAAGCTTGTTTTTAAAAGCACAGAGAAAAGCGATATATTCCCATTATTACATTCCTATGAGTTCTACTTTTATGCAGGTCTTTTGTGGTTAATCACTATCAATAAAGTTTTATACAGTAGGTTACCTCATTTAGAAGACTCTTTATTACTTATTTTATATAGTCCTTGGAATTTTATTCATATTTTTGCCTACTTATGTAAATGGACTTCTTCATTGCATTTTATACTTTGTTGATATAAAAAGATTTTCATCATTGTATATTAATTTTGTAATAACTTGCATATTAAATACATACAATTTTTTTCTTGTTCTTTTATCTAAATACCTACAACAGTGAGGAAAATGGCATACAATTTTATTCATGAAATTAATATTAATATTTTAATTGTTAATATATCACTTATATATTATGAATTTTTTAAATTTATTTTTATTGCTTTAAAATTTCACATGCAATGTAATGGGATTCATGATGGCAATTTCAAGCACTGCTGATTTTGTTATTCCTTCTTCTCTGCTCTTGACATTTCTTCTGCCTTCTTCTTGTTGGTTTTATTCCTTGCTCCCCCAAGGACCTCCCTTTGTTTTAGATAAACATAAATGTTGTTTGTGTTTTTTAATTGTTTTTCATTGAAAATTTACATGTGTACTCTAATCATGGTTTACCCTTCATTATCTCCTCCCATGTTCTCCAAACCCATATAAATCCAATCCTTCTTTCTCTTTCTTTAGAACTGGTGAACACATACACGCATAAAAACTAAAATTTGAAAGCCACAATATATAGGCAAAAGACTAGTAATATACAAACAATCCCTAAACAAAGCAATCTAAGATAAAACAATCTACAAAAAGACCATTGAGTTTGTTTTGTGTTGGCATCTCTTCCTGGCCATGGGGCCTAATCTGAAGTATGGTTAATATACCTATTAATACTCTATTGGAGAAAACAATTTTTTCCTTTGGAAACAGATGCCAATTGGCAATACCTTTTGAGTTAGGGTTGTGTGCATGTTTTGACTTCCCCTTCTTAGTCCTGACACCCCAGCTGACTTGGGCGTATGTACACTCTGTACATGCTCCCACAGTCTCTATGAGTTCATATGCTTATCAGTACTCTTGTGTCTGTAAGATACTTTTGCCTTAGTGTCATCCATCTCCTTTGGCTCCTACAATCTTTCTGCCTCCTCTTTTGCATAACTATATGAACTCTAGGGCAGGGGAAGGATTTGATAAAGACATTCTTTAGAAATGGGTGTTCTAAGATCCGTCACTCTGTACACTGTCCAGTTCATCTCTGTATTAGACGCTTATCTACTACAAAAGAACGCTTTTATTATGATGGCTGAGAAAGAAACTGATCCACAGGGCTAGCAGAAGCTCATTATAAGTCATTTTTATTGCTATGTTCCTTTAGTAGAAAATAGTATTTAGTTTTTCTTTAGGTCAATGACCTATATGGTCTTGGATTCTTGTCCTCCTCAACAATATCAGGGATTGGTTCACATCTCATGGAGTAGACCTTAAACCCAGTCAAAGTGTTTAGTTAATATTTTTGTTTGTGTCACTATTAGACCAGCATATCATGCAGCCAGGTCACCTCTGTTGATCACATTGTTTGTAAGTATGTTGATAGTTACCTTTCTATTTTGATAGTGTTCAAAGTACCTTCTAGTACCGTGAACACTAGTCAGTAGGGGTGACAGCTTTAATTAGGCATTATCTGGACTTTGACTTGTACAATGAGCTATGTAAATGTTGTCTTCAGCATACTATAAGTTTGTATAGAGGAACTAATGGACTTGCCAAGAGCCTGGGTTATTTGATGATTTCCATGGGGCTCTTTTTGCCAAAAAAAAAAAATCAATTAGATGTAACTTATCTATGGCACTTGAAGTTTCATTTGGTGATGAGAGGTATCTAGTTGGGGCTTTGTCTTCCTAGTTATTCAATGACTCCATTCAGATTTCTTTCATAGATATATAAGTTTTAAGAAGCTTCTATAATGGGGATCCATTTGACTCCTCCAATGGACTTCAGTGTTAATTGTCATGCCCCATAATCACACTTACCCTCTTCTTCTCTGCCTCTCCCCATTTAATATCTCCATTTCCGTCTTCTCTCGGTCTCCCCATAGTTATATATTGCTTCCTCTTCCTTGGGAGACATTCCCCTTCCCCTAGACTTTTACACCATACCTAATATCTGTAGTTATATGTATCATAGTAGGCCTACGAAAGTCTTAAAAGGTAATAACCACATATCAAAGAATAAACACTATATATATCTAACCTCATTTAAGATGAACTTTTCCTACCTCCATCAATTTACTTGCAAATTTTATGATTTCATTTTCAACATCTGCATAATATTTTATTGTACAAATTGACCACATTTTTACTATTCATTCATCTGTTGATAGACATCTAAGATGTTTCTAATTTCTGGCTGTTATGAACAGATCCTTTTTGATGGTCCTCTATTCCTGATTCCTTTTTCTCTCCTATGGACCATCCTTTTCCTCTAAGATCCTCCTTTCTTTTATAAACATAAGGTTTTAATTTGAGTCGTGTACTTATTAAGAAATCTCATTTTTAAGTTGAATTTTATAAACTTACTTTTTAATTGGGATCTATTAATGATCATATATAATGAGTTGTATTCATGATATGCTTTATTACAGTTATTGAACTATTGAATTTCTAGAATGCTTTTCAATCCTGTAATACATTATTGATTCTCAATTAGATTATATTCACAAATATTCCTTTAAGGTTTTTATTAAAAATTAATATATTCTTACAATTTTTCTCCATATTTTGCTGCCTTTTCTAAATTCAGTGTAGGCATTAATACTATACTACATTAATGAAGTAGTTGTAAAAGTTTTATTATTCTGTGTTAGTAAATAGTTCAATATGTCTAATCATTATTGATCAAGTTAGAGACAAAGCAATCTTCTGTGCAGAGAAATTGAGAGGAGGAGGAAGAGGAGAAAGAGATGGAGTCAGGAAGGCAGAATATAAAGAGAAGTTCAAGATATCCAAATAAAGTACGTGTCTTGTAAAGATAGTGAGTAAATGACAGTCATATTATCCAGTTTTGAAATTATGGAAAATTTTTCTCTGGAACCATTTACTTTTGATAACTTGATGACAAAGGAAATATAGCTCATAGATATCTTTGTAAATTTGTATCAAGATTACTAGTTGATTTTGACTTTCTGGCTCTTGAAATAATTTGGAAAATTTGACATTTTTGTACAAAATTAACTGTTCTTGTCATATCTTGTCATATAAATTTTTATCTTTCATTTTTAAAATTATAATGAAATCATTTCCCTCTTCCCTTCAAACCCTCCCATATACCCTTCCTTTCTTTTCAAATTCATGCCCTCTTTTTTTATTAACTGTTGTTATATACATATATATTTTTTTCTTAAATTTAACATGCTTGCTATGTATACTATTATTCATAATCACATTTTCAGCACTGACCATTTGTATTGGATAGAAATCGATGTATTCTTCCATGGGGAAGACTATTTCTCTCAGTTTTAACATTCCTTTGTTGCCTGTAGTTCTTTGTGTATCGTTGAAGCCTCATGGGCTTCCCCTTGCTTGTTCTGACATGTCTATTGTTGACCTTGTTTAGATTCTGCTTAGGCAGTCATGCTGATGATGCTTTACTGATATAGCTTCTAACATTACTAGGAGACATAATCTCACAGCAAGTCCTCTGATTCTTTGTCTATTACAGTCTTTGTACTCTATCTTCTGCAGTGTTTCCTGATCGGAAGTTGTAGGATATATTTTGCAGATATGTCCACTCGGACTGAAATCCAGAACTGTGAGTTTAATTGGTTGTGCACTTTCCACTGGTCTCTGTCTGTTACAGAACTAAGTTTACTTGATGAGGGTGCAGAATAAACTTATATATGGGAATAAGAACTATTATTTCAAGTGCGTCTAGGAATTATGTTGTTTTAATAAAGTGGTGGTTGTAGGTTCTTCTCTAAGATTCATGACTTCATTTGCTTTGGGTAATTGTCTAAAACATGATTTCCTTCTAGGTGACTAGGAAATACATCTATTTAGAGAGTTGTAGGTTACCACCATTTATGTGTGCAACAACTAAATTCTTAGAGTCATTGTGGCATATCTGGATAGTACTGTTGGTTGCTTTCTCACTTTGGAATCTTGCATAGTGCCTACTGCTATAACAAAGGCTAGTCCTCAGGCAGAAGGCATTCAGGCCAGTTACAGATTGTGGGCTTCTGAGCCTTATGACTGAAGTGCATTGTCTTCAGCAATGGAGATTTATCTTCTACCTCTGAGAGACAAACAAAAGGAAACAATAACTATAAAATCAATGTATTTTTAACTTTCCAGTAATATCTTTATTATGGTTAATTTGTCTTTTTTCACTCGTAATATTTTAGCTTTCTGGGGTTGGGGATTTATCTCAGTGGTAGAGCGCTTGCAAGCGCAAGGCCCTGGGTTTTGTCCCCAGCTCCAAAAAAAGAAAAGAAAAAAATATTTTAGCTTTCTTCCTAAATATATATTACTATTAATTTAAAGTTTTCTTCTTATATATTAAGGTTGCTAAGTAGTCCTACAAAAATACAGTTATATAGTATAGTATAACAAAGAGCTATATACATACCATACTTTGTAACATACTAATATCTTACTATGCTTCATTTAGTTTTACACAACTTTATAATAAACAGCATGGAACCTCACTTTTTTTTTTTTAAAGATTTATTCATTTATTATATGAGTACACTGTAGCTGTCTTCAGATACACCAGAAGAGGGCATCAGATCTCTTTACAGATGGTTGTGAGCCACCATGTGGTTGCTGGGAATTGAACTCAGGACCTCTGGAAGAGCAGTCGGTGCTCTTAACCGCTGAGCCATCTCTCCAGCCCGGAACCTCACTTTTTCCACCAGTTATTCAGGGTTTTTAATTTTTCTTGCTACTAGGCAACAGTCTGAACTAGGTGTGTCCATATTAGCATTGCTAGTTAATTTTTTTCACAAAATAATTTTTAGCTCTAAGAGTTCTGACTATATAGAAATATTCTGGAGTTCTTGTGTTTGAGTGAAAATATTTAATTATGTCTAGTCATTAAATTAATATTGAGGGTGGTACATACCATTTTAGGACAAATTTCTTTAGCTCTTTATCTGGTATTGTCAAAAGCTATATTTCCAGGACTGATTGAAACCTACAGGTTTACAGATAGTCGCTTCCTGACATGCCCTCCCCCCCCCCCCCAAAACAAAAGATGATTTGGGTAAATAGCTTGCTATGAGCTCACACTTGCTATGCAGCACAGAAGGGAATGGTTTTTTTCTGCTTATAGCTTCTGAGATATTTTGCTGTCCTTGGTTTTACCACCACAACCTAGGCCACCCTGACTAATGAATCCATAAATATCAAATAGTATAATTTGCATACTTTATATCTGTACATGATTGCCATTAAGCTTTTTATGCCCTTCACAACTTGTAATTCTTGTGCAGCGTTATATACTTAGCATTATTAATATGATATATGTTCCTCTAACTGTTGTATTTCTGTATATTGTCTCATTGAGCAGACCATGTTCCATTTAACCATTTTTCTATTAATGAAAGCTTGTTTCATTTTTACACAGTTACTAATAATACTATGTTGCTCTATATCTTGTAAACTATATGAGAAATTTTATAGGAGTTAAATTATTAGATTGTAATGGGGTATTATATATTTTTGAAACTTATTAGATCTTCACAGAGTAACTCTCCTTGTGATTATTACTGTATAACTCTAGCAGTATTGCTCTAAAAATTACTATTTCTACATGCTTACAGCTCTTGGTATTGTTAAGCATTGTCAATTCAATGGTCCTATTTATTGTATTAATTTTCATTTTTCTGAATTTGAATATAATTGAGCATTATTTAATAGGCCTGTTCCACATTTAGATCATTTAGTTTTATTATTAAATATTCTTTTCTCCTCTTCCATCAACATGCCCTTGTTAGGTACATGCATTATAAATATTTTCTTTGTGTCTAAATCATGTTGTTTTATTTGATTTATAGTGTATATCCTACCACACAATTTTTATTTCAATAATGTCAAGTACTATATATCAATCAACTCATTTACCATTTGACATTTTTAAGCTTTATGAAGTTAAAACTACCACTGTATAATTGTTTGCTCATATGCAAACTTCCACAGACTTTAATACATTTGCAGTTAATTTTATAATATTTTCATTAAAAACATTGACTAGAAAATTCCTAATATTCATCTTCTCAATCTTGAACTATTATTTTTTAATTTTTTTATGGTGTATAGTATATGAATGTGTGTACATGTGGATATGTGTGCATGTTCCTTTGCATATAGATATGGAGACCAGAGGTTGAGATCACTTGTCTTTGTTTACTGCTCTCCACCTCAGTTTTTGAGATATAGTCTCACTGAAGCAGGAACTGTGCAGTTCAGGTAGTCTAGCTGGCCAACAAGTGTCATCAGTTCTTCTACCTTTGAGTGCTTGAATTAAAAGTGTGTACTGAAGTACTTGGCTTCTGTTTTTTATAGAAGTGCTAGGGATCTGAATTCAAACCCTCATGCTTGTGCAGCAAATGCTTTATCCATTGACCCACAAACTTTTTATCTCTCTTTTATGAATCTGCTTTCTATTTCTATAGGTTACTCCATCCCATCACTCCATAATCATATTTATGATTTTTGAATGGATTTTTAAAAATAGCAGAACATTTTCAAGATATATGTGTATGTATATGTATACACATGCATATATACATATATATGCATGTTTTCTACTTTTTTGTGTTTTGATGAGACCATTCCCTAAATTAAACATCTAGGGTATCTTTGCAGGTAACTTGAAGAACTAGTGAAAGAAAAAGATGGACAATAAAGGGTCTCTTCTGGATCTTCTAGGGGTTATGCCAGGGTATGGTTACTAGTAAGAGTATGTTCAGAAGTCTGACACATACCTTTTTAGTTAATATGGTTTTAATATATCACATAATGATAACAGTTTTCTGTTAATTTCCAAATTTTATTCAAAAATATCTGTAAATTATGTGGGTTTGGTATAGAAAGGTCCAAGGATTCTTGTCTTACTATTTTGCACATTTTAGTATTGATTTTATTAAAATGCAGGCATATATATGATTTTACTATAGTTTTGACATTAATTGTAAACTCAAAATCCTATTTTTAAAAAATATTTTATGTATTCATATTGGAAGGTTGGGAGTAAATCTTCTGTTACAGTGCACATAATTCTAATACATTATTTATATCAATTGATTAAATTGTTTAATTACATAGTCCATACTATTAATTAATTCCTACCTACTTTAAGATGTCATGCTGTGAATGTTTTAAATTAGAATATTCAATAATTTGTTTCATTCATTCTTCATTATGTTTTGTACATAATAAATTTATTTTGATTTAATATTGGTTCACGCTTATTAAAATATGCTCCTTCATTTAAAATTAAATATTTTACATTTATATTTAAATTTTGTTTATTTATTGTGTATATGGGGAGAGAGAGAGAGAGAGAGAGAGAGAGAGAGAGAGAGAGAGAGGAGAGAGAGTGAAAGGGAGAGAATATTAAAGTTGCTAAAACACACATTAGCTGTTGAAAACTTGCTCTCTCCTTCCAACAGCTGTATTGATGATAAGCACATGTTTGCAGGTAATTAGTTTTTTTCTGAATACTTAAATATTTACACATTTTATAACTTTTAATGTCCCTCATATTCATGCGAATTAATGAGTTACCACTCTAATTGTTTTATTATTTTTCTGTATTACTTGATCAAAATTTTCTGTCTCTTTGCTCATATACTAATTAGTCCTCCAGCTACAGTAATATGTGCTTTGTTTCATTTATTCTTAAAATTAATACTATTAATTTGTAATTAATTACAGTTAATTATCATAATTAAATTAATACAGTATATTATTAATTAAAGTAACAAAAACAATTAATTAAACCAATACAATTGGTACAACTGATACAAATTAAATACAGTCTCTTTCAAAGGAGTGAAAATATTATAATAGACATGTACTAATATTAAATCAAAATAAAGGTTATCCTGTTTAAAACTTAATGAAGAATCAATGAACCAAAGCACACAGCAACAGCAACCATGACAGATTTCCTTCCTGAGCAGGCTTTAAAACTAATGATTGGAATAAACAGATGCATTCGATGATGAATAGGGCGCTTGACTCACGAATAGAGCTCTAACTTAAAATGGATGAGAAGATGAACTGATGTTTGAAACGTAAGAAGAAAATAAAAGGTAAGACAAGCGATATTAACAAAAATAGTGTCTTGTTTAGGTTTTTACTGCTGTGAACAGACACCATGACCAAGGCAACATTTGTAAGGGACAACATTGAATTGGAGCTGGCTTACATTTTCAGAGATTCAGTCCATTAACATCATGGTAGGAAGCATGGCAGTGTTCAGCCAGACATGGTGCTGGAGGAACTGAAACTTCTACATCTTGATCCAAAGAAAATCAGGAGCAAACTGGATACCCTGTGGCTAGGAGGAGGGTCTTGAAGCCCACTCCCACAGTGACACACATCGTCCAACAAGGCCATACCTCCTAATAGTGCCACTCCCTAGGGCAAGCATATACAAACCATCACAAATGGTAATCCAGAGAGAATGTGTAAAAGAGTGATCAATATCTGCTAGAGACCAAGCATGGGATTAACAAAGAAATAGGATACGTGATAGTTGATCATTGGAGTCAGATCACCAGGAATTTTTATAGTAATATAAAATGACTCAGTCTTTAATCTAAAAACAAGGAAATAAATACACTTAATGGATTTGAGAGTAGAAAATCACATGAGTATACCCTCCTATGCTAGGCTCTATAATAAATATTACTAACTTAAAAATAATATAAATTATTCAAAATATACTCACCAGCCACAATAGAATTAGTTCAGAATCTGATAGAAAAAAATGAAAGCTTAAGACTCACGAATCAAAAAGTATATGGAATAATGTATGTGATCATATATTAAATTGCAAACAAAATAGAATATATTGTTAATGTAGTCAACTTTGAAAAATAAAAAATAAAATTGTTACCATGAGGCTATGGTGTTACTTAAAGGAATATTTTTATAGCTTGAGAAGACTTTGCATATGAAGAAGTTCTCAAAAATAATCTAAGTTTTCCTAGAAATAAACCTGGAATTAGGGAAGAATATTGAAGCAAAGGAAAAAATCAAGATCAGAGCAGAAATTAATAAAAATGAGCAGCAGGAAAAATAGAGAAGATAAATGAACCAATAGTTATTTATTTGAAAAGATGAATATAAAACTGAGGAAAAATAAGTAACTGCACTTACACAGCATACACTGTAACAGTCCTTTAGGACCCTTTTGTCAGTTACAAGTAACTAGATCTCACATAGACATTCTATGTTCTCATTCATTGTAATACTCGGAAAGGGGATTCCTAGGTAGAAGCAGGTCAGTTTTCAGCTGAGATTAGGAGAATGGATAGCGTGTATTAATGAACACATTTTATATCTACACCATGATGATGGTTGCACAAATGGTTAAATTACATTTTCTAGCACCTAATTGTTGTATCTTTTGTGATGTGTTCACACACACACACACACACACACACACACACACACACACACACACACACACAGAGGAGCTGAGAGTTCTATATCTTGACCCAAAGGATGTCAAGAGCAGACTGGCTACCCTGCCCTGTGGGTAGGAGGAGGGTCTCAAAGCCCACACCCACAGTGATACACTTCCTCCAACAAGGCCACACTGCCTCCTAAAAGGTTACACCTAGTAGTGCCATTATATGTATAATGCATTAATATGTCCCAGTAAAACCATTAAGGTGTTAAACAAGATTTAAGGTGTAAAAATCAGGATTATTGAATGTGGCTTCAATAAAGCAAAAGAAATATTGAAGTAAAAAAAGAAAGGAGGGGAGAAGAGAAGGAAGGAAGGAAGAAAGGAAGGAAGGAAAGAAGGAAGGAGAGAGGAAAAAAAGAAAGACAGACAGGAAGGAAGGACAGAAGAAAGAAAAGAAAAAAAAGAAAGAAAGAAAGAAAGGAAGGAAGAAAGAAAGAAAGAAAGAAAGAAAGAAAGAAAGAAAGAAAGAAAGAAAATAATTTCATTCAGAGATAGGAAAGAACCCTGGGTTCTCTCTAGAATAATCTAGTTACTGTTGAAATCCACTGGCTGAGAGGCATGTTGGAGAAACCAGATACAAGAGAGATGAAAAATTCATATTCTCAGGTTGAGTTGGAAATGTTACTGAGATTTTTCCACTCTTAGGCAATTGAAAACTAAGAAAATTATATAAATGGTGATATATGATTAGGTGGCTTCATTGTTTGGTAATATTAATAATTGTTACCCTTTTAACATGCTAATTCTTGAAATATTTTCGTTTACTATTTTGCTAATATATTTTCTTTTTCTAGTTATATTAAAATTATTTATTTAGTGTTAAGTGTATGAATGCATTGCTTGCATATATCTAACTGAATTATGTGTGTTTGGTGTCCACAGTGGCTAGAATAGTGTGTCAGTTTTTCTGAAAATGGTTGGAGCTGCCTGTTGTGAACCCATATTGGTGCTAAGAATGGAACTTGGGGCCCTTGGGAAAGCAGACGGTGTCCTGAATGCTGAGCCAGATACCCAGCCCCAGACCTTCCTGTTCTATTTGCACCTGTGTCTCTATTCTCAAGTCTACTTTTCTACAGCAGGGTACCATGTACTATGAAAGTTCTATGAACCTTCTGCCCTCCCTGACATGTTCATTCTGATCTTAGCCTCTTAGCAAACCTGGGCTTCCTATCATAACCCCCATTCTCCTGCCTATATCATTAACTTTTCTCTTCCACATTGCTTCCTGCTCCTTTCTACATGCTCCTATTCTTCTGCTTAGCTTTCTATCCTTCTGAGTCATCATACCATATATATATAAACCACTCTCCCCCCTGAAGAGATCTTCTTCTCAGGTTCCTTGTTCCTCCCCAGTTTTGACTGTCTTCCCAGATTGGAACCATCTATCCTCTACATACCACATCTTCCTCCTTCTTGCCCAGCCGCCCTGATTCCTAATTTTCCCTGAAGCATACAATATTGCCATCTTGTCTTATCTCTTATTGATCTTATTCTCTGCAGTTTCCCTGTCTTAGTGCTATCATGCAAAGCGTGGTGCTGGCCTTTGAGTACTTTGCACATTCTTAGCCTTTCTTTTATTCCTCCCCTTGTCCCCTACCCTCTTCCCTGACATCCGGCTTCCCAGTTCCAGGATTTGTCTTCCAGTTGAGTGTTCTACTCTGTCAGCAGCACTGGGCCTGTAGACACTGATTTCCACATAGGCCTTCTAATGAACATGCTGTGCTTCCATAGACACTCCTAAGCCTCTTGCACATACCCTCTTTTCACCATCATTTCACCCTCCTATTCTACTACCCCTCCTCTCACCATCCTGACTTCTTCTGGCCCCCTAAGGTAGTCCTGAGCCCTCTGCCCTCAGCAGAGTCTTGCCATCCTCCCCAGACTTCTCTCCTTGACAACATCCCTACCTAGTCTGAATAAGTAGACTTCTGATTTACCTCAGTCTCATACCGTTCAGTCCTGAGCTTCCTGCCTCCCCCTCCAGACACTTTCTGTCTTGCTCCTCAGGTTCCTATGACTTGAACCCATACTTTGATCTTTTTCCAATCACCTACTCTGTCTTTGGACACTGCACCTCCTCTCTAGTTTTCTGTCCTCAATCTGCTAAGATTCTCCTTGAGTCTCTCAGGCTGGTACCCAGATTTGTAGACATCCTTGAACTGCTTCTAGAACCTAATACCCTACTTTGTTTCTTCCTAGTCTTCTCACATGCCCAGGATTCCTATCCTTCCTAGAACATTCTGCTCCCCCTACAAAAACCAGCATTTTCAATCTTTTAGACTTCTACTGTTACCTCCAGCTTCCTGTCCTTAACTAGTGACACTGCTGAACCTTTGTCCTTCCCGCATGGCCCTACTATCTTGCTTTCCAATTTTGACTCCTGTTCTCTTCCCTGTCATCTTCTGCTTTTCCATATCCTCTTTGTCTTTTCTTTTAGTCTTCTAACTTTTCATCCTTCTGACCTCAAATAGCCTCCCATCCTCCTCTTCTTCTTCCACTACCTCCTCCCCTTTCTCCTCCTCCTCCTCCTCCTTTGATGCCCAGGCTCCAATCCTCCAGCTTGCTCCAATCTGTTCTCTCGCTCATGTCCCTCAAGACCTCCAGCAACCTAATCCTCTCACCCTGACCCTCCTTGTCCCGTCTCCTCTTGTCAAGAATTCATGTGCATCCATAGTCTAATGACCTCCCAGTGGGTCTCCAGGCTTCCCTTAGGCATCTGTGTTTCCACTACTGTCCAGTGTGGCAGTATAGTTAAAAAGGGCATGACTGGTTCCTGTGTGTCACTGATCTACACTGGACCCCTGGCACTCTCAGACCCAGGTGGCCACTCCCTGGCATTATTTCTGGCACCATAGGGCCATATAGAACTAACCTTAATTTATCTCGGTGTGGCAACTGGCTTCAGTGAGTCAAGACCCTAGCAGTCTCTTTCCTCCCATTGCTAGTCACCCTGGCCAGCCCTGGCCAGTAGGGAACTCTGGTCCCACCTACCTGGTAATATCAAGACTCAACAAACTGTAACTCAACAACATGATTTATATGTTAAATACTCAATGTACAATATGTCCACACAATAAACTTACAACCAATTGATAAAGACATAATCCACCTAGATAAGACAAATTTGTCTACAGAAATCTATCCCAGCTACCATGGCAATTCAGGACCACCTGGATCTAGGTCATCCTTCTCAGTATCTATTTTGATTCTCCCTCCTTCTCCTCTCCCTCCCTACAAAAACTTTGTCCTTGCCTTATTCTTTTACTGTGCAATCATGGCCTTGAACTAACTTGTGCCAGCCCTTACCTGCATAATGACATCGACCTACTGTCCAGCTCATGCTCTGACTTTGGAACATGCTCTCCTCTATAGTCTAATTGGTCTTATTTTTCAGTTTCTCTAGTCTGTAGTCAACATTTTTCATTTGCAGTATATGTTTTCAAGTAAGCATTTTTTTTTCCTTTTCACCTATTTCTGGACATTCCGCGATTTTCTAGGTGACCCTTGTTGAATAGTAACTTCACTGATGATAATTGAATCCACTGGAGTGACTGAGATTTCTTGGGAAAAAATGAAAAGGGGTCATATATCAGAAAACTGAGAAATATCTAAATACTATTGATGAGTTTATAACAACAATTTCAGAGGACTGGTAAGAACAGAGTGCTAAGCACCATTGGAAGTTGCCTAGGGATTGATTTGAAGCTGAGAGATAAGGGCAGTAGTTAGTGAGACTTGGAGGGAAGCAGTTTAATATAGTAAGCATGTAACATAATTGTATGCCAATGGGATTAGTTAGCAATATGGAGTTATGGAAAGAAAAAGATGATATATTGTAAACCTGCATTCCCATAGAAAAGTAATTTTCAAGCTGTGGGAATCAAATGACCATTTCACAAAAATTGCCTAAGAAAACAGATATTTACATTATGATTTACAACAGAAGAAAATTATAGTTATGAAGTAACAATGAAATAGTTTTGTGGTTGGGGGTCACCACAACATGAAGAACTGTATTAAAGGGATGCAGTATTAAAAACTGGCTTAGTTAGAAAATGAAAAGACAATCAATACATACTTGTGATGGTTTGCATATGCTTGTCCAGGGTGTGGCACTATTAGAAGGTGCAGCCTTGTTGGAGAAAGTGTGTCACTGTGGGGGTGGGCTTGAAGACCCTCCTCCTAGATGCCTGAGGATACTGAGTCTGTTCCTGCCTTCCTTTGGATGAAGATGTAGAACGTTCAGCTCCTTCTGCACCACGCCTGCCTGGATGCTGCCATGCTCCCACCTTGATGATAATGGACTGAACCTCTGAACCTGTATGCCAGCTCAAATTAAATGTTGTCCTTCATAAAACTTACATTGATCATGGTGTCTGTTCACAGCAATGAAACCCTAAGACAATACTTAAGAGAAGCAAGACTCTAGGAGAGCCAGAAGAAGGAGGAAATAATAGCAAACTATACAGGTGGACTTACAAGTGTTCATTTGTAGTCATTCTTTTCTACATTTTGATTTTCAAATTTTTTTCAACATTTCTTTATACAGACCCTAGTGTGATACCTAAGTTATAAGTGACCATAAGTGATTTTGATCCTTTTTCAAGGGTGTGTTTATCACATACTCATAAATATTGCTTATTCTAAAATGAAATGGACAGAAAATTTGGAAAATTGTCTACTGTATGTTTGTTATGAAATATTTTAATTAGGTCAGTCATTTGTGTTTAACAATTTATCACATATTGAAATTGGATAACTTAGTATTTTAATGTACTAATCATTATCATAATGTATGAAAACACCCTTTACAAAGCACTATAAAAAGAACCCCACTAATTTTATATATAATAAATATTTATATATAAATGTATATAACTATTTATATATTTATGTAAATATAATAAATTCACCTCAATTATAATAGGAGTAATATTTTCAGTATGGTAATCTATGTAATATCATTTTTTGTATAGCACAATTTTAAAAATTGTCGTTTCTTATTAGAGAGATGAGTTACAGGGAGAGTGCATCAGCAACATATACTAGATTTAATCCAAAGCATTTAACATAATTCAATGAATTTAATTAATTCTTCCATGAACTCAATGGCAGTTTCAATTATTATCTGTATTTTAGGGAAAGGGGACTGAAGGACTAAAGTAATAGACCAATTGCCTACGGTTAGCTAGTTATCCATATTTAGAGGCCAAGCCCCATGCCTCAGAGACCATGGCTTTATCCTCTGTAACAGCAAGATATTATCTCAGATGGAAGTGATTCCCAATAGCACTGTAGATAATCTTTGTACAGAGACCCTCCCAATAATGAATGTAATATTCAGAGAGTCAAAGGGTTAACTCAGGTCAATATTATAAAAGTCAAAATGATGAGGGGGGAGTACAACTCATATCTTCTGAAAAATTCATTAGCATTTCTCCCACAAATGGCATGCAATTTTGTGAACACACTTTTACTCAGTATTTCCTTATGTGCTTTCCTTACTCTTGACCCTTTTATTAAAATCTTTAGTTTTTGGAATTTCACACAAGTACAAACGAAATATTTTCAGGTCTACCCTAATTTTCTCCCTCCAATTTCCTACAGATCATCTTCTAGCACAACCTACTTCCAAATCCATGTTCATTTGTTTTGAGTTACCCATCAAGTCCAGTTCCTATTGCCCATATGTCTTAGAGATTCTAATGCTGTGATGAAACCCAAAGAATGAAAACAACTTGGGGAGGAAAGGGTTTATTCATGCTTACAACCCAACTTCCAGATCATACTTTATCACTGAAAGAAGGCAGAGCAGAAACTCAAAACAGGGCATGAACCTGGAGACAGGAGCTGATGCAGAGACCATGGACGGGTGCTGCTTACCAGCCTGCACAGCTTGCTTTTCTATAGTACCCGAGACTACCAGCCCAGGGCTAGGAGCATCACATCAATCACTAACTAAGAAAATGTCCCAAAGGCTTGTCCATAGGCCAATCTAGTAGGGGCATTTGTTCAACCAAGGTAATTTCTTCATAAATGACTCTAACTTGCATCAAGTTTCTAAAAGCATAACCATGAAAGCACACTTGCATAATCTAAATCCATCCTACTGTAGCATGGCTAAGGCAACAGTGGTCACACTGCTAAGGAAAACTTACTCCCCTCTCCAGCAGGTAGGAATGCGGCCTCGTGAGCTCCCCCTGTATCTGTGCTGGAATTTTGACCAACTTGAACTTCTGCAGGTCTTGTGAATAGGGTCATATTTGAAATTGCATTCTTAGATTGATTATGTCAGCATATGTATGGAATGTCACTTATAATATACATTGTTGTCAGCTCAATTTATTTGCATTATGTCATGTAAACTCCACAGCAAATTAGTGAAATGGCAATATGATTACACTAAAGGAAATAGAATTTATCTTAAAGAAACAATCTGTTATTCTAGCTTCAAATTATTTTTCCATTTTCCCAGAAATAATGAACCATTAAAGAAAAACCATGGCGTTTGTTAATGAGCAAGTGAATAACTAATAATGATTGCTCAGAATATTTGATTTCGCTGTGAGTGATTTTTAAAATTTTTATTGACTTCACATCCTGATCACAGCGTCCCTCCCTCCTCTCTTCCCATTCCCATTATTACAAATCCCTCTCCTACACTGCCCCACTTTACAGAGAAGGTAATCCCCAATTGGGTACCACACTGCCCTGTTATATCTACACCAAACAATACTGGGTAAATCCTCTCCCACTGATGCTCAACCAGGCAGTTCAGGCAGTGGGAAGGTGATCCAATAGCATTGAACAGAGACCAACAGCCCCTGCTCCACTTGTTAGGGGATCCACATGAAGATCAAACTGCACGTTTGCTACAAATGGGTACAGGGTCTAGATCCAGCTCCTGCATGTTCTGGGTTGGAGCCTCGGCTCTGTGAACCCACATGGGCCCAGGATAGTTGAGTCTGTGAATGTTCTTGTGGCATTCTTGACGCCCCCAACTTGCTCATTTCTATCTCCAACTTTTCTATAAGATTTCCCGGACCCTGCATGACGTTTTGTCTGTGTGTCTCTTCATCTACCTCTATCCACTGCTGGATGAAGCCCCTCAGGAGATGTTTATGCTAGGTTCCTGTCTGCAAGCATAGCAGAGTATCATTAATAGTGTCAGAGACTGGCTCTCTCCCATGGGATGGGTCTCAAGCTGGAACAGTCTCTGCTCCATCTTTATCCCTGCACATGTTGCAGGCAAGACAAATTTTAGTTTGAAGCTTTTGGGGGTGGATTGATGTGCCCCTCCCTCCTCTGGGAGTCCTGCCGGGTTACAGGAGTTGGCCACTTGAATCCCTCTGGCAGGAATCTCAGCTAGGGTCACCCCCATAGAATCCCTGTATCCTCTCCTGTTCCAGGCCTCCAGTTAGTCACCAGAGATACCCTCCACTGATTGTCATTCTCACTCCCAGCCCTTTCCTGCCCTCCTCCCACATCAGATCATCATTCTAGTTCTCCCTATCTGTTCTCCTACCCATTAATTACATCATTCACCTCCTTCCCTTCCTTATATTCAAACCCTCCCATACACGCTTCCATGCTGTCTTAATTCAAGTCCTTTTTATCACTTTTTGTTGTTAAATTCATATACTGTATTCACATACACATATATTCCTATGTGAAACCTACTCAGTCTGTAAAATGTTACTTTGCATGCATGTTTTTGGAGCTCACTAAGGACAATGCCAATAGACATGTTAAAGTGGATGGGGGGAATGACCAAGGAATTTAGGGCAGCTAAGGAATGTTGAGAACAAACACATCTTGAGTGAAAATTCTCTATCAGATTAGGTCCTCAGCACCAAGGCTAAATCAGTGAGCCAAGTGGATAAAATTTTTGCTGCCATTTAGTCAATATTGTTGGATAGAATATATTTTCAGGAGAAGTATAGATGTCAGAGAAGCATGATGACTAACAGCAATGTAGAGATAGTAATATGAAAAAAAATGACCAGTGTTTGATACATACACTGAGAGCTAAGTGAATTGCTATACAAAGACAAATTCTTAGATTTTATGCCATAACTTTCTACATGACACAGGATTGGTGTACTTTGAGTGAAGATAGGAACAGGTAAAGTATGTGTTTACAGCTGATATCCAGGTCTCCACTCTTGCTTTTTGATTCTTTTAAAAAAAATGCATCCAGTATTTTATGTGTAAAGGTGGAATTAGAAGTAGATATAGTTATACATTTTCCAGGAATCAAGAGCATGAGTCAGGAAGATCATGAGCTCAAGCTCATCTTGGACTGTGTGGGGAACTGAAGTTCAGCCTGGGTTACATATTTCCACAGTTTAATGTAAGTATTAGTTTGTAAAAATAGGCACACTTTCATCTCTCACTTTTATACTTATAAAGCACTTATTTCTTTTTATTTCTACATGGGCATGAGTGTGCCTCTGTGTGTGTGTGTGTGTGTGTGTGTGTGTGTGTGTGTGTGTGTGTGCATGTGAGTGTGTGTATGTGAGTTTGTGTGTGTGCACTGTAGGAATGCCACAAGGCACATGTGAAGGTTCAGAGGACAACCTTCTCGAGCCATTTTTCTCCTTCCTCCTTCTTGAGGCCTGTTTGTACTTGTTTCTGCCTAGCACAGCATGTTCTAGGTTAGTTGGTCCACAATGAACTTTATGAACACATTGCCAACTTGGGTCTGAAACTTTTCATTGGGGGGTAATGTATTACTGAGAAAAAAGTTAGAGTAAACTTTGCCTATGTGTAACCAAGGTTTAGGGAATAAAGAATGTTAATTTTTATTACTATGAACTTCAAAATGTCCTCTAATATTTTCATTCTAGAACAAGTTATTTTCAAGTTTCAATTTCATTCTCTATATTATGAAAATGATTATAACTTGTACCTCTATAATTGCATATCTTTTTATTTAATAAATGAAAGCAATTCAGTATGCACTAGGAGCTATATTTTTACGTAGCCTACTGCCCCCAACCAGCCATATCAATCTAAATAGTTATAGCTGTGTAAGTGTTCAGAGGACAAGGAATAGTTTTACTTCTCTTATGAATTGCCCAACTTTAAAGAAATTTATAGAGCAACCTGTATAGTTCTTTCAAAAATTTGAACAATGCCTATACTAAAACAATTTGGAGTGCTGACTTTCTGTGGCCTTGGTTCTTGCTTCCCAAAGTTTGGCATATATTATTATGAATGCCATTTTATTTAAAAAGCTCATAAAGCTTCATCCTCAACTATTACTGATTTAGGAGTAGCAGATATATGGAAACTTTCACACTCTACTGAACGGAATTATATATTCTTCTCTGGCCCACATAACTCATATTTCGTAGCTGCTTTCTTCTAAGTTCTTCCCTTTTCTGATTAATGATGTGAATAACAGAGCTCTAGGCAGTTTTCTCTTATCTGACCATGCCACAACCTCACTTTCAGTTGACCTTCAGAACGGATCAGGCAGCATTTCAGCCAAAGTTCTTTAGTAAATGACATCAGAAAAAGAAGTTAGGTTCCTAAAGCACATGCCCTCTTACTTACATATACAGACTCCTTTCTGCTTTTAAAAAAAATTGATTGAAATCAAATTAACTCTCATGAAAAGGATAGTTAATTACAAGAACATAAAAGTTCTCATTAAAGATAAATGTAAACTTAGAAGACACACTGGAAAACCATTTCTAGCTTTCTTCAGATTGAAAGAAACATGTGCACTCTAGAGAGAAGAGTGAAAATATATGTATATTATAGAGTTATATGTTTTAATAACTTCTTCCCATTCTATTAAGACTCTACTCCCACTGGAATGATAAAAGGTTAATATTGAGATGAACCCTAAGAACATAAATTAAGCATTGCCATAACTTTCGCCCAAAGAGCCTTAAGCTATGTAATGACTTGATCACCAGGCATTTCCTTTTTTTATTAAAGAAATGAAGATACACTGTATTGAGTGACAATACTGAGAATACCTAAATTTTCTCATTATCCTGCAAGTGCTTAAAATCAGTATTACAAATTTCTGCAGGCCAAATCCCAGGTCCCAGTGGTCTCATGAAGAGTGTTATGAAATACTAGTAAAGAACATTTTTCAGTTGCCCACAAATACACACTTATAGAGCCATATTGGTTATTTTCTGGTGGAAATGAAATCTTTTATTTTCATTCCTTCTGTAAAGAAAGGTCATTCTAAAATAGTATCCTGGAGTTAGAGATCACAAATCGATACTGGGCATAATAAAAACTAGTCTTCATTTATATATTTTTGTAGTATCAAATAGCACAGCTATCTGTCATATCTTGTGCCCTGCATAGTTTCAGTTTTCAGCATTAGATACCATGTTTTTTTGTATTTGCAATTATCATGTTTAAATCTGATACTTGTCCAAATAAAATAGGTGATACTTGTTCAATAAAAATAGGTGCATATCCTTGGCAAAGATATGGTATTTTTGGATTAACATGTGTGTCACTAACTTAAGAGAAAATGTTCCCAGATGGTAAATAATGAAAGGGAGGCTTTATCACAGGTAAAATAATATCATATGAACCTTCCCTGTTTTCTTCTGTTTTCAAACATGTTCAAATTTAATTCATAAACTTTAAAACCCTTGTTTCTTCAGCATCTTTACAGAGATGTAAAATTCTTAATATTTTGAAAGGTATACAGCCATTAACTCTTTTATGTTCCCAGAATAGTAATATTTATTCTACCTAACATATTTTCTTATTTTCAAGTATTCATTTTAATATTCCAATAATTTTCTCTCAAAGGTTTACATTTATTATATTTACATATAGAAACAACTATTAATTGTGAAGAGTGCTGGAAGGCTGTGCTTTGTTAACACTAGTCCATTAATGACAAGGACCAGCCTCTGCTTTGAGAGGAGTTCTGAGAGAAAGGGTTTCTGGGAGAAGTGAAAACAAACAACTCTAAGTCAAATCCCAAGTCCCTGCTGGCAGCCTATATTGTGCTCACAACAGCTTTGGACCCTGCTTCTCTTTGTTCTGCTTTTGTTCCTCTATGGTCTGCTTCCTCTGGAGATCTCCAGATACCTCTCTATATGTTCTGCACGAGGCAGTTCTCTAAACAGTTCTCCCTTGCTGTACTAAAAATTTCTCCGGATAGCTCATCTCTTATAGGTCATAAGCCCAGTCTTTTATTTTACATACCAATGCAGGCATTTAATCCAGGTTTCCTTTTAGTTATTTATGAATCATCATACCATGACCCCAGCTCCTTAATTCTTAGGAGACAGCAAGTTCACATTTTCTTTTAGCATTGCAAAAAAATTCAGAGATCTGCCTGCCTCCTTTAAGGCAGTGAAACTAAAGTAAGTTAGCTAGGTGGTACCCAGTCCTGAAATTACCATTTCTACCACACTTGGGCCTATTCTTGCTCTGTCCCAGGCCAATGGTGAACTCAGCAATCCGTCTGCCCTTGTAAGCACAAACAAAAACTTAGCTGGGTGGGATCTCCTGTGATCACCACTCCCTAAATCTCTTTATCTCTTTTCTTAGTATCTTTTGACAAATTGGCTCACAAAGCAGCTGTTTTTGTTCCTTTAGATTCATGAACCCCCCATATAATTCATATTCCATCCTTATTATTTGAGATATTAAATATTTCTGAACCCATTTGTTTAGAGTTCTTTTCCACAGAGTTAAGGTTGTCTCAGCATTTACCGCTCTAAGACATTAGCCACACCTTTGCCTCCTGGACTCCTGTTGTGTCTCATTATCACGGAATAATTAACATTAGCCCAGGAGGACAATACTTGAGGGAGGAACTTAAAATATGTACACTATTATACAAACCAGCTTTAAGCCTAAGGCAGCCAACAATGTCATTCCATCCGTACCAGGACCATGCTGGACCAGGAACATTACATGGAAAGCAGTCCTAACCTCCAACTGCATTCAACCTTTATATAAAGGGCTTATCTTTGCACCCATTTGATTGTATTAACCCGGGGATACATGTATTCAGTATTTTTGTTACATAATGAGTATATACAGTTATTCCTTACCAGTATTATAAAGAAGACTGATGCGATTTTTGTAAATCATTTCTTATAATCATAGACATGTGCAAGGCAAGTATTTGGTGTGGAAAGTTTTACTATTACAATTTATATTGTTTTACGTGAGTTTCTCAACTCTTACTGTTTTAAAAGAACAGGATTAAAATGTCTAATGGATCAGAGATTTATATTGTTTTTGTAAATGTGACTTGAAGTTACTTAATTTTAGTAAAGATTGCTTGAAATTAATTCGATTGGATAAAAAAATTACAGCGTGTTTCAAAATTGCTATAACCTATCTGTAATAATATAACTTGAAATAATGAGTTTGCCCTAAATCACGTAGCTCTATAGCATGAAGACAGTAATAAAATTGACTAACAATACTTAACATTTATTCAGCATTTACTTTATATCACATCCATAAATAATTTACATGGTTCATCATATATAATCCTCACAGCATCTTGGCAAGGCACTTCACTCATTATTTTGTGAAGAGGAAAAGTGAAGCATAACAAGATGTGCAGTAACTTCATTCAAGGTTTGAAAGATAGGAGGAGAGAGCATTTAATTTAAGCAAATGAGCTCTAGTTTATACTTAGTGTCTGTGATACGCAGCTTCTATGGATACCTTATAAATAAGATTTGCATCCCACATGTGTATCCATTAACAATTAGTGAACAGAGAGGACACGGATTTGAAGGAAAATAGAGAAGAGTATAAGGGAGGAATTGAAGGAATGAAAGGGAAGGAAGAAATATTGTAATTATAGTATAATCTCACATAAAAAAAGAAAAATAAATGGACATAGTATTTAAAAAAGAATTGCTCTGTTAAAGTGAAATCAAGTCTACAAACTAAAAACATTAAATTTCTTTGGCAGGTTTTAAAAATATGGGACAGAAGATCTGGAAGCATGATCTATATAAAATGACAGCAAAACATGATGCAGATTTTTTTTTTATTAACTTGAGTATTTCTTATATACATTTCGAGTGTTATTCCCTTTCCCGGTTTCCGGGCAAACATTCCCCTAATCCCTCCCCCTCCCCTTCCTTATTGGTGTTCCCCTCCCCATCCTCCCCCCCTTGTCGCCCTCCCCCCAACAATCTAGTTCACTGGGGGTTCAGTCTTAGCAGGACCCAGGGCTTACCCTTACACTGGTGCTCTTACTAGAATATTCATTGCTACCTATGAGGTCAGAGTCCAGGGTCAGTCCATGTATAGTCTTTAGGTAGTGGCTTAGTCCCTGGAAGCTCTGGTTGCTTGTGATTGTTGTTCATATGGGGTCTCGAGCCCCTTCAAGCTCTTCCAGTTCTTTCTCTGATTCCTTCAATAGGGGACCTATTCTCAGTTCAGTGGTTTGCTGCTGGCATTCGCCTCTGTATTTGCTGTATTCTGGCTGTGTCTCTCAGGAGCGATCTACATCCGGCTCCTGTCAGCCTGCACTTCTTTGCTTCATCTATCTTGTCTAATTGGATGGCTGTATATGTATGGGCCACATGTGGGGCAGGCTCTGAATGGGTGTTCCTTCTTTCTGTTTTAATCTTTGCCTCTCTATTCCCTGCCACGGGTATTCTTATTCCCCTTCTAAAGAAGGAGTGAAGCATTCACATTTTGATCATCCATCTTGAGTTTCATTTGTTCTAGGCATCTAGGGTAATTCAAGGGTTTGGGCTAATAGCCACTTATCAATGATTGCATACCATGTGTGTTTTTCTGTGATTGGGTTACCTCACTCAGGATGATATTTTCCAGCTCCAACCATTTGCCTACGAATTTCATAAAGTCGTTGTTTTTGATAGCTGAGTAATATTCCATTGTTTAGACGTACCACATTTTCTGTATCCATTCCTCTGTTGAAGGGCATCTGGGTTCTTTCCAGCTTCTGGCTATTATAAATAAGGCTGCGATGAACATAGTGGAGCACGTGTCTTCTTTATATGTTGGGGCATCTTTTGGGTAAATGCCCAAGAGAGGTATAGCTGGATCCTCAGGCAGTTCCATGTCCAGTTTTCTGAGGAACCTCCAGACTGATTTCCAGAATGGTTGTACCAGTCTGCAATCCCACCAACAATGGAGGAGTGTTCCTCTTTCTCCACATGATGCAGATTTTTAAATAACAGATATGAATGAGAGATAAAATTTGAGTGAGATGGACTTCTTATGGAGGCTGTGTTCCTCTTGTATCTGGAAATGTTGAAGTGTTTAGAGAGGCTAGTATGACTAAAATACATGTTCTGATATGTTCTCATACCAATAAAGTTTTAGGTGCCAGTCAGGAAATGTGGGTTTGTGAGTCAATGAACCAGGGAATGTAAATGAAGTCACTCATCAGTGTGGAAGAGTGCTATTGTTGCATCGAAAAAAGAATCAGGATGCCATAGCTCATTTTTCTAAATTTATTGCATTTCTGAAGCCAGGTCACTTAAGCACTGAGGGAAAAGTTAACAGGGATTCGAAGTCGCCCCCGACATGTTCCCCACCAAAAAACAAACCAAAACAACCCAAAACAAACAAACAAAAACAAACAAAAAAAACCAAAGTAAAAAAGCTATACCTACACCCGCGGATCCCGGCCCGCAGCAGCTCTCTGCTCCCAGACCCGGTGAGAGAGAGACCCAACCTCCTGGTCAGGTGGGCACTCCTGAGGCTGCAGAGCGGAAGAGACCACCAACACTGCTCACCCCTGCCCACATCCCTGGCCCAAGAGGAAACTGTATAAGGCCTCTGGGCTCCCGTGGGGGAGGGCCCAGGAGCAGCAGGACACCGGCCTGAGACACCGCCGGAACCTGAAAGAAACAGACCTTATAAACAGTTCTCTGCACCCAAATCCCGTGGGAGGGAGAGCTAAACCTTCAGAGAGGCAGACAAGCCTGGGAAACCAGAAGAGACTGCTCCCTGCACGCACATCTCGGACACCAGAGGAAAAAGCCAAAGACCATCTGGAACCCTGGTGCACTGAAGCTCCAGGGAGGGGCGGCATAGGTCTTCCTGGTTGCTGCCGCTGCAGAGAGCCCATGGGCAGCACCCCACGAGCGAACTTGAGCCTCAGGACCACAGGTAAGACCAAATTTTCTGCTGCAAGAAAGCTGCCTGGTGAACTCAAGACACAGGCCCACAGGAACAGCTGAAGACCTGTAGAGAGGAAAAACTACACGCCCGAAAGCAGAACACTCTGTCCCCATAACTGACTGAAAGAGAGGAAAACAGGTCTACAGCACTCCTGACACACAGGCTTATAGGACAGTCTAGCCACTGTCAGAAATAGAAGAACAAAGTAACACTAGAGATAATCTGATGGCGAGAGGCAAGCACAGGAACCCAAGCAACAGAAACCAAGACTACATGCCATCATCGGAGCCCAATTCTCCCACCAAAACAAACATGGAATATCCAAACACACCAGAAAAGCAAGATCTAGTTTCAAAATCATATTTGATCATGATGCTGGAGGACTTCAAGAAAGACATGAACACACTTAGGGAAACACAGGAAAACATTAATAAACAAGTAGAAGCCTACAGAGAGGAATCGCAAAAATCCCTGAAAGAATTCCAGGAAAACACAATCAAACAGTTGAAGGAATTAAAAATGGAAATAGAAGCAATCAAGAAAGAACACATGGAAACAACCCTGGGTATAGAAAACCAAAAGAAGAGACAAGGAGCTGTAGATACAAGCTTCACCAACAGAATACAAGAGATGGAAGAGAGAATCTCAGGAGCAGAAGATTCCATAGAAATCATTGACTCAACTGTCAAAGATAATGTAAAGCGGAAAAAGCTACTGGTCCAAAACATACAGGAAATCCAGGACTCAATGAGAAGATCAAACCTAAGGATAATAGGTATAGAAGAGAGTGAAGAGTCCCAGCTCACAGGACCAGTAAATATCTTCAACAAAATCATAGAAGAAAACTTCCCTAATCTACAAAAAGAGATACCCATAGGCATACAAGAAGCCTACAGAACTCCAAATAGATTGGACCAGAAAAGAAACACCTCCCGTCACATAATTGTCAAAACACCAAACGCACAAAATAAAGAAAGAATATTAAAAGCAGTAAGGGAAAAAGGTCAAGTAACATATAAAGGGAGACCTATCAGAATCACACCAGACTTCTTGCCAGAAACTATGAAGGCCAGAAGATCCTGGACTGATGTCATACAGACCCTAAGAGAACACAAATGCCAGCCCAGGTTACTGTATCCAGCAAAACTCTCAATTAACATTGATGGAGAAACCAAGATATTCCATGACAAAACCAAATTTACACAACATCTTTCTACAAATCCAGCACTACAAAGGATAATAAATGGTAAAGCCCAACATAAGGAGGCAAGCTATACCCTAGAAGAAGCAAGAAACTAATCGTCCTGGCAACAAAACAAAGAGAATGAAAGCACACAAACATAACCTCACATCCAAATATGAATATAAAGGGAAACAATAATCACTATTCCTTAATATCTCTCAATATCAATGGCCTCAACTCCCCAATAAAAAGACATAGATTAACAAACTGGATACGCAACGAGGACCCTGCATTCTGCTGCCTACAGGAAACACACCTCAGAGACAAAGACAGACACTACCTCAGAGTGAAAGGCTGGAAAACAACTTTCCAAGCAAATGGTCAGAAGAAGCAAGCTGGAGTAGCCATTCTAATATCAAATAAAATCAATTTCCAACTAAAAGTCATCAAAAAAGATAAGGAAGGACACTTCATATTCATCAAAGGAAAAATCCACCAAGATGAACTCTCAATCCTAAATATCTATGCCCCAAATACAAGGGCACCTACATATGTAAAAGAAACCTTACTAAAGCTCAAAACACACATTGCACCTCACACAATAATAGTGGGAGATTTCAACACACCACTCTCATCAATGGACAGATCATGGAAACAGAAATTAAACAGTGATGTCGACAGACTAAGAGAAGTCATGAGCCAAATGGACTTAACGGATATTTATAGAACATTCTATCCTAAAGCAAAAGGATATACCTTCTTCTCAGCTCCTCATGGTACTTTCTCCAAAATTGACCATATAATTGGTCAAAAAACGGGCCTCAACAGGTACAGAAAGATAGAAATAATCCCATGCGTGCTATCGGACCACCGCGGCCTAAAACTGGTCTTCAATAACAATAAGGGAAGAATGCCCACATATACGTGGAAATTGAACAATGCTCTACTCAATGATAACCTGATCAAGGAAGAAATAAAGAAAGAAATTAAAAACTTTTTAGAATTTAATGAAAATGAAGATACAACATACTCAAACTTATGGGACACAATGAAAGCTGTGCTAAGAGGAAAACTCATAGCGCTGAGTGCCTGCAGAAAGAAACAGGAAAGAGCATATGTCAGCAGCTTGACAGCACACCTAAAAGCTCTAGAACAAAAAGAAGCAAATACACCCAGGAGGAGCAGAAGGCAGGAAATAATCAAACTCAGAGCTGAAATCAACCAAGTAGAAACAAAAAGGACCATAGAAAGAATCAACAGAACCAAAAGTTGGTTCTTTGAGAAAATCAACAAAATAGATAAACCCTTAGCCAGACTAACGAGAGGACACAGAGAGTGCGTCCAAATTAACAAAATCAGAAATGAAAAGGGAGTCATAACTACAGATTCAGAGGAAATTCAAAAAATCATCAGATCTTACTATAAAAACCTATATTCAACAAAACTTGAAAATCTTCAGGAAATGGACAATTTCCTAGACAGATACCAGGTATCGAAGTTAAATCAGGAACAGATAAACCAGTTAAACAACCCCATAACTCCTAAGGAAATAGAAGCAGTCATTAAAGGTCTCCCAACCAAAAAGAGTCCAGGTCCAGACGGGTTTAGTGCAGAATTCTATCAAACCTTCATAGAAGACCTCATACCAATATTATCCAAAATATTCCACAAAATTGAAACAGATGGAGCACTACCGAATTCCTTCTACGAAGCCACAATTACTCTTATACCTAAACCACACAAAGACACAACAAAGAAAGAGAACTTCAGACCAATTTCCCTTATGAATATTGACGCAAAAATACTCAATAAAATTCTGGCAAACCGAATTCAAGAGCACATCAAAACAATCATCCACCATGATCAAGTAGGCTTCATCCCAGGCATGCAGGGATGGTTTAATATACGGAAAACCATCAACGTGATCCATTATATAAACAAACTGAAAGAACAGAACCACATGATCATTTCATTAGATGCTGAGAAAGCATTTGACAAAATTCAACACCCCTTCATGATAAAAGTCCTGGAAGAATAGGAATTCAAGGCCCATACCTAAACATAGTAAAAGCCATATACAGCAAACCAGTTGCTAACATTAAACTAAATGGAGAGAAACTTGAAGCAATCCCACTAAAATCAGGGACTAGACAAGGCTGCCCACTCTCTCCCTACTTATTCAATATAGTTCTTGAAGTTCTAGCCAGAGCAATCAGACAACAAAAGGAGATCAAAGGGATACAGATCGGAAAAGAAGAGGTCAAAATATCACTATTTGCAGATGACATGATAGTATATTTAAGTGATCCCAAAAGTTCCACCAGAGAACTACTAAAGCTGATAAACAACTTCAGCAAAGTGGCTGGGTATAAAATTAACTCAAATAAATCAGTTGCCTTCCTCTATACAAAAGAGAAACAAGCCGAGAAAGAAATTAGGGAAACGACACCCTTCATAATAGACCCAAATAATATAAAGTACCTCGGTGTGACTTTAACCAAGCAAGTAAAAGATCTGTACAATAAGAACTTCAAGACACTGAGGAAAGAAATTGAAGAAGACCTCAGAAGATGGAAAGATCTCCCATGCTCATGGATTGGCAGGATTAATATAGTAAAAATGGCCATTTTACCAAAAGCAATCTACAGATTCAATGCAATCCCCATCAAAATACCAATCCAATTCTTCAAAGAGTTAGACAGAACAATTTGCAAATTCATCTGGAATAACAAAAAACCCAGGATAGCTAAAGCTATCCTCAACAATAAAAGGACTTCAGGGGGAATCACTATCCCTGAACTCAAGCAGTATTACAGAGCAATAGTGATAAAAACTGCATGGTATTGGTACAGAGACAGACAGATAGACCAATGGAATAGAATTGAAGACCCAGAAATGAACCCACACACCTATGGTCACTTGATTTTTGACAAAGGAGCCAAAACCATCCAATGGAAAAAAGATAGCATTTTCAGCAAATGGTGCTGGTTCGACTGGAGGGCAACATGTAGAAGAATGCAGATCGATCCATGCTTATCACCCTGTACTAAGCTTAAGTCCAAGTGGATCAAGGACCTCCACATCAAACCAGACACACTCAAACTAATAGAAGAAAAACTAGGGAAGCATCTGGAACACATGGGCACTGGAAAAAATTTCCTGAACAAAACACCAATGGCTTATGCTCTAAGATCAAGAATCGACAAATGGGATCTCATAAAACTGCAAAGCTTCTGTAAGGCAAAGGACACTGTGGTTAGGACAAAACGGCAACCAACAGATTGGGAAAAGATCTTTACCAATCCTACAACAGATAGAGGCCTTATATCCAAAATATACAAAGAACTCAAGAAGTTAGACCGCAGGGAAACAAACAACCCTATTAAAAAATGGGGTTCAGAGCTAAACAAAGAATTCACAGCTGAGGAATGCCGAATGGCTGAGAAACACCTAAAGAAATGTTCAACATCTTTAGTCATAAGGGAAATGCAAATCAAAACAACCCTGAGATTTCTCCTCACACCAGTGCGATTGGCTAAGATCAAAAACTCAGGTGACAGCAGATGCTGGCGAGGATGTGGAGAAAGAGGAACACTCCTCCATTGTTGGTGGGATTGCAGACTGGTACAACCATTCTGGAAATCAGTCTGGAGGTTCCTCAGAAAATTGGACATTGAACTGCCTGAGGATCCAGCTATACCTCTCTTGGGCATATACCCAAAAGATGCCTCAACATATAAAAGAGACACGTGCTCCACTATGTTCATCGCAGCCTTATTTATAATAGCCAGAAACTGGAAAGAACCCAGATGCCCTTCAACAGAGGAATGGATACAGAAAATGTGGTACATCTACACAATGGAATATTACTCAGCTATCAAAAACAACGAGTTTATGAAATTCGTAGGCAAATGGTTGGGACTGGAAAATATCATCCTGAGTGAGCTAACCCAATCACAGAAAGACATACATGGTATGCACTCATTGATAAGTGGCTATTAGCCCAAATGCTTGAATTACCCTAGATCCCTAGAACAAACGAAACTCAAGACGGATGATCAAAATGTGAATGCTTCACTCCCTCTTTAAATGAGGAAAAAGAATACCCTTGGCAGGGAAGGGAGAGGCAAAGATTAAAACAGAGACTGAAGGAACACCCATTCAGAGCCTGCCCCACATGTGGCCCATACATATACAGCCACCCAATTAGACAAGATGGATGAACCAAAGAAGTGCAGACCGACAGGAGCCGGATGTAGATCGCTCCTGAGAGACACAGCCAGAATACAGCAAATACAGAGGCGAATGCCAGCAGCAAACCACTGAACTGAGAATAGGTCCCCTATTGAAGGAATCAGAGAAAGAACTGGAAGAGCTTGAAGGGGCTCGAGACCTCAAAAGTACAACAATGCCAAGCAACCAGAGCTTCCAGGGACTAAGCCACTACCTAAAGACTATACATGGACTGACCCTGGACTCTGACCCCATAGGTAGCAATGAATATCCTAGTAAGAGCACCAGTGGAAGGGGAAGCCCTGGGTCCTGCTAAGACTGAACCCCCAGTGAACTAGACTGGTGGGGGGAGGGCGGCAATGGGGGGAGGGTTGGGAGGGGAACACCCATAAGGAAGGGGAGGGGGGAGGGCGGCAATGGGGGGAGGGTTGGGAGGGGAACACCCATATGGAAAGGGAGGGGGGAGGGGGATGTTTGCCCGGAAACCGGGAAAGGGAATAACACTCGAAATGTATATAAGAAATACTCAATTTAATAAAAAAAAGCATATACCTATTAATCTGAATATATGATTCAAAGTTAAAATGTACATATACACAGTCTATAAGCCTCAATAAGATTTCACTTTTCTTTGATTTTTAGTGTATACATTTAAAGTAGATATTTTCTTTTCTTCCTCTAGAGTATTACACATTTTTAGACAACCATAATAAATGATGAATATTATATACTTTGGCAGGAGTAAGTCTTTATTCCTAATGTAAAGGAAAGTACATTGTTCAAGCTGTTGCAATAAACTATCATACACTGGGTGGTTTATATAGCAAAATGTTATTTCTTATAGTTTCAGAGGCTTGGAAATGCAAATTCAAAGTGCCAGAAAAATTAAACTTAATTCCCAAGCCTATTTTCTTTTGGATGACATGTTGTAAGACTAGGCCCCCGAGCCCTACCTCCAGGATGTCCCACTCACAGAGACACAGAGGTGGAGATCGATGCAGTAAGCAAGAGGTTTAATGATCCATTGCACCAAGGTGGCCCTGTAATTGGGACCAAGGTGACCCGAAGAACAAAAGCACACACTTTTTATTCTTTTTCCGGGTATAGACTCTAGGTTATAGCCTGAGTTGGTTATTTCTCATTGGTGAGGCTTGTTACCTTTAGAATTCATTGGTGGCTGCCTATTGTCCTTTGAATTCATTGGAGGCCCCTGTGGGAAGGTATCTTTGGCACACAGAGGGGGTGGTGAACGATCCCACCCTTACTTCAGTTAGCTCTTTCGGGAAGATGGGAAACTGCTAAGGGCGGTTAATCATTTCCTGGAACAGGGTGTTATCCTAAATTCTTTGGACAGTATGTTAAAGTCCCAGCCACTTGGTGTTTGCCTAAGACAAGGCAGTCTTTGTCCTTAAAGTTTGAGTCTTAGCCTTTGTCCTTAAAGTCTGAGTCTTAGCCTTTGTCCTTAATGTTTGAATCTTACAATCTCACCATATGGTCTACTACTATTTCTACACACACACACACACACACACACACACACACACACACACACACACATACACACACACACACACACACACACATACACACACACCAAATGAGAGAGCTAAAGAGCTAGAGAAAGAGAGAATATAGTATTACTTTTATAAATTATTTTTTTTAGAATTTCATATGTAAGTAAATATTAACATCATTTCCCTCCTTCTCCTGGTTGAATTACTCCCATGTCCTTTCTACTCAGTAGCAGTTAATGTTATCTTTGTAACTATTATTGTGTACACATGTACAAGCGCGCGCACACACACACACACACACACACACACACACACACACACACCTGTAAGCATATATAATTACAACCCACTGAATCAATTCAGAGTGCATTTGCCCCTATGTATATGTGTTTAGGTCTGATCACTGGGGATTGGACAAATGCTTAGGAGGCTCATCCCTCAAAAAGATTGATTCTTTCCTTCTCAGAAGCTATTATCTGTCTGTAGCTCTTCATCTGTGGAGAGGCCTGTGACCATGCCAGCTCAATCAGTCAACAGGGTCTTGAGGGAGGGAATGAGGATTAAAGAAAGAAAAGACAATTAGACAACTATAACATGACTCCAGCCAGTGCTGAGGCTGAAGTGGGTTTAATTTTTTCTAGTCTGCTTTTGTATCATTCTAGGTATGTACAAAGTATATGGTCAGTCCTAAGGCATAAACAGAGTAGTTAAGGAACAAACAAAGCATAAACAGTGGTCCCACGATTACTATATTCAAGATCTTAACAAGACCCTTCAAGATACAAAGAACACATTCTTCAGCTGTGTTTATCTTGATCCCACACTTTGTTATCCTAGCCCAATGTCAAATTCTTGTCATATTCTTAGAAGTGGCCACAAAAGCTCTCCAAAGGTTTGTGAAATTCCCCATATCAACATGGACTTGATATCAACTGCTACTTTCACGCAGCAAGTTTTGTTTAATCAGCCATATTGTTGAGAGTTCATGTGTGCCTCTTCCATGTCATATGCAGAAAATTTATCACAGTAGATATCCTAGTTCTTTGTTCTACAACCTTTCTACACCCTCTTCTGTGATGTTCCCTAAGCCTTAGATGTGAGGGTTGTGATATTAGATGTATTATTTGAATTGGGCACACAACGTTCAGTTGCTCTCTACATTTTGACCAGTTGTGACTTTCTGTATTTCTCTCTACTGCAAAGAAAAGGTTCTTTTAATGTGAAAGCTTGAGCTCTCTGTAGGTATGAGGATATGTATTTAGAATGTAATTTTGAATTATACCATTATAGGAAAGTGGCAGTAGTAGGTCGCCTCTGAGATATATGATCTCACTAACCACATATAGTTTACTAAGTTTATAGCATCAAGTATGATATTCCTCCTGTTGAGTAAGCCTTATGTCCAATTAGATAGCTTGTGTTTATTTAAAGGATGATAGTGCTACTGTTGCAAAATTGGGAATATCTAGCCAGTGTAGTCAAAATTGGGAGATCTAGGCTTTGAATTTGTGTAGGAATAATGACTGTTTTCCTCCCCTTAGCAGGGTGCAAAGTCTCTTCTGATGATATGAGATACAGTTTTCAAGGAGTAGGCTTCCAGATCTTAATCCAAGTCATTGATGGAATGGCATCTTCAGCAATAGGGTAGTGTCTTCAGGTTCTGGGATGCTGCAGAAGGCATTGGCAACAGTCCATTTTCTTTTGACAGTCTCTTAGATGACACTGTACAGTAACCTGAAGTTTTTCATGTCTGACAGTGGAGGTTTTGTCAGGTTATAGCTCTTGTGAGGAGCAGTGTCAGTCCCAGTGGCCCGACTCATTTAAACTATACACACACACAGACAGGCAGACACAGGAACACACACACACACACACACACACACACACACACACACACACACACACACATACATATATAAGATACACACACATATCTTTTCCAAGTGTTGAATATTAGTGATTTTTGGCATTTTACTTTTATCCTGACCAAAAAAGTAAGATATTCTATTAAATTTTTATTAAATATTTTTCTTCTTACATGATTTCAAAATATAGTTTTTAATTGCTTGCATAAATTATTATTCAATCAACTCACTTTTAGTATACATTCTTATCATTTTCTTAACTCTTATTAGTACTAAATGTCAGCCTGGTTTTCTTTAACTCGTTTAAAGATAAATCTAATAGCCTACACTAATAGTTAACAGTTAGGAATCATGTATGGGGCCAGTAATTGAGCAGTGTATTATATATGCATTATTTCATTAGTCTTTACAGTGACTCATTATCAAAATGTTATAAAATTTCAAAATATAATCTTTCCAAACTACACTGTAGTAAGATTGTATAAAACCAATTCACATTTCAGCATTGTATAGAATCATTCCTCTAGTGTGACAATCACAATGACTGCAGTATAAATTAATTTAGATATGAGGCAGGAAATGAAGGTGGTTACAAATCTAACTAATCAAAATTGAGAATGGCCTTCAACCATGATTGGAAATATAGATTTTGAGATTTAAATTTTCCAAAATTAAACATCATCTTATAGAACTTGCAACTGGCCAGCACATTGTGATTTTGAAGTTGTATGAGTATACATATATCCAGTAAAATTCAATATTATTTTACTCTAGTTATTTAAAGTGAGATACATTAATAGTAAAATGCACAAAAGCAAAAATTTGTCTGTTCATGACAATATTCATACTTATTCATATATTAACTGGCACTGAACAGGCAAATATTTTCTGAACCAATGTCTTAACGAAACTTCATTTCTCAGCACTCAGTAATATATAGCAATTGCATCTTACCAGAGAAAATATAGACAGTAAGTTGTTCTTTTATATCAGTGTCTAGACCCTAGCTAGCTGCTTCCATAATATATATGGAGTAAGAGTTGTAGTTCATAAACATTTTCTTGAAGACTGAAATTTGCATCCATACTTTAGAACAAGTTACCCAGTGCAAGTTAGTTTTCATACTTCCCCAAGAGTTAATTTTAAATTTCTTTCTTTATTTTACATCCCAATAGCAATCCCCTCTACTCCTCTCAGGACTGTCTCACACACATCCTCCCCTACTCCTCTTTCTCGTTCTCGTTTGAGAAAGGGGAGTGCCCCTTTAGGAATCTCACCCTCTACTAAGTTCCACCCTGCTACCCTACCATACCACACACTCACATCAAGTCAGTGCAGGACTAGGTGCAGCCTTTTCCACTGAGGTCAGACAAGGTGGCCCAGTCAGGGGAATGACATCCACAGGCAGGCAGGCAACAGATTCAGGGACAGCAACCCTGCCTCCCCCACCCGTTGCTGTGGGATCTACCTGAAAATCACGCTTCACATCGGCTATATATGGGCAGTGGGCCTATGTCCATCCCATATATGCTCTTTAGTTGGTGGCACAGTCTCTGAGAACAGCCCTGCAAAGGTCCAGGTTAATTGACTTTCTTGGTTTTCTTGTTGGGTACCCATCCTCTCTTGAGTCCCTCAATCCTTCCCTCAACTATTCCACAAGACTCATGAACTCCTTCCAATGTTTGGCTGTGGGTCTCTGAATCTCTTTCCATTGAGTGCTGAGTCGAACCTCTGAGAGGACACTTAGGCTAGGCTCCTGTTTGCAAGTGTAACAGAGTATCATTAGTAGTATCAGAGATAGTTTCTTGCCCAAGAACCAATAGGTCTCAGTTTGGGTCATTTATTGGTTTTCCATTCCCTCCATTTCTACTATACTTTTCTCCCTTCACATCTTGTAGACAGGACACATTTTGTGTAGAAGGATTTGTGGGAGGGTTGCTGCCCTTGGCCCTCCATTGGGAGTTCTGCCTAGCTACAGGAAGTGGCCACTTCAGTCTCCATATAGACCACTGTCAGGAGTCTCAGCTAGAGTTGTCTCCATAGACACTAATTCTGAGTTGTTTTTTAATTGAACAATTTATCTCATACTTTTGACTGTGACCTTGTATTTCCGAAAATATTTCTCATTATGGAACATCTCTTTCCGTTTATCCAATAGTTTGCCAGTAGATTTGGCAAAAAGTTCATAGGCAGTAATATAGGGTCAGCTGAAATGAATGGAGAAAGCAGCCAGAATGTTAACATACAGTGGATAAAATTACCCACACTGCAAGAGCCATTTTAAGTATTCCAGTTGTGTGTTCACTGATTTGCAGATGTTCTGGAAAGCATCCTGCAATTTCATTTTTAGCATGTGAATCAAGAGATCATTCTAATCATTTAAAAGCGTTTTCATTATCAAAGTTTTAAAAAAGCTGTATGCTATCAAATGCTATTCAATATATACGTTTTGAAAAGAAATAGACTTTTGAATGGCTTCCATTGAAATTCTCCTAGAAAACCAGGCTGTGTTGTGCATTGTTTTTCAAATGGGAATGTAGATTTAAATGAATATTGGTATGCCCATGTCTCTGACGGCCAATTTGCAAAAATAGAAATTTAAAAACCCTGTTATATTTTCTCTCTAGAGACAAACTTCATTTTCAGGCAAATCCAGCAGGACTAGTAGAGAGCACACAGACCTGGAGTTTGGTAGGGGAGTTTTGGTTTTGCTTTATAGGATTAGACTACATTACTCTGGGATTTCATTTTCTCATTTATAAGATAAGAGTTCTTTTTTTTTAACTTCTCATACATTCAAGCCTTTCTAAAGTAATTAAAACCTGATTGAACATTATTCTAAATAATGGTTCCCAGATATCCAATTTCAGGCTGGCTACAGAACTTTCTGTATAGATATTTAAATATGTAGATACCATGTCACTTGAGAATCCTACAAACCTTGAGTTTAAGTGTTTTCTTTAAATTGTTCCCAAGGCAGATTTCATGCAGTTGTTCCTACAAACCTCCAACTTTTACAGCCCCTATTGCAAATACATTTCATGATTGTTTATTTGGTTATAAACATATATTGGTCCAATTTGAAAATATCTTTGAATTTTATCTTACTATTTTGATGTACGAATTTGGCAGGTGAGAGAATATATGTAGAATCAGAAGGCAATTTTATGAAGTGAGTTTCTACCCTCCATTGATTGAACTTAGGTAGTGAGGCTTACACAGAAATTGCAATTACACACTGAGCCATCTCACCAGCCATAAGCACATAGCTATAATTTCCCATCTTTTCATATGATTGTTTTATTTTTGACTCATTTACTCATATCACTATAATTAAGCTTTATTGTGCAAATGAAAATTTCCTTTTGTGTTTCAAATTTTCTGGTTAAATTCACTGTCCAAATTTGGAATAACTAAGTCAAAGGCTATCAACTCTATCAGGAGAGGTAAGGCACCTACTCTGGATAGAAGATTTAAACGTAGAAATGCAATATTTATAAAACATTACAAAACTCCATAATGAATAAACTCTTAAGATTTGGGATCAAATTGCTGCCTTTTGCTTCTTGCTCTAAACCTCTGTACTTTTCTGGTATCACTTCAATATTTCAATTTCAAAATAAAAAGGAGGTCCATTTCTGCCCACCAGCATAGGAATCAGCCTTCCCACTGCACTGACTGTACCATTTGAAGCCCAATCTGGAACTCCACAAATGTCTTGCAGAATCAGTTCTCAGGCTCCCAAACCAATTATCCCACTCACTTTGACACTTTACCTCACCCACATTTAGTGAAATATATCTTAATGACAAAACACCACAGTGAAGGTACGTGACTTCTAGGTCTGACCTAATGTGCCAAACACAATATAAATTTAAAACAGAAATTATAGAACACTATAATTATTTTTTGTTTAAGCATTTCTCCTTTGCTTTTTTTTTAAAAAAAATATTACAGATCTGTGACATTTGGTAGACACTAGTTCATGATAATCCTCTTACTGATGTTTTGTTTCTTTATCAAAGTGGTAATTTGGCCTTTGTCACCATTAATGCTTTTTTTCCCTTTACATTGTTTTGCTAAATATTTGTAGTGCCTGACTTGCTTTCTTAGTATTTTACTTGATATTATAATTACTCTGTCATTTTATTTAGATGAGACTTGAAACTATTCTCTAGCTGGGAACTCATAGGTGCTGATTTGAATACTGCTTTTCAGTAAGCATACTGAATTTCTTTCTGTTTGCTGAGGTTATTGACTAATTTAAAAAATGCCATTTCATGTTTTGAGATTATAATATAATAAAATGATATTCTGCTTTCCCTTCTTCCCTCCTAACTTTCCCATATCTATCCATTATTTTTCTGTCTTTCAAATTTGTGCCATCTCTTATAAATTTATTATTGATGCATGTGTGTATGTGTGTGTATGTGTGTGTCTGTGTATGTTTGTGTGTGTATTCTTAAATACATAAATGCAACCTGCTCATCCTGTATCATGTTTGCATAGTTTTTTCAGGGCTATCTATTTATATATTAATTTTTTCCTATACAAGACCAGATAATTGAATTTCTCCAGTTCCTGTTCTATTATAATTCCACAATTTATTCTCAAAAACTTATAATTTATGCTACATTCTAAAACTATGACACACCTGAATGCTGACTTCAAATGCACCAAGTTGAATTCTTGTCACAAACAACACAAAAAAGTCAAGTCAAAATATGTCACAGACTATTTAAGACGGGAACACTTTTAGGAGAATAAGTAGATAAAAATCCATGTGGTCTGAAATTAGGTCGCACTTTAAGCATCTGCACAAAATCATAAGCAAAAATCAAAATAAAAAGTAAAAACTTTGTTTAAACTTCATAGGATACAATTCCTGAGGAATGAGAGGGGATATTTTCAAATAACATCTGAAAAGGAATACAGTATCACCATATATCAAAACCCATACAGCTCAATAAGAAAAATGTAAACCCAACTAAAAAATAGGCAAATTATTTAAATACATATTCATCCATGGACTATAAATGAAGCAAAAGCATAAAAGATACTCTCTATGTTTTTGGATCTGAAGAAATGCAATTCAAAATAACATTTGTACACTACTACTCAATCACTAAAATGGCAAAGATAGTAGTTTGAAAAACCTAAGAAATTTTGTGGAGGATAAGGAAAAATTATATTCAATTTACTTCCATAATTTTTGAATGATATAGTTTGGAAAGACAGTTTAAGAATTCTGCAAATGTCAAAATAGCTATCATACATAACACATTAAGTCCATTCATTTTAATATAATGAAACTGTTCTAAAATAGTAGTGACCAGGACTGTACAAACTCGTGAATTCTTAAATAGGAAAAAGAATGTATTGTAAAATGTACCTGTTAAGTTTTATGGTATTACCTTTCAGTGATACTTCTTAAAAATCTAAATCTAAACCACAGGAAAGTCTGTGCTCAAAAATCCCTGTCTTCTTTCTTTAAATTTATATATTATTTCATGAATCAGAGTTTTTTTTCTTACAACTTTTTTTGATGAGCTTTCTAATTTGAGACATTGCTACTATTTCTGTTTTCAATCTTCACGTCATTCTACATTAAGCAACATTATTTTATGTCTCTGTGTGATACCACAGATCTTTAGACTCTGAGACTCTTCACTTACGCAAGATAATTCGATACTGGTGTGCCGTACAGGCTGAACCCTCTATTTGGTAGCACCACATCGTTTCTTATGCAACCTACTGTTATGAGAAATAATAAAAATGGCTTCATTTATCCCGTGCTAGTGCCCGCATTGTAGGGCCACATGGCATCTGTGGGATATTTTCATCTCAGTCAACAAAGCTTCTCACTGGCTAAGCTCCATCCCATCTCACACTGCCTATGTCTACACTCTGAGCTCAGTAGCAATCTCTCTCCCCATCTAGCTCCCAAGGTGGGTCACTGCCATGCCAGTTTCATATAGAGACTGCCTATCTCGCAGCTCTTACTGTGGACTCAAATCACCACATGAAAGAACAACACCACACAACAACCTCTGATCCAATTGATAAGATATAATTTGCTTATCTAGACAGCACAAAATCCTGTACACACCCATCCCTTAAAAATAGTCATAATAATCCATATCTATGTGTAGAGAAGAATATTAACATCTCCAAATCCGCGGATCCCGGCCCACAGCAGGCCTCTGCTCCCAAACCCCATGGGAGAGAGTCTTCACCACCTGGTCAGGTGGGCACTCCTGAGGCTGCAGAGCTGAAGAGACCACCAACAATGCCCACCCCTGCCCACATCCCTGGCCCAAGAGGAAACTGTATACGGCCTCTGGGTTCCTGTAGAGGAGGGCCCAGGAGCAGCAGGACCGCTGCGTCTGAGACACCGCCAGAACCTGAAGGGACCTACCTGATAAACAGTTCTCTGCACCCAAATCCCATGGGAGGGAGAGCTAAACCTTCAGAGAGGCAGACAGGCCTCCAGACACAGGCCCACAGGAACAGCTGAAGACCTGTAGATAGGAAAAACTACACGCCCGAAAGCAGAACACTCTGTCCCCATAAATGGCTGAAAGAAAACAGGAAAACAGGTCTACAGCACTCTTGACATACAGGCTTATAGGACAGTCTAGCCACTGTCAGAAATAGCAGAACAAAGTAACACTAGAGATAATCTGATGGCGAGAGGCAAGCGCAGGAACCCAAGCAACAGAAACCAAGACTACATGCCATCATCGGAGCCCAATTCTCCCACCAAAACAAACATGGAATATCCAAACACACCAGAAAAGCAAGATCTAGTTTCAAAATCATATTTGATCATGATGCTGGAGGACTTCAAGAAAGACATGAAGAACTCCCTTAGAGAAACACAGGAAAACATAAATAAACAAGTAGAAGCCTACAGAGAGGAATCACAAAAATCCCTGAAAGAATTCCAGGAAAACACAATCAAACAGTTGAAGGAATTAAAAATGGAAATAGAAGCAATCATGAAAGAATACATGGAAACAACCCTGGATATAGAAAACCAAAAGAAGAGACACGGAGCTGTAGATATGAGCTTCATCAACAGAATACAAGAGGTGGAAGAGAAAATCTCAGGAGCAGAAGATTCCATAGAAATCATTGACTCAACTGTCAAAGATAATGTAAAGCAGAAAAAGCTACTGGTCCAAAACATACAGGAAATCCAGGACTCAATGAGAAGATCAAACCTAAGGATAATAGGTATAGAAGAGGCTCAAAGGACCAGTAAATATCTTCAACAAAATCATAGAAGAAAACTTCCCTAACCTAAAAAAGAGATACCCATAGGCATACAAGAAGCCTACAGAACTCCAAATAGATTGGACCAGAAAAGAAACACCTCCCGTCACATAATAGTCAAAACACCAAACGCACAAAATAAAGAAAGAATATTAAAAGCAGTAAGGGAAAAAGGTCAAGTAACATATAAAGGCAGACCTATCAGAATCACATCAGAATTTTCACCAGAAACTATGAAAGCCAGAAGATCCTGGACAGATGTCAAACGGACGCTAAGAGAACACAAATGGCAGCCCAGGTTAGTGTATCCTGCAAAACTCTCAATTAACATAGATGGAGAAACCAAGATATTCCATGACAAAACCAAATTTACACAATATCTTTCTACAAATCCAGCACTACAAAGGATAATAAATGGTAAACCCAACATAAGGAGGCAAGCTATACCCTAGACGAAGCAAGAAACTAATCATCTTGGCAACAAAACAGAAGAAAAGCACACAAAACATAACCTCATATCCAAATATGAATATAACAGGAAGCAATAATCACTATTCCTTAATATCTCTCAACATCAATGGTCTCAACTCCCCAATAAAAAGACATAGATTAACAAACTGGATACGCAACGAGAACCCTGCATTCTGCTGCCTACAGGAAACACACCTCAGATACAATGACAGAAACTACCTAAGAGTGAAAGACTGGAAAACAACTTTCCAAGCAAATGGTTGGAAGAAGCAAGCTGGAGTAGCTATGCTAATATCAAATAAAATCAATTTTCAACTAAAATTCATCAAAAAAGTTAAGGAAGGACACTTCATATTCATCAAAGGAAAAATCCACCAAGATGAACTCTCAATCCTAAATACCTATGTCCCAAATACAAGAGCACCTACATACGTTAAAGAAACCTTACTAAAGCTCAAAACACACATTGCACCTCACACAATAATAGTAGGAGATTTCAACACCCCACTCTCATCAATGGACAGATCATGGAAACAGAAATTAAACAGAGACGTAGACAGAGTAAGAGAAGCCATGAGCTAAATGGACTTAACATACTCTGGTTTCTCTTCAGATCGTATAAATCTTTCGCCTTTTACTAAATGGACTTAACAGATTTTTGTAGAACATTCTATCCTAAAGCAAAAGGATATACCTTCTTCTCAGCTCCTCATGGTACTTTCTCCAAAATTGACAATATAATTGGTCAAAAAACGGGCCTCAACAGGTACAGAAAGATGGAAATAATCCCATGCGTGCTATCGGACCACCACGGCCTAAAACTGGTCTTCAATAACAATAAGGGAAGAATGCCCACATATACGTGAAATTGAACAATGCTCTACTCAATGATAACCTGGTCAAGGAAGAAATAAAGAAAGAAATTAAAGACTTTTTAGGATTTAATGAAAATGAAGGTACAACATATGGAAACTTATGGGACACAATGAAAGCTGTGCTAAGAGGAAAACTCATAGCTCTGAGTGCCTGCAGAAAGAAACAGGAAAGAGCATATGTCAGCAGCTTGACAGCACACCTAAAAGCTCTAGAACAAAAAGAAGCAAGTACACCCAGGAGGAGAAGAAGGCAGGAAATAATCAAACTCAGAGCTGAAATCAACCAAGTAGAAACAAAAAGGACCATAGAAAGAATCAACTGAACCAAAAGTTGGTTCTTTGAGAAAATCAACAAGATAGATAAACCCTTAGCCAGACTAACGAGAGGACACAGAGAGTGTGTCCAAATTAACAAAATCAGAAATGAAAAGGGAGACATAACTACAGATTCAGAGCAAATTTAAAAAATCATCAGATCTTACTATAAAAGCCTATATTCAACAAAACTTGAAAATCTTCAGGAAATGGACAATTTCCTAGACAGATACCAGGTACCGAAGTTAAATCAGGAACAGATAAACCAGTTAAACAACCCCATAACTCCTAAGGAAATAGAAGCAGTCATTAAAGGTCTCCCAACCAAAAAGAGCCCAGGTCCAGACGGGTTTAGTGCAGAAATCTATCAGACCTTCATAGAAGACCTCATACCAATATTATCCAAACTATTCCACAAAATTGAAACAGATGGGGCACTACCGAATTCCTTCTACGAAGCCACAATTACTCTTATACCTAAACCACACAAAGACACAACAAAGAAAGAGAACTTCAGACCAATTTCCCTTATGAATATTGACGCAAAAATACTCAATAAAATTCTGGCAAACCGAATTCAAGAGCACATCAAAACAATCATCCACCATGATCAAGTAGGCTTCATCCCAGGCATGCAGGGATGGTTTAATATACGGAAAACCATCAACGTGATCCATTATATAAACAAACTGAAAGAACAGAACCACATGATCATTTCATTAGATGCTGAGAAAGCATTTGACAAAATTCAACACCCCTTCATGATAAAAGTCATGGAAAGAATAGGAATTCAAGGCCCATACCTAAACATAGTAAAAGCCATATACAGCAAACCAGTTGCTAACATTAAACTAAATGGAGAGAAACTTGAAGCAATCCCACTAAAATCAGGGACTAGACAAGGCTGCCCACTCTCTCCCTACTTATTCAATATAGTTCTTGAAGTTCTAGCCAGAGCAATCAGACAACAAAAGGAGATCAAGGGGATACAGATCAGAAAAGAAGAGGTCAAAATATCACTATTTGCAGACGACATGATAGTATATTTAAGTGATCCCAAAAGTTCCACCAGAGAACTACTAAAGCTGATAAACAACTTCAGCAAAGTGGCTGGGTATAAAATTAACTCAAATAAATCAGTTGCCTTCCTCTATACAAAAGAGAAACAAGCCGAGGAAGAAATTAGGGAAACGACACCCTTCATAATAGACCCAAATAATATAAAGTACCTCGGTGTGACTTTAACCAAACAAGTAAAAGATCTGTACAATAAGAACTTCAAGACACTGAGGAAAGAAATTGAAGAAGACCTCAGAAGATGGAAAGATCTCCCATGCTCATGGATTGGCAGGATTAATATAGTAAAAATGGCCATTTTACCAAAAGCAATCTACAGATTCAATGCAATCCCCATCAAATACCAATCCAATTCTTCAAAGAGTTGGACAGAACAATTTGCAAATTCATCTGGAATAACAAAAATCCCAGGATAGCTAACAGTATCCTCAACAATAAAAGGACTTCAGGGGGAATCACTATCCCTGAACTCAAGCAGTACTACAGAGCAATAGTGATAAAAACTGCATGGTATTGGTACAGAGACAGACAGATAGACCAATGGAACAGAATTGAAGACCCAGAAATGAACCCACACACCTATGGGCTCTTGATTTTTGACAAAGGACCCAGAACCATCCAATGGAAAAGAAGATAGCATTTTCAGCAAATGGTGCTGGTTCAACTGGAGGTCAACATGTAGAAGAATGCAGATCGATCCATGCTTATCATCCTGTAGAAAGCTTAAGTCCAAGTGGATCAAGGACCTCCACATCAAACCAGATACACTCTAACTAATAGAAGAAAAACTAGGGAAGCATCTGGAACACATGGGCACTGGAAAAAATTTCCTGAAGAAAACACCAATGGCTTATGCCCTAAGATCAAGAATCGACAATGGGATCTCATAAAACTGCAACATTCTGTAAGGCAAAGGACTCTGTGGTTAGGACAAAACGGCAACCAACAGATTGGGAAAAGTTCTTTACCAATCCTACAACAGATAGAGGCCTTATATCCAAAATATACAAAGAAGTCATGAAGTTAGACCGCAGGGAGACAAATAACCCTATTAAAAAATGGGGTTCAGAGCTAAACAAAGAATTCACAGCTGAGGAATGCTGTATGGCTGAGAAACACCTAAAGAAATGTTCAACATCTTTAGTCATAAGGGAAATGCAAATCAAAACAACCCTGAGATTTCACCTCACACCAGTGAGAGTGGCTAAGATCAAAAACTCAGGTGACAGCAGATGCTGGAGAGGATGTGGAGAAAGAGGAACACTCCTCCATTGCTGGTGGGACTGCAAATTGGTACAACCATTTTGGAAATCAGTCTGGAGGTTCCTCACAAAATTGGACATTGAACTGCCTGAGGATCCAGCTATACCTCTCTTGGGCATATACCCAAAAGATGCCCCAACATATAAAAAAGTCACGTGCTCCACTATGTTCATAGCAGCCTTATTTATAATAGCCAGAAGCTGGAAAGAACCTAGATGCCCTTCAACAGAGGAATGGATACAGAAAATGTGGTACATCTACACAATGGAATATTTCTCAGCTATCAAGAACAATGACTTTATGAAATTCGTAGGCAAATGGTTGTAACTGGAAAATATCATCCTGAGTGAGGTAACCCAATCACAGAAAAACACACATGGTATGCACTCATTGATAAGTGGCTATTAACCCAAATGCTTGAATTACCCTAGATGCCTAGAAAAAATGAAGCTTAAGACGGATGATCAAAATGTGAATGCTTCACTCCTTCTTTAAAAGGGGAACAAGAATACCCTTGGCAGGGAATAGAGAGGCAAAGATTAAAACAGACACAGAAGGAACACCCATTCAGAGCCTGCCCCACATGTGGCCCATACATATACAGCCATCCAATTAGACAAGATTGATGAAGCAAAGAAGTGCAGACCGACAGGAGCCGGATGTAGATCTCTCCTGAGAGACACAGCCAGAATACAGCAAACACAGAGGTGAATGCCAGCAGCAAACCACTGAACCGAGAATAGGACTCCCGTTGAAGGAATCAGAGAAAGAACTGGAAGAGCTTGAAGGGGCTCGAGACCCCATATGTACAACAATGCCAAGCAACCAGAGCTTCCAGGGCCTAAGCCACTACCTAAAGACTATACATGGACTGACCCTGGACTCTGACCTCATAGGTAGCAATGAATATCCTAGTAAGAGCACCAGTGGAAGGGGAAGCCCTTGGTCCTGCTAAGACTGAACCCCCAGTGAACTAGATTGTTGGGGGAGGGCGACAAGGGGGGAGGATGGGGAGGGGAACACCCATAAAGAAGGGGAGGGGGGAGGGGGATGTTCGCCCGGAAACCGGGAAAGGGAATAACACTCGAAATGTATATAAGAAATACTCAAGTTAATAAAAAAAAAAGAATATTAACATCTGCTGCCATGTTCTCTCAGCTCCTCCGTCATCTGGCACCGTCTCTCCTGTTTCTCCCACCCTTCTAAAAACCTGTTCCTGCCTCCCTTCCGTGCTGTCCAATGACAGGGCTTGTTTTACCTTGTCTGCCTTCACTTGTGTAGTGACACCAACCTACAACATACAGCCTTGGTAACTGTTTATTTTACTTCTACACTAACAGGCTTTTTACAATTCTGTCAGACACATAAGAAATCTGATTCTGCTATTCTGCTATTTAATAGATGAGTTTGTTATATGTGGATGAACATCAGAACTGCCTCCTCTGACTCCAGTTTGTGCTCTCTCTCTCTCTCTCTCTCTCTCTCTCTCTCTCTCTCTCTCTCTCTCTCTCTCTCTCTTTCTCTCTCTCTCTGCCAATGCTGATTACTAGTGATCTTTCATTTTAGTTAGCATTTTCCAATTTGAATATCTCCTTTCTGACTCAGTGACAGTTTACTTAGCACTTAGTAGGGCAATACAGTATCTTTGTTACAGAATCTTTAATATATATATGTATATATATATATATATATATATATGTAGTCTTAGTACATTAAGAATATGCTCAAACTCTACCTTATCTGGAAAGCTATGAGTAGGAGCACAGAATTTAAGTACCATAAAACACAAATAAATGGTATGTATAGAACAAGAAATTCTAAGACATAGATAAACAGTACCCATTGTATTTAACATTGTTTTCTCTTTGCTAGAACGACAACCCTATTAAAGCATAAACCACCCTTAAAAAATGAACTTCAAATCAAATTTGTTGTCAATTGGGATTACAGTGGAATAAAAAGTTTTCTAAGTCTCCTATCAATTCCTGATTTGAATTCGACAATTTATTGTTATCGTATTTTCGTATACATATTTCACAAAACCACCATGGGTGTACAAAGAATGAAATGCCACTGGAATGGTCAGAATTTAGATTGTAACTGAGAAACAAAGAAATAAGACTTGAGTCATATCTGTGAGGTATTCTATTAATACTTAAGATGAGTTTCTTATATGCAGATGTGTTTAGACTGACTCTTTAAGTACACTTTTTTTTACTAATGTTAAGAATTTCTTCCATGTGGTTTTATTTTCTTTCATAATTTTAATTCCACTTGACTTATTCTTTTAAATAGTCAATAGTTATTGCATAGGAACAGATTTCTTTGCATCTGGAGTCAATTATATTTTACTCTCAAATGTTTTATTTTTACTTGTACAAGGACAAAATAGAAAGTCTGAGCTGGAGTTGAGGATTAACAGCAACTTTAGTGTCTCACAGCATCTTCCTGTTTATCCTATTCTATAGACCTCCACCACACTGAAGGTTCAGAAGGGATCCTTGTAGATCGCCTCAGGCACAGTTTTCAGTCTCTTGATAATCCAAGTCACCATAGATAAACAATTCATAGCCACTTTGAATGAGTTTCAAACTGCAAATAAAGATTAGGATTTAAGCAAGCAAAAAATATTTTTAAGTATGTTTTTATTTGTTTGGTAATAATGTTTTTCCTGCTTGTACAGATGCTCACCAAGTGCATGCAGTACACAAGGGGGCCAAAAGAGGGCATTGGATGACCTGGAACTGGAACTATTGTTGCAAATGATGATAAGCCACCATGTGAGTGCTCAGAACTAAATTCAGGTTCTCAACCAAGAGAGAACCCTCTTGTAATCAACTCCCCAACTCCTTATTTGTTTATTACTTATTTGTGTGTGTGTGTGTGTGTGTGTGTGTGTGTGTGTGTGTGTGTGTGTGTGTGTGTGTGTATGCTTGTGGCATGTGTGTGGCAGTAAGAATTGAGACTGCTGGACTTCCTATGAGATTACCCTCTTTTTCAGCTTCTTCCCGTCTTTCCCTAATTCAACTATAGGGTCCATGCATTCAGTCCAATGGCTGGGTGTAGATATCTGCCTCTGACTTAGTCAGCTGCTTGTACGTCTTCTTAGAGGACAGCTGAACTAGGCCCCTGTCTGTAAGCATATCATAGCCATCAGTAATAGTGTCAGGTCTTGGGATGAATCCCAAGTTGGGCTGTTAACTGGACCAACTTTTCTTCAGTCTCTTCTCCATTTTTGTTACTGTAGTTCTTTAGACAAGAATAGTTCTGTGTCAGAAATGATGAATATGGCTAATAACCCCGTCCCTCCTTATAAATATTTATTCTAATGTTTATTGTACTTATTATTTTTTTTTTGTAAATTACAAGCTGCTATTAACTTCTAAACTGAGAAGGCAGTCACATAGGAAAATCTGGGAACCACTACCTGTGAGCAAGATCATGGACCTCAAGTTGGGAACTTGTTCAGGACTAAATCCTGGCTCCTATATTTTCTCTTGACCTGTTTATTAAGTAAATTGTGTGATAAGAAATAAAAAATAACAAAGGATTTGAAAGGATCTTTGAGCTGATATGATTGGAAACTATTTTGATATTCCTATGCCTGAAATAACAAAAACAGGAAGGCAGTGTTTTGGGAATTCGGCTGTTATCATATCTTGAGGAGAGTTTTAAATGCAGAAACTATTGACAGAGAAACAGTTCAGATCAACTTGCAACAAAAATACCCCTGGACCTTCTCTTATTCACATATTTTCCCATGTTTTTGGTAAAGGAAGATTAATTAGTACAGGTTTCTGAGAGAAAAAAAAACCCAAGAGGTAAAAATACAAGGATCCCATTTATTTATTTTTTAGGTTTGTTATTTTAATAATTTATAACATGAATAATTATTATGACATATTTTAATTTTTTAATTCAGTGAAACAACTGTGAAAGTAATTTCTATCACTAAATATAACATTACACAACCACAATATTAAACATTCCTCTTTGGTACTGTTGCCTGCCCCACTAACATGTTCTTACTTACTTACGATTAGTTTAAAACGTATTTTCCCTCAAGTTAATTTAAACAATGTCAAGCATGTATTCAAAATGTTATCCCCCTTCCTGGTTTTCCCTCCGGACCCCCCTATCTCATTCCCCCCTCTCTGGTTCTATAAGAGTGCTCCCCACCCACTCATGTACACCTCCCTCCCTCCCCTGACATTCCTCTACACTGGGACATCGAGCCTTCATAGGACCAAGGGCCTCTCCTTTTATTGATGCCCAAGAAGTCCATCCTCTGCTACATGTGCAGCTGAAGCCATGGGTAGCTCCATGTGTACTCTTTGGTTGGTGGTTTAGTCCCTGGGAGCTCTGGGCTGTCTGGTTGGTTGATATTGTTGTTCTTCCTATGAGGTTGCAAACTCCTTCAGCTACCTCAATCCTTTCTCTAAGTCCTCCATTGGTGACCACGTGCTCAGTCCAATGGTTTGGCTGCAAGAATCTGCCTCTGTTTTGTCAGGCTCTGGAATAACCTCTTAGGAAACAGCTATATCAGGTTCCTGGCAGCATGCACTTCTTGGCATCCTCAGTAGTGTATTTGATTGGTGTCTGTATATGGGATAGATCCCCATGTGTGGCCGTCTCTGGATGGCCTTTCCTTCCATCTCTGCTCCACTCTTTGTCTCCATATTTCCTCCTGTGAGTATTTTGTTCCTCCTTTTAAGAAGGACTGAAGCATCCACACTTTGGTTGTCCTTCGTCTTGAGCTTCATGTTGTCTGTAAATTGTATCTTGGGTATTCCGAGATTTTGGGCTAATATCCACTCATCAGTGAATACATACCATGTCTCTTAATTTGCGACTGGGTTACCTCACTCAGGGTGATATTTTCCAGTTCCAACCATTTGCCTACAAATTTCATAAAGTCGTTGTTTTTGATAACTGAGTAATATTCCATTGTGTAGATGTACCACATTTTCTGTATCCATTCCTCTGTTGAAGAGCATCTGGGTTCTTTCCAGCTTCTGGCTATTATAAATAAGACTGCTATGAACACAGTGAAGCATGTGTCTTTTTTATATGTTGGGGCATCTTTTGGGTATATGCCCAAGAGAGGTATAGCTGGATCCTCAGGTAGTACTATATCCAATTTTCTGAAGAACCACCAACCTGATTTCCAGAGTGATTATACCAGCTTGCAATGAGCGTTCCTCTTTCTCCAGTAGGATACCATGTATAGAAGCAAATGCAGCACAGTTAGCTTTTAATAATTGTGAACTGTCATGGGAGTGCTTGAGTACTGCATAAAGTGATCAATACAATTTTAGAAAATATTGTCATGGAAGAGAAACTTACAAGGGAATTATTTTATTTACTGCTCACTAGCATCTCTAGGCTTCTATTATCAAACTGTTCTAGGCACACAGATATCTATAGCACTATTCATATCTAATAACATCACTATACTAATATTTCAACGTTCTCTGATTTCTGTGCCTTTTCTTGTTTTTTTTTCCCTTCTTTGGTTTGCCTTGATCAAATTTAATGGGATAAATAGTTTTTGTTTTATCTTTTTCTGTTTTATTTTGATACATTTATTTGTTATCTCTTAGAAGCCTGTTCCTTTCTAATCAGAGAGGGAGTGGATCCAGATGAGAGGGAGTATGGGGAAGGAGAGGAAGGGGAAATTAATCAGGATATATTGTAAGGGAGGAAAGGCTTTTTTTCAATAAAAAGGAAAACAAAACAAAAAATAAAAAAGTTATAGTTACCATGGAAACATCACTTACCTTGAAAATCTACCACTACTTAAGAATCTGGATTATTCTACTTACACCTAGTATTCTAATGTCTGTGTTACTTTAAAAGTGTGGTTCAGAAAAGACTGTCTATGTTAATTTGCCAGAAAATACTTAAATTCATAAGAATATAAGGTAAAAATGTTCATAACACTTTTGTTTAATTGACATGCCACCATTATACCTAGCAACATTATTTATTTAACATTAAAAAAACTCAATACCATATATGCTTAAATTTCCCAGATATTCTTAATAGCCCCTTTCATTTATATTCGTTAAGACCCAAACGGGGTAAGTTATTACAGTTCACTTTCCTGTTTCCTGCTTCTTACTCACTATTTTTTTTTAATGATCATAATTCAAATCGTGTAATTCATTGAAGGAACAACCAGATCATTTTTCCTGGAGTCTATCCCACTTTATATGTTTGACAGATGTTTTCCTTATGACATTATTTAATGTATGCTGTCTCTCACAGCTCTGTTACTTGTAATTCCCATATGACTGTAGAAGCTGTTAGATGCTTACTTGCATTTTTCTTCAGTTCTTGGCAAAAATAGTTTGTGAGGGATAGGGTATACTGCCTTTTGTATCCCATCTGGAGGTGCAAAATATCTGATTGTAGATTATATTACTTCCAGTAATGAAAACTTGTATTGTGGATTCAAGTACTGTCTCTCTGGTTTTTCTATTATTATCCTTATAATCAGCATTTCTCTGAATGTTTTCTTACTGTTTATTTTTACTACCATATCATATGGCATTAGAAATAATAGATGTTTTGTATAGTTCTCCCTAATTTATTAAACTATTATAAAGAACATTAGTATAAAGAAGAATTTTACCTCACTAATTTTGTATGATTATCTTAATATATAGAGTTTATATTGGATTAGCGGATAAATGCTTAACATTTTTCCTCACTTTTTATGCTTTCAGATCAATGTTTTAGTAACTTTTAATGTTACCTAATGAGATTTAATCATCAAGAATTTATGCATTTTCTGTTTTGATCCATTAAAAACATTATAGCTCAAGTTGTGTCATTTCTAGGCAGTGAAGGTTCTCTCTAATTAACTTTTATATTCAAATTTTACATAATTTCAAATTGAGCTCTCTCTTTGAATTATACTAATTTTTGACAACTATTGCCTTTTATTTGCTATATGTGGCTGCTGAATGTTAATGGCATACTGTATATTCATAAACCTGAACAATCTCGTTACCAGGCACACATGTAATTGTGTTCAATATTCATTTTAGCATACAGAATGTTATTGTTTGTCTCAGATTCAGTCCAGTTATACATATTGTTGTGTTTTATAAAAATAAAGGAGAGAGAAGGAATATGTTTGGTGGATGTGCAGTCAGGTATGGGCACTCTGCTGGCCCATGTTTAAGCATCTCTTCTCCCTGAGGGACCAGCCACACAAGATGATTTAGTATAGAATAGAGTTTATTCAGGGCATAGGGAGGGTAGTTGAGAAGGAGTAGAAACAGAGAAAGCCAGAGAGAGAAGGGGGGCGGGAGGAGGCAAGCAGTCCCTTCTATAGTGAGTCAGGCACACCTGGTTGTTGCCAGGTAATTCTGGGACAGAACCTAGACTAAATGCCAACACATATCACCAAACATGTGTATGTTGGGTACCCTTTTCAAGTCCGAGGTGTCTGGAAGATCCTAAGATTATTCCAGGAAGGCTCAAAATACTAATCCTGGAAAAGACTGTGATGTGCCAATTGCTGTTTCATTACAAGTGTGACTTGCCCTGTGGTTCTCCATAACTTATACTGCTGTATATATTCAAATGGGCAAAAATTTCCTACAAGAATTATATAATCCATTGCTTTCAGTGAATTCAGAGAATAAATATAATATATACAAAAAGTATTATTTTTTTTATTTATTTACATTCCAGTTGTTGCCCACATCCTGAGAACCCCCTCACACACGGTTCTTCAATCCATACCTCTTCTTGCCTCCAAGAAGGTGTGGCCCACCCCAATTAGGCCTCACCCTTCCTTGGGGCCTCAAGGTTCTGGAGGATTAAGCTCATCTTGTTCCACTGAAGCCTGACCAGGTAGACTTCTGTTACATATATTCCAAGGCCTCAGACCAGCCTGTGTATGCTCCTGGTTGGTGGCTCAGTCTCTGGGAGCTCCCTGGGGTCTGGGTTAGTTGAGACTGCAGATCCTGCTATGGGGTCATCCTTCCCTTCAACTTCTTCAATCCTTCCCTTAATTCAACCATAGGTGTTCCCCAACTTCAGTCCAATGGCTGGCTATAAGTACCTGCATGTATCTCAGTCAGCTGTTGGCAGAGCCTCTCAGAGGACAGCCATGCTAGGCTCTTGTCTGTAAGCATATCATACATCAGTAACAGTATCAGGCCTTAGTGCCCCCACAACTCATGATATGGATCCCAAGTTGGGATGGTTATTGGACCTCCTTTCCCTCAGTCTCCTCTCTCAACGTTTTTTAAGGCAAAGTCAATTTCTGAAATGCTGCACTGCAAATGCTATATGTACTTAATACATACATGGTGATTATTTAATGATATATATGATGACTTATTGTGATAATATAATAATACGTTATGATATATCTGTGAAATTTATGGTATGTGATATATGAATATGGATATGAATATATATGTACACATCACACACATCACACACACACACACACACACACACACACACACACATTCAGAGGACATTTTGGGGAGTTTATTTTTTCTTATCCTTTCACATTTACAGCCATTCCATGGATCAAACTTAGGTTGCCAAGCTTGCCGAAGGCCTTTACCTACTGAAACTTAGCAGTCCTCTTCATGTCATGAGAGAGTGCTTTCAGTAACTACTGGTTTTAAGAATAGATATTTTTCTTTGCTTAATATTTTATGGTCACATTGGGGGCAATACTATTAATTTAAATTAGGGTCGTATGACTACATGGTATCTGTTCTAGTACCTTCATTGAGTAAATCTGCATAATATTTTGTTTAATAAGATTCAGTATCTACTTATGCCAAAACAAATGTACAGCATTTTATAGTCAGGTAAGTTGTAATTGGTAGTGTAAGGAAAGAAAAATAATTGAATATTCACATTAATTCCAGACATGGGCAGCTATATACACAATGATATGGGTACATTAGAATGCAACACATGTATTTTCTATGCTATGACTGTCAAAAGACCCCATGACAGAGGTAAAACCTAAAACGAAGAAGTTAATTTGGGGCTTGTTTACATATGATCGGACTAGCCCATGACCATCATGCAAGCACGATAGCAGGCAGACTTGATACTATAACAGCTTAGAACACAGGAGGGAGGGAGAGAAGGGGATGGAAGCAAGCGAGCCAGGTGTGGAGTTTTGAAATTTCAAAGCCTGCCTCAAGTGACAGAGCTTCTACAACAAGGCCATTCCTCCTCTAACCAGGCCACATCTTCTAATCCTTCCTATATAGTCCACCAGCTGAGAAATAGCCATGTAAATATGTGAGCCTATAGGGACTATTTTTATTCAAACTACAACATGTATCACATGTATCTTTGGATTACTGTGTGTGAAAAGATATTACTGTCTTCTCAGTTCATCTAAGAAGCATTCAAAGGAAAATGCCTTGCTTCTTTAAGTATTAACATGCGTTAAGAACAACTAGTGGCCTTCATACATTGGTGGTAAACAAGAACATATTCCTAAACGTGGTTTTTAAACTAAACAGGGTACATACATAGTTTTGGGAATGCCAGAATAATTCAGAATGTTGAACAGCAATGCTGAGGAAAAATAAATAAATATTTGGGAGACATGAGAGCAGAGGTTCAGCCTCCTCTTTGCTACTAATTAACTGTATGATTGTGGGTTCTTATTCAACAGCTCAGTATTTTAATATTTATTTGTAATGTAGTCAGAAAATGAACTCCACCCACAATTTTCCATGCCTTTTAAGATGCCAAATGACGGATTTATTTTGTTCTTTTCTGAAGTATCAATCTTGTAGTGTTAGAAATAATCTTAAGATTCACTAATATAAAAATCATATTCTATTTCATAAATCCTTCATAGAAGTCTTAGTGATGGTAAAAAAAAAAAAACATGAAAAAGCACCAGGCTGCAACAGGAGTTTGAAAAACATTTCTATTTTTATTGCATTTTTCATTAGTCCAATTTCAGTGGCTTTTTCAATGTTTACAGGATCTGAACATGCTAGTATCTTTGCATGCTTTGCTCTCATGCTCAGTTATATTACCATTCCCCTGAGGCAGGTTACTTAAAGTCACATTGCAGAAGAGCACATGTCTAACTCATCAACCTTCAGGGCTTCTAATGATGCCATCATATATTTTACCTGTAAAATTCATTTTGAATACATTTTCTTAGCATACTTTCATTAATTTTTGCTAAACTATTTTGTTCAGAGAGAGATTATACTGTTTTAAATAAAAATATCAGGTTTAAATTGTCAACTTACAAGTGAAGAGAGTCCAAAATTTGTTTATAATAGTCATTCTCACCAATAATAATAAGTAGTATAAAAATAATGAACTTAGATCACTATATATAGTTTTAAATTATCAAATTGACAAATATATATATATATAAAGATGACATGAAAAATCCTACTTTTACTATTAAAATGATTAAATTAAGTATGGTGATGGATTGATTAATAAAGACAATGTAAAAGACATGAGAGATGGTAAATACATAAATTTTCTGGGAATAAACATAGTCCAAACCCAGCAACAGCAAATATATTTGAATAATTAAAATATGTTTGAATGAAATAAAACTTAGATCATTGATATATAGTTTTAATTTATCTAATTGACAAATATGTAAAAGGATGACATGGTGAAATCTTATTATTTCTTACTATTAAAATGATTAATTAAATTAACCACGACTGTTGAGAAATCACTATGCAAATTAGTCTGGCTTAGAATTCACAAGATCTACCTCCCTCTGTATCTTGAATGCTGGAATTAAAATGAGGACCACCATGCCCAGGTGATCTTTTTTAAAATTTAGTTTCCATTTTTCCTTCAGTGATTATCATTGTTAGCAGTAAAGATAAGAGCAAAAAAACCAGCATTCATATATATATATATATATTTATTTATGTGCATTTATGAAATATCTCAAAATGTATTTGTCTATAGCTGTATCTCTCTCTCCCTCTCTCTCTCTCTCTCTCTCTCTCTCTCACACACACACACACACACACACACACACACACACACAACAATCCATCCTACCACAAGGACACTTGCTCAACCATGCTTATTGAATTCATTGCAGCTTGATTCATAATAGCCAGAAACTGGAAACAACCTAGATAGATGTTCTTCAATCAAAGAATGGTTAAAGAAAATGCAGTACATTGGGTATTAATCAGCTGTTAAAAAAATGACATCATGAAGTTTGCAGGTAAATAGATGGAACTAGGGAAAACATCATCCTGATGAGGTAACCCAGACCCAAAAAGACATACTCAGTATGTATTCTTTTATATGTGGACATTAGCTGTTAAGTCATTGATAACCAAACTACAATCCACAGACCCAGAGAGGCTAAGTAATGAGGAGGGCTCCTGAGGACAGCACTCTGGGGAAGATTCATGGACCTGCTGGGAAGAGAAAATTGATTAGCTTTTGCAGGTGGAAATACGGTACGTGAGGATGGAAGCAGTAAAGGGGGTATGGAGGGAGAAACTATGGGGAAAGACAGCTGGAATTGGGGGAGATTTGGGCAATGGTGTGGAAACTAGTGCAGTGGAAATTTCCTGGAATCTATGAGGATGACCCTAGTGCGTATTCTTAGTAATGAAGAATATGGAGTCAGAACAGGCTGTCTTTTGTAGCCAGACAAGGGTTCCAGTGGTGAGACTGGGTTGTATTCAGTTCCATTATTGACTGAGGGGGTCCTATGGAGATCCCTATCAACCTAGGCTGATGTTAGGATAGGATTACTTGCCAAGTGACAGTGGGACCCCATAGTTGAAAACAACATCCCCACAGTTCATTGAACATATAGAGAGGACGAATTTGTGTCTGTGTGGAGCATTCACCCATATATTCTAGTCTCTGGCTCCAGAAGGTGCTCTACAGACTACTGAATGAGAAACCTGGACACCACCTGACACACAAAACTGTCTGTCCACTATCAATATGTCCTGCTTGCAAAATGAACAGGAACAAAGGAAGTACAGAACTTGTGGGAAGAGCCAACAAATGTCTGACCTAACTTGACAGCCTGGCCTGAAGGGGGAGACGATGTCTCACATTGGTTGATTCTGAAACTGGAGCCTGGAGAAGCCCAGAGACCTTAGGTAAAGCCAAGCATGACTACCCGCTCCCCCCACCCCCTCACTCTCTGCCACCCCTCCCCCCCCACAAAACACAAAAAGCTTCCTAATGATATTCTCATATACTGATAGATTGGTGCCATGTCTGGTTGTTGTCAGAGAGACTTCTTCTGGCAGCAAATAGAAGGGTACCCACAGCTTATGCAGAAAGTCTGAACTGGAAGTCTCCATAGGGTTACTCCTCTCAGAGCTCTTGGAACCCAGTGAAAGAGAGGGAAGGAGATTGTAGGAGTTTGAGTGGATGGGGGACACCAGGAGAATATGTCCCATTGAATCAACTAAGCTAGGCTCACCTGGGTTCAGAGACTGAAGTGTTAAGTATGAGGCTTGTATAAGTCTGCCAGGTTCTCTGTGTAGATGTTATAGCTGCTAGCTTGGTGTTTCCGAGGGACTGCTACCAATGGGAGTGTATGTATCTCTGACTCTTTTGGCTTCTCTTGTGACTATTTTCCTACTGTTGTTTGCCTTGTCCTGTCTCATATGAGGACGTTTACCTTGTCTTATTGTATCCTGTTTTGTCTTGTTTGGTTGTTGTCTTTTGGAGGCCTGTTCTTTTCTGAAGAGGAAATGAATGTGGGGTAAGGGGTGTATCTTGGGAACAAGGGAGGTCAGAGGAGGAGCTGGGAGGCATGGAGGAAGGGGAAACTGGTCGGTATGTATTGTCTGAGAGAAGAATTTATTTTCAACAAATTAAATAAAACAAAACATACAAACCTATATTACCACTTTCCCTCAAAATAATTTTTTTCCTAATGTATTTTCAGATCATGGTTTTTCCTGCACAAATATCTCCGAGATCCTCCTCATTTTTCCAACTGCATGGCATTTCTTTCTCTCTTTAGGAAACAGACAACAACAGCAAAGAGAGAGAGAGAGAGAGAGAGAGAGAGAGAGAGAGAGAGAGAGAGAGAGAGAGAGAGAGCACTCAAGAATCACATAGGCACACACAAAAGTTGAAAGCAATAAAATCATGAAATTAGAGGTTTTGTGTTTTATTGTTTTTGTTTTTGTTTTTTGTCTTACAGTAAGACAAAAAAGACTGCTGGGCAAAAGGCCTACCTTCAAGTGTTGTTAAAATACCTGGTGAGACTCCATTGAAGAAAACTGTCTTTTTTTCCTTTCCAAACAGATGTTGATTGGAGATAGCCTGTATGGATAGAAGCACATATCCACTTCCCATGCTCAGTGCTGGGACCCCATCTGGTTTGAATCTGTATAGTCCTGAAGTTAATATGTTCATCAGATCTGTTGTGTCTGAAAGATACCTTTTCCCTGGTGTCATACCTCCTGTCTGCTGTGTACTATCTTTCTGGATCCTTTTCAGCAAAGTTCCCTGAGCCCAGAAGGGAGGGGTGTTATGAAGACATACCATTTAGGACTATGTATCCTGAAATTTCACACTCTCAGCATATGGCCCTGTAGAGGATGTCTATAGTAATTCCCATCTATTGCAAGAAGAAACCTATCTGATAAAATTGAGCCAGACAGTGATCTAGGTGTATAGCAGTGTATGACTAGGAGACATTTTATTACTATGCACCTTTAGCAGAACAGTAATATTTGGTTTTGCCCTAGGTATTTGACCTTTATAACCTTAGCTACTTATCACCTGAGCAGTGTTCTTCATGGGTTCCATCCTAGGGAATGGACTTTATATCCAATTAGATATTGGTTGGTTATTCTCACACCCACAATGTGTGTGCCACTATCGAGGTATCATCCAGGGAGATCCCATTGTTGATTCAGGATTTGTAGCTAGGTTGGTTGCCTTTGTCCCCTGGCAGTGTGCAGAATATTATTCAGTTATATAGGCATTAGTCAGTAGGGCTGAAGGGTCTAGTTAGGTACTAACTTAACGTCATGTTCAGTCAGATATGCAAGTGTTGCCTTCAGCAATAGGACCTTCCTATACAAGTTTGGAAAGAACAACAACTAGCCTTGGAAATAGCATGAGATATTGGGGTTTCTATAGTGCCTCTATGGACAATGGCTCAACTAGATGTAACTCATTTCTGGTACTAGAGGTTTAATATGATGTTGAACATGACTATTTGTGGCACTGCTCTGTGTTATTTGGCAACTTCATATAGATTTACTATTTTCTTATATGTGGGTATTAGCTTTTGAGCCTTCAATAGCCATTATACAATCCATATAACCATAGAGGTTGGGTATAGAATGAGGGACTAAGGTAGAGGAAAAATTTCCCAAGGAAGGGAAAATAGAATATATAGTCTTAGACAGACAGAGGGAGACTGGAGCAGGAGAATTAAATAGGAAGTGGAAAGGAACACAAGGGAAAGGGAGGGAATACATGGAGGGACAACTAATGCCAAGGGCCATTTGTGGAGTCATATGGAAACCTAATAATGTGAAACTTCTTAAGTCATGGTACCAGTAGCATGTAGGGGTTTTTCTTTCTTTTATTGTTACTGCTATTATTATTGTTTTTGTTACTATATCTCAAATTTGTTTACATATTTGAGGAAAAATAAATAATAGAGAATAATCATTCAAATGACCGATCTGATCACATACTCACCTATTTGGTAATTAGTTTAATTTAATTTTGCTTAAACCCAAAGTGGAAAAGTTACTTATCTAATATTCAGCTATTTTACACATGTAAATGATATATATTAAACTTTTTATTGTGGATTCATTGAGTCCTATCATTTTCCTCCCTGTTCTTTTTAAATTTAATCATGTTTTTTATCTACTCACTTTAAATTGTTCTCACTGCCCTCCACCTAGTCACTTCTCCCCTGTAATCCTTCCCCATCCCCTCTCTCCTTCTCGAAGTGAGTAGAGGACCCTGGGTATCACCCTATGCTGGCACTTCATGTCTCTCCTAGGCTAAACACATCTTCTCTCTTTGAGGCCAGACAAGGTAGCACTGCTAAAAGAACTGATCCCACATGCAGGCACCAGCTTTTGGGATAGCCCCTTTTCCAGTTGTTCAGGACACACATAAAAACCAAGCTACACATTTGCTACATATGTGTGGGTTTGCATCCTGTTCTTAATACAGTTTCAGGTAATTGTTAGTTAACTATGAATTGTAACTGTAGTTTCTTTGTGTTTTATTTTTCAGATTGGTAGTACTAATGTAATGACCCATTGATTTATAAAAACTTCAAATACTATTACTTATTACTCAGTTAAATATAGTTTATTTTATAAAGAGAACATTGTTATCAATAATGGATAAATGTATGCATGTAAACCCGACAGTCAACAGTTGAATATGAAGACAGCAATTAGCATTTTGATATATATTATAGCAAGAAATGGAGGCTTATTTGAATTCCTTTAATATCATACTCTGTATCATTAGGCTGGTCCTTGTCACTAGGGCTTCTGATAAAATATTTTCTAGTTTTCATCCAGTATTTTAGATCAAAATAGTCATAAATATTTAATATAATACTCATGAAATTGAAGTTATGTTGAATTTATTCTAAAGCTATTTTCTACTAATGACTAACTTCAGGGAATAATTTTTTTAGTCTCTACCAATGTGTTAGGTTCACAACTGAGTTAAATATATATTTATTTGCTATATTTTCTGGTCAATGAGAAAAATGAATTCACAATTTAGAGTAAAATAGCATAAAAATAAATGAACCTAGTTCAGTTTGTTTGATGAATCTGTGTTGCATTTATACCTTCTAAATTAGAACATCAATAAATTGTATGTGATCACTGCTTTAACTCTTTTTGCAAAATAGCAAGATTATGGAAAAGGTTGCCACATGCACATGACAAACACCATTCACATCATGAACACTTACAGGGTATTCTTCTACATAGCTTCTAGAATATGTGCTCACAAATTAATTTCAAATATTAGATGGTTGACATTTCACGTTCTAATATTTTTAAGCCTGACAGTTCCAATGGTAAATTGTAAGCTACTGTCTCCAAACATTTTGTTGTGGTTTTATCTTTCTTAAACTCTTTGTGTGTGTGTGTGTGTGTGTGTGTGTGTGTGTGTGTGTGTGTGTGTCCCTTTCATTCTCTCTATTCTCTCTTCTAGTTCTATTTAAAAGAGAAGCGAAGAGAGAATGAAAGGAAGGCATGAAAAAAGGGAAGGAAATCAAAAGGAAAGGAGCTATCCATTGCTATCCAAGTTTTTCTCTATTACATGAAAATCCTATAAGGAGAAAATGCTTTAGGGGTAGGGTTATTTTCTCTCTTGGCTTTGCTTCTTTATATTTTGTATCTATTACTTGGCAAAGACAACTAAATGCATCGTTCAGGGTGAGATTACACTTCAATATATAAAAACATTACTTGAATATTTTATTCTTTAGCAAATATAAAAACACCCCTGGGCATCAAAATAGTTCTTTTCTCAGTTTGGGAATAATGAGTAGTCTAGTTAAGAGCTTTGCCGGAGCCATGCTGCTAAATGTTTACCTGTGTGGCAGTAAAATGGGTCCCAGCTGAATTAACTTTTACCCTCTCCAGAAGCAAGGCGATTGTAGGAATTTTCTCTGCAGGCTTCACAATATGCACCATAATACCTCCATACAGCTGAACTGTCACTCTGGAGTGAGTTTGAAGAACACTCAAAGGAGTGTTACATCACTTTAGACTTGTTCAGATAACTTTTGAGAATAGTCTCATATTTTTGTTTGGCATCACAGCTCATTCTCAGCACTCAGTCCTGAGGGAAAGGCAACTCTGCCTCATGCTTTCGCTGAGGGCATGCTGACTTCATCTCATGATGAAGTTTTGACTTGGAATGGAATTTTTATCCCAGGTGAATGAGTGAGTAAAAAAGAAAATTAATCAAACCATACCACCAGCCACCACCACTGGTAGTAATACAACAGCAAATCCTGGGGAATGTTTAACATTGGCTGCCTGGATTCTCTTGTGCTGTCCCTCACATATTCACTGTACTTCCTGGATTTCCTTCATTTGCTTAAAAAAATGGTTATTTTCTAAGTACATACAATAACAACTATCTAGATTGCTAGAGACAAATTGAAAATACAACAAAGAAAGCAAAATGAATGCTTTCCTTGATGAGCTCAGACTCTGGAGAAGTAAATAACTAGAGTGTCATCTTAAAACTCTAACTTATAGCAGCAACTCTTCAAAATATGGGTGGTCTCCACAAAAATAAACTGAGACCTGCAAAGTTTTGTGCTACTTCTTGGAAGAGTAACCTTTGGGCAAAGAATCTCTGAACCTTAGTTAGGCCCAAAATTTCTTGTTCGAAGATGTGATGATTAACTGAGAAAAACACTTTGAAAAGTAGAAAAATTATCTCAGGAAAGAATAACAACAGATGTTTATATGTTAATGAGATGCAGTTTGTTTTACTCAAATTCAAGGTAACAATGTGCAACATAATGTAAGTCCTCCTTCATTCAGAAATGTAAACCATAATTTTTTACCTTGATCTTTTTAATAGATTAATGGAATATTTTCCACAGGGATGGTCATTGGTCACATCACTATTATCACCCAGACATTTGGAGGTATTGAATCTAAAATCTCAGATGAGTTCAGTTGCTTCTTTTCCTTTGGGTTATGGTAAGTAGAATTAACACTATCCATAAATGTACTAAGCCTATACCTCTAATTACAAAAGATTTGGGAAGGGTAGAAGCAATCAATTCCTTCCGGGAAACCAAATCAAATAACTGAGTGTGTGGGCTGTGCATGTGCACCATACTTTCATAGTCAAATAAGGAGCTTTTATTCAAGGGAGTATTGTGACAGAGGTCAATTCTGTGACACTCTAAGTCAACAAGCATATATTTGGCTTTTCACAGCTATAAAACCTATTAAATTTACCAGGATACTGTTCTGTAAATTCTTGGCATTGGAATTTCATTTTCCTGATAAGTGCTATAAATGCACATTATATAATGTTGCTTCTCCTCTGCTATTTTTGACAGAGCATAGTAAATTCACATAATTTTCTTTGTCTTAAGTGTTCTTATTTCTTGACAGTCCCTTATATAACTGTGGAAGTTTGGAACAAGGAATTATTTTTTATGTATAGTGTTTATTAGAGTGTAGTCTGAGAACACCTATTTTAGATGTTCTATAATTATGATAGAGGATCTGGCAGAATAGTCCATTCTTACTGGATTTGTGTGGAGGGACAGAATACAGAGACTTATTTTTTTTAAAAGTGATTTCATATATCCCAAGATATTTTTTGTCAATGAATTTTATTAAATATTTAAATTTACATTTCAAATGCCATCCCCTTTCTTGGTTTCCCATTAAAAACCCCCCACACATCCCCTCCCCCTTCTTCTGTAAGGGTGCTCCCATAACACATCCACACACAACTTCATGGCTCCCTGCCATGACATTCCCCAACACTGGGGTTCCAGCCTTGGCAGGACCAAATGCTTCTCCCATTGGTGCCCTACAAGATCATCCTCTGCTGCAGATGCAGCTGGAGCCATGCGTCTGTCCATGTGTACTCTTTGGGTGGTGGTTTAGTCCCTGGGAGCTCTGGTTGGTTGCTATTGCTCTTCTTCCTATGGAGTTGCAAAGCTCTTCAATCCTTACTCTAACTCTTCCAATGGGGATGCCATTCTCAGTTGAATGGTTGGCTGTGAGCATCCCCCTCTGTATTTGTCATGCTCTGGTAGAGACTCTCAGGAGACAACTACATCAGGCTCTTGTCAGCATGCACTTATTGGCACCAGCAATATTGTCTGGGTTTGGTGGCTGTATGTATATGAGCTGGATCCCCAGTTGGGACAATCTCTGGATGGCCTTTCCTTCAGTCTATGCTCCAAACTTTGTCTCCTTATTTTCTCCTATGAATATTTTTGTCCCCCCTTTCAAGAAGGACTGAAGCATCTGCACTTTGGTCATACTTCTTCTTGAGCTCCAAGTGGTCTGTAGATTGTATCTTGGGTATTCTAAGCTTTTGGGCTAATGTCCACTTATCAGTGAGTGTATACCACGTGTGGTTTTTTTTTTTGTGATTGGGTTACCTCACTCAGGATGATACTTTCTAGTTCCATCCATTTGATTAAGAATTTCATGAAGTCATTTTTTTTAGTAGCTGAATAGTACTCTATTGTGTAGATGTACCACATTTTCCATATCCATTCCTTGTTGAGGGACATCTGGATTCTTAACAGCTTCTGGATACTATAAATAAGCCTGCTATGAACATAGTGGAGCATGTGTCTTTGTTATATGTTGGAGCATCTTTTTGGTATATGCCTGGGAGTAGTATAGCTGGGTCCTCAGATAGTTCAATGTCCAATTTTCTGAGGAACCTCCAGACTGATTTCCAGAGTGGTTGTGCCAGCTTACAATCCCATCAACAATGGAGGAGTGTTCCTCTTTCTCCACATCTTTGCCAGCACCTGTTGTCACCTGAGTTTTTTATCTTAGCCATTCTGACTGGTGTAAGGTAGAATCTCAGGGTTGATTTGATTTGCATTTCCCTGATGACTAAGGATGTTGAACATTTCTTTAGGTGCTTCTTGGCCATTTGATATTCCTCAGCAGAGAATTCTTTGTTTAGCTCTGTGCTCCATTTTTCATAGGGTTATTTGATTCTCTGGAGTCTACCTTCTTGGGTTCTTTGTATATATTATATACTTGCCCTGGATTGGATGTAGGATTGGTAAGGATCTTTTCTTAATCTGTTGGTTGCTGTTTTGTCTTAATTACAGTGTTCTTTGCTTTAAAGAAGCTTTGTAATTTTATGAAGTACCATTTATCGATTCTTGATCTTAAAGCATAAGTCATAGGTGTTCTGGTCATGAATATTTCCCCAGTGCCCATATTTTCAAGGCTTTTCCTCATTTTTTCTTCTATTAACTTGAGTGTATCTGGTTTTATGTGGAGGTCATTGATTCACTTGGATGGTATCTCAAAAATTTTAAATTACTAATTTTGCCAATAGTCTAATTCTATCATCTCCTAAATAAATAATTTGCAAGTTAAAACACAGAAGTGGATTTTCTTTCAGAATCACAAAGATTATTGACTTCTCAAGCTTCTGAGATATCAGACCACTTTTTTATTAATTTTTTTGTAGTATAGTAATGGAGGAAGAATTGTAATGATATTCTCTCAAGGCACAAATACTTCGGGTTTGCTAATGTGCTTGTTTATTGTATGCTTGTGACAACACAGTTTCACTCCAGAGATCTGTTTAAGTGGGAGTCTAGTAGCCTAAAGAAGAATATGCATATAAAGAAAATATTAAGGAAAACAAAATCCCTGAGTATGTAATATGGTCTCAAATCTATGTCAAATATCTGTGAACTCAAAATGGTTTTATAGAACATGGGGGAAAAGAAACGATCTTGAGTTCACTAGTGGATTGAAACTCTGGTCTGCTGTGCGCCCTCACCCTAAGTTTTATGGCTTCTGTTATCTCTATCCTACTCATGTTCCACAGGTGTAGTGAAAATGACACCTTCCAGACACTGCTCATAGGAACAGTTACAGAAGTCAGTGTTAAATTGTCTTGAAAATACAAACAATTTTTTTAAAATTCTAATCTGTCATACCTCAAGTATTATTTGTCATTTGAAGAGATATATCATTTTGCAACCCTCAATAAAGACTTTCTCTATTCTGTACTGAAACTCTAGGAGAGACAGAGCCTAATTGCTGAAAATTCTTTAAATGAATTAGCCTGGGAACAAATGAGAATTTCAGGCACTGAAAAATTAAAGCGTTTAAAATGCCAACTTGTGGTGTATATTTCCAGAAAAAATACTTTATAAGTATTTTTTTGTCTCCAGTGGACAATGATTCTCAGTCAGGTGGCCTCATTTTCATTCTTTTAAAATGAGAATGCTTTTGTATCTGGGAACTGTGTGCCTTTCTCTGTTGGAACTGCCAGTTCTTGTAGTCTTGCCCATGTGTCCTACATCTTATCTGACCTGGTACAAATGCTGTTATACAGCCATTTTTTTGAAGATTTTGAAGCTTCATTTCATAGTTGTACAGATGGAATTCTTGCCTTTTGAATTGGTTTATTTTACTCCTGATCATGTTTCAGTTACATATCAGTTTGAGAGATAAAGAAGAAAACATATTCCACATCATTTAAAATATTCCCCACATATGTTAAAGACTCATCTGAAAGTTGAGACTGGGCTTCAGTATCCTTTATAGAAGTATAACACATGTGCTTTATTCTTTTATTAATAGTAGGTAGCTAAATAGCATGCAGGTATTTCAGATTTGTAACCAAAAATTTTTTTTCTTTTATTAACTTGAGTATTTCTTATATACATTTCGAGTGTTATTCCCTTTCCCAGTTTCCGGGCAAACATCCCCCTCCCCCCTCCCCTTTCTTATCGGTGTTCCCCTCCCCACCCTCCCCCCATTGTCCCCCTCCCCCCAACAGTCTAGTTCACTGGGGGTTCAGTCTTAGCAGGACCCAGGGCTTCCCCTTCCACTGGTGCTCTTACTAGGATATTCATTGCTACCTATGAGGTCAGAGTCCAGGGTCAGTCCATGTATAGTCTTTAGGTAGTGGCTTAGTCCCTGGAAGCTCTTGTAACCAAAAATTTAATGTTAGTTTACTTTAAAAGACACGTTCAGAAATATAGGTAAAAATCAAAGACTGCATAGTTACAATGTTTATCTATTTAATGGAAACATTTGAAGAATATTTATCCTTGACATTTTCCCATGTAGTTCAGTGAATTGTGTGCAGGGGAATACAAATAGATGCATTCAGTGTGAATTTTTTTTAAGTTTCTGGCTTTGTTATCCTCAATTATATTCTCAGTCAGGCATGTACATTCAGTTAAATGATTAAAAAAACAAAACAAGATCCATATGTAGACTTCAGAACCAAATTCCTAAACATGAAAATTGTCATTGAGACAAATAAATATGTATGTCCTCAAATGCATTCTGGTGTGAACTCTGAGTTGGACATTGATGACTGTGGGTCCCAGTCATGGGATGCCTTGTGTCAGGATGCTCTTGGGGCTTACTTCTGTGACTGTGTTTCTCCACTGGAACTCAACTTTGATGTGCCAGTCAGCCATGTTTCCATGGAGGTCTATTTGTGGATGGAGGAAACAACCACCACTGTGTCTGCATGGGTAGTAGATTCATGTGCACACTGTGAGACTTTGATGCCTCACTGTTGGTCAAAGCCTTGTCACGATGATACAACATGTGAAGACACTCTTCACAGCTATATTTGTCACTGCTGACTTGGATACACAGGTGTTCTCTGTGAAACAGACAGCAACTAATGCAGCAGCAACCCCTGGCAATTTGTGAAGGGCAGTGCTGAGCTGTCTTCAGAGGATCAATAGTGACACATTGCTGGCCTGCTTTCCTCCTTCAACTACCTTGGAGCCTTAGGCTATATTTGCATCTGTCAGTCTGGATTCACAGGCAGGAGCTGTCTTCTGAAGACATAACTGTCTTCTTAGAGGCACCAATCAGCTGCTGACCAACAAAGAAACTGAGACCCACAACCAAACATTAGACAGCTCTTGGGAAGCCGTATGGAAGACTTAGGGGAAGGATGGAGAAATGTGGAGGGGAAAGGGATTCCACAAGAAGACCAACAGAGTCAACTAACTGGTACCCTTGGTAGTGCACAGATACTGAACCATCAACCAAAGACCACACAAGGACTGGACCTAGACACTTTGAACATATCTAAGAAATGTTCGGCTTGGTCTTCATGTGGATCCCCCAACAACCAGAGTGGGAGCTCACCCTGACTCTGTTAGCTGCCTGTGGATCCTGTTCCCCTCACTGGTGTTCCTTCTATGGCCTTAGTGGGAGAGGATGTGCCTAATGCCACAGTGACCAGGGTCAGTTGGTTCAGGGGGATCATCTCCCTTCTCAGAGGTAAAGGGGTAAAGTAGGGGGAGGTTCTGTGTGATGGAGAACTGGAGGGAGAGCAGAAGCTGAGATAAGGATGTAAAGTGAGTAAATAAACAAATGGAAAAATAAAAAGCTAAACAAAAATAAATGCACTGACTTCTATTTTGAAAATTAATTGTAAAATGCAAACTCCATAACTAACACTAGCACTGTGTTGAGATTTAATTTAGTTCCTAATATCATGATCATTATTCTTTTTTTCTAAATTAAAAAGTCACAGGAGTTCAGGTTTTGGGGGTCGGGTGAGGACTGAAGCTCCGAGGGATAGCAGAAAGAATGGAAATAGGCAACTTTGGGAGGTAGGAGGTGGGGGGACCCTTTAAAATGTACCAGAGACCTGGGAAGTAAGAGACTCTCAGGACACAAAGGGAGAGTCCTTAGAGGAAATGCTTTACAGTTGGGGGAGGGAATTTGGAGAGTTCATCCCAAGTAGAAAGTGGAGGGATGTGGTTGCTATTCCACAGTCAAAACTCTGATGCAGAATTGTTCAGGTCTGAAAAACTGCAGGACCCAAAATAGAGCAGAGCCTGAGGTAAAGGAGGTCCAGTGAAAGGCCCAAACTGAGATCTAGCTCATGGGGAGGCCCTACTGCCTGAAACTATTACTGATGCTATGCTGTGCTTACAAGTAGGAGCCTAGAATGACTGCCCTCGATGAGGCCGAACAAGCAGCTAAAAGAATCAGATGCAGATACTTACATTCAACCAATGGACCCAAGCTGCTGACCCCTGTAGTTAAATTAGGGACGAGCTGGAAGAGGCTAAGGAGGAGGGCAGCCCCATGGGAAGACCAGCAGTCTCAACTAACCTGGATCCCGGAGATCTTTCAGACACTGAACCACCAACCATGCAGCACATACCAGGTGATATGAGGCCCCCAACACATATACAGCACAGGACTCCCAGGGTCTGGGTTCAGTTAGAGAACCTAATCCTCAAGAGACTTGAGGCCCCATGGAGTGGGAAAGTTTGGTGGGTTGGGGTTGTAGGTGGGGTTGTGGGTGGAGACATTCTTTTGGAGACAAGGTGGATGTGAGGGGAGGGGAGAAGTGATGGTGGGAGGAAGTTTGGGATTAGGAACAGCCAGAGGGCAGAATAAGAGGGGGATAAACACTGGACTATAAATAAATAAATAAATAAATAAATAAATAAATAAATAAATAAATAAATAAATATAAATGTATGTTATGTGAGAAACATGAACAATTATCCCTTATGTGTAACTATATATTGTTGATATATATTGTGAAACTATATATTGACCATTAAATTTTCTGTGGATTTTTTAAAGCTATTATTCTTTGCATGCCTTCCAGTGTAATATTAAACAACCATTTTTTCCAGATGGTGAGAAACCCAATAACTTACAAGTTGTCACACAACTAACACAAAATTCCTTGCAAAAGAGAGAAGGCTTTGGATATATTTGTTGCTGTTATAGTAGTAACAAGAACTGCAAAAGTTGGTAGACACAAGTTTTCACCTCCCTTTAGTAGAGTATTCCTAATTTGGCACTATTACAAGTCTAATAGTAAGCTTCTTATATCACTCTTTAGTGTTTGTGCTAACATGTAGAATGTTGAGCACCAATGAAGCTACTTAAAGAAATCTTAGCATATCTTTGAATGATATATATTAATTTAATACTACAACCTTTCACAGAGGAGCTCAGGACATGCAATGTGGCTAGCAGTCATATAAAATGTAAATGAAAGGTTGGTTTTATTTTAAAATAAAGCAGGGGTTATAGAAATGGCTCAGCAGTTAGGAACACTTGCTGTTCTTGAAAAAGACCCCAGTTCAGTTCATAGCACCCACATGGAGGCTAAGAACTATCTCTAACTCCAGTTGTAGCATGCGTGTGGTGCAGACATACAAAACAAAGTCAATGCACACAAAACACACATACACAAAAAATAAAAATAGGTAAATCATAAAAAGGATGAAACAAAGAGAGTCCCTTCTTATTGGTCACATTCTTATCCTCACATTTTTCTACCCAATACAATAATCAAAGTCATTCTGATAACCTGGAAATCAGATCCTCTCCCTTCTCTGACAAAAACCATCCCAATGGCAATTCATGTCAAATTTGTGGTTATAACCTCCATGAACATACCTGATCCCACTGTCCTGTCTCACTCCAAGTACATTCTCCATTATTCTTGCAGCATTCTAGCATAGCTTCATTCTCTCTCCCTTGCTGTCCCTTAAAGATGCAAAGACTAGGTATTGGAGAGATAACCAAGAGTTTAAAGGCATGTTTTCTCTTATTATATTTTGTTATATTTTATTATTATCTCTTAGAACCTTGTTTGTTTTGTAGTGAGAGGCAGTAAGGAAAGAGAAGCAAAGAGGATGGGAAGCATAGAGACCGTGGAAACAAATCAGGATATACTATATGAGAAAAAATATATTTCCAATTTTAAAAAGTAAAAAAATAATAAATAAAAAAGAAAAATTGTCACACCACAAACAAGAGAAGAAAATTGAATTGTTGATGTGTTTAGAAGACACTGGCTAGGCACTAACCAAAGCAAACATGAGAAAGAAACTAAAGCTAGTGTATAAATTTAAAGACATTGACATGGAGTTATTGATGCCTTTTCTCTAAGCCAATGTTTATTCTGTTGTCTTTATGTTTGGTTGGTTCTTGGAAAGTTCTAAAATAGTTCAATAGACTTGAAGAAACAATTAATTAAGAAACACCTTTGGAGTTATGCTGATGTTCATGCTGCATTGGGGCAACTAACACAAAGGAAAACAATGTTCACTTTCAGGTGGTTTTACTGAGTCATAATTTATATCCAGTAAATTTCACCCACTTGGAATATTAAATTTTATGAGCTGTAAGACATGTACAGTACACTTTTAGAACATTTTCATTGTATCAAAAAGTTCCTTCATGTCCCTTTGTAGTTAATCCTTTCTTCCTACACCAAGTTTTTGGCAGACAGCAATTGGTCTATATTTAGTCTGAATTTTTATGAGTTTGACCTTTCTGAAATGTCATACAACTGGTATCTCCTAATACATAAATTTTATGCTGAGTATCTTTTATTTAATATGATTGTTTTTAAAGTATCTGTGTTGCTGTATGCCACAATTACTTTTTAGGATAAAATAATATATGTACTTTGTTGTTAGTTGAAAACGTGAAACAAACCTGAAGGTATTTTAGTAGTTTTACAGTAAAGATCATCTGCATATATATTTAGTCTAATATATTTACTCCCAGGTTTTGTTAGTGCATATAGGACTGATTGTTGATATAATAATATCAACATCTATACTAATTTCTATACATTTAGAGATCTTATTAGAAATTTCTTACTTTTATGATACACCTGAACAAGTGTGAAGATACAGTGCTTCTGAGAATGTAGACCTTGTATGTCAGCTGATTGCAGATTTTTCAGTTTGAGCAAGAGAGAGGGGTGAGAGTAGGTTATAGTAAATATGATTAATATAACTATATCCCCTTATTGAACATTATGTTAAGCATGTCATCTCTGTAATTGCACTTAATACTTGTTTTAGTTTTTATCTTCAAAGTCTTTACTTAGCTTTCCATTTTCCTTAGAAGTTCTTTTTTCTCCTGTGTCTTTACAAATTATAACTACATTTATAATTTTCAAATATTTCTGTTCAATATGTATACCTAGACATATTTTCCTATCACCCAGATTTAGTTTATATGTTTCTCCTCCTGTTATTACAGGCATCTATATAGTTTACTTCCCTACATTTAGTTACTAGTATCGTTATCTAGATCTTTGTGTCCCAGAATCCCTGGAAGCTTGTCTTTGCATGTTTGCCATCATTTCTACTTCATAAAGTTTATTCTCTAAGATGATACTGGACATATGAATGAATTGGTCTTGGTAGTATGCCTGTCCTTCATATTATTCCTGATTTATCAAATTGGTGTTTTAAGTTGTAAAACCAGCAAAATGGCCTTGAGTTCAAAAACAATGCCATTAAATCTGAGTACCTGAATTAGTTCTTAGAATTTCTATAGGAGATGGAGAAAACAAACCTCTGCAAACTTTTCCCTGACTTCCACATGTGTAATTAAAGAGCATATCCCCTACAACATTCAAGTGCACATGAAATAGCTGAGCATTTGTGATTTATGTATGCATCCAAATGTGTATTCCTTTGCATGAGAGTATGAAGTCAATAGGTTGGAAGTTGACATTTTGAATCTTCCCCAATCATTTGTCCACACTTTATTTGTCAGATAGGCACTCTCCCTGAACCTGGAACTCACAGATTAGCTATACTATTTGGCCAAAGAGGTCCAGAGATGCTCCTGTCTTTGCTTCCCCATAAGTGATTGTGCTAGCATGTGGCCACTGCTATCCTTTAATATAGATGTCAGAGATCTGAACTCAGGTTCTTATGCTTGCAAGACAATTCCTTTCCCACTGAGATGTTTCCTTGGCTAAATTATCTGCATTATTACTAAAAAAAATATCGCTTCTTCTTTGGGCTAACAATCTTTGTTGCTTACTTTGTTTTTAAAGGAAAAAATATTCGAAAAGATGAGAAGGAAGAAGGAGTGGGTGACTGTGAGAGAGGGTTAGGGTTGGGTATTCTTAAAATCACCCCGAAATCTCCTCTATAATGTACTGCTCCACCTAGTGCAACCCTTGTCATTGTTTAGATCTTTTTTCTATTTTCAAAACAGATTTTTCCGCCACTTTGGCCTGTTTTCCTTTTCAATTATTCTTCGTCTGGCATGTTTCACCTTATAGAGGTGATACAGACACACAATTGGGAATTGGTTCTTTAATCATTACTTTAAACCAGTAAGCAACATAGCATTGTCATTTCTATGTAGTCTTAAAATTCCCCAATTGAAAAAAAAATGCATTATCTCTACAAGAAGCCCTGATTTTCATTAAAATAAGTATGCTGATACAGAAAATTAGTAAAGATAGATCCTTCATTTTTGTATCTCCAGGATGTTTCTATGTGTGTTCATAGAACCATTTTTTTTTGTTTTTGTTACAAGCCTTGCTGTTACTGTAGATTATTATCTTTGCTTTATATTCATTTAAAAGCTGCAATGGAGAAGAGAAACCTCATGTTAATTAGTTACCTATAAAACAACTGCAGAACATTTGGTTCTTGACTGGTTTTAGAAATGAAAGGAAATTAAGTCTTTTCAATTTTAAATCCATTGAATATGAGTAAACTTCAGTTAACTGCACTTTAAGGAGGCAGAGAGATTTGTTCATGTTTAAGTGTTTATGAAAACTAAAGCACATACATTTGAAAAGTGTTTGGAAATCCAAAACACACATAGTTTGTTTCTCATGATTGATGTTTTTCCCTCTGAATCTCCCTCTCACAGATATGTCAGAAGTGTTCATGCCTAAAGAGAATGACTGGAGAGCAAATGAACCTTTAGAGGCCTCTCTCTTGAAAACATTCAAAAGTACCTGGTTCATTTTACTGCTGTGTGTGTCCTGTACAATCGATGATGAATCGATGAATCTTTACCTTTTCTTTTTCGAGACAGATATTGAAGGGTCACATTTATTCTTCTGTTCAATGTTTTTATCCAGATGTATTCTGGACAAGGAGACAGTCTGCAAAGTGTAACTGGTGAAGAAAAATAAAGGTCATATCTAACTAATTTTCCCTCTGCAATGCAGACCAGTCAAGGCTAATGCAGTATTATATGGCTGTTAAACAGACACAGCTGGCATTGTTAGCGAGACCTTTATTAACCTAATGACTCTCCTCAATCATTGTATTTGTCTATTTCAGTGGAAACCTATTTGCCTCTTCTGGTCTGAGTATTGCTGTTTGTAGATTCCTAGCTCATCATTCCTCTTCTGTTTCATTCCTAAAGTTTGTCTACTATTCCTATACTGACACTGAAGATTCTGCTCCTTGTAGTGGATCTACTTGTGTTGTCCTATTGACCATATACCTTAACCACATATTCACTTTTTTTTAAAGATTTATTTATTTATTATATATAAGTACACTGTAGCTGTCTTCAGACACACCAGAAGAGGGCATTGGATCACATTACAGATGGTTGTGAGCCACCATGTAGTTGCTGGGATTTGAACTCAGGACCTCTGGAAGAGCAGTCAGTGCTCTTAACCACCGAGTCATCTCCTTTTCTTTCCTTCAAGACCTCAGTCTATTTTGTTCTAACTCATAAGTAGACTTTGAATTCAAAATAATTTGATTCCCCAAACTGAGTTTTGTCTTGTTATCTAAGCTCACATGAGGCTAAGTCCAAGGCATTTCATACCGGATAGCCCTAGACATAGGTATGCAGCCAAGCACCATTAGTCCACCATGTCTCATATCTGCTCATCAACTAACATTAAACTTATTTTTAAAAAATCCATTATTCATTTTCATCTATAGTAAATAATGCTCTGTGGACAAATTGTGTATTTTTAATCATGGGCTTTCAAGCAAAAGGCATACGAGGGAAACAGTAGTAAGAAGATAGGGAAATACAAGGAAAGTGAGGAATTTCATGAGACTCAAAAGCAGGAATCCAACTGGGCTTAAGGGAGTACCAGACACCAATACTGTGAGGATTTGTTAACATATATCTTTCCTTTTCCCTTGCTTATAGGCTTTGTTCTTTCTCCACATGGTTGAGCAAATGCCTCTTTGTAGTTCTTGAATTTTATAGGACATTCCTCAAGAGTGGCTAACTTTATTCTTTTCCTTCCATGATCTATTTGCTCAGATAGTTCTCGTCTTGATTTGGTTACCTGTGCAGCACTATACTTTATACCCATCTTTTGATGTATAGAATGGCTACTCTCTCAGTATCAGTATTTATTTCCAGGAAGTTCTAAGGGAAACTGCATATAAAATAGGGGAGTATATATACACACATGAACATAAATGTATGCATTTATAATTTACATAATACTTATGACTGTTTTATTTCTGTAAATTAATCTTACATAACATAACAAATTTCTCATTTACATAAATGATATTATTTATATATTGTTAATATATTTCCCGCAATGAAGAAATTTGCTATCACTTGAAGTAGTATTTAGATCCTTGAAAAATATTGTTGCCATATTTCATGGCTTATTTTTCTGTTATAACTCAAAGTTTATATTTTATAGCTTAGAACACTGAAAGACCACCAAAGAAAATCTGAAATGTATAAATATGCTCGAGACTGTATTCATCTTGATTCTCAATATGTTTTAGCATCAGATTAGAAGTTAAGATGACACCATGCCTCTCAGAGACAATGCCTGTGGTACTGTTGAGATTTTTCTGATGCAAATCAGACAAATGTTTTTGGCATAGGTCAGGTTAAATAGGGAAAGGCAAACAACAATTAGTAGATGATATAAGGTTAGATCACTCTGCCTTCAGTTACTATAAACAACAAAACAAAACAAAACAAAAAAGCAGTGGTATTTCAGACTGGGCTTGCTCTCACAGCTTCCATATTGCAAGAAGCTTCTGATTCTGCTTTGTGGGTGGAAGATGACTCAAACCTGAGTAGACATATGGATGACACTATCTATCTGGCACCATCAATGAAGCTCAGAGTAATAAATGACTAATTCCTGGGAATGAAGAGAATGCCACTGTATAAATTTATTGGGATGAACTGACATTTTGAGTCACACGTTTGTAATAAAATCTTGTCAGATAAACTAGGCCTGAGAATTATTTTGACAAACAGAGCCAAGTAAGATATAGTCCTCTCACTTAAGCTCCATAAAGATGTAGATCCCTTGTGTTTCAATGATGATGGGCCCTACTCACATATCCTCTTACTATCCACTAGGCAAGCTGAGGACCAACAGGAAAAGAATTCCTCTCAAGAGACTCCTAACTAGTAGGTTATCTCACCTCCCATATTTTCATTTCTATCAACTTCTCTGCTTCTCGGGAACTCTTCTTCCATGGCTTCTATGGCGCATGAGCTCGACACACACACACACACACACACAATGTGTGTTCAGAAAGTTAATCTAGGTAAGCAAAATTTAAATAAGTTTTGTTTGTCTCAGAGTTATTAAGGAAAGGGCTGTCATTGAACTGTTATACTTTGTGAATTGATATTGAGTAAATTCTGAAACCGTGTAAAGACCTAAATCTATTTATCTATGTTTTTCTTTTAAAATTCATTTTACATCCCAATCACAAATACCTTCCTTCTCTTTTCCTAGTCCCACCCTTAAAAATCTACGATTACCCCCTTCCCTTCTCCTCAGAGACCCCCCTGTGGTACCACCTCTCCCTGGGACATTATCTGACAAAGAGTCAAGACAGATATTCATATAAGGCTAAAGTTAAGTGATTTATCAGGCAGTCCAGGTAGAGGAAGGGGATCAAATGGCAGGGAACAAGTCAGACAGCACAGCCCCCACTCAACTTGTTAGGGAACCCACACAAAGAACACATGCGCATTGCTACAAATGTGTAAGGGTTCTAGGTCTAGCTCCTGCATGCTCCCTGGCTGGTGACCCAGGATCTACGGTCCCCCATGTTCCCAAGATAGTTGACTCTGTGGGTCTTCTTGTTGTGTCCTTGACCCCTCCAACTTGCTCACTTGCATTCCCAACTCTTCCACAAGACTGCCTAGGTTCTGTCTAATGTTTGGTATAGGTCTCTGCATCTGCCTCCTTTTGGTGATGGATGAAGTAACTCAGCGGACAGCTATGCTAGGTTCCTGTATGCAAGGGGATGGCTGTCTCACATACGACGGGTCTCAAGTGGGATATAGAGACTAAGGTGGCCCCCTCCTGTAGCTGGGCAGGACTTCAAGTGGAGGGAGGTGACATCAATTTACCCACAAACTTTCAACCAAAATTTTGTGTTGCCACTAACATGTGCAGGGATATAGATGGAACAGAGACTGATAGAACAGACAACCAATGACTGTCCCAACTTGAGAACCATCCCATGGATATTTTTTCTTATAAAGCACATTCAGGAAAATATAAATTCTACAGTATTCAAAAAACACAGAATGAGAATAGGTCAAATATGGAAATAATATTAAGTAAAAGGTATTAATATTTAACGTAGTATTTATTTTAGAGAAATCATTAAGCATACACTTGAAATGTTTCTACTTACAATATATAATCACAGTGTTTTAAATAAAGATTCATAATTCATAAACACTTCTAGATAACTTATTCATACAGGACTTGGTTCAGCATGTTTATTGTCATTTTCATTGTAAATTTCTTCTTGTCTACTGCTTATGTTGTATAATTAAATCAGGAGAGCATTAAGACCCTCATTTGAATTTTGTGAAAAGATCCTGAATTTTCAGTGTCAGATTTGTGGTTTATAACAAATAGAATTGCAAAATGTAGAATGAGCAGTAGAGATTGAATTAAATACCTAACAAATCAGCAGTTTGCAAAATAGGTAAGATTTGGTTTTCCTTAAAATATGTCTAAAAATTTCAAAAATTCAATGGATAAAATTTCAGATTCAATTATACATAATAATATATAAGCCAAAATTTAATTAACTTAGACATAATACCAATGGGTTTATGCTTTCCATTAATCAATATATACTTCTAGCTTTTTAAAATTGTTTTTATATAATTTATTTTGACCGTGATTTCCCCTCCTCCAATTCATCCCAGATTTTCTTCACTTCCTTACTTTCCAAACATTATGATCTTTCTCCCTCTCTAATCAGTAGTTTGTTATGCCAGTTTAATGTTGAAAAATTCAAGAAGTGGAAGTGTGTGTAGAATTTTTATAACGACTTTAAGAAGTGAATATTTTCAGAGATTTTTATCGAACATGTGAAGTGACCTGAAGGACCAGTTATCATTAACATGTGCCATTTCCTGAGGCAACACCTACTCTTAAGAATTAATTTAAATATTTCATTCATGTAATAACATGAAGGGAATGAGAAAATCATTGTTCTAACATAACCTTAAAATCAGAGCAAAAAATCAAGACATTTTTATTTAGTCATATCTTTTATAACTTCAAGAAAATGATGATTAACTGTGTCAAATACATTCCTTTAACTTTTTCCTATGTAATTTGTATGCCTGTGGTTCCCAGTTGGCTCTGATTCCTTAATTCTAAGGTAGTTAAATACAGCACATTCATTTCCATTAGCCATTGAATCATAGCCAATTGCCTCTTTGAATTAAGAAAAACAGATTTGATATGTCTGTTAGCAATGATACATCTTTGAAGCTTGTAAATGCTTATAGGCAATTTTCATATACATGTTTTTTTCAGTCTTGTCTTCCGACAAAGAGTCAAGACAGATATTTATATAAGGCTCAAATTCAGTGATTTATCCAAAGACTTGTTTCTGTGTAATGAATATTCAAAATACCGTAAACATAGAGAATTATTTTAAACCCAAATTTAGTGGCTTTTATTTATGTGTGTGTGTGTGTGTGTGTGTGTGTGTGTGTGTGTGTGTGTGTGTGTGAGAGAGAGAGAGAGAGAGAGAGAGAGGGGGAGGAGAAAGGTTTATATACAATGTGGTGTATGGTCACATTAATACAAAAATGGAAAAAAAGTTACAAAAATACAAAACAGTGTCTTTTTACCACTGAATGCAGTGCCTCAGTATCAATGTTCTCAGAAACATTTATAGGCATTAAAAAGAAATAAAGCTGAACAAATACTGTTTCCTGTTCAATGTGGCATTAGAATAGGTTAAACAACCACTTCACATTTTTAGTATGTTATTATCAAGGTGCGGATATATATCAGCATAATTACCCACAATTTCCAAACTGATATTAAAAGTTATTTGATGGTCTGTAAATATTGTCCACATGTAAAACGTTTGAAATTTACTGCCACTTTTCTAATTGATTACAGATGTCAGTTTGCCTGACTGAGGATACTGTAGCAATTTTTTTGTGTATGGTTGTAGAATAATACATTTATTATAATGTACTCGATCAGATTATGGTGGAGATTCCGTCTCTAAAGGGCCTTCTTGCCTGAAGTGTGACCTAGGGGTAAGTTATAGAGAAGATGAGTGATCTCAGACAAGTGGGCGCCTTCTCACAGGCAGTATTTTATGGCCAATTGATGCACCCCTGATCAAAATCACCTACTCAGGATCATGATGTTTCTTAGATCTTCAAATCTCAAGGGAAAAAAAATCATTATTTCCTCAGGCCATTCTTGTCACCGATTAGTTTGCCTGAGTTCATGCAGTTACTGATGTATTAAACCGTGATCAGGTTAGAGGGGGCAGATGCCCCAAGGACGTCTTGCTGATGACCAAACTCATTGAAATAAAAGAAAATGACTTCGGAAAATTAATGTGAAACATAAGGGTCAGGTCAGCTTAAATAGGGATTGAGTTTGCGATCGGTCTTCAGTATTCTAGGAAAGGAGATACACCGACATTCCAAGTTCTATAGCAAAAAAAAAAAATAAATAAAGACTGACAGTTGTGAATATTTTTGATGCTCACAAGGTAAGTGAAGTTTGGTGGTAATTACTATATATAGTCAGTGTTACAAATGAATTGCAGACTTTCAATCAGCCATTCACCAACACATCAGGAATGAGCGATGACTAGAAAGTGTCTTCAAAGAAGAATGTATGTACTTCCTGAGGGACATATCTACCACTCATTTTTTATATGCATAGACATCTTGCATACCTCTTTAGATATTCTTTCTGACATAGTTTATCACTCAAAAGAAAATAAATATTACAAAACAACTGATTTAGTAAGAAATGGACATCATTTAGAACAAAAATATGCATACAAATGATAACCATAAATATGTAGAATGGAAAGTGATTATGCGTTGCTTTGGAGGGAAGAAATTTGTAAGTGCCTGTAGCTATTTCTTTTGTGGAAGCACCCACTTTATGATACTGCAGATACTTTATGATACTGCACCCACTTTATGATACTGCAGATACTTTATGATACTGCAGATACTTTATGATACTGCAGATACTTTATGATACTGCACCCACTTTATGATACTGGTCTATACTTATTATTGAGGACAGTAACCTTTTTTCAAGTCTGACAAGCTTAAAATGAACTCATATGATTTAGCTGTCTTTGTGTTATACAATATTTGATTCTGAAGCCAAAACAAATCTTGGTCTATTCTGTATCATGTATATTGTGTTTTCAGTCTTCCAAAAGTGATGTTGTTTAACACAGTGTGATTAATTTGAAAAGGCTGAAAAATTTGTGAAGAACTTCATACTAGGTGTTCAAAATATAGTTTATACCTAATTTAATCCTGATAGACACTATAATTTGAATAATGACATACATATTATTATTGGTAGAACTATCTTTCAGAAATAATTGTATTATAATGAATACTTTTAGTGTCCACGGACATGGGAATATTTTTAGCGTCCATGTGTGTATAAACTACACTGGTCAATTTAACCAGACAAAACAGAGTGTATGTAAATGAATGTCCTGAGTACGACAGCAGGCAGAACTTTCAAATTCTTCCAAGATTTCTGGTCCTTAGCATATACATGAACTTCGGTCAATTTATGGTAATACTTTTAGATGTAATAAAAGTTGTGGATTATTCTAAGTATTTTAACTCCATTTCCTGTAAATGACAAGGGGAGGGGGGAATCTACCCGATGTGTCACTTGTGAATTTTCCATTATAGTAACTAATTAACTTTATTGATCTAAATGCATTTACAAAAAATTTAATATCTAGTCAGGTCACTGAGATAAGGGAAAGCCCTGTGAGGCTTGTCATAACCAGGTGGGAATTAAATCTCTATCTGCAGGTCATAAAAGGAAGAAATCGTAGAATCAACCAGTGAAGTAAACACAAATAAAATTTATACTGTACATTTAAACCTAGAGGCAAAGAAATTAATTATCTTCTAGGATCTGAGAGTGGTGTTGTTTGCCAGCTACCAAGAAAAGGCAGATCTGATTTCTGAAACCATAAATTCCTTCCTAATATGAATAAATTTGAAAGGAACATGCCACCTTAGTGAAACTTTGATCATAGAACTCACACAAGTCATCTTTGGACTCCTGGCTGAGAGAAACTCTGAGGTTATACATGTGTGTTGCTTTAAGCTAACAATTTTTTATTGATTTGCTGTATAACAATAGAAAACTAACTTATCAATTCAATCTGTTTTTGTCAATCCAGATCCTCTCCAATGAGTAGAGACTATAACTACCTTCAAATTTTCAATAAAAGTAAAAGGTTTTAGGGTTTGAAAACTCCTGAAATTTTCCCAAAGTGATTTACCAGCCTTAACTTCATGTGAAACAGGCCTCATTTTGTAACCTCAATGTTCCATGTACTGGAATTAAGAGGGTTAGAAACCATGTCAAGCTCTATTATAAAGTTTTCTAAAGTTTTGTATTTATTTATTTTGTGTTTCTGAATATTTGGTTTGCATGTAAATATGTAAATGGGTATGTGTACACTTAGTGCCTAAGATATCAGGATAGTCCCCCAAACTGGAGTAATGGACAGTTTTGAGGTAATCTGTAGCTACTGAGACCTGAGCATAGGTTGTCTACAAGAGAAACAAGTACTCTTAATCACTAAGCTAACTTTCCAGTCTCCATTATATATGTTTAATCATTATCTTTGATGAGTACAGTCTCTTCTTTATATGTTTCTGTACCAATGATTTCATGATGCTCTCCACTTAGACATAGTCCCTACTTACTTTCAATATCTCAATTATAAATCCAGTCCATTAAGGTTTAGCTTAAATGCCATATTTCAAACCCACTATTGATTCTTACAACTTATATTAATTACAGCTTATTTTTACCTTCAGAGACATATAAGTCTCTCATGAGTTTTCCATGTTCTTCATTATATACTATTGATTATTATTGATTTTATTTTTAAAGAACTCTCATTACTGTAACACTTATATCATCCTGCAAATAAGATGGAAATTTACTATTTGGTGGATTAATCAACAGAATATAGATAGAAATAGGGATTGAGAAATTAGTGAATATGGAATTCAAATTTACTCACTTGGTAATCTACTCCCCTTTCTCTTGCCCCTTTGTAAATCCACCCCCTCTCTCTCCCTCTCTCAGTTTCTAACCCACCCCAGCCTTCTCTTCCTTACACTTTTCCAACCTAAATTTTCCTATTGCTATTTCTTTTTCAGATATCTATAAGGAGTAACTTGAAAACTCACTGGGTAAGAAATTACGCTGTCATTTTAATGCTCTGCCGTTGCCCACGTGTTTTGCTTAGACAAGTGTGCGATAAGTGTGTGATCATTCACTCACTCTCACACAATTCTGAAATAACATTCAGAAATAAATCTTTACATTGTGTGTGTTCTCCAGATCGTTTAAGATTGTTTCAGCTCTTTTATTACACATCCTCATAATATAAGCAAAAGTAAAAGTCTACTTTACCTGGCGGTTAAATCTTGTAATTTCAGCTTCTTAGGAAACTGAGGCAGGACAACCATAAAACTATAGCTTGGTTGAGATGGGCATCAAGATGAGGTCATAGCAAAGTTGGACAACTTAGCAAGATGTCTCAAAATAAAATATGAAATCATGGCTGAAGAGAGCTCAGGAATAGTGTAATTTTCCAGCATTTGCAGAATCTTGCACACCATCCCCAGTTCTGTCTCTCCCTCTCCTTTTTCCTCTCCCCATACTTTCTTTGTCTCTCTTCTTCAAATCCACTTCTATGCAGTCAGTCTGTCTGTCTGTCTTCCCCTCTCTGTCTGTCTGTCTCTCTTTCTCCCTCTCTCTCTCTCTCTCTCTCTCTCTCTCTCTCTCTCTCTCTCCCTCACACACACACACACACACACACACACACACACACACACACAAGCACACATGCAAAAGAAAAAGTCAGTGTCCTTACGGACTATGACAAAATCAGCTTATTTGGTTTTATATTAATTTTTTACTTTTAATAGGTCTCTTTGTGGTATTCCTTTATTTTTGATTTTATTCATATTCATAATCTATTGTGAGTATATCTGCACTTGTTAGATTCAGATATACCCATATTTTCCCTCTGAGCTTCTTCCTCTCTAGTTCCCTGTTAGAGTAAATGACCTACTTCTCTAGGAACTCGTAACAATCATTCACTCTTAGGAAAGGGTGTGGTCTCAGATGCACTGGCTTTGTCCATGATGATACGTTGAGGGTCCAATCTTATGCAGGAATCCAATACTGTTTTGCTCAACCACTGACAATGTTCCCCATGCCTTACAAGGAGGATAATGATTCAGATAAAGGATGATATCTCTCCCTGTAAATGAGCTTCTATACCCTGGGCTCTGAGCCATATTATCCTGTAGATATAACCATAAATATTTAGAAGACAATTTAACATGTCCGTTTAAAGAATCAACAGTTGCATGTTATCCACATGGGTTTATGCCTTCCCCAGCCACAGGCTTTTGACCAGATCCATAGTATAAGGTGCATATTTTCTCCTGTTGAATGGGCTTGAAAAATGATTACAAAATACTTGGCAATCCCCCATGTTATTGCGTCACTTTTGAACCAGTGGCTATATCTCACTAGTTGTTTTAATATTGTAACCCACATGATCTACAGGGTGGTGAGACTGCTACTGAGTTTAATCCTCCAGTGCCTGCATAGAACTTTCCAGCACTATGAACCCTATAGAGCAGGGAGGGAGTTTCTGGCTCAGTTCTGTTTTGACTTCTATACGTTCTGTAAACCAAGTCCACAATGTCTTCAGCAAAATAGGGTCTTGATAATTAGTTTCAGTGGAAAAAGCAAAGACTAATATAATGGCCTGCATTCTTCTGGAGACTCCAGAGACCTTGTAGTTCAGGGGTAGGTGTCCTGAACTTGGTTCTCAGGTTATTGTTTATAAGCCTATGACTTCTGAAAGGCAATACTATGTACACCTGGGGAGAAACTCTGTTCCAAGCAGTCTATTTTATTTTTTATTCATTTTTGAAATATTTTTAATTTAAAAATGTAGTAGGTTTCTATGTGGCATTTTCATGTATCCTATGTTTTTGCTAACTACCTGAAGAGCAGTAATATTATAGTGAAAATATACTGACAAGTATGTGCCATCATGAAGAAACAATTGCAATGATACATTTCTAATGCCATAATTTGTAAAATATATGGAAACAAATGGGAGTGAATGAACTTGAATAATGCTATGAATATCTTATGCTGGTAATATAAAGCCAGGAAGAATAAAGATAAATTTATAGTGTCTGGGGATTTAATGGATACTTAAAGTATCCATTGAGTATGAGTAAAGATAGCTTTTGATACTACTTACAATGGTACAGTTATTGTATATAATGGCTTATAGCTCAACAGTTGCTCCTAGTACTGAAATATGGATTCTTCTAAGATGATACTATTTAAGTTAAATACATGGAAATATTTTTTCATCTTTATTAAATTGAGTATTTCTTATTTACATTTCAAATGTTATTCCCTTTCCCGGTTTCAAGGACAACATCCCCCTAACCCCTAACCCTCCCCTTCTATATGGGTTTCCCCTTCCCCATCCTCCCCCCATTACCACCCTCCCCCAAACAATCACGTTCACTGGGGGTGGAGCCTTGGCAGGACCAAAGGCTTCCCCTTCCACTGGTGCCCTTACAGGACTCTTCATTGCTACCTATGCAGTTGGAACCCAGGGTCAGTCCATGTATAGTCTGTGGGTAGTGGCTTAGTCCCTGGAAGCTCTGGTTGGTTGGCATTGTTGTTCATATGGGGTCTCAAGCCCCTTCAGCTCTTTCAGTCCTTTCTCTGATTCCTTCAACAGGGGTCCCGTTCTCAGTTCAGTGGTTTGCTACTGGCATTCACCTATGTATTTGCCATATTCTGTCTGTGTCTCTCAGGAGAGATCTACATGCGGTTCCTGTCAGCCTGCACTTCTTTGCTTCATCCATCTTATCTAGTTTGGTGGCTGTATATGCATGGGCCACATGTCGGGCAGACTCTGAATGGGCGTTCATTCAGCCTTTGTTCTAAACTTTGCCTCCCTATTCCCTCATAAAGGTATTCTTGTTCCCCTTTTAAAGAAGGAGTGAAGCATTCGCATTTTAGGCATCCTTCTTGAGTTTCATGTGTTCTGTGCATCTAGGGTAATTCGAGAATTTGGGCTGATATCCACTTATCAATGAGTGCTTACCATGTGTGTTTTTCTGTAAGGGTTACCTCACTCAGGATGATGTTTTCCAGTTCCATCCGTTTGCCTATGAATTTCATAAAGGCATTTTTTGATAGCTGGGTAGTACTCCATTGTGTAGATGTACCACATTCTCTGTATCCATTCCTCTGTTGAAGGGCATCTTGGTTCTTTCCAGCTTTTGGTTATTATAAATAAGGCTGCTATGAACATAGTGGAACCTGTGTCTTTGTTTTATGTTGGAGCATCATTTGGTTATATGCCCAAGAGAGGTATAGCTGTGTCCTCAGGTAGTGCAATTTCCAGTTTTCTGGGGAATCTACAGATTGATTTCCAGAATGGTTGTACCAGTCGGCAATCCCACCAACAATGGAGGAGTGTTCCTCTTTCTCCACATACTTGCCAGTATCTGCTGTCACCTGAGTTTTTGATCTTAGCAATTCTGACTGGTGTGAGGTGGAATCTCAGGGTTGTTTTGATATACATTTCCCTTATGACTAAAGACATTTAACATTTGTTTAGGTATTTCTCATCCATTCGATATTCCTCAGCTGTGAATTCTTTGTTTAGCTCTGAACCCCATTTTTAATAGGGTTATTTTTTGCCCTGCAGTCTAACTTCTTGAGTTCTTTGTATATTTTGGACATAAGCCCTCTATCAGTTGTAGGACTGCTAACAACCTTTTCCCAATCTGTTAGTTGCCATTTTGACCTAACAACAGTGTCCATTGCCTTACAGAAACTTTGTAGTTTTATGAGATCCCATTTGTCTATTCTTGATCTTAGAGGATAAACCATTGGTGTTTTGTTCAGGAAATTTTCTCCAGTGCTCATGTGTTTGAGATTCTTCCCCACTTTTTCTTCTATTAGTTTGTATTGAGTGTATCTGGTTTGTATGCGGAGGTCCTTGATCCACTTGGACTTAAGCTTTGTACAGGGTGATAAGCATGGATCTGTCTGCATTCTTCTACTTGCAGACTTACAGTTAAACCAGTACCATTTGCTGAAAATGCTATCTTTTTTCCATTGGATGTTTTTGGCTCCTTTGTCAAAAATCAAGTGACAATAATTATGTGGGTTCAGTTCTGGGTCTTCAGTTCTATTCCACTGGTCTATCTGCCTGTCTCTGTCCCAATATCATCCAGATTTTATCACTATTTCTCTGTAATACTGCATGAGCTCAGGGATAGTGATTCCCACCCGGAAGTCCTTTTATTGTTGAGGATAGTTTTAGCTATACTGGGTTTTTTGTTATTCCAGATGAATTTGAAAATTGCTTTGTCTAACTCTGTGAAGAATTGGATTGGAATTTTGATGGGGATTGCATTGAATCTGTAGATCACTTTTGGCAAAATGTCCATTTTTACTATATTAATCCTGCCAATCCATGAGCATGGAACATCTTTCCATCTTCTGAGATCTTTTTCAATTTCTTTCTTCAGTGCTTTGAGGTTCTTATCATACTCATCTTTCACTTGCTTGGTTAAAGTCACACTGAGGTCTTTTTTTGGGGGACTATTATGAAGGGTGTCATTTCCCTAATTTCTTTCTTAGCTTGTTTCTCTTTTGTGTAGAGGAAGGCTACTGATTTATTTGAGTTAATTTTATACCCAGCCACTTTGCTGAAGTTGTTTATCAGCTTTAGTAGTTCTCTGGTGGAACTTTTGGGATAACTTAAATATACTATCATATCATCGGCAAATAGTGATATTTTGACTTCTTCTTTTCCGATCTGTATCCCCTTGACCTTCTTTTGTTGTCTGATTGCTCTGGCTAGAACTTCAAGAACTATATTGAATAAGTAGGGAGAGAGTGGGCAGCCTTGTCTAGTCCCTGATTTTAGTGAAATTGCTTCAAGTTTCTCTCTACTTAGTTTAATGTTAGGTACTGGTTTTCTGTACATGGCTTTTACTATGTATAGGTATGGGCCTTGAATTCCTGTTCTTTCCCAGACTCTTATCATGAAGGGGTGTAGAATTTTGTCAAATGCTTTCTCAGCATCTAATGAAATGATCATGTGGTTTTTATCTTTCAGTTTGTTTATATAGTGGATCACGTTGATGGTTTTCCATATATTAAACCATCCCTGCATGCCTGGGATGAAGCCTACTTGGTCATGGTGGATGATTGTTTTGATATGCTCTTGGATTCGGTTTGCCAGAATTTTATTGAGTATTTTTGCGTCGATATTCATAAGGGAAATTGGTCTGAAGTTCTCTTTCTTTGTTGTGTCTTTGTGTGGTTTAGGTATAAGAGTAATTGTGGCTTCGTAGAAGGTATTCGGTAGTGATCCATCTGTTTCAATTTTGTGGAATAGTTTGGATAATATTGGTATGAGGTCTTCTATGAAGGTTTGATAGAATTCTGCACTAAACCCATCTGGACCTGAACTCTTTTTTGTTGGCAGACTTTTAATGACTGCTTCTATTTCTTTAGGCCTTATGCGGTTGTTTAAATGGTTTATCTGTTCCTGATTTAGCTTGGGTACCTGGTATCTGTCTAGGAAACTGTTCATTTCCTCCAGATTTTCAAGTTTTGTTGAATAAAGGCTTTTGTAGTAGGACATGATGATCAATTTTAATTTCCCCTGATTCTGTTGTTATGTCTCCCTTTTCATTTCTGATTTTGTTAATTTGGACACACTCTCTGTGTCCTCTGGTTAGTCTGGCTATGAGTTTATCTATCTTGTTGATTTTCTCAAATAACCAGCTTTTGGTTCTGTTGATTCTTTGTATGTTCCTTTTGTTTATACTTGTTTGATTTCCACTCTGAGTTTGATTATTTACTGCCTTCTACTCCTTCTGGATGTATTTGCTTCTTTTTGTTCTAGAGCTTTTAGGTGTGCTGTCAAGCTGTTGATATACTCTCTCTTCTGTTTCTTTCTGCAGACACTTAGCGCTATGAGTTTTCCTCTTAGCACAGCTTTCATTGTGTCCCATAAGTTTGGGTATGTTGTACCATCATTTTCATTAAATTCTAAGAAGTCTTTAATTTCTTTCTTTATTTTTTCCTTGACCAGGTTATCATTGAGTAGAGCATTGTTCAACTTCCATGTATATGTGGGCATTCTTTCCTTATTGTTATTGAAGACCAGCTTTAGCACGTGGTTTTCTGACACGATGCATGGGATTATTTCTATCTTTCTGTATCTCTTGAGACCTGTTTTGTGCCTGATTATATGATCAACTTTTCAGAAAGTACCATATGGTGGTTAGAAGAAGGTATACTCTTTTGTTTTAGGATAGAATGTTCTATAAATATCTATTAAGTCCATTTGTTTCATAACTTCTGTTAGTCTGTCTATGTCTCTGTTTAATTTTTGTTTCCATGATCTGTCCATTGATGTGAATAAGGTGTTGAAATCTTCTACTATTAATGTGTGAGGTGCAATGTGTGCTTTGAGCTTTCGCAGTTATGGGGTTTTTAAACTGTTTCTTTTATGTATGTAGGTGCCCTTGTATTTGGGGCATAGATATTTAAGATTGAGAGTTCATCTTGGTGGATTTTTCCTTTGATGAATATGAAGTGTCCTTCCTTATCTTTTTTGATGACTATTTGTTGAAAATTGATTTTATTTGATATTAGAATGGTATTCCAGCTTGCTTCTTCAGAGCATTTGTTTGGAAAATTGTTTTCCAGCTTTTCACTCTGACGTAGTTTCTGTCTTTGTCTCTGAGGTGTCTCTTGTAGGCAGCAAAATGTTGGGTCCTCATTGCGTATCCAGTTTGTTAATCTGTGTCTTTTTATTGGGGAATTAAGTCCATTGATGTTGAGAGACATTAAGGAATAGTGATTGTTGCTTCCTGATGTCTTTGTATTTGGAGGTGAGATTATGTTCCTGTGCTTGTCTTTGTTTTGTTGCAAAAACGGTTAGTTTCTTTGTTTTTCTAGGGTGTAGCTTGCCTCCTTGTGTTGGGCTTTACCATTTATTATCCTTCGTAGGGCTCGATTTGTAGAAAGATATTGTGTAAATTTGGTTTTGTCATGAAATACCTTGGCTTTTAAATCTATGTTTATTGAGAGTTTTGCTGGTTACAGTAACGGGCTGGCATTTGTGTTTTCTTGGTGTCTGTGTGACATCTGTCGAGAATCTTCTAGCTTTCATAGTCTCTGGTGAGAAGTCTGGTGTAATTCTAATAGGTCTGCCTTTATATGTTACTTGACCTTTTTCCCTTACTGCGTATAATATTCTTTCTTTGTTTTGTTCATTTGGTGTTTTGACTATTATGTGATGGGAGGAGTTTCTTTTCTGGTCCAATCTATTTGGAGTTCTGTAGGTTTCTTGTATGTTTATGGGCATCTCTTTCTTTAGGTTGGGGAAGTTTTCCTCTATAATTTTGTTGAAGATATTTATTAGTCTTTTGATCTGTGAGTCTTCACTCTTCTTCTATACCTATTAGGTTTGATCTTCTCATTGTGTCCTGGATTTCCTGTATGTTTTGGACCAGTAGCATTTTCCATTTTCCATTATCTTTGACAGTTTTGGCAATGATTTCTATGGAATCTTCTGCTCTTAGATTCTCTCATTTATCTCTTGTATTCTGTTGGTGATGCTTGTATCTATTGCTCCTTGTTCCTTCCTTTGTTTTTCTAAATTCAGGGTTGTCTTCCTTTGTTTTTCTTTATTGTTTCTATTCCATTTTTATTTCCTTCACCTGTTTGATTCTGTTTTCCTCTAATTCTTTCAGGGACTTTTGTGTTTCCTGTCTAAGTTCCTCTACTTGTTTACTTGGTTTTTCTGCATTTGTCTAAGGGAGTTCTCTATGTCTTTCTTAAAGTCCTCCATCATCATGATCAAATGTGATTTTAAATCTAGATCTTGCTTTTCTGCTCTGTTTGGATATTCAGTGTTTGCTTTGCTGGGAGAATTGGGCTCTGATGACGCCATGTAGTCTTGGTTTCTGTTGCTTGTGTTCGTGTGCTTGCCTCTTGCCATCAATTTGTCTCTGGTGTTACCTTTTTCTGCTATTTCTGACAGTGGCTTGACCATCCTATATGCCTGTGTGTCAGGAGTGCTGTAGACCTGTTTTCTTTCAGCCAGTTATGGGGACAGAGTGTTCTGCTTTCAGGTATGTAGTTGTTCCTGTCTCCTGGCTCTCAGCTGTTCCTGTGGGCGTGTGTCCTGAGTCTACCTGGCAGGTCGCTTGGAGCAGAAAAGTAGGTCTTACCTCTGGTCTTGTGCTTGAAGTCACTGTTTGGTGTGTTTCAGCTCTCTGTGAGGGCAGCAACCAGAAGGGTCTGCCCCTGCTTCTGGGTCCCTGTGTGCAGGGGTTTCTGATGGTGCTAGGTGTTTTCCTCTAGAGTCAGAAATGTGGGCAGAGAGTAATCTCTGGTTTCCCAGACGTGTCTGCCGCTCTGAAGTTCTAGATCTCCATCCCACAGGATTTGGGTGCAGGGAGCTGTTTGACCAGGTCCATTCAGATCCCAATACTTTGTATTTTTAAATATAACAATATCATCTGGATATTGCCTGCAGTGATAATATAGCTATAACTGTCCACGAAAACAGATGCTTCTCTAAACAGAAATTTTAATTTGTTCTCTTCCTTTCTTCTGCTTCTTTTCAGCCTCCTCTTCTCTTCCCTGTATTTATGTATGTATGTATGTATGTAAGCATGTTATTACATGTGTATGTTGTGATGTATTTATATATATGATATCACATGTAATTGTGTACATAAAAATATATGTATATATCATGATAGTTTATATGTAATTTTCTATGCATCCTTCTTCCATTTCTTTCTCATTGAGATGCCAAGAATACAACCCTTGTCCTTATGCATGCTATGCAATTTTACCACTGGGGTAAATCTTTAATCCCTTTTTTCTGTTTTCTGACTATTTGTAATGATGGCAGTGATGATGATGATGCTTCAAAGCCACCAGGTAGTTAGTGGTCACTATGTGCTGTTTAAATTATGTGTTTATATAGTTAGCCAAACATCCCTAATTGGCAAGGGATGTGCTCAATCAATAATTGTGAAGTAATAAATATGATATAAATAAACCTCCTCCTCATATACTGAGTAGAATTTCATACACTGAAATTCAGGAAATTTACAATAGGGACAGGTAAGAAATTTCTGCAATATGAAAGCAGGACTATCAATAAATTCTCTGGGAGACCAGAAATCAGCATGTTTTCATAAAAATACAACACTTTTGGTACAAGAGAAAAGTAAAATCCCCTAAAACACCAAGTAAAAGAAATAAAATATTAAAAAGTACTTAACATTAGGGAACTTAAGTGGCAAAATAAATACTAAAACCAGATAAATAACAAAATCATAGAGAAAAATTAAGCGTATATGAAGCTTTGATATTCTGAAATGTCGAGTTACATAAGCTATGACGTAGTGGCCCTTAGCCTCAGAAAACTACTAAGTAACATACAAAACAAACTAGTCAACAAATATTTATCAATTAATTGTATATAATCTTTTGTTTTACCTGTAACAAGGGATAAAACTACATATTATATATTCCCCTGACTCTGAAAATATATTTTTGAGGGGGCATATGTGAATAGTATAAAATGTACTAAATATTTTCCTTGAAATCTATTCTTTGGTATAACATTAGAAATTCCTGCCAGATCTAATATTGGTAATAAAAGAAACAGAACAATGCATAACATTGAGGCAATATCATTTTTATAATGCTAATTTGAAAGCTAAGGACAACATTTTACTCATTCTTTTCATGTATAATGAAGGTTTAGTGGACAATATATACTACAGAAGCTTGCTACTGAAGGGAATATAAAATGTATGTATCTTGGTAAGTTTCTTACTCTGGCCTTTAAGGGAAAAGTCTAGAGGATGACAAATATTCAGACTTAGTGACAGGGCAAACAGCGGTGTCACTTGATGATTTATAAATTAAGAAATTTCAGTTCTTTGGTAAACAGAGAACTGGCAAGAATTTGCCAAATCATCTTTTTTAACAAAACCCAATGCTCAAGGTCTACATAACTTTGTCTTTGAACATCAATTTGACAGTTCATGTACTGTTTTCATTCCTTCATTAAGCCATCTTTTTGGATTTCAACAATGTGTTAGGACATATGCTGAATACTAGAGCTGCAAAAAGAAGGCAGTAGATGTTTCATATGCACAGAGCTTGTAGATTAAGGTATGTGGAGAAAAGGAACATCAAGACATTACTCACTATGAGTCTGATAAGACTGACAAGAATGTGGACATATGAAGCACTTAGATTTAATTTAATATGAAAATTGTTGCCATACTAAAATGTTAACATGTATTCACAGCTATCAAGGGTACCTGGATATCTGGTGAGATAGTTCATTTTTTGACAGCATCCCAAATCTCTATAGTTATATAGCAGGATTTTACATATAATCAGAGCCTTATCTGGAAAACTGGGAAGTAATAAATCTATGTAAAACAAAGTGGAGTGGGAGTAGATGGGTGAGTGAGGGGGGTCCCTCTGAGAGGCAAAGGGAGGGTGATAGGGTGAAGAATTCTGGGAGGGAGTACTGGGAAACGGAACAACATTTGGAATATAAATAAATAAAATAATTTAATGAAAAAGAATAAAGTACATGATGCTTAACAATATAGCTGCTTTCTCTTCAAAATTAGTTCTTGTGACTATATTCAGTAACATAGCTCAGAAAACATTAGCATACTTCTCGAAGTAGGCTTTGGGTATAACGCATGTAACTTTGTTTAGCCCAGTGTTCTTTCTGCTTGGATTTTTAACTTCATAATAATTGTGATGGAAGCCTTGTGAGAAGCCTTATTGTAGCAAAGCCATAAATCTAGATGAATTGTTAAAATCCGCATACACTCCTTAATACTTTTCTCAGTCACAGAAGCACAATGAATATACAGCATAGATTCCTCAAGATTCAAGTGAATTTTTCTTACCCCTTTATAAATATATTATAATTTGTAAGGCAATGCATCCTACTTTATGTGTGTGTGTGTGTGTGTGTGTGTGTGTGTGTGTGTGTGTGTTTTATTCAGAAAGTAAAGGCCTCAAGTCAAATAAATAAAAGGAACTGTATTCAAATACTTTATCTTGGCCTTTAAATAGGGAAAGTCTCACTCTCTTGGCAGACTGGCCTTGAACTCATGTTCCTCCTGGCTCAAGCTGTATAGGTGCAACTCAGCTTTATATTTTCTTTGAAATGTATTCTAGGATTTACATATTTTTCATGTATTTCCTTTATGGTTGCCCATTTTGTTTTAGAAATTTGTATGATAATTTTCTTTTTTTCTGCATGAGCAATGCATGTTAATGTATGATACCCTTGAGCTCTTGTTGGATGGAGTAATTTCATACAGAGATAAACACCTGCATTCATTACCCATAAAATTCCAGAATACTTCCTTTAAAGGAAATAAAAGTCAAAGTCTATTACTATCTGTAAAAGACAGGTTGTCAGAATTTTTTACCCCTTACTTATTGTTCCAGTGATCTTCAGAGGAAAGCACTTCAGAGTTTTCAGCTTATAGCCCTGTAGAGAGCAATCGAGCCATTGGAACAATCATTATTTAAGTTTCAGTACATAATTTGTTTTAGCAACTGATAAGCATATATTTCTGGAAACTAGAGGGGTATCCTCTGGAAAAACATGAAATTTCTTTGCATGTTTGTGTCAATATGTGTTTGAGTGTTAATAAATTATTATTCTACCCAAATCAATATTTATGTACTCTTAAGAAAAAAATGAATGCTTTCTTTTCAATCGCAAATAACCATAAATCAAAGAATGAATACAGGATTTTACTTGGGTGAGACTCTGTAGCCAAAGGACTCTGATCATGCATGCACTTCTGAGAGCTCAAAAGTGGCAAGTCACGGTTTCCTCTTAGGGTACATAGCTATTCTTGGGAATGCAAAGCCTAAGAACAAGTTTCTGTCACACTGAGACAAAAACTACAGAGAGGATGGCTTACGCTCTTTTGCACGATTTCAGGAGGGATGGAAGAAGTAGTCCAATTTAACATAGTAAGTTGGTTCTAGGATGGCAAAGCAGTCTGGTTCTCACCCTGGTGAATGACAATGTCTCGAAATTATGTATCATCCCTGTGCCCCCCTTTCTTAAGAGAAATGACTATTTCTGTGAGGCAGAGGGATGATGTATTACTGGGATGAATTTGGGAGATACCTTTGTATAGCCCTTGATATACAAGTACAAACCCTTAGTTTGATCATCAGAACACACATGAACAACCAGGGCATGGTGGAATGTACCAGGGAGCTAACCTAGTCTACTTGACAAGCCCCAGGCCAGTAAGAGATCCTGTCTTAAAAATCAAGATGGCTGTTCCTCTTTCTCCGCATCCTCGCCAGCATCTGCTGTCACCTGAGTTTTTGATCTTAGCCATTCTCACTGGTGTGAGGTGAAATCTCAGAGTTGTTTCAGAAAATTGGACATTGAACTGCCTGAGCATCCAGCTATACCTCTCTCTTGGGCATATACCCAAAAGATGCCCCAACATATAAAAAAGTCACGTGCTCCACTATGTTCATGGCAGCCTTATTTGTAATAGCCAGAAGCTGGAAAGAACCCAGATGCCCTTCAACAGAGGAATGGATACAGAAAATGTGGTACATCTACACAATGGAATATTATTCAGCTATCAAAAACAATGACTTTATGAAATTCATAGGCAAATGGTCGGAACTGGAAAATATCATCCTGAGTGAGGTAACCCAATCACAGAAAAACACACATGGTATGCACTCATTGATAAGTGGCTATTAACCCAAATGCTTGAATTACCCTAGATGCCTAGAACAAATGAAGCTCAAGACGGATGATCAAAATGTGAATGCTTCACTCCTTCTTTAAAAGGGGAACAAGAATACCCTTGGGAGGGAATAGGGAGGCAAAGTATAGAACAGACACAGAAGGAACACCCATTCAGAGCCTGCCCCACATGTGGCCCACACATATACTGCCATCCAATTAGACAAGATGGATGAAGCAAAGAAGTGCAGGCTGACAGGAGCCGGATGTAGATCGCTCCTGAGAGACACAGCCAGAATACAGCAAACACAGAGGCGAATGCCAGCAGCAAACCACTGAACTGAGAATAGGACCCCCGTTGAAGGAATCAGAGAAAGAACTGGAAGAGCTTGAAGGGGCTCGAGACCCCATATGTACAACAATGCCAAGCAACCAGAGCTTCCAGGGCCTAAGCCACTACCTAAAGACTATACATGGACTGACCCTGGACTCTGACCTCATAGGTAGCAATGAATATCCTAGTAAGAGCACCAGTGGAAGGGAAGCCCTGGGTCCTGCTAAGACTGAACCCCCAGTGAACTAGATTGTTGGGGGGAGGGCGACAAGGGGGGAAGATGGGGAGGGGACACCCATAAGGAAGGGGAGGGGGGAGGGGGATGTTTGCCCGGAAACCGGGAAAGGGAATAACACTCGAAATGTATATAAGAAATACTCAAGTTCCCAGACCCGGTGAGAGAGAGACCCAACCGCCTGGTCAGGTGGGCACTCCTGAGGCTGCAGAGCGGAAGAGACCACCAACACTGCTCACCCCTGCCCACATCCCTGGCCCAAGAGGAAACTGTATAAGGCCTCTGGGCTCCCGTGGGGGAGGGCCCAGGAGCGGCAGGACCCCTGCCACAGACACCGGCGGACCCTGAAGGAAACAGACCGGATAAACAGTTCTCTGCACCAAATCCCGTGGGAGGGAGAGCTAAACCTTCAGAGAGGCAGACAGGCCTGGGAAACCAGAAGAGACTGCTCCCTGCACACACATCTCGGACGCCAGAGGAAAAAGCCAAAGACCATCTGGAACCCTGGTGCACTGAAGCTCCCGGAAGGGGCGGCACAGGTCTTCCTGGTTGCTGCCGCTGCAGAGAGCCCCTGGGCAGCACCCCACGAGCGAACTTGAGCCTCGGGACCACAGGTAAGACCAAATTTTCTGCTGCAAGAAAGCTGCCTGGTGAGCTTGGGACACACGGAAGCAGAATTTCTCTAGAACCGGGCACGTTCTGTGTTTACCGGAAGTCCCACACCCGCGGATCCTGGCCCGCAGCAGCTCTCTGCTCCCAGACCCGGTGAGAGAGAGACCCAACCGCCTGGTCAGGTGGGCACTCCTGAGGCTGCAGAGCGGAAGAGACCACCAACACTGCTCACCCCTGCCCACATCCCTGGCCCAAGAGGAAACTGTATAAGGCCTCTGGGCTCCCGTGGGGGAGGGCCCAGGAGCGGCAGGACCCCTGCCGGAGACACCGCCAGACCCTGAAGGAAACAGACCGGATAAACAGTTCTCTGCACCCAAATCCCGTGGGAGGGAGAGCTAAACCTTCAGAGAGGCAGACAGGCCTGGGAAACCAGAAGAGACTGCTCCCTGCACACACATCTCGGACGCCAGAGGAAAAAGCCAAAGACCATCTGGAACCCTGGTGCACTGAAGCTCCCGGAAGGGGCGGCACAGGTCTTCCTGGTTGCCGCCGCTGCAGAGAGCCCCTGGACAGCACCCCACGAGCAAACCTGAGCCTCGGGACCACAGGTAAGACCAAATTTTCTGCTGCAAGAAAGCTGCCTGGTGAACTCAAGACACAGGCCCACAGGAACAGCTGAAGACCTGTAGAGAGGAAAAACTACACGCCCGAAAGCAGAACACTCTGTCCCCATAACTGACTGAAAGAGAAGAAAACAGGTATACAGCACTCCTGACACACAGGCTTATAGGACAGTCTAGCCACTGTCAGAAATAGCAGAACAAAGTAACACTAGAGATAATCTGATGGCGAGAGGCAAGCGCAGGAACCCAAGCAACAGAAACCAAGACTACATGCAATCATCGGAGCCCAATTCTCCCACCAAAACAAACATGGAATATCCAAACACACCAGAAAAGCAAGATCTAGTTTCAAAATCATATTTGATCATGATGCTGGAGGACTTCAGGAAAGACCTGAACACACTTAGGGAAGCACAGGAAAACATTAATAAACAAGTAAAAGCCTACAGAGAGGAATCGCAAAAATCCCTGAAAGAATTCCAGGAAAACACAATCAAACAGTTGAAGGAATTAAAAATGGAAATAGAAGCAATCAAGAAAGAACACATGGAAACAACCCTGGATATAGAAAACCAAAAGAAGAGACAAGGAGCTGTAGATACAAGCTTCACCAACAGAATACAAGAGATGGAAGAGAGAATCTCAGGAGCAGAAGATTCCATAGAAATCATTGACTCAACTGTCAAAGATAATGTAAAGCGGAAAAAGCTACTGGTCCAAAACATACAGGAAATCCAGGACTCAATGAGAAGATCAAACCTAAGGATAATAGGTATAGAAGAGAGTGAAGACTCCCAGCTCAAAGGACCAGTAAATATCTTCAACAAAATCATAGAAGAAAACTTCCCTAACCTAAAAAAAGAGATACCCATAGACATACAGGAAGCCTACAGAACTCCAAATAGATTGGACCAGAAAAGAAACACCTCCCGTCACATAATTGTCAAAACACCAAACGCACAAAATAAAGAAAGAATATTAAAAGCAGTAAGGGAAAAAGGTCAAGTAACATATAAAGGGAGACCTATCAGAATCACACCAGACTTCTCGCCAGAAACTATGAAGGCCAGAAGATCCTGGACTGATGTTATACAGACCCTAAGAGAACACAAATGCCAGCCCAGATTACTGTATCCAGCAAAACTCTCAATTAACATTGATGGAGAAACCAAGATATTCCATGACAAAACCAAATTTACACAATATCTTTCTACAAATCCAGCACTACAAAGGATAATAAATGGTAAAGCCCAACATAAGGAGGCAAGCTATACCCTAGAAGAAGCAAGAAACTAATCGTCTTGGCAACAAAACAAAGAGAATGAAAGCACACAAACATAACCTCACATCAAATATGAATATAACGGGAAGCAATAATCACTATTCCTTAATATCTCTCAATATCAATGGCCTCAACTCCCCAATAAAAAGACATAGATTAACAAACTGGATACGCAACGAGGACCCTGCATTCTGCTGCCTACAGGAAACACACCTCAGAGACAAAGACAGACACTACCTCAGAGTGAAAGGCTGGAAAACAACTTTCCAAGCAAATGGTCAGAAGAAGCAAGCTGGAGTAGCCATTCTAATATCAAATAAAATCAATTTCCAACTAAAAGTCATCAAAAAAGATAAGGAAGGACACTTCATATTCATCAAAGGAAAAATCAACCAAGATGAACTCTCAATCCTAAATATCTATGCCCCAAATACAAGGGCACCTACATATGTAAAAGAAACCTTACTAAAGCTCAAAACACACATTGCACCTCACACAATAATAGTGGGAGATTTCAACACCCCACTCTCATCAATGGACAGATCATGGAAACAGAAATTAAACAGTGATGTAGACAGACTAAGAGAAGTCATGAGCCAAATGGACTTAACGGATATTTATAGAACATTCTATCCTAAAGCAAAAGGATATACCTTCTTCTCAGCTCCTCATGGTACTTTCTCCAAAATTGACCATATAATTGGTCAAAAAACGGGCCTCAACAGGTACAGAAAGATAGAAATAATGCCATGCGTGCTATCGGACCACCACGGCCTAAAACTGGTCTTCAATAACAATAAGGGAAGAATGCCCACATATACGTGGAAATTGAACAATGCTCTACTCAATGATAACCTGGTCAAGGAAGAAATAAAGAAAGAAATTAAAAACTTTTTAGAATTTAATGAAAATGAAGATACAACATACTCAAACTTATGGGACACAATGAAAGCTGTGCTAAGAGGAAAACTCATAGCGCTGAGTGCCTGCAGAAAGAAACAGGAAAGAGCATATGTCAGCAGCTTTACAGCACACCTAAAAGCTCTAGAACAAAAAGAAGCAAATACACCCAGGAGGAGTAGAAGGCAGGAAATAATCAAACTCAGAGCTGAAATCAACCAAGTAGAAACAAAAAGGACCATAGAAAGAATCAACAGAACCAAAAGTTGGTTCTTTGAGAAAATCAACAAGATAGATAAACCCTTAGCCAGACTAACGAGAGGACACAGAGAGTGTGTCCAAATTAACAAAATCAGAAATGAAAAGGGAGACATAACGACAGATTCGGAGGAAATTCAAAAAATCATCAGATCTTACTATAAAAACCTATATTCAACAAAATTTGAAAATCTTCAGGAAATGGACAATTTCCTAGACAGATACCAGGTATCGAAGTTAAATCAGGAACAGATAAACCAGTTAAACAACCCCATAACTCCTAAGGAAATAGAAGCAGTCATTAAAGGTCTCCCAACCAAAAAGAGCCCAGGTCCAGACGGGTTTAGTGCAGAATTCTATCAAACCTTCATAGAAGATCTCATACCAATATTATCCAAACTATTCCACAAAATTGAAACAGATGGAGCCCTACCGAATTCCTTCTACGAAGCCACAATTACTCTTATACCTAAACCACACAAAGACACAACAAAGAAAGAGAACTTCAGACCAATTTCCCTTATGAATATCGACGCAAAAATACTCAATAAAATTCTGGCAAACCGAATTCAAGAGCACATCAAAACAATCATCCACCATGATCAAGTAGGCTTCATCCCAGGCATGCAGGGATGGTTTAATATACGGAAAACCATCAACGTGATCCATTATATAAACAAACTGAAAGAACAGAACCACATGATCATTTCATTAGATGCTGAGAAAGCATTTGACAAAATTCAACACCCCTTCATGATAAAAGTCCTGGAAAGAATAGGAATTCAAGGCCCATACCTAAACATAGTAAATGCCATATACAGCAAACCAGTTGCTAACATTAAACTAAATGGAGAGAAACTTGAAGCAATCCCACTAAAATCAGGGACTAGACAAGGCTGCCCACTCTCTCCCTACTTATTCAATATAGTTCTTGAAGTTCTAGCCAGAGCAATCAGACAACAAAAGGAGATCAAAGGGATACAGATCGGAAAAGAAGAGGTCAAAATATCACTATTTGCAGATGACATGATAGTATATTTAAGTGATCCCAAAAGTTCCACCAGAGAACTACTAAAGCTGATAAACAACTTCAGCAAAGTGGCTGGGTATAAAATTAACTCAAATAAATCAGTTGCCTTCCTCTATACAAAAGAGAAACAAGCCGAGAAAGAAATTAGGGAAACGACACCCTTCATAATAGACCCAAATAATATAAAGTACCTCGGTGTGACTTTAACCAAACAAGTAAAAGATCTGTACAATAAGAACTTCAAGACACTGAGGAAAGAAATTGAAGAAGACCTCAGAAGATGGAAAGATCTCCCATGCTCATGGATTGGCAGGATTAATATGGTAAAAATGGCCATTTTACCAAAAGCAATCTACAGATTCAATGCAATCCCCATCAAAATACCAATCCAATTCTTCAAAGAGTTAGACAGAACAATTTGCAAATTCATCTGGAATAACAAAAAACCCAGGATAGCTAAAGCTATCCTCAACAATAAAAGGACTTCAGGGGGAATCACTATCCCTGAACTCAAGCAGTATTACAGAGCAATAGTGATAAAAACTGCATGGTATTGGTACAGAGACAGACAGATAGACCAATGGAATAGAATTGAAGACCCAGAAATGAACCCACACACCTATGGTCACTTGATTTTTGACAAAGGAGCCAAAACCACCCAATGGAAAAAAGATAGTATTTTCAGCAAATGGTGCTGGTTCAACTGGAGGGCAACATGTAGAAGAATGCAGATCGATCCATCCTTATCACCCTGTACAAAGCTTAAGTCCAAGTGGATCAAGGACCTCCACATCAAACCAGACACACTCAAACTAATAGAAGAAAAACTAGGGAAGCATCTGGAACACATGGGCACTGGAAAAAATTTCCTGAACAAAACACCAATGGCTTATGCTCTAAGATCAAGAATCGACAAATGGGATCTCATAAAACTGCAAAGCTTCTGTAAGGCAAAGGACACTGTGGTTAGGACAAAACGGCAACCAACAGATTGGGAAAAGATCTTTACCAATCCTACAACAGATAGAGGCCTTATTTCCAAAATATACAAAGAACTCAAGAAGTTAGACCGCAGGGAAACAAATAACCCTATTAAAAAATGGGGTTCAGAGCTAAACAAAGAATTCACAGCTGAGGAATGCCGAATGGCTGAGAAACACCTAAAGAAATGTTCAACATCTTTAGTCATAAGGGAAATGCAAATCAAAACAACCCTGAGATTTCACCTCACACCAGTGCGATTGGCTAAGATCAAAAACTCAGGTGACAGCAGATGCTGGCGAGGATGTGGAGAAAGAGGAACACTCCTCCATTGTTGGTGGGATTGCAGACTGGTAAAACCATTCTGGAAATCAGTCTGGAGGTTCCTCAGAAAATTGGACATTGAACTGCCTGAGGATCCAGCTATACCTCTCTTGGGCATATACCCAAAAGATGCCTCAACATATAAAAGAGACACGTGCTCCACTATGTTCATCGCAGCCTTATTTATAATAGCCAGAAAATGGAAAGAACCCAGATGCCCTTCAACAGAGGAATGGATACAGAAAATGTGGTACATCTACACAATGTAATATTACTCAGCTATCAAAAACAACAAGTTTATGAAATTCGTAGGCAAATGGTTGGAACTGGAAAATATCATCCTGAGTGAGCTAACCCAATCACAGAAAGACATACATGGTATGCACTCATTGATAAGTGGCTATTAGCCCAAATGCTTGAATTACCCTAGATCCCTAGAACAAACGAAACTCAAGACGGATGATCAAAATGTGAATGCTTCACTCCTTCTTTAAATGAGGAAAAAGAATACCCTTGGCAGGGAAGGGAGAGGCAAAGATTAAAACAGAGACTGAAGGAACACCCATTCAGAGCCTGCCCCACATGTGGCCCATACATATACAGCCACCCAATTAGACAAGATGGATGAAGCAAAGAAGTGCAGACCGACAGGAGCCGGATGTAGATCGCTCCTGAGAGACACAGCCAGAATACAGCAAATACAGAGGCGAATGCCAGCAGCAAACCACTGAACTGAGAATAGGTCCCCTATTGAAGGAATCAGAGAAAGAACTGGAAGAGCTTGAAGGGGCTCGAGACCCCAAAAGTACAATGCCAAGCAACCAGAGCTTCCAGGGACTAAGCCACTACCTAAAGACTATACATGGGGAACACCCATAAGGAAGGGGAGGGGGGAGGGGGATGTTTGCCCGGAAACCGGGAAAGGGAATAACACTCGAAATGTATATAAGAAATACTCAAGTTAATAAAAAAAAAAAAAAAAAAAAAAAAAAAAAGAAATACTCAAGTTAATAAAAAAAAAAATCAAGATGGCTGATTCCTGCGGAATGGACCTGTGATTATTAGAACACATACAAAAACTTAAAAGATCTATTAGAGTGTACAGTGCCTATTTTCTGAAAAGCAATCCCAATAGCAGCAGAGTCTCTGGAATGAGCACTGAATTTTTCTCCTGATGTTCTGTTTCCCAAAGTTGTTTCTCTCTCTCTCTCTCTTCGACTAAAATTAATATTTTTACTGTCACTTACCTAATATTTTTAGCTGCTTTCTACATCCTTAGTGTATCCTTTTTTTTTTTTTTTTTTTTTTTTTTTTTTTTTTTTTGGAGATTCCATGTATGACTGTGTGCGGTTGTCCTCTTCAATTCCCTACATTTACTACTTCATTTTTTTTCTGACATTGTACTTAGTCAAAGAAAGAACGAGTTTAATCTGTTAATTAGCTAGATAGGCAATCATCACAGAGTTGATATTGCTTTGAGTCTTGTACAATTGGTCATATTGGCAGGGCTGATAATATGCAGTGGAAAATGAATAAGGTTTTCCATTTCCATACTTCAAGCCCAGCATTTGTTGTCATTTGTCTGTCTGTTTGTTTGATATTTTTTTGGATGTGGTTTTTGATATTAATTTTTTTTTAAAAAAATGCTTCTCAACCCTATTTCTTTCATCTTTTGAGGACTCTCTGTTTAGTTTTATGTTTCATTTTTGAATTTTAAATTTTCTAATTTAGCTGTTATATAGGTGAGTGTGTTGTGTCTTTATATTGAAAATAAATTATTTATATGAATTATTTTGATAATGTATTTTCTCCCCCAAATGATTCCAGATCCTCCCCACCTTCCTTCCTATCCATGTTTATGCCCTTTCATTTTCTCTGTCTCTTCCAAAAACAGAAAAAAAGAACATCAAGAATAACAAAAAAGAATAAAAATACAATAATAAACACACACACACACCCACACTGCTTCATAAAAACATAAAACTGGAAAACATATTATACAGGCAAAAAGCAAATTAGACAAGTTTTGGAGTTTTGTCATATACATATGTTCTATCAAAGAACCCTGTGTTAAAAGAATAGCTAGTGAAGATTTTTTCACGGGGTTCATGCTTCTGTGTTACTTGCCTAATAATATCCTATTCTATAAAGAAATGTCAGGTACTGTACTGAACAGGAATGGAGAGAGTAGGCATACTTCTTCCTGATTTTAGTGAAAATGTCTTGAGTTTCTCTCCATTTAGAATGACATTGGCTGTGGACTTGACAATTGCCCATCTTATGTAGAAATATGTCTCCCATATGACTAGACTTTACAGAATCTTTATCAAGAAGTGATGCTAGTTTGCATCAACGGACTTTTCTGGACTCCATAGTCCAGTGTGCATAATTTCAGGTTTGCTCAATCAAAGTTTCTTGCTACTATGCATTACGAGATCGAGGCTGAAATAGTTATGAAGAACAGGTAATGATGTTCAGAACTACTTTCACTTTGGGCCAAATTTGAGAGATATGTAAGTAGATCTAAGTAGTATTGTAAGCTTATGTGATGGCTGGGTCAGACTGCTAGAGATATATTGAGTGAGATTAATTTTTCAAATTTAAGCATTGATAAATTATTCCATTTAATTTTAATCACAGTGTGAGCAGTCCTAAAAGCCCACATTATATTCACTTCTTTTCCATGAATGTCTCCAAACCTAGTCATCATAATGAAGATTTTTTTACTTTTTTTTTTATTAACTTGAGTATTTCTTATATACATTTCGAGTGTTATTCCCTTTCCCGGTTTCCGGGCAAACATCCCCCTCCCCCCTCCCCTTCCTTATGGGTGTTCCCCTCCCAACCCTCCCCTCATTGCCGCCCTCCCCCCATAGACTAGTTCACTGGGGGTTCAGTCTTAGCAGGACCCAGGGCTTCCCCTTCCACTGGTGCTCTTACTAGGATATTCATTGCTACCTATGGGGTCAGAGTCCAGGGTCAGTCCATGTATAGTCTTTAGGTAGTGGCTTAGTCCCTGGAAGCTCTGGTTGCTTGGCATTGTACTTTTGGGGTCTCGAGCCCCTTCAAGCTCTTCCAGTTCTTTCTCTGATTCCTTCAATAGGGGACCTATTCTCAGTTCAGTGGTTTGCTGCTGGCATTCGCCTCTGTATTTGCTGTATTCTGGCTGTGTCTCTCAGGAGCGATCTACATCCGGCTCCTGTCGGTCTGCACTTCTTTGCTTCATCCATCTTGTCTAATTGGGTGGCTGTATATGTATGGGCCACATGTGGGGCAGGCTCTGAATGGGTGTTCCTTCAGTCTCTGTTTTAATCTTTGCCTCTCCCTTCCCTGCCAAGGGTATTCTTTTTCCTCATTTAAAGAAGGAGTGAAGCATTCACATTTTGATCATCCGTCTTGAGTTTCGTTTGTTCTAGGGATCTAGGGTAATTCAAGCATTTGGGCTAATAGCCACTTATCAATGAGTGCATACCATGTATGTCTTTCTGTGATTGGGTTAGCTCACTCAGGATGATATTTTCCAGTTCCAACCATTTGCCTACGAATTTCATAAACTTGTTGTTTTTGATAGCTGAGTAATATTACATTGTGTAGATGTACCACATTTTCTGTATCCATTCCTCTGTTGAAGGGCATCTGGGTTCTTTCCATTTTCTGGCTATTATAAATAAGGCTGCGATGAACATAGTGGAGCACGTGTCTCTTTTATATGTTGAGGCATCTTTTGGGTATATGCCCAAGAGAGGTATAGCTGGATCCTCAGGCAGTTCAATGTCCAATTTTCTGAGGAACCTCCAGACTGATTTCCAGAATGGTTTTACCAGTCTGCAATCCCACCAACAATGGAGGAGTGTTCCTCTTTCTCCACATCCTCGCCAGCATCTGCTGTCACCTGAGTTTTTGATCTTAGCCAATCGCACTGGTGTGAGGTGAAATCTCAGGGTTGTTTTGATTTGCATTTCCCTTATGACTAAAGATGTTGAACATTTCTTTAGGTGTTTCTCAGCCATTCGGCATTCCTCAGCTGTGAATTCTTTGTTTAGCTCTGAACCCCATTTTTTAATAGGGTTATTTGTTTCCCTGCGGTCTAACTTCTTGAGTTCTTTGTATATTTTGGATATAAGGCCTCTATCTGTTGTAGGATTGGTAAAGATCTTTTCCCAATCTGTTGGTTGCCGTTTTGTCCTAACAACAGTGTCCTTTGCCTTACAGAAGCTTTGCAGTTTTATGAGATCCCATTTGTCGATTCTTGATCTTAGAGCATAAGCCATTGGTGTTTTGTTCAGGAAATTTTTTCCAGTGCCCATGTGTTCCAGATGTTTTCCTAGTTTTTCTTCTATTAGTTTGAGTGTGTCTGGTTTGATGTGGAGGTCCTTGATCCACTTGGACTTAAGCTTTGTACAGGGTGATAAGCATGGATCGATCTGCATTCTTCTACATGTTGCCCTCCAGTTGAACCAGCACCATTTGCTGAAAATGCTATCTTTTTTCCATTGGATGGTTTTGGCTCCTTTGTCAAAAATCAAGTGACCATAGGTGTGTGGGTTCATTTCTGGGTCTTCAATTCTATTCCATTGGTCTATCCGTCTGTCTCTGTACCAATACCATGCAGTTTTTATCACTATTGCTCTGTAATACTGCTTGAGTTCAGGGATAGTGATTCCCCCTGAAGTCCTTTTATTGTTGAGGATAGCTTTAGCTATCCTGGGTTTTTTGTTATTCCAGATGAATTTGCAAATTGTTCTGTCTAACTCTTGAAGAATTGGATTGGTATTTTGATGGGGATTGCTTTGAATCTGTAGATTGCTTTTGGTAAAATGGCTATTTTTACTATATTAATCCTGCCAATCCATGAGCATGGGAGATCTTTCCATCTTCTGAAGTCTTCTTCAATTTCTTTCCTCAGTGTCTTGAAGTTCTTATTGTACAGATCTTTTACTTGCTTGGTTAAAGTCACACCGAGGTACTTTATATTATTTGGGTCTATTATGAAGGGTGTCGTTTCCCTAATTTCTTCCTCGGCTTGTTTCTCTTTTGTATAGAGGAAGGCAAGTGATTTATTTGAGTTAATTTTATACCCAGCCACTTTGCTGAAGTTGTTTATCAGCTTTAGTAGTTCTCTGGTGGAACTTTTGGGATCACTTAAATATACTATCATGTCATCTGCAAATAGTGATATTTTGACCTCTTCTTTTCCGATCTGTATCCCTTTGATCTCCTTTTGTTGTCTGATTGCTCTGGCTAGAACTTCAAGAACTATATTGAATAAGTAGGGAGAGAGTGGGCAGCCTTGTCTAGTCCCTGATTTTAGTGGGATTGCTTCAAGTTTCTCTCCATTTAGTTTAATGTTAGCAACTGGTTTGCTGTATATGGCTTTTACTATGTTTAGGTATGGGCCTTGAATTCCTATTCTTTCCAGGACTTTTATCATGAAGGGGTGTTGAATTTTGTCAAATGCTTTCTCAGCATCTAATGAAATGATCATGTGGTTCTGTACTTTCAGTTTGTTTATATAATGGATCACGTTGATGGTTTTCCGTATATTAAACCATCCCTGCATGCCTGGGATGAAGCCTACTTGATCATGGTGGATGATTGTTTTGATGTGCTCTTGAATTCGGTTTGCCAGAATTTTATTGAGTATTTTTGCGTCGATATTCATAAGGGAAATTGGTCTGAAGTTCTCTTTCTTTGTTGTGTCTTTGTGTGGTTTAGGTATAAGAGTAATTGTGGCTTCGTAGAAGGAATTCGGTAGGGCTCCATCTGTTTCAATTTTGTGGAATAGTTTGGATAATATTGGTATGAGGTCTTCTATGAAGGTTTGATAGAATTCTGCACTAAACCCGTCTGGACCTGGGCTCTTTTTGGTTGGGAGACCTTTAATGACTGCTTCTATTTCCTTAGGAGTTATGGGGTTGTTTAACTGGTTTATCTGTTCCTGATTTAACTTCGATACCTGGTATTTGTCTAGGAAATTGTCCATTTCCTGAAGATTTTCAAGTTTTGTTGAATATAGGTTTTTATAGTAAGATCTGATGATTTTTTGAATTTCCTCTGAATCTGTAGTTATGTCTCCCTTTTCATTTCTGATTATGTTAATTTGGACGCACTCTCTGTGTCCTCTCGTTAGTCTGGCTAAGGGTTTATCTATCTTGTTGATTTTCTCAAAGAACCAACTTTTGGTTCTGTTGATTCTTTCTATGGTCCTTTTTGTTTCTACTTGGTTGATTTCAGCTCTGAGTTTGATTATTTCCTGCCTTCTACTCCTCCTGGGTGTATTTGCTTCTTTTTGTTCTAGAGCTTTTAGGTGTGCTGTCAAGCTGCTGACATATGCTCTTTCCTGTTTCTTTCTGCAGGCACTCAGCGCTATGAGTTTTCCTCTTAGCACACCTTTCATTGTGTCCCATAAGATTGAGTATGTTGTATCTTCATTTTCATTAAATTCTAAAAAGTTTTTAATTTCTTTCTTTATTTCTTCCTTGACCAGGTTATCATTGAGTAGAGCATTGTTCAATTTCCACGTATATGTGGGCATTCTTCCCTTATTGTTATTGAAGACCAGTTTTAGGCCGTGGTGGTCCGATAGCACGCATGGGATTATTTCTATCTTTCTGTACCTGTTGAGGCCCGTTTTTTGACCAATTATATGGTCAATTTTGGAGAAAGTACCATGAGGAGCTGAGAAGAAGGTATATCCTTTTGCTTTAGGATAGAATGTTCTATAAATATCCGTTAAGTCCATTTGGCTCATGACTTCTCTTAGTCTGTCGACATCACTGTTTAATTTCTGTTTCCATGATCTGTCCATTGATGAGAGTGGGGTGTTGAAATCTCCCACTATTATTGTGTGAGGTGCAATGTGTTTTTTGAGCTTTAGTAAGGTTTCTTTTACATATGTAGGTGCCCTTGTATTTGGGGCATAGATATTTAGGATTGAGAGTTCATCTTGGTGGATTTTTCCTTTGATGAATATGAAGTGTCCTTCCTTATCTTTTTTGATGACTTTTAGTTGGAAATTGATTTTATTTGATATTAGAATGGCTACTCCAGCTTGCTTCTTCTGACCATTTGCTTGGCAAGTTGTTTTCCAGCCTTTCACTCTGAGGTAGTGTCTGTCTTTGTCTCTGAGGTGTGTTTCCTGTAGGCAGCAGAATGCAGGATCCTCGTTGCGTATCCAGTTTGTTAATCTATGTCTTTTTATTGGGGAGTTGAGGCCATTGATATTGAGAGATATTAAGGAATAGTGATTATTGTTTCCCTTTATATTCATATTTGGATGTGAGGTTATGTTTGTGTGCTTTCATTCTCTTTGTTTTGTTGCCAAGACGATTAATTTCTTGCTTCTTCTAGGGTATAGCTTGCCTCCTTATGTTGGGCTTTACCATTTATTATCCTTTGTAGTGCTGGATTTGTAGAAAGATATTGTGTAAATTTGGTTTTGTCATGGAATATCTTGGTTTCTCCATCAATGTTAATTGAGAGTTTTGCTGGATACAGTAACCTGGGCTGGCATTTGTGTTCTCTTAGGGTCTGTATGACATCAGTCCAGGATCTTCTGGCCTTCATAGTTTCTGGCGAGAAGTCTGGTGTGATTCTGATAGGTCTCCCTTTATATGTTACTTGACCTTTTTCCCTTACTGCTTTTAATATTCTTTCTTTATTTTGTGCGTTTGGTGTTTTGACAATTATGTGACGGGAGGTGTTTCTTTTCTGGTCCAATCTATTTGGAGTTCTGTAGGCTTCTTGTATGTCTATGGGTATCTCTTTTTTTATGTTAGGGAAGTTTTCTTCTATGATTTTGTTGAAGATATTTACTGGTCCTTTGAGCTGGGAGTCTTCACTCTCTTCTATACCTATTATCCTTAGGTTTGATCTTCTCATTGAGTCCTGGATTTCCTGTATGTTTTGGACCAGTAGCTTTTTCTGCTTTACATTATCTTTGACAGTTGAGTCAATGATTTCTATGGAATCTTCTGCTCCTGAGATTCTCTCTTCCATCTCTTGTATTCTGTTGGTGAAGCTTGTATATACAGCTCCTTGTCTCTTCTTTTGGTTTTCTATATCCAGGGTTGTTTCCATGTGTTCTTTCTTGATTGCTTCTATTTCCATTTTTAATTCCTTCAACTGTTTGATTGTGTTTTCCTGGAATTCTTTCAGGGATTTTTGCGATTCCTCTCTGTAGGCTTCTACTTGTTTATTAATGTTTTCCTGTGTTTCCCTAAGTGTGTTCATGTCTTTCTTGAAGTCCTCCAGCATCATGATCAAATATGATTTTGAAACTAGATCTTGCTTTTCTGGTGTGTTTGGATATTCCATGTTTGTTTTGGTGGGAGAATTGGGCTCCGATGATGGCATGTAGTCTTGGTTTCTGTTGCTTGGGTTCCTGCGCTTGCCTCTCGCCATCAGATTATCTCTAGTGTTACTTTGTTCTGCTATTTCTGACAGTGGCTAGACTGTCCTATAAGCCTGTGTGTCAGGAGTGCTGTAGACCTGTTTTCCTCTCTTTCAGTCAGTTATGGGGACAGAGTGTTCTGCTTTCGGGCGTGTAGTTTTTCCTCTCTACAGGTCTTCAGCTGTTCCTGTGTGCCTGTGTCTTGAGTTCACCAGGCAGCTTTCTTGCAGCAGAAAATTTGGTCTTACCTGTGGTCCGGAGGCTCAAGTTAGCTCGTGGGGTGCTGCCCAGGGGCTCTCTGCAGCGGCAGCAACCAGGAAGACCTGTGCCGCCCCTTCCGGGAGCTTCAGTGAACCAGGGTTCCAGATGGTCTTTGGCTTTTTCCTCTGGCGTCCGAGATGTGTGTGCAGGGAGCAGCCTCTTCTGGTTTCCCAGGCTTGTCTGCCTCTCTGAAGGTTTAGCTCTCCCTCCCACGGGATTTGGGTGCAGAGAACTGTTTATCCGGTCTGTTTCTTTCAGGTTCCGGAGGTGTCTCAGGCAGGTGTCCTGCAGCTCCTGGGCCCTCCCCCACGGGAGCCCAGAGGCCTTATACAGTTTACTCTTGGGCCAGGGATGTGGGCAGGGGTGAGCAGTGTTGGTGGTCTCTTCCGCTCTGCAGCCTCAGGATTGCCCACCTGACCAGGCGGTTGGGTCTCTCTCTCACTGGGTCTGGGAGCAGAGACTACTTTTTTTTTTTTTCGGAGCTGGGGACCGAACCCAGGGCCTTGCGCTTCCTAGGCAAGCGCTCTACCAACCCTCATACTAAACTTTCATTCCTGACAGTCCATTAGATGAAAGAAAATATTCTGCAAAAGAAAATGCTTGAAAGTTTGACGTGCTGGCTCACGCCTATAAACTAGCTGAAGGGTGAGGCAGGAGGATCACAAATTCAAGGCATGTATGGACTATGTGGTGAGTTTCAAGCCAGCCTGGGCAACAGAGTGAGACCCAGATCTCAATTAACCAACCAATACTTTAGTAAATAAATACAATGACTGAGGGTAAAAGATGTACAAAAAAGACTTCCTTTAAAATATAGACAAGTAGGAAATTTCTACTGAGTTTTAATGTTTCAATATTGATCAATTTCTAATTTTTCTGACACAAAGTATTTTTAATTATGTAAAATGGAGCTAATTTTATAATTAATTGCTATTATTATTAAAACAGACTAATAATGGCTGACAAGATGGCTAAGACAGTGAAATCACTCACTGCTAAGCCTGATGATCCGACTTCTAGCCTTGGGATCCGCATATGGAATGAGAGAATGAACATTTGAGTGGTGTACTCTGAAGTCTGAACATTTACCTAGACATTCTTTTCTAGGGAGAGTGACTGTCCTGTGTAATTTTAAGAGCATTCTCACACTCCATCTAGTAGATGCCAATAGCATCATGTAGCATACCAGTTGTAAAACCATAAATATCTCCAGATTGCAGAATGTGTTCTTATGTAACCTCCTGCATTGAACTACTGATTTAGTAAATAAATGAGGACTTTGCTGTTGAACAAGAGATGGCGACATAAATCTCTGTGTATTGCTTAAAACTTTGAACAGATCTATATCTATCCTGCTTTTTGTTCACTAAGCCAAGACTTTCTATGCCTAGTATGCATACGTCTCTCTGAAGGGATTTCATAGCCCAAAGTAAGATTTAGTAGCAGTTCTCTTCCCTCATATGTAGTATAACTAGAACTTGTTTTAAAACTTTGAGAGGAACCATTACATATAACTTTACATATAACTGCAAAGCGTCTCTGTTCTCAAGATTAGAAATAAACTTCTGAGCCTAAGGAAAAGGCAGAACATGAGAACTGCAAAGCCCATGACCATGCCTCACTGTTTTTGCTAAAAACTTCTGGAAGCAGCCAGATTCCAGGGTGAAAATGCTTTAAATACCTAAGGTAGTTTTCAGTAACATAAAATTGGGTGGAGTGGTGGTGGGATATCAGTGTGCCTCAGAAGATGCAAAAATGGAGAGAGAGAGAGAGAGAGAGAGAGAGAGAGAGAGAGAGAGAGAGAGAGGAGTATTGCTACAAGTATCACCTTTATTGTAGTTGAGAGACACAATGCTGACAGGCAAAGAATGCCAGAAAAATCATTAATAAGAACTATTTTCAAACAAAAACAAACTTTGTTTTAAGCCACAGAGATGTAGTAGATATTTCTGAATTGGCTTTTTATGCCTTAGACATTTGTTGTTCCTCTGAGCATGTGAACTGAAGTATAGCTTGGTAAGTACAAGATGGAGACATGAAAGAGTAATTGATTCCCAGTTAAACCATTGCTTAAGCAGTGCCTACTAGGTAGGGAACTCTATGCAAAGCATCAAAGCAAAGAGAACTTCTGCCCTTACAGCTTCCACAGCCAAGTGGACATAAAAACAATAGTAGTTTTTGATATCAAATTCCATGATATATTATATTTAAAGTGTTAGAGGAACCTAGAACAGAAACACTAGAGCAGCACTAAGAAAAGGAATAGAAGCATATTCTGGTTTCCCGAGTTGAATATTATACAATGTACACAGACTTCAGCATGCTCCTAACTCTGAAGCAGCCACTGTTTGCTAAACAAACTTCAAAGGCCAAATGTTATTGCATTTGAAAAGCACTAGAGACCTAGGCTTGTAATTTACAGAGATTTAACACTTGAATTCCGTTGTATCTGGGCAAACAGTTTAAGTGTATTAGCACAAAGTTCAAATGCTGACTCTGGTTTATCCAGCCTTGTTTACTGAAACTGGTAACAGACAACTTTAGAAACATTTATTTCCATAGCTCCACACAAGTTGCATTCATAGAACAGTTGGTGACTTCAGAACTGCAGGTTTCTTTTTCTCTCATACATCTAGCAAATCCAGAGGGGAAACCGCTAGTCACAAGGTATACACAGTCAGTATCTGGCAGGAATAGCTGACAGAAAACAAAGTGATTCTAAGTACTCTCGTAGGTTGCATGGTTTGCACTGAATCACCACAGTTCTGTTTTCTTCTTTAAAGCAGCCCTCCCTAAACCGCTGTGTTCTGGGGCTAATTAAATTTCTACAGGATAGAATGCATAATAAGTAGTGGGTGCTGTGCACCTGGAATTTATTATTCATCTTCCAAGACCATGTATACTCACTGGCCTTTGACAATTAGTAATAGGTTAATCATTTTGAGAGTAATTGGCTGCTACATTAATCTTCCCCTTCCTGAGCTCTCTTGACTCTGATGACTAGCTGCCTACAAATGATTGAATGATACATAGATGGCTGACTTTATTCCTGATTGGTATTGATACTGGTAGAGAATTCATTTGATTCTTCTAATGACTATAGGGACATTTACATTAACATGCTTCGTACAGTGACATAACAGATATTCCTTCTACAAAACATTTCTAATTTGAAGAGAATTTAATGAATCTTTCCACTAATTATGAGGTAATACTCATGTTTCTTTTCTGTCTGTGGGACTGCTTACACATACCTACTATCTAAGGAAAAAAAGTTTTTTTTTCATTCTATCTTCTGTGTATTTTCTGCATTATTATAAATGGTTTACCTAATATGTTTAGTATATCTGAGATTATATTAACTTCTCAATATCTTTATAATCTTCTCCCCCAGAAAAACAATGCCTGATTTTTAAACTAACTGTTCTTAACTATGAAATATTTTGCCATCTAGAGAAAATTTAGTAGTATTTGGTTACATTACTGATTTTTATAAGGACAGGTAGCAGGGGATGTTCTTAGCAATCCTGTTGAAACGAGGATGATTGAAACATTTCATAAGACAACATACAATGTTGCACCCCAAATAATTATCCTGGTACAAACACAAATCATGTAATATTTTATTTCTTGTCATTGGATCCCCTTCTCTAACTGGACTGACTGGTTGGGCCTCAGTGGGAAATAATGCACTTAGTCTTTTTTTTTTTTAATCTTTATTAACTTGAGTATTTCTTATTTACATTTGATTGTTATTCCCTTTCCAGGTTTCCAGCCAACATCCCCATAACCCCTTCCCCTCCCCTTCTCTATGGGTGTTCCCCTCCCGATCCTCTCCCCATTACCACCCTCCCCCCAACAAGAACGTTCACTGGGGGTTCAGTCTTGGCAGGAGCAAGGGCTTCCCCTTCCACTGGTGCTCTTGCTAGGCTATTCATTGCTACCTAGGAGGTTGGAGCCCAGGGTCAGTCCATGTATAGTCTTTGGGTAGTGGAAGCTCTGGTTGGTTGGCATTGTTGTTCATATGGGGTTTCAAACCCCTTCAAGCTCTTTCAGTCCTTTCTCTGATTCCTTCAACAGGGATCCGTTCTCAGTTCAGTGGTTTAATGAGAGCATTTGCCTAAGTATTTGCTGTATTCTGGCTGTGTCTCTCAGGAGAGATCTACATCCGGTTCCTGTCGGCCTGCACTTCTTTCCTTCAAACATCTTATCTAGTTTGGTGGCTGTATATGTATGGGCCACATGTGGGGCAGGCTCTGAATGGGTGTTCCTTCTGCTTCTGTTCTATACTTTGCCTCCCTATTCCCTCCCAAGGGTATTCTAGTTCCCTTTTTAAAGGAGTAAAGCATTCCCATTTTTGTCATCCTTCTTGAGGTTCATGTGTTCTGTGCATCTAGGGTAATTCGAGCATTTGGGCTAATAGCCACTTATCAATGAGTGCATACCATGTGTGTTTTTCTGTGACTGGGTTACCTCACTCAGAATGATATTTTCCAGTTCCATCCATTTGCCTATGAATTTCATAAACTCGTTGTTTTTGATAGCTGAGTAGTATTCCATTGTGTAGATGTACCACATTTTCTGTATCCATTCCTCTGTTGAAGGGCATCTGGGTTCTTTCCAGCTTCTGGCTATTAAAAATAAGGCTGCTATGAACATAATGGAGCATGAGTCTTAGTTACATGTTGGGGCATTGTTTGGGTATATGCCCAAGAGAGGTATAGCTGGATCCTCAGGCAGTTCAATGTCCAATTTTCTGAGGAACCTCCAGACTAATTTCCAGAATGGTTTTACCAGTCTGCAATCCCACCAGCAATGGAGGAGTGTTCCTCTCTCTCCACATACTCGCCAGCATCTGCTGTCACCTGCGTCTTTTATCTTAGCCATTCTCACTGGTGTGAGGTGAAATCTCAGGGTTGTTTTGATTTGCATTTCCCTTATGACTAAAGATGTTGAACATTTCTTAAGGTGTTTCTCAGCCATTCGGCATTCCTCAGCTGTGAATTCTTTGTTTAGCTCTGAACCCCATTTTTAATAGGGTTATTTGTCTCCCTGCGGTCTAACTTCTTGAATTCTTTGTATAATTGGAAATAAGGCCTCTATCTGTTGTAGGATTGGTAAAGATCTTTTCCCAATCTGTTGGTTGCCGTTTTGTCCTAACCACAGTGTCCTTTGCCTTATAGAAGCTTTGCAGTTTTATGAGATTCCATTTGTCAATTCTTGATCTTAGAGCATAAGCCATTGGTGTTTTGTTCAGGAAATTTTTTTCCAGTGCCCATGTGTTCGAGATGCTGCCCTAGTTTTTTTTTTTTTTTCTTCTATTAGTTTGAGTGTATCTGGTTTGATGTGGAGGTCCTTAATCCACTTGGACTTAAGCTTTGTACAGGGTGATAAGCATGGATCGATCTGCATTCTTCTACATGTTGACCTCCAGTTGAACCAACACCGTTTGCTGAAAATGCTATCTTTTTTCCATTGGATAGTTTTGGCTCCTCCGATGATGCCATGTAGTCTTGGTTTCTGTTGCTTGGGTTCCTGCGCTTGCCTCTCGCCATCAGGTTGTGTCTGGTGTTACCTTGTTCTGCTATTTCTGACACTGGCTAGACTGTTCTATAGGCCTGTGTGTCAGGAGTGCTGTAGACCTGTTTTCCTGTTTTCTTTCAGCCAGTTATGGGAACAGAGTGTTCTGCTTTCGGGTGTGTAGTCATTCCTGTCTACTGGTCTTCAGCTGTTCCTGTAGGCGTGTGTCCTGAGTCCACCAGGCAGGTCACTTTGAGCAGGAAAGTTGGTCTTACCTCTGGTCCAGGGGCTCAAGTTGCTCCTGGGGTCTGTGTTTGAGCTCTCTGTGAGGGCAGCAACTAGTGCACTTAGTTTTATTGCAACTGGATGTCCCAGGGTGGGGCAGTACCCAAGGGTATTTCCCTTCTCTTTAGAGAAGGGGAGACAGTCCTCAAGGGAGGGAATTGTAAGGGTGGAAGTGGGAGGAGAGGAGGGAGGGGGCTGTGATGGGTATGTAAAGTGAATATGTAAATATATTAATAAATGGAACTAAAAGAAAAAAGAAAAAGTAAGCCGTTATAACACTAAAAAATGATTTCAGTTTCTCAAAATTTCATGCATGAGTTCACCTGATTAGAATGAGGCACTTGCATTGCATTGCATATTTCCTAGCTTGTAAATGACAATATAAAAATTGGAACACTGATATATATTTAGCTAAAATCTCATTGATGTTTAATAGAAAAGATATACCTAGTTTTAAATGTACTCACTTTTTAGCAGTATAAACCACTACAGAAAAATGATCTTTAACCTCTGAGAAAATTAATAGTTAAAAAACAGTTTTCAGTGTGTGATCCAACAAATGATAAATTAGGGAGTAATACTCAGGTTATAAAACCTTGTTTAGGTTTTCAAGAAAATAGTTTGTCATACGTCAATCACCATAAGCAGTGATTCCAGAAGAAAGTTATATTTGTCATAGAATTTTAAATTTCTTCTTTCCAAAGAGTATGATACTAAAAATATGCACACATACCATTACATGTTACTTGAAATACAGTGTAGATAGCAATATTTTCCAGGTGTTCTTAAGGACATTTATTAAACTTGGCATCATGATGTCATCTTTAAGAAGATTTTTTATAGAAGTATTTTTTTATATTTTCAAATTAGAGAGAGTTTCTGCCATCAACAAATCTTGTAGAGAAATATTTGAAATAATGTCAGGTACTGTAGGCAGACCTCAGCATGTTTATGAAGCCAATGCTTCTACCCTTTCTACCTCTAGCTCCCCAATACTAGGATTATTGACATATGTTACCATGCTCAGGTAACATACTACCACATTGAACTGGTATAGTCAATATTTTTAACCTTAACAATTTGGACCTGGCTGCCATTCAGTAAAATATGTAAGCACAAATCCTCCTGAAAGGAGAGCCAAAGAGTAGAAACATGATAGGAACCTTTCCACATTAATTAGAGCCAAAAGAACAAAACAAAACAAACACAAATAGTGAAAGGTGTGTGAAGAAATCAAGGATTTGAAGTTGGGAAGACAACAGGGGGGGTTGGAAGATGAATAAAACCCAAACATTTATATATTATATATGTGCATATATTATATAGTATACATGTACATATATTATATTTTATATATGTACATGTATACTATGTATTAATTTCTCAAGGATTAGATGAATTATATTCTAGGGACTAGGAAACAACCCTTACAATTTTGTTCTTTTTCCTTTATTAACATCTGCCTTTCTAGTGGAAAATTAACCATAATTTATAAATGTATTCAATATTAAAATGTTTAACACAAGGCTGAAAAGATAGCTTTGGGTTAAGAGCACTGACTGTTCTTTGAGAGAACCTAGGTTAAATACACAGTATCTACAGTCTCTAATCTGACACCCTCATATGGACACACATGCAGTACTAATGAAATAAAAATAATAAATTAAAATTTTAAGAAAATAAATAATAGTCTCTTAAAGATGAATTTTAGAGAAAATAGGATAATCATTTTCTATCCTTCACGCATTTTCTTTTTCATTTCTTCTTTCTTATAGTAAAACTTTCAGGATGGAGCTGCCTATTCGTGTCTTTTTTTTTTTTTTTTTTTTTTTTTTTTGCCTAATGCTCTATAACTTCCATCTTCACGACTCATCTACAGGTATATTTTGCAAGATTACCAAAGACCATCTACTTATCAAGTTCTATGTACTCTTTGTGGTCTTTCAGGTCTCAAAACCCATCACATTTTCTTAGAAAAGATTTTTGTGATCTCCTAAACAATGTCTGAAGTATGAGGATAGACTCACAGATGTTACCATGTTTTCACGGTTGCCATTACTACAAGATTAGGACATTAGATTTTTTTCCTGTTCATACAAGAATAGAAACACTGCAAGAAAAGGGTCTTCCACTTCCTCTTACTACCAATCAACCTTCTAAACTCCACCTAACATTTGTAATACACATATACAATAAGTCTCTGTTCCCAACTGGCAGTAATTTGTTTTCCTTGTACAAGATCTCTCCAAACCACACACACACACACACACACACACACACACACACACACACACACACACACCAAGGCAGAATACATTTCAACAGTGCTATTCCAATGAGTTAGGCACTCATGATGGAATTTTACAACATGTGTTTGCATTGTTGTCATTTTTTGAACAAAAACTGTGCTCCCTTTTATTCATGGCTTCTGATTATTTATTCCTGTTAAATATACTGCATCTAGATTCTTCTTTCAAGCCATCACACCTTGTACATTTATTCACATGAAAGTGAGATTTTTCTAGTTCAAGCCTTAGGTCACTGGCGCATCTAGAAATGAAAAAAATCTTTATTTACACTCTTAGATTCCATCAAAATTTCTAAAATGGTGGTGTGTGGGTTCATCTCTGACTCTTCAATTCTATTCCATTGATCTACCTGCCTGTTTCTGTACTAATACCATACAGTTTTATCACTATTACTCTAAGAGAGAGAGAGAGAGAGAGAGAGAGAGAGAGAGAGAGAGAGAGAAAGAGAGAGTGTTTCACCCAATATACCATAATATCTTATTTTTAATTTTTTTATTAATTACCATTCTATATAGTTTCTTTAATTTCTAACTTTTGAGGAAAGATTGGAGATGCAGTACTACTGAATAATGGATTATTTTCATTACCCAAATGTTATTTCATTTATCAAAATTAGTTGGCAATTTGTATGGTAGCAATATTATTCAGGATAGTAGAATATGTATTTTTCTGCTGTTATATATTTTCATTAATATTTTCACTGGAAATTCAGCTGCAAAAGCAATTTTAGTAGCATAAAGAAGGAGTTTATATTACTTTTCATATTTATTTAAATTAAGCTATGAATAATGAAAATTAGTGACATGTATAAAATCTTTAAAATAATCATCCCAATTTTTGCACTGAATACCAAGCATATTTTGCAAATAAACTTATATGATTAGGCACAAGTAGAAGATTAAATAGAATTGAAACTGAAGAAATTATTTTCATTGGAATATAAAATTTGAATACACAGTTTGATTTTATAGAAATGCATTTATTTTGATAATACAGTTTTATGTTTTAAAGCCCCCAAAATTAAAATTCTTCATAAATCTTCAAAATATATAATAAATTATGCATGAAATTGTATTTACTTATATTAAACTTCCAGTTTTGCTGAATGAAAGTTTTCAAATATCATTTGAGCTCCCTTTACATTTCAAATATAAGCATTTATATATTGATTGAACCAAATCTTGAGGTAAAAATGTATCAAAGTGAATATATAATATATATATACTTATATAAATATATATCACATAACTTATATTCAGATAATGATATGGTTTAGAGAGACAGATCAGTGATGATGAGCACTTACTACTTTTATAGAAGAGCCTGGTTCAGTTTTAAGCACCCAAGTTACAATGCACAACTATCTATAACCTCTAGTTTCATGAGATCCAATCAATGCCCATGTCTTTCAGCCAGGCACCTTGAACACCAAATGTAAATATTGTATACATACATGTATGCATGCAGCTACTCATTAAAAATAATTAAAAATTTCTTGATGTACTAAGATTGTCACATGGTGTGTCACAGTGTTCCTATTTCAGAACTACTGATTTTTGCTGTTGTGTGCAAGTTTTGTAATGACATTAAAGCTCTAGATTATACAATTGTATAATTAAAAGTGTTTTTTAGTTCTTTATGTATTTTGGACATTAGCCCTCTATCAGATGTGGATTCGTCAAGATATTTTCTGAATCTGTTGATTGCTCTTTTGTGCTATTGACATTGTCCTTTGCCCTACAGAAGCTTTCAATTTTATGAGTTCCCATTTGTCTTTTGTTAATCTTAGAGGCTGAGCAATTTGTGTTCTATTCAGGAAATTTTTCTCTGTGCCCATGTGTTCAATGCTCTTTCCCCATGTCTTTTTTATTAGACTTAGGGTATCTGGTCTTATGTTGAAGTCCTTGAATCATTTGATCTTAAGTTTTGTGCAGAATGGAAAATATTGGTCCATTACATTCTTACACATTCAGACCACCAATTAGACCAGCAACATTTGTTGAAGATGTTTTCTTTTTTTTCACTGTTATGTTTTTGTTTGTCAAAAATCATGTGTCCAAAGTATAAGGGTTTATTTCTGGATCTTCAATTTGATTCCATTGACCAACCTGTCTGTCTCTATACCAACATTATTCAGCTTTTATCACCATTGCTTTGTAGTACAGCTTGATGTCAGGGATGATGATGCTTCCAGATATTAGACTCTAGCAAACCAAATAATTAAAAAATTGGGGCACAGAGGTAAACAGAATTCTCGAGAGAGAAAATTTAAATGGCTAGAATCACTTAAAGAAATGTTCAGCATCCTTAGTCATCAAGGAAATATAAATCAAAAACAATCCTGGATTCCACATTGTATCAATCAGAATGGTAAGATAAAAAACTCAATTAACACCATGTGCTGGTGAGGATGTGGAGATGGGCAAACACTTCTTAATACCTGGTGGGACTGCAAACTTGTACAGCTACTCTGGAAATCAATCTGGTGGTTTTTCAGTAAATCGTAAATAGTTCTACCCAACAATACCACTCCTGGGCATACACCTAAAAGATGCTCCATCATATAACAAGGACACGTGCTCCCCTATCTTTTTAGTAGATTTATTTGTAATAGCCAGAAACTGGAAACAACCCGGATGTTCCTCAACTGAAGAATGGAATCAGAAAATGTGGTTCATTTACACAACGGAATAATACACAGCTCTTTATTTTATTTTATTTTATTTTATTTTATTTTATTTTTTAACTTGAGTATTTCTTATTTACATTTCGAGTGTTATTCCCTTTCCCGGTTTACGGGCCAACATTCTCCTAATCCCTCCCTATCCCCTTCTTTATGGGTGTTCCCCTCCCCATCCTCCCCTCATTGCCGCCCTCCCCCCAACAATCACGTTCAGTCTTAGCAGGACCCAGGGCTTCCCCTTAGACTGATGATCTTACTAGGATATTCAATGCTACCTATGAGGTCAGAATCCAGGGTCAGTCCATGTATAGTCTTTAGGTAGTGGCTTAGTCCCTGGAAGCTCTGGTTGCTTGGCATTGTTGTTCATATGGGGTCCCGAGCCCCTTCAAGCTCTTCCAGTTCTTTCTCTGATTCCTTCAACGGGGGTCGTGTTCTCAGTTCAGTGGTTTGCTGCTGGCATTCGCCTCTGTATTTGTTGTATTCTTGCTGTGTCTCTCAGGAGAGATCTACATGCGGTTCCTGTCTGCCTGCACTTCTTTGCTTTATCCATCTTGTCTAATTGGGTGGCTGTATATGTATGGGCCACATGTGGGGCAGGCTCTGAATGGGTGTTCCTTCAGTCTCTGTTTTAATCTTAGCCTCTCTCTTCCCTGCCAAGGGTATTCTTGTTCCCCTTTTAAAGAAGGAGTGAAGCATTCACATTTTGATCATCCGTCTTGAGTTTCATGTGTTCTATGCATCTAGGGTAATTCAAGCATTTGGGCTAATAGTCACTTATCAATGAGTGCATACCATGTGTGTTTCTCTGTGATTGGGTTACCTCACTCAGGATGATATTTTCCAGTTCCAACCATTTGCCTACGAATTTCATAAAGTCATTGTTTTTGATAGCTGAGTAATATTCCATTGTGTAGATGTACCATATTTTCTGTATCCATTCCTCTGTTGAAGGGCATCTGGGTTCTTTCCAGCTTCTCGCTATTATAAATAAGGCTGCGATGAACATAGTGGAGCACGTGTCTTTTTTATATGTTGGGGCATCTTTTGGGTATATGCCCAAGAGTGGTATAGCTGGATCCTCAGGCAGTTCAATGTCCAATTTTCTGAGGAACCTCCAGACTGATTTCTAGAATGGTTGTACCAGTCTGCAATCCCACCAACAATGGAGGAGTGTTCCTCTTTCTCCACATCCTCGCCAGCATCTGCTGTCCCCTGAGTTTTTGATCTTAGCCATTCTCACTGGTGTGAGGTGAAATCTCAGGGTTGTTTTGATTTGCATTTCCCTTATGGCTAAAGATGTTGAACATTTCTTTAGGTGTTTCTCGGCCATTTGGCATTCCTCAGCTGTGAATTCTTTGTTTAGCTCTGAACCCCATTTTTAATAGGGTTATTTGTCTCCCTGCGGTCTAACTTCTTGAGTTCTTTGTATATTTTGGATATAAGGCCTCTATCTGTTGTAGGATTGGTAAAGATCTTTTCCCAATCTGTTGGTTGCCGTTTTGTCCTAACCACAGAGTCCTTTGCCTTACAGAATGTTGCAGTTTTATGAGATCCCATTGTCGATTCTTGATCTTAGAGCATAAGCCATTGGTGTTTTGTTCAGGAAATTTTTTCCTGTGCCCATGTGTTCCAGATGCTTCCCTAGTTTTTCTTCTATTAGTTTGAGTGTGTCTGGTTTGATGGGGAGGTCCTTGATCCACTTGGACTTAAGCTTTGTACAGGGTGATAAGCATGGATCGATCTGCATTCTTCTACATGCTGACCTCCAGTTGAACCAGCACCATTTGCTGAAAATGCTATCTTTTTTCCATTGGATGGTTTTGGCTCCTTTGTCAAAAATCAATACACAGCTATTAAAAACAAGTACGTCATCAAATTTTCAGGCAAATAGATGGGTCTTGAGAATATCATCCTGAGTGAGGTAACCCAAACTGAAAGAATATGCATGGTATCTACTCACTTATCTGATAAGTGGATAGTAAAGTACAGGGTACCCATGATACACCCCATAGCCCCGAAGTAATTAAACAAGAAGAAAGAACTGAGAATGTTGAATTACACTAGAAGACGGAACAAAATAATCATAGCAGACAAAGGGAGGAAGGAAAGTGCCTCAGAGAGAGGAGAGAGACTAGATTTGGGGACAGGTGTTGGGAGAAACAAGAGAGAGACTCAGAGGACCAAGAGAATAAATGGAAATCTGTAGCTGCTAGAAGTGGGAGGAATCTTTAGGAAGTCCGAGAGACCTGAGATTGGGGAGGCTCCCAGAAGTCGATGCCGGTGACCATAACTGAGATGCCCAGCAAAGGGAACATGGAATCTGAAGAGGCCACCTCCTATAGCCATGCAGGACCCCCAGTGGAGGGATAAAGGACATTAACCCATCCACATCACCTTCAACCCAAAATTGTCCTGTCTACAAGAAATGCAGGGACAAACATTGAGAAGAAACTGAAGGAGTGCCCAACAAATGACTGACTCAACTTAAAACCTATCCTATGGGCAAGCATCAATCCCTGACATTATTAATAATATTCTGTTATGCTTATAGGCAGAAGTTTAGCATAACTGTCCTCCAAGGGGCTCTATCCAGCAGCTGATTGAAAGATACACAGATACCTACAGCCAAATATTGGACAGAGGTCAGGATTCTTATGAAAAAGTTAGAAGGACTGAGGGCCCAGAAGGGACTGGGAACCCCACAGGGTGACCAACAGAGTCAAATAACCTGTACCTTTGGAATCTCAGACACTGAGCAACCAACCAAAAAACACACATGAACTAGAATGAGTCCCTTTTCACATATGGAGATGTGCAGCTTAATCTCTACATGGTCCTCCTTACTACTGGAGCTGAGGCTCTCCCTAAAGCTGCAGCCTGACTGTGGTATCTATTTCTCAACAGGACTGCCTTGTCTTGCCTCAGTGAGAGAGGATACTTCTAATGTGGCAAAGATTTGATGTACCTGAGTGGTGGTAGTGCTGGTGAAACACAAGGGGGGGGGCACCTTCTCAGAGGAGAGGGGAGGAGCATGAAGGGAAGGTCTCATTGAGGGGAACCATAAGGGAGAAGGACTTGAGATATAAATAAATAAGTAAAAATCGGTTTAATTTTTTCACTTATTCACTTAGCATACCACTCACTGTCCCCCTCTTAGTTATCCCTTCTCCTCCTCCCCTCCTTATCGCTTGAGAGGCTATCGTTCCTGAGAATACCCCCTACTTTGGCTCTTCATGTCTCTGTGAGGCTAGGCACATCCTCTCCCACTAAGGCCAGGCAAAGTAGCCCAGCTAAAACATATTCCACATACAGGCAACAACTTTTGGGATAAACCTCATTCTACTTGTTTGGGGCCCACATGAAGACCAAGCTGCACATCTGCTGTTTATGTGCAGATAGGCCTAGATCCAGCCTGTGTGTGTTCTTTGGTTCGTGGTTCAGTCTCTGACAGCCCCAAGGGTCCAGGTTAGTTGGCTATTTTGGTCTTCCTGTTGGTTTCCTATCCCCTTCAGGGCCTGTAATTCTCCCCGTCTTCTTCCTTAAGGGTCTCCAAACTCTTTTGGCTGTTCAGCTGTGAGTATCTGTATCTCTTTGAGTCAGCTGCTCAGTTGAGGCTCTCAGAGGACAATGTGCTCCTGTCTGGAAGCATAACAGTATCATTATTAATGTCAGGAATTGAAGCTTGCCCATGGAGTGGGTTTCAATTTGGGCCAGTCATTGCTTGAACATTTCCTTCAGTCTCTGCTCCATCATTGTCCCTGCATTTCTTGTAGACAGGACAAATTTTGGGTCAAAAGTTTTGTGGGTGGGTTGGTGTCTCTGTTTGCTCTACTGGGGTGCCTGCCTGGCTACAGAAGGTAGCATCTTCAGGTTCCAGAAATTGTCACAACTAAGGTAACCTCCAGTGATTCTTGGACGCCTTCCTTATTCTTGGTCTTTGTCGAGGCCTGGAGATGCTAATTTTATTCATGATCAAGTACTATCTCTGCTCTTAACTAACTGCATGATTTAAATCTTTTCTAAAATTTCAGTTTCCTTCTCAGTAAAACATATATGGTAACACACATATTACAGGGATTTATAACAATGAAATGTGATCATTGTAAGAAATCTATGACAATGTCTGAGACTATATTTTGAAAATATGTTTCAAGCATAATCCTAGATATACCACACCCTGAGATACATAGAAAACAATTTACTTAGTACACAATAGGAAAGGCTGATTTTAAACTATTATTTGATGATTATTAGGAGTTATTCCATTTCAAATTTAGATTTAAACATTTTAATCCATAGATAGCTGTTAAGTATTTTTAAATCTTTGCTGGTTTTTCATTGCTGTTTTAATGAATAGTTTCTAATCACTTTCTGTACCATTTCCAACTGATAAAATATTCATTGATTCATTGATGTACAATGGCTGCCTGTCATGCTTCATTAGGAATCTAAACTCAGTGGCCCAAGAGGAAAACTGACTCATTAGGACTAGCCGCACGTGAGTTGTTAAGTATGTGAAAATCATTATGCTGATCTATGATTCTCTATGGCTCTTCTGCCTCTAAGAAGAACACATTTTAGACCTTTGTTTGGGTTCCTGAAAGGAAAATACTTGATAAATATTCAGTGAATTAACCTAAATTCTCTTAAGACCTTCAATACTGCAATAGTCCCACATTGTATATGTTCATATCAGTACAAAGAACTAACTGAGGCAGTCATGAAGATTAAAGGCTCATTTTGTTTTGTGGTCTGGGAAGTTTTATCTCAAGATCAGAGGGACACATTTACTTTGGGTGTTACATAAGGGCAGTACTTTAGCTTGTCATTTTAAATTGAACTGCTTTTGTATTTTATTTGGGGGTAACCTTTGATTTGAATTTTTGCTAGCATATGGAAATACAGCAGAGTTTTGTGTATTAAGTTTATATCTTTGATCTTTTGTAAAATCTTTTCTATAATGCAATGAATTATAATTTGTATATATTCTTTAGAATGTTTTATATATTTTATATATGATGTTATCATGCACTGTGTAAATAATGATAGTTTTCTTTCAATACAAATGCATTTTCTTAATCCTTTTTCCACTAATTACACTGGCTAAAATTTTAGCATTATTTTGAGTAGAAATGGTCTTTGCTTTTGATACTAGGGAGACAGATTGCAGTCTTTTACCACAGAGCATAATGTTAGCTATAGAAATTTGTTTTACATGCATCCTTTGTAAGTAAAGGAAATTCCTTTTCATCAGTAGCATTTGTCACAATGAAAGGATGTTGAATATATGTATGTATATGTATATATTTATGTTGAAAATATATGTATATGTATATATTTCATATTTATATTCCACATATTTATATTTCACAGTTTACTACTCTGCTTTTATGTGTTACAGTAATTTGTTTAAAATAGGTATTTTGCTGCTTGCTTCAGGAACAATACTTGTGTAGAAGGGGATTTATTAAATTGGCTAACATTATTTTGTGGTGGTTTGTCCAACATTGTCTGTACACTGAGGAGTATGAAAACCAGGCATCTCTACAGTTCCTTATGCTGTATGCCTTGGAAATACCAAGCTGGTGCTAAGACCTCTAGGATGTCAGAAGCAAATGCAACAACAGAGTAGATGAACTCACAAGTAGAGAGTGAAGGCAGGCAGGCAAGAAGAAGCACTACATTGCCCCAGACTTATCTATACCTGGACTACTGCAAGGTGCTGCTCACTCTATGGTAGCATCTTCTCCCTTTCAGTTAATTCTTCCAGGAAATACCATCACAAACAAATTATGTATCTTTTAATGGATCTGAGAGTGAATCAATTTGATGACAAAGATTAACTATTACAGAACAATAGCAACCCTAAATTGTTGAAATAGAAGTAGAAACACTTGTTTCTAGTTATTTATATTATTATTATAATATTATTATATTAGTATTTTTGAGTAATATCTATATTTTAATGTAGAACTTTGTTTTATATTTTTGTTTTCATGTGATATTATGTCTAGATTTGTTAACAGGGTAGTTCTAGAAGTCATCATTTTATAATGTTTTATTTTTACTCTTTATTTGCTGATTTTCTGTGGCAGGAGAGAATTGGAATTGGGGAACATTTGGGATAAAGGTAGAAACCTAGTACAATGTAAATTGCACAGCACCTACAAGGTAATATTAGTGAAGATTCCTACTAATGGGGGACACATGGCCTGAACAGGCCATCTTTGGTAACCAGTCAAGGCCTCACGTGGACTAATTGGGACACCAACTCAGGCAGAAAACCTCCAACCTACAGTTCATCATGTGTCCAGATTGTGCTTGGATCAGTGCCTAGCTTAATTGTCATCAACTAGACTTAGAGAGATTTTACCCAAAAACTGATGGGAATAAATGCAGAATCCCACAGTCAAATATTAGGAGAAGATCAGCGATTTCTTCAGAGAAAAGATTGGAGGAACCAGGGGGATCAAAGATGCCACAAGGACATGTCCCACAGAACTAACTCACTGGGCCTCACAGAGATCAGAGAGCCCTTATGGGTCTGACCTAGGTCTTTGGCATATACATTATGGTTTGGAAGTTTTGTGTTTTTGTGGGATTCCTAACAGTGGTGTGGGGGCTGTCTCTGATTCTTTTGCCTTCTTTTGGGACCTCTTCCTCCTACCGAGTTCCCTTATCCAGCCTGAATGCTAGAATATGTGCTTGATCTTCTTGTAGCTTGTTGTGCCTTATTTGCTTCATGTCCCTGGAAGGCCTGCTCTTTTCTGAGGGGAGGTGAAAGGGGGTAGATCTGGAAGAAAGAGAAACCGGTATTGTTAAATAAATTGTTCATTTCATCCAGATTTTCAAGTATGGTTGAATATAGGCTATTATAGTAGGATCTGTTGTTTTTTTTTTGAATTTCCTCAGATTCTGTTTTTATGTCTCCCTTTTCATTTATGATTTTATTAATTTGGAAAACTCTCTGTGCCCTCTGGTTAGTCTGGATAATGGTTCATCTATCTTGTTGATTTTCTCAAAGAACCAGCTCCTGGTTTGGTTGATTCTTTGTATAGTCCTTTTTGTTTCTACTTGGTTGATTTCAGACTTGAATTTGATTATTTCCTGCTTTCTATTCCTCTTTGGTGTATTTGCTTCTTCTTGTTCTAGAGCTTTTAGGTGTGCTGTCAAGCTGCTGATATATGCTCTCTCCAGTTTCTTTTTGGAGGCACTCAGAGCTATGTGTTTTCCTCTTAGCACTGCTTTCATTGTGTCCCATAAGTTTGGGTGTATTGTGCCTTCATTTTCATTAAATTCTAAGAAGTCTTTAATTTCTTTCTTTATTTCTTCCTTGACCAAATTATCATTGAGTAGAGTGTTTTTCAACTTCCACATATATGTGGACTTTCTGTCATTTTTGTTCTTATTGAAGACCAGCTTTAGCCTGTGGTGATCTGATAGGCTACATGGGATGACTTCTATCTTCCTGTATCTGTTGAGGCCTGTTTTTGACTGATTATATGGTCACTTTCGGATAAGGTACTATGAGGTGTTGAGAAGAAGGTATATCCTTTTGTTTTATGATGAAATGGTCTATAAATATATGTTAAATCAATTTTGTTCATGACTTTTCTTAGTCTGTCTATGTCTCTGTTTAATTTCTGTTTCCGTGATCTGTCCATTGATGAGAATGGGTTGTTGAAATCCCCTACTATTATTGTGTGAGGGGCAGTGTGTGATTTGAGCTTTAGTAAGGTTTCTTTTTTGAATGTATGTGCCCTCTTATTTGGAAAATAGATATTTAAGATTGAGAGTTCATTTTAGTGGATTTTTCCTTTCATAAACATGAAATGTCCTCCCTTATCTTTTTTGATGACGGTTTGTTGAAAGTCAATTTTATTTGCTATTAGAATTGCTACTCCAGCTTATTTCTTCATGCCATTTGCTTGGAAAGTTGTTTTCTAGCCATTTTCTCTGAGGTAGTGTCTTTCTTTTTCTCTGCGGTGTGTTTCCTGCATGCAACAAAATGCTGGGTCCTCTTTTTATATCCAGTCTCTTAATGTATTTCATTTTATGGGGGAATTGAGTCTATTGATGTTGAGATATTAAGGAATAGTTGCTGCTTCCTGTTATTTTTGTTGTTAGAGGTGGAATTATGTTTGTGTGCTTCTCTTCTTTTGGCTGTGTTGCAAGGATATTACTTTCTTGCTTTTTCTAGTTTGTAGTTTCCCTCTTTGTGCTGGAATTTTCCATCTATTATCCTTTGTAGGGCTTGATTTGTAAAAATATATTATGTAAATTTGGTTTTGTCATGAAATATCTTAGTTCCTCCATCTATATTGAGAGTTTTACTGGATATAGTAGTCTGGGCTGCCATTTGTGTTTTCTTAGGGTCTGCATAACATCTGCCGAGGATCTTCTGGCTTTTGTAGTCTCTGGTAGGAAGTGTGGTGTAATTCTGATAGGTCTACCTTTATATGTTACTTGGTCTTTTCCCCTTACTGCTTTTAAAATTCTTTCTTTGTTTTGTGCATTTGGTGTTTTGACTACTATGTGATAGAAGGGATTTCTTTTCTCCTCCAATCTATATGGAGTTCTGTTGGCCTCTTGTATGTTTATGGGCATTTCTTTCTTTAGGTTAGGGAAGTTTTCTTCTATAATTTTGTTGAAGATATTTACTGGTCCTTTAAATCGCGAGTCTTCACTCTCTTTTTTACCTATTATCCTCAGGTTTGATATTTTCACTGTTCTCTGGATTTCCTGGATATTTTAGGCTAGGGGCTTTTTGCATTTTATATAATCTTTGATGTTTATGTTGATGTTTTCTATGGTATCTTTTGCCCCTGAGATTCTCTCTTCTATCTCTTGTATTATGTTTGTGGTGCTTGCATTTGTGACTCCTGGTCTCTTCCTTATGTGTTCTATCTTTAGGTTTGTCTTCCTTTGCTCTTTCTTTATTGTTTCTATTTCCATTTTTAAATCCTAGACGGTTTTGTTCAATTCCTTCACCTGTTTGGTTGTGTTTTCCTGTAATTCTTTAAGGGATTTTTGTGTTTCCTCTTTAAGGGCTTCTACTTGTTTACTTGTGTTGTCCTGTATTTCTCTAAGGGAGTTTTTTATGTCCTTCTTTTTTTTTTTCTGGAGCTGGGGACCAAACCCAGGGCCTTGCGCTTGCTAGACAAGCACTCTACCACTGAGCTAAATCCCCAACCCCTTTTTATGTCCTTCTTAAAGTCCTCCAACATCATGATAAAATGTGATCTCATATCTAAATCTTGCTTTTCCTGTGCGTTTTGGATATGCAGTATTTGCTTTGGTGTGAGAGATGGGCTCTGATGATGCCAAGTAGTCTTGGTTTCTGTTGTTTATGTCCTGTGCTTGCCTCTTGCCATTAGGTTGTCTTTGGTCAAGCTTGTCTTGCTGTCTCTGACAGTGGCTTGACCCTCCTGTAGGCCTGTGTGTCAACACTCCTGTAGACATGTTTTCTTTCAGATGGATCTGGGAAGGGGAGCTCTCCTCTCATGTGTGTAAGCATTCAAAGAGACTGGCTTTCAGCTCCAGGCACAGGCAGAAATGGGAAGAGTCCTGCTTGTGACTACTCTTAGTAGTGGCATTAGGTGATTTCCTCATGGGTCGGAAGTGTGGGCAGAGAGTGGTCTCCTCTGAGTTCTTAGGAGTGTCAGCACTTCTGAGGGTCCAGCTCTCCCCCCCACCCCCCATGGGATTTAGGTACAGGGAGCTGTGTGACTGGTTCAGTTCAGTTCAGGGTGCAGGCTGGACCCAGCAGGTTACTTCTGCTGACTGCTACTATATCCCTGTATCCTTAATCAGTAGGCAGTTTCCTCTTGAGCCAGGGATATAGGTGAGGTGGGCAGAAGTCGTGGACTGTCCTGCGGTCTCAGGATTGTCCAAACTTCTGGTTGTTCAGCTCTCTTCCTCACAGGATTTGGGTGCAGAGAGCTGTGATCTCATGTCTAAATCTTGCTTTTCCTGTGCGTTTGGATATCCAGTATTTGCTTTGGTGTGAGAGATGGGCTCTGATAATGAGCTGTTGGATCAGGTCAGTTCAGTTCTGAGCACAGCCAGAAACTGAAAGTACTCTGTCCCAGAGGACTTTTGCTTTTGTATGTCCTGAATCCACCAGGCAGGTCGTGTGGAGCAGAAAAGTTGGTCTTACCTCTGCTCTCAGGTGTGAAGGGCGCTCCTGAGGACTGGCTTTCAGCTCTTGGCACAGGCAGAAACCCAAAGGGGGCACAGATGGCACTAGGCGATTTGCTCTTGGTTCGGGAATGTGGGTAGAGTGTAGTCTCCTCTGAGTTCTCAGGAGTGTCTGCACTTCTTTCTTTCTTTTTTTTTTTTTTTTAATTAACTTGAGTATTTCTTATATACATTTCGAGTGTTATTCCCTTTCCCGGTTTCCGGGCAAACATCCCCCTAATCCCTCCCCCTCCCCTTCCTTATGGGTGTTCCCCTCCCCATCCTCCCCCCATTGCCGCCCTCCCCCCAACAATCTAGTTCACTGGGGGTTCAGTCTTAGCACTTCTTAGGGTCCAGCTCCCCGATCCAAATTTTTTTTAGGAAACAAATCTAATGTTTGTGAGTTCTTTCACAGTTTTGCTAGGTGACAAGATAGATATGATTGTAACACGACCATTAAATCCACCACAATAGAGTGAAGCTTCTATGACTTTAAGATCGTTTTTATTTTCCTTTTCTTAGTCAGTTCCGTATGTTTCTGTGCATTTTTGTCCTTTGTAAGACATGCATTCTTTATTTCATTTGTAAATGTGGAAGTTGAAGCTTGCTGACTCTAGAAGAGATCCTACTGCTGCCATCTTCCCAGATCAGTAAAATTTCTAAGTGGTATTAAATATCTGTCCATATGCCAACAGATAAGTAGAGTTCTCAACCCTTATCAAAAAAGCTTATCTCTAGCAGAGACCATTACAGATACCTGCAACCGGTAAAAATACAAGGAACAACTGGCTATCCAATGATCAGATCCAATTGATACAACTATAAGATAGTCCCTACTCTGGGGAATTGGGAGTAGTGGCGACTATTATAAGAGCCAGAGAATAAGAACTTCTGCAGTAAGATTGTTCCTTATAGATATGGTAGGGCAGTTACACTTATGATATCTCATGGCTATATAACATATAAAACAATTCCCACTGATACCATTAGACATACCAACAAGAGATTGGAAAATCTAAAATTCCCAGTGAAAGGTTGTGAGCAATTAACTGCTGAAAGAAAGTCTTCTTCTGATAGCTTATCCAATCTTAAGTATGCAGTGCTAAACACATATGCATATAACCAAAACTAAATGACTTTTATTTTTCTTTTTTTGTATTTATTATTAATTTATGTATACTTATGTATGTATATAACAGTAATTAAAGAATAAAGGACAATGAATTTAAGAAGTGGAGTGTACAACCCAAATTAATGAAATTATTTTTTAATGCTTGTGGGATATTTAAATGCTTATCACTTGAGACTGTGTATCTAGAATATCCTGATGATCAAATATGAATATATATTTATAAATTGATTAATTAATTTTGTAATCATAATATAACTTACAAAGAAAATAGGAAATTAACTATAATGACTAACTAAAGCGTATGCAGTAAAACATGAGAAAAATGTCTCCAATGGGAGAAAGGAATGTATTCTTTGGTGGGGGGAGGGATGGATGCATCTAACTAAGATCTATGACTAATGAAATTAGATTAATCATTCTGGCCATTTAATAGCCTTTTCCAGACTAAGTATATGTGCAATGTGCTGTAATTAGGGTTAATATCACCAATACATGTGAAATGGCTTTAAATAAACAGCAGATTTTGTTTGATGAAAGCTTGAAAATTTCTCATAGGAAAGTATTCTGAAATTTTTTGGAGATTCTGAAATTTTCAAGGAGATTAAGTTTTTAATGTCACACAAATGTAAAACACAACAAACATGAATGAAACTGTTACTTGTAAGTCCAATCTTAATTTTATGAACCATGTACGGAATCAGTAGACAAACTGGAAAGTGCCTGGGCTTTAGTTTATCCTCTCAACCCCATCTGTGAGGAAGAGAAGACTTAACTCTTATCCTTTTCTCAACTGTCCTGTTTACAACATGAAAAAATAGACAGATACTGGAATATCAATTGACTGTTGTCAAATTCCTGGGATACCATCTGTGCCAATAAAGGTACTGAACATTACTGAACATGCTACTCTAGAGAGTTGCCATTAGCGTAGTATGCCTTTAGCTTAGATTTTTCTGAGACTTGAAACTTGGGAGCATATTGTAAGGTATATCTACTTTATTTATTCATTGTTCTTGTTCTCAAGAAATTAAAAGGAACATAGTAATCCCCAAAATATACGAAGTGTGCTACTAGTAATTGGGAAGTATTTTGAATAATTTGAATTACTTAAAGAAACTTGATGCAATTTTAGTCTCTCATAATTCATATTTTTTCTGTAATATTTATGTGTTCCCACTAATATTTCAAATATTTTCTTAACAGACTAGAAATTTTAGTGTATTTTATGAAAGGATGGCTTACTTTTTCATACATTGATTAAAGATCAAATGAATACCATCAATATAGATGCAATATTAAAATAAATTTATGTTATAATTTATGTTAGTTCTATGCCAGAGTGAAAATATCAGAATACAAACATAAAGACACTGACTATAGAATATCTTCAATAGACATGACTTATACTCTTGAAAATTTGGAGTCAGAAATCCATTGAAAAACTTCAGAAGACTCTCTTCTCAGAATACCTGCCTCTTTAGCAAAGAATTTATCCAATAAATCATGCTTACAACTTTTAAAATTATTATTAGAAAATTTCAAATGGACAAAATGATGGTAGCTCCTATATCACGGGCTATGATAAATTAACTAAGTATTGTGTGAAAACTTTTAACATAATGCAAAGATGATAATGCTAATACACCCAATAACTTGGATATATGTTTAAATCAGCCAAAGTCTCCCAGATTAAAAACCCTTGAAAAAATGATGAACTCTATAGAATGAGCATAGCTCTAAAAAGCTTAGGCTTTCATAGCTTGGAATTTATTTTAAAGATTAGGCTTTATAAGTAGGTTTGCTCATTTACAAGCAGTGGCACAATTGCTGAGGGGGCACTAAAGAAATCTGTTTTTGAACTTAGTTTACCATTAGAATTCTAATCTATCTATTGAAGGGCTGGGATCCTAAAGCTCTTCCCACAAATTTCTGTCTTCCACCTTTGCATCCCTTTACTTCTCCTTCTTCTCCTTTCTTGGTACATATTGTGAAATTGCAAAGCACTTGGAATTTGAAGAGTATAGCTCAACATTATTCCTTTACACGAGGAAAATAAGCCAACAGTAACATTTACAGTCTAATTAAGCAGTGTTTCCCCAGAACATTTAAGAAAGAGGATGTATATTCATCATTATGGATTTTAATAAATTAAGGCAATCAACTTTATTATTTTTGGTTTTACTAGATTGAACCCATTGCCCATGCTAGTTAAATGGTAAGATATACTTCCATTTCCTTTAGTATATTTATTTTGAAACAGGATCTCACTTGGATGCTGAAGGTGGCCTTAAACACATTCTCTAGTGTAGGTATGATTTCATAATCCTCCTGGGTCCATCTCCTGATTGGTTGACATTTTAGGCCTATAACAACAGGCAGGAGTTAAGTAATTACTTTAAATCTATATTCTGATTTAGAGCTCACTACTGAAAGAGATGAACCTAGAAGTTACATACAAATTTCATGTAACTTTACAGATATCCTGTAACAATTAGGGATGACTGCTCTAGTGCAATCAATGAGTAAAATGAATAGAACAAGCTTTTGCCCTTACTAAGTATGAGATACTTATAATTTCCTTTGGAATTCTCAAAACAGATTTGAGACCCAAATATATTCATGATAAGATTGTCTCTTGAAAAAAATATGAATGGAATCCATTATTAGGGATTCTTAGTCCCATGTTAGCCTCTACAACATATATAATATAAATGTCTCCAAGTTAATTTCCCTTCCCTGAAATCTGAATAATTTCTTCTCATCTTCAGAATACAATTTGAACTCCTTGGTACCCATTCCTTGCCTCTCTCTCTCTCTCTCTCTCTCTCTCTCTCTCTCTCTCTCTCACACACACACACACACACACACACACGCACACACACACGCACACACACGCACACACGCACAAATGCACACACTTCCTACAGTCCCTTGAATATATCTGGGTCTTCCTATCTCAAGGCATTATGCATGTTGTTCTCTGCCTGGACCACTTCACATTCCACAATGGTCTTTTCTCCGTTGCTCTCAAATTTCTTCCACAGTGTCAACTCAGAAAGACTTGCCTTGACATCTTTGCCCAATTCTGTCACTATATTCTACTTCTTGATTTTCATATTATCACAACACTAAAAATTGTCTAGCTGATGTGTCTTTTTACTATAACATATACTTTAGAATGATAACTATGGGCCTTTTTGCTTCTGCATGCTGAGTATATAAAAGGTTTTGAGCAGAGACTTCTTCAAAAATAAATTTATGTAGGCACTGCTGAGAGTCTCAACAGGATGCACCTTTGACACATAGCTGTAAATGCCCCATGAATTACCGTTCATATAAGCAAAGCTCTCTTTCTTAGAGGTACATGTTAGGAGTTATAGGTTTGTGAGGCTTTAGGGAGTTTGATGGATTGGTATTTGCTACAGAGGATTCATAGTTTGGAGACATATCAAGAAAAGGATATGAGGAAGGACAGGGTGCACAGTTAGGGGAGTTTGTAAGCCTTTGAATATTTTATATATATTATTATAACTCAGTGGTAGAGTCAAAGACAGGCTATGCATTCTTTATGTCTCTGTATTTCCTTTTTAACTTTAATTTAGAACACAGTACAGTTTTTATATTTTAATGTGTCTTAGACACTGTTATTTTGCTGTGAGGAAAAACAATAGCCCAAGCAACTTATAAAAGCTGAGTTGTGAGGTTTTAAAAACTTACAGTTTGAGAGCAACAGAAAGAGGAGTATCAGGTCTGCCAGGTATATATGTGAGGAATGAGGGTACCATACATTGAGAAGAACTGCATTTCTTACAAAGTTATGCCAACATTTCCTATTATCAAGAATGTCCCTGAATGGATGTGGCTAAAGATGGGGCTCTATCACCTCTTCATCTCCTTTATTTTAGGAATGTTGTATATTTTCCACAGAATTTGGCCTCATCACACAAGATCATGCTAGAGGACAGGTGAATATGAACAAGCACTATATAAACAGAGTACAGTGATCTCAGAGCCAGGTTTTACCTGTTAGTTCTGAGGGGCCTGGCTCTCTTCTGTCATTCCTCTACTCAAGCTGCTTCTCAATTGTTCTTATTGAGCATCAGAAAATGTGGTTAATGTACTGATGCCAATTACATGCTCTCAAATTGGAGAGCTGAAGATGCTATGGACATGTGGGGAATCAAGGTGAGGTATAAATGTTGAATAGGCACCAAAGTAAAAAACCTACCAGGATAGAAGAGACCCCAGGACATGCAATCTGGCATATCCCATTGAGGGTCTTGGGACCTGCAGTTTTGCTAATTGTCTGTTTGAGTACTTTTTTCTACCATGTTTCATACCAGTTCTTATAGGGAAGGACAACTAGAAAAGCTGACCATTGAAGCTCTGGGATTTCTCCAACCAAGAAGATCTGTAAGTTGGCTTTTCATTTCAGAACTACAAAGCTTGAAAATTTAAGCTGAGATCATTTACTATATATTTCTTCCACAGGCCTGTAAAAGCTCATCACCTACACAACTGTTCATATTTTACCCACTGCATCCTGTAAGAGTCATCATGCATCACCAGCAAAGGTGTATGCATCTCCAACTTGAGGGTGATTTCCAGGATACAGATGAAATAGAGGACTTGATGTTTGTATTGGTACCCATACCAGAAGAAGAGGAGGAGGGGGAGGGAGAGGAGGAGGAGGAGGAAGAAGAGAAAGAGGAGAGTGAAGAGAAGGAGGAGAAGGAAGAGAAGGAGGAGGTGGAAGAGAAGGAGAAGGAGGAAAAGAAGGAGAAGGAGGAAGAGGAGAAGGAGGACAAGAAAGAGGAGGAGGAAAAGAAGGAGGAGGAAGAAGAGAGGGATGAGGAAAAGAAGGAGGAGGAGGAAGAGAAGGAAGAGCAAGAGAAAGAGGAGGAGGAAGTGAAGGAGAAAGAGGAAAAGAAGGAGGAGGACGAGAAGGAGGAGGAAAAGAAGGAGGAGAAGGAGGAGGAGAAAAAGGAGGAAGAGAAGGAGAAGGATACGAAGGAAGAGGAGAAAAAAGGAGGAGAAGAAAAGGGAGAAGAAAAAGAGGGAGAAGATGAGGAGGAGGAAAAAGAAGGTAATGAGGAAGAAAAAGAGAATGAAATGGAGGAGGAGGAAATGGAAGAGTGGGAAGAGTATGAAGAAGATCAAGAAGGGGAAGATGAAGAGGAGAACGAGGAAGAAACTAGAGAGTATGAGAAAAATAACACATCATCCATACCTTTTCCTTATTTAAATGTCTCCTTACCAACTTTAACTCCTCTTCCCCACTCCTTTTCCACCCAATTCTATCTCTCCTCTATTTCAGGACATTGAGGAAGAGAGGCGTGCTTCAGGAACACTGACTCCTCAGAAAACTCAGAATTACTTCTGCTCTTCCACATTTCAGAAAAATTTAGATGATGATATCAACCACAGGCAAGAAGAAGAGATTCTGGGTGTTATCCAGTCTTCAAAAGACATACCACCTTTTTTGAGTAGCCTACTAAAAGAAAAGATGACTGACTTGGTGTATGCTATGATCTTCAAATATCAAGTGAAGAAACCAATCACAAAAGTAGAAATGTTAGAGATTGTCAGCAAAGAATACAAGAAACAATTTCACATGATCTTTATGTATGTTTCTAAGTGCCTGCACATGCTTTTTGACATTGATATAAAGGAAGACTATACTATAAGCAAGTGCTATACACTTGTTCATTAAACGTCACCTAAGAAGAAAAGCTGAGTGGAGAGCAGAGAATGCCTAGAAATGGCCTCCTCATAGATATTCTTGGCTTTATATTCATAGAATGGAACTGTGCTTCTGAAGAAAGTATCTGGAATTTCTGAATATGATGAGAGTATATGATGGGGAGGATCACCCCATCTATGGTAAGCCCAGAGCATTTTTGACCAGAGATTTGGTACAAGAAGATTATTTGACATTTCAACTGTTTCCTAACAGTCATCCTCCACACTTTGAGATTTTATGGGGTCCAAGGGCCCATGCTGAAACAACCAAGATGAAAGTTCTGGAATTTTTGGCAAGGATCAATGAGCATGGCCCACTTTTTTCTTATTTTTGTATGAAGAGGCTTTAAGAGATGAGGAAGAGAGGGTCTATGCCAGAAGCATTTCTCCAAATAGAAGCCCACTCACAATGATAACAGAGCATGAGCCTTCAGATGTACCCAGAGTAATGGATTTGTTTTTGAATGTGTTAACTCTGAGTTTGAAAAGAGCAAAAAAATTCTAAGTGATGGAAGGTCAGAATTAGCTTGAGTAGAAAAGAGTGGACCACAGCACTGTCATATATGCTGTTTGAGAGGTTACTAGATTTTTATTTGGGAGAGATTACCAAACCTTATTCCTTGTACTAAAAAATGCCAGCTTTATGATCTAAGTTTATAAAATACCGTAATCACAAATTTATTGCTATTTATTATGTTTTTAGAAAATACAGAAAAGAAATAATGTGATGTTTTATTTTTAAATTGATGTAACCCTCTCTTCTGTAAAAATAAATGCTATGTTTCAACACTTGTGTGGCTTACTAAAAAACAAAACCAGTAACATACCAGTAAATCTTAGCAAAGTTTATGCTGACAGACTCATTCATTTAACAAATATTAGATAGATGAATAATCTATTTTTAGAAGATACAATTTCATTGGCATAGGAAGCATAGATAAGATAGACATACTCCTTCTCCAAGAATAATAAATCTAGGGAGAGATGTTGTATCAAGAACAATGTGAAATTTCTTGAAGAACATAAAAATGAAAACAAGGAAAAAAATAGTTTCCGTTCAGGAGCAAAAGCCTTGTGTCAGTATAATTTGGTTGGGGACTTGAGAAATTCTAACTCCTTTGGAATGAAGGTTATATTGTCATGGAAAGTTTTTCAAGGAAATTACACATAACAAGTTGTGTAAGAGATAGAAATCTCTTAAATGAAAATTGCTCTGAACAGTTCTCATGGTATTTGGGTTAAAAGAGAAGAATCTCCATCTGCCCCCTGTGTGGAAGGTGCTCTGGTATCCAAATGGACTCAGTAAATGCAGTAAACAATGTATTTGGAACACTGAAAGAATTTTCCAAGGAGTGAGATTTCCTAGGTTGCTGCCAGATATCATCAGCCTGCCATTCCTTCTCCTGGTCCGGAAAAGACAGAACCAATGCTATTACTATGTCATCTTGATTTCTATTTTGTCCAAATCTAATATGGGTCAAAGATTTTGTGGTAGTGTATTTAATTTAATAGTATATCCAGAAAATGTACAACTATAATAGAGGAAGACATTGGTCTTTGACTAAATTCTAAGAATCCCAAGCTATTTCAGCCTAGAAGCTCAGCCTCAACTATGAAACAAAATATCATGTAAGCGGAAAAGTATCATGCCTTTTATTTGGGATGCCAAATTTTTGGTTGTTTGATATTCTTTACCATGTTAAACTTCATCTTTTCTAAGATGTTATAGACAACAACAACAAAATCAAAGAGAGATGATGGCAGGGTCCAGGGTCTAATTAATATATGCACTACCATTCCCTAAACAATCAATATGGTCGAGCGGTGTACAAGGTGTTTATTCACAGTCAATGAATTTTCACTGTGCTGCCACCTCTCTCAAATATGACTTTGAGAGGTGCAATCTAGGAATGCTAGGGCTTGAGAGTTACTGCCAAATTCACATAGCTGGAGCTGGTACATGCCAGTCCTCAACAAGAGTTTATCTAGACTATACATTGTTCCAGTTCTGCTAAGCCTGAAATAGAAGAAGAAGAGAGAGAGAGAGAGAGAGAGAGAGAGAGAGAGAGAGAGAGAGAGAAAGAAAGAGAGAGAAGAGAGAGAGAAGAAGAAGAAGAAGGAGGAGGAGGAGGAGGAGGAAGAGGAGGAGGGAGGGAGGGATGGAGGGAGGGATGGAGGGAGAGAGAGAGAGAGCGTGCAATACTGGAAGGAATGAGAGATGAAAATAAAACACATTGTGAGAATTACCTTTACTGTCTTGCAATGTCATTGCTGGCTTTTCTTGAATCGCAGCAACTTCCTCTGTTATTTACCATTGTTTACTACTTCCCAAAGCAGAAATGTGATGTCTTCCTCAGATCAATATAGCATCCTCCCCTGAATAGTATGCCTCTCTTCTAGTGACATTATTTGTTCCAGAGTTCTTTGTTCATCTATTGACATAGAGGTTCCCAATGCCTTGTAAAAGTTCCCAAACAGTGCTTTCATTCATTTGGATTCTCTTTGCTTTGGTTTGATTATATGTGTTCCCTTCAAAATCTGACAGGGAAGCTTAAAGAAAGTGATTATGTTATGTTGTGTTGTGAGGGGCCTTTTGTCATGACTAGTTTAGTACTTCTATAAAATGCATGATATTTGAGGGAGTTTTTTTCTCTTTCTATCATTCTTTTTTTCCCCATCCTTATTAACTTGAGTATTTCTTATTTACATTTCGATTGTTATTCCCCTTCCCAGTCTGGGCCAACATCCCCCTAACCCCTCCCGCTCCCCTTCTATATGGGTTCCCCCCCATCCTCCCCCCATTACCACCCTCCCCCCAACAGTCTAGTTCACTGGGGGTTCAGTCTTAGCAGGACCCAGGACTTCCCCTTCCAGTGGTGCTCTTACTAGGCTATTCATTGCTACCTATGAGGTTGGAGCCCAGGGTCAGTCCATGTATAGTCTTTGGGTAGTGTCTTAGTCCCTGGAAGCTCTGGTTGCTTGGCATTGTTGTTCACAAGGGGTCTCAAGCCCCTTCAAGCTCTTTCAGTCCTTTCTCTGATTCCTTCAATGGGGGTCCTGTTCTCAGTTCAGTGGTTTAATGATGGCATTCGACTATGTATTTGCTGTATTCTGGCTGTGTCTCTCAGGAGAGATCTACATCCGGTTCCTGTCAGCCTGCACTTCTTTGCTTCATTCTTAATGCTATTGAAACAAACACAATTCATCCTCCCTAGAATTCAGGGGTTTGAAGCAGAGCACACCTCACACAAGACACCAATCCTGCTAGTTTCTTAGTATTGAAGCACTCTGCCTTTAAAATAATTTTCTTATTGTCTTAAGGGAAAGATCAATAACCTCCTCTATGGAGAGCTAGACTAAGGTAGTGATATCCAGACTAAAGAAAACTCCTGTGGACATGACTTTAGATACTGAAACACTGATAGAACATTTTAAACTTTATTGGGAAAATCAAGGATTTGAAAAGAATGATAAGAAGCTTGGGGACTTGTTCTGCCAGGACATTATTATTTGGGAAGTATAACCAAAGGAAAGTAAGCTTACTGAAACTATGAAAAAAACTAAATAAAAATGCCATTGAGAGGTATGAATGGTAGCTGCTGTTCAGCCCTGAACACATAATTCAATAGTGTTGGAAAATATTCAAATGTTTTTAAAAAGGGAGAATATTGGTTAGGACAAGTAGTGGTAAATGAGATATTTGTGGATAGGCATTGGGAATACAGTGTAGTCACTTTCAGTCAGTCATATTTGGTCTAATTGGGTCTAATAATGCACACAAGGACACAGCCACATCTCCTGTATCCATCTAGCTTAGTCATTTCTTTTGACAACTCTGGTACTCCAGGGGACCTTGTCCTGTGTCCCAGGCCTAGACCATCATTCATTCACAGGGTAGTCTGTTTTATTCCTTTACTACACTGGTGGAATTCATCTATAGTCTGGATTAATTTTAGTACTAGGCTGACTATTAGATGACTTCATTTGAAGCCGACAGAGATGGAAGGAGCAATGAAGGAATATGAAACCAAGTAGTGTTGATTGGAAGTTGGAGTTTCTTGGGACATAGTATCAGGATGACATTGCAGATAAAGGAAGTGATAGACATTTCTAAAGCATAAAAGATTCATGTGAGTATGCCAAACTTGGGTGTTTCCTTTGGATTTTAATGTATTGGAACCTTAAGGAGATGGTACCATGTTGCTGGTAAGTATAGTCCTCCATTTACACCAGATTCTATTTGGGTACGACTTAGTTCCAGGATGCAGAGTTTTGCAAGAACATAAGGATGGCACACAACCATGTGAAACAAATGAGGACTGATAGATTCAAAATTGAAGCATGATTCATCATGCTGTTGAGAACACTATCATATTGAAAATGATTTTTGAATTGAAAGACAAGATATCTATGTTAAGGTTAGACATAGTGTTTTCCCATGGGAAATCTGAAGTTATTTGAACAATTGAGTATATTAGATTCCTTCCGTGTAGATAGCAAAGTACATATTTTGCATTTCAATCCCCTGAATATGATTATCCATGTTTTGATTTAATGATTTATACATTTGTTTACTTGTTTCTCTATCAAATACTTGCTGGACAAATTATATAATGAATATAGTAAATAATAAAAATAGAGCTAAATCATGAGACATTTAATTTAGGTAATATGTGAAATAGCAAATTGGAGGAAAGGTTCCTGAAAACTTTAGAAAGGTTTTATGAAATAGTAGAGGAGTGCAGATTCATTCTGAGTTCTGAAGGTTGCTGGTGAGATAGGATATTGTTCTAGCTTGTTTCCTATTACTTGTCCTTGTCCAAAGGCCACTTGGGCATGACAGGGTTTACTTTGCTTACATGTCTATATCTCAGTCTATTATTTTGGGAATCTGAGTCAAGGACTTGAAGAACAAACCTGGAATCAGGTATTGCAGCACAGGTCAAGAAGGAATGCTTCCTGATTTGTTCCCAATGATTTATCAGTTTGCATTTTTATTTACCTAAGACTACCAAGCACAGCCCACAGTAGCCAAGGCCCTTTCTTATAATTATTTGTTAAGAATACCCCATAGACATGTCTCAGTCCAATCCCATGGGGATATGTTCGCAACTGAAGCTCATTCGTCATAGATGGCCCTAGTTTGTGCAAGTTTACAAAGACCGAACAAGCACAAATATATTCTTCTTAGCTTAAGATCAGTGGAAGATGTATTGTTGTGATTTGAATTAGGAGTAGAGAGGAGAAAAGGCATATTGTAAGATTTGCATGGGACATGGAAATAGTGACATTAGAGGACTGTTTAGTGAAAGTGTTCAGTAGACACTTGCAATTCAGAATTAGATGAACAGAAGAGAGATCTGGCATTCTGGCAACTTTCCTTCATCTGTGGCATACAGTCTGGTCTGTGTCTACTCTGAGAGCCTTTGCTTGTCTTTTACAAATTAGGCCCTGAATATTAGTCTCTCATCTCCTCCTTCCTGCTATAGACACCGACACTTCCTATAAGGCTTTGAATATATCAAACTCTTTCTATTTAAGTTTTGTGCTTGCTGTTCTCTACATGGATCCCTCTTCTCCAGCCTATACTCATCTTCAAGTTCTTGTTCCAATGCAGCTAACTTTTTAAAATTACTTTTATTTTTTACAGTCCAGTCATTGACCCCTCCTATTCTGCCTTCCCAGAGTTCCTCATCCCATTCCTCCTCCACTCTGTCTTCAAGAAGATGCCCCACAACCTGTGACAGTTGTCCAAGAAGTCCAACAAGCAGCTGAGACAGATACTTATACTATTTCAGTATTTATGGCTTTCATATTAATATGTTGCTGACTCAATAAATGTTGTACTCATTTTTATAATACACATCTTAAAAGGGTATTTTAAACATATACATTTCAAAAATAAATGATTGAGTACTGTAGTCATACACATTGGTTAATATCTTGAGAGCACTTTTAATATAAATCAATTGATTCTAAGTGTTGAATTAACTACATATTTGGAGAGGTAGTTATACTTTGCACCATAAACTATTTTAACCTTGGGGTTAAAGTATTAGTCTGCACAGTTCATTAAAAGTAAAAACATTAACAATGGAAATAAAGACTATTGCTGAACAATGACCAATTTTAAGCAGCAAAAGCAGACTCAAGCTTATCTCAGGTTAAAAACCTAAGGGTACAGACAATACTGCTGATATCAAGAAGTGCTTGCTGGCAGGAAGCTGATATATCTGTCTCCTGAGAGGCTCTGGCAGAGCATGACAAATACAGAGGTATAGGCTAGCAACAAACCATCGATCTGAGAAAGGAGTTCCCATTGGAGAAGTTAGAGAAAGGATTGAAAGAGCCAAAGGGGCTTGAGACCCGATAAGAACAGTAATACCAACCAACCAAAGCTCCCAGGGACTAAAACACCATCCAAAGAGGACACATATACAGACCCATGACCTCAGCTACATATGTAGCAGAGTATGGCATTGTTGGGCACAAATAGAAGGAGAAGCCCTTGATCCTGCCAAGGCTGGATCCCCTAATGTAGGGGAATGTCAGGTGAGGCAGGAAGGGGTGGGTGGTTGAGGAGAGGAACAGCCTCATGAAGAACGAGAAGGGGGCATAGAATAGGGGGTTTATGGATGGGAAACCAGGAAAGGGGATAACATTTGAAATGTAAATAAAAAATATACAATGGGGAAAGAAACTTAGGTTATACCACTTCAGAGACCAATTGCTTGCTGCAGTGTAAATAGAATTATAAATAAAAGTTAAATGAAAGTATATTTTGTTTCATTTCTAATGGCAATGAGGACACATTTTCTGTGGGTGGCCTCATTATATGATGACAGTTTTAGAAATTACCTTTATTCCAGATAATATTTTATATTTTGTGAAGAAAGGGTCATAGGCATCAAAGGAAAAATCTATATTAGATGAACTGTCAATCCTGGGCATTTATGCTCCAAATGCAAGGGTACCCATATTTGTAAAAGAAACATTACTAAAACTCAAATCACATATTGAACCTCACACAATAATAGTGGGAGACTTTAACACCCTACTCTCACCAAAGGACTGATTATGGAAACAGAAACTAAGCAGAGACACTGTAAAACTAACAGAAGTTATGAACCAAAAGGATTTAACAGATATCTATAGAAATTTCGTCCTAAAATGTAAGAATATACCTTCTTCTAAGCACCTCATGTTACCTTTTCCAGAATTGACCATATAATCAAGCACAAAACAAGCCTCAAGCAATAAAATATTGAAATAATCCCATGCATCCTATCAGATCACCACTGAATAACAACTCAAACAACAGAAATCCCACACACTCGTGGAAACTGAAATCTTTATTCAATGATAACATGGTCAGGAAAGAACTAAAGTTAAAAATTATAGACTTTTTAGAATTTAATGAAAATTAAGGCACAACATACCCAAACCTATGAGATACAATGTAAGCAGTGCTAAGAGAAAACTCATAGCTCTTACTGCCTCCATAAAGAAAATAGAGAGAGCCCAGGCTGGCCTCTAACTCATGATCTTCTTGCCTCTGCTTCCTTTAGCAAATCCTACTGGCTTGCACAACCACAATCTGCAACTGGGCATATACCCAAAAGATGCTCCAACATATATCAAGGACACATGCTACACTATGCTCACAGCAGCCTTATTTATAATAGTTAGAAGCTGGAAACAACCTAGATGTTCCTCAACAGAGAAATGGATATGGAAAATGTGGTACATCTACACAATGGAGTACTACACAGCTATTGAAATGACTTCATGAAATTCACTGGCAAATGTATGGCACTAGAAAATATCCCAAGTGAGGTAAGCCAGTCACAAAAGAACACACATGATATTTACTCACTTATAATTGGATATTAGGCAAAATACTCGGAATACCCACAATACAAATGACAGACCATATGAAGTTCAAGAAGAAGAAAGACCAAAGTGTGGATATTTCCATTCTAGTCAGAAGGGGGAACAAAATAATCATGGGAGGTAGGGGGAGGGACTTGGGAGGGAGAGAAACAAGGGTTGGAAAAATTGGGGCAGGATCAGGTGTGGGAGGAGACAAAGGGCGAAGTACAGAGAGTCAGGAAATTGGAAAAAGCTTTGTAGCAGTGGGTATGAGGAACAGGGGGAAGAGTTACAACTAGAAAGTCCCAGATGCCAGGAAAACAAGCAGCTCCCAGGACCCAACGGAGATGAGGTTAGCTGAAATGCCCAACAAAGGGGAGAGAGAAAATGTACAGACCGTATCTAGATGTTAGTCAATACCTTGGTTTAAGGAATTTGGCCACCCACCCATCTCAAAAATATTAACACAGAATTTTTTCTGTCTAAGGGAAGTACAGACACAAAGATTGGAACAGAGACAGAAGGAAAGCCCATCCAGAGACTGCCACACATGGGGATCCATCCCATCCGCAAACACCAAACCCAGACACTACTGCTGAAACCAAGAAGTCCTTGCTGACAGGAGCCTGCTATGGCTGTTCCCTGAGAGGCTCTACCATAACCTGACCAATACAGATGTGGATGCTGACAACCAACCATCTGACTGAGCATGGGAACTCCAATGGAGGAGTTAGGGGAAGGACTGGAGGAGCAGAGGGAGTTTGCAACTCCGAAGGAAGAAGGACAATATCAACCACCCAGACCCGTAAGAACTCCCAGGGACTAAACCATCAATCAAAGAGTACACATTGAGGGACCCATGGCTCTAACTGCTTATGTAGCTGTGGATGGCCTTATCTGGCATCAATAGGAGGGGAAGCCCTCCCTTGGGCCTGTGGAGACTAGATGCCCCAATGTAGGGGAATGCTAGGGCAGTGAGGAGAGAGTTTATGGGTGGGCGAGGGAGCTTTCTCACAGAAGCAGGGGGGAGAGGACAGGATAGGGGTTTTGTGGAAGGGAAACCAGGAATGGGGATAACATTAGAAATGTTAACACATAAAATAACCAAGAAAAATAATTTAAACTATAATTTATATACTGTTATTATCTTTGTTTATACTCAGTTGTTCTGTGTTCAGCCATATCACCTTCTTTATTTTGTTAGTTGGTTTCCAATCTCCACAATTCAGTCATTCTCTTCCTGGTAACTTACACAATCAAATATGTTTCTGTATGAGAGTATCACTATGACATACAAATACAAGCAAGCCACTCAAGATCATTAAAAATATGATCATTTCACATTTCAATTTTATTGGTTAGTTTTTGTCAACTTGTCACAAACTAGGGTCATTTGAGAAAAGAAAACTTCAACTGATAAAATGCTTCCATGAATGTGGCCAGTAGCCAAGTTGCATATGTTCCAGAAAAATGATTGATCTTCAAGATTTCAACCTAACGTGTGTAATGCCAGGCATGGGCAGGTAGTCCTGGGTCTTATAAGAAAGTGGTCTGAGCAAACCACGAAGAATAAACTTGTAAACCGTTTTTGTTCATGACCTCTGCTTCAGTTCCTGCATCCAATCAGGTTTCTGTCTATTGTTTCTATCCCAATTTCTCTTCCTAATGGACTGTGATCAGCATATGTAAAATTAAAACAACTCTTTCAAGCTCAAGTTGTTTTGGGTTATGGTCTTTATCACAACAACAGGAAGCAAACCAAAACATGTATGTACACACATACATACAAAATTATATATATGGGGAAAGTCACTGTATTCTCACATGGGTAAGGAGTATGGGGTCTTTTAATATTTATCAAAAGTTGAAATAAAGTCTGCATGTTTGACAATTTGTTGTTTCTTAAATAGTAATCCTTGTGGTAATTCTTTCTATCATTTAGTGTAACTAAAGTTTGGTTTTCTCCATCTCTTTGTCTGTCTGTATCTCTCTATCATCTCTCTTTCTCTATCCTCTCTCTCTCTCTCTCTCTCTCTCTCTCTCTCTCTCTCTCTCTCTCTCTCTCTCTCTCTCTCTGACTGTCATCTATCTGTATGTATATATTTCACTTAGGCTTTTTGAAAAAAAAAGACTTACTTTATTTATATGAGTAAACTATAACTGTCTTTAAACACACCAGAAGTGGGCATCAGATCCATTACTGATGATTGTGGTTGCTGGGATGAACTCAGGACCTCTGGAATAGAGCCAGTGCTCTTAAACCACTGAGCCAATTCTCCAGGCTCCTCACTTAGGCTTTTTATACAGATCTGTGAGCCACTTTCCTAGAGATCATATCTCTCAGAGTGGATTGAGTCCACCTCCATCAATCAGTAATCAAGGAAATGTGCTCATTGACTAATAAGATTGAGGCAATTTCTCAGTGGATGTTACCTTTCCCTGGTGACAACTTGATAAGCATCATGGAAGTAGAAATGAAATCACCTAGAGCAGGGTTTATCAACTTGTGTGTTGGAACCTCATGGGCAAACACGTTTCTCCAAAAATATTTGCATCACAATTCATCTACAACTTGTTTTATTTGTTCTTTCTTTCTTTCCTTCTCTCTTTTCTTCTTTTCCCCCTCTTTCTTATCTTTCTTTTCTTCCCTTTTCCTTCCTTCCTTTTCTTCCTCTCTACTTTCTTTTCTCTTTTCTTTCTTTGTTTTTTCTTTCTTTATCTCTTGTTTTATTTACAGTCCAGCAATTATCCCCTTCCCAGTCTGCCCTCTGACTTCCTTATCCAATACCTCCTCCCTCATCTTCAAGAGGATGTCCCCATTCCCCCAACCCTGATCTCACCAGGCCTCACCAATCCCTGGGGCTTCAAGCCTCTTGAAGGGTATGTGTATCTGTTCTCACTGAGTCCAGACACAGCAGTCCTCAGCTGTATATGTGTTAGGGGCCTCATATCAACTGGTGTGTGTTTCCTGGTTGGTGGCTCAGTGTCTAAGAGATCTCAGGGGTTCAGGTTAGTTGAGACTGCTGGTCTTTCTATGTGTCACACTCCTGCTCAAATTCTTCCAGAGGAGTCAGAAGCTTCTTGAACAATGAACACCATTGATAAGGATTTGCATCTGACTCTTTCAGCTATTTTTTGGGCCTCTTGGAGTTTAGCCATGCTAGGCTCCTGTCTACATACTTTCTGAAAGCAAGCTACAGCCTCAGTAACAATGTGCAGCCCCGGGGCCTCCCCTTGAGCTAGATTCCAATTTGGGCCTGTCTCTGGACTTCTTTTTCCTCAGTCTCTTCTCCATTTTTGTCCCTTCAGTTCTTTTAGACAGGAACAATGCTGGATCAGAGTTTGTGATTGTGGAATGGTAACCCCATCCCCCCACTTGATGCCCTATCTTTCTACTGGAGGTGGACTTTACAGGGCATTTCATCTAATGCCCGTCCCTTTGAGTTGTGAGAGTCTTTCACCTTCCAGGTCTCTGGTACACTATACAGCCCCTCCACCCTACTTTCTACTTCCTGAGGTTGCCTTTTTCAATTCTCTCTGCTGGCCCTCAGGGCTTCAGTCCTGTTACCTTGCTGCCCAATACCTCATCATGTTCCCCCTTCCTCCTCCATCCGTCTCCCACCCAGATTCTTCCCTCTGCTTCCCAAGTCTTCACTTGGACTCAGTTTGTTAACTTTCTTGAGTTCTGTGGACTATATCTTGTCTATTCTGCACTTTATTGGCTAATATCTACTTATTAGTGAGTAGGTACCATGCATGTCCTTTTGGGTGTGAGTTACCTCACTCAGGATAATGTTTTCTAGTTCCATCCAGAATCTCAAACGGCCGAGAGGCACTTAAAGCAATGTTCAGCGTCCTTAGTGATCAGGGAAATGCAAATCAAAATGACCCTGAGATTTCACCTCACACCAGTCAGAATGGCTAAGATCAAAACCTCAGGTGACAGCACATGTGGGTGAGGATGTGGAGAAAGAGGAACACTCCTCCATTGCTGGTGGAATTGCAAACTGGTACAACCACTCTAATTAATACCTGAAGACCCAGCTTTACCACTTTTAGGCATATACCCAAAATATGCCCCCCCCATGACACAGGGACACACATTCCACTTTGTTCCTAGCAGCCTTATTTGTGATATCGAGAAGCTGGCAACAACCTAGATATTCCACAATGGAAGAAGGAACACAGGAAGTGTGGTTCATTTACACAATGGAATACTACTCAGCTATTAAGAACTAGGACGTCATAAGTTTTGGAGGCAAATGGATGGAACTAGAAAATGTCATCTACATCTTACATGGACATTATATCTTCTGAAAATACCACTCATCAAAATTATAGTTATGAAGTAGCAGTAAAAATAACTTTATGGTTGGGGGTCACTACAACATGAGGAACAGCATTAAAGGGTCATATCATTAGGAAAGTTGAGGACCACTGCTCTAGAGACTCAAAGGTGATTATTGGGAGGGAATAACAAAGGAGCGGAGTGTGTGTGTGTGTGTGTGTGTGTGTGTGTCTGTGTGTGTCTGTGTGTGTGGTGTGTGCAAATTTTTTGTGATTATTGTATAATTATATCATTTCTCCAAATTTCTCCACTTCCCTTTCTCTTTCCATACACTCTCATGTACATGCAAGGAGACTAATTGCCATTGTTTTACAGTGCTTGTTTTTTTAAGCCCATACAATAGGAATACAAATTGTTTTTTTTAATTTTTTATTAGATACATTTCTTTACTTACATTTCAAATGTTATTCCTTTTCCCAGTTTCCTGTCCATAACTCCCCATCCCCATCCCCATCCCCCATACCGGTATTCCCCCCATCCACCCCCCTTACCCCCCCATATTCCCCTGCACTGAGGGTCCAACTTTGTCAGGACCAAGGGCTTCCCCCTCCACTGGTGCTCCAACAAGCCTATTCTCTGCTACAAATGCAGTTGGAATCATGGGTCAGTCCATGTATAGTTTTTCAGTAGTGGTTTAGTCCCTGGAAGCTCTGGTTGGTTTGCACTGTTGTTTTTATGGGGTTCCAAGCTCCTTCAACTCTTTCAATACTTCCTCTAATTCCCCCCAAGGAGGTCCTCTTCTCAGTTCAGTAGTTTGCTGCTAACATTGACCTCTGTATTGGACATGCTCTTGATGTGTCTCTCAGGAGAGATCTGCATCTGGTCCCTTTCAGCATGCACTTTTTTAGCTTCATCAATCTTATCTAGTTTTGGTGGTTGCATATAGAAGCATATATTGTTAAGTTCTTAACTTTTCTTTTTAAATGGGATACATTTCTGAGAATGAATTTGTTAAATGTTGGAATATATGTTTATATCAATAAAAATATTGCTAGACATCTTTCCAAATCTTTGAATCTTATTATCTACCAAGTTATAAGTATATTCTATATCTATATTCTAACAGTCACCAGGGTTCAATGTTCACTTTATTATTACCAGTTTGATAATTAGTTTATAATGTGCTAGCTCTTCATTTGACTTGGGATTTGTCAAAGTACTTGCTACATGGAAAATATTTGTAATTCTGCTTATGTTTGTGTTATGCAATTGGCCTACAGTCATCCATTGACAATAAACTTTCTAACTGGTTACTTTTATATATGCGATAATAAGGGTTTTTAGAAGTCATCAATATTAATCCTTTATTTACAACCCATAATAAGGATGTGGTGGAAACACATTCGGTTTCTGAAAAAGACAGATTCCAATTTTCAGAGAACCTCTGTATTGCAGTTGAGAAATCCTGCTATAACATGCAAACAAACTAACAAACTTTCTGTTGTGTCATTGATATTTGAAAACTGTCTTATTTGTACATTATATTTACTGAGCATACTACTCAGCCTCAGTTCCACCTACCTTCCCTTTTTGTACCCTCCTATTAATCTCGTTGTTTCTCTCAACCTTACCACTTGTACTTTTGTGTTGGCTAATTGTCATTATCAAGCTGACACACCAGGGGAGAGGAAATATCAACTGAGAAATTGCCTCAATCATATCAGCCAATGGCCACATCCATAGGGGGTATTTTCTTGATTGCTAGTTGATAAAGGTAGGCTCAACCCCTTGTGAAAATGCACCATCTCCAGGCAAGTGTGTCAGGTCTATATAAAAAAATCTAGGTGAACATAAGCCTGGGACCAAGCTAGTAAGCATATTCATTCCTCTGTGGTTTCTGCCTTAGGACCCTGCCTTGGTTTCTCTTGAATACAGATGACAATGAGCCAAATTATCTCTTTCTTCCTCATGTTATTTTAGTCATGATATTTATTATATTAGTAGAAAGCAAGCTGTGGCAATTTCAGTATATGCATGTATGATTTTTGTGACTATACATAGTCTAGGAGTCACAAGTAAGGGAAATGATCTAATATTTAACTTAAACTATGGCAGTAAAATTTATCTTTTGAAAAATGACATTTTTTCTTTATAGGTGAAATACTCAATTTTGCACATATACCACACATTTTCTTGTACATTCCTTTACTGTTGAACACTCACATTGCTTCCATGATTTAGCTGTTGTGGATAGTGCTGCAATAAACTTTGCTCCTAGCATGTTGACTTTAAGACCTTCAGGTAAATAGCCAAGTATGCCACAACTGAATTATGTAGCCACCTTGTGAGTAGAAACTGAATCTTAATTTTTGGCAAAAGCATCAAATTTTCTTAACTGCTCACTCAACACTTCAGTTCACCTGACATTTTTATTATAGGTGTGTATATTAGGTAAGCCAAGACTAGCAGCATAACTCTTTTGGCTCTAAATTGATTTGGCTATCCATCCTTTCATATGAGTTCTAAGATTGTTTTTTTTTCTATCTCCATGGAGATACTAATTCTTCCAGTCCATGTACATGAAAGGACTTTTCATATTTTAGTATCTTTTTCGATTTATTTTTTTCAGTGTAGCTCTTTTGCTTTTTTGTTTAGATTTATTCTAATGTATTTTTGGAAGCAATGTTAAATATGTTGGTTTTCCTGATTTCTTTCCCAGTGGGTTTGCTGTTGATATATAGAAAGGCTACCTATTTTTATATAACTTTGTATCCAGCCACATTTCTGAAAATGCTTATCAACTTTAAGTGCTTTCTTGTCATGAAAAAAATTTAGGAGATGCAATGGGAAAATGTATACCAGCCAGAGGTTTTGGAAGTTGAGGGGGAAAAATATAACAATAATATCCCTGGAGAATTTTGTTTGCTTTCTTTTGCTCTTCTTGTAGTATTTTTAATTGCTTTTGGGAAATGTAGATAAAATCAACATGGAACTATCATAAAAGTATATAGACAAAGGAGGAAGAGATTAATTTAAAAGTAGAAAGACATGGATTTTTATTACTTGTACTATAATCAGGTCTTGAAGAAGGAATGTAATGCTCTGAATTTTTGGTTTTGCTAAGAAGTATTGGTATGCACACACATGCACACACATACACATATGACATTATATTGGTGAGCAGCTTATACCTAGGAATATAATTGTACATACATGAACATATATGTAACAATTATATTGTGACCGGAAAAATTATAAAATAAAAGGATGATTGGATATTTCTCCCATTATGTGTTTGGTAGAAGCTGGTAGGTGGGTACCATATTTCCTTACTAAGGAAGAAAGTGAATCTTCCATCCCATGCCTGGAGACAATTTCCCCTGCTGACACTATAGGAAGACAAACAAGACAAACTCTATTCACCAAGTGGTTGATTCAGGAAGGCCTATGATATACTCTTTTGTTAGACTATATATTTCTTATGAGCTGATCCTTTTCTATTGTAGTGATGACTCTGAACTTGATTTTTCAAAGCTGGCACAGTTAGTACTTTGTTATAAAGAACTCTTATAGATTTTGTTATGTAAGATAACTCAGGGGCCAAAGATAAAATCAGGTGAAATGATCTTATGGTTATTCTGTTGAAGTATAATTAAAATCTTGTGGCAGAATCTTAATAATGAGGATATGGTAGATTAGCATATATTTTGAAAATCCTAAAGAAAACCTTTAAGTTTTTCTTTTTCTCTATTACTTTTTTTTACAGTCCGGTTGTTACTCTCCTCAGGTACACCCTCCCACAGTTTTACATGCCATTCCTCTTCCCCTGCTGTCTCCAAAAGAATGCCCCCATCCCCTCACCCCCACCACTGCCAGTCCTCCCTGCTCCCTGGGGCCTCAAGTGTTTCAGGGTTAGGTGCATCTTACTTTCATTGAGGCCACAACAGCCAGTCCTCTGCTATATATGTGTCAGGGCCTCAGACCAGCTCATGTATGCTGCCTGGTTGGTGGCTCAGTATCTGAGAGATCTCAGTGGTCTATGTTATTTGAAACTGCTGGTCTTCCAATGGGGTTGCCCTCTTCCTCAGTTTCTTTCAGCCTTTCCCTAATTCAACCATAGGCATCCCCGACTCAGTCCATTGGTTGGGTGTAAGTATCTGCCTCTGTATTGGTCAGCTGCTTGTTGGGTCTCTTAGAGGACAGCCATACTAGGAACCTGTCTGTAAGCACATCATAGCATTAGTAATAATGTTAGGCCTTGGAGCCTCCCCTTGAGATGGATCCAAAGTTAGGCTGGTCACTGGACCTTCTTTTATTCAGTCTCTTCTCCATTTTTGTTCCTTCATTTCCTTTAGATAGGAACAATTCTGGGTCAAATTTTGACTGTTGGGTGGCAATGACCCTCTCTCCTCTAGATATCCTGTATTTTTACTGGAGGTGGACTCTACAAGTTCCCTCTCCCCACTATTGGGAATTTCATCTAAGGTTCCTTCCTTTTTAGTCCTGTAAATTTTTCTTTTTATGTCAAATATTTTTTCAGACAATATATTTCATTCACATTTTTTCTCATCTTCTCACTCCTCAATCCTTGCAACCTGCTAACTCACTGACATAGTGACAATAAAAATAAAATTATAAACCAAAATATCATGAGCATAGATGTACAAATTCTCAATAAAATTGTTGAAAACTGGATTCAAGAACACTAAAAACATGTCGACTATGAATAATTTGACACATTCCCACGTATATGGGATTAGTTCATTATGTGCCAATCAATAAATGCAATTCACCACATAAACAGACTAAAAGACAAAAATACATTATACCATGACAGACCCAAAGAAAGTGCTTTTGAAAAAGATTCAACATCCCTTAATGATAAATGTCCTAGCGAATTTAGGGTTACAGGAGACATAGTTCAATATAATAAAAACAGTTTACAGCAAACCACCAAAGAACATCAATCTAATTGGAGAGACACTCAAAGAATTTCCACCAAAATCAGGAACAAGGCAAAGCTTTCAACTCTCTCCTTACCTATTCACTATAATACTAGAAGTTTTATCTAGAGCTATAAGAGAATTGAAGGGGATACTAGTAGGAAAGGAAGATATATTTTACAAGTAAAAATGCTTTGATTTTCTCTTTCATATTCCATCAAAAACTTTGACAGTTGATAAACACTTTTGGCAAAACAGCAAGATACAAAACTAACATAGAAAAATCTAGCCTTCCTATATATAAATGGAAAGTAGGCTGAGAAAGAAATCATGCAACAAATAATGGATTTTGCAATAGATATTATAAAACAGTACCTTTCCCAATAGCCTCAATATTACTTTTTAATAATTCTAATGAAGCAAGTGAAAGATTTCTGTAATAACAACTTGGAAAAAAATTGAAGATGCCAGAAGAGAGAAAGATCATCCACACTCATGGATCAATAGGATTGATACAGTGAAAATAGAGATCCTAACAAAAGCAATTTACATGTAATTCCCATCAAAATTTCAACATAATTCTTTAAACAAAAAAATCTTAATCTTCATAAAGAGGTACAAAAATCAAAAATAGCTAAAACAATTCTGAAAAATAATAAAATAATGTCTGGATTACCAACATTCCAATTTCATGTCGTAGTAAAGAACATTAACACAAGAATATTAATCAATGGAGTTGAATTGAAGATCCAGACATAATGTCACACGGTGAGAGTCACCTTGTTATTTTTGTTTTTGTTTTCAAATGAAGCCAAAATTTAAACTGTCAACAAGGCATCATGTTGAAATGATGCTATCAAACTGAATCTCTGCATGGAAAAGACTCCAAATAGATCCATACCTATAGTGCTTCACAAAACATAAATCTCAAATGAATGAAGGGCCTCAATGTAAGATCAGAAACTCTGAATCTGGGAGAAGAGAAAATGGGAAATAGGCTTGAAATCATTGGTACAGGAAATGACTTTCTGAACAAGATGCTGACAGCACTGGCCAACAATTAACAATAGGATCTTGTGGTGGTTTGAATGACAATGGTTGTCCTAGGCTCATCTACTTGAATACTTGTTTCCAAGCTGGTAGAACTGTTTGGAAGGATTAGGTGATATGGTTTTGCTGAATTAGGTGTGTCATTGGGCAAGGGCTTTGAAGCTTCAAAAGCCACACCATTTCCGCTTAGCTCTCCATGTCTCCTTGTGGATAAAGATCTTAGATTTCAACTACTGGCCTAGCATCATGCCTACTTGACTGTTACCATGCTCACTGCTATGATTATCCCCCTGGAACTGTATTCACTGATAAAATATTTCTAATATACATTGTTTTGTTATCTCTTCACAGCAATAGAAGCTTAACTAAGACTGACCTCAGCAGCTAAATAGCTTAGCTTACCACCAAGGAAACGAACATTTGAGCAAAGTGACAGCCTACAAATGGTAAAAACAAAAAAAAAAATCAAAACACTACTTATAAAGAACTAAAAATCTTAATATCAAAAAATCAAACTAATAAAAATGTATAGAACAAAAGAGTGAATACTCAAAAGATGAAACACAATGGGTAACAAACACTCTAAAAATCTTCAACATCCTTAGCCATCAGGCAAATGCACATAGAAACTACATTGAGATTACATTTTTAAATAGTTATTTATTTACATCTCAAATATTGCCCCCCATCATCCCTTTTCAGAGGTCTTCCCCTTCCTCCTCCCTTCTTCCTCTGAAAGAATGGACCCTCTAGGTACCACTCAATCCTTGGTTGTCATGTCTCTACAAGATTAGGCACATAATCTCCCACTGAAACCAGGTAAGGTAGCCCTCTGCTACATATGTGCAGCGGCCTCAGACCAGTATGTGTATGCTCTTTAGCTGGTGGCTCACTCTCTGGGAGCTCCCAGGATTCCAGGTTCATCATTAATATTGGTATTCCTGTGAGGTTGCAATCTCTTTCAATTCCTTCAACATTTCTCCCAACTCTTCCATAGGGCTTACCAACCTCCTTCCAATGCTTGGCTGTGAATATCTGCATCTGTCTCAGTCAGCTGCTGGTAGAGCCTCTCAGAGGACTGAAGTGGAAATTTAAGAGTTGTGTTGGATAGTGTTTTCCTGGGCAAACATGTGAAGGAATGTTTTCCTATAATGGATACAATTGAAAGACTAAGTCAGATTCATAAAGGAAAGTTTAGATTAAGCAGAACTGGAGAGAGGATATTCTGCTAAAGCAAACATGTGAACAGATACATGATGAAGGATTCTTTGCTAACGACGCACATGAATTGGTCTGTGTTATACTGTGAGCTCCATTTGTCAGGACTCTGTAGACTCGGACTGATTAAGATGCATGTGCTGAGGCAAGACCAGGGCTGAGGCAAGGTACATGGAGGACATGTGATGTTTGGAGGGTATAAATAGGACTCCACAGAGTGAACTTGAGCTTGGCTTGATGGTACAGCTAGCTGTACAATGCTTGTGGGTCTCCTGTCTTCAGTGATCTTTGATTCCCTGAAAGAGACACAGCTGAGAAGTTCTCATGTTATTCCTGCTGGTCCCTTATAGTTACTGGAGCTGAGGTCAAGGCCTGGCTGTGTCTGCTAGGCCATGTCATCACTATTGCTAACCAGACTCAACCAAACTGGACTGCTGATATATCTGTGAAGTGTTTGTGACTGGAGTTAGCTGCTGCTGCTTGCTAACCTGTGAAATGAATTGCTGATTTCCAGACAACACAGATGGGAATTGCTCCAAAGAACCTTCCTAAAGAGGTCCACTTCCTTGTATCACTTGTTTTCCACTCCCTCCAGTGGGTGGTAGCCTACAAGAGAGGTTAGAGCACTTAAAAATTACCACTAAAAATAGGATTTGAAAAAATTAAACTTACAGCGGGCATCCATGCTAGGCTTCTGTCTGCAAGTACAATTGTATCAGTAATAGTGTCAGGAATTGGTGTCACCCATGGGTTGGATCCCAGGTTTGTCCAGTCACTAGTCGACTATTCCTTCAATCTGTGCTACATTTTTTCCTTGTATTTTCATTAGACAGGAACAATTCTAGGTCAAATGTTTTGTAGGTGAGTTGGTGTCCCCATGGCTTCCTGTCTGACTACTAGTGGAGATCTCTTCAGGTTCCATTTCCCCACTGCTGGGCATTTTGTCTAAGGTAACCTACATTGAGTCCTGGGGGCCTCCCCAATCCCAGGACTTTCTAGAGGGTCCCCTACCTCACACCTCAACCCCAGAAACTGCATATTTCCATTCATTCTCCTGGCCCTTTGGGTCTCTCTCCAGTATTCCTCCAAATCTAATCCTACCCCATTTCCCCCTCCCACTCTCCTCTCCTGCCCAGATCGCTCACTTCTACATCCTATGCTTATTTTGCTAACCCATCTAAGTGGGACTGAAGCATTCTTGCTGGGCCTTCCTTCTTGTCTACCTTCTTAGGGTCTGTGCTTTATATCATGGGTATTTTGTACTTTTTGGCTAATATCTATTTATTAGTGAATATATACCATGCATGTCTACTTGAATCTGGTTTACCTCACTCCAAATGATATTTTCTAGTTCCTATGCCTAAAAAATTCATGTGATCTTTGTTTTAATAGCTGAATTGTATTCCATTATATAAATGAACCACATTTTCCATATCCATTCTTTGGTTGGAGACATCTGGGTTCCTTGTGGTATTGATACAGAAAAAGACAGGTTGATCAATAGAACAGAAGTGAAGATCCAAAAATAAACCCACATATCTATGGACACTTGACTTTTTGACAAACAAAAATCTATACAGTGAAAAATAGAAAACATCTTTAATAAATGGTGGTAGTCTAACTGGAGGTCTACATGTAGAAGAATGCAATTTTTCATATTTATCACCCTGCACAAAAATCAAGTTCAAGTGGTTCAGGGACTTCAACATAAGACAGATACACTGACTCTAAAAGAAAAGAAAATGGGAAGTAGTCTTGGAAGCACTAACATAGGAGAAAAAATTTTAAGGAGAATAGCAATGGCTCAGACTTTAAGTTAAACAATTGATAAATGGAATTTCTTGAAACTGAAAATCCTTTGTAAGCCAAAGGACATTCTGAATAGGACAAAAAAGCAAAATACAGACTGGGAAATTTTTTCACCAAACCTACATCTGACAAAGGGCTAATATTCAATATATATATATATATATATATATATATATATATATATGTGTGTATATAAATATATATATATATATATATATATATATATATATATAACTAAAGAGGTTAGACTCCAAAAAAAATGTAATGTAATTTTAAAATGGGATACAGAGTTAACAGAATTCTCAAGAAAGAAATCTTGAATGGCCAAGAAGCAATTGGCCATTCAATGTTCATCATTGGTAATCATCAGGGAAATGTAAATCAAAAAGACCCTGAGATTCCACTCTACACCAGTCAAAATGGCTAAGGTCAAAACTCAAGGGACAGCCTATGGTGGCAAGAATGTGGAGAAGGTGGATCACTCCTCCATTGCTCATAGGATTGCAAACATGTACAACCACTCTGGAATTCAATCTGGTGGTTACTCAGAAAATTGGAAATAGTTCTACCTGAAGAGATTACATCTACCAAATCAAAATGACCAAAGTCAATAGAATACTTTGCCTTATGCTGGTGAAAATATGGAAAATATATTCATTATTAATGGGAATGCAGATTGGAATAGTCCTTATAGAAACCAGTAGGGAGGTTCCTCCAAAGGTTGAAATTATATCCACCTCAATATCTAGGTATACCATTATTGGGCATATACGCCAAGAAGCTTCATGTTATTACCTGTTCATCTGTGCTGATTGCTGATTTAGTCATAATAGCTAGAAATTAGAAAAAGCATCAATGTATATCAACTGAGGAAGGAAGAACAGTGTGGAATACTATTATTATTAAGATGCTAAAAGATGGAATCATTAAATTTGCAGGTAAATTGATGAAGATAGACATAATTATCCTGACTGAATTAACTCAGACCCCAAAAGACAAATATTGCATGTTTTCTTTTATAAGATGAAGTTTCAAATGGTGAAATCTTTATTATTTTGCTTATTATTTTTATTCCAAATGTATGATGTTCTGAAACACATATAAAATATTGATATAGTAATAAGATGAATAGTTTTGAGGGGTGAAAGGGAACAAGGTAAGAATAAATAGATGCCAATCAAAGGGATTAAATAAGTTATATGATGCAATGTGGAGGAATAAAATATATAGCACCAGGTGGTAATATACACACAACTTGTAACACAATGTGAAATCTCTCATTATACTGTAAAGTTGACTTCAAAGAAGAGTTTTGATATTTTACCTCCAGTTTAAACACAGGCACCATATTTAATAATATAAATAATCAAAAAAAAGAGACCCCATAAGGAAGACCTGGGAGCTGCCTCTGCACCTACTCCCACAACACCCAGAGGAAGCTTGATTCCCAAGTGCTCTGACACACTGAGGATCACAGAGGAAGCTTGACTCCCAGAAGATTCGACACACCCAGGATCACTGGAGCTCTGACACACCCAAGATCACAGATGAGGCCACAACTTCTGCTCCAACATCCAGTGTAACTGGCACCCCAAAAAGAACCAAGGAAACATGAACCCCCACCAAGCCTGAGGCACAGGTTCCTTCAGGCTTGCACCTATTCCTGGAGCAAACACAGGGCTCTGACTCCCCACCTATGTTCCCATCACACAAAATCTTGGAAACCCTAACATCTGTGTAAAGCAAGATTAAGATATAAAGTCCCATCTTATGAATATGATAGAAGAATTTAAGACAGATATAAATAACTCGCTTAAAGAAATACAGGAGAACACAGGTAAACAAGTAGAAACCCTCAAAAAAGAAACAAGTAAAGTTCTTAAAGAAATACAGGACAACACAATCAAAAAGGTAAAGGAATTGAACAAAACCATCCAGTATCTAAAAATGGAAGCAGAAACATTAAAGGAACCACAAAGGGAGACAACCCTGGAGATAGAAAATCTAGGGAAGAGATCAGGAGTCATAGACACAAGGATTAAAGAAACAATACAAGAAATAGAAGAGGGAATCTCAGGCATGAAAGATACCCTAGAAGACATTGACACAACAGTCAAAGATAGTGTAAAATCCAAAAAAGCTCCTAACTCAAAACATCCAGGAAATCAAAGACAGAGTGAAAAGACTGAACCTAAGAATAAGAGGTATAAAAAAACGGTGAAGATTCCCAACTCAAATGGCTAGTTTGAACAAACTTATAGAATAAACCTTCCCTAACCTAAAGAAACAGATGCCCATAAACATACAAGAAGCCTACAGAACACTAAACAGATGGGACCAGATAAGAAATTCCTTCTATCACATAATAATTAAAGCAGCAAATGCACAGAACAAAGAAAGAATATTGAAAGTGGTAAGGGACAAAGGTCAAGTAACATATAAAGGGAGACCCGTCAGAATTACACTAGACTTCTCAACAGACACTCTAAAAGCCAGAAGATCTTGGGCATATATACACTAAGAGAACAAAAATGTCAACCCATGGTACTATATCCAGCACAACTCTCAATTACCATAGAAGGAGAAACCATGATATTGCATGACACAACCAAATTTGAACAATATCTTTCTACCAATCCAGCACTAGAGACAATAGTAGAAGGAAAATTTCAACACAAGGAGGGAAAATACTCCCAAGAGAAAGCAAGAAACGAATCTTTTCACAAAAAACCCAAAAGAGAGAACCACACAAGCATAATTCCACCTCTAACAACAAAAATAACAGGAAGCAACAGTCATTACTTCTTAGTATCTCTGAATATCAATGAACTCAATTCCCCAATTAAAAAAACAACTAGACTAAAAGGCTGGATACATAAATAGGACACAGCATTTTGCAGCATGCAGGAAACACACCTCAGTGACAAAGACAAACACTTCCTCGAAGTAAAAGGCCTGAAATTTTTTTCCAGGGAAATAGTACCATAAACAATCTGAAATAGCAATTTTATTATCTGATAAAACAGCCTTTCATCCAAACGTTATCAAAAAAGTTGATGAAGGACTCCATACACATCAAAGGTAAAATCCACCAAGAGCAACTCTCAATTCCAAACATCTATGCCTCAAATCCAAGGTCAACCATATTTGTAAAAGAAACATTACTGAAGGTCAAAGCACACATTGAACCTCACACAATAATTGTAGGAGATATCAACACCCCACTCTCAGCAATGGAGAGATCAGGGAAACAGAAACCAAACAAAGACATAGTGAAACTAACAGAAGCTATGAACCAAATGGACTTAACAGATATCTATGGAAAAATTCACCCTGTAACAAAGAATATACCTTCTTTTCAGCACCTCACAATACCTTCTCCAAAATTGACCATGTAATCAGACACAAAACAAGCCTCAATCAATAAAAGAAGATTGAAGTAATCCAATGCATCCTATGAGATCAGCATGAACTAACGCTGGTCTTCAACAACAGCAAAAACAACAGAAAACCCACACATACATGGAAGCTGAAAAACTATCCACTCAATGATAACTTAGTCAAGAAAAAAATAAAGAAATTAAAGACTTTTTAGAATTTATTGAGAATTAAGGCACAACATACCCAAAGTAATGGGACACAGTGTTTCCATAAAGAAATTGGAGAGAGCATACAATAGCAGCTTGACAGCATACCTAAAAGGTCTAGAACAAAAAGAAGCAAATACACCCAAAGGAGGGGAAGGCAGGAAATAATCAAATTCCTGGCTGAAATAACCAAATAGAAACTGAAAGAACTATACAAAGAATCAGTATAACCAGGAGCTGGTTCCTTGAGAAAATCAACAAGATAGATAAATCCTTAGCCACACTAACCAGAGGGCACAGCGACAGAATTCAAATTAACAATATCATAAATGAAAATGGAGACATATGACAGAAACTGAAGAAATTAAAAAAAATAGCAGATCCTAGTATAAACCTATACTCAAAAAAACTGAAAAATCTAGATGAAATTGGTGATTTTCTAGACAGATAACATGTACAAAGTTAAATCAGTATTAGATAAACCATCTAAGCTGACCCATAACCCCCATGGCAATAGCAACAGTCATTAAAAGTCTCCCATCCAAGAAATCCACAGGACCAGATGTCTTTAGTGCAGAATTCTATCAAACCTTCAAAGAAGACCCAATGCTAATACTTCTCAAACTATTTCTTAAAATAGAAACAGAAGAAACACTACCCAATACATTCTATGAAGTCATAGTTACACTGGTACCTAAACTACAAAAAGGCACAACAAAGAAATATAAATTCAAGCCATTTTCTCTCATGAATATTGATGCAAAAATACTCAGTAAAATTCTTGCAAATAGAATCCAAGAACACATTAAAATGATCATCCATCATGATCTAGTAGACTTCATCCCAGGGATGCATTGATGGGTTAGTATCCTTCAGTGTAATTCACTATGTAAACAAATTCAAAGAAAAAACCACATGATCAACTCATTAGATGCTGAGAAAGCATTTGACAAAATTCAACACCCCTTGATAATAAAAGTCTTGGAAAGATCAGGAATTCAAGGCCCATAACTAAACATAATAAAATCAATATACAGCAAACCAGTAGCCAACATATAAATAGAGAGAAACATGAAGCAATCACACTAAAAACAGGGGAAATACAAGGCTGCCCATTCTCCTGCTGTCTTTTCAATACAGTACTTGAAGCTCTAGACAGAGCAATTAGGGAACAAAAGGAGGTCAAAGGGATACATATTAGAAAAGAGGAAGTAAAGATACCACTATTTGCAGATGATATTTTAGTATGTATAAATGACACAAAAATCCACTACGGAAATTCTACAGCTGATAAATAACTTCAGCAAAGTGGCTGGATACAAAATTACCTCAAAGAAATCAGTAGCTTTTCTCTACTTAACGGATAAACAGGCTGAGAAAGAAATTACTGAAATAACACCCTTCACGGTAGTCACAAATAATATGAAATATCCTGGTGTAATGCTAACCAAGCAAGTGAAAGATCTGCACGACAAGAACTTCAAATCTCTGAAGAAAGAAATTGAAGAAGACCTCAGAAGACCTCTCCCATCCTCATGGAGAGAAGTATTAACATATTAAAAATGTACATCTTATCAAAAGCAATCTACAGATTCAATACAATCTCATCAAATTCCAACTCAATTTTTCACAAAGCTAGAAAGAATAATTCTCAAATTTATCTGGAATAACAAAAAGCACTGGGAAATCAAAAACAATCTCAATAATAAAAGAACTATTGTGGGAATCACCATTCCTCACCTCAAGCTATACTACAGAGCAATCATGACAAAATTCACATGGTATTGGTAAAGAGATGGGTAGATGAGTAGAATAGAATTGAAGACCCAGAATCACTTCTTGGTCACTTGTTCTTTGACAAAGGAGCCAAAACCATCCAGTGGAAAAAATATAGCATTTTCAACAAATGCTGGTAGTTCAACTGATAGTCACCATGTAGAAGAATGCAAAATGACACATTCTTATCTCCTTATACAGAGCTCAAGTCCAAGTTGATCAAGGACCTCCACATAAAACCAGATATGATGAACCTAATAGAAGAGAAAGTAGGAAAGAACTTCAAACACATGGACACAGGAGAAAATTTCCAGAACAGAACAGAACACCAATGGCTTTTTCTCTAAGATCAAGAATTGAGAAATGGGATCATAAAATTGAAAAGCTTCTGTAAGGTGAAGGACACTGTCCATAAGACAAGAAGACAATATGCAGATTGAAAAAAGATCTTTACCAACCCTACATGTGATAGAGGACTAACATCCAAAATATACAAAGAACTCAAGAAGTTTGACTCCAGAGAAACAAATAACCCTTTTAAAAATGGGGTACAGAGCTAGACAGAGAATTCTCAATTGAGGAACCTCGAATGTCTGAGAAGCACTATTGCTAGTATTGCCTTCCCAGTAGTTATTCCAAAGTTATTCAACATCCTTAGTCATTATGGAAATGCAAATCAAAACAACCCTGAAATTCCACCTCACACCAGTCAGAATGGCTAAGATCAAAAACTCAGGTGACAGCAGATGCTGTTGAGGATGCGGAGAAAGAGGAACACTCCTCTATTGTTGGTGGGATTTCAGACTGGTACAACCACTCTGGAAATCAGTCTGGAGGCTCCTCAGAAAATTTGATATTGTAATACTTGCGAACCAAGCTATACCACTCCTGAGCATATACTCAAAGATTTTCCAGCACATAGCAAGGACACATGCTCTACTATGTTCATATCAGCCTTATTTATAATAGCCCAAAGCTGGAATCAATCCAGGTATCCCTCAAAAGAGGAATGGTACAGAAAATGTGGTACATTTACACAATGGAGTACTGCTCAGCTATTAAGAACAATGACTTCTTTAAATTTGCAGGCAAGTGGATGGAACTTGAAAATATCATCCTGAATTAGGTAACACAGTCACAGAAGAACACACTGATAAGTGAATATTAGCCAAAAAGAGGCTCGAAATATTCATAGACCATATGAAACCCAAGAAGAAAGAAGAGCACACCAAAGTGTGGATTCTATAGTCCTAATCAGAAGGGAGGAGAAAATAATCTCTGGGAAATAGAGGGAGAGATGGAAGTAGAGTGAGGGAGCGAGGAGCGGGAGGGAAAATTTGGCCAGTTCAGATATGGAAAGGGATGGCATAGAAGTATAGAAGGTCAGGAATTTGAAAGTAGATATGTAGTAGTTTTGGAGGGAGAACTTGTTGTAGCCACTAGAAAATCCCAGATGCTAGGAACCCAAGAGGTTTCCAGGACCCAACAGGGGCGACATCAGCCAAAATATCCAACAAAGTGGAGCTAGAGCCTGTAGAGATCATATCCAGTGGATAGGCATGGCCCCTGTTTGAGGCATGCGACCACCCACGCACATCAAAAAATATTTATCCAGAACTTCTCCTGTCAAGAGGAAATTCAATGACAAGAAGTAGAACAGAAACTGAAGGAGAGGTCATCCAGAGACTGCCCCACCTAGGGATCCATCCCATCTGCTGACACCAATTCCAGAGAATATTGCTGATGCCAAGAAGTTCTTACTGACAGTATCCAGGTATAGCTGTCCCCTAATGCCAGAGCTGGACCAATACAGATGCAGATGCGCACAGTCAACCATTGGAATGAGTACAGTGACCCTAATGGAAGAGTCAGAGAAAGGAATGAAGGAGCTGAAGGTGTTTGCAACCCCATAGGAAGAACAACAGTGTCAACAAACCAGACTCCCCAGCTCCCAGGAACTAAACCACCAACTAACGAGTACACATGGAGGGACCCATGGCTTCAGCTACATATGTAGCACAGGATTGTCTTATCTGGTATCACTGGGAGAGGGGTCTTTTTGTCCTGTGGAGGCTCCATGATTCAGGTTAGGGGAATGCTAGGGCACTGAGGTGGGAGTTGGTGAGAGGTTGAGGAAGCACTCTCATAGATGCAGGGTGAGAGAGGAGGTGACAGGGGGTTTGTGGTGGGGGAAACTGTGAGGGAGGATAACATTTGAATGTAAATAATAAAATATGCAATAAGAAATGAAAAAACTGAGGAGAGAAGTGAATGTATACAAACTATATTTTTCTTTATCCTTTTCTTTGAAACAAATTTCATTTTGTAGTCCAAGCTCATATCATAGACTGGCCTCAATATCATTATCCTTTTGCTCTGCCTCCCAGGTACTTAGATTAAAGGCAAGTGAAGTTCCATTTGATTCAGTGTTAAGAAGTCTATTTTTTGATCAAACATATTTTGTAGTAGTTTGACAAGGATCAAAAGGGCAAAACTAACTAAAATATGAAAAACTCTTTGAAAAAAAACATTACAATAGAAGACTCAAAACCCAGTAAATGATGCTCAAAATCATGTGGCAATAGCTATGACCAAAAGAAAACACAACTGAGTTCTATAACCCATAAGATAAAGGATAAAGCTTAATAATCCAAGAATCCTAAATGTAATAGCATATGCAAAATTAAAACAACTCTTTTTAAAAGTTTATTTATTTATTTGTGACTGGAAAATCATTGCCTCCCAGTGACTCCCCAGTTCCTTATCTCATTCCTCCTCCCCCTTGCTTCCAAGAGAGTGTCCCCCCCAACCAGACTTCCTATAAGACCATGAAAGGCACCCTGTTTCCTGGTAGAGGATGTTTGAAACACTAGTAATCCTGAAATGGATGGTATGTGTGTTGCCTGACTCCTAAGAAACCAGGCCTATCACTAGCCCACAGACATTCATAGATTTGTGGCCATCAGTCATGTAAGGGCAATGCCTCAAGTCCCTCCAGAGGTAGAGAACATGTTCTGTGGTCACATAGGCTCAAGACAGCTCTCATTATAGTGAGGTACCTAAAGGCCTGGAAGGTTAGCTAATCATCTTTCCTTCCCAGACACTCCTCCCTGCAAAAAGTATTTAATTTCACGCCCACCCTAAGAAGTGAGGTATAGTTTTACTCATCCACTCTCTGCCATGACAATAAATGCCTTAAAACCACAGATTGTCTCTTTTTACAGGAATCTGCAGTGGGGAGCAACAGAGAAGGCCTTTGCCTATAGAGCTACAGTCTAATCTCCTGAGGAAACCATCCTGCACTCCCAGTCACCTCCACCATCAAGCCTACAGCCCAACACTGTAAAGTCAAAGACTATCCCCCATGGGACCAGTCAGAGCTCTCCCCCAACCACCCCTGTCTTTCCTCCTGGCCCGGGCTAGATCCAGCCCTGAGAGCTTCCACTCCATTCTCAGCTCTTCCATGGCTCCCAGCAGGACCTAGATGCACAAGAGCCTGAGAACCAGAAGACCTCCTTTCAGGCCTGGGGAATCCCAAGCCAGCTCAGGCTGTGTTCAGTGCCTTAGACTGCGCTTCCCCACCCCCTCAAGTGTCCCGTGACTTCCCACAGCCTGACACCCGCCAGTCACGTGGTGTGGGTTAAATGTGGTCAACTTCCTGCTTCCTACCTCCCCGAGCGGCCTGAGCCCTGTGGTGGGGTAAACAGGGGACCCCACAGTAACCCTACAACCCCCCTTCCTTGGGGCCTCAAGTCTTTCGAAGATTAAGTGCATCTTCTTCCACTGAGGATGACCTCAGCTACATCTGTGCCCAGAGCCTAGGACCAAGACCCTGTATGCTCCTGGTTGGTGACTAAGTCTCTGGGAGTTCCGTGGGTTCTGGGATAGTTAAGACTGTTAGCTCTCTCTTTCAGCTTCTTTAATCATTCTCCTAATTCAACCATAATGTCCCTGACTTCATTGACCCAACAATGGTTGGGTGTAAGTATCTTCCTCTGTCTCACTCAGATGCCGGTAGGGCCTCTCCAAGGACAGCCATGCCAAGTTTCTGTCCTGAGTCACATCATAGCATCAGTAATAGTGTCTGACCTTTGTGTCTCCCCCATGAGATGGATGCCAAGTTGGACGGGTCACTGGGCTGCCTTTCCTTCAGTCTCTTCTCAATTTTTGTCCCTGTAATTCTTTTAGACAGGAACAATTCTGGGTCAGGGATTTTCTCTGTGGGTCGTTCCACTTGAGGCCCTGTCTATCTACTGAAGGTACAATCTTCGAGTTACCTTTCTCCACTGTTGGGCATTTGGCTAAAGTCACTTCCAATGATTCATGAGAGTGTCTCACCTCCCGGGTCTCTGGTACTTTCTATAGGGTCCACCACCTCCCAGTCTATGAGGCTGCTTATTTCTATTCATTCTCTTAGCTCTCTGGGCTTCTCTCCTGTCCCCTACCCTCATACCTGATCCTATTCCCCTTTTCTCCTGTCCTCTCCTCTCCCACCCAGGTCCCTACCTCTCTCCGCCTCCCGTGTGATTATTTCCGTCCCCTTCTAAGTGTGATTGAAGCCTCTTCACTTGGCTATTTCTGCTTGTTAATCTTTTTATGGTGTGCCAGTTGTATCCTAGGTATTCATTCTTACATTTTGGCTAATATCCACTTATCAGTGAATACATACCATGCATGTCCCTTTGGGTCTGAGTTACCTCACTCAGGATGTTATTTTCTAGTTCCATCCATTTGCCTGCAAAATTCATGATATCCTCATTCTTAATAGCCAAATAGTATTCCATTGTGTAAATAAATCACATTTTCTGTATCCATTCTTCAGTTGAGGACATCTAAGTTGTTTCGAGCCTCTAGCTGTTACAAATAAGGCTGCTATGAACATAGTGGAGCATGTGACCTTGTGGCATGGTGGGACATCTTTTGGGTATATGCCCAAGAGTGCTATAGCTGGATCTTCAGGTAGATCTATTTCCAATTTTCTAAAGAACCAACATTGATTTCTGGAGTGGTTGTGTCAGTTTGCAATCCCACCAGCAATAGGGAAATGTTCCTCTTTTTTTTTCCACATCCTGGACAGCGTGTCCTGTCACTTGAGTTTTTGATCCTAGCCATTCTGACTGGTGTGAGGTTGAATTTCAAGATCATTTTGATTTTCATTTCTCTGATGACTACAGATGTTGAACATTTCTTTAAATGCTTCTCAGTCATTAGTTATCCTTCTGTTGTGAATTCTCTATTTAATTCTGTTCCCTATTTTTATTTATTTATTTATTTTTATTAACTTGAGTATTTCTTATATACATTTCTAGTGTTATTCCCTATCCCGGTTTCCGGGCAAACATCCCCCTCCCCCCAATGCTGCCCTCCCCCCAACAATCTAGTTCATTGGGGGTTCAGTCTTTGCAGGACCCAGGGCTTCCCCTTCCACTGGTGATCTTACTAGGATATTCATTGCTACCTATGAGGTCAGAGTCCAGGGTCAGTCCATGTATAGTCTTTAGGTAGTGGCTTAGTCCCTGGAAGCTCTGGTTGCTTGGCATTGTTGTACATATGGGGTCTCGAGCCCCTTCAAGCTCTTCCAGTTCTTTCTCTGATTCCTTCAACGGGGGTCCTATTTTCAGTTCAGTTGTTTGCTGCTGGCATTCACCTCTGTGTTTGCTGTATTCTGGCTGTGTCTCTCAGGAGCGATCTACATCTGGCTCCTGTCTGCCTGCACTTCATTGCTTCATCCATCTTGTCTAATTGGATGGCTGTATATGTATGGGCCACATGTGGGGCAGGCTCTGAATGGGTGTTCCTTCTGTGTCTGTTTTAATCTTTGCCTCTCTATTCCCTGCCAAGGGTATTCTTGTTCCCCTTTTAAAGAAGGAGTGAAGCATTCACATTTTGATCATCCGTCTAGAGTTTCATTTGTTCAAGGCATCTAGAGTAATTCAAGCATTTGGACTAATAGCCACTTATCAATGAGTGCATACCATGTGTGTTTTTCTGTGATTGGGTTACCTCACTCAGGATGATATTTTCCAGTTCCAACCATTTGCCTACGAATTTCATAGTCATTGTTTTTGATAGCTGAGTAATATTCCATTGTGTAGATGTACCACATTTTCTGTATCCATTCCTCTGTTGAAGGGCATCTGGGTTCTTTCCAGTTTCTGGCTATTATAAATAAGGCTGCGATGAACATAGTGGAGCACGCGTCTTTTTTATATGTTGGGGCATCTTTTGGGTATATGCCCAAGAGAGGTATAGTTGTATCCTCAGGCAGTTCAATGTCCAATTTTCTGAGGAACCTCCAGACTGATTTCCAGAATGGTTGTACCAGTCTGCAATCCCACCAACAATGGAGGAGTGTTCCTCTTTCTCCACATCCTCGCCAGCATCTGCTGTCACCTGAGTTTTTGATCTTAGCCATTCTCACTGGTGTGAGGTGAAAGCTCAGGGTTGTTTTGATTTGCATTTCCCTTATGACTAAAGATGTTGAACATTTCTTTAGGTGTTTCTCAGCCATTCGGCATTCCTCAGCTGTGAATTCTTTGTTTAGCACTGAACCCCATTTTTTAATAGGGTTATTTGTCTCCCTGCGGTCTAACTTCTTGAGTTCTTTGTATGTTTTGGATATAAGGCCTCTATCTGTTGTAGGATTGGTAAAGATCTTTTCCCAATCTGTTGGTTGCCGTTTTGTCCCAACCACAGTGTCCTTTGCCTTACAGAAGCTTTGCAGTTTTATGAGATCCCATTTGTGGATCCTTGATCTTAGAGCATAAGCCATTGGTGTTTTGTTCAGGAAATTTTTTCCAGTGCCCATGTGTTCTAGATGCTGCTCTAGTTTTTCCTCTATTAGTTTGAGTGTATCTGGTTTGATGTGGAGGTCCTGTATCCACTTGGACTTAAGCTTTGTACAGGGTGCTAAGCATGGATCGATCTGCATTCTTCTACATGTTGACCTCCAGTTGAACCAGCACCATTTGCTGAAAATGCTATCTTTTTTCCATTGGATGTTTTTGGCTCCCTTGTCAAAAATCAAGTGACAATAATTATGTGGGTTTAGTTCTGGGTCTTCAGTTCTATTCCACTGGTCTATCTGCCTGTCTCTGTCCCAGTATCATCCAGATTTTATCACTATTTCTCTGTAATACTGCATGAGCTCAGGGATAGTGATTCCCAGCCGGAAGTCCTTTTATTGTTGAGGATAGTTTTAGCTATCCTGGGTTTTTTGTTATTCCAGATGAATTTGCAAATTGTTCTGTCTAACTCTTTGAAGAATTGGATTGGTATTTTGATGGGGATTGCATTGAATCTGTAGATCGCTTTCGGTAAAATGGCCATTTTTACTATATTAATCCTGCCAATCCATGAGCATGGGAGATCTTTCCATCTTCTGAGGTCTTCTTCAATTTCTTTCTTCAGAGTCTTGAAGTTCTTTTTGTACAGATCTTTTACTTGCTTGGTTAAAATCATACCGAGGTACTTTATATTATTTGGGTCTATTATGAAGGGTGTCGTTTCCCAAATTTCTTTCTTGGCTTTTTTCTCTTTTGTGTAGAGGAAGGCTACTGATTTATTTGAGTTAATTTTATACCCAGCCACTTTGCTGAAGTTGTTTATCAGCTTAAGTAGTTCTCTGGTGGAACTTTTGGGATCACTTAAATATACTATCATATCATCAGCAAATAGTGATATTTTGACTTCTTCTTTTCCAATCTGTATCCCCTTGACTTCCTTTTGTTGTCTGATTGCTCTGGCTAGAACTTCAAGAACTATATTTAATAAGTAGGGAGAGAGTGGGCAGCCTTGTCTAGTCCCTGATTTTAGTGGGATTGCTTCAAGTTTCTCTCCATTTAGTTTGATGTTAGCAACTGGTTTGCTGTATATGGCTTTTACTATGTTTAGGTATGGGCCTTGAATTCCTATTCTTTCCAGGACTTTTATCATGAAGGGGTGTTGAATTTTGTCCAATGCTTTCTCAGCATCTAATGAAATGATCATGTGGTTTTGTTCTTTCAGTTTGTTTATATAATGGATCATGTTGATGGTTTTCCGTATATTAAACCATCCCTGCATGCCTGGGATGAAGCCTACTAGATCATGGTGGATGATTGTTTTGATGTGCTGTTGGATTCGGTTTCCCAGGATTTTATTGAGTACTTTTGCGTCGATTCTCATAAGGGAAATTGGTCTGAAGTTCTCTTTCTTTGTTGGGTCTTTGATTTTATCTGATATTAGAATGGCAACTCCAGCTTGCTTCTTCCGACCATTTGCTTGGAAAGTTGTTTTCCAGCCTTTCACTCTGAGGTAGTGTCTGTCTTTGTCTCTGAGGTGTGTTTCCTGTAGGCAGCAGAATGCAGGGTCCTCGTTGCATATCCAGTTTGTTAATCTATGTCTTTTTATTGGGGAGTTGAGGGCATTGATGTTGAGAGATATTAAGGAATAGTGATTATTACTTCCTGTTATATTCATATTTGGATATGAGGTTATGTTTGTGTGCTTTCATTCTCTTTGTTTTGTTGCCAAGAAGATTAATTTCTTGCTTCATCTAGGGTATAGCTTGCCTCCTTATGTTGGGCTTTACCATGTATTATCCTTTGTAGTGCTGGATTTGTAGAAAGATATTGTGTAAATTTGGTTTTGTCATGGAATATCTTGGTTTCTCCATCTATGTTAATTGAGAGTTTTGCAGGATACAGTAATCTGGGCTAGCATTTGTGTTCTCTTAGGGTCTGTATGACATCTGTCCAGGATCTTCTGGCTTTCCTAGTTTCTGGAGAAAAGTCTGGTGTGATTCTGATAGGTCTGCCTTTATATGTTACTTAACCTTTTTCCCTTACTGCTTTTAATATTCTTTCTTTATTTTGTGCGTTTGGTGTTTTGACTATTATGGTACGGGAGGTGTTTCTTTTCTGGTCCAATCTATTTGGAGTTCTATAGGCTTCTTGTATGCCTATGGGTATCTCTTTTTTTAGGTTAGGGAAGTTTTCTTCTATGATTTTGTTGAAGATCTTTACTGGTCCTTTGAGCTGAGAGACTTCCCTCTCTTCTATACCTATTATCCTTAGGTTTGATCTTCTCATTGAGTCCTGGATTTCCTGTATGTTTTTGACCAGTAGCTTTTTCTGCTTTACATTATCTTTGACAGTTGAGTCAATGATTTCTATGGAATCTTCTGCTCCTGAGATTCTCTCTTCCATCTCTTGTATTCTGTTGGTTAAGCTTGTATCTACAGCTTCTTGTCTCTTCTTTTGGTTTTCTATATTCAGGGTTGTTTCCATGTGTTCTTTCTTGATTGCTTCTATTTCCATTTTTAATTCCTTCAACTGTTTGGTTGTGTTTTCCTGGAATTCTTTCAGGGATTTTTGTGACTCCTCTCTATGGGCTTCTACTTGTTTATTTATGTTTTCCTGGAATTTTTTCAGGGATATTTGTGTTCCTCTCTGTAGTCTTCTACTTGTTTATTAGTGTTTTCCTGTGTTTCTCTAAGGGATTTCTTCACGTCTTTCTTGAAGTCCTCCAGCATCATGATCAAATATGATTTTGAATCTAGATCTTGCTTTTCTGGTGTGTTTGGATATTCCGGTGTTTGTTTTGGTGGGAAAATTGGGCTCCACTGATGCCATGTAGTCTTGGTTTCTGTTGCTTGGGTTCCTGTGCTTGCCTCTCGCCATCAGATTATCTCTAGTGTTACTTTGTTCTGCTATTTCTGACAATGGCTAGATTGTCCTATAAGCCTGTGTGTCAGGAGTGCTATAGACCTGTTTTCCTGTTTTCTTTCAGCCAGTTTGGGAACAGAGTGTTGTGCTCTTGGGTGTGTAGTTTTTCCTATCTACAGGTCTTCAGCTGTTCCTGTGGGCCTGTGTCTGGAGTTCACCAGGCAGGTCACTTGCAGCAGAAAAGTTTGTCTTACCTGTGGTCCTGAGGCTCAAATTTGCTTGTGTGGTGTTGTTTACGAGATCTCCATGGTGGTAGCAACCAGGAAGATCTGCGCCACCCTTTCAGGGAGCTTCCATGCACCAGGGTTCCAGATGGTGTTTGGTGTTTTCCTCTGGCGTCAGAGATGTGTGCAGAGTGCAGTCTCTTCTGGTTTCCCAGGTGTGTCTGCCTCTCTGAAGCTTTAGCTCTCCCTCCCACGTGATTTGGGTGCAGAGAACTGTTTGTCAGGTAGGTCCCTTCAGGTTCTGGGGGTGACTCAGACGCAGCAGTCCTGCTGCTCCTGGGCCCTCCTATATGGGAACCCAGAGGCCGTATACAGTTTCCTCTTGGGCCAGGGTTGTGGGCAGGGGTCAGCAGTGTTGGTGGTCTCTTCTGCTCTGCAGCCTCAGGGGTGCCCACCTGACCAGGCGGTGAGGTCTTTCTCCCACGGGGTTTGGGTGCAGAGAGCTGCTGTGGGCCGGGATCCGCGGGTTTGGGACTCCTGGTAAACACCCTGTTCCCTATTTTTTAATTGGGTTATTTGGTTTTTGGAGGTTATGTTCTTGGCTTCTTTATATTTTGGATGTTAGCTCTTTATCTGATGTAGGGGTAGTAAATATTTTTCCCAATCTGTAGGTTGCAGATTTGTCCTACTGACTATGTTCTTTGCCATTCAAAAGCTTTTCAGTATTAAGAAGTCCCATTTATCTTATTGGTCTTAGAGACTGAGTCATAGGTGTTATGTTCAGGAAATTTCCCCCTGTGCCAATGAGAATGAATCTCTTTCCCACTTTATCTTCCATTAGATCCAGGTTGCAGCATTTGAGTGGTTATTGGTCAGGTGCTAAAGAACTCAGTTATTTTTTAAATTTTGATTGCTTTGATGAAAAACCAAAGCAGCAAAACTGAAAAGGCACATGTGTAGCTAGGATTAAAGGTGATATTCAAGCAAAGCAAATAAACAAACATCGCCAATAACAACAACAAACTACCAGTACATAACTTTTGGCCATGTAGACAAAACTCTTGTTTATTCACTTCTATTGTGTATCACGGGAGATGGAAGCCATAGCTTTAGGGATTCATGTTCACAAGAAAAAAAGTTAACTTGTTTGCTGAGAGGTGGCAGGGGTTACAAGTAAATATCATGAAACAGTTACAGCTCCAGAACTCTTACTATCTTGCTTTGAGCTTGGGAAGTTCAGGCAGGCTGAGCTCCATTTAAAAATATAATTGTTCACCCACAGAGATCTCTCAGACAGTGAGCCACTAACCAGGCAGCATACACCAGCTGATATGAGGCCATGACACATATACAGCAGAGGACTGCCAGGTCTGGCCTCAGTGAAAGAAGATGCACCTAACCCTACAAAGACTTGGGGCCCCAGGGAGTGGGGCAAGCTGGTGGGATAGAGGTAGGGGGATGGGACATCCTCTTGGAGACTGGGTGGGGGAGGAGGTATGGGATGGGGAACAATGGTGTGGGGGCAAACCAGGAGGGGGATGAAGTTTGGACTATAAAAACAGATTGAAGAATGAAAATAAATACATTAAAAAAACCAAAATATAATTTTTATAACCCCCCCTCCCCTGGTTCTGTCAGGGAACCATGGATCATGTTTTCAGTGTCAGAGGTTCAGTTCACAAAGGCATCTTATGTCTGGTTAGAGGACAAAATTAGTACAATGAAAATGGATGTAAGAGAATTCTCAGTGTATTTTAAGAGTTATCATATAACCCTACTGCTAGGCATATGCACAAAGGACTCAACTGGCTCCACAGATACTTGCCAGTCTATTCAAAACATATAAATAGGAAAAAACTAATGTTCTACAATTGATGAATGCTTAATGAAAAAATGCATAGCACGGGGTACTATTTAGCTGTAAAGAAAAATAAAATCATGAAAATTTAAAGTAAATGGCTGAAATCTATAAAGTTCATATTGAAATAACCCATACCCAGGAAGATAAATATCACATGTTCTCTTCAATCTGTTGTTCTTAGCTCCAGATCTTCAAGTGTCACTGTATAACCTGGAAAGTAAAAGGGAGCCATAGCTAGAGGAGGTGCACTAAATAGAAGAGAGAATAAAAAGGTGTAAATGATTTGACAGGAAAGGGGGTAACGGGTGGCTTTAATTAGGAAGGGACATTGAAACAATTACAAAAGAAGGATATCTGAAAATGTATATGGCACCATACAATATACCTAAATAAATTCCATGCACATGTAGTGCATATAACTCGCTGTATACATATAGAAACACAAATATAAATACCTAAATATTGTTTAGATAAAAATTTACCACCCTATCTGACAATGCTTCCCCTGAGATCCACAAATTATCTAATGAAAATCCCAATACCAGGAGTGAGATTCCTACCTTTGAGTTGTTGTCCAGGATTGTTCAAATACTCCTAAAGTATTATTGATTATTCCTGGTGTCCTTGTTTATTTTTTTTATTAACTTGAGTATTTCTTATTTACATTTCAAGTGTTATTCCCTTTCCCGGTTTCCGGGCCAACATCTCCCTAACCCTTCCCTCTCCCCTTCTTTATGGGTGTTCCCCTCCCCATCCTCCCCCCATTGCAGCCCTCCCCTAAACAATCACGTTCACTGGGGGTTCAGTCTTAGCAGGACCAAGGGCTTCCCCTTCCAATGGTGATCTTACTAGGATATTCATTGCTACCTATGAGGTCAGAGTCCAGGGTCAGTCCATGTATAGTCTTTAGGTAGTGGCTTAGTCCCTGGAAGCTCTGGTTGCTTGGCATTGTTGTTCATAAGGGGTCTCGAGCCCTTCAAGCTCTTCCAGTTCTTTCTCCTTGTCTCTTCCTTTGGTTTTCTATATCCAGGGTTGTTTCCATGTGTTCTTTCTTGATTGCTTCGATTTCCATTTTTAATTCCTTTAACTGTTTGTGTTTTCCTGGAATTCTTTCAGGGATTTTTGTGATTCCTCTCAGTAGTCTTCTACTTGTTTATTTATGTTTTCCTGCATTTCTCTAAGGGAGTTCTTCATGTCTTACTTGAAGTCCTCCAGCATCATGATCAAATATGATTTTGAATCTAGATCTTGCTTTTCTGGTATGTTTGGATATTCCGTGTTTGTTTTGGTGGGAGAATTGGGCTCCACTGATGCCATGTAGTCTTGGTTTCTGTTGCTTGGGTTCCTGCGCTTGCCTCTTGTCATCAGATTATCTCTAGTGTTACTTTGTTCTGCTATTTCTGACAGTGGCTAGACTGTCCTATAAGCCTGTGTGTCAGGAGTGCTGTAGACCCGTGTTCCTGTTTTCTTTCAGCCAGTTATGGGAACAGAGTGTTCTGCTTTCAGGCGTGTAGTTTTACTATCTACAGGTCTTCAGCTGTTCCTGTGGGCCTGTGCCCTGAGTTCACCAGGCAGGTCGCTTGGAGCAGAAGAGTTGGTCTTACTTGTGGTCCCGAGGCTCAAGTTTGCTCGAGGGGTGTTGCTTATGAGCTTTCTGTGGGGGAATCAACCAGGAGGACCTGCGCCTCCCTTTCTGGCAGCCCCCGTGCACCAGGGTCCCAGATGGCATTTGGTGTTTTCCTCTGGAGTCAGAAATGTGGGCAGAGTGTAGTCTCTTCTGGTTTCCCAGGCGTGTCTGCCTCTCTGAAGGTTTAGCTCTCCCTCCCACGGGATTTGGGTGCTGAGAGCTGTTTATCTGGTCGGTCCCTTCAGGTTCCAGTGATGTCTCAGATGCAGGGGACCTGCTGCTCCTGTGCCCTTATCTACGGGAACCCAGAGGCCATATACAGTTTCCTCTTGGGCCAGGGATGTGGGCAGGGGTGGGCAGTGTTGGTGGTCTCCTCTGCTCTGCAGTCTCAGGAGTGCCCACCTGTCCCAGTGGTGAGCTCTCGCTCCCACGGAGTTTGGGAGCAGTGAGCATGGGGGCAGGGATCTGCGAGGTTGGGAATCCCGCTAAAAACCATAAGTGTCTGGTCCTAGAGGAATTTTGCCTCTGTGTGTCCTGAGGCCACCAGTCAGGTCGCTTGTAGCAGAAAAGTTGGTCTTACTTGTGGTCCGGAGGCTTAAGTTTGATCGTGGGGTGTTGCTTATGAGCTCTCCTCGAGGGCAGCAAGGAGGAGGACCTGCACCGCCCTTTCCGGGAGCCCCCGTGCACCAGAGTCCCAGATGGCGTTTGGTGTGTTCCTCTGGAGTCAGAAATGTGGGCAGAGTGTAGTCTCTTCTGGTTTCCCAGGCATGTCTGCCTCTCTGAAGGTTTAGCTCTCCCTCCCACGGGATTTGGGTGCAGAGAGACGGTGTCCTTGTTTATATCACAGAGGTAGATTCTAAGTCCTTTTTGTTGGAGATACCATGAACTTCAGAAGGATGACTGACGAGATCTGATTTGTATCTGACCTGAAAACCCCCTCTCTGAAGTGTATCTTTCATGCACTGAACAGTACCATGAAAGCTTCTAGGGAAAAATTCCAACAATAGTCCTGCCCAGTTATGAACCACAATGTCAATAATCAGCATGACACACTAAACCTAAGTGTACAAAGTATACTATAATGGCACACGTACCTTTGGAGTAACTATCAATTCTGTAATTAGACTTAGAGCCCACTCAGCTGGAGTGGAACTTTGTCTAGTTCTGTAAACCTCATCAAATACCTGGGGCTAGAAAAATCATTGAAGAGAACCTATATCTATCAGTTTACCACATCCACTTAATTCCTAACTACATTGTAAACATTTATGCTTCTACTCTGAAATAAGTATATTTCTCATCCCATGTCAATGAAGTGTCTCATTGCAACACAGATCATTACGGAAAACTTACAGAAAACCACAACAATAAAAATGCAACGAACAAGAGATAGTGTGCTTTCCAGTCTCATCAGATATACCTAGAACTATTCCTGTCCCTATGGCACAGGAGTCATTGCAGAATAGGGCATAAAGATTATCAGAGTGAAAGGAAGAGAAAGTTTTCTGTGAGTTTGTGTTACCTGTAAATGGTAGAGAGGTTATACTCTGGAATTCTCATCAAGGCTGCCCAAGTCTAAGCAAGGCTGACACTCATGCACATTGAAAGATAAATGCTTGAAGGGTCCAAACCTCAGACAAAGAACTATGGGCAAATAGGGAATGCTGAGAATGGGAGAAAAGACCTTTCTCAAGAATGAACCTCAACACCCAAACTGGTTATAAAATACTAGGTGGTTAATTCTGAGATGATATATGAACAAGGAAGATTTTATGTACTGATGGAAGATACAGTGCCCCCAAGAAAAGATTTCATATCACTAACTCAAACCTCCAGTGACAATTGGTTCCATTTTGTTGAGTCATTGGCCAAAGAAATCCTGTCCTATGGGCTCCTCCAAACGCCAAAGGCTAATTCCAAGGCTATTGATTACTGACTACAACTTGAGTGTAAGGCCCTCTTGCTAAACACACCAATAATTATAGCATAAAAATGAAGAAATATCTCCACTGCCTAACTAGAAGTATACCCCGATTGAGTATCATTCACAGTAATTGAGAATCCTTTAAACGCTCCTGAAAGAAAAAAGTCATCACGATTATTACTCAGCTCCAAACTACAACTTATAACAGTGACCTGCCTGTCTTGTAGCTATCTATGCTAGTGCAACAGTGGCACAAGCATTATAGAAGAAATCAATTACGTTTTACAATTTGGATTTCATGCTGACTCTGTGAAAATGGACCCATACCTGATACTGCTATAATGGCCAGGAACCTGAGACTAGATAGGTCATCAGCCCTAAGGGAAAAACAATTACTATTGTTCTCCTAAAGGAACATAGCAATAAAATTACTCCTCATGATATACCACTATTAAGACACATATCAGGACAATGTGGAGAGACATTTTAGAGCACTCAGTCCTAAATGAAATGTCTTTATCAAATTCTTGCACCAAAGCCCCAGGGATCTGTGCAGAAGTGGAGGAGAAAAATTTTAAAAGTGATGTTTGCCAAGGAAACAGTATCTTTCAGACACAACATGTTGACACAAATAGAAAATCATGCAGTTTATACAGAAGACCTGCACAGGTTCAAACTAGACAACACATCAGTCAGAAGACAGGTAAATAAACACAAATTCCCACCACTAACAAAGAATGCATTTGCAACTAATAAATACTGGGAAAGGAAAAATCTGTTTTCGCCAACTGGTTGTCACTGGATTTATCAACTATATTCCAGGGTAGTCCCCTAAACCAGGAATAGCTGGCCAACACAAAATAGACTCCATGTTCGCGGTGTGTGTGTGTGTGTGTGTGTGTGTGTGTGTGTGTGTGTGTGTGTGTATGTGTGTGTGTGTCTGTGTGTGTGTGAGTGTGTCTGTTGTGTGTGTATGTGTGTGTGAGTGTGTGTGTGTATGTGTGTGTGTGAGTGTGTGTGTGTGTGTGTGTGTGTGTGTGTGTGTAATTTTTGCCTTATTGGTTGTTTGCTTTTCTCTTTTCTTTTTTTCTTCATTTGTTGTTTCTGGGACAAGGCATGAAGTGTGTGGCTAGGGAGATGGGGGCGTGATCTTGATGATGTAGGCAGAGGAGAAATAATATGATCAAAATGAACTGATGGAGTCCTGGACCTAGCCTAGAGAGTAGGGTCAGAAACAAGTAGTCCATTTCTGTTCACATAGAGGGAATACTGGTGCCTTGGAACCCTGTCAGTCACACCTTTGAAAATTAGCGCCCCTGGATAGTACCTGTTCCAGAACTCCTTCTGGGGGCTCAGTTGTGTGAGTATAGGGGATGAGGGTTGGGGCGTCATCCTAGAAAGTCCTTTACACAACAAATAGAGGGCGCTAGAGCTTGGCATTTTCCAAAGCTCTGGCCTGGCACTCCTGGGACCATTTATAGTTTTCACTTTTTCTTGAGTTCTGTGTCCTTCTCCAGGTAAGTGGGGGATTTTGTTTTGTTTTGTTTTGTTTTGTTTTGTTTTGTGAAGGGACTAGGACCTAGTTTCAAGGCAAGGGTTGTGGCTTTGAAATGTCAAGGGGTGTGGCCTAATGGAAGAGATTTTTATTCTACCACAGTAATGCGGGGCAATCAATCCAACCATTTGAAAGGCAGCATGGAGCAGCTTAAGTGACATTTTCTGTTGGTGTAAGTGTCCAGGTTCTAATATAATAATACTGTGGTTTTTGTGAGTGAAGCGAGACATCAGTTCTGGGAGAGGCTGCTGTGGGGATCCTGAGGAAGAAGTCAATGCTAGAGGGATGCCTAGACCATTAAACAGGGTTAGGGAGTGGGTAGAACTGTCAGTGACTGTCTTGACTCCTACTGGATGCCTACTGCTATTGTGTCGATATCAGAATGGTGAGGTTTTTCCTGAGTTGGGGAAGATGCTAGTCAGTAAATAAGTTCTGAACTCTTTGTCTTTTCAATGTGAAAATGTGCTGGGGAGCCACGAGAATCACTCAACCATAGAAATAGTTGGCAACACTAGAGGCCCAGTGTCCCAGACTGTTAAAACAGTGAGTAGGAAGTGACCTTCAATACCATTCTAGCTTTTCAGTGTCATTGTGGATGTCTGAGGATCAAGAGGCTTTTTAGGTGTGAGGCCTCAGGCCACTGGGGGAAGATTTTATAGCTTTGGGAAATATAAAAGGCAGCAGTGGTGCATGTGTGTGTGTGTGTGTGTGTGTGTGTGTGTGTGTGTGTGTGTGTGTGTGTTTGTTTTTGTTTGTGTGTGTGTGTATGTGTGAGTGTGTGTGTATGTGCTCTAAATGAAAAATGAGAGGACACTAGCTAATAATTGGAAACCTTTCTCTGAACAGATATAAGAAGGTGCTACTCCCATCTTCCCTAGCTGTCTCTTCCTAGGAGCAGACTGAAAAAGTAGCCTGAAGGAGGTGAGGTGTTTTGTTTGTTCTCTCTCTCTCTCTCTCTCTCTCTCTCTCTCTCTCTCTCTCTCTCTCTGTGTGTGTGTGTGTGTGTGTGTGTTTTGTGAGGGGAATAGACTCAAGTCATCAGGGGTAAAGTCCTATACCTAAGACAGAGGTCACTGTGGGAGTAGCCTTTGCCTACACAGGAGTGCTTAGGGAAGGGGTCAGTCTTACTTGCTCAGAAAGTTATCCCCTGGAGGCTCTTGGTCTATTCCTGCTTTAAAATATCTGTTTTTATGAATTCTAAATCAGAATTCAAGGGAAGGGAAGCATTTTTAAATTATGGCTTAGATTTCAGGTATGTGTGGCTGATGGCCAACCTTGGCAAATACCTTGAGGGATCGCAGTGAGGATAACAAGGAAAATTTGAAAGCCTTTCCTTTCCTTGTATTTAGATATGTCCCTACATTTCCTGCTCATCTCCCTGGTATATTCCAGTCTGGTTGATTGGTAAGTGGTTTCCAAGGCTTCATCATGGGAGGCATAAGGACCTGATGTGTGGTAAGCTCAGGAGTAGCCTGAGGGAAGAGTTCTTACCCTCTCATCTGTACTTAGAGACAAGGCTTGACCATAATCCTAGAATATTATCTCTGGTAGGCTCTGGGCAAGTTGAGTGGTATGTAGGTGTAGGTTTTGGATTCATTCATGGATGGCTGAAGAAAGTAAGGACTTGGGGGAAGGGCTTAGGCTGTGGTCATCTGGAGGAAGCATTCCATCCTTGAAGGAGAGCCCTGTCACAGAAGTATATGCTTTTCACTACTCCAGAATGGGTCTCGCAGATTCACTTACCCAGACAGCTATATTGGGAAGCTCTATAGTATATTTCCTTACAATACATGCTGACAATACAAAAGATGTAAGGCGTTAAGGGAGGAATATAGATTCTAGTCCTCAAATCAAAGAGATTCTTTGTCTGGGGGAGAGAATACTCACAGGAGAGAAAAAGAAAAAGAGAAAAAGAAATACAAAGCAAAACAAAATAACGGGGACCTAAGTCTTGTGACGTTTATATAAAAACCATCACTGTCCTCAAGCTCCTGGAAATAGAGGAATCAAAGTCTATCTTCTCACATTTAGCTTGTTCTCCTCAGGATGGGGAGGGGTTTCTGGGTCGAAATAACTCAGACCCAGAGAGCAGTGAGAAAACTCTAAGTAAGGACTGAGCATTTTCACTCCACATATCCATAGCAATTCCTAGCAAATTCACAATTCCTAGTAATTTATCTACAGTCCTCTTTGGAAGGTGGAAGACAGAGTTAGTAGATTTGCTGTATTCTGACTTATATTATGGCAGTTTTAGGGAGATTTTCATCTCATAAAGTCAAACTCAGCTCAGTCATGGGTGGAGTCTTAGACTAGCAACACAAAAGAGAAAAGATTCTCCTTTCAGACAGGATATGACAGTCCCACTGTGCTCTGGCTGCCATCAAGTAGGCTCCAGGTCAAAACCCACACTGTTTACTGAATTCCTTTCAGAAATTCTGAGTTTTATGGCTTCACAGCCTGTGAAGGCGTTATCTAGACTTGGCCAGTCATGCACAGAATGCTACAAATTTGGACTAGAAGCCTCTTTCAACACCCGTGTACAGAGTACCGAGGTCCCTGGGTCAGTGCAGTTATCACTGGAGCCACCAAACCCGATAAGGATTGTAATCTTCCCTGAGCTCAGTGTCTGTAGTCCAGGGGATGGGAGGCTTTGTGACAGCGTTGGACTCTGATCTGGTCAGCAGTAAAATTATCCTAGGTTTGTGAAATATTAAAGGAAGGACATTGTGTGAGGACTGAGCACCCTGCCCCCTTCCTGGAGAATCAGGGCCACTAATCCTTCTGTCTTAGAGAGTTAACCCCTTTGAGCTCCTCTAAGTATTAGGAGTGCCATGTAGGAAGCCTAGGGGAGAAGAAGCAATTCTGGGGGAACTTGGATGATACTTTGCCATCAGCGAGATGAATTTTATTAACCTTGGATTTATCAAGAAGAGGACTCTATGAGACCGAGAGGACTCTGAAAAAAAGATTGGGGGCTTTGACCTCCTCCAAAGCTACAGAGAGGCTCAAGTTCTCTTTTTAAGAAAGTCTCCAGACAGACAGAGTGAGGTATTGTCTCCAGGCATTCATTTTGGGAGGGTGAGGGAAGAGAAGCTTTTCTACATGGAGATAAGACTCTAGTTCTCAGAGGAGTGTGAGGAGACTGAAAGGATCAGGAGCCTGACATTGCCTCACTGACTGCAGTACTATTTGCTAAAGTAGCGCTCCACAATTCTCCAGGCAAATTTTTGGTGTAAACTCAGCTTCTCAGTTCTATGTCTGGAGTTTAAGGAAAATGAGACGTTCTAGGCGGTGGCTGAACTAGATTGGGTCTAGTTTAGGCTTAAGATGAAGCCGTTTCTCCGCCTCATTTTCTGTGGGGAATGTGAGAGAGGTTAGGCTATTTTGAACCTGATTTGGGTCAGAGGTTACCCTGTCTAGATAGCCATTGAGAGGGAGGTCTTTAGGAGAGGGCTGGGAGGGACCACAGCAGTACTTATAGGGGTAAACCAGTTCCGCCTGTTCGGGCGGTTCCCGGGCTTTAGCCATTTTTGCGCTGTGCTCCATGCCTGAAATCTAAGGTAAGGTTTTCTTGGAGGGGTCTGTGGAGACCGGGAGGGAAAAGCTAGAGCCTATTCTCTCACTTAGGAATCCCCGGTGAGAAGATCTGCCTTCTCAAGGAGTTGGCCTGGGGGCCTTTGGGTCAGGTTATTCATCGGACAATGTGTTTCCCTAAATTCGGTTAGAAGTTGTCTTAGAATCTCAACGAGCCAAATCTACACCCTGAATAGAGTGACAACTTTTTTTTTTCCCCTTTCGGAGCTGGGGACCGAACCCAGGTCCTTGCGCTTGCTAGGCAAGCGCTCTACCACTGAGCTAAATCCCCAACCCTAGAAGTGACAACTTTACTTCTGATCAGAAGGATGATGAATTCTCACACAAACAGTGGAACATGCACATCGAGCAGATATGGCCCACACCTTCTATCGCTAATGGAGGGATTTGGCTGTTTCTTATTTAGTGAGGTCCAAACTCAGTCTATTCCTGCTTAGGTTGCTTTGAAAATCAGCAAGACAAGGAAAGGAGAGAAGGTGAAGGGTTACTGGCTGGAAAGGCCTTCTGATTTGGTTTGTTCGTTTGTTTGCTTGTTTGTTATGGTTTATTTTAATGAGTGGGGGTGCTTGGCCTTCATGCATATCTATGGACTGTGTATGGGATCTTATAGCCATGGAAGACAAAACAAGGATTTGTATCCCTGAGGGCTGGAGTTACAGACAGTTGCGAATTGCCCTGTGGGCGCTGCAAATCCAGTTTCGGTCTTCTAGAAGAGCAGTCTGTGCTCTGAATTGCTGAGCTATTTCCCCAGCCAGTATTTCTTTTTAACAAAGAAGGAAAACTGTTTTTACTGCCTGCCCAAATATTCCTGGGGCATGACAGGAAGTAGGGTCAGAATGAAGAGACCTCTCACAGAAGGGAATCTATTTGGGAAAGAGAAGAGTTCCAGGTTTGTTATCCAGTATTTGACAGAAAAGATCAAATGCAATGCTTCTTATAGTTCTGTGTTGGAGGCTGGAGGGCTTGAGGCCTTTAGATGTGGGGCTGGGCACGGGTTAGCAAGTGTGGAGTTCTAGCAAACCATGGTGGAGGGGTTTCTCTATAGGAGGATAAGGGTCTTGGTCCCACAAGCAGAGGAAGTTTCTGAAGGAATCTCCATTCCTAACCACAATTCACACTGTTTTATTTCCCAAATTTTCGTGTCTGGAGATGACGGAAGTGCAACTTTTCTGGAGAGGGTTTGGGACTCAAGATGTTAAGGAAAATGACTGAGAAAATCTTGTGGGTTTTATAGATAGATCCTGGTTCTTGTCTTCTTGAAGGAATGAATTCAGTGGCAAAATAAATGTAGGCCATTTAGATAGAAGTTTGTTTAGCAAATGTAAACAAAGACAACACTCCAAAGAGAGAATGGAGTAGCTGCCCTATAGGTCTGAACTGTACTGCCGAGTGAATGGAAGGAAGTTTTAAAAAATGTCATCAGTATTCATTGGGTATGTGGCTTGTTCCTGGGATAAGGTGATTGATAGGGTCTCCCCTTTAGGGAGTTTCTTTCCAGTGTGCTAGAAAAGCATCTAGAAAATGGGGACAGGGTCAAAGCCATAAGATAAGTGACAGAGCATTCTAAAGATGTTACTTTACATGTGTGAGGAAATGTTCTTGTATTTTCCTGAGAAAGCAACAGCACCCAAACTCCACTTCAAAAATGTTCAATCGCAAAGGTGCATTCCTTCAGGACACACAACAGGGTCCTGCTGCTGCTTTCTGCAATTAATTCCTGCCTAAGTCTTTTTCTTCCCAGCATTGTCTGGAAGGTCTTGAAGGAGGCTTGAGAGAATTTGCTGTGTTCTTTGCACCCAGATATAGAAGTGTACTGTCCTTGCTCTCCCAGGAAGCCATCCCTTCCAGACTGAAAGAAGGAGAAACAATGTATGATTTCCTGTTTTCTGTCCTGAAAGGCCAAGGGAATTGAGACTTTGGAGGAGGCAGCAGGGATTTGAGCCTGAAGAGATAGAACTTGAATGAGAACTGTGAACATTCCTCTCATCCACAGACATTATAGAAAATATAATGTCTTTGCCTGAATGCAAATCTGTGGATTGTTTATGTGCCTCATACACTACCTAAAGGCCAGGGCTGTAGGCTACATCATAGTTCTAAACATTTTCCCCATGTTTCATTTCTAGAGTACAAGGAGAGGTGGGGCTTTTTGGTAGAGGGAGCTCCACTTTATGATGATGCATATCTTTCTGGGTAAACTACTGAGTTTGGAGTGAAGCCTTCTCCTCCCTCCCCCCACAGAAATAGTGGGATCCCTGATTCTGTTGTCTAATAGATTACCTTAGGGTCTTATTAATTCAAAATGTATCTTTATAGGAGTGTCATAACCAGATTCCACAAAAGATGAGGATTTGGGGATAGGTTGGAGGTAGGACTGCTGGAAAGGAGTCCCAGATAAGACAAACATTCAAGTGAGGGAGGATTATCAAGGCACCAAGACAGGACTGTGGGATATCCCCTCTTCAAAAAGAATGGAGCTAACCCTCTCTACTCTGGCACTCATCACTGGTGAAGTATAGGCTGGATAAATATGTCATTTCTTGGATTCCATATTGACAGTCTGTAGTAATTGAGGTTTTGGGATTGTATATTTCCAAGTTGGTAAACATTAGGGCAAACATGGTGGAGGCTTAACAGCTTTCCCTGTCCCCATAAACATTAGGGCCTCTCTTCCTGGGTCTTCAAGGAGTTCCCTTGTCTAGAGGTTCAATATTAACTTTTAGATGAAAGAATTTGTTTCCCTGAATTCCATGTGGGGAATCCAAGGAAGATGACACTTTCAGGTCAGCAAAAGAAGCTGTTCCAGCACTGGGAAATATTGAGGAAAGATCTTCTAAAAAATGAATTGAGGATTCTTATGGAGCCTTGGAAATCTCCTACTCCCCCATGTATATAGCAGGTTGGGCCTTGCCTTTCCCAGAATTTATACCAGGAAGCATCCAGAATGGGTAGGCTGAGGGTGGTGAGGTTTTTTTTGGGGGGGTTAGTGAACCCCATTCATTTTGGGAGAGTCCTAGACTTAAGGGTTTGGGTCCTGGAAGGAAATGCCCCAACCACTACACAAATAGATGACTGTGATCCTTAACTAGGTTGTGCCCTGGGAATTGCTAGGCAAGGCTGCAGCTCTAAACATTGTTTCCATAAACTCAATGTCATGAATCTGTGGGATCTGAGGCTTGTGGGACAAGGCAGAACTCAGGAAAGCCCTAATCTGGATGGGAGGACCTTGAAAGACAGATGCGAGCTTTCCCACCCTTATAGAAATAATAGGCTTTAGTCCTCTTTGACCAGATTGTGGCTCTGGGAATGTCTAGGCAAGGTTGCAAGTCTATACATTGTTTCCACAGCTTCAGTATCAGGATTATGGAACTTGAGGTTTTTGAGAAGAGCCTAAAACTGGTTCAGGACCAGGCTCATCCTTGGATGGGAGGAGCTTCAAAGAACAGCAGGGGCTTTACCTTTCCCTACAAAAAGAGGTGTGGCCAAACTCGCTTGCTCAGACTTTTGCCCCAGGGGCTTCCAGTCTGTTCCAGCTTGGTGGCTGCTACCTGGAGCTCTCTGTCCGAAGTCTAAGAGAGGTAAGGCCTGTGAGATAGCGTTGGAATTATCAGAGTACAAGTTCTAACCTCAGAATATATTGAGGACAGAGCTGTGAGGGTGAAATAAACTGACGGAGGATTGAACTCATACATATAGGGGTCTGTCCAGTATTTATCTTAGATACGATCCAGAAAGGGTAAGTTTTATGTACTTTCCAGCTTTCATATGGGATAGTGAAAGCATTAAGGCATTGACAGTGGGCAGAACTGGGTCAGGCAGGCATAAGTTCAAGTCCCAGGGAATATAAAAGAGAGGGCCTTAGAGGGACACCGGTGGGGAATTGGGAGCCTCGCTCTTCAGCAGAAATAATAGGGGTATATGAATCCTTCTATTGTTGGAAAGCTTTTGGGTGAGGAGCTAAACTCAGCTCATTAGAGGAATAGTCCCAGCCTTGGGTGGAAAGATGCTAAAGTATAATGGGAGCCTTTTCTTCCCTCAGAAAGGCTCATGCAGTCTCATGTCCATAGGAGCTCTAGGAATACCTAAGGCAAATTGGCTCATGTTGTTTGTTTCTACCTTTCATGCAGAGTTCATTGGAGATGAGGATTTAGGGGAGGGGGCTGTACTCTGATGTACAGGGGAGCAGTTCTAATTATAGGAAACATGAAGGTAGCAATGTGAGTATTTGGGGCCTCCTCCCTTCTCATAGGTAGAGTGAGGCTGTCCCACTTTCTCAACCAGCATTCATTCCAGGGAAGCTTCAGTCATTCCAAGGATTCTACTTTTTCTACTATTTGTCTTGTAAGTTGAGGAGGGTGAGGCTTTTGTGCAAGAGTGGGACTTTAATTTTCATGTGTAAGAATGTGAACTTTGGAAAATAGGACCTTAAGAGAGCAGTTTTGCCACTCTCTCCCTTATAGAATTTGGGATGGATCCTCAGTGCTGCGTATCTAGGCAATTTCTTAAGTAGGCCTTAGGCCATGTTTCAGTACAAAGCATTTTGCTACCGTGGAGAAAAGGTCAGGGAATAAGAGAGGTAAGAACTCAACATAGGATATTGACATGGGTTTTTCATTTTAATTCATGCATCAAGAAAATCAGGGTCAGTCTCTAGGGAGGACTGAGAGGACTGGGGAACGATGAAGAGTCTATCACTATCTTCCTTAGTACCTGTCACTGTGTGACTTCAAGCAGGCTGATCAACAGTACACTTCTCTTTTCCTGTGCTGAGAGGGTGAGAAAGTTGGATATTTTCAACAGAGTACTGGCCACAAAGCATTATATGTTCCTGTCTTGGGGTACACGACTCTGAGGAACAAGTCAGAGGTTTTCCTTCTCCCATAGAAATAGTAGGGAAGTAGCTTTGTTTGCTAATATACTTGATTATAGATCATTAAAGGAAAAAACAAAGGAAACTTATGAAGACTCTAAAAGAAGAGGAGATGTGTCCTTTGGGAGGAGTGAGACTCTCCTTTTACCCTTCAGACATTAGTAGTGTTGGTTCTTTCTCAGGAAACATTTCCAGTACACTGAGACCAGGCATGGAGCAGCAACACCTTTAAAACATAATTTTATGTTGAGATTCTAAGATAGATCTGTTCTATTGGAAGATGACTGTATTTCAAAAATATGGGAAGGATTTTCTACCTTGGAAAATATCTAAGAGACTGCCCCAGTTTTAGAGAACTAAGAAAATTCTGACATAGAGTCCTTTCATTGATACTATATGAACTTGGCACTCTTCTGCTGCTAATCACATTCTAGTCTCTTCCCAAAAGTCTTCCCAAATAGGAATCATTGAAGTAGTAAACCCCTCTCTCTGTCTGGGGCGCCCACAGGCAGCTAGACAGAAGGATAAATCAGTTCCGTTACATCTGTGGGGGATGAAAATGATCCTAACAAATGTTCTCAGTCCTCTCTGAGGGCATGTTTATGTTTATTTCCTAACGTTGGAATTCCTCCTTTACACAGTGTAGTCAAGCACCCTCTTAAGAGTTTCATTACCTCAAGGATATGTAACAGTACCAAATTACCTGGGACATCCAAGGGCAACTGTCTGGAGAATTTGGGATACCTTACTTCAATTCTATTATAGTAGAGAAGACTTGTAGTTCTTTGGGTAAATCTTAATCCATATCTTAACTTCCTCATTGTTGTCTGTATTTTCAGAAAGTAAACATCTTCGTCAGAAGAGAAAGCTGTCTGGGAAAAAGGAATAGCAGATGACCAGAGGGAAAAATCTGCCTGGAGTTCATCAGGTAAGAATTCTGAATCAGGAATGAGGACACAGTCTCCATTCTCCTTTTAAGGGCAGAAGGCATGCTAAGCTCAACTATGGCCTGTTTTTATCACTTGGAGGAACTGTGTACATGGTTAAATGTGCTTCTTGCCCTATATTTGTTGAGGGAGCAGACCAAGAGCAACAGAGCAAGAAATATGAACATATAAAGAGGAGAAAGGGAGAGGGGCATAGGGGAAGGTACACACTGTGTGAGGAAGGGGACCAGGAGGAGGAGGGACTGAGATCTTTATTTAAAGGTTATGAATAAATAAATTAATTAATTAATTAAAAAAGCAATGAAAGCGCCATTAGCCTAGGATAGCTGTGATCCCTGAAATTAGGCTGGCACTTCCTACCTTTCAGTTTAACCTGATATTTTTGGAAATTATGTATGTTTGCTTCATTGTGTCAGGAATATTTAGATTTGTCTTGCAAATGTGGTGCCAGTCTGTCAGATGGGTATAATCTATCACTCCCTGAAGTGCAAGCACAGAGGGGGCCTTTCACTCTATAAGAGTCTTAAGTGTGGTACACGCCTGAAAATACACTATATTATGCTGTAGAACACAGGGACTCCACGGCAATTGGTCCCACATTGTCTAGTACACTTCCTGAAGCCAGACTCAACCATCTGGCTGAATCCTAAAAACATTTATCATGTTTTTCTTTAGGATCCTAAAGTACAAGCCACATAGAAAGGTTGGAGAACTCTGAGGCTATTCCATATCACCTGGAGAAAATCGGTAAGTTGCCTTTTGTCTGAGATTTCAGAGTAGATATTGGCCTTTGAGGGTGCTCACTCTGCTGTTTTGTTCCTTCCCCTCATCTGTGGAATCTCATCACTGTCAGTCTTTTTTATATTTTTGTCTTCTGCTCCAGAAAGCAAAATAATGTCTCGCTACGGAAAGCACCCACGCCTCAGCCTGGAAGAAGGTGTAAACCTCCAGAATCCAACTGAAACGGATGAGGTGATGTTCCCAGTAGTTCCCACACCTGAGGAAGAAGAGAGAGAGGGAGACGAGGAGGTCCAACAGGAAGAGGAAGAAAATACCAATGAACAGGAAAATGAGGACGATAACAATGAGAAGGAAGAAGAGGAAGAAGAGGAGAAAGAAGAGGAAAAGGAAGAGTCTGATGACCAAGTGAATGAGGAAGAAGATGAGACTGGAGAAGAAGACTTAACTTCCATCTTTTTGTCATCTTCTAATGTCTCTTTAGCTACTTTCTCACCTCCATCTCCTTCCTCCTCCTCCTCCTGCTCCTCCTTCTCCTCTTCTTCTTCTTCTTCCTCCTCCTCTTCCCTCTTTTCTCTGTTTCAGAGCAACCTAGTGGAGAATGAGGGCTTTGCTGTCGGGATGCTGGGCATTTTTCAGAATGCTCACAGCTTCTTTCCCTCACCTACTTTGGGGGGAAATTTAGATGAAGGAGTTGACTCCGAGGAAGAGAGTTCAGGTGTCATCTCGTCTCCAGAAGACCCTGGCTCCTTGCTCGATACTATAATACAAGAAAAGGCTACTGATTTGGTGTTCCTTTTCATTTACAAGTATAGAATGAAGGAACCCATTACATTAAGTGAAATCCATGAGGTTGTCACTAAAGAGTATGAGAACCATTTTCCTGTCATTTTCACTGAAGCTTCTAAATGCTTGGAGATGACCTTTGGGATTGATATAAAGGAAAGTGATCTCCTAAGCAGTGCTTATGTTTTTGTCAACTCACTGAACCTAACCTATGAAGATGTGCTGGGTGACACTGATAGGCTGCCTAGAAATGCTTTCCTGATAGTTATTCTGGGTGTAATATTCATAGAAGGGAACTGTGCTTCTGAAGAAAGAATTTGGGAGTTCTTGAAACTGGTAGGAGTGTATGATGGAGAAGAGCACTTCATTTGTGGGGATCCTAGGGAGTTCCTCACCACACATCTAGTGCAGCAAAATTACCTGGAATATCGGGAGGTGCCTAATACCCAGCCTCCATGCTTTGAGTTCCTGTGGGGTCCAAGAGCGTATGCTGAAACTACCAAGATGAAAGTTTTGGAATTCTTGGCAAAGATGAATGGGTGTGACCCATCTGATTTCTCAGTCTGGTATGAAGAGGCTTTGAGAGATGAGGAAGAAAGGGCCTGGGCCTTAAATAACTCTGCAAATAGAAGCCCAAATATGTGGTTTGTAGAGCGCTGATCACTGGTTTCTCTTACCCAGTGTGAGGAATCCCATTTTGCTATGGATTCACTCTAATTTTGAAAAGAGCAGTCAAAATTTTAAGTAAGTCAAAATCAAACAGGGTCAGTAGAGCAGTGTCACTCTACTAATTGAGGTTTTCTTAACTATTTTCATTTTGGCTTAATGTTAAATGTTGCTCATCTCAAGGGAAAGTGTATTACCTCTCAAATCTGTGATTGAAACTGATAACAAAATTATTACTGTTTGTTTAAAATAATGGTGGAAATTATATAATGTTAACTTTTGATTGCTTTAATTGTTTTAGTCTATTCTGTAAAATTAAAATGTACTTTGCATCTGTTTTCCAGACTTACGTAAGAAAATAGGATATGAAAATAATTCTTAATAAAGACTGCTCACTTACTCATTCATTCATCAAATCTTTTCTGTTTAAAAACCATTACAATATTGGGGTGGGGTGGGTACATAGAAAAGTAAGGCATTTCCTTGCAGAAGGAATCACAGAATCTGGGAATAGCTATCATACAAGGAACATGGTTAAATATGTGTCAAGACAGAAAGAGCAAGTGAAAAGAAGGAACAATTGAGGAGGTGGGCGTCTAGTTATCAGAAGTTATGTGCAGCTATTTGAGAGGCAGAATGGTATGATTTTGGAACTTTGGGAAATTAAATATTTTGGGGTATAAGTTAAAGCCATAAATAGTATTAAAAGTCATAGGCTTGGTTTAAAAATTAAAACAAATGAACAACAACAAAAAAACCTAAATATTATATACATTTGGGTTGGACATTTGGGTCCACGGATTTCCTAGGAAGAAAGAGATGTATACGTTCAGTCTCAGTACAAATTATCAGTGCATCATTCTTTCCTCTAACTTGGGGAGTTCCATAAGATCAAGGATCTGATGGCTGTGAAGTTACTATAAAAAGTATATACTCACAAAATGGACAGAAAAAGGGAAGAAAGAGATAGATTACTTTCTTCCTCTGGGATTTTTTAATTTTATTAGATAAGCATAGCATACTTACTCCCCAGATTATCTATCAGGGGAAAATGAGTTTAATTGAAAAGCATATTTCTGATTTCCTATTCTTTCCCTCATTGACTTGCATTTCCTGACACACTCTGGTTAATGACAACAACAAAACTCAGGGTAGAGGATGACAGGCTTATGCTCAAATTGATATTCAAACTAATATTTGAGCATGATACCAGGTGTTCTATGGTCAATACATTCTCCCTGTGCTGCCACCTTCCTCAAACCTGCTTCTGGGAGAGCAAATGGAGTCTTCTGGTTCTTTGGAATTAATGATCACAAACCTGGAACATGTCAGGATTGGACACACATTGATCTATAGCACACATTGTTTCCTACCTCCCAGCCTGAAACAGGTTTTGGTTTCTTACACATTTCTTGCTGTTTCAAAATGTCTCAGTTGACAATGTCCTAATATTCAAAGCATAAAGGGATAAAATATTTTTTCATGTTACTACTAGGGTTATCTTGCCCTTATAACTAGAAGATTTCACAGCCAGCTGTGTTCTTGGAAGTAAACTGAAGCTGTCAACAAATGTCAATTATACTGGTCTTGAAATTCCTAACCCTTAATGGCATTTTATCATTGAAGTGAACCAAAAATTAATCTTCATCTATAGGTTATATTTAGGCAGTAACATTAAAATCACTGGGGTTCTCGTACATGTGAGTTGAGAATCCAATACACCAACAGAAGCTTCTTGACAAACAGGAGAAATATGAATCTTTTCAGAAAATATAGAGTCAGTGTGGATAAGTAGACACAACCTTAGAGGCAATAGAGGATCTATGGGAGAAAAATCCCTGAAGTCCTAAAGGCCAAATGGAAAACCAATCCAAAGCTCACTCATAGTTGTCACTCAGGCCTGAATCTAGAGTTTAGTATGGCCTGGGCTCTATGGCTCACTGTTCAGCCTAAAGATGAAAAAATGAAATGGGAATGCATAAGGATGGAAGTTTGGAGGAGACATGTCTGGGAATGGCATTTCTATGGCATCTACTGCTTAAACATAGCACCTTTAAATTTTATGCTTTGTCTGGGAGAAGCTGAGGAGGAGGGCAAGCTTATAGGAAGACCAGCAGTCTCAACTAACCTGGTACCAGGAATCTCTTAGACACTGAACCACCAACCAGGCAGCATATACCAGCTCTATGAGGCCCCCAATATATATACAGCAGAGGACTGCCGGGTCTGGACTCAGTCAGAGAAGGTGAACCTAACCCTTGAGAGACTTGGGGCTCCACGGAATGGGCAGGTCTGGTGGGGCGGGGGTTGGGGTGGGTGCATCCTCTTGGAGATTGGGTGGGGGGAAGAGGTGTGGGATGTGGAATAATCAAATGGTGGACTGGGAGAGGGATAATGTCTGGACTATAAAAAATATTTTTTAAAAAGAAAAAAGTAAAAGAAAAATGCTTTGTCATCTTAAGAGATAATTATACTAAGGTTATCACTGTTGTTCTGTATTGAAACCAGATATCATCCCGGGCATTGGTACATGGTATAGGCATATTCCATTAGAGGGAAAAAGTGTATCTGGAACAGCTCCTTGTTATAGTAACAGAAATATGTGGCTTTGAAGACAGGAAGTTCCATGGATCATACTTTCAAAAATGTCCCCATATTGAGAAAACATTTAGGTGTGAGGAGGAAGCATGCAAAACAATGCCACGCTCTTGATGCTCATCGAAATGCTGGGTGAATGGACTATTGATAGTATTTTCTGCCTTGGAAGCAAAGGCCCAGGTAGAGCCCTGACTTTCCTTTTTGATTTAGCACATGCTGCTTTCTGTAATTTCATGCATTCATTCACTCATCCATCCTTTTTTCTGATTAAAGACTATTAAACAAATGTGGAGAAAATACCCAAAGACAGCATAGGATTATAACTAGGTATATGACTATAAAAGCACACAAAAATAACAAAAAAAGTCAGTTCTGGAAAATTTGAGAAAATTCAGAGGGTTGAAGTGATAATAGATTGTACTTGCCACCAACTATTCCCTCAAATTAAAAAAAAACGTTCTCAACAAATACTATTAAACTTTAGCCACTATCATAATTAACAGATGATCCAGTGTAAGGAAAATTTATTCTAAGAATGATTATCACCTCACAGAATAATGTATTAACCTCATACAAACTAATGTAAAGTAGTTACATGATTTAGTTGGAAATGTGATGGACTACAAAGTGCCTCCCTTGGACCTGGTAAAGTAGAAAGAGTCAGGGTATGAGAGCAAGCAAACAAACAAACAGAATATATTCTAAAGAAAGAGAGGAAAAGCCTCTTCAGGATATCTGAAACTTGTGTAGAAAGACGGTGATGACTCATGAAAACAGAACCTAAACAGAATACAGCTCCAGATTCTTGGCTTCTCAATTAAAGACTCCTCCAAGTCATAAGCCAGGCAGTCCTGAGGATCTTGCACTCATTCCTATCTTCCAGCCCAACCCATAGTGTTTACAAGATTCAAAAGCAGGTACAGGATTCGGTGAGAAAGTAATAGTCTACAGGCTGGCCAGAAGTAGAGAGAAATTCCATTATATTACTCTCTGTAACTGTGATAAGGGACAGCATGCTATCTTGAGAGAGAGATGACTCATCCTTGGGAACTGACCTACCCTCAGCTCCAGGAGTAGCAGCTACAGTCAGCTAGCAAGACTCTATCTAATCTGCCACAGCCCTAGGCTAAGAGACAGCCCAGGAAGGCAACTGTGGGAACAGACACTGGCAAGCTCGTAAAATGGCCTAGTAGACTCTGTGCAGAAGTAGCTTGTTTAGGAAAAGGAAGTTTGTTTTTGGTTTTTGGAAGTAGACCTCCACTGAGACTGACACTGAAGTTGGATGGCATTGAGCCTGCAACCATCCTACTAGCCAGTCACTGCTCTTGAGTCTGAAAACTTGGAAGCTTTTGAATCATATTCAACACACGTACAGTACCAGATCATGGACTTACAAAGACAGACTTTTCCACCTAGGTAGACTTAATTGCTATGGCTTCTTTTCAGTTTCCCAACACAATTCAGAGATACCTCCTCCCACCCCAATATTTTTACATTTTATGCTTTTACTAGCATTATCTGGGAGAATAAGAAATAAATTTAATTTTATTCAGTAAACTTTTTCCTTTTTTATTCTTTATTGTTCTTCTTAGTTTATGTACCCTGTGTTTTTCCATGCATCAAAAAGTGCAACACATGTTAAAAACCATAGGCAATACCTAAAACCTTCTGAAACAAAACAAAACAAAAGTAATAAAAACCACTCTTCGCCTACTGAGTCTAGAGGGGTAAAATGCAAACACGTACTCCCCTGGCTTCTGTCCACAGCAGCAGTCATGAGAGCTGACCCAGGGCTTCATTAGAACCAGGGAGCTGGCCCAGTCCCTTGCCTACTGCATCACTTGGGAGAACATGGCATGCACCTCTCGGGGTCAGCAAAATAGAAATGGCCCTACTGGTATGGGTATGGGTGACATGGCCACAAGAGCATGAGGGTGGGGGTGACGGTTCTGCCCCTTTGTTGCTGTAGCATTGACTTAGCTAACTGAGGCAGTGCTGGTGAGCTTGCCCTGGTGGTGTGGGTGCAGGATAGTTGGCAGGACAACCAGCTCAGCTACCACCCAGGCCCAATCCCAGTGCTTTGATTTGGCCTCCCCAACACCTGCCTGCTGGTCCTGCAGACCCAAAGCTATAGGATTGCCATAACACAGGACAACAGCCTGTCAAAAAAGAGTCCCAGTGAGGGTCTAGCATTGTTACTGTAGCAGAAGCCAGAGACCTTGAACCAGACTAATGAAGCATGGATGAAAGCGTGTACTGAAGGACACACTGTGTCATATTACAGTTTCCATAACATTTTTTATTCTTTTGTCTCTTTTAGTTTTGAAAGAGGAGATGGCAAGGGTGGAGGGCAGATAGGAAGGGATGGGGAGATGGGGAGGATTGATATAAATGATGTAAAATACACAAAGAATCAATAAAAAAGTTTAAAAAATTGAAAATGCAGATGAAGTTCACTAGTCAAAATGAGAAATAACTTCAAAAATATTTCAAATATAAATTCAATGCTGGGCTTGAGGAGGAAAGTCACCAGTGTAAAAGAAATCAGCAGCGGCACAGGTCTTCCTGGTTGCTGCCGCTGCAGAGAGCCCGTGGACAGCACCCCATGAGCGAACTTGAGCCTTGGGACCACAGGTAAGACCAACTTTTCTGCTGCAAGAAAGCTGACTGGTGAGCTTGGGACACACAGAAGCAGAATTCCTCTAGGACTGGGCACATTCTGTGTTTACCGGAAGTCCCACACCCGCGGATCCCAGCCCACAGCAGCTCTCTGCTCCCAGACCCCGTGAGAGAGAGACCCAACCGCCTGGTCAGGTGGGCACTCCTGAGGCTGCAGAGCAGAAGAGACCACCAACACTGCTCACCCCTGCCCACATCCCTGGCCCAAGAGGAAACTGTATAAGGCCTCTGGGCTCCCGTGCACGAGGGCCCAGGAGCAACAGGACCCCTGCCTGAGACACCGCCGGAACCTGAAGGAAACAGACCAGATAAAAAGTACTCTGCACCCAAACCCCGTGGGAGGGAGAGCTAAACTTTCAGAGAGGCAGACAAGCCTGGGAAACCAGAAGAGACTGCTCTCTGCACACACATCTCAGATGCCAGAGGATAAAGCCAAAGACCATCTGGAACCCTGGTGCACTGAAGCTCCCGGAAAGGGCGGCACAGGTCTTCCTGGTTGCTGCCTCTGCAGAGAGCCCCTGGGCAGCACCCCACGAGCGAACTTGAGCCTCGGGACCACAGGTAAGACCAAATTTTCTGCTGCAAGAAAGCTGCCTGGTGAACTCAAGACACAGGCCCACAAGAACAGCTGAAGACCTGTAGAGAGGAAAAACTACACGCCCGAAAGCAGAACACTCTGTCCCCATAACTGACTGAAAGAGAGGAAAACAGGTCTACAGCACTCCTGACACACAGGCTTATAGGACAGTCTAGCCACTGTCAGAAATAGCAGAACAAAGTAACACTAGAGATAATCTGATGGCAAGAGGCAAGCGCACGAACCCAAGCAACAGAAACCAAGACTACATGGCACCATCGGAGCCCAATTCTCCCATCAAAACAAACATGGAATATCCAAACACACCAGAAAAGCAATATCTAGTTTCAAAATTATGTTTGATCATGATGCTGGAGGACTTCAAGAAAGACGTGAAGAACTCCCTTAGAGAACAAGTAGAAGCCTACAGAGAGGAATCGCAAAAATGCCTGAAAGAATTCCAGGAAAACATAAATAAACAAGTAGAAGCCCATAGAGAGGAGACACAAAAATCCCTGAAAGAATTCCATGAAAACATAAATAAACAAGTAGAAGCCCATAGAGAGGAGACACAAAAATCCCTGAAAGAATTCCAGGAAAACACAATCAAACAGTTGAAGGAATTAAAAATGGAAATAGAAGCAATCAAGAAAGAACACATGGAAACAACCCTGGATATAGAAAACCAAAAGAAGAGACAAGGAGCTGTAGACACAAGCTTCACCAACAGAATACAAGAGATGGAAGAGGGAATCTCAGGAGCCATAGAAATTATTGACTCAACTGTCAAAGATAATGTAAAGCAGAAAAAGCTACTGGTCCAAAACATACAGGAAATCCAGGACTCAAATAGAAGTTCAAACCTAAGGATAATAGGTATAGAAGAGAGTGAAGACTCCCAGCTCAAAGGACCAGTAAATATCTTCAACAAAATCATAGAAGAAAACTTCCCTAACCTAAAAAAAGAGATACCCATAGACATACAAGAAGCCTACAGAACTCCAAATAGATTGGACCAGAAAAGAAACACCTCCCGTCACATAATTGTCAAAACACCAAACGCACAAAATAAAGAAAGAATATTAAAAGCAGTAAGGGAAAAAAGTCAAGTAACATATAAAGGCAGACCTATCAGAATCACACCAGACTTCTCGCCAGAAACTATGAAGGCCAGAAGATCCTGGACTGATGTCATACAGACCCTAAGAGAACACAAATGCCAGCCCAGGTTACTGTATCCAGCAAAACTCTCAATTAACATTGATGGAGAAACCAAGATATTCCATGACAAAACCAAATTTACACAATATCTTTCTACAAATCCAGCACTACAAAGGATAATAAATGGTAAAGCCCAACATAAGGAGGCAAGCTATACCCTAGAAGAAGCAAGAAACTAATCATCTTGGAAACAAAACAAAGAGAATGAAAGCACACAAACATAACCTCACATCCAAATATGAATATAACGGGAAGCAATAATCACTATTCCTTAATATCTCTCAATCTCAATGGCCTCAACTCCCCAATAAAAAGACATAGATTAACAAACTGGATACACAACGAGGACCCTGCATTCTGCTGCCTACAGGAAACACACCTCAGAGACAAAGACAGACACTACCTCAGAGTGAAAGGCTGGAAAACAACTTGCCAAGCAAATGGTCAGAAGAAGCAAGCTGGAGTAGCCATTCTAATATCAAATAAAATCAATTTCAAACTAAAAGTCATCAAAAAAGATAAGGAAGGACACTTCATATTCATCAAAGGAAAAATCCACCAAGATGAACTCTCAATCCTAAATATCTATGCCCCAAATACAAGGGCACCTACATACGTAAAAGAAACCTTACTAAAGCTCAAAACACACATTGGACCTCACACAATAATAGTGGGAGATTTCAACACCCCACTCTCATCAATGGACAGATCATGGAAACAGAAATTAAACAGTGATGTCGACAGACTAAGAGAAGTCATGAGCCAAATGGACTTAACGGATATTTATAGAACATTCTATCCTAAAGCAAAAGGATATACCTTCTTCTCAGCTCCTCATGGTACTTTCTCCAAAATTGACCATATAATTGGTCAAAAAACGGGCCTCAACAGGTACAGAAAGATAGAAATAATCCCATGCATGCTATCGGACCACCACGGCCTAAAACTGGTCTTCAATAACAATAAGGGAAGAATGCCCACATATACGTGGAAATTGAACAATGCTCTACTCAATGATAACCTGGTCAAGGAAGAAATAAGGAAAGAAATTAAAAACTTTTTAGAATTTAATGAAAATGAAGGTACAACATATCGAAACTTATGGGACACAATGAAAGCTGTGCTAAGAGGAAAACTCATAGCGCTGAGTGCCTGCAGAAAGAAACAGGAAAGAGCATATGGCAGCAGCTTGACAGCACACCTAAAAGCTCTAGAACAAAAAGAAGCAAATACACCCAGGAGGAGTAGAAGGCAGGAAATAATCAAACTCAGAGCTGAAATCAACCAAGTAGAAACAAAAAGAACATAGAAAGAATCAGCAGAACCAAAAGTTGGTTCTTTGAGAAAATCAACAAGATAGATAAACCCTTAGACAGACTAACGAGAGGACACAGAGAGTGCATCCAAATTAACAAAATCAGAAATGAAAAAGGAGACATAACTACAGATTCAGAGGAAATTCAAAAAATCATCAGATCTTACTAAAAAACCTATATTCAACAAAACTTGAAAATCTTCAGGAAATGGACAATTTCCTAGACAGATACCAGGTATCGAAGTTAAATCAGGAACAGATAAACCAGTTAAACAACCCCATAACTCCTAAGGAAATAGAAGCAGTCATTAAAGGTCTCCCAACCAAAAAGAGCCCAGGTCCAGACGGGTTTAGTGCAGAATTCTATCAGACCTTCATCGAAGACCTCATACCAATATTATCCAAACTATTCCACAAAATTGAAACAGATAGAGCACTACCGAATTCCTTCTACGAAGCCACAATTACTCTTATACCTAAACCACACAAAGACACAACAAAGAAAGAGAACTTCAGACCAATTTCCCTTATGAATATCGACGCAAAAATACTCAATAAAATTCTGGCAAACCGAATTCAAGAGCACATCAAAACAATCATCCACCATGATCAAGTAGGCTTCATCCCAGGCATGCAGGGATGGTTTAATATACGGAAAACCATCAACGTGATCCATTATATAAACAAACTGAAAGAACAGAACCACATGATCATTTCATTAGATGCTGAGAAAGCATTTGACAAAATTCAACACCCCTTCATGATAAAAGTCCTGGAAAGAATAGGAATTCAAGGCCCATACCTAAACATAGTAAAAGCCATATACAGCAAACCAGTTGCTAATATTAAACTAAATGGAGAGAAACTTGAAGCAATCCCACTAAAATCAGGGACTAGACAAGGCTGCCCACTCTCTCCCTACTTATTCAATATAGTTCTTGAAGTTCTAGCCAGAGCAATCAGACAACAAAAGGAGAGCAAGGGGATACAGATCGGAAAAGAAGAGGTCAAAATATCACTATTTGCAGATGACATGATAGTATATTTAAGTGATCCCAAAAGTTCCACCAGAGAACTACTAAAGCTGATAAACAACTTTAGCAAAGTGGCTGGGTATAAAATTAACTCAAATAAATCACTTGCCTTCCTCTATACAAAAGAGAAACAAGCCGAGAAAGAAATTAGGGAAACTACACCCTTCATAATAGACCCAAATAATATAAAGTACCTCGGTGTGACTTTAACCAAGCAAATAAAAGATCTGTACAATAAGAACTTCAAGACACTGAAGAAAGAAATTGAAGAAGACCTCAGAAGATGGAAAGATCTCCCATGCTCATGGATTGGCAGGATTAATATAGTAAAAATGGCCATTTTACCAAAAGCAATCTACAGATTCAATGCAATCCCCATCAAAATACCAATCCAATTCTTCAAAGAGTTAGACAGAACAATTTGCAAATTCATCTGGAATAACAAAAAACCCAGGATAGCTAAAGCTATCCTCAACAATAAAAGGACTTCAGGGGGAATCACTATCCCTGAACTCAAGAAGTATTACAGAGCAATAGTGATAAAAACTGCATGGTATTGGTACAGAGACAGACAGATAGACCAATGGAATAGAATTGAAGACCCAGAAATGAACCCACACACCTATGGTCACTTGATTTTTGACAAAGGAGCCAAAACCATACAATGGAAAAAAGATAGGATTTTCAGCAAATGGTGCTGGTTCAACTGGAGGGCAACATGTAGAAGAATGCAGATTGATCCATGCTTATCACCCTGTACAAAGCTTAAGTCCAAGTGGATCAAGGACCTCCACATCAAACCAGACACACTCAAACTAATAGAAGAAAAACTAGGCAAGCATCTGGAACAAATGGGCACTGGAAAAAATTTCCTGAACAAAACACCAATGGCTTATGCTCTAAGATCAAGAATCGACAAATGGGATCTCATAAAACTGCAAAGCTTCTGTAAGGCAAAGGACACGGTGGTTAGGACAAAACGGCAACCAACAGATTGGGAAAAGATCTTTATCAATCCTACAACAGATAGAGGCCTTATATCCAAAATATACAAAGAACTCAAGAAGTTAGACCGCAGGGAAACAAATAACCCTATTAAAAATGGGGTTCAAGCTGAAGACCTGTAGAGAGGAAAAACTACACGCCAGAAAGCAGAACACTCTGTCCCCATAACTGACTGAAAGAGAGGAAAACAGGTCTACAGCACTCCTGTCACACAGGCTTATAGGACAGTCTAGCCACTGTCAGAAATAGCAAAACAAAGTAACACTAGAGATAATCTGATGGCGAGAGGCAAGCGCAGGAACCCAAGCAACAGAAACCAAGACTACATGCCATCATCGGAGCCCAATTCTCCCACCAAAACAAACATGGAATATCCAAACACACCAGAAAAGCAAGATCTAGTTACAAAATCATATTTGATCATGATGCTGGAGGACTTCACGAAAGACATGAACACACTTAGGGAAGCACAGGAAAACATTAATAAACAAGTAAAAGCCTACAGAGAGGAATCGCAAAAATCCCTGAAAGAATTCCAGGAAAACACAATCAAACAGTTGAAGGAATTAAAAATGGAAATAGAAGCAATCAAGAAAGAACACATGGAAACAACCCTGGTTATAGAAAACCAAAAGAAGAGACAAGGAGCTGTAGATACAAGCCTCACCAACAGAATTCAAGAGATGGAAGAGAGAATCTCAGGAGCAGAAGATTCCATAGAAATCATTGAGTCAACTGTCAAAGATAATGTAAAGCGGAAAAATCTACTGGTCCAAAACATACAGGAAATCCAGGACTCAATGAGAAGATCAAACCTAAGGATAATAGGTATAGAAGAGAGTGAGGACTCCCAGCTCAAAGGACCAGTAAATATCTTCAACAAAATCATAGAAGAAAACTTCCCTAACCTAAAAAAAGAGATACCCATAGACATACAAGAAGCCTACAGAACTCCAAATAGATTGGACCAGAAAAGAAACACCTCCCGTCACATAATTGTCAAAACACCAAACGCACAAAATAAAGAAAGAATATTAAAAGCAGTAAGGGAAAAAGGTCAAGTAACATATAAAGGGAGACCTATCAGAATCACACCAGACTTCTCGCCAGAAACTATGAAGGCCAGAAGATCCTGGACTGATGTCATACAGACCCTAAGAGAACACAAATGCCAGCCCAGGTTACTGTATCCAGCAAAACTCTCAATTAACATTGATGGAGAAACCAAGATATTCCATGACAAAACCAAATTTACACAATATCTTTCTACAAATCCAGCACTACAAAGGATAATAAATGGTAAAGGCCAACATAAGGAGGCAAGCTATACCCTAGAAGAAGCAAGAAACTAATCGTCTTGGCAACAAAACAAAGAGAATGAAAGCACACAAACATAACCTCACATCCAAATATGAATATAAAGGGAAGCAATAATCACTATTCCTTAATATCTCTCAATATCAATGGCCTCAACTCCCCAATAAAAAGACATAGATTAACAAACTGGATACGCAATGAGGACCCTGCATTCTGCTGCCTACAGGAAACACACCTCAGAGACAAAGACAGACACTACCTCAGAGTGAAAGGCTGGAAAACAACTTGCCAAGCAAATGGTCAGAAGAAGCAAGCTGGAGTAGCCATTCTAATATCAAATAAAATCAATTTCCAACTAAAAGTCATCAAAAAAGATAAGGAAGGACACTTCATATTCATCAAAGGAAAAATCCACCAAGATGAACTCTCAATCCTAAATATCTATGCCCCAAATACAAGGGCACCTACATACGTAAAAGAAACCTTACTAAAGCTCAAAACACACATTGGACCTCACACAATAATAGTGGGAGACTTCAACACCCCACTCTCATCAATGGACAGATCATGGAAACAGAAATTAAACAGTGATGTCGACAGACTAAGAGAAGTCATGAGCCAAATGGACTTAACGGATATTTATAGAACATTCTACCCTAAAGCAAAAGGATATACCTTCTTCTCAGCTCCTCATGGTACTTTCTCCAAAATTGACCATATAATTGGTCAAAAAACGGGCATCAACAGGTACAGAAAGATAGAGATAATCCCATGCATGCTATCGGACCACCACGGCCTAAAACTGGTCTTCAATAACAATAAGGGAAGAATGCCCACATATACGTGGAAATTGAACAATGCTCTACTCAATGATAACCTGGTCAAGGAAGAAATAAAGAAAGAAATTAAAAACTTTTTAGAATTTAATGAAAATGAAGGTACAACATATCGAAACTTATGGGACACAATGAAAGCTGTGCTAAGAGGAAAACTCATAGCGCTGAGTGCCTGCAGAAAGAAACAGGAAAGAGCATATGGCAGCAGCTTGACAGCACACCTAAAAGCTCTAGAACAAAAAGAAGCAAATACACCCAGGAGGAGTAGAAGGCAGGAAATAATCAAACTCAGAGCTGAAATCAACCAAGTAGAAACAAAAAGGACCATAGAAAGAATCAGCAGAACCAAAAGTTGGTTCTTTGAGAAAATCAACAAGATAGATAAACCCTTAGACAGACTAACGAGAGGACACAGAGAGTGCATCCAAATTAACAAAATCAGAAATGAAAAAGGAGACATAACTACAGATTCAGAGGAAATTCAAAAAATCATCAGATCTTACTAAAAAACCTATATTCAACAAAACTTGAAAATCTTCAGGAAATGGACAATTTCCTAGACAGATACCAGGTATCGAAGTTAAATCAGGAACAGATAAACCAGTTAAACAACCCCATAACTCCTAAGGAAATAGAAGCAGTCATTAAAGGTCTTCCAACCAAAAAGAGCCCAGGTCCAGACGGGTTTAGTGCAGAATTCTATCAGACCTTCATCGAAGACCTCATACCAATATTATCCAAACTATTCCACAAAATTGAAACAGATGGAGCACTACCGAATTCCTTCTACGAAGCCACAATTACTCTTATACCTAAACCACACAAAGACACAACAAAGAAAGAGAACTTCAGACCAATTTCCCTTATGAATATCGACGCAAAAATACTCAATAAAATTCTGGCAAACCGAATTCAAGAGCACATCAAAACAATCATCCACCATGATCAAGTAGGCTTCATCCCAGGCATGCAGGGATGGTTTAATATAAGGAAAACCATCAACGTGATCCATTATATAAACAAACTGAAAGAACAGAACCACATGATCATTTCATTAGATGCTGAGAAAGCATTTGACAAAATTCAACACCCCTTCATGATAAAAGTCCTGGAAAGAATAGGAATTCAAGGCCCATACCTAAACATAGTAAAAGCCATATACAGCAAACCAGTTGCTAATATTAAACTAAATGGAGAGAAACTTGAAGCAATCCCACTAAAATCAGGGACTAGACAAGGCTGCCCACTCTCTCCCTACTTATTCAATATAGTTCTTGAAGTTCTAGCCAGAGCAATCAGACAACAAAAGGAGATCAAGGGGATACAGATCGGAAAAGAAGAGGTCAAAATATCACTATTTGCAGATGACATGATAGTATATTTAAGTGATCCCAAAAGTTCCACCAGAGAACTACTAAAGCTGATAAACAACTTTAGCAAAGTGGCTGGGTATAAAATTAACTCAAATAAATCACTTGCCTTCCTCTATACAAAAGAGAAACAAGCCGAGAAAGAAATTAGGGAAACTACACCCTTCATAATAGACCCAAATAATATAAAGTACCTCGGTGTGACTTTAACCAAGCAAATAAAAGATCTGTACAATAAGAACTTCAAGACACTGAAGAAAGAAATTGAAGAAGACCTCAGAAGATGGAAAGATCTCCCATGCTCATGGATTGGCAGGATTAATATAGTAAAAATGGCCATTTTACCAAAAGCAATCTACAGATTCAATGCAATCCCCATCAAAATACCAATCCAATTCTTCAAAGAGTTAGACAGAACAATTTGCAAATTCATCTGGAATAACAAAAAACCCAGGATAGCTAAAGCTATCCTCAACAATAAAAGGACTTCAGGGGGAATCACTATCCCTGAACTCAAGAAGTATTACAGAGCAATAGTGATAAAAACTGCATGGTATTGGTACAGAGACAGACAGATAGACCAATGGAATAGAATTGAAGACCCAGAAATGAACCCACACACCTATGGTCACTTGATTTTTGACAAAGGAGCCAAAACCATACAATGGAAAAAAGATAGGATTTTCAGCAAATGGTGCTGGTTCAACTGGAGGGCAACATGTAGAAGAATGCAGATTGATCCATGCTTATCACCCTGTACAAAGCTTAAGTCCAAGTGGATCAAGGACCTCCACATCAAACCAGACACACTCAAACTAATAGAAGAAAAACTAGGCAAGCATCTGGAACAAATGGGCACTGGAAAAAATTTCCTGAACAAAACACCAATGGCTTATGCTCTAAGATCAAGAATCGACAAATGGGATCTCATAAAACTGCAAAGCTTCTGTAAGGCAAAGGACACGGTGGTTAGGACAAAACGGCAACCAACAGATTGGGAAAAGATCTTTATCAATCCTACAACAGATAGAGGCCTTATATCCAAAATATACAAAGAACTCAAGAAGTTAGACCGCAGGGAAACAAATAACCCTATTAAAAATGGGGTTCAAGCTGAAGACCTGTAGAGAGGAAAAACTACACGCCAGAAAGCAGAACACTCTGTCCCCATAACTGACTGAAAGAGAGGAAAACAGGTCTACAGCACTCCTGTCACACAGGCTTATAGGACAGTCTAGCCACTGTCAGAAATAGCAAAACAAAGTAACACTAGAGATAATCTGATGGCGAGAGGCAAGCGCAGGAACCCAAGCAACAGAAACCAAGACTACATGCCATCATCGGAGCCCAATTCTCCCACCAAAACAAACATGGAATATCCAAACACACCAGAAAAGCAAGATCTAGTTACAAAATCATATTTGATCATGATGCTGGAGGACTTCACGAAAGACATGAACACATTTAGGGAAGCACAGGAAAACATTAATAAACAAGTAAAAGCCTACAGAGAGGAATCGCAAAAATCCCTGAAAGAATTCCAGGAAAACACAATCAAACAGTTGAAGGAATTAAAAATGGAAATAGAAGCAATCAAGAAAGAACACATGGAAACAACCCTGGATATAGAAAACCAAAAGAAGAGACAAGGAGCTGTAGATACAAGCCTCACCAACAGAATTCAAGAGATGGAAGAGAGAATCTCAGGAGCAGAAGATTCCATAGAAATCATTGAGTCAACTGTCAAAGATAATGTAAAGCGGAAAAATCTACTGGTCCAAAACATACAGGAAATCCAGGACTCAATGAGAAGATCAAACCTAAGGATAATAGGTATAGAAGAGAGTGAGGACTCCCAGCTCAAAGGACCAGTAAATATCTTCAACAAAATCATAGAAGAAAACTTCCCTAACCTAAAAAAAGAGATACCCATAGACATACAAGAAGCCTACAGAACTCCAAATAGATTGGACCAGAAAAGAAACACCTCCCGTCACATAATTGTCAAAACACCAAACGCACAAAATAAAGAAAGAATATTAAAAGCAGTAAGGGAAAAAGGTCAAGTAACATATAAAGGGAGACCTATCAGAATCACACCAGACTTCTCGCCAGAAACTATGAAGGCCAGAAGATCCTGGACTGATGTCATACAGACCCTAAGAGAACACAAATGCCAGCCCAGGTTACTGTATCCAGCAAAACTCTCAATTAACATTGATGGAGAAACCAAGATATTCCATGACAAAACCAAATTTACACAATATCTTTCTACAAATCCAGCACTACAAAGGATAATAAATGGTAAAGGCCAACATAAGGAGGCAAGCTATACCCTAGAAGAAGCAAGAAACTAATCGTCTTGGCAACAAAACAAAGAGAATGAAAGCACACAAACATAACCTCACATCCAAATATGAATATAAAGGGAAGCAATAATCACTATTCCTTAATATCTCTCAATATCAATGGCCTCAACTCCCCAATAAAAAGACATAGATTAACAAACTGGATACGCAATGAGGACCCTGCATTCTGCTGCCTACAGGAAACACACCTCAGAGACAAAGACAGACACTACCTCAGAGTGAAAGGCTGGAAAACAACTTGCCAAGCAAATGGTCAGAAGAAGCAAGCTGGAGTAGCCATTCTAATATCAAATAAAATCAATTTCCAACTAAAAGTCATCAAAAAAGATAAGGAAGGACACTTCATATTCATCAAAGGAAAAATCCACCAAGATGAACTCTCAATCCTAAATATCTATGCCCCAAATACAAGGGCACCTACATACGTAAAAGAAACCTTACTAAAGCTCAAAACACACATTGGACCTCACACAATAATAGTGGGAGACTTCAACACCCCACTCTCATCAATGGACAGATCATGGAAACAGAAATTAAACAGTGATGTCGACAGACTAAGAGAAGTCATGAGCCAAATGGACTTAACGGATATTTATAGAACATTCTACCCTAAAGCAAAAGGATATACCTTCTTCTCAGCTCCTCATGGTACTTTCTCCAAAATTGACCATATAATTGGTCAAAAAACGGGCATCAACAGGTACAGAAAGATAGAGATAATCCCATGCATGCTATCGGACCACCACGGCCTAAAACTGGTCTTCAATAACAATAAGGGAAGAATGCCCACATATACGTGGAAATTGAACAATGCTCTACTCAATGATAACCTGGTCAAGGAAGAAATAAAGAAAGAAATTAAAAACTTTTTAGAATTTAATGAAAATGAAGGTACAACATATCGAAACTTATGGGACACAATGAAAGCTGTGCTAAGAGGAAAACTCATAGCGCTGAGTGCCTGCAGAAAGAAACAGGAAAGAGCATATGGCAGCAGCTTGACAGCACACCTAAAAGCTCTAGAACAAAAAGAAGCAAATACACCCAGGAGGAGTAGAAGGCAGGAAATAATCAAACTCAGAGCTGAAATCAACCAAGTAGAAACAAAAAGGACCATAGAAAGAATCAACAGAACCAAAAGTTGGTTCTTTGAGAGAATCAACAAGATAGATAAACCCTTAGCCAGACTAACGAGAGGACACAGAGAGTGCGTCCAAATTAACAAAATTAGAAATGAAAGGGGGGCATAACTACAGATTCAGAGGAAATTCAAAAAATCATCAGATCTTACTATAAAAACCTATATTCAACAAAATTTGAAAATCTTCAGGAAATGGACAATTTCCTAGACAGATACCAGGTATCGAAGTTAAATCAGGAACAGATAAACCAGTTAAACAACCCCATAACTCCTAAGGAAATAGAAGCAGTCATTAAAGGTCTTCCAACCAAAAAGAGCCCAGGTCCAGACGGGTTTAGTGCAGAATTCTATCAAACCTTCATAGAAGACCTCATACCAATATTATCCAAACTATTCCACAAAATTCAAACAGATGGAGCACTACCGAATTCCTTCTACGAAGCCACAATTACTCTTATACCTAAACCACACAAAGACACAACAAAGAAAGAGAACTTCAGACCAATTTCCCTTATGAATATCGACGCAAAAATATTCAATAAAATTCTGGCAAAGCGAATTCAAGAGCACATCAAAACAATCATCCACCATGATCAAGTAGGCTTCATCCCAGGCATGCAGGGATGGTTTAATATACGGAAAACCATCAACGTGATCCATCATATAAACAAACTGAAAGAACAAAACCACATGATCATTTCATCAGATGCTGAGAAAGCATTTGACAAAATTCAACACCCCTTCATGATAAAAGTCCTGGAAAGAATAGGAATTCAAGGCCCATACCTAAACATAGTAAAAGCCATATACAGCAAACCAGTTGCTAACATTAAACTAAATGGAGAGAAACTTGAAGCAATCCCACTAAAATCAGGGACTAGACAAGGCTGCCCACTCTCTCCCTACTTATTCAATATAGTTCTTGAAGTTCTAGCCAGAGCAATCAGACAACAAAAGGAGATCAAGGGGATACAGATCGGAAAAGAAGAGGTCAAAATATCACTATTTGCAGATGACATGATAGTATATTTAAGTGATCCCAAAAGTTCCACCAGAGAACTACTAAAGCTGATAAACAACTTCAGCAAAGTGGCTGGGTATAAAATTAACCCAATAAATCAGTTGCCTTCCTCTATACAAAAGAGAAACAAGCCGAGAAAGAAATTAGGGAAACGACACCCTTCATAATAGACCCAAATAATATAAAGTACCTCGGTGTGACTTTAACCAAGCAAGTAAAAGATCTGTACAATAAGAACTTCAAGACACTGAGGAAAGAAATTGAAGAAGACCTCAGAAGATGGAAAGATCTCCCATGCTCATGGATTGGCAGGATTAATATAGTAAAAATGGCCATTTTACCAAAAGCAATCTACAGATTCAATGCAATCCCCATCAAAATACCAATCCAATTCTTCAAAGAGTTAGACAGAACAATTTGCAAATTCATCTGGAATAACAAAAAACCCAGGATAGCTAAAGCTATCCTCAACAATAAAAGGACTTCAGGGGGAATCACTATCCCTGAACTCAAGCAGTATTACAGAGCAATAGTGATAAAAACTGCATGGTATTGGTACAGAGACAGACAGATAGACCAATGGAATAGAATTGAAGACCCAGAAATGAACCCACACACCTATGGTCACTTGATTTTTGACAAAGGAGCCAAAACCATCCAATGGAAAAAAGATAGCATTTTCAGCAAATGGTGCTGGTTCAACTGGAGGGCAACATGTAGAAGAATGCAGATTGATCCATGCTTATCACCCTGTACAAAGCTTAAGTCCAAGTGGATCAAGGACCTCCACATCAAACCAGACACACTCAAACTAATAGAAGAAAAACTAGGGAAGCATCTGGAACACATGGGCACTGGAAAAAATTTCCTGAACAAAACACCAATGGCTTATGCTCTAAGATCAAGAATCGACAAATGGGATCTCATAAAACTGCAAAGGTTCTGTAAGGCAAAGGACACGGTGGTTAGGACAAAACGGCAACCAACAGATTGGGAAAAGATCTTTACCAATCCTACAACAGATAGAGGCCTTATATCCAAAATATACAAAGAACTCAAGAAGTTAGACCGCAGGGAAACAAATAACCCTATTAAAAAATGGGGTTCAGAGCTAAACAAAGAATTCACAGCTGAGGAATGCCGAATGGCTGAGAAACACCTAAAGAAATGTTCAACATCTTTAGTCATAAGGGAAATGCAAATCAAAACAACCCTGAGATTTCACCTCACACCAGTGAGAATGGCTAAGATCAAAAACTCAGGTGACAGCAGATGCTGGCGAGGATGTGGAGAAAGAGGAACACTCCTCCATTGTTGGTGGGATTGCAGACTGGTAAAACCATTCTGGAAATCAGTCTGGAGGTTCCTCAGAAAATTGGACATTGAACTGCCTGAGGATCCAGCTATACCTCTCTTGGGCATATACCCAAAAGATGCCTCAACATATAAAAGAGACACGTGCTCCACTATGTTCATCGCAGCCTTATTTATAATAGCCAGAAAATGGAAAGAACCCAGATGCCCTTCAACAGAGGAATGGATACAGAAAATGTGGTACATCTACACAATGGAATATTACTCAGCTATCAAAAACAACGAGTCTATGAAATTCGTAGGCAAATGGTTGGAACTGGAAAATATCATCCTGAGTGAGCTAACCCAATCACAGAAAGACATACATGGTATGCACTCATTGATAAGTGGCTATTAGCCCAAATGCTTGAATTACCCTAGATCCCTAGAACAAACGAAACTCAAGACGGATGATCAAAATGTGAATGCTTCACTCCTTCTTTAAATGAGGAAAAAGAATACCCGTGGCTGGGAAGGGAGAGGCAAAGATTAAAACAGAGACTGAAGGAACACCCATTCAGAGCCTGCCCCACAGGTGGCCCATACATATACAGCCACCCAATTGGACAAGATGGATGAAGCAAAGAAGTGCAGACCGACAGGAGCCGGATGTAGATCGCTCCTGAGAGACACAGCCAGAATACAGCAAATACAGAGGCGAATGCCAGCAGCAAACCACTGAACTGAGAATAGGTCCCCCGTTGAAGGAATCAGAGAAAGAACTGGAAGAGCTTGAAGGGGCTTGAGACCCCAAAAGTACAACAATGTCAAGCAACCAGAGCTTCCAGGGACTAAGCCACTACCTAAAGACTATATATGGACTGACCCTGGACTCTGACCCCATAGGTAGCAATGAATATCCTAGTAAGAGCACCAGTGTAAGGGGAAGCCCTGGGTCCTGCTAAGACTGAACCCCCAGTGAACTAGACTATGGGGGGAGGGCGGCAATGGGGGGAGGGTTGGGAGGGGAACACCCATAAGGAAGGGGAGGGGGGAGGGGGATTTTGCCCGGAAACCGGGAAAGGGAATAACACTTGAAATGTATTTAAGAAATACTCAAGTTAATAAAAAAAAAATGAAAAAAAAATAAAATGAACTGTACCTCTTCAGATAATGGATCATTCAGAGCCTGAGAAAATACATGACTGCCTTGCTTGATATGTGCCTCTGCTTGTAGGGCATCCAGTAGATGAAAGGGCACTGGATATTGAGCAGAATTTTCCTTCATTTCATTACCCTGAAGTGTCCCACATAAGTCTTCTAGAATATACTCCTAAATAAACATACTTGTAAAAAAAAATGGGGTTCAGAGCTAAACAAAGAATTCACAGCTGAGGAATGCCGAATGGCTGAGAAACACCTAAAGAAATGTTCAACATCTTTAGTCATAAGGGAAATGCAAATCAAAACAACCCTGAGATTTCACCTCACACCAGTGAGAATGGCTAAGATCAAAAACTCAGGTGACAGCAGATGCTGGCGAGGATGTGGAGAAAGAGGAACACTCCTCCATTGTTGGTGGGATTGCAGACTGGTAAAACCATTCTGGAAATCAGTCTGGAGGTTCCTCAGAAAATTGGACATTGAACTGCCTGAGGATCCAGCTATACCTCTCTTGGGCATATACCCAAAAGGTGCCTCAACATATAAAAGAGACACGTGCTCCACTATGTTCATCGCAGCCTTATTTATAATAGCCAGAAAATGGAAAGAACCCAGATGCCCTTCAACAGAGGAATGGATACAGAAAATGTGGTACATCTACACAATGGAATATTACTCAGCTATCAAAAACAACGAGTTTATGAAATTCGTAGGCAAATGGTTGGAACTGGAAAATATCATCCTGAGTGAGCTAACCCAATCACAGAAAGACATACATGGTATGCACTCATTGATAAGTGGCTATTAGCCCAAATGCTTGAATTACCCTAGATCCCTAGAACAAACGAAACTCAAGACGGATGATCAAAATGTGAATGCTTCACTCCTTCTTTAAATGAGGAAAAAGAATACCCGTGGCTGGGAAGGGAGAGGCAAAGATTAAAACAGAGACTGAAGGAACACCCATTCAGAGCCTGCCCCACAGGTGGCCCATACATATACAGCCACCCAATTGGACAAGATGGATGAAGCAAAGAAGTGCAGACCGACAGGAGCCGGATGTAGATCGCTCCTGAGAGACACAGCCAGAATACAGCAAATACAGAGGCGAATGCCAGCAGCAAACCACTGAACTGAGAATAGGTCCCCCGTTGAAGGAATCAGAGAAAGAACTGGAAGAGCTTGAAGGGGCTTGAGACCCCAAAAGTACAACAATGTCAAGCAACCAGAGCTTCCAGGGACTAAGCCACTACCTAAAGACTATATATGGACTGACCCTGGACTCTGACCCCATAGGTAGCAATGAATATCCTAGTAAGAGCACCAGTGTAAGGGGAAGCCCTGGGTCCTGCTAAGACTGAACCCCCAGTGAACTAGACTATGGGGGGAGGGCGGCAATGGGGGGAGGGTTGGGAGGGGAACACCCATAAGGAAGGGGAGGGGGGAGGGGGATTTTGCCCGGAAACCGGGAAAGGGAATAACACTTGAAATGTATTTACGAAATACTCAAGTTAATAAAAAAAAAATGAAAAAAAAATAAAATGAACTGTACCTCTTCAGATAATGGATCATTCAGAGCCTGAGAAAATACATGACTGCCTTGCTTGATATGTGCCTCTGCTTGTAGGGCATCCAGTAGATGAAAGGGCACTGGATATTGAGCAGAATTTTCCTTCATTTCATTACCCTGAAGTGTCCCACATAAGTCTTCTAGAATATACTCCTAAATAAACATACTTGTAAAAAAAAATGGGGTTCAGAGCTAAACAAAGAATTCACAGCTGAGGAATGCCGAATGGCTGAGAAACACCTAAAGAAATGTTCAACATCTTTAGTCATAAGGGAAATGCAAATCAAAACAACCCTGAGATTTCACCTCACACCAGTGAGAATGGCTAAGATCAAAAACTCAGGTGACAGCAGATGCTGGCGAGGATGTGGAGAAAGAGGAACACTCCTCCATTGTTGGTGGGATTGCAGACTGGTAAAACCATTCTGGAAATCAGTCTGGAGGTTCCTCAGAAAATTGGACATTGAACTGCCTGAGGATCCAGCTATACCTCTCTTGGGCATATACCCAAAAGGTGCCTCAACATATAAAAGAGACACGTGCTCCACTATGTTCATCGCAGCCTTATTTATAATAGCCAGAAAATGGAAAGAACCCAGATGCCCTTCAACAGAGGAATGGATACAGAAAATGTGGTACATCTACACAATGGAATATTACTCAGCTATCAAAAACAACGAGTTTATGAAATTCGTAGGCAAATGGTTGGAACTGGAAAATATCATCCTGAGTGAGCTAACCCAATCACAGAAAGACATACATGGTATGCACTCATTGATAAGTGGCTATTAGCCCAAATGCTTGAATTACCCTAGATCCCTAGAACAAACGAAACTCAAGACGGATGATCAAAATGTGAATGCTTCACTCCTTCTTTAAATGAGGAAAAAGAATACCCTTGGCAGGGAAGGGAGAGGCAAAGATTAAAACAGAGACTTAAGGAACACCCATTCAGAGCATGCCCCACATGTGGCCCATACATATACAGCCACCCAATTAGACAAGATGGATGAAGCAAAGAAGTGCAGACCGACAGGAGCCGGATGTAGATCGCTCCTGAGAGACACAGCCAGAATACAGCAAATACAGAGGCGAATGCCAGCAGCAAAACACTGAACTGAGAATAGGTCCCCTATTGAAGGAATCAGAGAAAGAACTGGAAGAACTTGAAGGGGTTCGAGACCCCAAAAGTACAACAATGCCAAGCAACCAGAGCTTCCAGGGACTAAGCCACTACCTAAAGACTATACATGGACTGACCCTGGACTCTGACTCCATAGGTAGTAATGAATATCCTAGTAAGAGCACCAGTGGAAGGGGAAGCCCTGGGTCCTGCTAAGACTGAACCCCCAGTGAACTAGTCTATGGGGGGAGGGCAGCAATGGGGGGAGGGTTGGGAGGGGAACACCCATAAGGAAGTGGAGGGGGGAGGGGGATGTTTGCCCGGAAACCGGGAAAGGGAATAACACTCGAAATGTATATAAGAAATACTCAAGTTAATAAAAAAAAAATTCAAAAAAAAATGGGGTTCAGAGCTATACAAAGAATTCACAGCTGAGGAATGCCGAATGGCTGAGAAACACCTAAAGAAATGTTCAACATCTTTAGCCATAAGGGAAATGCAAATCAAAACAACCCTGAGATTTCACCTCACACCAGTGAGAATGGCTAAGATCAAAAACTCAGGTGACAGCAGATGCTGGCGAGGATGTGGAGAAAGAGGAACACTCCTCCATTGTTGGTGGGATTGCAGACTGGTAAAACCATTCTGGAAATCAGTCTGGAGGTTCCTCAGAAAATTGGACATTGAACTGCCTGAGGATCCAGCTATACCTTTCTTGGGCATATACCCAAAAGATGCCTCAACATAGAAAAGAGACACGTGCTCCACTTTGTTCATCGCAGCCTTATTTATAATAGCCAGAAACTGGAAAGAACCCAGATGCCCCTCAACAGAGGAATGGATACAGAAAATGTGGTACATCTACACAATGGAATATTACTCAGCTATCAAAAACAACAAATTTATGAAATTCGTAGGCAAATGGTTGGAACTGGAAAATATCATCCTGAGTGAGCTAACCCAATCACAGAAAGACATACATGGTATGCACTCATTGATAAGTGGCTATTAGCCCAAATGCTTGAATTACCCTAGATCCCTAGAACAATGGAAACTCAAGACAGATGATCAAAATGTGAATGCTTCACTCCTTCTTTAAATGAGGAAAAAGAATACCCTTGGCAGGGAAGGGAGAGGCAAAGATTAAAACAGAGACTGAAGGAACACCCATTCAGAGCCTGCCCCACATGTTGCCTATACATATACAGCCACCCAATTAGACAAGATGGATGAAGGAAAGAAGTGCAGACCGACAGGAGCCCGATGTAGATCGCTCATGAGAGACACAGCCAGAATACAGCAAATACAGAGGCGAATGCCAGCAGCAAAACACTGAACTGAGAATAGGTCCCCCGTTGAAGGAATCAGAGAAAGAACTGGAAGAGCTTGAAGGGGCTCGAGACCCAAAAAGTACAACAATGTCAAGCAACCAGAGCTTCCAGGGACTAAGCCACTACCTAAAGACTATATACATGGACTGACCCTGGACTCTGACCCCATAGGTAGCAATGAATATCCCAGTGGGAGCACCAGTGGAGGGGGAAGCCCTGGGTCCTGCTAAGACTGAACCCCCAGTGAACTAGACTATGGGGGGAGGGCGGCAATGGGGGGAGGGTTGGGAGGGGAACACCCATAAGGAAGGGGTGGCGGGAGGGGGATGTTTGCCCGGAAACCTGGAAAGGGAATAACACTTGAAATGTATATAAGAAATACTCAAATTAATAAAAAAAAAAGAAATCAGCAAAATGGACAGGAAAATTTGATGAAAGAATAAATAATATGGAAAGAAAATTCAGCAATTAAATTGTGATCTACAAACTAGGTGCTAATGACAAAATTAAGAAAATAATTTCATTGATAAAACAATAGAGTTATAATTAATTAATGTAATACATAAGATTAAGTTTTATATAATATACTCATAAATTGTTAATGAGAACCTACAAAATTGTTTACTATATTTAATTTGGTGGTAAGAAGTCATAAATATTGATGTATATGGGACAGAATAATCAACATTGTTTATAAGGTAATTCATACTTGCAAATTGGTCCATAAATCCAATGCCATCTCTAGTAGTAGTTGAACTTTTTCAGAAAGTGGAAAGGTAATCCTAATATTTACTTTGACATGGTTTTGTCTTTGAATTAAAAAGATAAATTTTGATACATAAGAAATGTTAGATATTCACTTAATTTTTAAAGGAACTAAAATCATCAATAATCTGAGATAGCTATAATTGTGACTAAAGAAATAACCCTTATTTGTGGAAAGTCACATTTTTAATAAGGATGCCAATTAGGGCTAAAACCAATGAGTATAAGTGTATCCATATTTTACAGAATGCACAAAGAAAGGTTCAGTGAAAGTAGATCAAAGATCTACATGTAAGAGCAAAGTTATAAATATTTCATAATAAAATATGGGGGCCAGTAAGATAACTCTATAGATAAGGTGGTTGCTACACAACATGAACACCTGAGTTAGATCCAAGAACCAACAGAGAGAAGTCAGATATGCTGATTTTATATAGTAACCCAGCTCTAGAGAAGCAGAAAAAGCAACTAGTTGTGGCTCATTAACCAAACAGCTTAGGTTACTGTTTCAATTCCAGGCCACTTAGAGAGGAACCTGGAACCCCTGTCCAGGGTGAGATGGTTATAAAGATGATGGCTCAGTGGGTAAGTGCACTGTTTTGGAAAGGAGTCTGAGTTCAGAGGGCCTGAGCTATGTTCTAAAACCACAGATCAGTCAACTCACAACCCCTTAAAACTCAAGCTCCAGGGTGTCCAACAGACCCCAAAAGACAACCTTATAAATGGATATTAGCTGTTTAAATAAAGGACAGTACTAAAGTCTACAGAACTGGAGAGACTAATTAACAAAGAGGGCTCCAGTAGAGATGCACAGATCTCCCTTAGAAGGGGAAATGAGGTAGATATTAGGGTTATTTGTTTTCTGGTCTCCATATGCATGTCTTTAGGGGCCTAGGCTACCTATTTGAGGGTAATTTTTTCTACTTCCACCCACTTTTCTGCAAATTTCCTGATGTCCATTTTTTTCTAACACATGAATAACACTCCACTGTGTAGACAGACTACAGTTCCTGCATTTTTTGTTGAACTGAGGGTGGAAGGGAATTGGAATAGGAGAGATCAGGTGGGGGGAGGGAGGGACAGGGAGGGAGAGACTATTGGGAGAGATGACTAAGAGAGGCATTTTGAAGGAGATGTGAAAGCCTAATTCCATGGAAACTTCCTGGAGCCTCTAAGGGTGACCATAGCGAGGGTTCCTATTAAGGAAGGATACAGAGATTGAACTAGTTATCTTCAAGAACCTGGGAAGGCTCCCAGTGGTGGGATGAGACAATCACCCAGACACAAAGCTTTCCACTCATACTTGTCCTGTCTTCAAGATATGCTGAGACAATGATAAACAAAAATAACTATAAATTTGAATGTTACAGAGGTAGAATATCAACTAATATTAATGTTAATATCTGCAGTTATTTCTTCCACAACTATGGGATGATGAGTTCAGACAAGGGGAGGAAAACTAATGAGATCTTGTTATACTTAATGACTTCTAATAACCATCATCATTGGAAAATCCAGACAGGAACCATCTAAAGAAATCAAGGCAAAATGTAAAAACAATAAATATGAGTTTCAATGAAGAGACAGCATAACATCAGAGAGTTGTTAGAGAAAAGACTGAAGGAGTTGAAGGGGTTTGTAATCCCATAGGAAGAGCCACAATATCAACCAACCAGGCCCCAATGTAGGTCCCAGGAACTAAGCAACCAACCAATGAGTACACATGGAGGTACCCATGTCTCTGGCTGCATATATAATAGAGGATGGTATTGTCCAGCATTAATAGGAAGAAAAGCCCTTGGTCCTGTGAAGGTTCATTTCCCCAATGTAGGGGAATGCCAGGGTGTTGCAGTGGCTGGGTGGAAGTGGGAACATCCTTATAGAATCTGGGGCAGTGGGGAGGCAGTATGGGAGAAGGGGAAAGGGGATAACATTTGAAATGTAAATACATAAAATATCCAAGAAAAATAAAATAAAAATGGATGTGAATATAAAATAAATAACTGCAAATAGGTGTGTTAACTCCCAGTTAAACTTTTCTTTTGAGCATGGGGAATGGAGGAGTAAGTGGAAGGACTGAAGGGGATTGCAACCCCATAGGAAGAACAACTTCAACCAACCAGACCCCCCAGAACTTCCAAGGACTAAACCACCAACCAAAGAGTACACATGGAGGGACCCATAGCTCTATCTGGATATGTAGAAAAGGATGGCCTTCTCTGACATCAATGGGAGGGGAAGCCCTTTGTCCTGTTTAGGTTTGATGCCCCAGAGTAGAGGAATGTTAGGGTGGTGAGGCAGAAATGGGTAGAGGAGCACCCTCATAGAGATAAAAGGGAGGGGGGGATGGGATGGCAGTTGGTGGAGAGGAAACTAGAAAGTGGGTTGTTGCTTGAAATGTAAACAAATAAAATGATTAATAAAAAATATTGTTGAGAAAAGAATCAATTTTCAATTTTTAAAAAAGAAAAGAAAAGAAAGCCCTCTCCTGGTTCCAGTTGCTTTCTGAGCTTTATGTTCTTATTTTCTTCAGCTTCCCTTTCTTCAGCTGCCATGCCTGCTTCCTACAGTGCTCTTGTTTCTCTGTCATTATGGACTCTACAGTTCTGGAAGCATAAGAAAATCAAACTTTTGCCTTGGTCATAGTGTTTTATTACAGCAGCAGAAAAGTAACTGATAGCGGTAGTGATGATATTCTCCTATCGCATGAGTGCACAAAATTTACTATAAATTCAAAGAACAAATTTTAGTCATATTAAAGGTAATTTTAAAAGCAAGTGAAACTTTGTCAAAAATCAAAGTTTATTTAATAGAGTACTAGCTATTCTTTTTTATATTTGAATTTATAAGCAAGAACCATATCTGATTTTATGCTTCCAAAAATTTGGTAAATTGCAAATCAGTGAATACTAAAGTCATACTTACATACAAAACATTCACATTTCATTAATTCATCATGATATGAAAGTTACCTTTTCATTTAGCATATGTTTATGGAAAACCTACTATTACCTACATAATTCATTGTGCTATCATTGACAGAAATGAAATGGATATTGACTAGTCTACACCTCTAATCCTAGCTGTTTCTAAGGAAAATACAAAGGGAAAGAAATATCATCAATCTATTTGACCCATTACCATGACTGAACAAAAGAAGGCAGGAAACATTATTTCAAGGATGACAGTGCAATGGAAAACTGGATATGATCCTAATCCATTGCAAATGTCTATGGAAATCTCAAAGCATAAATTAACAAATATATGAAAGGAAAGCCAATGGCTGACTTTAGTTTGGAAACATGCCTCTCAATCAGGACAATGTTGTAGGCAAGAGATGTCTCACTAGACTTCTACACTCGACTCTTTCAACAACAGCATTATATTTGACTGTCCTTGGGTCTTGTAGACTGTGTTAACTTAAACCTTACCCCTGAGCATTAAAACTCTCATTTTTGATTCTGTTTTGATTTTGCTGTGAATATATTATATTTCAAATGTAATTACATGTTTTTTTTAGGAGACACCAAAATTAGAGCATAAACAATCAGGTTAAGAAAAGACACATGTCTTTACATATAACTGAATCTTCCTTCCCATTTCTACTCGTAAAATAATTTTAAGAAAATATGATGCCACTGATATTTAACTGAGAACTAATTTAATTTTATTCTCAAGATAATAATGTATATCCTAAACATAACAGTGTCCATTATCCTCACATTGCAACTTAATGTGAGGGAAAAAAGTATTAGTTTAAAGATAATATTCTTGATTAAAAAGCAATACTTTTTTACTAACATTTCAAATCCTTGGATATTAACTATATTCTAACTATTCTGACTTTTATAGGGCAAAGAAAATGCAGAGGTGGTAATTCACACAGGCTTTTTCAAACTAATAATGTTAAAGCCCTTGATGACTGTTTGATCATTTGAATAGCCATCTCAGCCAAATCATGCAGCAACACTAGGAATACCAGAGTTGGAAGAGCTAGTTGCATAAATGTAGTATTTATACATAAAAGTAATGAACTTTCTGAATTTCAACACTGAGGATTTAAGAAAGAAAAAAATCTTAGATTAATAATAAATTGCAGATGCAGCGAAAATAAACTTGATAAATTAATACATGGCCATTTTGCAGTAGAAATAACTAATAGATTTGAGGCTGCACATAAGTGCAATATTCATTACACATTAAGCATTTTTCAAATGTAAATATATGCTAATCAGTTTAGTGCAGTTTAAAAGTACGATTAAGTGTATAATTTAGATGTTTAATTGAAGTTTTATTGGATTTTTCACAATAATTCTGTTTGATATATATTTCTAATTTTGTTTCTGAAACCATGTTGCCAAAATAAATTTATACATTTTATAAGGATTTTTTATTTTGCTCATAGTGTACTACACATTTTGATAAAGTTCAATTATGTTTTGTTATTTTTTGAGAATTTCTTACATGAATATAGAGTATGAACATTTTTTCTACATCATCTTCTATCAAATTCGTCTCATGTCCTTCACCAGATTCTTCTAGAATTCATGACTTCTCCTTTAATTATTATTGTTCAAATATAAATATGGTCATTGATTATAGATATATTATAAAACATAAAATGTACACATATACATAACCTGCAAAATCCATCTAGTATTGGATATATATACATACCTGCTTAGAGATGATCACTGGGGAAATGGATAGCCTACTTGTGGGTTCATCCCTGGAGAAAATTAATTCTTCCTCTTCCAGAAGCCATTGACTCTCTGTAGCTTTTTATTTAGGGGTTGGAAACTAGGAAAATTTCCCCATCCATATCTGCCTGTAGACTTGCGTGGTCATTATGGAGGCAGCTATATTGTTCAAATTTCATGGCAGCAGCCCCAATATTATGTCTAGAAAACATTGATTCTGGTCCTTTGGTTCTTACAATCTTTCGAACCCTTCTGAAATGTCTCCTGGGATTTAGGTTATGTTGCAAATATATCAACTGAGGCTCAACACTGCTCCACCACCATGGCCATTCATTCTCTTAAACTTGACCAGTTGTGGATCTCTGTAGTACCCTCTGGTCTGCTTCAAAATGAAGCTTAGTTGGAGCTGCACTTATCCTAGGGTATAAGAATAAGTATTTATGCTGAACTGGATGTCCTTAAAAGACTGGCACTTAGACTCCAGTAGCGATTCCTTCATCGAGACGGAAACATTTGTCAGACGTTGCTTAGTTCCCAGGACTAAAAAGAATTAGATTTTATGCTGCTAGAAGTGGTGGTGTCACAGAGGTCAGATCTTCCAGGCAGTCTGTCTTTAGAGATCTTACTTGCGGAAGTCCCTGTGGGTGTGTTCCTGAGACTTGTGATTCCTTGGTCAAACTGGATTCCTGTCCATTGTTTCTTTCTCCAGTTCCAGCACACTTCTATGTTAACCGGTGTTCCCAACAACACATCAGTGGCCAGCCCCCTCAAGAAGCCTTTTCTTTTCTTTCTTTCCTGATTTCAGCCAGCCTAGATGACTCCAGGACCTCAGCGTGAAAATTGGCTCGTTAAAGACCTTGCTGTAGAGGAATATTAATCCAGCAACATAGCATCCAAAGACATTCTAGGTCTGCATGATCTGGCTGGAAAGACACAGCTTTAATCCCTCTGGCTGGAATACAGACATGCACTTTGCATATACACTTAATCCCAAACAATGGAGGTATAGTTAGTTTGTGGAAAGAGGCAGCTATGTTTGAATCTGATGTCTAATTGAGAAGCAGACAAAGTGATAAATCAGATAAGGATTTGACAGAATGAGTCAGAGAGGATACTCCTAACTCTCACAAGAAAAGACAGGAAAGAGAAGCTATTTAAGTTGAGGGAAGGGTGAGTCAGGACTGGAGGGCAGTTTATTGAGTGCAGTTCAATTGAGTTCAGGCAATGCAGTGGAGTTCAGTTGAGTTGAGTTCAGTGCAGTTTGTACAGTTCAGTTAATGGAATTCAAAGGCTGTTTTGTCAAGCAGAGTAATTCAGTGAGAAGGTGAGAGAAGCCAGTTTGAATCAGTGATCATATTCACCAGTAAGCCTCTAAGACTACAGTTACATCTAGCAAATAATTGTTAATTTTACATCTTGCTCCAGGTCCCACTATCCTTTCTGTCACCTCTCATTTTTTCTCCTTCTACTCTAGGGAGCTGTGAAAAGCTCAGGGTCTGTTCTGATCAGAGGTCACTTGGAGACCTTCACTCAAGGTCAGTAGCCTTGGCTGTGGTGCAAGATAGGACGATGCCCAGCAGCCAAGGGAAATTGTAATCACCTAGAAAGGAAAAGGACCAAAACTTCCATCTTGACCCCTCCCCTGTATCATAAATTATGAGGAATTTTGCCATAGGAGGGCTGTCTCCTGCCACTCGTATTAGGGATGTTTGGTTTAGAGCCTCTGATCGCTCTTGACAAGACCCTGCAGTTTGTTGTATATGGTGATCTACCAATCCATCCCACTCTTTCTGAATGTGCCTCTAGAAAACACTCAACCACATTTTATCCACTCAAGGGACTGGCTGTCTTAAGCACTCATTACTGTCCATGGGCAAACAGGATCTCCTGGAGATGAAAAGATTCAGTCTAGAAAATGAACATGTCAACTCACATTCGTGAAATAATCTTCAGACCAAGTCAATCTGCTTCCATGCAATAGGAGAGACAATGAGATCTCACCAATCCATGGACTTAAATTTCTGACTTTCCAGCACCAAAGGTTGCTATTAACCTCACTTTCCTAGCTTGACACACCAAACAGTGGTAGGAACTCCTAATCAGAGACTGACTACTTCCCATAGACAATATTCAATATTTTAGAAGAGCTCTTCCCTGTTCTTTTACCTATAGGTAATTACGTCTCAGAGCCACTAGGTGAATGGATGTCAAGGCATTTGTATCCCTGCCTTAGATCTTCATGTATTCACTGTATTTTATCCAAGACAGATGCTATTATTGTATTAAGGAATTAGGCTAAATGTTAAATTATCCTTATGGAATGGGCTCACAGATATGGCCTGTGAGAATTCCAGGTATGCTCTGAGAACCATCTTGTAACACAGCTTTGGGCTCAAGTTGAGGTCATAGGATGTCACTCAGAATCTTACTTGGTTCTCAGCACTTTCTCTGCTCCTTTGTCACACCAGCAAGGGTAGGGACAGCTCCCACAGCTGCGTGAGTGACCACTGCTTTACTACAACAGTAAGTTGGCAACTATGCCTCCATGGGCTACTATCAGAAGTACTGGAGATGAAACTCTTTTCACCAATGAAGGAGAGTGACAATAGCCTATTTCATTCCTGGAGGTCTTTGAGACCCTCCTGACCAACAATTCAAAGGGAAACTTCCCTTGTCTGGCAATGAGCATTTTGTTACACAATCTATTGCTCTGGTGGGGAACATTATTATTTTGTATGATGAAATGCCATGGAATGAGTGTGTGTCTGTGTCTGTGTGTCTGTATTTCAAGCAAGCTTATAAAAATGTGTTTTGTGTGTGTTTTTTTTAAATACCCTTAGTGTTCTTTCTCATCTCCCCCTCTCTATTACCCTCTTTCCCGTTGGCCAGTGAAAACTCCGTATGTGTTCCTCTACTTAGCACCACAAAGAAACCATGGTCTATTATCTCACTCTCTAGAGCTACTTATTCCTCCACAGTACTCTAACACTTTCCTGGATTCTGCCATTAAATATGTTAATATTTTCAGATCTAATGATTTGGAGTTAAGATCCATAAATAAGAGATAACATGTGACACTTGTCATTATGGATCTTGGTTACCTCACTAAAATTAATTATATATAACTCTTCATTTTCCTGAAATTTTCATGTTTAGCCAGGAGTGGCATGTATTGTCGTGGGGTATATTAATGCTAGACTTTTTGAAAATTCTCCACACTGATTGTCATAGTAGCTGTATAGTTTGTAGTCCCACAAACAGCAAATGAAGTATCTGCCTGCTTCACATCCTCCCCAGCATTTGTTGTCACTTGTAAATTCAAGCATTATTACTGGGGTAAGAAGAAATCTCAAGGTAGTTTCAGTTTTCAACTTCCTGGTTGCTAAAGAGATGTAATACTTTAAAAAAGTATTCTTTTGCTCTAGAGGTTTGAATTAGAATGTCCTCCATAGGCTCATATTCTTGAATACTTTGCCCTAAGTTAGTGAGATTCTTTGGGAAGTATTAGATGTGACCTCATTGGAAAAAAGCATACCACTAGAAGTGGGTTTCGAAGTTTCAAAAGATGTGTGCTGTTTCAAATTATGATTTGAGCTGTAGATGATAGCTTTTCTCCCGCCGTGACTTAGCACCACCATCATGAACATGGACGCATAAGCCTGATGAAATGTTTTGCTTTAAAAGTTGCCTTAGTTGTGATAATTTATCACATCAATAGAAAAACAACTAATACATTAGCCATTTTTAGTTATTCTTCTGAAAACTATCTCTTTAGATCCGTAGCCCATTAACTTGTTTTTTTTTTTCATTGTTGTTTTGTTGATTGCTTGTTTTTGTTTGATTTGAGTTCTTTGTATATTATGGATATTAATCGTCTATTGGCAGTACAGTTAGCAAAGATTTTCTCCCAATTCATATTAATAACTGTGATTTTCTTTCAATAATGAAGTATAATGAAATTATTTCTGTAAGTTTACTGGTGAAATTTTTGAGATGTCTTATGCATAATAACCTGCTTTCTGCAAATAGGAATAATTTGATCTTTACTTTTTCTGTTAGTATTCTTTAGTCTCATTCTCTTGTTCTAATGTTCTATTTTTGGATACTTTTTACTTACACTTCAAATGTAATTCCCTTCCCTATTTCTGATCCATAAGCCCCCTACTGATTACCTCCCCTGTCTTCTATAAGGGTGTTCCCCTCCCAAATCACTTCCCCTTCCTACCTCCTTGTCCTGACATTCCCCTACATTCGGGGTCCAACCTTGGCAGGACCAAGGGCTTCTCTTCCCCTTGGTGCCCAACAAGGCCATCCTCTGCTACATATCCAGTTGGAGCCATGGGTCTGTCCATGTGTACTCTCTAGGTAGTGGTTTAGTCCCTTGCAGCTCTGGTTGGTTAGTATTGTTGTTCTTATGGGGTCTCAAGCCCCTTCACCTCTTTCAGTCCTTTCTCTGACTCCTTCAATGAGGGTCCTGTTCTCAGATCAATGGTTTGCTGCTAGCATTCAGATCTGTTTTTGCCAGGCCTTGCTAAGCTTCTCAGGAGACAGCTATATCAGCCTCCTCTCAGTATGTACTTCTTGACTTCATCAATATTACCTAGTTTTAGTGGCTGTATACATATGGACTGGATCCCCAGTTGAGACAGGCACTGAATGGCCATTCCTTCAGTCTCCACTTCAAACTTTGTCTCCATGTCTCCTCCTAGGAATATTTTTGTTCCTTCTTTTAAGAAGGACTCAAGCATCCACACTTTGGTCGTCCTTCTTCTTGAGTTTCATATGGTCTGTGGATTGTATCTTGGGAAATTTGAGCTTTTGAACTAATATCCACTTATCAGTGAGTACACACCATGTATGGGTAATTTTTGGTTTTTGGTTTTTTTTGTGTGTGTGTGATTGGGTTACCTCATTCAGGATATTTTCTAGTTCTACCCATTTGACTATGTATATCATGGAGACATTTTTTGATAGCTGAGTAGTACTTCATTGTGTAAATGTACCACAGTGTCTGTATCCATTCCTCTATTGAAGGACATCTGGGTCCTTCCTAGTTTCTGGCTATTATAAATAAGGACATGCTATGAACATAGTGGAGCATAGGTCTTTGTTGTATGTTGGAGAATCATTTGGGTATATGCCCAGAAGTGCTATAGCTAGGTCCTCAGGTAGTACTATGTCCAATTTTCTGAGGAACCTCCAAACTGATTTCCAGAGTGGTTGTACTACCTTGCAATCCCACCAACATGGGAGGAGTGTTCCTCTTTCTTCACATCCTCACCAGAATCTATTGTTACCTGAGTTTTTACCTTAGCCATTCTGAGTGGTGTGAGGTAAAATCTCAGGGTTGTTTTGATTTGCATTTCCCTGATGACTAAGGATGTTGAACATTTCTTTAGGTACTTCTCAAACATTCAATATTCCTCAGCTGATAATTCTTTGTTCAGCTCCGTAACCTACTTTTTAATAGGGTTAATTGGTTCTCTGGAGTCTAATTTCTTGAGTTCTTTGTATATATGGGATATTAGCCCTCCATCAGATGTAGGATTGGTAAAATTTTTCCAATCTGTTGGTTGTCGTTTTGTCCTAATGCTGATGTCTTTTCCCTCATGAAAACTTTGCAATTTTATGAGGTCCCATTTGTCAATTGTTGATCTTAGAGCATAAGCCATTGGTGTTCTGTTCAGGAAAATTTCCCCTGTGCCTATGTGTTCAAAACTCTTACCCACTTTCTCTTCTGTTAGTGTGAATGTATCTGGTTTTATATGGAGGTCCTTGATCCACTTGGACTTGAGCTTTGTACAGAATGATAAGAATGTACCAATTTGCATTCATCTACATGCTGACCTCCAGTTGGCCCAGCACCATTTGTTGAAAATGCTCTTTTTTCCATTGGATGGTTTTAGTTCCTTGGTCAAAGGTCAAGTGACGATAGGTGTGTGGGTTCATTTCTGGGTTTTCAATTCTATTCCATTGGTCTACCTACCTGTCTCTGTACCAATACCACACAGTTTTTTTTAAATCACTATTTCTCTGTAATACTGTTTGAGGACAGGGATGATGATTCCCCAGAAGTTCTTTTATTGCTGTGGATACAATTGCTATCCTGGGTTTTTTGTTATTCCAAATGAATTTGCAAATTGGTCTTTCTAACTCTATGAAGAATTGAGTTGGAATTTTGATGGCAATTGCACTGAATCTGTAGATTGCTTTTAGCAAAATGATCACTTTTACTATATTAATCCTGCCAATCCATTAGCATGTAAGTTCTTTCCATGTTCTGAAATTTTCAATTTCCTTCAGAGACTTGAAGTTCTTGTCATACAGGTGTTTCACTTGCTTGGTTGGAGTCACAACAAGGTATTTTACCTTATTATGACTATTGTGAAGGGTGTCATTTCCCTAATTTCATTCTCAGCCTGTTTATCCTTTGAAGGCTATTCATTTGTTTGAGTTAATTTTATACTCAGCCACTTTGCTGAAGTTGTTTATCAAGTTTAGTAGTTCTGTGGTGGAACTTTTGGGATCACTTAAGTATACTATCATATTCTCTGCAAATAGTGATATTTTGACTTCTTCCTTTCCAATTTATATCCTTTTGACCTCCTTTTGTTGCATAATTGCTTTAGCTAGGATTTTGAGTACTATATTGAATAAGTAGGGAGAGACTGGATAGCCTTGTCTAGTCCCTGATTTTAGTGGGATTACTTCAAGTTTCTCTCCATTTAGTTTGATGTTGGTTACTGGTTTGCTGAATATTGCTTTCATTATGTTTAGTTATGGGCCTTGAATTCCTGGTCTTTCCGAGTCATTTAACACAAAGGGGTGTTGGATTTTTGCAAATGCTTTCTCAGCATCTAATGAGATGATCATGTGGGTTTATGTGTTTTTTTTTTTCTTTTTGAGTTTATCTACATAGTGGATTACATTGATGGATTTCCGTATATTTAACCATGCCTGTATCCCTGGGATGAAGCCCATTTGATCATGATGGATGATCTTTTTGATGTGTTCTTGAATTCTGTTTGCAAGAATTTTATTGACTATTTTTGTGTTGCTATTCATAAATGAAATTGGTCTGAAGTTCTCTTTCTTAGTTGGGTCTTTGTGTTTTAGGTATAAGCATAGTTGTGGCTACCTAGAAGGAATTGGGTAGTGCTCCTTCTGTTTCTATATGGCAGAATAGTTTGGACCCTATTGGTATGAGGTCATTTATGAAGTTCTACTAGAAGTCTGAACTAAATCCATCTGGTCCTGGACTTTTTTTTTTTTTGCTTGGGAGATTTTAATAACTGTTTCTATTTCTTTAGGAGTTATTGGATTTTTTAGATAGTTTATCAGATCCTGGTTTAACTTTTGTACCTAGAATCTGTCTAGAGAATTGTCCATTTCATCCAGATTTTCCAGTTTTGTTGAATATAGGCTATGTAGTAGGATCTGATAATTTCTTTGAATTTCTCCTGATTCTGTTGTTATGTCTCACTTTTATTTCTGATTTGTTACTTTGGACACACTTTCTGTGTCCTCTGGTTATTGTGGATTAGGGTTTAATTATCTTGTTGATTTTTCTCAAAGAATAAGCACCTGGTTTTGTTGATTCTCTGTGTACTTCTTTTTGTTTCCACTTGGTTGATTTCAGCCCTAACTTTGATTATTTCCTGCCTTCTACTCCTCTTGGGTATATTTGCTTCTTTTTGTTCTAGATGTTTTAGGTATGCTTTCAAGCTGCTAATGTATACTTTCTCCAGTTTTGTTTGTTTGTTTGTTTGTTTGTTTGATTTTTTGGGTTTTTTTTTGGAGACATGCAGAGCTATGAGTTTTCCTCTTAGCAGTTCGTTCATTGTGTCCCATAAGTTGGGGTATGTAGTGCCTTTCTTTTCCTTAAATTCTCAAAAGCCTTTAATTTCGTTATTTCATCATTGACTAAGTTATCATTGAGTAGGGTGCTGTTCAACTTTCATGTTTATGTGGGCTTTCTGTCATTTTTGTTCTTATTGAAGACAAGCCTTATTCTGTGGTGATCTGATAAGATGCAGTGGATTATTTCAATCTTCTTGTATCTGTTGAGGCCTGTTTTGTGACCGATTATATGGTCAATTTTGGAGAAAGAACCATGAAGTGCTGAGAAGAGGGCATATCCTTTTGTTTTAGGATGAAATATTCTATAAATATCTGTTAAGTCCATTTGGTTCATAACTTCTGTTAGTTTCTCCATGACTCTTTGGTTTCTGTTTCCATGATCTGTCCATTGATGAGAGTGGGGTGTTGAAATCTCCCACTATTATTGTGTAAGGTACAATATGTGCTTTGTGCTTTAGTAAGGTTTCTTTTATGAATGTAGGTGCCATTGCATTTGGAGCATCGTTATTCAGGATTGAGAGTTCATCTTGGTGGATTTTTTCCTTTGATGAATAGGAAATGTCTTTCCTTATCTTTAGTGATAACTTTTGGTGGAAAATCAATTTTATTTGATATTAGAATGGCTACTCTTGCTTGCTTCTTCAGACCATTTGCTTGGAAAATTGTTTTTCAGGTTTTTATTCTGAAATTGTATCTGTCTTTGTCACTGAAGTGTGTTTCCTGTATGCAGCAAAATGTTGGGTCCTCTATGTATCCAGTCTCTTAATATATTTTTTTTACTGGGGAATTAAGTCCATTGATGTTAAGAGATATTAAGAAATAATGATTATTGTTTCCTGTTATTTTTGTTGTTTGAGGTGGAATTATGTTTGTGTGGCTCTATTCTTTTAGTTTTGTTGCAAGGAGATTACTTTTATACCTTTCTTAGGGTGCAGTTTTCCTCCCTGTGTTGGAGTTTTCCATCCACTATCCTTTGTAGGGCTGGATTTGTGGAAACATACTGTGTCAATCTGTTTTTTTCATATAGTATCTTGGTTTCTCCATCTATATTATTTGAGAGTTTTGCTGAATATAGTAACCTGGACTGGCATTTGTGTTCTTAGAGTCTTTATGACATCTTCTCAGGATCTTCTGGCTTTCATAGTCTCTGGTGAGAATTCTGGTGTAATTCTGTTAGGGCTGTCTTTATATGTGAATTGACTTTTTCCCTTACTGTATTTAATATTCTTTCTTTGTTTTGTGGGTTTGGTGTTTTGGCTATTATTTGACTGGAGGAATTTCTTTTCTGGTCCAAATTATTCAGAGTTCTGTAGGCTTCTTACATGTTTATGGGCATCTCTTTCTTCTATAATTTTGTTGACAATATTTACTGTCTCTTTAAGTTGGGAGTCTTCTCTCTCTTCTATCCCTATTATCCTTAGGATTGATCTTCTCATTGTGTCCTGGATTTCCTGGATATTTTGGGTTAGGGGCATTTTGTGTTTTACATTATCTTTGATGGTTCTTTAATGTTTTATATGGTATCTTCTGTCCCTGATATTCTCTCTTCTGTCTCTTGTATTCTGTTGGTGATACTTGTGCCTATGACCCTGATCTCTTCCCTAGGTTTTCTATCTCCATGGTCTCCCTCTGTGATTTCTTTATTGTTCATATTTCCATTTTTAAATCCTGAATTGTTTTGCTCAATTCCTTCACCCATTTGGTTGTGTTTTCCTGTAATTCTTCAAAGGATTTTTGTGTTACCTCTTTAGGGCTTCTATTTTCTTTTTTACCAGTGTTGTCTTGTATTTTTTAAGGTAGTTATTGATGTCCTTCTTAAAGTGTTCCATTATCATCATGAGATGTGATTTTACATTCAAATCTTGCCTTTTCCAGTGTGTTTTGATATTCAGTATTTGCTTTGGTGGGAGAACTGGTCTCCAATGATTCCAAGTAGTCTTGGTTTCTGCTGCTTAGGTCCTGTGCTTGCCTCTTGCCATCAGGTTGTCTCTGGTGTTAGCTTGTCTTGCTGTCCCTGACAGTGGTTTGATCTTCCTGTAAAGCTGTGTGGCAGCACTCCTGTAGACATGTTTCTTTCAGCTGGGTTTGGGAACAGAGACCTGCTCCTGGGTTTTTGTGTCCTTGAACCGTCCTGGTGAGTCTCTTGGAGCAGAAGAGCTGGTCTTACCTCTCTTCTCAGTTGTGTCAATGCTCCAGGTGACTGACTTTCAGTTCTGGGCTCAGGTAGAAACTGAAGGGTCCTGCCCCTGACTGCTCCTAGATTCCTGTATCCAGAGAGCATTAGGCTGATACCTCTTGGGCCAGGCATATGAGCAGAACTGGTGGTCTCCCATGAGCTCTCAGGATTTTGCATACCTCTGAGATTGCAGCTCTCTCCCCCAAGGGATTTGGGTACAGAGAGATGAGGGAGAGGTTCAGCTCTGGGATCAGGCAGAAACTGGAAGTGTCCTGTCCCCGACTGCTACTGCCTTTGTGTGTTCTGAGGCCACCAGACAGGTTGCTTGGAGCAGATGAGTTGGTCTTACCTCTGCTTTCAGGTGTGTAGCCACTCCTGATGACTTGCTTTCAGCTCTGGACACTGGCAGAAACGAGAAGGGTCCTGACACTGACTGCTCCTAAGTTCCTGTGCCCAGAGAGCACACAGGGCACAAGGGGGGTTGCTTTTGGACAAGGAATGTGAGCAGTAGTAGTTGTCTCCTCTGAGTTCTCAGGAGTGTCTGCACTTCTGCTAGTCCAGCTCTTTTCCCCATGGAATTTGTGCACAGAGAGCTGTGGGGCTGGTTCAATTCTTGCAACAGGCAGAAACCAGAACGTTCCTGCTCTTGACTATTATGTTCTTATATCCAGAGGGCATTGGGCTGGTTACTCTTGAACAAGGAATGTGAGCAGAAGTGGTGGTCTCCCCTGAGCTCTCAGGATTGTCTGCATTTCTGAGAATCCAGCTCTCTCTTCCTTCTACAGGATTTGGTTACAAAGAGCTATGGGAGCAGTTCAGCTCTGGTCATTGTTCTAATGTTTTAACTAGTGATTCCAGTAAGATACTGAAAGAGAGTGAGAATACTGAACAGCTTTATCTCATTCTTTATTTTAATAGGATTGTTTCATGTTTTTCTCCATTTAGGATGATGTTGGCTGTGCACTCAACCACTTTATTATGTCTGGAATGTTTTTCTTCTTGATCCGTTCTATTGACAGTGTTTTACCCCTGAGTTTCCTAATGACCTTACTGAAAGTTTCAATTTCTCTTTCATTTCAATTCAGTTTCCTTTTAGCATTTCTGTCTCTTTGCTGGATTTTCTTTTCAAATTCTAAATTGTCTTTGTCATTTCAACTAGCTTTATGTTTGTTTCTTAGGACTTTTTTCAGGCAATTATTCTTTTATTCTTTAAGTTCCTTGAGATATTTTTGTGCATCATTTTAAAACACCTTGAATTTTTAAATCAAGTTTATGATTGTTATTTTAACCTATGTGATTGAGGTTCATCTAGGTTATTCTCATTATAAAACATTTCAGTAAAATTATTGAGATTTCTTTACTGGGACATATTGTCTTTGCTTTGCTATTTGTTTTGCTTTAGATATTCCCACAGCACTATTATTCATTATAGTTTAATAAGGAAACATTCCCATATCTGTGAACTGATGAATTTCTGAATAAAATGGTATATTTACCTGAAATGTGACACCATTTACATAATTAAGTAAAGTTCTGACACCTCCTAGAACATTGATAAAACTTTATATTATTATGTTAAGTGAATAAAGCCATAGAAAGAAGCAACACAAGGTATAATTTACATTTCATAGATGGTCCATAATATGCAACAGAACAACAGTAGATTTCTGTCACCCATGATGACATAGAGGGCACAAAATGTATGAGTAGTAGTTATATTGGTTAATGAAGTTTGGCATTTCTCTGAAGGGCATTGAAAAATTCCCACACATTAGATTATGACCAATGTTGTACAACTAGAAGCTACTGAATCTGTGCTAAAATTGTGTATATTTAATGACATGAAGACTATATATCAAGAAAGTTATAAAAATTTAGTATGGACTGAAATTAGTTCAGTATTAAATTGCAATTAAGAAAACAAAGAACAGGAAACCCAATTGAGCTGTATACACAAAACAATGGGCTTTGTAATTAAAAATCTTCCCACTAGGAAAACTTCTTTCTAAGAACTCATTAGTGATGAAACAACTTCAACACTTATGGAAAATTTAATAATTGTTCTGTAAAAACTTATTCGGGAAATAGAATAGAGATTAGTCTCCAAAGATATTATTTTGTTACTATTGAAGGCACAAAAGATAGTAAAATGTAACCAAAGTCCACACGCAATATGATGAAAATATTAAACACAGAGTTACCATAAAACTCATAAATTCTAAATACATGTCAATAATAAATTATACAGTTAGAGACTAAGAACATAGATGTGTGCTTGCAAATTGGCTCTGAAAAAAACATAATTGTAACCAATGCTGAAGACATGATTTCAATCACTGGAACTCACAGTACAAGGAAAGAATTGATAATTTAAATTTATCTTCTGACATATAAAAATATCCTTATCACAAATATCATATACACATATACATAATGTTAATAATGTTTATTAGTTTTGGAAAAACATGTATGAAAATATATAGCTAAGTACTGGTAAATTGCTTGTTCAAATATACAAAGCACATCACAGTCTGTAAAATAGAGATTTACATGAAAAATACAAGAGTTGTTTATTTTATAAAGATTGATCAGGATAATACTTTTTATTAATGTAATGAATTTATATAATTTCTTTACCAAAAATGAAATAGCCATGTCTGCTTAGAAGACAAAAACTCAACAAATTGAAAACAAATGGGGACAGATATCTGCTCCCAAACCCCGTGGGAGAGAAAGCTCACCGCCAAGATAGGTGGGCACTCCTGAGACTGCAGGGCAGAAGAGACCACCAGTACTGCCCGCCCCTGCCCACATCCCTGGCTCAAGAGAAAACCGTATAGGGCCTCTGGGAACAGGAAGATAGGGGCACTCAACACTGCAGTCCAGACACAGCCCAGATCTGAAGGGACCTGGTCAAACAACTCCCTTCACCCAAATCACGTGGGAGGGAGAGCTAGACCTTCAGAGGGGCAGACAAGCCTGGGAAGCCAGAGGAAACTACTCTCTGCCCACATTTCTGACTCTAGAGGAAAACGCCTAGCGCCATGTGGGCCCACTGTGCACAGGGTCCTGAGCAAAGGCGGGGCAGACCCTTCTGGTTGCTGCCCTCAAGGAGAGCTGAAACCCGGATCTGAGAAGTGACTCCATGGCTGAGATCAGAGGTAAGACCAACTTTTCTGCTCCAAGTGACCTGCTGGGTGGATGCAGGACACAGGCCCACAGGAACACTACACGCCTAAAAGCAGAACACTCTGTCCCCATAACTGGCTGAAAGAGAACAGGAAAACAGGTCTACAGCACTCCTTACACACAGGCTTATAGGACAGTCTAGCCTCTGTCAGAAATAGCAGAAGAAGGCAACACCAAAGACAACCTGAAGGCAAGAGACAAGTGCAGGAACCCAGGCAACAGAAACAAAGACTACATGGCATCATCAGAGCCCAATTTTCCCACCAAAGCAAGCAATGAATAACCAAACAAACCAGAAAAGCAAGATCTAGATTTAAAATCACATTTGACTATGATGATGGAGGACTTCAAGAAAGACATAAAGAACTTCCTTAGAGAAATGCAGGAAAACACAAACAAGCAGAAGCCAATAGAGAGTAAATGCAAAATTCCCTGAAAGAATTACAGGAAAACACAATCAAACAGATGAAGGAATTAAAAATGGAAATAGAAGCAATAAGGAAAGCAAAAAGGGAGACAACTCTGAATACAGAAAACCCAAGGAAGAGACAAGGAGCTGTAGATACAGGCATCACCAGCAGAATGCAAGAGATAGAAGAGAGAATGTCAGGAGCAGAAGATTCCATAGAAATCATCTACACAATTGTCAAAGATGATGTAAAACAGAAAAAGATACTGGCCCAAAACATACAGGAAATCCAGGTCACCTAAGGATAATAGGTGTAGAAGAGAATGAAGACTCCCAGCTCAAAGGACCAGTAAATACCTTCAACAAAATCATAGAAGAAAACTTCCCTAACCTAAAGAAAGAGATGCCCATAAACATACAAGAAGCCTACAGAACTCCAAACAGATAGGACCAGGAAAGAAACTCCCCCCGTCACATAATAGTCAAAACACCAAATACACAAAACAAAGAAAGAATATTAAAAGCAGTAAGGGAAAAAGGTCAAGTAACATATAACGGCAGACCTATCAGAATCAAACCAGACTTCTCACCAGAGACAATGAAAGCCAGAAGATCCTGGACAGATGTCATACAGACCTTAAGAGAGCACAAATGCCAGCCCAGGTTACTGTAACCTGCAAAACTCTCAATTAACATAGATGGAGAAACCAAGATATTCCATGACAAAACCAAATTTACAAAATATCTTTCTCCAAATCCATCACTACAAAGGATAATAAAGGGTAAAGCCCAACACAATGGCAAGCTACACCCTAGAAAAAGCAAGAAACTAATCATCTTGGCAACAAAACAAAGAGAAAACAAGCACAAAAACATAATCGCACCTCCAAACATGAATATAAGAAGAAACAATAATCACTACATCTTAATATCTCTCAAAATGAATGGACTCAATTCTCCAATAAAAAGACACAGATTAACAAACTGGATAAGCAACGAGGACCCAACATTTTGCTGCCTACAGGAAACACACCTCAGAGACAAAGACAGACACTACCTCAGAGTAAAAGGCTGGAAAATAACTTTCCAAGCAAATAGTCTGAAGAAGCAAGCTGGAGGACCCATTCTAATATCAAATAAAACCGGTTTTTAAACAAAAGTCATAAAAAAGATACGGAAGGACACTTCATATTCATCAAGGGAAAAATCCACCAAGATGAACTCTCAATCCTATACTCCAAATACAAGGGCATCTACATACATAAAAGAAACCTTACTAAAGCTCAAAGCACACATTGCACCTCAAACAATAATAGTAGTAGATTTCAACACTCCAATCTCATCAATGGGCAGATCATGGAAACAGAAATTAAACAGAGACATATACAGACTAAGATAAGTCATGAACTAAATTGACTTAAGAGATATTTATGGAACATTCTATCCAAAAACAAAAGGATATAACTTCTTCTCACCATCTCATGGTACTTTCTCAAAAATTCACCATATAATCATTCATAAAACAGGCCTCAACAGATATAGAAAAATAGAAATAATCCCGTGTGTCCTATCAGACCACCATGGGCTAAGGCTGGTCTTCAATAACACTAAGGAAAGAATGCCCACATGTACAGAGAAGTTGAATATTGCTCTACTCAATGATAACCTGGTCAAGGAAGAAATAAAGAAAGAAATTAAAGACTTCTTAGAATTTAATGAAAATGAAGGTACAACATACCCAAAATTATGGGACACAATGAAACCTGTGCTAAGAAGAAAACTCATACCTCTGAGTGCCTACAGAAAGAAACAGGAGAGAACACATATCAGCAGCTTGACAGCAAAACTAAAGATCTAGAAGGAAAAGAAGCAAACACATGCAGGAGGAGTAGAAGGCAGGAAATAATCAAACTCAGAGCTGAAATCAACCAAGTAGAAACAGAAAGGACTATAGAAAGAATCAACAGAACCAAAAGCTGGTTCTTTGAGAAAACCAAGATAGATAAACCCTCAGCCAGACTAACCAGAGGACATGGAGAGTGTGTCCAAATTAACAAAATCAGAAATGAAAAGGGAAACATAAAAACAGAGCCAGAGGAAATTAAAAAAAATCATCAGATACTACTAAAAAGCCTATATTCAACAAAACTTGAAAATCTGCAGGAAATGGACAATTTCCTAGACAGATACCAGGTAAAGAAGTTAAATCAGGAACAGATAAACCATTTAAACAACCCCATAACTCCTAAAGAAATAGAAGCAGTCATTAAAGTTCTCCCAACCAAAAAGAGCCCAGGTCCACATGGGTTCAGTGCAGAATTCTATCAGACGATCATAGAAGACCTCATACCAATACTATCCAAACTATTCCAGGACTTTAAAAAGATGGAGAGCTACCAAATTCCTTCTATGAAGCCTCAATTACTCTTGCACCTAAACCACACAAAGACCCAACAAGAAAGAGAACTTCAGACCAATTTCCCTTATGAATATCGATGCAAAAATACTCAATAAAATTATGGCAAACCGAATCCAAGAGCACATCAAAACAATCATCCACCATGATCAAGTAGGCATCATCCCAGGCATGCAGGGATGGTTTAATATATGGAAAACCATCATGGAATCCATTATATAAACAAACTGAAAGACAAAACCGCATGATCGTTTCATTAGATGGTGGGAAAGCATTTGACAAAATTCAACATACCTTCATGAAAAAGTCCTGGAAAGAATAGGAATTCAAGGCCCATACCTAAACATAGTAAAAGCCATATACAGCAAACCTAACATTAACCTAAATGGAGAGAAACTTGAAGCAATCCCACTAAAATCAGGGACTAGACAAGGCTGCCCACTCTCTCACTACTTATTAAATATAGTTCTTGAAGTTCTAGCCAGAGCAATCAGACAACAAAAGGAGATCAAGGGGATACAGATTGGAAAAGACGAAGTCAAAATATCCTATTTGCAGATGATATGATAGTGTATTTAAGCGATCCCAAAAGTTCCACCAGAGAACTACTATACCTGATAAACACATTCAGCAAAGTGGCAGGGTATAACATTAACTAAAATAAATCAATACCCTTCCTCTACACAAAAGAGAAACAAGCCGAGAAATAAATTAGGGTAATTACACCCTTCATAATAGTCCCAAATAATATAAAGTACCTCGGTGTGACTTTAACCAAACAAATAAAAGATCTGTACAATAAGAACTTCAAGCCTCTGAAGAGAGAAATTGAAGAAGACCTCAGAAGAAGGAAAGATCTATCACGCTCACGGATTGGCAGGGTTAATATAGTAAAAGTGGCCATTTTACCAAAAGCGATCTACAGATTCAATGCAATCCCCATCAAAATACCAATCAAATTCTTCAGAGAGTTAGACAGAACTATTTGCAAATTCATCTGGAATAACAAAAAACCCAGGATAGCTAAAACTATCCTCAACAATAAAAGGACTTAAGGGGGAATCACTATCCCTGAACTCAAGCACTATTACAGAGCAATAGTGATAAAAACTGAATGGTATTGGTACAGAGACAGACAAATAGACCAGTGGAATAGAACTGAAGACCCAGAAATGAAGCCACACATCTATGGTCACTTGATTTTTGACAAAGGAGCCAAAACCATCCAATGGAAAAAAGAAGGCATTTTCAGCAAATGGTGCTGGTTCAACTGGAAGTCAGCATTTAGAAGAATGCAGATTGATCCATGCTTATCACCCTGCACAAAGTTTAAGTTCAAGTGAATCAAGGACCTCCACATCAAGCCAGATACACTCAAACTAATAGAAGAAAAAGTGGGGAAGCATCTCGAACACATGGGCACTGGAGAAAATTTCCTGAACAAAACACCAATGACTTATGCTCTAAGATCAAGAATTGACGAATCAGATCTCATAAAACTGCAAAGCTTCTGTAAGGCAAAGGACACTGTTATTAGGTCAAAATGGCAACCAACAGATTGGGAAAAGATCTTTACCAATCCTACAACAGATAGAGGCCTTATATCCAAAATATACAAAGAACTCAAGAAGTTAGACTGCAGGAAGACAAATAAACCTATTAAAAATGTGGTTCTGAGCTAAAGAATTCACAGCTGAGGAATACCAAATGGCTGAGAAACACCTAAAGAAATTTTCAACATCTTTAGTCATAAGGGAAATGCAAATCAAAACAACCCTGAGATTTCACCTCACACCAGTGAGAATGGCTAAGATCAAAAACTCAGGTGACAGCAAAAGCTGGCAAGGATGTGGAGAAAAAGGAACACTCCTCCATTGTTGGTGTGATTGCAGACTGGCACAACTATTCTGTAAATCAGTCTGGACGGTCCTCAGAAAATTGGAGATTGAACTGCCAGAGGACTCAGCTATTCCTCTCTTGGGCATATACCCACAAGATGCCCCAACATATAAAAAAAACACGTGTTCCACTATGTTCATCACAGCCTTATTTATAATAGCCAGAAGCTGGAAAGAACCCAGATGCCCTTCAACAGAGGAATGGATACAGAAAATGTGGTACATCTACACAATGGAATATTACTCAGCTATCAAAAACAACAACTTTATGAAATTCATAGGCAAATGGTTGGAACTGGAAAGTATCATCCTGAGTGAGGTAACCCAATCACAGAAAAACACACATGGTATGCACTCATTGATAAGTGACTATTAGCCCATTTGGCTAATAGCCCTATTAGCTTGAATTACCCTAGATGCCTAGAACAAATGAAACTCAAGACGGATGATCAAAATGTGAATGCTTCACTCCTTCTGTAAAAGGGGAACAAGAATACCCTTGGGAGGGAATAGAGAGGCAAAGATTAAAACAGACACAGAAGGAACACCCATTCAGAGCCTGCCCCACATGTGTCCCATACATATATAGCCATCCAATTAGACAAGATGGATGAAGCAAAGAAGTGCAGGCCGACAGGAGCCGGATGTAGATCGCTCCTGAGAGACACAGCCAGAATAGAGCAAATACATGGGTAAATGCCAGCAGCAAACCACTGAACTGAGAATAGGACCCCCGTTGAAGGAATCAGAGAAAGAACTGGAAGAGCTTGAAGGGGCTCGAGACCCCTTATGAACAACAATGCCAAGCAACCAGAGCTTCCAGGGACTAAGCCACTACCTAAAGACTATACATGGACTGACCCTGGACTCTGACCTCATAGGTAGCAATGAATATTCTAGTAAGATCACTACTGGAAGGGGAAGCCCTTGGTCCTGCTAAGACTGAACCCCCAGTGAACGTGATTGTTGGGGGGAGGGCGGCAATGGGGGGAGGATCGGGAGGGGAACACCCATAAAGAAGGGGAGGGGGAGGGACTAGGGTGATGTTTGCCTGGAAACCAGGAAAGGGAATAACACTCGAAATGTAAATAAGATATACTCAATTTAATAAAAAAAATTAAAATTTAAAAAACACCAAAATTTGCAAAAAGAATACCAAAATTACAAGTAACCAGTAATTAGTAAATTCTATTACCTTTTGATGATTTTTTTTCTATTTTCATTGTACTACTTTTAATCCAGTTGAAATTTTCACATTTTGATCTAAATCCTGGAATGAGGTACATTTAAAAGAAAGCATTACACTTTAATATGAATTATAATTTCAATACAACAATTTCCTCCATGTAATTAGTTTTCATATTTTAATGCATATAACTTGAAATCACTTTATTTGCCTCATCCAGTAAATAAGAGCCCCAGACTGGAACTGCATTCCGCCAAAGACCTGCAGTAACATATTTATATAAATGTCTGCTATGTGTGTATAAAACTCCAGGAAAACTGGAAACTTAATGTTCAAGTTTTTTATATCCTGTTAGCACTACAGCCAGAAAAAAAATCAAGGAAAAAAGTTTAAAACACTATGTATAATCATGTTCACAAAATTCATGACTTTTGCATAATATTATAGCAGTAATTAAAATTACATTGTTTTTCAAAATCCTCTATAGCATTGCATCGCTACAACCACTTATTGCTTAATCAAAAGCTATAACTTTCAAGAGTTGTCATGAGATAAAATATATGACTGCAAAAATTTATATAACAAGGGAAACCACAAAGCATTTAGTAAATCACAGTTTGAGAATTTATCTCAAATTTTTAAGGTACCATGTAATCCTGTGATAAACTTGCATTTCACAAGTTTTGCTGTGGTATTTTTTGTTATTTATGAGTACTTTTAATAGGATATTACCAGCATGTTGATAGATCTCACCATTTTGATACCATACATTTCTCTGTCAGAAGGAAATGACTCAAGTTAGGTAAAATACAAAGTAAGCCTAATTAGTAAAGCTATTACAAAGCCATGATCACAATTTAGATACTTATGATAAAAATGTGGCATTGAGTATGATAGCACACACCCTTTAACAGATCATTGAAAGTCAGAAGCAGAGATTCTTGCTACAAATATTTTGAATATATAAGTATTTTGAATTTTTATTTGGGATTTGTAATAAAACCTTCACTTTAAAAGTCATACAAGCTACACCATTGAATAACAATGATATATGCTTAAATTTAGGAGAAAGTATTAACTGCCATTGTTCATGATATTCAAAATAAATTATACATGCACGTCCTTTGTGTTAATTCTTATTTACATTTCAATTGCTATTCCCTTTCCTGGTTTCCTGGCTAGCATCCCCCTAACTCCTCCCCCTTGCCTTCTATATGGTTGTTTTCCTCCCAATCTTCCCCCCATTACCACCCTTCCCCCAACAATCATGTTCACTGTGGGTTCAGTCTTGGCAGGACCAAGGGCTTCCCCTTCCACTGGTGCTCTTACTAGGCTATTCATTGCTACCTATGAGGCTGGAGCCCAGGGTCAGTCCATGTATAGTCTTTGGGTAGTGGCTCAGTCGCTGGAAGCTCTGGTTGCTTGGCATTGTTGTTCATATGGGGTCTCGAGCCCCATCAAGATCTTTCAGTCTCTGATTCCTTCAACAGGGGTCCCGTTCTCAGTTCAGTGGTTTGCTGCCGGCATTCACCTCTGTATTTGCTATATTCTGGCTGTGTCTCTCAGGAGAGATCTACATCCGGTTTCTGTCGGCCTGCACTTCTTTGCTTCATCCATCTAATCTAGTTTGGTGGCTGTATATGTAGGGGTCACATGTGGGGCAGGCTCTGAATGGGTGTTCCTACTGCCTCTGTTCTAAACTTTGCCTCCCTATTCCCTCCCAAGGGTATTCTTGTTCCCCTTTTAAAGAAGGAGTGAAGCATTCACATTATGGTGATCCTTCTTGAGTTTCATTTGTTCTAGGCATCTAGGGTAATTCAAGCTAATAGGGCTATTAGCCAAATGGGCTAATAGTCACTTATCAATGAGTGCATACCATGTGTGTTTTTCTGTGATTGGGTTACCTCACTCAGGATGATACTTTCCAGTTCCAACCATTTGCCTATGAATTTCATAAAATTGTTGTTTTTGATAGCTGAGTAATATTCCATTGTGTAGATATACCACATTTTCTGTATCCATTCCTCTGTTGAAGGGCATCTGGGTTCTTTCCAGCTTCTGGCTATTATAAATAAGGCTGCGATGAACATAGTGGAGCACATGTTTTTTTATATGTTGGAGCATCTTGTGGGTATATGCCCAAGAGAGGAATAGCTGAGTCCTCTGGCAGTTCAATCTCCAATTTTCTGAGGACCCTCCAGACTGATTTACAGAATGGTTGTACCAGTCTGCAATCCCACCAACAATGGAGGAGTGTTCCTCTTTCTCCACATCCTCGACAGCATTTGCTGTCACCTGAGTTTTTGATCTTAGCCATTCTCACTGGTATGAGGTGAAATCTCAGGGTTGTTTTGATTCGCATTTCCCTTATGACTAAAGATGTTGAACATTTCTTTAGGTGTTTCTCAGCCATTCGGCATTCCTCAGCTGTGAATTCTTTGTTTAGCTCTGAACCCCATTTTTTAATAGGGTTATTTGTCTCCTTGTGGTCGAACTTCTTGAGTTCTTTGTATATTTTGGATATAAGGCCTCTATCTGTTGTAGGATGGGTAAAGATCTTTTCCCAATCTGTTGGTTGCCGTTTTGTCCTAATCACAGTGTCCTTTGCCTTACAGAAGCTTTGCAGTTTTATGAGATCCCATTTGTTGATTCTTGATCTTAGAGCATAAGCCATTGGTGTTTTGTTCAGGAAATTTTTTCCACTGCCCATGTGTTCCAGATGCTTCCCTAGTTTTTCTTCTATTAGTTTGGGTGTATCTGGTTTGATGTGGAGGTCCTTTATCCACTTCGACTTAAGCTTTGTACAGGGTGATGAACAAGGATCGATCTGCATTCTTCTACATGTTGACCTCCAGTTGAACCAGCACCATTTGCTGAAAATGCTCTTTTTTCCATTGGATGGTTTTGACTCCTTTGTCAAAAATCAAGTGCCCATAGGTGTGTGGGTTCATTTCTGGGTCTTCAATTCTGTTCCATTGGTCTATCTGTCGGTCTCTGTGCCAATACCATGCAGTTTTTATCACTATTGCTCTGTAATACTGCTTGAGTTCAGGGATAGTGATTCCCCCTGAAGTCCTTTTATTGTTGAGGATAGCTTTAGCTATCCTGGGTTTTTTGTTTCTCCAGATGAATTTGCAAATTGTTCTGTCTAACTCTTTGAAGAATTGGATTGGTATTTTGATGGGGATTGCATTGAATCTGTAGATTGCTTTTGGTAAAATGGCGATATTTACTATATTAATCCTGCCAATCCATGAGCATGGGAGATCTTTCTATCTTCTGAGGACTTCTTCAATTTCTTTCCTCAGTGTCTTGAAGTTCTTATTGTACAGAACTTTTACTTGCTTGGTTAAAGTCACACCGAGGTACTTTATATTATTTGGGTCTATTATGAAGGGTGTCGTTTCCCTAATTTCTTTCTCGGCTTGTTTCTCTTTTGTATAGAGGAAGGCAACTGATTTATTTGAGTTAATTTTATACCCAGCCACTTTGCTGAAGTTGTTTATCAGCTTTAGTAGTTCTCTGGTGGAACTTTTGGGATCACTTAAATATACTATCATATCATCTGCAAATAGTGATATTTTGTCAGTTATGGGGACAGAGTGTTCTGCTTTCGGGCGTGTAGTTTTTCCTCTCTACAGGTCTTCAGCTGTTCCTGTGGGCCTGTGTCTTGATTTCACCAGGCAGCTTTCTTGCAGCAGAAAATTTGGTCTTACCTGTGGTCCCGAGGCTCAAGTTCGCTCGTGGGGTGCTGCCCACGGGCTCTCTGCGGCGGCAGCAACCAGGGAGACCTGTGCCGCCCCTTCCGGGAGCTTCAGTGCACCAGGGTTCCAGATGGTCTTTGGCTTTTTCCTCTGGGGTCCGAGATGTGTGTGCAGGGAGCAGTCTCTTCTGGTTTCCCAGGCTTGTCTGCCTCTCTGAAGGTTTAGCTCTCCCTCCCACGGGATTTGGGTGCAGAGAACTGTTTATCAGGTCTGTTTCCTTCAGGTTCCGGCGGTGTCTCAGGCAGGGGTCCTGCCGCTCCTGGGCCCTCCCCCACGGGAGCCCAGAGGCCTTATACAGTTTCCTCTTGGGCCAGGGATGTGGGCAGGGGTGGGCAGTGTTGGTGGTCTCTTCTGCTCTGCAGCCTTAGGAGTGCCCACCTGACCAGGCGGTTGGGTCTCTCTCCCACGGGGTCTGGGAGCAGAGAGCTGCTGCTGGCCGGGATCTGCTGGTTTGGGACTCCTGCTAAATACCAGAAGTGTCGTGTTTTAAACTTTTAAACATATTTTATATAAACTGGACATTGGTGGCTCAAGCCTTTAATCACAGCACTTAAGGGGCAAAGGCAAGTAGTCCTCTGATTGTGAAGCCAACCTGGTTGATAGAATGAGTTCCAACACAGCCGAGATTTCACAAAGTAAAAACATACAAAAATATTTTAATAGGAAAAGAATCAATACACGTGTTTTATTATTCGGTAATGTATTTTCTAACCATATTGTCATAACCATTACTCAAGTTATTGGATTCTTAACCTGCAAGTAAGTCTAGACTATCTTTCTGGTAGTGCATATAAGTGTGTGTGTGTGTGTGTGTGTGTGTGTGCGCGCGCGCACGCATACGTGCATATGTGTGCGTGTGCTTGTGACTTCTGTGCAAGTAAAAGGTTTGCCTACATGCCTCACACAGTATCAGATACCAGGATGTTTATCTTAAGATTATAATCATTTCTCAACTCAGACACCAGAGCATAAGGTAAGATAAAGATTAAGTTTTCTCATCTTCAGAAGCCATGTCTGCAGGAAATTGTGAAAGAACACCATAAAGGTAAGTAGAAAATGTGAGAATAAGTTAGAGATGACAAGGGGAAAAGGGTGCCATGAGAAAGATAAATTACCATGTCAAGAACTCCAGCAGATATTTGTCAGGAAATTGTCATTGAAATTAGAGTTTCAGTCATTGGTTGTAAGACTACTTTCAGAAGTCTGGGTTTGTGAGTAATAGGAGGGTAGAATATCCATCTTTTCTAGATTATCTAATATAATCATGCGGGGAGGTGAATATTAAAAATTGACATGGATAAATTATATAACTTTCCTACACAGATAGTTTGAATGAGGAAAAGGATGCAATGTCATTCAGTTATTTTAAAAATCTTGAACCTTTTCCAAATTATAAAACACCCTTTATTTTATAAAAGGTATTGGAGAGTATAGATAATTACTGATCAGTTGGTGGCTAAATATATTAGTGCAAGCTCCTGGATTAAAGGACTAGTAAACCAAATTGAAATATCAGACAGGATTTCCTTGACTGGTAGAACTGAAATGTTCAGAAGTACTTTGGCTATTTATACAGGTAAGAAATGAACCCCAAACAGTCAGTCTAAATATATTTATTCTCATGAGTGAAAGTAGAACTTTGAATAATTAATTGGTCAAATAAGTGTTGAAAATCAGGTTTCTAGGTATTTTTTATGAACAAAAGCTGACCTCTTCAAATTATCTATCACTCTCAACATCTTAAAAGTCCCTTTTGTAAAACACACACACACACACACACACACACACACACACACACACACAAATCAAAAGCTCTTCAGGAATTTTTGATATGCATTTCATTGTGTAATATTTATTACTAGCTTCATAAAGAAAGGAGAACTGTGTAGAAGGTAGGTGAGATACAGAATTTCCCTTTGAACATAAAAGCAGGAACATCAAGAAGGTTTCCCTACCATCAATAAAACATTGCTCCTGCTTTTTTATCTTATAGTGCTGATAGAAGAAATTACAGATGGAGAGGTTAAGATGAAAGAATCTGAATTTGAAAAACTAACCCATAAATGACCAATTGTAATATCAGAAATCCAGATGAACAACACTAAGCCTGGGATCTGCAATCTACCATGCTCTACCTCTCTCCTTCTCAACTGCACAGTCCTTTACATTTTCTTATGAAGATGAAAATGAAAGTTGAACAAAACCATGTGCACAGTTATTTATAGTATCTTTATCCACAATTCTAAATCATCCAAGATGTTCTTCAGTAAATGAGTCAAAAACAATGCATGGCATATTCTTGTAATAGAATATTATTCAGAATCAAAAAGAAATAAGCTATCCAGGAACAGACATGGAAAGTTCCTAAAAGTATGTTGCTAAGTTCCAAAGGTTGTAAGTTTGAAAGGTTACGAATAACTATGTGGCATCTTAGAAAAATGTAAGGCTATGCAGATAACAAGTTTCAATAACTGACATATCCAGGCAAGTGTGGAACGTTTGCGAGAGAGGGGGAGGACTAGTTAGCAGGAGGAATAAAAGATATTTGAAGATAACAAAATAATTCTGTATGATATTTTTATTGTGGATTCAAGTCCCAATAAATTTGTTTAAACTCACTGAAGCATTACCTTGAGTATGAACATTCAAGGACTTTAGCTAAGAATAATGTATTGATATGGTTTTATGAATTGAATATAGCACAACAAAACAAGCTATTATACTAGAACAAACTATAGAAAATGATGAAAGAATATAGTTTTCTTCATTTACATACTTTTCAAACAATCTGTACTTACAAATAAAATTTCTTCAAATAGAAGTTAATAATGTTAAAGAAACTACTACTGGAAATCAAGTAGAAGAAAGAGAAAAGATCAAAACCAAGCAACAGTGAGAAGCAGTGTTGTTTGGACCTAGACTGATTTCAAGAATTCCTGTGTTGAAATGTTTCTACTCAGTGCAACGTGTACAAATGGAGGACTCTTCCTTGTGATTCAGTAATGCAGGCTTTTAATTTTTATTTATCTTAATAATAAATTAGTTCACTCATAAATCTATAACTTAATTAGATTAGGGGGAAGAATGTTCTTAAGATAAATCTACCTCTTGGCTTCCTGGTTGCTATTAGGTGAGTAGATTCACCTTACCCCATAATCCCTACCATCATTGTCTATCATGCCACAGCCCCTTAACTAATGGTGGACATCTAGCCATAGGCTGAAATCTCTAATAAGATCAAGCAAAATAATTGCTTTTTTTCAAAAACTTTGTTGGAAAAATAATAAGCACCAAATTTTGATATCAAACATTGGACACAATTCTGTCACTTGATTAAATTAATATTTTAAAATCTGTTACATTCTGTTATTTATGCATAAACATATGCCCCACCCACTATTTTACTTCTTTTGAGAGAGAAAGCAAATTTATATGCGGCACACTATCTATTTACCTTAGTATATGTAATGTTCACATTTAACTACAAAATCATCATTCCTTACACTTCCTTCTTTTTTTTATCTTTATTAAATTGAGTATTTCTTATTTAATTCCCCTTCCCAGTTTCCTGGCCAACATCCCCCTAACCCCGCCCCATCCCCTTCTATATGGGCTTCCCCTCCCCATCCTCCCCCCAAATACCACCCTCCCCCAAACAATCACGTTCACTGGGGGTTCAGTCTTGGCAGGACCAAGGGCAATACTCATAAGGGAAATTGGTCTGAAGTTCTCTTTCTTTGTTGGGTCTTTGTGTGGTTTAGGTATAAGAGTAATTGTGGCTTCATAGAAGGAATTTGGTAGCGCTCCATCTGTTTCAATTTTGTGGAATAGTTTGGATAGTATTGGTATGAGGTCTTCTATGAAGGTCTGATAGAATTCTGCACTGAACCCGTATGGACCTGGGCTCATTTTGGTTGGGAGAGCTTTAATGACTGCTTCTATTTCTTTAGGAGTTATAGGGTTGTTTAAATGGTTTACCTGTTCCTGAGTTAACTTCGATACCTGGTATCTGTCTGGGAAATTGTCCATTTCTTACAGATTTTGAAATCTTGTTGAATATAGGCTTTTATAGTAGGATCTGATGAATTTTTAAATTTTCTCTGATTCTATAGTTATGTGTCCCTTTTCATTTCTGATTTTATTAATTTGGACAGTCTCTGTGTCCTCTGGTTAATCTGGCTGAGGGTTTATCTATCTTGTTCACTTTCTCAAAGAACTAACTTTTGGTTCTGTTGATTCTTTCTATGGTCCTTTTTGTTTCTACTTGGTTGATTTCAGCTCTGAGTTTGATTATTTCCTGCCTTCAACTCCTCCTGGGTGTATTTGCTTCTTTTTGTTCTAGAGCTTTTAGGGGTGCTGTCAAGCTGCTGATATGTGTTCTCTCCTGTTTCTTTCTGCAGGGACTCAGAGCTATGAGTTTTCCTCTTAGCACAGCTTTCATTGTGTCCCATAAGTTTGGATATGTTGTACCTTCATTTTCATTAAATTCTAAGAAGTCTTTAATTTCTTTATTTCTTCCTTGACCAGGTTATCACTGAGTAGAGCATTGTTCAACTTCCATGTATATGTGGGTACTCTTCCCTTATTTTTATTGAAGACCAGCTTTAGGCCGTGGTGGTCTGATAGGATGCATGGGATTACATCTATTTTTCTCTATCTGTTGAGGCCCGTTTTTTGACCAATTATATGGTCAATTTTGGAGAAAGTACCATGAGGAGCTGAGAGGAAGGTATATCCTTTTGCTTTAGGATAGAGTGTTCTATAAATATCCGTTAAGTCCATTTGGCTCATGACTTCTCTTAGTCTGTCGACGTCACTGTTTAATTTCTGTTTCCATGATCTGTCCATTGATGATAGTGGGGTGTTGAAATCTCCCACTATTATTGTGTGAGGTGTAATGTGTGTTTTGAGCTTTAGTAAGGTTTCTTTTACATATGTAGGTGCCCTTGTATTTGGGGTATAGATATTTAGGATTGAGAGTTCATCTTGGTGGATTTTTCCTTTGATGAATATGAAGTGTCCTTCCTTATCTTTTTTGATGAATTTTAGTTGAAAATCGATTTCATTCGATATTAGAATGGCTACCACAGCTTGCTTCTTCAGACCATTTGCTTGGAAAGTTGTTTTCCAGCCTTTCACTCTGAGGTAGTGTCTGCCTTCTTCTCTGAGGTGTGTTTCTTGTAGGCAGCAGAATGCAGGGTCCTCATTGTGTATCCAGTTTGTTAATTTATGTACTTTTATTGGGGAGTTGAGAACATTGATGTTGAGAGATATTAAGGAATAGTGATTATTGCTTCCTGTTGTATTTACATTTGGATGTGAGCTTATGTTTTTGTGCTTTTCTTCTCTGTGTTTTGTTGCCAAGACGATTAGTTTCATGTTTTTTCTAGGGTGTAGCTTGCCTTTTCATGTTGGTCTTTACCATTTATTATCCTTTGTAGCACTGGATTTGTAGAAAGATATTGTGTAAATTTGGTTTTGTCATGGAATATCTTGGTTTCTCCATCTATGTTAATTGAGAGTTTTGCAGGTTACAGTAACCTGGGCTGGCATTTGTGCTCTCTTAAGGTCTGTATGACATCTGTCCAGGATCTTCTGGCTTTCATTGTCTCTGGTGAGAAGTCTGGTGTGATTCTGATAGGTCTGCCTTTATATGTTACTTGACCTTTTTCCCTTACTGCTTTTAATATTCTTCCTTTGTTTTGTGCATTTGGTGTTTTGACTATTATGTGACGGGGGGGGGGGGGTTTCTTTCCTGGTCCAATCTGTTTGGAGTTCTGTAGGCTTCTTGTATGTTTATGGGCATCTCTTTCTTTAGGTTAGGGAAGTTTTCTTCTATGATTTTGTTGAAGGTATTTACTGGTCCTTTGAGTTGGGAGTCTTCATTCTCGTCTACACCTATTATCCTCCTTAGGTGACCTGGATTTCCCGTATGTTTTGGGCCAGGATCGTTTTCCATTTTACATCATCTTTGACAGTTGTGTCGATGATTTCTATGGTATCTTCTGCTGCTGACATTCTCCCTTCTATCTCTTGCATTCTGTTGGTGATGCTTGTATCTAGGGCTCCTTTTCTCTTCTTTTGGTTTTCTATATCCAGGCTTGTTTCCCTGTGTCCTTTCTTTATTGCTTCTATTTCCATTTTTAATTCCTTTACCTGTTTGATTGTGTTTTCCTGGAATTCTTTCAGGGGTTTTTGTGATTGGTCTCTATAGGCTTCTACTTGTTTATTTATGTTTTTCTGGGTTTCTCTAAGGGAGTTCTGCATGTCTTGAAGTCCTCCATCATCATAATCAAATGTGATTTTAAATCTAGATCTTGCTTTTCTGGTGTGTTTGGATATTCAGTGTTTGCTTTGGTGGGAAAGTTGGGCTCTGATGATACCATGTCATCTTGGTTTCTGTTGCTTGGGTTCCTGTGCTTGCCTCTCGCCATCAGGTTGTGTCTGGCGTTACCTTGTTCTGCTATTTCTCACAGTGGCTACACCATCTTATAGGCCTGTGTGTCAGGAGTGCTGTAGACCTGTTTTCCTGTTTTCTTTCAGCCATTTTTGGGAACAGAGTGTTCTGCTTTCGGTCGTATAGTCATTCCTGTCTACTGGTCTTCAAGTGTTCCTGTGGGCCTGTGTCCTTGAGTCCCCGGGGCACTTTGCTTGGAGCAGAAAAGTTGTTCTTGCTCGTGGTCCGTGGCTCAAGTTGCTTGTGGGGGGCTGCTTTTGAACTCTACATGAGGTCGGCAAACAGGAGGGCCTGCACCACCTTTTCCTGGGGCCCCCATGCACCGGGGTCCCAGATGGCATTAGGTGTTTTCCTCTGGAGTCTGAAAGGTGGGCAGAGTGTAGTCTCTTCTGGCTTCCGAGGCGTGTCTGCCCCTCTGAAGGTTTAGCTCTCCCTCCCACGGGATTTCGGTGCAGGGAGCTGTTGATCAGGTCCCTTCCGATTCCTTGGTGTCTGGACAGCAGGGGACCTGCAGCTTGAGTGCCCCTATCTTTAGATTCCCAGAGGCCCTATACAGTTTCCTCTTGGGCCAGGAATGTGGGCAGTGGTGGGCAGTATTGTTGGTCTCTCCCTCTCTGCAGTCTCAGGAGTGTTCACCTGTCTGGGCGGTAAGCTCTCTCTCCCAAGGTGTTTGGGTATAGAGAACTGCTGACCGGTTCCCTTCAGGTCCGGGCAAATAATTTCTTGTTCCTTTAAGTTAAATTTCTCAGATAGTTTTTATAGCAACTGAAAATTGGCTAAAGTAAATAGTGAATAATAGTAGAATAGTGGAAATGCTTGATAATACCTGAAATTATGGGAATATTTGTAGAATTCATGATGGGACTGGCACATTTAAAGCAGTATAATGAAAAGACGGGAATTTTTGTAATCTAAACAACTGTTTTTCATAGTGTTTTCAATTTTGCATTTTGCAAGGTAACTGTTTTCATTTGAATAAGATGTCTTGCCTAATTTTTAGGCATTAGAAGACTTAGTCCTCATTTAGGGCCTTCTGGGAAGGGTCAGGAGCTAACCTTGGAAGTGATCTGTCATTGGAGTTGGATCAAGATTTTTAAAGATGCCTCACACCCCCAAACTTCTGCCACCACCATTAATGGTGAACTCTTCATTGTTTGTTTGGACCTGGATATCAGCTGTTAACCTGGCTGCCTGCTGCCATGGTTGCTGTCTTGATGGTGATGGGTTTCTATCCCTCTGGAAGTGTAAGCCCCAAGTAAATCACACATTATTTATGTTAATTTGGTCAAGATGCTTTATCCCAGCAATATAAAAATAACAAAAGCAGTACTATATTAGAAAATATCAGAACTAGTCATTTGCTTTCCAAATATTTGTTTCTTGGGTTATTCTTCTGGCAATAATATTTTCCTGAATAGGACCAAGTGCAAAATAAAAATGTGAACTTTCTCAGTGGTGGGGAAAGAGTTAACTCAAGTTCAGTTTCTAAATTATACCAGTCACAGATAGATGAAATCAGTACTTCTGTCAGTTCTTTCTTGATCATTTACAAATGTTTAACTCTGTCAAGGGGCACAATTTCAATTCAGCATTCTTCAGACTTTGCCACAAGAGAGGAGAATCAAAGGCCAATTTATTTAGATTCCAAATATTCAGGTCCCGTATTTTACTCATACGATAGGACTGGTTAGTATTTCAAACTTTTATTACCTAGGTATGAAGCTGCATCTCATTTAGCCACATATATTTATAGGAAGTCCAATTTATCATAGATTTGGAGTGAAGAAGAATGTGATAAGTATGCAGTTGAAGTATTGTGGAATATATAGAACTATCATGCATTATTTATTCTACAGAATTATGCCCAAATTTTAAGTAATGGTTTTAATTTTTATAAAAATATGTCAAGTTGTGTGTAGAGACTGTAATCTGTAATTACACAGTTTAAAGGACTGAGGTAAAAGGATTTCTGTGTGTTTGGTGTCATCCTGGAATACATAGCAAGCACCAGGACATCTTGGGCTATACATGGCATAAAATTAGCTCAAAAACTAAAATCAGAAAAAAATAAGTCAAAATGAATACAATCTCTTGTATATGAAGTACATGTGTGTATGTGTAAACATATGTATATACATATGTTCATCAATTTTTATAATTATATAAATTGGCAGTAACATGGGAAATTATTTGGTTCATATTAATTGCAAAGAAAAAGGTACAAAACTAAAATTTGGAAGAATATAAAGTTAAGTACACAAAGAAATAGGGCCAACATGTCAAATCTGCATGTCAAATCATATTAGACTCTCTTTCCTAGAATGTTTATGTGTTGCTATATGAGTTTGTTATCTTTTTCTCCATATGTTTATTTTTATGTTATCTAAGTAAGCATCTCAGGATTTTGCAGCATTAAGGATTTTTCAGGGATGAGTGTCAAAGTATTTTCTAGTTATTGGTATTTCTTGTTAATCATAGACATTCAAGCACACTGATAATCTCAGACAGGTTTACATAAGTGTAGTTAGTGGGAAAAGAAAGGGAAGTATTTTAGAAGCATATTTTTCTAAGACTTTTATAATGATTATTCATTCACTTATCCTCAGAAATTAATTAGAATATGTTATAAGAAAATATTTTATTATCAATAAAAACTGTGAAACCAAATGAAATGCATAAAGAGTAGAATTGGAAAAAATAAGAAGACCAAAGGAAGGGAATCAGGGTTCACATTGCATGCCTGCTCCTATTCTTCCAAAGGAGAATGATAGTAGGGCATAAATTTTATAAAAATATATTAAATGTGTGCATGAAAAAGTTACAATGAAGTTCATTATTATGTTTAGTTAATACATACTATTAGAAATATTTAATGAGAGACATACATCCATAATAATCTCAGCTTTCAACATATGGTTAAATCCTGTAAGCAACCATGATCAAGATCATATTATAGAAATTAAAGTATAAGATCTCAGAAATTGTTTGTTTATAAAAAGCTCTACAAACAATATCCCCAGACTAGTAGAGATTCTAGTAATATCATTATTTTCCAGATATCAGAAGTCATAGTCTAAGTCCCTGTTCATAGCTACAGAAAGAAATCTTAACCCAGACAAGATAATACTGAGATTCAGGAACACTGTTGTATAGTGCTGAGAAGAGGGCATTTCAAGCAGTCATCAAGATTTAGCAGCAGAAACTCCTTTTACCATTCCCAACTTTAATCTTTCTGTCTGTATCATCGAAACAATAACACCTTCATAGAAAAAAAAAACTATAAAGCAGAAATATTCTTATGTTGTAAATGTACTTATAAACTCTTAATATCCAGATAATCCTATTATATTTAACAGGTTATATGAAATGTAAAGTTTAACAAGTCAATGTAACTTTATGTAATATTTAATCATAAAGAATATAAATTGAGTTTAAATACTTCACCTCATTTATTAAAAAATATGAAATTCATTTCTTCCACTGCCTTTTCAATAGCAGAGGAACATTGGTAAGCTAGAGTTGATCCTTGATAAGTGCACATTTGTTTTTATTAAATAGAAACATTTCATTAGATGAAATCCCTAACTAAACATTGAAATCCAAATTTATTATGCCAGTATTATGATTCTTCTAAAAGGCCAAACTGTAACCTATCTACCCAAGTCAGCTTTCAAACTTTTCCTTTTGTCAGAAGTCTTACTAGGACATTATTGTCATGCCAGGGTTTAAAAGCTTATGTCTTCATGTCCTTAAATTTTCACCTCAAACACGTTGGCATAAAAATAGGCCTTCTGACATTACTAGACCATATAATATCACTGGATACTCCGTGACCCGCTTGCTTTTATGATCTCTCTTCCCATTCTTATGCCACGTTCTCTGAGCCTTAGGTACAGGAGTATTGTGTGGATTTACCCACTGGGACTAAGCTTCACTTTGCATTTTGATGAGTTGTAGCTTTTTGGAAACATCTCTATCAGTTGTCAAGAGAATTTTCCTTGCTGGAGAGTAAGGAATACACTCATCTGTGTGTTTCAGGACAAATGTTTAGAATGTAGATAGTGATTATGTTGGTGATGCTTAATAATGTCAGAAACTACACACGTAAAATCCAACAACCATGACTGACTAAACATGATCTGTACAACAACAACAATAGACATGCTGAAGTAGATGAGAGAAAGCCTATAAAGTCTCAACCATACACAAAGAAATATAGGCCACTAAGGAATACTGAAAGAAGGAGGAATAGTCTTCTCCAAGGAAGATCAAAATTGGTTATAAGTTCTGAAAAAGTAAGTACAAATAATAATATACAGACCAAGAAGGTTATTGTTTGGTGTGTATATATGTCTATATGAATATGTGATATGTGTATATGTCTATATGTGTATATGCTTATATATATGTATATATGTGTGTGTGTATGTGTGTTTGTGATAAACAACAATTAATGAAAACGAAGCTATGAATTTGAAATAGAGCAAAGAGGAATATATGAGTGCATTTGGAAGGAGGTGAGGTAAGGGAAAAATGATATAATCTCACAAAATGGGAGAAATAGTTTTAAAATTTTTTAAATTTCAACATTTGGGCAGGGGATTACTGAGACTGTGAATGATTAGTTGATCAAGCAGATCTCAGGCATCTCATCTGCTTAGAGAAAACTCACTAATTATGAATTATGAGATGTAGTTACATCTGACTATCCACTGTCTGTTTTACAAGGAACTATTGTCTCCGTGTTGTATCTACTGAACCTCTGCATAACAAAATTATTTTACTAAGGTCTCAAAGGTATTAAAATAGAAGATGTCAGATCAAAAGTTCACTTGACTCCAAACCACACATTTACTTGTCAAACTAACACCTAATTATCATGGTATAAACAGTGAGTATCATCTCCACTGTCAAGAAATGCAGAGTCAAGAATAATTAGACTTTTCATATGTTTATTGAATAAGAATTTGATAAAGACAAAAATATAATTTTGTTATTTAGTTAAATACTATGTTAAGTTGAATATCTGCTTGTGGTATTGATATTGAAATTTAACTCAAACATATTTTATTGGTATGCTTATTTTATATTAATTACAGTATCATTCTGTGAGTATTTAAAACCTGTGTAAGCACTCAAACTAATAGAAGAAAAACTAGGGAAGCATCTGGAACACATGGGCACTGGAAAAAATTTCCTGAACAAAACACCAATGGCTTATGCTCTAAGATCAAGAATCGACAAATGGGATCTCCTAAAACTGCAAAGCTTCTGTAAGGCAAAGGACACTGTGGTTAGGACAAAACGGCAACCAACAGATTGGGAAAAGATCTTTACCAATCCTACAACAGATAGAGGCCTTATTTCCAAAATATACAAAGAACTCAAGAAGTTAGACCGCAGGGAAACAAATAACCCTATTAAAAAATGGGGTTCAGAGCTAAACAAAGAATTCACAGCTGAGGAATGCCGAATGGCGGAGAAACACCTAAAGAAATGTTCAACATCTTTAGTCATAAGGGAAATGCAAATCAAAACAACCCTGAGATTTCACCTCACACCAGTGCGATTGGCTAAGATCAAAAACTCAGGTGACAGCAGATGCTGGCGAGGATGTGGAGAAAGAGGAACACTCCTCCATTGTTGGTGGGATTGCAGACTGGTAAAACCATTCTGGAAATCAGTCTGGAGGTTCCTCAGAAAATTGGACATTGAACTGCCTGAGGATCCAGCTATACCTCTCTTGGGCATATACCCAAAAGATGCCTCAACATATAAAAGAGACACGTGCTCCACTATGTTCATCGCAGCCTTATTTATAATAGCCAGAAAATGGAAAGAACCCAGATGCCCTTCAACAGAGGAATGGATACAGAAAATGTGGTACATCTACACAATGGAATATTACTCAGCTATCAAAAACAACGAGTTTATGAAATTCGTAGGCAAATGGTTGGAACTGGAAAATATCATCCTGAGTGAGCTAACCCAATCACAGAAAGACATACATGGTATGCACTCATTGATAAGTGGCTATTAGCCCAAATGCTTGAATTACCCTAGATCCCTAGAACAAACGAAACTCAAGACGGATGATCAAAATGTGAATGCTTCACTCCTTCTTTAAATGAGGAAAAAGAATACTCTTGGCAGGGAAGGGAGAGGCAAAGATTAAAACAGAGACTGAAGGAACACCCATTCAGAGCCTGCCCCACATGTGGCCCATACATATACAGCCACCCAATTAGACAAGATGGATGAAGCAAAGAAGTGCAGACCGACAGGAGCCGGATGTAGATCGCTCCTGAGAGACACAGCCAGAATACAGCAAATATAGAGGCGAATGCCAGCAGCAAACCACTGAACTGAGAATAGGTCCCCTATTGAAGGAATCAGAGAAAGAACTGGAAGAGCTTGAAGGGGCTCGAGACCCCAAAAGTACAACAATGCCAAGCAACCAGAGCTTCCAGGGACTAAGCCACTACCTAAAGACTATACATGGACTGACCCTGGACTCTGACCCCATAGGTAGCAATGAATATCCCAGTAAGAGCACCAGTGGAAGGGGAAGCCCTGGGTCCTGCTAAGACTGAACCCCCAGTGAACTAGTCTATGGGGGGAGGGCGGCAATGGGGGGAGGGTTGGGAGGGGAACACCCATAAGGAAGGGGAGGGGGGAGGGGCATGTTTGCCCGGAAACCGGGAAAGGGAATAACACTCGAAATGTATATAAGAAATACTCAAGTTAATAAAAAAAAAAAATCAAAAAAAAAAATAAAACCTGTGTAAGGAATAGTATAGGGCTTACAACCATGTACATGAAACTAATGTAGGATTTATCATCAAAAAAATCCATAATCTTGTGTGTGGTTGACCAAGGTAATGATATAGGAAGAAACAGTTGTGATTTGAATATGTGAGTGATAGAGATGTTCAGAAATTACTAAGGAGTATAGAGACAGGACACTCCGGGAGAGGAACGTATAAAAATTCATTGAGGAAATTGGCATTAACAGAATGTGTCAAAATGTCTGGAAGAGCAAGAGAAATGACACTATGTATCACAGTGCATCAAGTAGGCTGGGAGATTTATAAGGAAGCAGAAATACATGAATTAACTTAGTTTGGTCAAGATTAAGTACATTTAAGAATTACTGGCACAGGAAGTGTGAGAAATTCACTATTAATAAGACCTAAGTTTTGAGGTAAAGTTAAAAATCACTCATGAAAAGTCGTTTGTGGTTTGCATAGAACTGTACAACTAATCTAGTAGAAGAATAAGCCTCAAAGTGTGGTCATCAGGTTCCTTTGAATCTGTTATACCATTTCAACAAATCCACAAGGCCAGAACTCAGAACTCTTCTTTTGATTCCTGCATACATAATTTTCTCTTTGGTCTTTGCTGATATTTACACTAATTGTGTAAGAAAAATGAGGGAATCAAACTACACAGTAGCACAAAGACAGATACCAATGTGTCAAAATATACTCAAACATATGAATCATTTCTGTTTCTACTCATAATGTCTCAGATGCCCAAAGTTAAAATACAACTTTTCATTAGGAATTTACACTCCTAGTTAGTACACAAATGCATGGTTTATTATTATGAGCCCTGAGCATGTGTCCTTTTTATATTTAACATTTGAACACATTTAGGACCCTGTGATGAGCAGGAAGTGCATAGAAATCACTTCTAAAGCAGAGTGGTTGTCTACAGGAAAAACATTTATGTTACTATTTTCTTCTGTGCGTGAGACGATGCTTTTCTTGTGGGAATGATTGAAAGAAACCAATTCTTTAGGTACCCATACTATCTTAGGAAAAAATAGCCAAAATATCTAAAAATAGTAATAAAATACCCTGCTATTTTCTAACTGTTATCTATTAGTATCTAGATTTTTTTCCTTGTACTTCAACCAAGAAAAGCATAAGTTATGAACACATATGCATTCAGTTGTTTTCTATTAAACTGTATATAAAGGGAAAATGATAGAAAAACAGAATATAATCATACTTCTCTTATTTAATTGTTATTTTGCAAAGTTATTTTGGTAAATATGTATCTTAAGTTGTAATAGATATAGTATTTTTACTTTGGGTTTATTTTTTCCACTTAGAAGCCAGAGGAATTGTTGACATTGCAAGAACCATAGCCCATAAAATCGATTAAGCAGGGCTCATAGGGGCTGATTGAGATGGAAGAGACAAACACTGTCCCTCTATGGGTCTGACTATGGGCACTGTCCCTAGGTCCTCTGCATGTAGCTTGTTGTTGTTGTGAGACTCCCAACAATGGGAGTGTGGGGTGTTTCTGACCCTTTTTCCTACTTCTGGGACCCTTTCCCTCCTTCTGGTCTGACTTGCACAGCCTTGATATGAGGGCTTGTACCTAGTCTTACTGTATCTTGTTACCTCTTGTTTGTTGGTGGATATCCATGGGGACGCATTCTTTTCTTTTTGAAAGGAAATGTAGAGTAGTGGATCAGGTGTAAATGGGGGTTAGAGTGGGAGGTGAAGAAGTGGAGGGAAGGAGTGGAGAGAAGGAAAGAAGAATAAAAGTTTTAAAAAACCTGTCTAACTCTATTACTTACAAAGTTTCTGTCACAATATAAAATTTCTGTCCTTTCATAAATATTCCTTTCATTTTGACTTCTTGAGAATTTACTCTTTATTTGGTGGGTTGGGGGGAGGCATTTATTTGGTTTACAGTTACAGTCACATTCTATCACTGAGGGAAGCTAGGGCAAGAACTCAAGCCAGGAACTGAAGAAGAAAACATGGAGAAATGCTGCTTCCTGGATTTCTCACCTTGATTTCTTACACTACCCAGGACCACCTGCTCAGAAGGGGCATTGCCTACAGGTTTGGACCTTCCCAAATCAATTACCAATCCAAAAAATGCCCTCACAGACCTGCCTACAAGCCAATCTGAAGGAAGCACTTGATCAGTTGAGAGTTCCCTCTCCCGAATGTGTCAGGATGAAAACTATTATGCAGTACTTCTAGCTAGCCAGCTTGTCCCAGGAACCCCTGTCACTGCCTCTGGAATGCTGGGTTTACACCAAGTCTGTTGAACTTTTAGGGATCTGAACTTCAGTCTAAATACTTGAAGTGTAAATACTTTATCCACTGAAGCATCTCTTGAGCCTCAATTCATTAAAGCTGATTAACCTTTATACTAATGATGTGGGTTGTCTTCCATTAGTGTTTCCATTTCAGGTACTTTAAAACTGAAGCTCAGGCCACAGCACTGGAATTTAACCGAAACATCGTGATTCTCATCCCAAGCTCCTGCTATTAAAGTTTTTTTTTTGTTTATATGCTCATATTCTGACCACAGCTGATGTATTTAGCTTTTATGTGCTGTAAGTTTAGTCATTTTGCTATGTTGGCATCCTTGGGTATTATGGGGAAAATGGTAAATTATTCTCAGCTGTTCATTTAAAAGTTTGCACAGTTACAAGACCTATGTTGTAGATGACAACAGCAAGAATCCAAATTCCTGTTACTGAGTGCCTCGCACATGCTAGGTATAGCTCTAGAACATTCGTTACACACATGCATCTGTTATTCCACTTAAAACTCACAATCACATATAAAGATAGAAAGAAGGGAAAATTTACTCTTAATAAAGAGGTTTTTGCATGGGCACATTAGCTTAGCTGGTAAAGGAACATGCCAGCAAGCTTCGTGGCCTTTGTTCAGTTTCCAGTTCCACATGGTAGAGGGAAAGAACTCTCTCTCTCACAATTTGTCTTATAACCATACACTAATGTTCCCCCCCCACACACACACCTAACACATGTACATAGAGTAAATATGACGACTGTATTTGTAACTGTGTTTTCATTCACCAGATGCAATTGTTGCCTCAGAGCTTATTGCTAAATAAGCTCACACTTTCTAATTCTTTCTGAATTCTGGCCAGCTGCTTTAACTCAAATGTTCTGGCTCAAACTTCTCTTCAAGCTGACTGATTCAAATGAGCTTCTCTCAACTTATGACTTAGTTTCCTCTGCTTCAGTTCACACTAACTTCTGCAATATTTTCTAATCTACTGGCTTCTTCTTATTCTCTGGCTTTACCTGCCTTTGCCGAACTGCACTGCAGCAACTGCATAAACTGAATGGAACTAGCAAACTCACTTGAACTCAACTACACTGCACGAACTGCACTGACTGTATGAATTCAATTCTCTGTTCTCTCTCTCTCTCTCTCTCTCTCTCTCTCTCTATCTCTCTCTCTCTCTCTCTCTCTCTCTCTCTCTCTCTCTCTCTCTCTCTCTCTCTCTCTTTCTCTCTCTCTCTCTCCCTGCACTGCTCTTAAGCAGAACTGTTCTCATGGGAGTTGGGACTATTTTATCTCTGACTCATTCTGTCAAATCTTTCTCTGATTCATCACTATCTGTTTCTCAATTAGACATCACTTCCAAATATAGATACTTCCTTCTACAAACTAAATTTACCTTCATTGTTTGGTATTAAAGGTGTGTACTAAAATCATTTCTATATTCCAGCCAGAGGGATTAACCATAGGAATTAAAGGTGTATACTAAAGCCATGGCTGTACTCTAGATGGATCACACAGAGTTAGGAGGTCTTTGGATAAGAGTCCTTGCCAAAACAGCAAGTTGTTTATTAAAATTACTCTCTATGTTTTAAAAAGAGATTTGTACACCCCCCCTTATTTTCTTACTCAAATTTTATGTCCTATATGTGATTACTATTCTTTGTTGTCAACCTGACTATATCTGGAATTAATTATTTCCAGAAAATGGAGGGTACATTTGTGGTCTTAATCTTGAGGCAGGAGGACAGCATGCCTTTCATCTGGGCCTTGAGGCATGAAGACACAAGATTTTGACCCAGATACTGAGGTTTGGATGGCATACATTTTTGATCTGGATTTCCATGTGCCTTTAATACAGCTCTTGTGACATACCTTTAATATTGGCCATAACTTCTGCTGGAGGCCTATGGACAATGGAAGAGGGAAATTTTCTTCAATATTTGCTGCTTGTACTTACTTTGCCAGCACATCCATTGGAGCTTTCTTCTTTAAGATTCAAGTTTACATAGAAGATCAGCTGAAACACCCAGCCTTGTGGAATGGAGCAACTGCTGGATTCTTGGATTTTGATTCAGAGGTGGCCATTTTTGGGTTACATGGACTGCAGCCTGTTATTAGTCTAACATATTTCATATATTCATATATATGTATATTTATATGTGTGTTTGTGTGTGTGTTGTGGCTCTAGAGAACAGTCACTCATGCACTATAGAAGTCAGAGAAGCAGTTTATTTATGAGACAAACTGGAATGATAACATACAATGGTAACATGTATTGGTAACAAGCATGCTTCATGATTGAAAGCAAACAAACAAATAAGGTAAAACTATACTTGAATGCTCCTTCAGCATCTTGAAATCTTTTCCATTGAAGTGATAAATTACACTGACAAAAGCAACCAAAAAGAGAAAGAGTTTATACAAGCCCATATTTTAAGGTACAGCCCATCACTGTGGGAAAGTCAAAAGAGCAGAAACTTGAAATACCTGGTTGCATTGAATCCACGGTCAAGAAGCAGAAAATGATGAATGTTTGCTGCTGCTCAACTCTAGTTCCACCCGCATAGTCCAGATCCAAGCCAGAGAAAGATAGCATGAGTATCTATTTCCTCCTTAATTAATGCAATTAAGGTAATATCTCACTGCCGGAACTAGTGGGCATATCACCAGTGGGCATATCACCAGTAGGCACATTCATGGTGATTCTAAGATCCTGTCAGGTTGACAACTTTAACTAGCACACTCATGACACAAACATGAATAAACATATCACACACATAGATATAACTTTTTCAGCCTATTATTTTTATAGCAAACAACTTAAAACGTAGGACCTTGGGCAGCCTCTAAAAGGTAAAAATATAACAAATATCTACAGTCTCCAGGAAGTACAATCTTTAAGACCTGATGTTATCTCATTACCATTAGACTTCTGTTTGACACTCAATCTCCACAGTTCTTTTTCTTCTTCACCTCTTTGGTTAATTGAACAGTACAGGAGTACAACCCTTATTTTACTTGATATGCAAATGCTCAAATGCAGACAAACACTCTCACCAGTTCACTTTTTCATTTTCTCAGGTTTTACAGTAATGTACAAACATTACTCCAGATTATGTATCATTCCCCCCATTCTCTGACCTAGTATTATCTAAAATGCTGTCTCGGATGACAAGAAATTGAATGCCCTAAATTCTGCTGAGGATGAGTTATTGCTAATTGGTTTTTTGAACAGACTGAATGATGTGAGTTTCTTTGAATTTGCAATTCAAGGAAATAAATTTTATGTCAGCAAAATCCATAAAGATTTTTATGGTGTTTGCTTCAATTTGACAAATTGTCTCTTCATTTTGATCAGTTTTTTTTCCTGACCAGACATATTAGAGGGAGGGAAGAGAGTCAAGAAGATGGCCAAGATGCATTTGTTCTTAGTGTGCATGATGTATGTTTCTCCTTTGGACAAGTCTATAAATTTTTCTCAGCAAATCTATAATAGGACAGCAGTTTCTGGTTCTGACTCTTTCTTAGCCCAGATTCAATACACCCATATTCCTCAATAATTGGTAGTTTACATTTCCAGATTTATATTTCAAGCATCCTAGCATTTTACATATGAACACAATGGTACATTGAATAGATAGGTGTATAGACAGGCATCCATTTCTTTATGGGATGATGGACATTTAAGTTGTTAATTATGCATGATTTTTCAATAAATAGTATTTACCGACATTTACATGGTTCTTATTGTTAGGAATATTTTCTGTTGCTAGTTGCTCTGTGCATTGGAGGGTATTTAACAATATCTCTTGCTTCTCCCAGTAGCACCCTCATTTTTCTGGCAAACAGAAAGCATTCCCAGATATTACCAAATATCTCCTGGGGAGCAAATTGCTGCGAGCTGAATATCACTGCCTTAAAATGCATATGTTCTTTCAGTTCACTTATTTCTTTGAGTCAAATTTCCTGAATCAGTATTTATTGAACAAATTAGTCTTTGTACAATTCTAGATGTATTGCTGAATTATTTTATTAAGTAGTATTTAAACTTTCTTTGTCCACAGGTAAAACTATTCATTAACTGCAGTAGTCTCACATGATATCACTTGATTTTTCGTTTACAGATATAATTTTTCACTATTACTGTTTTATTTGTATTTTTGAACACTATTAAAGTAAAATATATGTATCAACTTATTATTTGGGTACTTTGCTTTTAGAAATGCAATTTTAAATCAGCTCAATGAGCCTACATGATTTATAGAAGTAACAAAGGACAAAAGAGTAACAAAAGTGGAGCAATTTTTCTAATAGTAGTTAACCAATGAATTAGAAATCTTGTCAGTTATTTTTCTCGATATTTTATTTAGTAAAAATGACAGTATACGAGATCATTAAGTCTTACTTTATGATTTTTCCAACTGTTGCATTTAGGCTTTATGTGGAAGGTATGGCCTAGAATATAGAAATGATATACCTAAAATGTGTTCCAATATCTGGTAAAAATTTTAAAAATATGTTCACTGGTACAATAGTGGCACAAACATCAAGGGAGTAACAAATCACTTTCTGATTGGTTTTAAGTCCTACTCCATAGAATAGAACTCATTCCTGAAAATGCTTTCAGGCTAATAATCTGTGGCTAGCCTAGAGGAGAACCTACTACTATTATTTTCTAAATGTACATAGTATTATATTGACTCTTGATGTGTTATCATTATATTCATAGATACATTACTCAACACTCAAAAGAAAGCATGTATTTGCAGCAGTAGATGATAACACAGAGAACCCATAACTGGCCAAAATGTTTAGAATAAGAGACTGGAATACTCAACCCTAAATGACAACTGGCCAAAATGTAAAGAATAGGAGACTGGAATACCCACCACTAAATGGAACATCTATAGAAGACTCTATCTCTCAAGACCCTGGAATCATTACAGAATAAATGTCAGAAAGCATGTGAAAGCCAGTTTTCTGAACATAGCAGGGAAGCTATACATATGAACTCACAGGGGCTATGGCAGCATATAGAGACACATACAAGCTCAAGGTAGACTAATTCTGTATAAAAGTAACTTTGATTCTCTATGATAATTGCCGTCTCTGGGACTTACTGCCTAAATCTGCTAACCTACGCCTAGTAGTGTAAGTTTTTATCCACCATACAATGTAATCTAGGCCTAAAAACTTTTTAGCCTCTGAGACTTACTGCTGAATAAGCTCACCATTTCTTTATCTTTCTGTTTTCTGGTTGGCTGATTCAACTCAGCTATTCTAGCTCAAACTCTTCTATAAACTGACTCATTGAATCTGGTTTCTTTTTTTAGCCTCTCCTGAATTGCTTTGGTTGGCCTCATACAAACTTTGGCAATCTGTCCTAATCTTCTAATTCTCTGGCTCATTCTGTCTTCACCTGTTTCCAGCTTGTTCTCTCTTTAACCTGTCTTTCTACAACTGTCTCAGTAAGTTGCCTACTGACTCCTACCTCCTCTCTGTACTGTCACTTAAGTTGTTTGCCTTTCCCTCTCTCTTCTAATGAGAGCTAGACATAACCTATTTTGTCATACCTTTCTCTAATTTGTTACTTTATGTTGCATGCAGTTTACAAAAAAAAACAACAACAACAACAAAAAACAACAAAACTGCCTTTGCTGGGGAGCTGCTTCCCATGTTCTGGACCCTCTGTGCTCCCTTTTGTCCCACCCAGCTTAGCTCCAGGATTAATTACAACCAGCCCTAACCTGGCTTCTTTTTCTACCTGCATTTGTTCCTGTAGGACTTGCTTTACTAGCCCACTCCCAAGACCCTAGAATCGGTGGATAAAGGACACACAGACACCTTTATTATTTTAGAACTTGCTTGCTAGGCATACTTGCTGAGCACAGAAATCTCCTTCCTGGAAAGGAATGCACTTATCAATTATTATCTCTGTTTCTCTTTCTGCCCTAAACTTAGTGGCTTGTATCAGCTAGCAACTGCCAACCTCCTTGGCTATTTGCCCTTTGTAGAGGCTGCAGACCCTAGCTTCCCCAAGACCTTACATAATTGCAGAGTCCTCTTTCCACCAAATCATGGCAGAAAAGGCCTTCTCACTTTCCTGTGAATATTATTTCCTCTTGGGAGCTGGAAATCACATCTGTACCTTCTGACCAGCAATTGCACAGTCACCGCCACCCCAGCCTTCTTTATTGACAAGTCAAGAATCAATTGGGGAACAAGACCTTAGCAATAGAATCCCCCCCTTTAAACCTCAGCAGCCATTCAATTGGACAACACTTTCAAAATATGGGTGCTTCCTTCTACAAACTAACTTTACATTTATTGTTTCAGATTAATGGTGTGTATGAAGAGTGTGTGTGTTTTCCAGCCAGAGGGATTAAATGTGTGTGCTAAGCACTAAGCCACACCACAACTAGAAACAGTTCTTTTTTTCAGTAAACAATATAATCATGGGGTTCACAGTACGATCGAATATCTTGCAACATTTCTGAAAAAGGTAATAAGAAGGTGGCCCTGGCAAAGGAGAAACTGTTATCTGCTAACATGTAGCACCTGGTGGGTTGACCACATTCCAGTGAGAGACCATACATTCCAGAGTATACCTAGCATAAATTGGAATTGATGGATTTAAAAAAATAGATGCTATACTTTGGGAAGATAGGAAATGAGGTATGGAATAGGAGAGAAAGTGGACATAAATATTGTCTTAATTAAGTGTTTGATTACTATAAAGAGACACCATAATCAAGGCAACTCATATAGGAAAGCATTTAATTAGGGCCAGCTTACAGGTTCAGAAGTTCAGTCCATTATCATCATTGCAGGAAGAATGACGGCATTCAAGCACAGAGGTACCTGGAGGAGCTGAAATCTCTACACATTGATCCAAAGGCAAACAGAAGACTGAATCTCTCAGGTAGCTAGGACGAGGGTCTGAAAGCCCACCCCCACAATGTCACCCTTCCTTCAACAAGATCATACCTACTCTAACAAGGACCTACCTCCTAATAGTGGTACTCTCTGGGTCAAGCATATTCAATCCACCACAAATATCGTTAAACTGTATTGTAGAAACTGTGAAACAATTGATAAAAAATTAATAATAAAATTAATAAAATTATTTAGATGTTCTTAATTCTCCTCATTTACTTTGTGAATAAATTGATTATGAAATTAAAATAATATATCAATGTTGTACTCTTGAAAACAAATAATTTGTTCACTGTATAAATGATAATTTGGATTTCTTTTACCTTGCCTACTTACTATGTGAACCTGTGTTCTTCTCCACTGTTAATGTCTCATACCACAAACAGCTTTTCCCCATCATACTTCCAAGAATAACATATATACTATTGAATAATTCTCTTATGTTGACTCCATCTAATCAAGAAAGCCTAAAATAGTCAACTACTTGGGATGGTTTAGACATGAAAAAGAACACAAGGTTTATCCTGCTGAGTGTCAATTTATTCATCTTTCTGTTGAAAGCACTAAAATCTCAGGCTCTATGATAGCCAAAATGAGGTTAAAATAAAAAGGAGCCACAATTTAAGCTCCTCCATGATGCATACTTGTACTGTCAAAGAGCTAGAAATTTCTATGACAAAGTCAAGGGAAAAATACCAATGTCAGTGTCTTTACAAAACAAAGAGAAACCCACAAAATTAAAACAAAGCAAAACAGAACTCTGAAATCATTCTGCATTCTACCTTGAATTAAGATAGCTACAATAGTAATTAACATTATCTTTAAAGAAATTTAAATTTGTAGTAATTGTCAGAATAAATAATTGGCTATATTGCATATGTAATTTGAAACTTTCCTGTTTGCTAAAATTTTTGCATGGACTAAGAATTTTGATGTAAAATGTGAAAGTTTATACTCTATTGTTTAGAATTCAACCCCTGAAGACTGATTTAATTTAAACATGGATGTTTCTTTAACAGGACTACACATTGCTGCTAAATAGACTTTTAAATGACAGTGTTTCATTTTTAAAGCATAAAAGTTCACTGCAATAACTAGGCAATCTTGTTAAATCTTCAGTTGTGATGTGTTTCTACCCTAAAATGATCACTTGTCTTCATTTTGCCAAGTTTATTGCTCCAAAAGGATACCAAAAGGGCACAAATTGCTACCTGTAACAAATGTTCTAGTAGATTTAATATCTCCCGTAAAGCTGGAGATTTTAGAGTGCTACTCTAAGGAAAAATCATTCCTTTATTTTTCTTGTCTTTCATTTTTGAAAGCTTATTCAAGCCATTGAATGAGACAACTCATATAGACTCTTACTAATGAACACATCAGAAGCTGAAGCCTGGGACCATTGATCTATACACTTGGCCATTAACATCCTATGAAGCATTGCTGGCTGTGTCTTGCATTATACTGCACACCGAAGCAGACTGTAATTATAGGATACAGGCAACTATACAAGGGAAATGGGCATGAGGCATAAAGGTGCACATTATCCAGGGAATTCTCAGTCAGTAGAAGATGATATTAAAAGGGAACATTATTTTTTTTTCTTGGATGATTGGAATACTGGCCTGAAGTTTTAGGGAGATAAGGTCACTTGGTCACTTGGTGGCACTTACGTTTCCATTTTATGTAGCATCTAATTTGATGGGAGTTAGCAGTGGTCCTGTTTACTTCCTATTTACTTTTTATAAGATATAATTGATTGGTTGAGGAATGAAAAGCATAAAAAGGTCTTAGGAACAGTTCAGAGAACTGTTTTTGAAGAAAATTCATGTATTTCCTATAAGTGAAGATCATTTAGTTTATTGGACATTGTCAATTATTTTTTCACCTCTCTCTCTCTCTCTCTCTCTCTCTCTCTCACTCTCTCTCTCTCTCTGCCTCTCTCTTCGTCCCTCCCTCTTTCCCTCCCTCCTCTGTTCAACTGTCTATCTGGCAGTAGTTTCTATGAACTCACAGTTTTGTTTCCTCTTCAGTGGTGGGATTACGGGGGTTGTGGATTTAGCTCAGCAGTAGAGCGCTTGCCTAACAAGTGTAAGGCCCTGGGTTTGGTCCCCAGCTCCGGAAAAAAAAAAAGAAATGGGAAAGTGGTGGGATTACAGGTGCATGCCATTGTATTAAGCCAATTTTATTTAATTTTAAATCCCTGTCAAAGTTTATACATAGAAAAAACATCTGTTTTGAAAAAAGATGTAATCCCAATTTATACACCCCTTTGATTTTGTGTGTTTTCTGTTATCGTCTTTCAAAACACAGTTTTCTGGCAGTGCAAATATGACCCTATCCATAAGGTTTATTTTAGCTCATTTGGTAAATTCTGCATTTTCAATATAAATAAACTTCCTTTCAGAGCAAACTAATGTGTCAAAAGGTAAAGTGTTACTGTGGAAGATGCCTAAGAATGCTTTCTCAATGCCTTCTGTCTACTGGAAAGATCACCAAGAAATTAAAAGGGAAAATAGGGGATTGTCATTTTGTATGAGCATTAGCAATCTCTACTTATATTTTGTTGGAGGTTATGTCTCACTATGTAGTACAAGCTGGTCTCAAATTCACAACTTATCCTATGCCGGTCTCAAATTCATGGCAATAATCCTTTCTCCTTCTCAATACTCCTTGGGTTATAGACATGCATTATCATTTCTAGCTTGGGGCTACTTAAATTTCATTAGTGATTTTTTAAAATTATTTATTTTTTTAATTATGTATTTATATTTGGTTCTGTGTGTACGTATGTGCACTGTGAGTACATGTGCTAGTAGATGATGTCAGATCTCCTGGTGTTAAAATGTAGGGAGTTGAGAGCTACCTGAAATGGGTGCTGGGAATCAAACTGAGGTCCTTAGTAAGAAGAGCAAGTACTTAATCAAATCACCTCCCCTGCACTCACCTTTCATGTACTTAGTTATAGCAATGCAAGTCCTTAAAACGATTGTTTGTCTCCAAGATTCACTTTACTATCCATGATAACACTTAAAGAAAACAACTCAGTTTTGAAGCAAATCGATTTGTAGTTTGTTGTGCCTCTGTTGCTTACATACTTCAGAACTTCAAAATTTACTATCAAAACTTACTGTTGGTTTAGAAAACTAAATTCCCAATGGCCAATTTTACCAAAGAAGACTCAGAAGCCAGAAGTTGTGGAGAAAGTCTTCTAGCTTGAAGAGACAGAGAAAACACCCAGCTGACCTTCTGATTCCACAAATGGCCCTGAAGGAAAAAGGTTCACCAACATCCCAGAGCGGGGAAAAACTGCCTTCTCTGTGCTGTCATAAATACCCTTCAACTCAATGTCCTTTCTTCTGTTTACTTCTGTTCATTGCCTGTCAGCTGGTTGCTTGCTCTGCCTCTTGATATATGGTTGCTATTTTTTATTTGTTTATTTTTACACTCCAGATTTTATTCACCTCTTGGTCCACACCCCTACCTAGGGTTCCACATACCTCCTCCTCCAACTATACTCCCCTCCCCCACATCTTCACAAGGATTTCCCCACCCCCACCCACTCCACCAGACCTCTAAACTTCCTGTGACCTCTAGTCTCTTGAGGGTTAGGTACATCTTTTCTGACTGAACCCAGACCTGGGAATCCTCTGCTGTATATGTGTTGGAGGCCTCATCTTAGCTGGTGTATGCTGCCTGGTTTGGTTGGTGATCTAGTGTCTAAGAGATCTGAGGGGTCCAGATTACTTGAGACCACTTGTCCTCCTAAAGGGTTGCCCTCCTCCTTATCTTTCTCCAGCTTTTCCCTAATTCAACCAGAGGGGTGAACAACTTCTGTTCATTGGTTGGGTGCACATATCTGCATCTGACTCTTTCAGCTGCTTGTTGGGTCTTGGAGGGCAGTCATGATAGGCTCCTTTTTGTTAGTTCCCCATAGACTCCTTAATGATGTTAGTTCATGGGGCCTCCCATTGAGCTGAATCACACTTTGGGCCTGTCACTGGATCTTCTTTTCCTCTGGCTCTTCTCCATTTTTATCCTTGAATTTCTTTCAGACAGGAAGAATTATGGGTCAGAGCTTTGGCTGTGGAATAGCAATCCTGTTCCTCACTTGAGGCCCTGTCTTTCTGCTGCAGGTAGATTCAATATGTTCCCTCTCCTTGCTGTAGCATTATTTCTAAGGTCCCCTCCACCTTTGAGTCCTGTGAGGCTCTTACTCCCTACGTCTCTGGTGCATTCTAGAAGGTCCTTCCAACCTCCTTCCTCCTGAGGTCACCAGTTTTCATTCATTCTATTCAGGACTTCAGTCCTTTTCCCCCACCCAATACCAGATCATGTTCCCCTCTCCCCTATAGGATGATGTCATTATACAGGTGAAGGCAGGTACAAGATAGAATGAGGCCTGTCATTGGATGAGAAAGAAGGATGGGCTGGAGAAAAGGTTTAGAGAGGGGAAGAGACTGGAACAAGGAAAAGGAAGCAGCTGAGAGAACATGGAGGGGAATGTTAAGATTCCTCTCTGCACATTTACAGGTTGTTATGAATATTCTTAAGGGTTTGATGTGTACAGGGCTTGTATGTCTAGGTGGGCAATTATATATTATCAATTGGGTCAGAAGTTATTGTGTTATGGGTCCTTTCATGTGTCGATTTAATTGAATTCAAGGGAGTATGTGGTTGCTGGAGACATGTGTTTGTCTGGCATGGTGGTAACCTGCCTTGAGAACTAGACAGGTACAGAGATTGTTGCCAGGCTTAAAGAGTAGCCATTGACAATGTGATATGGGACAGACCAAAGTGGGTGAGATGCTTTGCTGACTGAGATGAAGATATCTAACAGATATCTTAAGGCACTACGGTGCCGGACCTAGTACAGCATAAAAGACCGCATTTTGTATAATTTTACAGCAACAATTCCCCCATTCCAATCCCATTTCCCTCCCCTGTTACTCCCTCCATCCCCTGCTTGTGGTTGCTTTTTTCTCCCTCCCAACTGGAACTGAGGTGTCCCCACTTGGGTACTTCGGCTTGTTGAACTTTTTGAATTCTGCGGACTGTGTCCTGGGTATCTGTAATTTTTTGGGCTATTGTCCACTTATGGTTGATTTTATTTAGCTCTTGCATTAATGTTATACGCTAAGGCTGAGCCATACCACAGCTACATGTGTTCATCTGAGTCATACCATATTAGAAACAGATTCTTACAGTTCACAATCTCTGGGGTTCACAATGTGATGAACTATCCTGCAAGACCTAAACCTCCATTCCTTTGTATGTACATATAGTGCAAATAATATTCCATAGAAATTTTCTATGAGCCTCAACATGGTTGATTCAGGATTAAAGTCAAAACTGTGCCTCTATAAAAGACAACATGAAAGGACTTCAACTAATATTATTTCAGTGGACAAATGCAACAATGACACTAGGAGATAAGACAGAACAATTGCAAATTCATCTGGAATAACAAAAAACCCAGGATAGTTAAGCTATCCTCAACAATGAAAGGACTTCCAGGGGAATCATCATCCCTGACCTCAAGCAGTATTACAGAGCAATAGTGATAAAAACTGTATGGTATTGGTACAGAGACAGGCAGATAGACCAGTGGAATAGAATTGAAGACCCAGAAATGAACCCACACACCTATGGTCACTTGATTTTTGACAAAGGCGCCAAAACCAGCCAATGAAAAAACAATAGCATTTTCAGCAAATGGTGGTGGTTCAACTGGAGGTCAGCATGTAGAAGAATGCAGATCAATCCAATCTTATCACCCTGTACAAAGCTTAAGTCCAAGTGGATCAAGGACCTTCACATACAACCCAGATACACTCAATACAAACTAATAGAAGAAAAAGTGGGGAAGAATCTTGAACACATGGGCATTGGAGAAAGTTTCCTGAATTGAACACCAATGGCTTATGCTCTAAGATCAAGAATTGACAAATAGAATCTCAAAAAGCTACAAACTTCTGTAAGGCAAAGGATACTGTCATTAGGACAAAACAGCAACCAACAGATTGGGAAAAGATCTTTACCAGTCCTACAACTGATAGAGGGTTAATATCCAAAATATACAAAGAACTCATGAAGTTAGACTCCAGAGAACCAAATAAATTTAGTAAAAATGGGGTACAGAGCTAAACAAAGAATTCACAGCTGAGGAATATCAAATGTCTGAGAAACACCTAAACAAATGTTCAACATCTTTAGTCATAAGGAAATGCAAATCAAAAGAGCCCTGAGATTCCACCTCACACCAGTCAGAATGACTAAGATCAAAAACTCCGGTGACAGCAGATGCTGGCAAGGCTGCGCAGAAAGAGGAATACTCCTCCATTGTTGGTGTGATTGCAGACTGGTACAACCATTCTGGAAATCAGTCTGGAGGTTCCTCAGAAAAATGGACATTGAACTACCTGAGGACCCAGCTATACCTCTCTTGGGCATATACCCAAAAGATGCCCCAACATATAACAAAGACACATGCTCCACTATGTTCATAGCAGCCTTATTTAAAATAGCCCGAAGCTGAAAAGATCCCTGATGCCCTTCAACAGAGGAATGGATACAGAAAATGTGGTACACCTATACAGTGGAGTACTACTCAGCTATCAAAAACAATATCATCCCGAGTGAGGTAACCCAATCATAGAAAAACACACTTAGTATGTGCTCATTGATAAGTGGTTTTTAGCCGAAATGCTCAAATTACCCAAGATGCACAGACTACATGAAAGTCAAGAAGGATGACCGAAATTCGGATGCTTCACTCCTTCTTTAACAGGGAAACAAGAATACCCTTAGGAGGGAATAGGGAGGCAAGTTTAGAACAGAGGCTGAAGGAACACCCATTCAGAGACTGCTCCACTTGCGGCCCATACATATACAGCCACCAAACTAGATAAGATGAATGAAGCAAAGAAGTGCAGGCCGTCAGGAACCGGATGGAGATCTCTCTGAGAGACACAGCCAGACTATGTCAAATGCAGTGGCAAATGCCAGCAGTAATCCACAGAACTGAGAACGACAACCCCGCTGAAGGAATCAGAGAAAGGACTGAAAGAGCCGACAGGGCTTGAGACCCCACAAGAACAACAATGCCAACCAACCAGAGCTTCCAGGGACTAAGCCACTACCCAAAAGACTATACATGGACTGACCCTTGGCTCCAAATTCATAGGCAGCGATGAATAGCCTAGTAGGGGCACTCGTAGAAGGGGAAGCCCTTGGTCCTGCCAAGGCTGGACCCCCAGTGTACGGGATTGTTGGGTGGGCAGTAATGGGGGGTGGATGGGGATGGAACACCCATATTGAAGGGAGGGAGAGGGGTTAGGGGGATGATGGCCTGGAAATCGGGAAAGGGAATATATTTGAAATGTAAATAAGAAATACCCAATTTAATAAAAATCGAAGGAAAAAACAAATGTATAAAAAAATGAGGAACCAAATTCAGACACATTAAATTACTTCTCCAAAGGTACAGAAATTTTCCAGGCCATTATTTTTATTTCTCTTTTCTTTCAGTGCTATCTCTTCCAAACATCTACTCAACCAAGAAGAATTCATTCTAAATTTTATTTGTTAACATCTTTGCAATAAAAAAACTTTGTTTAAATATTTTATTCCTATGTTACTTTATTTCTTTTTAAGTTGCCACAATTATGGATACAATTAATAATCATACATTGTAGTGAAAATAGATTTTTTCCTCAATAATGTATCTTAATTGTGGATTCTCCTCCATTTTCTGCTCCCAGTTCCTTACTGTCTGCCCTCCCATTCAGATCTACACTCTTTTCTTTCTTTAATTAGAAAATAAGCAGGCATCTACCGGATAATAACACAATAAAATAAAATGGAATGAAGTAAATAAAATAAGATAAAAAAGTTAACACACTGGATTAGAACAAAAGAGACAGAAAGAAGCCCAAGGAAAGATACAGGAAATGCAGGAATCCCATAAAAGATGAAATTAGAAACCATAATACATATTCAAATAAAGAACCTGCATTGTAAAAGAGAAAAGAAAAAAAATTAAACACACACACATATGCACACATATGTATTTAATTAAACACATATATATTTAAATTTTAAATATATGATTAATTTATATATAAATATATTAAATTATATATATATTTATATATACTATTTATTATATTTATATATATTATAAATATTGTTTATATATAAATTATAAATAAATAATAAGATAAAAAAAGGGAAAGCCATGGCATAACATTATGAGACAATAAACTTCCAAAGATGTTACTGAGTTCAATTTCTATAGGTCCTCTACTCTTAGTTCTCATGTTGCCTATTTGTATGTATGTATGTAATTATTTGTTTGTTTATTTATTTATTTATCATTCCATTCGTTTACATCTCATACGATATCTCACTTCCTGGCTTCCCCTTCAAAAATCCCCTATCCTACATCCACCCTTTCCCTTTCCCCTTTGCCTCTGAGGGTGCTCCCCTACCCACTTACCCTCTCCCACCACACTGCTCCAGTATTCCCCTATGCTGGGGCATCAAACCTCCAGAGGAACAAGGGCCTCCCATTCATTAATGTCAGACAAGGTCATCCTCTGCTACATATGTATTTGGAGCCAGGGATCCCCTGTACACTCCTTGGTTGGTGGTCTAGTCCTTGGGAGCACTGAGTGGTTCAGTGAGCCTACATTGTTCTCTCTATGGTGTTGCAATCCTTCTCTGCTCCTCCAGTCTTTCCACTAGCTCTCCCACTGGGGTCTCTGAGCTCAGTCTAGTGGTTGGCTCCAAGCATCCACATCTTCATTGGTCAGTTGCTGGGAGAATCTCCCAAGGATCAGTCACACCAGGTTCCTGTCAGCAAGTACCTCTTGACAGCAGCACATGTTGCCTACTATTATGAATAGTTTTGTTTCCCCAGTGAGACTCCCTTGGAGAAAACTAAATGTTCATTTTCAAGTAGTTATCAACTGGAGATAACTTCAAGGTTAGGAAGTGGGTGCAGGTGTCCACTTTTCCTTTTAGCTCTAGGACCCCATTTAGTGCAGACCCTTGCAGACTTTGTGCATGCATCCCTAGTCTCTGTGAGCTCAGATGTGCTTCAACCCTCTTGATTTTGAGGGCCTTGTATTCTTGGTGTCTGGCTCTTACACTCTTTCTGCCTCCTTTTCTACCCATTTCCCTGAGTCCTGTGGTGAGTTATTTGAGAGACATTCCATTTAGTGGAGAGTGTTCCAAAGTCTCTCACTCTTTGCATATGTCTGGGTGGGGCCTTGTATTTTTTCCCGTCTGCTGAAGGAGGAAGCCTCTCTGGTGATGGTTAAGCATTGTTATTGCTGTTGATTTCTTTGGCACAAAAGTATTTATTTACAAATGAAGATACACTGACTTATTTTGTATCCCCTTGATCTCCTTCAGTTTTCTTACTGCTCTTTGTAGTAAAGACTTCATGTACAGTATTGGATACTTATGCTATAGAGTGTCTTGTTTCTTGTTCTTGTTTTTTTTTTTTTTTTCTTTTTTTTCGGAGCTGGGGACCGAACCCAGGGCCTTGTGCTTCCTAGGCAAGCGCTCTACCACTGAGCTAAATCCCCAGCCCCCTTGTTCTTGTTTTTATGGAAATGCTTTGAGTGTTCTTTTTTTCAACTTCATATCGAGTATGAACTTCCAGTAAATTGCTGTTATCATGTTGATGTATGTTTTTTGTATACCTAATCTCTTTGAATCTTTTATCCAGAAAGGTGGTAAATTTTGTTGAAGGCTTTTTCTGCATATAATCAGATGATCATATGATTTTTGTCTTTCAGTTGTTTATATGGTGGATAACATTTACTGACTTCTACATGTTGAACCATCCTTGGATCTCTGTAAGGGACACTCTTTGATCAAGAATAATCATTTTAGTATGTTCTTGGAATTTGCAAGTATTTAATAGACAATTTTTGCATCTGTGTTCATAACCAAAATTGGTTTGTAATTCTCTTTTTTGTTGCAGTTTATGTGCCTTGAGTACCAGTATAGGTGTGGTCATGTAAAACAAATTGGACAGTGTTCCTGATGTTTCTATTTTGTGGACTATGAGGTGACCAGCATTAAGTCTTTGAAAATCTGGTAGAATTTAATTTCTTCCCTTCCCATCTGCATTCCCTTGATCTCTTTCGGTGTCTTAATGCTCTTTCTAGTTAAGACTTCATGTACTCTTTTTTGCTATTTGTTTTGGTTTGGTTTGGCTTGGCTGTTGGTTTTGGTGGAACTCATAATTACTGCTTCCAGTTCACTGGGCATATCCTGTGTGAATTGCTTATCTGATTTAACTTTGCTAAGTGATGTGTCTCAAAGAAACTATCCACTTAGGGCTTTCCAGTTTGGTGGAGTACAGGTTTCTTTTTTAATATATCATTATTATTGTTTGTGTTTCCTCAGCGTCTCTTGGTGAGTCTCCCTCTAGTTCTGTTAATGTAGAACTTCTCCCTCCATGTTTAGTTGATTTGGTAAAGGTTTGTCACTTATTTTCTCATAGGACCACATCTTCGTTTCACTGATCCTTTCCGGGTTTTTGTTTGTCTTATTGTTTCTATTTTCTTAATTGGAGGCGAGTTTGATTATTTCTTCTTTTTGTTTCAGCAATTTTGCTTCCCACCTGGGGATGGCAATGAGTAATAGGACTTGAGGACAAGGAGTAGAGGCCTGCAACTAGTCTACATGCTTTGCAGGTGGACTGGCTTCTCTGACAGGTTTAGCTATCAGGCTCCCAGGCAATACCTGATAGAGTTGGGGGCTTAGATAGAGTGATAAGTGGGGAGAAATAGTAATTCAGGGGAAGATCTGTGTGATTCACTCGGAATGGGGCCACAGGGGGAGGAGAGGCTAATGTAGGTGGTCTGCTACTGGGGAGGAATTTAGAGGGTTGTATTTGGAAGAGAGGAGGAGGAGGTAAAAATCTGTACTTATCCTGTCTCCATGGCAGGTGTTCCCAGGGAATTCCTGCTGCTGCTGGGGATCTGGATAATGGTATTAGTAAGGGGATGAAGGTTTGGTAGTGATCCAACCTTGATCCCTTAGAGATGAGGGGATGTAAGAGGAGAGACCATGGCAGGTGGTTGGCTACAGAGATGGGAATGAGACTGGGGATTGTAGAAGAGGAGGGAGAGATGAAGATTTGCAGTTAGTCTACCTTCTTATGTGCCCGAGTGGTCTGTGTATTAACAGGGGATGCCTGCTGGAATTTTCATCATTTATTCTTCCGCAATTTTGTACATATATCTGATTAATTTTAGTCATGCTCACCCTCTTAATGCCCTTTTATATCCATCCTTCTCCAACTTTAAATAATCCTTCATCCCCCAAAATTATCTCGCCTACTTTCATGTGTATGTGTGTATGTGTATGTGTGTGTGTGTGTGTGTGTGTGTGGTGTGTGTGTGTGTTGTGTGTGTGTGTGTTTGTGTGTGTGTGTTTGTGTGTGTGTTTGTGTGTGGTGTGTGTGTGTGTTGTGTGTTGTGTGTGTGTGTGTGTTTGTGTGTGTGTTTGTGTGTGTGTGTGTGTTCCATGTAGTCTAATAAGGTTTTCTCGTATGAGTTTGGATAGAAAGTCATTTGCTGGAGTCGGACAATACATTCATTTAAGTGGAAGAGAAAATCATCTAACTATAAGTTTTATGCAACTTAATGAACAAAAATGTTGTTTTCATGAAAATGGATGGAATTCATCTTGTTAATTTAAATATATTAAACAAGTCAAATGGAAGTTCAGTATGTTTTCTCACCTGTATGAACTCTGGTGTACTTGGCAAGGATGTAGAAGTAAAGGAGAGATATTTGGGATGTGGGAGGGGGAAGGGAAGATAAGAAAATGTAAGTGAATGTTTTCAAAGCGTATTATATGCATGTGTAGAAAAGTCATAACGAAACCCATCAACACACACACACACACACACACACACACACACACACACACACACTAATTACTCCTAGAAGACTGATGAGTTTCCCACTAGAAACACAATCAAATGCATGCCTTTTTATAAACCATTAAAACCCTTAGGATACCATTTAACAAAGAGAAAATTAGCCAACCATGCATCCACCCAAAGATTCAGGAGCCTTTGTAGAAGGGATAATTTCTTCTCATTTCAACCATCAGTTGTTTGCAAACACTCCACAGGTGAGGCTTTTGCCAAATCTATTGCTCCAAAGCCAAATTGACTAGTCTGATCCTTGCCTTGTCTTTCTGTGTTGAGCAGTACGCAGTGGACGTCCTAATGAGCAGCAAGGCTCAGCACACAACCCACAGATGCCGAAAGAGATGCCCAGTGAGGAAGTCTGAACCTGCTGCCTGATATGTTCTGTATTTCGCAGGAAGGTTTCTTGGGTAAGAATGGAAAGGTGCAGGCTCTGATTTATTTCCCATCAAATATGCGTGGGTTTGTGGCGGTAGAAATTAGTAAAAAGGAGAGCAGTGGTTCACAGACCAGCCACCTATACAACAAAGAAACAAACTGCCAATGTTTAGTTTCAACAAAAATCGCATAGAAGTAACATAGGTCCTTACTAATATTTTAGTTAATAGAGGACTGAGTTCTTGTCAAACCCATATGCAGTAAAGTTTCTGTTTACTATATTATTATTATTATTATTATTATTATTATTATTATTATTATTATATGCTGCTAAGTATTATAATTTATTATATAATAATGAATTATTTATTATTCCAAAATTGATTATTTAATTATGAATTAAGTCATTCATCAACATTTATATAGGACACGTATAGAATTGAGGCTTAGTAGAGCATTCCTCACTTCCTGCTACATACCCTTCACAAAGGTCACAATTTGTAGAAACAAGCTTATTTAGTTTATAAGACTAAGATTGTGCCCTTCAATCAGATATTTGAATAGATTTATTTTTATTATATTAATTTATTGTTTGTGTCTGGTGGCATACACTTGCCATGCTGTATGTTTAGAGGCCAGAAAACAGCTTTGAGAACTGGTCCCTTCCTTTTACCGTGGAGGTTGAAGATTCAAACTTAGGTCATCAGGCTAGACAGCAAACATCTTTATTTTGCTAAGCCATCATGGTAGCCTCTGGACAAAACATTTAACTTTCAATTTGGAATACACCTCCCAAATATGGAAAATTTTCCAATAGGATTGTTTTTCTTTTATTTTTACCAGTGTGATTTACCATATGTAAAGGAAAAGCTTCACTGATTGATCATGCATGAGCTTACCTAACTACCAGTTCTTAAATGTGAAAGAAAAAGCTGGAGACCATATAATTTGGAGCTCTGAGCCTTCTAATGCAGGCATGAATAATGTGAAACAAAAAACCTCATGTGTCAAAAGCATTGCTCTGTTGGTAAGAGTCCTTTGTGGTCACAGATTTTAGTACCACTGAATGATTTACATTGTTCAGTAGGTACTGATATGGACCTCCCTTTGCATTTCTATGTAAGCAAGTGCTCTGATATCATTGGTCAAAGACTGCTGCAAGACCCAATTGCCAAGATTTGTTTAATATTTTTTCCACTAAACTTGCAACCACATGTCTTATGTAAGAATGTTTTATGGCACACACTTGTGAGATAGTGACTAGATTCTTCTTATCACCTTGCTATCACCGATGTAGCTTAAAATTTTGTTCATTAATTTGTACAGGATAGAGTAAATACATGATGTATTTATATTCCTTGTCATTTCTTAATCTGTCTGGCTTTCCAGTAGGGAACGTTTTCTTCCACAACAATATATACTTAAATTCCTCTAGTGAAGCCAGGACTGCTTTTAAACCAAAGAGAGGAATTGAATTTTTTGCTGTTGTTATCAATTTACATTTAACACAAACTACAACACATATCCATGAATATCACCTATTTTTTCAATGCCTAGACTGTGCTCGGGACCTGAGTTATATAAAATAACCCTAGGTCCAGGGAGAGTGAATATATGAAAACTGTTCATATCCAATTATTTCAAGGTAATGACAATCAATTCTAGGATTTCTAAGTGCAAAGTGAGGCACAGGTCATTTGAACAAAATGTGGACTTGCTGCAGGCTAATTTTATTAATGTTCTTCAAAGAAGCAACAAATACTTCCATTTTTCCAAGAACTGAAATCAACTGTGCATGAAGTGAATAATACATAAACAAGTACTTACAAGTAACACTGTACAGACTGGCCATGTAATATTAGGAAATATAAAGATGTATTGATAACTAGTAAGGAAGAGTCCATGATTTTAAAAGAGAGTGAAGGGGCACATTGGAAAGTTTAGAGAAAAGAAAAACAATGGGGAAGTGTAGTTATATTACAATATCTAAGTTCAACAGAAAGAAAAATAAAAACGTACTGTAAACCACATGGATTTTCCCAGGAAACTTCTCTTTAAAATCTAAGGTATTATTTTGTTTTTGTTTATTTGTTTTGAAAAGTCATTGCTTCTTAGCTTTAGATCTGGTCTACCTGAGTAATGCTGCCCCCTACCGGAGAGGATCAGAAGCAGTGATTCATGGACCTAATGATTTCACAAAACTGGAGAACTATAGTGTAATGATAGAGCATGAGCTGAACATGTCTGGAAAGAAGTTCCATCTGAGAATTGACAAGAAATAAAAAGAAAGAAGAGTGTCATGAATAAAAGGAATTCTATTCTTATAATTGGTTGGAACTCGTAGAGTCCACCTCCAGTAGACAGGGATGGGCTTGCCATTCCACAGTCAAAAACTCTGACCCAGAATTATTCCTGTCTGAAAGAACTGCAGGGTCAAACGTGGAGAAGAGCCTGAGGGAAAGGAAGTTCAGCAGCAGGCTCAAATTGGGATCCAGGTCAAGGGGAGGCCCCAAGGCCTGACATTATTACTGATACTATTATGTGCTTACAGACAGGAAGGAGCCGAGCATGACTGCCCTCTGAAAGACTCAACAAGCAGCTGAAAGAGTCAGATGCAGATATGTGCACCCAACCAATGGACAGAAGCTGCTGACCCCTGTTGTTGAATTAGGGAAAAACTGGAGGAACCTGAGGAGGAAGGAGGGTGACCCTGTAAGAGGACCAACAGTCTAACCTGGATCCCTGAGATCTCTCAGACACTGAATCACTAATCAAGCAGCAAACACCAGCTGATAGGAAGGCCCTAACACCTGATATGAGGACTACCAGGTCTGAGTTCAGTCAGAGAAAATGTACCTAACCTTCAAGTGATTGAAGGCCACAGGGCGTGGGGTGGTATGGTGGGGTGGAGGTTAGGGGTGGGGCCATCCTCTTGTAGTAGGTAGCAGGGAGGATGGGGAGCATTCTGGGGCAGGACACAAGGGGGATGGAGACTTGATTATAAAAAAAATATTTAAAAATTTTAAAAAATAGTGCAGATGTTTCAGTCCTTAGAATGGGGAGCAAAAATATTAATAAGAGGAAATACAAGGACAAAGTTTGGAGCAGAGACTGAAGGAATGGCCATTCAGAGACTGCCCCACCTGGGAATCCAGCTGAAATACACACACACACACACACACACACACACACACACACACACACACACACACACAGCCTCCAAACCTAGACAATATTTGCTGATGCCAAGAAGTGCATGATGACTGGAACCTGATATAGCTGTCTCCTAAGAGGCTCACCCAGAGCATGACAAATACAGAGGCGAATGCTAGCAGCCAATCATTGAACTGAGAACAGGGTCCCCATTGGAGGAGTTAGAGAAAGGATTGAACGAGCTGAAGGGACTTGCAACCCCTTAAGAACAATATCAACCAACCAAAGCTCCCAGGGACTAAATCACCATCCAAAGAGTACACATGGACAGACCCATGGCTCCAACTGCATATGTAGCAGAGGATGGCCTTGTTGGGCACCAATGGGAGGAGAAGCCCTTGGTCCTGCCAAGGCTGGACCCACCAGTGTAGGGGAATGTCAAGGCAAGGAGGCAGAAAGGGGGGGCATTTGGGGAGGGGGCTTATGGATGGGAACCGGAGAAAGGGAATAACATTTGAAATGTAAATAAAAATATCCAATAAAAAACTGAAAAGGTCTTTTATAATTTTATGAACTTCTATTCCTGGAACAATATTATACAGAGCATAATCCCTAAAATTGTAGGACATTTTATCTAGTACTTTAGCATTTAAAAACCACTTTCATCTACAAAGCAATGTTTCTTATTTAATTAATCTTTTTAATTTTCTGTGAAGTGTGATGTCCTTTACACTGTGTATAAGTGAAATATCATGAGAAAATGCTTTAATATTGAAGATTCTCTTTAATGAATCAAGAGGTGGTTATGGTTGTTTGAAGTAAAGAAAGGAAATTATTTCTTGGTCTGAAAGGCAGACTCTCTAATTAATCTTACAATAACTTGTCTGCTACAGATGAAAAGATTTATAAATATTTGGTGAATTAATGGAGGAAGGGAACAAGGCACATTTTAACCCCTGGGATGTATTAAAAAGTACCTATTATTCCTATTGTTATGAAATTATAATTTTTTCAATATATTTTAGCCTTATTGAGTAATAGATTTACAAATAAAACCTTTTTGTTCATACATGTGCAATTTAAATATAATTTTGTTTAATGGAGAGGGTTGTCAATCTAGACTAGGAAGCTTTTGATGACTTCAGTATATTATTCACCTCCTTCCTGCTATTTTATTAATTCACTCACTAAGTTCCTTGCCCTGAAACTATTTAAATTAATGTACCATCCAAGGTAGCCATGGCATCTTTATCTGTCACCTGTCATTTCTTGTGTATCCTGTGGCACAATAATTATATCAAAAATATGATGAATGATGGGTAAACTATGGTACAGACTGCCACATAAAACAGAGAAATCCATCTCCAATATACTTATTATTAAAAAAATTTATAGGAAAAGAGGTAGAGAATGAGCCATTAGGAAAACCTAAATATGAAACACTACAGAAAATCAACAAAGTGGGAAGTGGTCCTGAGGGTCATAAGAAACAAGACACTGAATGGAGAGGAGTTATAATGTCTATGTGCATGGAACTTAGTGTTTCTCCATTACTCATTTAATGCTTCACAGTTAAACACATAAACCTTGTATTGACTTATGGTCACACACTTAGTCTAAACTTTACTAAGGGCCTTTATTTAACTCTTTGTATCCCCATTTTAAATGACCTTGGATATTATTGCCACATGGGAATTAATTTCAAATGTGGGTGAAGAGGTAGAATGGATCTGAGAGGAGCTAGGGTAGAGGAAATGCATGATCAGAACATCCTATAGATAAAATAATAAAAAGGACTATCCTTAAAGTTGACAATCCTGTAATAATTTGCTTGCAAAGGTGAACTAATAGTAACAGTTTCTGCTTTAAATCTTGTAAGAGTTTTAGGGAAAGATGGTGGTCACTGCAACGTCAGGTTTAAGTAGAACTATTTATGCGGGTGAAAAACTGGACTACCTTCTAGTCTGGGTGCATACTTTGATATGTATTTTATATTGTATCCAATTAGGTTTCTTAATGCACAGAATATGAGGTCAAAGAGAATAATGAAGTTCTTTTATTGCTGAGTATAGTTTTTCTATCCTGGGTTTTTTGTTATTCCAAATGAATTTGCAAATTGCTCTTTCTAAATCTATGAAGAATTGAGTTGGAATTTTGATGGGAACTGCACTGAATCTGTAGATTGTTTTTGGAAAAATGGCCATTTTTACTATATTAATCCTGTCAATCCATGAGCATGGAAATCGTTTCATCTTCTGAGATCTTCATTTTCTTTCTTCAAGGACTTGATGTTCTTGTCATACAGATATTTCACTTGCTTGGTTAGAGTCACACCGAGGTGTTCTACATTATTTGTGATTATTGTGAAGGGTGTCATTTCACTAATTTCTCTCTCAGCCTGTTTATCCTTTGAGCAGAGGAAGGATTTATTTGAGTTTTATATCCAGCCACTTTGCCGAAGTTGTTCATCAGGTTTACGAGTTCTCTGGTTGAATTTTTGTGGTCACTTAAGTATACTATGATATAATCTGCAAATAGTGATATTTTGACTTCTTCCTTTCCAATTTGTATCACTTTGATGTCCTTTTGATGTCTGATTCCTCTGGCTAGGACTTTGAGTATTATATTGAATAGGTAGGGAGAGAGTGGACAACCTTGTCCAGTCCCTGATTTTAGTGGGATTGCTTCAAGTATCTCTCCATTTAGTTTCATGTTGGCTACTGGTTTGCTGAATATTGTTTTTCCTATGTTTAGGTATGGTTCCTGAATTCCTGTTCTTTCCAAGACTTTTAACATGAAGGGAGGTTGAATTTTTTCAAATATTTTCTCAGCATCTAATGAGATATTCATGTGCTTTTTCCTTTGAGTTTGTTTACATAGTAGATTACGTTGATGGATTTCCTTATTTTGAACCACACCTGCATCCCTGGGATGAAGCCTACTTGATCATGATAGATGATCATTTTGACGTGTTCTTGCATTTGGGTTTGGCAGAATTATACTGATTATTTTTACATTGATATTCATAAGGAAAATTGGTCTGACATTCTCTTTCTTTGTTCGGTTATTTGTGACGTTTAAGTATTAACATAATTGTGGCTTCATAGAAGAAATTGGGTAATGTTCCTTCTGTTTCTACTTAGTGGAATAGTTTTCAAAGTATTGGTATTATTTCTTATATGAAGGTTTGATAAAATTCTGCACTAAATCCATCTGGTCTTGGACTTTTTTTGGTTGGAAGACTTTTAATAACTGCTTATATTTCTTTAGGAGTTATGGGATTGTTTAGAAGGTTTTGTATGATCCTGACTTAATTTAGTACCTGGTATCTCTTTAGAAAATTGTTCATTTCATCCAGATTTTTCAGTTTTGTTGAGTATAGGCTTTTGTAGTTAGATCAGATGAATTTTTTTGCATATCCTGTTTCTGTTGTTACATCTCCCTTTTCATTTCTGATTTTACAAATTTGGCTTCTCCCTCTGTGTCCTCTGGTTAGTCTGGCTAAGAGTTTAACTATCTTGTTGATTTTCTCAAAGAACCAGCTCCGGGTTTTGTTGATTCTTTGTATAGTTCTTTTTGTTTCTACTTGGTTGTTTTCATCTTTAATTTGATTATTTCCTGCCCGGTGCTAATCTTAGGTGTATTTGCTTCTTTTGTTCTAGTGCTTTCAAGTGTGCTGTCAAGCTGCTAGTGCATGCTCTCTCTAGGTTTTTATCCACTGCTTTTATTGTGTCCCATCAATTTGGGTATGCAGTGTCTTCATTTTCATTAAGTTCTAAAAAGCCTTTAATTTCCTTCTTTAGTTCTTCTTTGACCAGGTTATCATTGAGTGGAGCATTTTTCAGCTTCCATGTATATATGGCATTTCTGCTGTTATTGAAGACCAGCTTTAGTCCGTGGTGATCTGATAGGATGCATGTGATTATTTCAATCTTCTTGTATCTGTTGAGGCCTGTTTTGTGACTGATTATATGGTCAGTTTTGGAGGAGGTACCATGATGTGCTGAGAAGAAGGTATATTCTTTTGTTTTAGAATGAAATTTTCTATAGATAACTGTTAAATCCATTTGATTCATAAATTCTGTTAGTTTCCCTTGTCTCTGTTTAGTTTCTGTTTCCATGATCTGTCCATTGATGAGAGCGGGGATTTGAAGTCTTCCACTATTATTGTGTGAGGTACAATATATGATTTGAGCTTCAGTATGGTTTCTTTTATAAACATAAGTGCCCTTACATTTAGAACATAGGTATTCATGATAGAGAGTTCATCTTGGTGGATTTTTTGTTTGATGAACATGATGAAGTGTCCTTATCTTTTTTGATGGCTTTTGTTTGAAAGTCGATTTTATTAGATATTAGAATGGTTATCACAGCATTTTTCTTTGGACCATTTGCTTGGAAAATTTGTTTTCCATCTGTTTTTCCTAAGGTAGTATCTGTCTTTGTCACTGAGGTGTTTTTCATGTATGCAGCAAAATGCTGGGTCCTTTTTACATATCCAGTGTGTTAGTCTATGTCTTTTTATTGCAGAATGGAGTCCATTGATATTGAAAGATATTTGAGACCAATGATTGTCTTTTCCTATTATTTTTGTTTTTAGAGGTAGAATTATGTTTGTGTAGGTATCTTCTTTTGGGTTAGTTGAAATTAGATTACTTTCTTGCTTTTTCCCAAGTGTAATTTCCGTTTTTGTGTTAGCATTTTCCATCCATTATCCTTTATAGGGCCGGATTCATGGAAAGATATTATGTAAATTTGGTTTTGTCATGAAATATCTTGGTTTCTCCATCTATGTTAATTGAAAGTTTTGCTAGATATAGTAGCCTTGCCTGGCATTTGTGTTCTCTTAGGGTCTCTATAGGACATCTTCCCAGAGTCTTCTGGCTTTCATAGTCTTTGATGAGAAATCTGATGTAATTCTGATAGGCTACTTTTATATATTACTTGACCTTTTCCCCTTACTGCTTTTAAAATTCTTTCTTTGTTTTGTGCATTTGGTGTTTTGACTATTAAGTGATGAAAGGAATTTATTTTCTGGTCCAATTTACTTGGAGTTAAGTAGGCTTCTTGAATGTTTATGTGAATCTCTTTCTTTAGGTTAGGAAAGATTTCTTCTATAATTTTGTTTAAGTTAGTACTGGTCCTTTAATTTGGGAGTCTTAGCTCTCTTCTATACCTATTATCCTTGGGTTTGATCTTTTCATTGTGTCCTGGATTTCCTGGATGTTTTGGGTTAGGAGCTTTTTGTGTTTTACATTATCTTTGATGGTTGTGTCAATGTTTTCTATGTTATCTTCTGCCCCTGAGGGTCTCTCTTCTATCTCTTGATTCTGTTGTTAATACTTGTCTATGACCCTATTCTCTTTCCTCGGTTTTCTATCCCCAGGGTTATCTTCCTTTGTGATTTCTTTATTGTTTCTCTTTCCATTTTTAAGATCTCAGATGGTTTTGCTCAATCCTTTAACTGTTTGGTTGTGACTTCCTATAATTCTTTAATGGATTTTTGTGTTTTCGCTTTAAGGACTTTTACCTGTTTACCAGTGTTGTCCTGTATTTCTGTAAGGGAATAATTTATGCCCTTCTTAAAGTCCTCGCAAATTATCATGAGTTGTGGTTTTTTTTTTTTTTTCTGTTCTATAGAATTTTCCATTTTTTTTTATTAACTTGAGTATTTCTTATATACATTTCGAGTGTTATTCCCTTTCCCGGTTTCCGGGCAAACATCCCCCTCCCACCTCCCCTTCCTTATGGGTGTTCCCCTCCCAACCCTCCCCCCATTGCCGCCCTCCCCCCATAGACTAGTTCACTGGGGGTTCAGTAATCGTAGCAGGACCCAGGGCTTCCCCTTCCACTGGTGCTCTTACTAGGATATTCATTGCTACCTATGGGGTCAGAGTCCAGGGTCAGTCCATGTATAGTCTTTAGGTAGTGGCTTAGTCCCTGGAAGCTCTGGTTGCTTGGCATTGTTGTACTTTTGGGGTCTCGAGCCCCTTCAAGCTCTTCCAGTTCTTTCTCTGATTATCCTTCAATAGGGGACCTATTCTCAGTTCAGTGGTTTGCTGCTGGCATTCGCCTCTGTATTTGCTGTATTCTGGCTGTGTCTCTCAGGAGCGATCTACATCCGGCTCCTGTCAGTCTGCACTTCTTTGCTTCATCCATCTTGTCTAATTGGGTGGCTGTATATGTATGGGCCACATGTGGGGCAGGCTCTGAATGGGTGTTCCTTCAGTCTCTGTATTAATCTTTGCCTCTCCCTTCCCTGCCAAGGGTATTCTTTTTCCTCATTTAAAGAAGGAGTGAAGCATTCACATTTTGATCATCCATCTTGAGTTTCTTTTGTTCTAGGGATCTAGGGTAATTCAAGCATTTGGGCTAATAGCCACTTATCAATGAGTGCATACCATGTATGTCTTTCTGTGATTGGGTTAGCTCACTCAGGATGATATTTTCAAGTTCCAACCATTTGCCTACGAATTTCATAAACTCGTTGTTTTTGATAGCTGAGTAATATTCCATTGTGTAGATGTACCACATTTTCTGTATCCATTCCTCTGATGAAAGGCATCTGGGTTCTTTCCATTTTCTGGCTATTATAAATAAGGCTGCGATGAACATAGTGGAGCACGTGTCTCTTTTATATGTTGAGGCATCTTTTGGGTATATGCCCAAGAGAGGTATAGCTGGATCCTCAGGCAGTTCAATGTCCAATTTTCTGAGGAACCTCCAGACTGATTTCCAAAATGGTTTTACCAGTCTGCAATCCCACCAACAATGGAGGAGTGTTCCTCTTTCTCCACATCCTCGCCAGCATCTGCTGTCACCTGAGTTTTTGATCTTAGCCAATTGCACTGGTGTGAGGTGAAATCTCAGGGTTGTTTTGATTTGCATTTCCCTTATGACTAAAGATGTTGAACATTTCTTTAGGTGTTTCTCAGCCATTCGGCATTCCTCAGCTGTGAATTCTTTGTTTAGCTCTGAACCCCATTTTTTAATAGGGTTATTTGTTTCCCTGCGGTCTAACTTCTTGAGTTCTTTGTATATTTTAGATATAAGGCCTCTATCTGTTGTAGGATTGGTAAAGATCTTTTCCCAATCTGTTGGTTGCCGTTTTGTCCTTAACCACAGTGTCCTTTGCCTTACAGAAGCTTTGCAGTTTTATGAGATCCCATTTGTCGATTCTTGATCTTAGAGCATAAGCCATTGGTGTTTTGTTCAGGAAATTTTTTCCAGTGCCCATGTGTTCCAGATGTTTCCCTAGTTTTTCTTCTATTAGTTTGAGTGTGTCCGGTTTGATGTGGAGGTCCTTGATCCACTTGGACTTAAGCTTTGTACAGGGTGATAAGCATGGATCGATCTGCATTCTTCTACATGTTGACCTCCAGTTGAACCAGCACCATTTGCTGAAAATGCTATCTTTTTTCCATTGGATGGTTTTGGCTCCTTTGTCAAAAATCAAGTGACCATAGGTGTGTGGGTTCATTTCTGGGTCTTCAGTTCTATTCCATTTGTCTATCTGTCTGTCTCTGTACAAATACCATGCAGTTTTTATCACTATTGCTCTGTAATACTGCTTGAGTTCAGGGATAGTGATTCCCCCTGAAGTCCTTTTATTGTTGAGGATAGCTTTAGCTATCCTGGGTTTTTTGTTATTCCAGATGAATTTGCAAATTGTTCTGTCTAACTCTTTGAAGAATTGGATTGGTATTTTGATGGGGATTGCATTGAATCTGTAGATTGCTTTTGGTAAAATGGCCATTTTTACTATATTAATCCTGCCAATCCATGAGCATGGGAGATCTTTCCATCTTCTGAGGTCTTCTTCAATTTCTTTCCTCAGTGTCTTGAAGTTCTTATTGTACAGATCTTTTACTTGCTTGGTTAAAGTCACACCGAGGTACTTTATATTATTTGGGTCTATTATGAAGGGTGTCGTTTCCCTAATTTCTTTCTCGGCTTGTTTCTCTTTTGTATAGAGGAAGGCAACTGATTTATGTGAGTTAATTTTATACCCAGCCACTTTGCTGAAGTTGTTTATCAGCTTTAGTAGTTCTGGTGGAACTTTTGGGATCACTTAAATATACTATCATGTCATCTGCTAATAGTGATATTTTGACCTCTTCTTTTCCGATCTGTATCCCTTTGATCTTCTTTTGTTGTCTGATTGCTCTGGCTAGAACTTCAAGAACTATATTGAATAAGTAGGGAGAGAGTGGGCAGCCTTGTCTAGTCCCTGATTTTAGTGGGATTGCTTCGAGTTTCTCTCCATTTAGTTTAATGTTAGCAACTGGTTTGCTGTATATGGCTTTTACTATGTTTAGGTATGGGCCTTGAATTCCTATTCTTTCCAGGACTTTTATCATGAATGGGTGTTGAATTTTGTCAAATGCTTTCTCAGCATCTAATGAAATGATCATGTGGTTCTGTTCTTTCAGTTTGTTTATATAATGGATCATGTTGATGGTTTTCGGTATATTAAACCATCCCTGCATGCCTGGGATGAAGCCTACTTGATCATGGTGGATGATTGTTTTGATGTGCTCTTGAATTCGGTTTCCAGAATTTTATTGAATATTTTTGCGTCGATATTCATAAGGGAAATTGGTCTGAAGTTCTCTTTCTTTGTTGTGTCTTTGTGTGGTTTAGGTATAAGAGTAATTGTGGCTTCGTAGAAGGAATTCGGTAGGGCTCCATCTGTTTCAATTTTGTGGAATAGTTTGGATAATATTGGTATGAGGTCTTCTATGAAGGTTTGATAGAATTCTGCACTAAACCCATCTGGACCTGGGCTCTTTTTGGTTGGGAGACCTTTAATGACTGCTTCTATTTCCTTAGGAGTTATGGGGTTGTTTAACTGGTTTATCTGTTCCTGATTTAACTTTGATACCTGGTATCTGTCTAGGAAATTGTCCATTTCCTGAAGATTTTCAAATTTTGTTGAATATAGGTTTTTATAGTAAGATCTGATGATTTTTTGAATTTCCTCTGAATCTGTAGTTATGTCTCCCTTTTCATTTCTGATTTTGTTAATTTGGACACACTCTCTGTGTCCTCTCGTTAGTCTGGCTAAGGGTTTATCTATCTTGTTGATTTTCTCAAAGAACCAACTTTTGGTTCTGTTGATTCTTTCTATGGTCCTTTTTGTTTCTACTTGGTTGATTTCAGCTCTGAGTTTGATTATTTCCTGCCTTCTACTCCTCCTGGGTGTATTTGCTTCTTTTTGTTCTAGAGCTTTTAGGTGTGCTGTCAAGCTGCTGACATATGCTCTTTCCTGTTTCTTTCTGCAGGCACTCAGCGCTATGAGTTTTCCTCTTAGCACAGGTTTCATTGTGTCCCATACGTTTGGGTATGTTGTATCTTCATTTTCATTAAATTCTAAAAAGTTTTTAATTTCTTTCTTTATTTCTTCCTTGACCAGGTTATCATTGAGTAGAGCATTGTTCAATTTCCACGTATATGTGGGCATTCTTCCCTTATTTTTATTGAAGACCAGTTTTAGGCCGTGGTGGTCCGATAGCACGCATGGGATTATTTCTATCTTTCTGTACCTGTTGAGGCCCGTTTTTTGACCAATTATATGGTCAATTTTGGAGAAAGTACCATGAGGAGCTGAGAAGAAGGTATATCCTTTTGCTTTAGGATAGAATGTTCTATAAATATCCGTTAAGTCCATTTGGCTCATGACTTCTCTTAGTCTGTCGACATCACTGTTTAATTTCTGTTTCCATGATCTGTCCATTGATGAGAGTGGGGTGTTGAAATCTCCCACTATTATTGTGTGAGGTCCAATGTGTGTTTTGAGCTTTAGTAAGGTTTCTTTTACGTATGTAGGTGCCCTTGTATTTGGGGCATAGATATTTAGGATTGAGAGTTCATTTTGGTGGATTTTTCCTTTGATGAATATGAAGTGTCCTTCCTTATCTTTTTTGATGACTTTTAGTTGGAAATTGATTTTATTTGATATTAGAATGGCTACTCCAGCTTGCTTCTTCTGACCATTTGCTTGGAAAGTTGTTTTCCAGCCTTTCACTCTGAGGTAGTGTCTGTCTTTGTCCCTGAGGTATGTTTCCTGTAGGCAGCAGAATGCAGGGTCCTCGTTGCGTATCCAGTTTGTTAATCTATGTCTTTTTATTGGGGAGTTGAGGCCATTGATATTGAGAGATATTAAGGAATAGTGATTATTGCTTCCCGTTATATTCATATTTGGATGTGAGGTTATGTTTGTGTGCTTTCATTCTCTTTGTTTTGTTGCCAAGACGATTAGTTTCTTGCTTCTTCTAGGGTATAGCTTGCCTCCTTATGTTGAGCTTTACCATTTATTATCCTTTGTAGTGCTGGATTTGTAGAAAGATATTGTGTAAATTTGGTTTTGTCATGGAATATCTTGGTTTCTCCATCAATGTTAATTGAGAGTTTTGCTGGATACAGTAACCTGGGCTGGCATTTGTGTTCTCTTAGGGTCTGTATGACATCAGTCCAGGATCTTCTGGCCTTCATAGTTTCTGGCGAGAAGTCTGGTGTGATTCTGATAGGTCTCCCTTTATATGTTACTTGACCTTTTTCCCTTACTGCTTTTAATATTCTTTCTTTATTTTGTGCGTTTGGTGTTTTGACAATTATGTGACGGGAGGTGTTTCTTTTCTGGTCCAATCTATTTGGAGTTCTGTAGGCTTCTTGTATGTCTATGGGTATCTCTTTTTTTAGGTTAGGGAAGTTTTCTTCTATGATTTTGTTGAAGATATTTACTGGTCCTTTGAGCTGGGAGTCTTCACTCTCTTCTATACCTATTATCCTTAGGTTTGATCTTCTCATTGAGTCCTGGATTTCCTGTATGTTTTGGACCAGTAGCTTTTTCCGCTTTACATTATCTTTGACAGTTGAATCAATGATTTCTATGGAATCTTCTGCTCCTGAGATTCTCTCTTCCATCTCTTGTATTCTGTTGGTGAAGCTTGTATCTACAGCTCCTTGTCTCTTCTTTTGGTTTTCTATATCCAGGGTTGTTTCCATGTGTTCTTTCTTGATTGCTTCTATTTCCATTTTTAATTCCTTCAACTGTTTGATTGTGTTTTCCTGGAATTCTTTCAGGGATTTTTGCGATTCCTCTCTGTAGGCTTCTACTTATTTATTAATGTTTTCCTGTGTTTCCCTAAGTGTGTTCATGTCTTTCTTGAAGTCCTCCAGCATCATGATCAAATATGATTTTGAAACTAGATCTTGCTTTTCTGGTGTGTTTGGATATTCCATGTTTCTTTTGGTGGGAGAATTGGGCTCCGATGATGGCATGTAGTCTTGGTTTCTGTTGCTTGGGTTCCTGCGCTTGCCTCTCGCCATCAGATTATCTCTAGTGTTACTTTGTTCTGCTATTTCTGACAGTGGCTAGACTGTCCTATAAGCCTGTGTGTCAGGAGTGCTGTAGACCTGTTTTCCTCTCTTTCAGTCAGTTATGGGGACAGAGTGTTCTGCTTTCGGACGTGTAGTTTTTCCTCTCTACAGGTCTTCAGCTGTTCCTGTGGGCCTGTGTCTTGAGTTCACCAGGCAGCTTTCTTGCAGCAGAAAATTTGGTCTTACCTGTGGTCCTGAGGCTCAAGTTCGCTCGTGGGGTGCTGCCCAGGGGCTCTCTGCAGCGGCAGCAACCAGGAAGACCTGTGCCGCCCCTTCCAGGAGCTTCAGTGCACCAGGGTTCCAGATGGTCTTTGGCTTTTTCCTCTGGCGTCCGAGATGTGTGTGCAGGGAGCAGTCTCTTCTGGTTTCCCAGGCTTGTCTGCCTCTCTGAAGGTTTAGCTCTCCCTCCCACGGGATTTGGGTGCAGAGAACTGTTTATCCGGTCTTTTTCTTTCAGGTTCCGGCGGTGTCTCAGGCAGGTGTCCTGCCGCTCCTGGGCCCTCCCCCACGGGAGCCCAGAGGCCTTATACAGTTTCCTCTTGGGCCAGGGATGTGGGCAGGTGTGAGCAGTGTTGGTGGTCTCTTCCGCTCTGCAGCCTCAGGAGTGCCCACCTGACCAGGCGGTTGGGTCTCTCTCTCACCGGGTCTGGGAGCAGAGAGCTGCTGCGGGCCGGGATCCGCGGGTGTGGGACTTCCGGTAAACACAGAACATGCCCGGTCCTAGAGAAATTCTGCTTCCGTGTGTCCCAAGCTCACCAGGCAGCTTTCTTGCAGCAGAAAATTTGGTCTTACCTGTGGTCCCGAGGCTCAGGTTCGCTCGTGGGGTGCTGCCCACGGGCTCTCTGCAGCGGCAGCAACCAGGAAGACCTGTGCTGCCCCTTCCGGGAGCTTCAGTGCACCAGGGTTCCAGATGGTCTTTGGCTTTTTCCTCTGGCGTCTGAGATGTGTGTGCAGGGAGCAGTCTCTTCTGGTTTCCCAGGCTTGTCTGCCTCTCTGAAGGTTTAGCTCTCCCTCCCACGGGATTTGGGTGCAGAGAACTGTTTATCCGGTCTGTTTCTTTCAGGTTCTGGTGGTGTCTCATGCAGGTGTCCGGCCGCTCCTGGGCCCATGAGTTGTGGTTTTATATCAAAATCTTGCTTTTCCGGTTTGTTGAGATATCTTGCTGTGTTGGTGGAATTCAGTTCTGATGATGCCAAGTGGCCTTGGTTTCTTTTGCTTAGTTTCTTTCCCTTGACTCTTGCCATCTGCTTATCTCTGGTGTTTCTTGGTCCTGCTGTCTCTGAAATGACCTGACCCTCCTGCAAGCCACTACTTTCTCCCAGCAGTATCTGGGTACAGGGAGCTGTGGTGCAGGGTCAGCTCAGGGCACAGGTGGAAGGGTCCTCGCTTCCTGTGTCCAGAGGGTTCCAGGCTGATTCCTCTTGGGCCAGGAATTCAAGTAGAAGACATGGTCTCACCTCTGTTCTCAGGACTGTCTGCACGTCTGAGAATCCACCTCTTTTCCCATGGGATCTGGGTACAGAAAGCTGTGTCCCAGTTTCAGCTCTGGGTGAAGCCAGAAACCAGAAGGATCCTTGTGGTAAGGATTTCTGTTTCTCTATATTCTCATTGATATTATTGTCATTTTTTTAAACTTGATGGTAACCATTATAACTGGAATAAGATGGTATTACAATTCACTTTTAATTTCCATTTCATTTATGGTTAAAAGAAATGTTATCAGTTTAAAATATTTGATTATTTATCTTTCTTTTGGTAATAGTTTGACTTTATTGGCTAATTTATTGATAGGATGGTTTCCCAGTGTGTGTGTGTGTGTGTGTGTGTGTGTGTGTGTGTGTGTGTGTGTGTTCGTGTGTGTCTATAGTGAGTGGTAAAATTCTTTTAACTATTTCTTAAAGGAAGCTTATATGTAACTAGATAATTTCAATGAATATGTCATATTTATAAGACACTAAACAAGCGTATTTGCTTCAATTTACCTACAAACAGCTTCACATTCAGTCCAAGTCAAGATGAAGTACTTAGTACTCTTCCTCTGTACTACTAAGTCTCTGAGATTCTTCCCATCTCCCTACTCACCCAGGTCTGCGCTCTCTCCCTCTCCCTCTCCCTCTCCCCCCCCCACACACATACACACAAATAGGCAGGAAATCAAACAAATAAGCAAATTATAATAAAAAAGCACCCCCACACACACCAACACTCCATACAATCAGAAAGAGATTCAGAAAATATGGTATACAAATGAACATTCAGTACGACAAAAAAGTGCTGTATTAATGCAACATGAAATGAAAAGCCTAAAAAAATTCCATTTAGCCCTGTTTTTGTTGGCCATCTACTAACCAGTGAGACTCTGTTGGAGAAAAAAATTTAGCCTTTGCAACTGCATGTGGATTGAAGATAGCATCTTGGTTAGGGATGGTAGCCTGTGTCTACTTCCCTGTCCTAGTGCTGGGACCCCATTTGTTTGAACCTGTGCAGACCTTGTGCATGTTGCACTGTCTTGTGGGTTCTTATGTGCCTCCCATTCGTGTTGTGCCTAAAAGATGTTTCCTTGGAGCCATACCCATGACCTTTGGCTCTTACAATCTTTTAGCCTCATCTTCAAAATACTTCCTGAGACCCAATGAGAGGGTTTGATGAATGACACTCCATTTAGGACTGAGTGTTCCAAAAATCTTTCATTCTCTGTACATTGAGAGTTTCTGTTATGTCCCATCTACTTGTAAGAGCAAGCATCTCTGATAATGGCTGAGTAAAGCACTAATTTATGGGTATAGCATAATGTCAGTAGGTGTTTTATTGCTACATTTTTTTTTTAGAAAAAACAATAGTATTTGATTTTGCTCCAGGACTATGTCCTATTCAGTCTCCAATTCTTAGCTGTCTCACTAGTATTAGACATGGGTAGTATCACGTGAAATAGGCCTTACATCCAATCAAATAGTGGTCCTTGGTTAATGTGTGCTACCAGTGCAATAGCATATCATATAAACAGGTCGCCATTGTAGATCATAGGTTTTGTACCTGTGTTGGTATTTAACTCTCTTTTCTGGTACATGCAGAGTGCATGTCACTCCAATGAACACTAGTCAGTAGGTAAGAAAACTCTAGTTTTATACAAAATCAACTTTTCTGGGTTCAATGGTATATTTAACTTTTTTCAATGCATCAGTTGTAGAGAGTGATCAATCTTCTTGGCAATAGTGTATGATATTAAGGGGATTCTATGAAGTCCTTTTAGACAATAACTCAAAAAGATGTAACCCATTTCTGGCACTGGATGTTTCACTTGATGGCAAAAGATTTTGAATTGAGATATCATCTCCCCTCCTAAATTAAGGAGAGAAAAGCAAAGTACTTTTTCAAATGGACTGTTTCATTCAGTTAAAAAAAAAGCAAATACAAGGGAAGATTGTGCCATAGAAACTGGAAAGGAGAAGAAATATTCTGTCTTCAAGTCATCTGTATTTTCAAAGTGATAAGCTATAAGCCTAAATACTTTGAAAATGGAAGTGTGTATGTTAAAATGCCATGGTTATTTTTGTAAGCAAATTACTTCACATGCTAATTGTAACTTTGAAACCTTCATGATTGTAGTTCATAAAACATAACGAAGGTTTTCATTTTACTCCAGTATGTCTGAGAAAATCTTTCTGGAACAACCAGCATTCACATTTATGCAGTGCACATTTTTGTCCACTGCATTTCCCTTTGTCAGACTTTGGGAAGCAAAGTGCTACAGAGCAGTACTGGTGACACTGCAACTGGCCATTTTTGGGTTTGGTTTTCCAAGAGTCAGACACTTTCATCTTAACCTCTCCATCTTCAATTTATTCCATCAGCACAGTAAGATAAAAAGCAGAAGCAATATGCTATTAAAGTTAGGAAAACCCTCTTGATATTCCTGCTTTTATGTTCAAAAGGAAATTTTGTATAACAACTATCTTCCACACAGTTCTCCTTTCTTTATGTAGCTAATTAGATTAAAAATGTGTAATGAGATGCATATCAATTATTATTTAAGAGCTATCATTTTATAATATGGTTGTTTTAAGATACAGGGACTAAAAAAAATAAAAAAAAGATACAGGGACTATTAGATTATTCAAAAAGGTTTTAGTATGGAGTTAAATCAAAACTTTGGTTAACTAAAGTTTATATACCTGATTTTTTTAATCACTCATCCAATCAATTGTTTAAATCTCTTCTATTTGTGTTAATAAAGATATCAACACTGATTAATTTACGTATGTTTATGTTTCCTTAGAGAAGCTATAAGGGTGGGAGATGATAAACTAAAGGAGGTGCTTCTAAATGCAGTATTTCCAATTGCACAAACATGCCAAAGAAAGGTAAAGAACAAGATTAAAATCTTAACTTCTTTGACAATGAACAATGTTCAAGAGCATTCCCAGAGTTTATTAGTTCTTTTCCCAGGAATTTAATGATACTATAACAAGAACCAATGAGAAAATGCAGTTCAATATGCTTATTTTGACATTGCATTTTCCTTTTTTTAATTTTAACTTTATTTATTCATTTATTTATTTAATTACAATTACTTTTCTTTTTTTAAGTCTAGTCATTAGTGCCCTCCAGATCCTATCTCCCACAGTTCATCATTCTATTCCTCCTCCCCACTGTCTGCATTTTCTTAATGCAAATAGTCTACACTGAATACATTACAGTTTCACATTTTTCTCCCCAGTTCTCATAGCCAAGTAGACATCTACTGCATCTATGAATTTGTACTCAGTTATACGACTAAAATATTTTTGTACCTATGAATCTGTACAATTACTTCCTACCCTAAAGTAATAAAGGAATCTCTGAGTGTATTCTCCAGATAAATAGTTCATGATTAATTTCTGCTTACATTTGTTCAGCTACTTGAACAGCTAACAAGTATGCAGTGCCGATTCTTTTGAAGTTACACATCACTAGTCATTGTTATGCTCCTCATGTTGCCAAGTAAATGCATGAATTACATGTGCACTAACTTCTTCTGAATTTGGTCTTAATTGAGTTCCTGTAAAAGTCACTTTAAATTTATAATGATGACTGACCCCAGGGACTGCAACTGTCAAGAAGCAAAGAAAGCTACCCAGGGACTGAAAGACAAGTCTTCATTATGCAAATATTGTGTTTTTCAGTTATGGATGCTCAGTTATTCCTTTATTGCTATAAAAATGCATAAATATTCTAATTGCAGCTTTTATGCAGAAGACACCCAAGAGTTTACATTTGTGTTGGCAGAGGAACCCCAATGAATACTAAATAGAAAGATACATGTGAAGAATATACATAGTTTTTAATTTTGCATTAGGCAAGTGTTTTACAGATTCTGTTTTCTGTTTCAATTTTCTAACAAGAGGCATAAAATATGTGGAAGTCCAAAAACGTACAGATTACCTAAATACATTTGGAATCTCAGAACTAGAGATGACTCTGTGTGTGTGTGTGTGTGTGTGTGTGTGTGAGAGAGAGAGAGAGAGAGAGAGAGAGAGAGAGAGAGAGAGAGAGAGAGAGAGAGAGAGATTTAGTTATTTGTGGAGCTTCAATCGTATTTTAAGTATCTTAAATAGATAGGCTTTTGTACCTTCCTTGATCATCTTGGGATTAGAAACATCTCCATAGAATAACTGTGAACATAGCTATATCCTTGAGGTAATGCTACAATTGAATTCATATTGACGTATCATGGTGAGGCAGAAATAACTTTACTGGAAATTTATTATAAAAAATGTTACTGGTATCAAAGAAGATTGAGAGCCAGTAAAAGATGAGAGTGATCATCCAAATCTATGATTCTTTCATTCTATCTTTACTATTATTATCTGTTTTATATCATGCTCCCTGTAGGAGCCACACCGGAATAAAGCACTATCCTAGTTATTTAAGTTTGGATAAGTTTCTATAACAGTTTCAAACACAAATTTTCATCTGTTGAACTAATAGTTTCCTATATATCAACTCTCTAATCTCCAGGGCCTACGAATATAGCATTTAATATGACAGAAAGGATATTGAAGATATGATTTAGTAAAGGAACTTAAGAAGTAAGAATATTAGACTGAAGTATCTGGGTAGGTGCCACAGTTAATTGAAGGCAAGCTAGTCTTCCTGATTCTGGTCATATGGAGAATTAAAGATATGTCCTTATTGAGAAGTAATTGGCTCACTATTGCTAGGATTGAAAATGGAGAATGAGGTCCTCAAGATAGAACTGTGGGAGGTCATTAACATCTGGAAAGGGCAAAGAACAGATAACCCCTTAAAGCTATTGAGAAGGAGTTCTTTTAGCCATTTATCATCAATTTCAAAGTTGTAAGCTAAGAAATTGGCATTTTTAATTTTATGGCAAATTATTTTGTGACAATTTGCTATAGAAAAAAATAGGTTAAAAATACTTCCTGAGTTCTCTGTAATATGGAACTTATGATATGATAAATATCAATACTAGAATGTGTACTATGTTCCTTGTCAAGTATTACTAATCACTATTATTATCTTGTGTGAAATTAGACATTAACATTAATTGTTGTGCACAAATGGAAATAAATTTTATGAACGGAAATATATTTTGCACTCTATTACACTATGCTGAGGATTGGAGGTAAACTCCATAATGCATTATCAAATTCTTTGACTCAGTGACTAAGTTCACATAACCTGTAGCCCTTGGTTCATTGCTGGTCACTCCACACATGTTCTTATATCTGATCTCTGAATGCAAAGAGCTGACACTTTGCTTATTGATTTGAAAGGATTTAGACCAATTTGCATGACCATATATTACATGCTAATACCAACTTGACCTTTATTATTTCTGAAATGTAAACTTTGAACACTGGCAGCTCTGAACTTGGTTATTTAAAATTGATGACAAATGTAGTTTGCCACAGAAAGAAATATGACCAATTTTTGAGTCCTTTTTTTCTAAGGTTCACATTTGGTCCTTTATGCTCTAACTTGCTTACGGCTCATGATGTTTCTGTGTACATTATGAAAATACTCATGGGTATTTCAACAACAGCTCTATAATTTCAAAAATTACAAACTACAATAATTTAAAAATATTTGACTTTTGTAAATAATAAATATACATGTGTCAGTACAGCTCAACTGAATAGAAATAGTGTAATGAACAATTCCTTTGGGGATTTCCTTCCAGATACATTTAGATCTCAAACCATTGATCAATCTATAAGAGACCACATTAACGAAAAATTCAAGAGTAACACTCCATGATCTAAAAAGGTTTCCTCACATCATCCTCCTTTTTAAAAAAACTTAATGCTTCCTATTTCCAATCCTGACAAACTCAATAGCCATTTGTGGATTTCAAGAGTCTCTGTAATAAGATTCTAGGTATTTCTCTTATTGTTCATAGTTTTCAGGGTTTGCATTGTGTGTGAGCCTTTCACCAGGTCTCATCTTCCAGGCAGGAGGCCCAAAGCAGATCAAATTAACTACTGAATCAAAGGGCATCTGGTTGAAACAATATATTGTGATTTGAGGCAGATAGAAGTACTTACTTGAACAATGGGGACACAAATGTAGCCAGCCCCAACATGGTGAGGTGGATCCCAGAAGCCACATCTCTGGGGCTCTCTACACATACTTAGAGCAGTATCTAAGAAGTATATTGACATCTCGACACTGTTCATTTATTGAGGGCCTCCTTCCTTAGCAATTTTAACTGCTTCTATAATCCTGAAGACGGAGTCCTAGTGAACTATGTAGATTTGAACCTTCCCAGACACTTGACACATGTTTATCTCCTTAACATTCTCAGTCTCCTCCTCCTTTCCAGAAGCATTTCAATTTGGAGGAAACTTCTGGATAAAAGATTTTCAATCTTTTAATGTTGTAGTGTAGTATTGTGGTCTGTGAATGTGTTGGGCATTATTCGTAGATCTCCAGGGATATATGCAGCATGGATGCTGCAAGGTTCATAGGACTCCTTCACTTTAATGACTCTAGGTCCTTCATTCTCTTTTTCATTCTCCTCCTTCTCTTTCCTTTTCTTTTCCTTTTCATCCTTCTTTTCCATTCTCTTCTCTTTTATTCTTCCTTCCCTTTTTTGTCATTCTCCTAAGTCCTCCTCTCCACTCCAAAGTAAATATCACTAATGTTTAGATCATACTTTTGACCATGTATTTTCAACACTCATTATAAAAATTCTTTGCATGTTCTCTCTGCAAGGAAACTCCAATACTTCTTATTTTCTCTCTATCATGAAATAGCTTCAGTATATCTTGCTTATTCCTGTCTAAGAGCCTTTGTATATTCTGTTTCTTCTGCATTCCACTAAAGAAGTTGAAGCTCTTTGTTCCACTATGCAGGGTAAGGTTAGTATAACCTGTAATATTAGCATTCACTGGGAAGAATGAAGTAAATGCAAGTTTAAGGGCAGCCTGAGCTGCTTGGTGAAACCCTGTCTCAAAACAAACAAAGCAAAAACACCCTATTTAGTCATAGAAGGATATGGTAAAGTGTGCCTGCAATACCACTATTCAGGATTCTTAATGAAAACAAAGCTAAAGGGGCAAAGCATGCTCAAAACAACACACACACACACACACACACACACACACACACACACGCACACACACACACACACACGCACACACACATGCACACACACAATTTGCTTATCACACAGTTACAACTGGTTATGAGTCACAAGTGATACCTACAATGTGTTTAGGTTAACTACCAGTCCAGTCAAACTATAGTTTAAGACAAGCACTCTTAACCACAGTTAATATGCACCTATAACCAGCAGTAGTGACAATAAAACATAACTAGTTAATAAATGCTTGACTTCAGCTGTGATTTTACCTGGAACACTTATTTCTCACTCACTACAGTTGCACCCCATTTTAAAAAACATTTTTTATTGTATTTTTATTTGCATTTTAAATGTTATCCCTTTTCCCAGTTTCCTGTCCATAAACCTGCTATTGCATCCTCTCTTCCCCTTCTTCTATGAGTGCACCACCATTTTTTAAAGGAGATGGATTTTGCCTTTGGTTCCTCTCAAAGAAGCAATGTCTTCTTTTATTGCTCACTCACATTCATGTCTCTAGGTGATGACAAAGTCAAGTCCCTCCCTATAATTCATGTGTAGGCTTATTCTCTCCTACAGAAGCCTTGTTGGGCTTCTCCATGTTCACTTACTCATTGTGGCATAATACCTCTACAGGAAATGAGTTAGGAAATATTATGTTTACTGAAGACTCAGAAAACAGGAAGAAATCAATGCTAAGTAACCCCAGAATGCCATAATCCTAAAACACAAAGATGGACAAAAGCAAAATTGTTACCAGTTACCCAGATCCTATACCTATTTGGTCCTGGATAACACAGGCTAGCCCATTGAACTCAACTGAGGGATAGTCAGGAGCTGTGAGTGTCTCATGCTTGCATAATTTATTTATCTATTTATGTACTTTTTGAATCTGAGGACTGAACCCAGGCACTTGCGCTTGCTAGACAACTGCTCTACCACTGAGCTAAATCACCAACCCCCTCATAATTTATAAAGCTTGGAACTGAGCTCTGCATGGAGGACTGGGTTTATATTCTCAACTGCTCTAAAATGCTCAGTCAAGTCTCAAATCATCTGTGGGAAAAATAATGCATGGAACTAGAAAACCCATATTGCACCACTTACCTTTAAACAATTGTGCTTATCTGACCCAAGACAAAGTCTATAAAGAAAACTATTTTTGAAAATCTATAGATTGTTTGTAAGCTATAATTGCTTGCAGGTGAGATACATGGATTTGCTAGCCAAGCTTGCACTTCTTGGCATGCAAAGTTCCAAGCCTGTCATCAAAAACTCAAACAAACATTAAGTATGTTTAGTTGTGAGACTATGAAGTTATTTGTTTCCCTGTCTTCTATATAAAGATCTCCTAGCAATGCATTGACCTCTCTTTCCAACATGTGTTTTCCGGTGACTGTTTATCGACATTAACTGTCACTCAGTCTTTCAAGGCTGTGTGCAGGGCTTTTGAGTAGTTAAACATAAAGCTTTTTAGAAAGAAGTCTGCTTTTGGCTGTTTTTTAATTTGTCTGTCCAACATTCAGCTTTTATTTCCTTAGTCTTCACCGAAGAACATAAGTATAACATTGATTTTCATTTAATATTCCTCTTTACCATACATGAAGGAAGGAGTTTTGTATATTGTTTTTAAAACATATTTTTGAGATTATAATACAATTACAACAGGAATGGACCTTTATGTCCATATACTGAAAAATAAATAATGAAAAATGTTGTACAATGCAAAATGTACATCTTTCCATCCGTAAAGAAAAAGGAAACTAAGAAATTTTCAGGCAAATGGATGGAACTAGAATATTATACGCTGATATTTTTGACAAAGATGCAAAAAGTACACACTGGAGGAAATATGACATTATTAATATATGGTACTAGGAAAAATGAAGGTCCACATGTAGGCAACTCTTCACACAAATAAGAAGACGAACAAACATGCTCAAATGAAAAACTATGGAACTGAAATTGCTAGAAGACAGAAAATATCCTACAAGATAGAGGTGCATGAGAGAATATTAAACATTTTGCTGTATTTTGAGGAGTATTTCTAAAGGAGAGTAATGATCCAACGCTGAAAAAAGAAATCCTATTAAACATGGAGACAAGGTACAGCTGCACACATTGGAAAAGAGTATGCCTACAAATTTGACAAATATCCCTTAGCGGTTAGAAAGAATTTTCTATTGTGAGGGAACATCAGTGGAGAATTCCTAATGTCCTATGTTTTTGTGAATGCAGGAAATTATAGATGCAAAAGGTTTCCTAAACAATTCCAAGCTGGATCCCAGTGAAAGTTTGTTCTTGAGAGTTTATTGGTTGGCTCTGCTTCATAGATGAAACTCCCATGTTCTTCCTGTTGATTTATCACATATCAGACATATGTTTCTCATAGGTTCATATCCTAAAAGATTTGATCTAGAAGACATGAGAAGACATGGAGGCTGTGGAATCACATGGAGGAAGGCTCATGGTAGAAATTAGGTCACTGGGGAAATGCCTTTGAAGTGATTAATAAGACGTTATCCCTTCTCTGTTTTTACAGCTGTCAATGAGGTATTCCTTCCTTTTTCATGAGCCCCTGCCATCTCATACTCTGCTAGTCTCAGCCCCAAGGAACAAAACAAATTGCTATTTGAAGAAAAACTCCAAATTCAGACAAAAGTAAAACTTCCTTCCTTTTAAATTCACCTCAGGTATTTTATCACAGTCAGAAAACTGACTAAAACATAAAGTTGAAACGGGCTATGTTACTGAGTCTGTAACTAAAATAATATGGAAAAGCTATTCAAATTGGCTTATAAGAGGACATATGGAAAGTTGGACGGAATGGGCAAGAGTCAGCCTGTGTTCAAAGTGCATTTTACTTAAGAAATGATTCTGTTAAAACTGTAGAAAGTGAAATTTATGATTATGAGCTTTCAGATAAAAATAAGAACTGTACAGGTAATGAAGCATAGATACACTGATATGTTGTTTAAATTCTCCACGAATATCTTTATTGTATATTTTTATTTACATTTCAAATGATAATCCCTTTCTCAGTTTCCCAACCGTAAGCCCCCTATCCCATCCCCCTCCCTTTCTTCTATGAAGATGTTCCCTCATAGAACACAACCACCCCCTCTTCCTACCTCCCCTGCACTGGGGGTCCATCTTTGACAGGACCAAGGGCTTCTCTTCACATTGGTGCCAAACAAGTCCATCTGCTGCTACATATTGCAGCTGGAGCCATGGGTCCATCCATGTATAGTATTTGGGTAGTGGTTTAGTCCCTGGGAGCTCTGGTTGGTTAGTATTGTTGTTCTTATGGGGTTGCAAGCCCCTTCAGCTCCATCAATCCTTTCTCCAATTCCTCCAACGGGGACCCCATTCTTAGTTAAACAGTTTGCTGTTAGTATTTGCCTCTGTATTAGTCAGGGTCTGCCTGAGCCTCTCAGGAGACAGTTATATCAGGCTCCTGTCAGCATGCACTTGTTGGCTTTATCAGTATTGACTTCTTGGCTTCGTCTATATCTATATCTATATCTATATCTATATCTATATCTATATCTATATCTATATCTATATCTATATCTATACCTATATCTATATCTATATCTATAGCTATAGCTATATCTACATATCTATATCTACATATCTATATCTACATATCTATATCTACATATCTACCTATCATATATATGTATATATACATACATACATACATATATATATATATATATATATATATATATATATGAGAGAGAGAGAGAGAGGCTGGATCTCCATGGGGGGGAAGGCTCTGAATGGCCATTCTTTCAGTATCTTCTCCAAATTTTGTATCCATATCCACACCTATGAATGTTTTTGTTCCCCCTTTTAAGAAGGACTGAAGCATTCACACTTTGGTCTTCCTTCTTGAGCTTCATGTGGGCTGTGGATTGTATCTTGGTTAATTCAAGCTTTTGGGCTAATATCCATTTATCAGTGAGTATATACCATGTGTGCTTTTTTGTGATTGGGTTACTTCACTCAGGATGATAGTTTATAGTTCCACCCATTTTCCTGTGAATTTCATGAAGTCGTTGTTTTTGATAGCTGAGTAGTACTCCATTGTGTGGATGTACCACATTTTCTGTATCCATTCCTCTGTTGAAGGGCATCTGGGTTCTTTCCAACTTCTGGCTATCATAAATAAGGTTGTTATAAACATAGTGGACATGTGTCTTTGGTGTATGCTGGAGCATTTTTTGGTATATGCCCAGGAGTGGCATAGCTAGGTCTTCAGGTAGTGTAATTTCCAATTTTCGGAAGAATTTCCAGACTGATTTCCAGAGTGGTTGTACCAGTTTGCAATCCCATCAGCAATGGATGAGTGTACCTATTTCTCTGACTGGTATGAGGTAGCTTCTCAGGGTTGCTTTGATTTGAATTTCCCTGATGACTAAGGATGTTGGACATTTCTTTAGGTGTTTATCAGCCACTCAATATTCCTCAGCTGAGAATTCTTTGTTTAGCTCTGTATGCCATTTTTAAAGAGGGCTATTTGCCTCTCTAGAGTCTAACCTCTTGAGTTCTTTGCATATATTGGATATTAGCCCTGTATAAGATGGAAGATGGGTAAAGATCTTTTCCCAATCTGTTCACTGCCTTTCTGTCCTAACCACAGTGTCCTTTGCCTTACAGAAGCTTTGCAGTTTTATGAGATCCCATTTGTCGATTCTTGATCTTAGAGCATAAGCCATTGGTGTTTTGTTCAGGAAAATTTCCCCAGTGCCCATGTATTTCAAGGCTTTTCTCCACTTCTTTTTCTTAGTTTGAGTGTATCTGGATTTATGTGGAGATTCTTGATTCACATGGACTTGACCTTTGCACAGGGCAATGAAAATGGGTCAATTTGCATTCTACATGCTGACTTCCAGTCAAACCAGCACCATTTCTTGAAAATGGTATCTTTTTTCACAGGATGGTTTTAGTTCCTTTGTCAGAGATCAAGTGACCATAGGTGGGTGTGTGGATTCATTTCTGGGTCTTAAATTCCATTCCATTAATCTACCTGCCTGTCTCTGTACCAATACCATACAGTTTTCTTCACTATTGATTTGTATAACACAGCTTGAGGTCAGGGATGATAATTCCCCAAAAAGTTCTTTTATTGTTGAGGATAGTTTTCACTATCATGGGCTTTTTGTTATTCCAAATAAACTTATAATTTGCTATTTCTAACTCTATGAAGAATGGAGTTGGAACTTTGATGAGAATTGCATTGAGTCTGTAGATTGATTTTGGCAAAGAGGCCATTTTTACTTTATTAATCCTGCAAATCCATGAGCAGGGGAGATCTTTCCATCTTCTGAGGTCTTCTTCAATTTCTTTCTTCAGAGATTTGAAGTTCTTGTCATACAGATCGTTCACTTGCTTGGTTAGCATCACCAGGGTTATTTTATGTTATTTTTGACTATTGTAAGAGTTATCGTTCCTTTAATTTCTTTCTGAGCCTATTTATCCTTTAATTAAAGGAAGGCAACTGATTTGTTTGAGTTAATTTTATATCCATCAATTTTGCTGAAGTTGTTTTCAGGTTTAGGAGTTCTCTGGTGGAACTTTTGGGGTTACATACATATACTATCATATCATTTGCAAATAATGATATTTTGCATTCCTCCTTTCCAATTTGTATCCCTTTGACCTTTTGTTTTCTGATTGCTCTGACTAGGATTTCATGTACTATATTGGATAAGTAGGGAGAGAGTGGGCAGCCTTGCCTAGTCCCTGGTTTTAATGGGATTGCTTCAAGTTTCTCTTCATTTAGTTTGAGTTGGCTACTGGTTTGCTGGATATTGCTTTTACTGTGCTTAGGTCTGAGCCTTGAATTTCTGATCTTCCTAAAACTTTTAATATGAAAGTATGCTGAATTTTGTCAAATGTTTTCTCAGCATCTAATGAGATGATCATGTATTTTTTTCTTTGAGTTTCCTTACATACAGTATTCCTTCGATGGGTTTTCATATATTGAACCATCCCTGTATCCCTGGGATGAAGCCTACTGAATCACGATGGATGATCATTTTGATGTGTTCTTGGATTCAGTTTGCAAGAATTTTTATTGAGTATTTTGGCATCGATACTCGTAAGGGAAATTGGTCTGAAAGTCTCTTTCTTTTTTGGGTCTTTGTGTGGTTTAGGTATAAGAGTAATTGTGGCTTCATAGAAGGAATTGGGTAGTGCCCTGTCTGTTTCTATTTTGTGGAATAGTTTGGACAGTATTGGTATGAGGTCTTCTATAACGGTCTGATAGAATTCTGTACTAAATGTATCTGGTCCTGGGCTTTTTTTGGTTGGGAGACTTTTTTTTTTCCTTTTTTTTTTTTATAACAAAGAGAGCTTTTTATTAACTTGAGTGTTTCTTATTTACATTTCGAGTGTTATTCCCTTTCCCCGGTTTCCAGGCAAACATCCCCCTAATCCCTCCCCCTCCCCTTCTTTATGGGTGTTCCCCTCCCCACCCTCCCCCCATTACTGCCCTCCCCCCAACACTCACATTCACTGGGGGTTCAGTCTTAGCAGGACCAAGGGCTTCCCCTTCCACTGGTGATCTTACTAGAATATTCATTGCTACCTATGAGGTCAGAGTCCAGGGTCAGTCCATGTATAGTCTTTAGGTAGTGGCTTAGTCCCTGGAAGCTCTGGTTGATTGGCATTGTTGTTCATAAGGGGTATCGAGCTCCTTCAAGCTCTTCGAGTTCTTTCTCTGATTTCTTCAACAGGGGTCCCGTTCTCAGTTCAGTGGTTTGCTGCTGGCCTTCGCCCCTGTATTTGCTGTATTCTGGCTGTGTCTCTCAGGATCGATATACATCCGGCTCCTGTCGGCCTGCACTTTTTTGCTGCATTCATCTTGTCTAATTGGATGGCTGTATATGTATGGGCCACATGTGGGGCAGGCTCTGAATGGTGTTCCTTCTGTGTCTGTTTTAATCTTTGCCTCTCTATTCCCTGCCAAGGGTATTCTTGTTCCCCTTTTAAAGAAGGAGTGAAGCATTCACATTTTGACCATCTGTCTTGAGTTTCATTTGTTCTAGGCATCTAGGGTAATTCAAGCATTTGGGCTAATAGCCACTTATCAGTGAGTGCATACCATGTATGTCTTTCTGTGTTTGGGTTAGCTCACTCAGGATGATATTTTCCAGTTCCAGCCATTTGCCTACGAATTTCATAAAGTCGTTGTTTTTGATAGCTGAGTAATATTCCATTGTGTAGATGTACCACATTTTCTGTATCCATTCCTCTGTTGAAGGGCATCTGGGTTCTTTCCAGTTTCTGGCTATTATAAATAAGGCTGCGATGAACATAGTGGAGCACGTGTCTCTTTTATATGTTGGGGCATCTTTTGGGTATATGCCCAAGAGAGGTATAGCTGGATCCTCAGGCAGTTCAATGTCCAATTTTCTGAGGATCCTCCAGACTGATTTCCAGAATGGTTGTACCAGTTTGCAATCCCACCAACAATGGAGGAGTGTTCCTCTTTCTCCACATCCTCGCCAGGATCTGTTGTCCCCTGAGTTTTTGATCTTAGCCATTCTCACTGGTGTGAGGTGAAATCTCAGGGTTGTTTTGATTTGCATTTCCCTTATGACTAAAGATGTTGAACATTTCTTTAGGTGTTTCTCCGCCATTCGGCATTCCTCAGCTGTGAATTCTTTGTTGGGAGACTTTTAATAACTTCTTTTATTTCTGTAGGAGTTATGGGACTATTTAGATGGTTTATCTGATAGTGATTTAGCTTTGGTTCCTGATATCTGTGTAGAAAATTGTTCATTTCCTCCAGATCTTCCAGTTTTGTTGAATATGGGTTTTCTAGTAAGGTCTGATGATTTTTTTAATTTCCTCAGATTCTGTTGTTATAGCTCCCTTTTTATTTCTGATTTTGTTAATTTGGATACACTCTCTGTGCCCTCTGGTTAGTCTGGCTAAGGGTTTATCTATCTTGTTGATTTTCTCAAAGAACCAGCTCCTGATTTTGTTGATTCTTTGTATACTCCTCTTTGTTTCTATTTGGTGGATTTCAGCACTGAATTGGATTGTTTCCTGCCTTCTACTCCTCTTGGGTATATTTGCTTCATTTTATTCTAGAGCTTTTAGGTGTGTTGTCAAACTGCTAATATATGCTCTCTCCAGTTTTCTTTTCTTTCTTTTTTTTTTTTTGTAGGCATTCAGTGCTATGAGTTTTCCTCTTAGCACTGCTTTTATTGTGTCCTACAAGTTTGGATTTGTTGTGTCTTCATTTTTATTAAATTCTAAAAATCTTTAATTTCTTTCTTTATCTCTTCCTTGTCAAAATTATCATTGAGGAGAGTGTTGTTCAACTTCCATGTATATGTGGGCTTTCTGATTTTTTTTTTTTGTAATTGAAGACCAGCCTAAATCTTTGGTAATCTGATAGGATGCATGGGATTATATCAATCTTGTACCTGTTGAGGGCTGTTTTTTGACCAATTATATGGTCAAATTTGGAGAAGGTACCATGAGGTGCTGAGAAGAAGGTATATTCTTTTGTTTTAGGATGAAATGTTCTATATGTATCTATTAAATCCACTTGGTTTGTGACATTGGTTAATTTCTCTATGTCTTTGTTTAGTTTCTGTTTCCATGATCTGTCCATTGATGAGAGTGGGGTGTTGATATCTCCCACTATTATTGTGTGAGGTTCAATGTGTGATTAGAGCTTTGGTTAGGTTTCTTTTATGAACGTAGGTGCCTATGCATTTGGAGCATATGTATTCAGTGTTGAGAGTTCATCTTGGTGTATTTTCCTTTGATGAATAATAAGGAATCACTTCTTTATTTTTTATAACTTTTGGTTGAAAGTTGATTTTATTCAAAATTAGAATGGTTACTCTAGCTAGTTTCTTTGAACCATTCACTTGGAAATTTGTTTTCCAGCCTTTTGCTCTGAGGTACTGTCTGTCTTTGTCACTGAGGTGCTTTTCCTGTTGCAACAAAATGCTGGGTCCTCTTCATGTATCCAGTCTGGCAGTCTATATCTTTTTATTGGGTAATTGAGTCCATTGATGTTGAGAGATATTAAGAAATAGTTGTTGCTTTTTCCTGTTATTTTTGTTATTAGAGGTGGAATTGTGTTTGTCTGGCTCACTTCTTTTTAGTTTGTTGGAAGAAAATTACTTCCTTGCTTTTTCTAGGATATAGTTTCCTTCCTCGTGTTGGAGTTTTCCATCTATTATACTTTGTAGGTTGGGTTTCTGGAAAAATAATGTGTAAATTTTGTCTTGTCATGGAATATCTTGGTTTCCCCATCTATGTCAATTGAGAGTTTTACTTAATATAGTAGCCCGGGGTGGCAGTTGTGTTCTCTTAGGGTCTGTGTTTCATCGGTACAGGATCTTCTGGCTTTCATAGTCTCTGGTGGGAAGTTTGGTGTAGTTCTGATAGGTCTGCCTTTATATGTTACTTGACCTTTTCCCTTTCTGCTTTTAATATTTTTTCTTTGTTTTATGTCTTTGGTGTTTTTACTATTATGTGACAGGAGGAATTTCTTTTTCTGGTCCAATCTATTTGGAGTTCTGTAGGCTTCTTGTGTGTTTATGGACATCTCTTTCTTTAGGTTGGGGAAGTTTTCTTCTATAATTTTGTTGAAGATATTTACTGTCCCTTTAAGTTGAGAGTCTTCACTCTCTTCTATACCTATTATCCTTAGATTTGATCTACTCATTGTGTCCTAAATATCCTGGATGCTTTGGGTTAGGAGCTTTTTGCCTTTTACATTATCTTTCATGTTTGTGTCAATGTTTTCTATGTTTTTTTTTGCCCCTGAGATTCTTTCTTCTCTCTCTTGTATTCTGTTGGGGATGCTTGCGTCTATGACTCCTGATCTCTTTCCTAGATTTTCTATCTCTGGGGTTATCTCCTTTTGTGATTTCTTTATTGTTTCTATTTCCATTTTTAAATGCTGGGTGGTTTCATTCAGTTCTTTCACCTGTTTGTTTTTTTTTCTTTAATTCTATAAGGGATTTTTGTGTTTCATCTTTAAGGGCTTCTACTTATTTACCTCTGTTGTCCTGTATTATTTTAAGGGAGTTATTTATGTCCTTCTTAAACTCCTCTATCATCATCATGAGATGTCATTTTAATTCAAATCTTGCTTTTCCAGTATCTTTGAATATCCAGTATTTGCTTTGGTGGGAGAACTGGGCTCTCATGATACAAAATAGTCTTGGTTTCTGTTGCTTAGTTTCCTGCACTTGCCTCTTACCATCAGGTTGTCTCTTTTTGTTAGATTGTCTTACTTGTCCCTCCTGTAGGCCTGTGTGTCACCTCTCTTGTAAACCTGTTTTCTTTCAGCTGGATCTGTGAACAGAGACCTGCTTCTGGATTTGAGTGTCCTGAAGCCTCCACGTTGGGTGTTTGGAGCATAAGAGTTGGTCTTATCTCTGCTCTCAGGTGTGTCTGTGCTCCAGACAACTGTTTTTCAGCTCTGGGTTCAGGTAGAAACCAAAAGAGTCCTGCCTCTAACTGCATCTAGGTTCCTGTGTCCAGACGACACTAGGCAGGTTTCTCTTGGTCCAGGAATGTGAGCAGAAGTGACCATCTCCCCTGAGCTCTCAGGATTGTCTGCACTTCTGAAAGTCCAGCTCTCTCCCCCATGTGGATTGGGTACAGAGTGCTGTGGGACTGGTTCAGTTTTGAGTACTGGCAGAAGCCTGCTCCCCAAATATAATATATGACCTATAAAACTATAACTGTTTCTTAGTTTTCTTTTTACAGAGGCACAAATGATGTATTATATCATATTTGAATATCAAATTCGAAGTTATTGCCTCTAAACCAAGAGAACATCCCTCAAGTCTCATCAGAGAAACTTCTTGTTATAATAGATGAAAATTATCACAGAGATTCACCGCTCATCATTGTGCAGAGCATAAGAGATTTTAGAGTACTCAGCTTTAAATAATAGGCCATCTATATCATGCCTCCTCTTCCAGGCCTCAGAAATCCTCACAGAAGAGGGGTGGTCAGCTTATAAGAGCCAGAGTTGCTAGATGTCTTCAGCAAAATGGTGTTTGGTAGACATGGCAGGGTTATTGCAGACATGCATTCACTCTGGCTATGACACCGTGCACTAAATTTTCAGATGATCTGGTCAACCAGAACCCAGCATGGATGGGGAAGGTGCTATTGAATTCTCTTCTTTACCAACTGATTACTCCTGGGGTTGGGGAAGTCAGTTTCCTTAATGGTTGCTGGTCCTGATTAGTGGCTACCCATGCTTTTTTAGATGATCCCATATTCTTGTGCATATAGGTAGCATTTAATGGAATAAAGAAAAAGAAACTTAAAGTTATGATGAAAATGGTGGAGATATTGGTGGAAATGCAGGTGAGTAAATGGATTTGAAAAAGTATATTATATGTTTGAATGAAATTCTCAAGCACTAAAAATAAATTTAAAATATGAAAAACACATTTAGATAGTTGAATTACATATAGGAAATTTATGTGCTAAAATTATAGTATTTTTCATGAAGTTTTATTAATATGACATTTCTACATTTCCCATTAAGACTATTGCTGATGTTTTAGTTTTACCTTTGTTTGTAATATTTTGTTGTATTTGGCTCATTTTCAATCTCAGGAAAACAACAAATAATTCATTTTCCATGAAACACTTGTTATTTGGGATATACTTGTTTGTTGATCTGATATTAAAGTTTAAATGGACTGCTTAAGTGTTTTCTTTCTCTTTTGACTAAATCTAATATTATTATGAGATTGAAATTATGATATTGTTCATCCAATCTTAGCTGACTATTTTATAGGGATAAAGAAACATTTTCTTAATTTTAATGTCTGTTTCCTAGTTCATTATTTCTGGAAATATTAACATGATATAGAATTATGTGGTGGATTTCTTAATACATGGATTCCTTTCTGTCAACCTCAGAATCTCTCACATAGCAAATTTACATGGAGCCTAACAGTTTTTGTTTAACATTGCCTAGGTGATTCAATATTGCATGGTGAGAGACAAGAGCTGTAGCACTACTGTTCATCTAGAACTCTTATTTCTTCTATTCTCATCTTTTCTATAAAACCTAAGTTTGTTGTCTGGTAACTACTTAAATAACAATTCTATTCTGCAATTATCTGACAATTAAATTTTTCTTTTCCTTATATATTTGCTTTAATTTTGGGCATGAGTCTAAATAAATTAATTCTTGTACTGCTTTGGATATGGCTTGAATGTATGCTTTCAGCATTCATAGGTTTGGATGCTTGATGCTCCATATGGTAATTTTAGGAGGTGGTAGGAACATTAAAACTTATGGAACTTGTAAGGTTCAGCATAATTAGGTCATTCTTCTAACATACATATACTGATCACATGCCAGATTTTTGACAGTAATATTTCATAAACTTTCAATAATGATTAAATGGGACAACTTATAGAAAGTTTTCAGTTTTTGGCAAAACAGAAATGCTGACTTAATGTTTTTCACTGTTATGTTAATCTGTAGCTTTATGAAAATATATTATAAAAACTTTCTTTTCATCTCTTCATGAATTTGCATACTATAATGCAGTGTAATGTAATCAATGGTAAATACACCCCAAGATAATTTTTTATTATCATCTCTATTGCTATTTACAAGGCATTTATTTTTTTATTCTGTAAGATGAAGAAGAGAACAAAAACCTCTAAACCATATCATTGTTATTAAAGAAATAACTGCATATAAAACACTTAAAACAATGTGTCTAGTCCAGAATTGCACCCTTTTATAACTCCTTATTTTTGAGATTGTAACTACACAATTTCACGTTTCTATTCCTTCCTTGAATTTCTCCCATTTATCCCTATTTGCTGTTTCAAATTAATGCCTTACTTTTGATGAATTGTTTACTGCATTCATACATATATGTGTATACAGATATAGATATAGATATAGATATAGATATAGATATAGATATAGATATAGATATAGATATAGATATAGATATAGATATAGATATCTCCTGCCTGCTTAGTGCGTACAATGTTACCTGCATGCATTTCTTTAGGGCTAACCAGTTGTTACTGAATAAGCAACTGGGAAGACCACTGTTCTGCTCTCAACAGTCTCCAGTTGCTACAAGTTCTCTAGATAAGACTGGAGTTTTGTGAGGTTTTCCTCATCAACTTTGGCATGTCTGTTGGTGCTGGCCTTGTTCAATTTATGCTTAGGCAGTTATGTTGTTGAGGCTTCATGGGTGCAGCTTCTATCATTTCTTAAAAGCAAAATCTCATACACACTCTCAGATCTGGCTTTTACAACTTCCTGTCCCTTCTTCAGCAATGTTTCCTGAGCAATAGGTGAATGAGGGTTTTGGTAGAATATCTGTTGGGATTGGATTCCACAACTCTATGTTTTGGTTGGCTGTAGCCTTCTGCCTTGATGAGGGTTGAGGATTGCATTCATGTCCGGGTATAAGGGCAAAGATTTAGAGTGTAGCTAAGGATTATGTTGGTTTAGTAAGGGTTCTCCATCAAGATCCATGACTTTACTAGCTCTTGATAGTTGATAGCTTTCCAATGCCAGGTATAGTGTTTCTGTAGTTGAGTGCATCACATGTTCAATTAGATAGATGCTGGTGACTGCCAAAGCATGTATGCCATTACTTCATTCATGTCACACCGAGGTACTTTATATTATTTGGGTCTATTATGAAGGGTGTCATTTCCCTAATTTCTTTCTCGGCTTGTTTCTCTTTTGTGTACAGGAAGGCTACTGATTTATTTGAGTTAATTTTATACCCAGCCACTTTGCTGAAGTTGTCTATCAGCATTAGTAGTTCTCTGGTGGAACTTTTGGGATCACTTAAATATACTATCATATCATCTGCAAATAGTGATATTTTGACTTCTTCTTTTCCAATCTGTATCCCCTTGACCTCCTTTTGTTGTCTGATTGCTCTGGCTAGAACTTCAAGAACTATATTGAATAAGTAGGGTGAGAGTGGGCAGCCTTGTCTAGTCCCTGATTTTAGTGGGATTGCTTCAAGTTTCTCTCCATTTAGTTTAATGTTAGCAACTGGTTTGCTGTATATGGCTTTTACTATGTTTAGGTATGGGCCGTGAATTCCAATTCTTTCCAGGACTTTTATCATGAAGGGGTGTTGAATTTTGTCAAATGCTTTCTCAGCATCTAATGAAATGATCATGTGGTTTTGTTCTTTCAGTTTGTTTATATAATGGATCACATTGATGGTTTTCCGTATATTAAACCATCCCTGCATGCCTGGGATGAAGCCTACTTGATCATGGTGGATGATTGTTTTGATGTGCTCTTGGATTCGGTTTGCCAGAATTTTATTGAGTATTTTTGCGTCGATATTCATAAGGGAAATTGTTCTGAAGTTCTCTTTCTTTGTTGAGTCTTTGTGTGGTTTAGGTATAAGAGTAATTGTGGCTTCATAGAAGGAATTCGGTAGGGCTCCATCTGTTTCAATTTTGTGGAATAGTTTGGATAATATTGGTATGAGGTCTTCGATGAAGGTCTGATAGAATTCTGCACTAAACCCGTCTGGACCTGGGCTCTTTTTGGTTGGGAGACCTTTAATGACTGCTTCTATTTCCTTAGGAGTTATAGGGTTGTTTAACTGGTTTATCTGTTCCTGATTTAACTTTGGTACCTGGTATCTATCTAGGAAATTGTCCATTTCCTGCAGATTTTCAAGTTTTGTTGAATATAGGCTTTTATAGTAAGATCTGATGATTTTTTGAATTTCCTCTGAATCTGTAGTTATGTCTCCCTTTTTATTTCTGATTTTGTTAATTTAGACACACTCTCTGTGTCCTCTCGTTAGTCTGGCTAAGGGTTTATCTATCTTGTTGATTTTCTCAAAGAACCAACTTTTGGTTCTGTTGATTCTTTCTATGGTCCTTTTTGTTTCTACTTGGTTGATTTCAGCTCTGAGTTTGATTATTTCCTGCCTTCTACTCCTCCTGGGTGTATTTGCTTCTTTTTGTTCTAGAGCTTTTAGGTGTGCTGTCAAGCTGCTGACATATGCTCTTTTCTGTTTCTTTCTGCAGGCACTCAGCGCTATGAGTTTTCCTCTTAGCACTGCTTTCATTGTGTCCCATAAGTTTGGGTATGTTGTACCTTCATTTTCATTAAATTCTAAAACGTCTTTAATTTCTTCCTTGACCAGGTTATCATTGAGTAGAGCATTGTTCAATTTCCACGTATATGTGGGCATTCTTCCCTTATTATTATTGAAGACCATATTGTGTATTTATATACAGACACATGTCTATTATAAGCTTTTGATAAACCCTTTCTCATTTCTTCTCTCAGTTCACCATGCTATTCCTCTTTACTCTTCTCTTCTGTGTTGACCTCCCCCGACTCCATAAAGAACCTTTTTCCTTTCCCTTAATTAAAATTTGTGCTCTACTATTCTGTCTCTTGCTCTATAATCACCTGTTCTGATTAAGGCCATTCCCATTTTACTTTTCTGGTTTCTGCTGTTACTGCAGGCTATGTAAACATACCTGAAGATTTGCAGCTAGAAGCCTCCAACAAGAGAGTAAATGAGACATTTTCCTTTCTGGGTTTGGGTTATTCCACTTCATATGATTGTTTCTAGTTCTATTCATTTACTTGAAAATTAGTGATTTAATGTTTTCCCTATAGATGGGTATTATTCAATAGTGTGTTTGTTCCACATTTTTATTATCCACTCATCTACAATCACTTTTTTTAAAACTGAAGACTTGTGTATAGGATGTTTCTTTGTGTGGATGTGAGTAGGGATGTAGTCACCAGGTGCATGTGGAGATAAGAAGATGATATTGTGCCATGTATCTTCACAGTGTTTCACACAGTTTTTATTTTTATTTTTTGTTAACTGCTGAATATTACAGAATAGCTAGCCTAGAGCTTCTGAAGTGTCTCCTGTCTTTGTGTCCCATTTCCAGGGACGCTTACTCTGGGACTAAAACATGTTTATGCCAATATCGGTCTTTAACATGGGTTCTGAGAAATCAAAGTCAGTTTTCTAGCAAGAACCTTACTAACTATGTTATTTCACCATAACAGAGATAAGGTTTAACTGGTGTTGTTTTACAGTAAAATATCTTATATCACAAAAATTATGATGTCTAACATATATTTATATTTTTGTACATTTATGTATATATATTTATTTATATACAAATGCATTTATATTTCTTTTTTGAGTTGAGATGTTGCTATGTTGTCTAACTTTCCTTCCAAGGTTATCCTGCTTCAGCCTGTCCAAAAGCAGTAACAATAGAAATGTGCCATTGTACATTGTTATCTTTATGCAGGTGAGGGGCAGGCATGAGATAAGACAAGGCCTGTGTTTGGGCAGTGAAAAAGCAAGGCAGAGACAGAGTTTTGTAAGGCAGGAGAGAGGAAAAAAGGAGGAGAAGAACCAAGATGTAAGCAGAGAAGGATGACCCAGATCTGTGTGGCTTTAAATGGCCACAGATAGTTATGAATATTTCTTAAGGGATGTATTTTTATACGACAATTTGTCTTACCTAGGTGGGCAGTTTATATCATTATCAGTTGGTTGTGAGTTTATTGTGTGGATGTTTTGTGGATTGAGAATTTAAGATATAAATATGATTGCTAAATTACAAGCTTATTGAGTTTTGATTTTAGCCGGTTACTGGGAGTTGAGACTGTAACCACAGGGGATGGATGCTGGGAAATTGAGCAGAGTCTGCAGTAAGAGAACCATGAGATAGGTGGTTTCTGTATGAAATTGGAATGGCAGGAATCTGCCTTGGGAACTAGATGGGTGGAGAGATTGTTGCTGAACTCAGAGTAGTCAGCAGAGTGGAAGAGAGACTGGGAGCTTAGCAGTTGAGATGCTTTACTGACAGAGATGAAAATACCTCACAGATGTCATGTGGCCTACTGGTGCTGGCAATAGTGTGGGATAGTAGAGATTCTTTTTTAATAATTACTGCTACATGCCATCACAACTGGTTTAGGGATGTTGATAAAGATACATAGCTTACTAAGAATAATTCTAATATTTTTTTGTGATTTTTTCCTGTGCAAACAGAACTTCTCAAAGTATTCCTAGAAATGAACACAAACACTATTCAACCTTACATACCCTAGTTCAGTTTTTGTATAGTATGTGCTTCTGGTAGGTTCATAAATTCATTTCTGAATCATTTTTGATGATCTCTTTGCTCATCACTCTAGATGTCTTTTGTCATGTAATCGGATATTCTTGGTTACCTGAAAGTCATTCCTTTTCTGCTATATCAAATTGCTATTCACCTCAGCAAACTGATTAATATAAGTCTGGACCTCAGAAAAGACTTGGATATGGAAGCCCGCCCACACCATGACTGAAATATTAAGTAACAGAGACAGCAGAGTTGGAAATGGAAATATTTTTGATTTGAATTTGCCAAGTGTAGTAAATGAAGAAACACTGATATACATTTGAATATGCTTTACACAGAGAGGTAAAACAGGATTGACAAAGGTGGAAGATTTTTAAACATTATTATTTTATTTTTAGAATATACATATGCTTTCCACTTCCATCAGCAAACTGATCTAAAAATATTGATGGCAAAACATTTATCATTGAGTATAAGTACTAAATAAGAAAATTAGAATTTCAAAGAATCTGAGCTTCTGTGTAATAATCAAAAACCAAAATTCAAATAATGCTTTTACATGAAGCTTTTCTAAATCTGTTTTCTCAGAAGAACAGCAAATGTTCCTAGGTTAAAATAGATATCAATAATGAAGAGTATTTGACTTGTGAAAACACCCAGTTAAATTGATCTTGATAGGTTTTGACAGCTCATATTTAAAACAACTGTGAGAATTATTGATAAGTACTTGAAAGTCTAGTAAATCTAGTGTTCCACATGAAGAATTGTCTTTTGTGGATGCTTGAGTTTAAGGATGTGAAGAAGTTCCAAAAAGAATTAGAGGATAAACTTTTAAGGACAGGACAGAATCTTTGCTTCTTTTGTGAATTTGAATTTTATCCATTTCAACTCAAAACAAATTCACTGGTGTAAGAACAATAGGCATGAGGAGGAAATAATTCAATTACAAGTGAATAGATTTCTGATAAGGTGGGAATTTAGGTCTCTCTATTATTGATGTCAGTGTCACTGGTATGTTTGTTACATTTTTATTGGTACTTTGTCATATACTTGTTTTGATGAAATTGAGAAATAATTTGTTCCATATTTAAATAATCATTTAGAAGATTGCCTTGAGTATATCCTGTTTCCAGTTAAAGAGATATATATTACCAATAAAGTTTATAATAAAAATGTATTATTTACAATGAGTAATAGAAAAAGCAAAGAATATTCTGCAGGATTTTCATTTAAGGAAAGTGCTCCTGTATTTCAGAGAATTATCATCCAAAACCACATTTTGTCTATTTTAAGTCTATTTCCTCCTTTCATGTATGCTAGTACTTGAGTTAGTATTGTTTTCAATAACAGTGACCTCTTTCTTTAATCAATTTATATTTTTAATCATCCAGAGAAATGTATATGCATTTTCTCCCAGGAGACTCCTACTATTAATAACATAGAAATAGCAATCTACAAAAATAAGCAGGTACTAACTGAAAATCTTCTTTTGTTTTGTAAGATACATGGTACTTAATAAGCATCTATCTAGGATTTCAATGTACAATTTTTATTTGCATGATAATTTTTCAGACAAAAGTAGTCCATTGACTAGTAGTAAGCACTGTCATGTTCTCAAAACATTCTTAGAAACCAGCTTTACAGCAAGCATCAGTCAAAGTTTACAGGTGTATAATTATTTGGCAAAATCATTATGACAACATTTTCTGGTTGTTAAGAGGGGTATTGAGCTCAGAATCTCTATATTTCACTAGGAAAAATTAATTATCCTAACAGAAGTTATGAACAGTGGAATAGTTGAGGTAAATACCTTTATCCACAGTGGGTACATAATAATCTGGATTTCTGTTTCCTTACACTTTCTTTCCCTGAGTCAGAAACTCTGTTGCTTCTTAAGTACTTAAGTGATAAAGGTTATTTGTATTTGGCTAGGCATTTCACCACTTTCTTCATGTAGTTCATCTAGTTGATATATTTGAACTGCATTCTCTTTTTAGTTTTAAGCACTAACTTAAAAAGACAAGAAAAATCTAACATGTGAAATAAGTGACATGTGAACAAATAAAGACTTGTCAGTTGAAGAAAGCTGAGGTACTAGCTTCTGCAGGACCTACTATTTTTGCCCCCTCCCCCAGAGAGACAGTAACAACAGTTTTTCCTTGAGACCAGGGTCTCACTACATAGACAGGACTATAGACTCAAACTCACAGAGATCAATCTGTATCTGCTTCCTGAGTTATTGGAGTAAAGGCATGAGTCACCAAAGTTGATCAATAACAGAACTTTTGACACTGATGACAGCAATAAGCAGAATAAAAAATTATAATATTGTTTTTCAACCCAGGAGACTATAGGTAAATCACATAAATGTTTGAGTTGTTTTTTCTTTAGGTCTCAAATACACATAAAAATTACTAAGTCACAGATGATTTTATTTGGTCTATAACGTGTGTTCTTGCTAAACTTCAATATTTAAAACATGTCAAAACCAGATTTTATGCATATTTAGCACATATCAGAAATGGTATGTAGTGGGGAGCTATTGTTACTATTAAAATAGCTAAGCATTTAGAAAACATCTGAATGTGTATGGGTATGTGCAATATCCCTATTATTTATAATTCATTAAAATTAAATGGGAGAGTGTTGCTTTGAATCCTGCAGTCTCATTCTAGCAGTTTCTTACCAAAACATTACTTATTAAGAAAATGTGTATATGTATACAACCAAAGAGTAAATCTTTAAAAAGGCTTCACATCGCCAGATGACAACAAAAAAATCTGCCCTGATATTTTATTTACTTTATCATTTTAAAGCTTATTAATTACTTAAGGATAGTGACCTATCTTTGACCAATAAGTGTTTGGTTCTTTTTAGCTTCTCAATACTTCAGGGGATTACTGTTAAAATATTTTTATTTAGCACATTTAGTATTAGTATTAGTGTTAGTGTTAGTGTTAGTGTTAGTGTTAGTGTTAGTGTTAGTGTTAGTATTAGTATTACATTTGAATCCAATTACTGAGGTCTTCATTGACTTATTTTAAGGCATTTCCTTAGTCTTCTGAACTGAATGTCTTACAATATACTAAATTCCCCTTCTGGTGACATCAAATCCCTTTGTCTTATTTTGTCATTATTTCAAAATACAGAAATACATTTAAACTTAAACTATTTGGATAATATTTTAAGTAATAGTTGTTTCTAATATAGAACAGAGAAGGAATAAAAACTTATTTATTGTAAGATTTGAGAAAATTGGACATGGTACTTTTTTATACAAAATGTATTTGTGTGTGTGTGTGTGTGTGTGTGTGTGTGTGTGTGTTTGAGTGTATCTTTGGATGTATGAATGTACACTAATTGAAAGCCTAGTGTCTATTGAGGCCAGAAGACATCAAATTCCAGGGAAGTGGGTTAAACATTGTTGGGAGCTTCCGTATGGGTGCTGGGAACTTCTTTTAGGTGCTCTGCAAGAGGAGCACATGCTTTTACCTGCTCAGCCATATTTCTAGACCCATGGATAGGTTATTCTTAGTCCAAGTAAAATTCGATCTTATTATAAAATAATGGAGAAAAATTAAAACATTAATGAGGTTCTTTGCCCATGTTCATCAACTCATTTTAAATTTATATTCTACTATGTGTCCAGATGAATTTTATTTTTGAGTCCTCTAGAATCTTTACAAAGTATTACTTTCATGAATTTGAGTACAAGTATCTGTTTATTGTGAATATCCAAATACTTGCAATAGTTAGGATCACATACTACCTAGGAGTAACCATTATCTCTATGGAAAAAGGAATGATGCATTTTAAGGGATGCTTGGTAAACATATTTAGAACTATAAAGGATATAACATTTATTATACATATATCTTACCATGATAGATTATCACTAAGTAAGCATTCCTATATTTTTCAGTGAGTCTTGATAAAGATTGATCCTATGTATTTGGAAGCAGCTATAAGATGAATAAAGTTTATACAAGATAAATTTGTTTGTAATATATGTATACTATTTTTAAAATGATCATATGAATCTCCATTTAAAAGGAACTTACTTTTTATTGATTTGGGGATAGAACACAGAACCACATCCATAAGTCCTCTATCCCTGGGATACAACCCAAAATTCAGGATATTATATAAGGGTTATTATAAAAAATAGCTAAAATAATCATCATTCTTAATAATTAGGAACACACAAATCAAAAGAACTGGGAGAGTTTTTCTTATGCCAGTTAGAAAGGCTAAGATCAGGAAAATAATCAGCAACAAATGCTAGCGCGGATATGAGAAAAGAAGAGTATCTCTTATTGCACTGGGATTGCAATGTTGTCGAACCACTCTGGGAATTAGTGTGAAGAACTTTTAAAATGCTAAAAAAAATAATTCACCATATGACCCACATATGTTACTCCTTGGCATATTTTCAAAGCAGCAAACATCCTATTACAGAGACACTCACATTCATTGGCACTCTATTAACAACAACTAAGAAATGAAAATAACCTAAAGGTCCTTTAATTCACAAATGGATAATACAAATGTGGTTCATTTATACTCTGGAATATTATTTATCTGTAAAGAAAATAAAATCATGAACATTGCAAGTAAGTGGATGGACCTACAAATTGTAAGTGAAGTAAGCCAGATCTAGAAAGGCAAATACTGCATGTTCTCTCTCACCTTAGGAAGAACAGGGTTTATTTGGATTACATCCTACAGTTCATTGTTGACAGTCACAAATGGAACTGAAGGCACAAACCTGGAGACAGGAACTGAATTAGAGGCAGTGGATACATCCTGTTTTGAGGCTTGCTTCCAAGCTTATGTATATCCCAGCATCACCTACCTAGTGATGTTTCCATTCACAGATGGATTGGCCAACCTCTATTAACTAGCAACCAAGAAAATGGGCCAGAAACATGCCCCCAGGCAAAAGCTATGGAAGCAGTCTCTCAACAGAAGTGTTCTCTACTTAGTTGTGTCTAGTTGACAACTAAATTTAACTTGACATTATATTAATTTTAAAAGGTGATAACATTATGAAAAGTATGTATGCAATCATATTATCTAAAACTTGTAGAGTTAATAGTATTGCTATTCACTGTAAGGTTTTGACCATATTGTTACAGAAAAAAAATTGAAAAATTTATCAGTCATCTTAAAATTGTTTTTCTTCTTGTATATAACATTTAATAAATAAAAATAAACTTAAAATGGCAGAAGAAATGACCGGGAAGTTTTTAAAGCAATCACAGCAGATGATTAGCTCCAAGAAAAAAATCAACAAAATTATTTACACACACAGAAATTTCTCATCCGCCATGCAAAGTATCACAAGTTCTTCAAATAATTTCTATGAGCTATTGAGCAGTGATAGATTACACACTAGAATTCTGTATTCAGTTAAACTATCATTCAAGAACGAAGGATTAAAGAAAATTTCAGGTGTTATTAAAGTAACAAAGGGCTTTCATTAAACAAAGCAAAGTATTGTTTAAATGGTGAACTCAGAAAACACATATAAGCAACACCGTACTGAAGTCTACATTAGCTACTTTGTGGGGTCTTCTTTCTTCCAACCTTTTTCACCCTATTTTTCATCCTTTCAACCCCCAAACTAGAGAGGAGAGAAAAAGGAATAGAGTAAAAATTGGGTGATATTATCCTTAGACTACTTTCTGCTGATTAGAGGCATCTAGTACCTTGGGGGCAAGTTTTGTCTTCACTGTCAGCATACCCAAGTTCTTCTTGTTTCTTCTTTGTACTTAACAAACCACAACCGATCATGATGAACAGTGACCAATCAACAAACAACAAACCATCCTGCCTCTCTGAACCCTAACATTTATACATCCCTTGAAAAGTCTCCACAATTTCACATGTCACAGACGTTTAGAAACTATTTGCAGCTCAGAAAATAATGACCCTGCTATAACATGAGGCCAATCATAGTCAGCTGCTGTAGACAATTTGAAGAAACAAACCTATATCCTACACCAGGGATCAAAACAAAAACATCGTTAGAGTATTTCTGTGTTTTTAAAGAAACCAAAATGCTCTGTGTCTGAGAGATCTCAGGGGTCCAGGTTAGTTGAGACTACTTACCTTCCTGTGGCACTGAACCACCAACCAGGAAGCATACAGTAGCTGATATGATGCCCCTGACACATATACAGCAAAGGGCTGCCTGGTCTGCCTTCAGTGAGAGAAGACACAACTAACCATTCAGAGACTTGAGGCCCTGGGGAGTGAGGATGCTGGTGGGTGGGGTGGGGGTGGGAGGATGGGACATCCTCTTTGAGACTGGGGAGGAAGTATGGGATGAACAACAACCAGAGAGGGTGGACTGAAAGAGGGATAATGACTGGACTGTGAAAAATGATTTAAAATAATAAATAAATAAATAAGAAAAAAGAAACCAAAATTCCAAAACTGTCACTAAATCATATTGACTTACAAGGTTATATTTCAACATATATATGTCTGTACAAATACATATGGTTTCATGTGACAACAGTTGATGAAAAAAGAGGCTATAAATTTGACTGAAAATGGAGAGGGCTATATAGGAACATTTGGAGGTAGGAAAGGAGAGAGATAAATGTTGCAATTATATTATAATCTTGAAAATAAAACTAAAAGAAGAATAAAACAAAACAATAAAAGAAGAAAAAACACAAAGAGACTCTTAAACGATTAAAAAACAGAACCAAAAATGTGTATCTTCCTGTACCAAAGACACAGAAATGTTCTCTATATACTATCAAAAGAGAGACTTAAATACCAAAGTTGCTGTAAAACAATGGTGGCCTGCCTGAAAGACAGTCTAGTGAATGGAGGCACAAAGCTTGTATGAATCAACAGCCAATAATTGGCCTGACTTGAAGCCCATTCCCTGAGAGGGAACCCATATCTGATACTGGGTGACCAAGGACCTGAGAGTCGATATCCCAGAGACCTAGACTAAAGTTTAATAATATTGGCCTAAAAGAGGAAAAAAAATCTATAGTTAAAATGACTCCTAATGACATTCTGCTATACTCCTAGATGGTGCATTGCTCAACCATCATCAGAGAGGTTTCCTCCTGTAGAAGATGGGAACAAACACAGAGAACTACAGTCAGACATCACACAGAGTGAGAGACATTTGAAAGACAGAGATCTAAATGGGATGTCTTTATCAAATACCTCAACTCAGAGCTCTTGGAACCTGACAAAAGAGAAGACAAAAGAATGTAAAAGCCAAGGGTAATGGAGGACACCAGGCTGTCAAGACTCTGTAAAATCAGCATGGGAACCTGAGCAAAGCTCATTTGACTCACAGAACCTAAGCAGCATGCCCATGTCCCGCACCAGTCTTCCAGGTTCTCCGTGCGTATATTACTGCTTCCAGCTTAGTGGTTTAATGGCATTGCTGGGTGTGCAAATGAGTGAGTCTCTGATATTTCTGCCTGTTCTTTCATTCTTCTCCTTTTCTTTTTTTTTTTTTTTTTTCGGAGCTGGGGACCGAACCCAGGGCCTTGCGCTTCCTAGGTAAGCACTCTAACCACTGAGCTAAATCCCCAGCCCTCTTCTCCTTTTCTTGGTGTGTTTTGTTTATTTTGATGTGATAGTTTAGTTTCCGATTTTATATTTTATTTTGTTATATTTTAAAAGTGAATGTATGAATAAAAAACAAAGATGACAAAAATCATAAGCATAATAAAAAGCAGAGGTAGTCATTGGAACTGATAAGAGTATCACAATTAAGACAATATAGATACTATCTGCTGCTGTTTAATTCCTTGTTTGAGCATGTCTAGTATCACTTTAAAAACTTCAATTCTTGACTGATATCTAGTTTATCATGGACAATATTCCCTTCTATATTGTTATTCTATTTTAGTCTTTGAGTAGTCAACTCTTTGCTGAAAAGTATAAGTTATGTTTGATCACAAAAATATTCGACTTTTTACTGCAATTGTATAAATTAATGGATTGTTACTTCCACTTTTACAACAAGGGTTATTTCTATGATAACTGAAATAGAGCACTTCAGATTATCCTTAGAGAAGACAGCTCTTTAGGAAAAAATAGATTATTGAATTAAATGCTACTTTAGATACCTATAAAGTTTTATTAATTATAGTGTAGATTTCACATTCATGTTACTCCAATGAGTTTCCCTCTAATTAGTAGTATATACTAAAGCGTGTGGTGATACACTATTGGCATAGTTTGTGCAGAGAAAATAGTACAGATCATATTTTAAAAACACGTAAAACAATCATTAGAAATTGTTACATGCTTTTCTTTTATGTATTCCTATGATCATTTTTTTCCTTTTAGCTTGTTAGCATGGTGAATTTTTATTGGATTTCAGATATTAACTCAATCTTTCCTTCCTTGGATTAATAGCACTTTATACTAGATTTTTAGATTTTCATTTTTCTGTGTCTGTCCATCCGTCTGTCTGTCTGTCTCTTTCTCTCTCTCTCTCTCTCACACACACACACACACACACAAATATGTACTTACGTATGCACACACTCGAAGAGGCAAAGACAGAGAGAAATAGAGACAGAGACAGAAACAGACACAAACATAATTATGGACTTGACTGCATTGTTCTTTTCTTCTTTTTTTTTTTTCTTTTTTTTGGAGCTGGGGACCGAACCCAGGGCCTTGTGCTTGCTAGGCAAGCGCTCTACCACTGAGCCAAATCCCCAACCCCTTGCTTTGACATCAGAGCACCCAAGGTCTCTTGCATGAAGCTAGGAAGTTTTTCCTCCTCTTGAATTTTCTGGAAAAGAGTGTTATTAATTAATATAACTTATTCTCATTCAGTGCTTGGTCCTTTACCTTTTTTGTACTGTTAAGTGTGATGCTCTTTTCATCTGTCTCTGTCTCCTACATGACATTTTACATTCTTTGTTATCACTCTTTTCTTTAATATAATCTGCTTTGAACTACTACTTTGAAGTGATATAATTCCATCTTATATATAATTGAAGAATGTCTGATATTGTATTATCATTTATCTATTCCTAGCCCTTGAGATATCATGGTCAAATATTTTGTTTCTTTGGATGTTACAATCAACTTATGTTGCCTTTAATTGCTTAAACACTATAATGAAGACATATAAGCACCTATGGGAGCAAAACACAGAGATTATCTCCCCAAGACTTCAGAGAGTAAGTATCAGAACAGGAATCTTAACAAATAATATTTACTCTGAAAAGTAAATATTGACTAAGTCTGGATAAAGTGATGTGAACAGGGCCTACATACTACTATGCTACAAAATGCATAGTTCTGGTCCAAGGCTGGAGAAATAGAGTAAAAATATGATTTTCCTGATTGCTTATATGAAGGAAAGTTCCAGAAAAGAAGTTGTAGTGGCAAAGTGTGATTCCTTAGAACTTTAATGATGTGGAATCGATGGAATGTTGCAGGCCCACGGCCTAATGACAATTTATCTTGGACTATCTTTAAAGTATGAAATAACCATTTAGTTGAAGACATACTAAAAATTGCAACAAGTAATCTTTTGGAATATATTAACTTAACAAAGCTCTGGTTTTCTAGCAATCAAAGAAGTACAGAAATGCTTTCAAATAGCATCCCAAGTCTATAGCTGAGATGTCACTGCCTTCCTGCCATTGTCTACTTAATGTCTCCACAATGCATTTTAAATGTATTTAGATTCATGGCATTCTTTGTTCTGTTATTAAATGCTCACAGAATTCGGGATAGTTTACATCTCTCTTCTCAGGCCATGGTCACTCTTATTTAGCTCCAGAATTTATTCATTATTCCCTTCTAGATGAGAGCTGCTTTGACGATTCCATAGGAGAAGATACAGACACAAGTTTGGGTTGTATAGTACCACAAGATTCCCTTGCATCCTTATCTATACATTTGAGTTTGACTACAGAGAAGTAATAGCTCTTCGTTTCTTTCTGTAAATCACTGAATTACTCGCCATTTATCCTGTTTCTCTTTCACCTTCAAATCCTCTTGATGAGAGGATGATTGACACTCTAATTCTAAACTGTTCAGTGAGAATGCATTAGGGAGGAAACATTAAAACAGAAATTGGCCTGTAGAATGTGGATTTCTGCTAAAGGCTTTCTTGCAATTTTACTAATAGAAGTTACACTGTTTTTTTTTTTTTCCGAATCTTGAAGAGACTACTCCTTATTTTGAGAGTCTTGATTTCGTTTTTTTAATAAAACCTGCATGTTCAACAGAAACTTTCATTTCCATTATTGTAGCTGTATATATTTTTGCTCTAAGAACAGCAGTTTTCCTTACTATTACAATTCTTTGTTATTCAGAGCATTTTACAATCTGGTTCTCTCATCTCTGACACCAAGACTAGTTCTTTGAACACAGGAGTTGTTCGTGGAAGGAAAAAGAGCCAGAATTTTTCTGCCTTTTCCAATAGTTGTTAGCCTGTGCATCTGAATAGTCCCCTGGTAGCATTTGTGAAAATACCTCTATTAGGGGACATTGGACTGACACTATGGTGTTCCTTTATGATCATATCTACCAATATCTTCCTGTTCATTTATATATAGCATTAAATGTCAGCCCTTCCTATACAGAATTTCCAGAGGTTGACAGCAGAGAAGGTAAAGGCACAAAGAAGCACAGTATTCTGTGCCTTGCTTTTAGTTCAATCAGTTAAGTCTACTTTTACCTTTTAAAATATTTACTTATAAAATAAGTCAGTAATTCATAACCTTGCTTTCATACCCCAAGTCCCAGGAGACAGAATAATGCATGAATCAAAAAGAAGGCTTAAGAGTGACTAATTCCCAAAGGGTAGTAAGAAAAGTTCTCAGGACAAATAAGCTGGGGGGCTCTATTTGCTGACTTGCTTATGGAAGGAAAGATGAAGTTAGTGAATTCTGAACGAAATGGCAAAGACTGAAGAGTGTGACCAATTCACATCCTTCACGTGCTTTGAGCTGTAGTAAACTAAGACACAGGAGATCTTCAAGTGAGGTGAAATTTCTCCTTGTCTCATATGAGCGTCTCCACAGACTCACTCCTCAGCCTGCTTCAGTCCCCTGTGTTCCTTCAAATTAGTCAGATCATTGTGTTCATTTCTCATGATTCTTACCATTTTTCTATTTTTAAAGTTTTTAATACTTTTAAATGTATTATTCGTAGTATTACTTATTCACTTTACATCCTCCTCACTGTTCCCCATCCAGATCACCCCCTCCAACAATTCTTCCCTGATCTCTCCTTGCCTTCTCCTCTGAGTGGGTGAGGGTACCATGGGTGTCCCCATAACATGGCACATCTCTGTGAGGCTAGGCTCATATGCTCCTGACAAGGCAGGCCATCTAGAAGAACATATACCATGTACAGGCAATAGCTTTGGGGATACCCCGCTCCAGTAGTTCAGGGCCCACATAAAACCACTGAGCCCTAATTCTTAGTGCTCTGGGACACATTGTTTGGGTAGGCTGAACTAATCAGGATATTGTCAAGTTTGAGGAATCAGTGCAACTCTATTCAAGTAGTAATTGACCAACTAATTAATAAAATGTTCATAAAATTTCCACACCCTTAAGTATACAATTCTAGTCATCAATTCAATATGAAGGGCACCCCTAAATTTACATACTGTTTAAGTTCTATCTAATGTATAGTGTTGGCTAACATTTATGTTACGATTTGGAATCACCTAGGAGATAAATTTCCAAATATATCTGTGAGGTTGTATTTATATTATTGTAGCTTCTGTTTATGCATGTGAGGGATTCTGTTGATTAGGTTAAACAAGGTGGGAAGGGTGAGCCTAAAGGAGGACAGTACTATTCTCTGGACTCCAGACATAGACTGCTTAAAATGAGGCAGCCGAGTACTAACCTAGGATGGTGATATGTCTTAGGTATGTGATATGCAACAATAAACACGGCAATGTAACATACCTTTATAGTATGCTTACTTAATATTCTTCAGGTATATGAGGAGTATAAAATATGGATAATATGGTAATTCAATATCTCTTTTCATGAACCTCTATAATGATTTCTGTAGAGCCATGCTAGTTTACATCACCACCTGCACTGAATATAGTTTAGCTTAGTCACCTAGTCCCTGTTTTCAGCATCAATAATATTTGTTATGTGTTTATTTGATGATAGTCATTGTAAAGGTTTAAGACAGATTGTCAGTGCAGTGGTTTCGTGTGTGTGTGTGTGTGTGTGTGTGTGTGTGTGTGTGTGTGTTTTGGTGTGTATGTGTGTGTGCATGCGTGCACATGTGCTTGTATGTGTATGTTACGGATTTGTGGGGTTATTTTTAAACTTTTATTTTTCCAATAATCATAGTCAGTTAAATCATGGAGTTATTTTACCCAGCTTCCTCTAATGTTCCTATCACACACAATTATAAGCCAATTTAAAAGCTGGGAAATCAATCTTTATAATAATAGCATTAGAAATCATACTTATCTTTATGAACCTAACAAATTCTACTATTGAGGCCTTATTTTGCCTTTGATTAAAGATTTCACATTTTATTTTCTGTGTACCCACCATATTATTCTACATCCTATGCAAGTTTCTTGTTTTTCTTTTATATTTTGAGTTAAGAAATTATTTTTGTTTTGCTTTATTGAGACAGGCTTTCTCTATATAGTCATGGCTGTTATGAAACCTCCTCTGTAAGCTAAGCTGATCTCAAACTCAGAGATCTGCTTTCTGAGTGCTGTGACTTAAGGGCATGTGCACACCCAACTACAAATTTTTTAAGAGGACCAGCCAATGATTTTATTGAATAGTCACTTTATAATTGTCTAATATTTCTTTAGGATTGGACTGACAAACATTTTTACCTTGAATGCCACAAAGTGATTTTGTACCCATATCAGGAGGTACAAGGTGTCGAAATCTATCTAGCAATAAAGATGTTATTGTTGAGTACCTGGTTAACATTAATCACATCGCATATCTCAACAATAATGTTACAACTTGTTTTTTTTAATTTTAGACTTGATTTATATTTTAAGCAAGAGTAATATGTATTTTACCTGGGAATACATTAATAAAGAACAATATAGAAGTAAGCTAAAATAGGAAATATAATTAAACAAGATTATGCCAGAGTTATATGATTCAGACTGTGCCTATAGTGATAGGAATAAAAATATATGGTTAGTATATTTTTAGCAAAAATCAATGAATGGCCTGTGATAAATGCTGTGTATATGGTGAGGAATATATAGAAATATGAACTGTAATATTTCTGTATTTTACAACTCAGTAAAGAGTAGTGACATATTGAAATATAAGTTATTGGATGAATGGTATTTCTTATTTTTAGATCTATATAAAGAGTTAGAGAATTGATTTTACAGGTTGACTGGGAGCAAATGGGGATAGTAGCTGGTGATCAGGTAGAGAGGAAGAGATGAAGTAGAAGAAGAGAATTGAATAGAGACTATGGGCATTTGAGGACTTTGTGAGGTTGTGTGGAAACCTAGTGGAAGGGAAACTACCTGAAATCCATGAAGGCCATCCTAATGAGGACTCCTAGCTATCGGAGTTACAGAGTCTCAACTAGCCATCTCTTGTTCTTGAGTGAGGATTCCAGTGGCAGGACTTGGTTGTGTTCTGTTGACTTGTTGACTAATGGGTGAGGGTCGACAAACAACCTAGGCTATTGATAAAGAGTTGCTCTCCATAAACTGACAGAGGGGTTCATAGCTGAGTACAATCCTCACACAACTTACTGTACAGGATAAGCAGACTGGTTCCTATATGGAACCCTCACCCCTATGTTCTAGTGTCTTTGATGTGGAAAGGTACTCTGCAGGCTACTGAAAGAGAAACATTAGACACCAACCCAGCTACAAAACTTTGACTTAAAACCTGTCCTGCCTGAAAAATATGCTGAGGCAATAATAGCACAGAACTTGTGGAAGTGACAAACCAATGTTGGATTTGACTTAAAACACACTCCATGAGAAGGAACCCATACCTGATGCAACTTGATAACTAGAAACAGTGACTAGGTAGTCCAGAGTCCTAAAATAAAGCTAAATACTGCGGGTCTAAAAACTACAATTAAATAATTCCTATTGATATTCTGCTAAACTCACAGATCAGTGTCTTATCCAGTCAGCATTAGAGAGACTTCCTCCGGTAGCAGATGGAGCCAAATGCAGAGACCCGCAGCCAGACATTGTACTGAGGGAGAGGGAGAGGGAGAGGGAGAGAGGGAGAAAAGGAGAGAGAGAGAGAGAGAGAGAGAGAGAGAGAGAGAGAGAGAGAGAGAGAGGATGAGAAATCTCCATCACATCCTTCTTCTTGTCTCAGAGAATACTGCAAAGATTTTAAAATCCAGAGGGGATGGAAAAAACAGGAGAACAAGACCTTCTGAATCAATGAAGCAAGGCACAAATGAACTCATACGCACTGAAGCAGCAAGCACAGGGCCTTCATGGGTCTATACCAGGTCTTTTGCATATTAGAACAAGTGGTTTTCTGACTCTTATGCCTGCTTTTAGGACTCCTTCCCTCAATTTGTATTGTCATGTCAAAATTCAATATGATAGTTTTTGCTTCACCTTCTTATATTTTATTTTGTCAGAAAAGGAAATTAAGACATGAAGGGAGCGAGGGAGGAGGGAGGAAGGAAGGAAGGAAAAGACTATTTAGGAGGCTACTTCAATATTTCAAATTAACAATTATATTAGCAGAGTCCATCAAAGTGGAGCATTCTCTCTTGCTTTGGAAGCTAGTTCAAAACACTTGAGTTAATACCATGGCTTAATATATTAAGGAAAATTAATGAGGCAGGGAGAAGAGACAAGGAAAGATCCTAGATTTTATGCTTAAATAGGTAGGTAAATTGTGGTTCTTTCTTGAGGCAGAAAAGAATGGAGGTGAACTAGGTTTATGATAATAGATTGCTCTTTACGTCACTATCAACTTAACACAGAGCAACTACAGGAGGTTGAGTGAAGGAGTTTTACTGCTTTCTCCTGACTGCATTAGGTTAGGCGGGCTAGGTTACATGTGGTTTTCCATCAGTACATCGAATAATCTGGAAGAAAGGAGAAACATTTCCATCTGGGTTTTAAAAGCAGGGGTTGAGGAATGTTGCCAAGAGATAATGTTCCTTCTCAAATGTGCCATTGATTCATTTGTCCTCGCTTAAGAGCCGCAGGGCTGCTTTGGCTAGCAGCACTGACTCCCTGCTGCTTCTCTTCTTCAGCCTGAGGTGCTTTCAAAGGAAAACCACTGGCTTATCTAGCATTTTTTAAATCAATCAATGTAAAAATTATGATGACTTCTCTCACCCAATTCCCCCTCTGTCTATTTTATTCCCCGACTTCTAGGTAATAGTCAAGCATCTTCACTTCTGCCTTCCTTCTTGTTTAACTTCTTTGGGTCTGTGGAGTATAACATGGTACGTACATTTTATGGCTAATATCCACTTATAAATGAGTACATACCATACATGCCATTTTGGGCCTGGGTTACCTATCTCAGGATGATATTCTCAAGATTCATCCATTTGCCTGCAAAATTCATGGTGTCTTTGTTTTTTAAAGCTGAATTATATTTCATTGTGTAGATATAACACATTTTCTGAATCCATTCTTCAGTTGAGGGACATCTAGATTATTTGCAGTTTCTGGCTTTTACAAATAAATCTGCTATTAGAATACTTGAACAAGTGTCTTTGTGGGAAGGTGGAACATCTTTGGAGTATATTCCCAGGAGTGGTATTGCTGGGTCTTGAGGTAGAAATATTCCATTTTCTGAGAAACTGCCAAATTTGATTTCCAGAGTGGCTGAACAAGTTTGCACTTTCACCAGCAGAGGAGGAGTGTTTCCATTGCTTCACAACCTTGCCAGCATGTGCCAAGCATCCTTGGTTGAACCCTCCTACTTATTTAGCTTCTTTGGGTCTGTGAAGCATATCATGGTACTTGTATTTTATGGCTAATATCCACTTATAAGTGAGAACGTATCATGCATGTCCTTTTGGGCCCCGGTGGAGCTTTAGGAACACCAACCCACCCACAAAATGTAAGCGTTTGGTCAAAGCCATTGTGACGGGTGTAAGATGGACCCTCAGTTGTTTCATTCGCACTTCCCTGATGCCTGAGGACTTGAACATTTCTTTAAGTGCTTCTCTGCCATTTGAGATTCTTCTATTGAGAATTTGCTCTTTAGCTCTGTGCCCCATTTATTTTATTTTATTTTATTTTATTTTATTTTAACACTCCAGATTTTATTCCCCTCCCAGTCCATGCTTCAACTGTTCCACATCCCATACCTTTCCCTTGACAACCCCTGTCTCAACTAGGATGCCCCCTTCCACCCTCTACCCTCCCCACCAGACCTCTAAACTCCCAGGGTTCTCCAGTCTCTTGAGGGTTAGGTGAATCTTCTCTGACTGAACCCAGACCTAGCAGTCCTCTCCTGTATATGTGTTGAGGGCTTCATATCAGCTGGTCTATGCTGCCTGGTTGATGGTCCAGTGTCTGAGAGATCTTAGGTGTCCAGGTAAAATTGAGACTGCTGGCCCCCTTACAGGGTCACCCTCCTCCTCAGCTTCCTCATATTTTCTCTAATTAGTTAGTTGGGTGCAAATATCTGCATCTGGCTCTTGCAGCTGCTTGTTGGGTCTTTCAGAGTGCAGTCATGACAGGTCCTTTTCTGTGAGTGCTCCATAGCCTCAGTAATAGTGTCAGACCTTGGGACCTCCCCTTGAGCTTGATCCTGCTGGACCTTCTTTTCCTTGGGATCGTCTCCATTTCCATCCCTGCATTCTTTCAGACAGGATTATTCCTGTTTTGACTGTGGGATAGCAACCTCATCCGATGCCCTGTCTTTCTGCTGGAGATGGGCTCTACAAGTTGCATCTCCCCACTGCAGGGCATTTTATCTAGAATCCCTCCCTTTGGGTCCTAAGAGTCTCTCACCTACCAGCCTCTACATTCTAGAGGCTCCTCCCAACCTTCTACCTCTGGAGGTTGCCTGTCTGCATTTTTTCTGCTGGCTCTCAGCCTTTTATGCCACCCAATACCAGTTCCCACTCCCAGTCCCCTCTTTGTCCTAGATACCACCTTTCTTCCCCCCTCCCGCCTGTGATTCCTTTCTCCTCCCTCCCAAGTGGGATTGAGGCATCCTCACTTGAGCCCTTCAGCCTGTTGAATTTTTTGAGTTCTGTGGACTGTATCTTGAATATTCTGTACTTTTTGGGGTGTGCTAATATCTATTTATTACTGCATATGTACCATACATGTCCTTGGGGGTCTGAGTTTTGTCACTCAGGATGATATTTTCTAGTTCCATCCATTTGCCTATAAAATTCAGGATGTCCTCATTCTTAATAGTTGAATATAGTATTCCATATGTAAATGAAGCATATTTTCTGTATCCATTCTTTGATCGAGGGACATCTGGGTTGTTTCCAACTTCTGGTTATCACAAATAAGGTGGCTATGAACATAGTAGAACACATGCCCCTGTGGCATAGTGGGGCATCTTTTGGGTACATTTCCAAGAATTGCTGGATCTTCACGTAGATCTATTTCCAATTTTCTGAGGAACATCGAGATTGATTTCCAGAGTGGTTGTATCAGTTTGCAATCCCATCAGCAAAGGAGGAGTGTTCCTCTTTCTCCACATTCTTGGCAACATGTGTTGTCACCTGAGGTTTTGATCTTAGCCATTCTGATTGATGTAAGGTGGAATCTCAGGGTCCTTTTGATTTGCATTTCTTTGATCACTAAGGACTTTGAACATTTCTTTAGGTGCTTCTCATCCATTCGCTATGCCTCTGTTGTGAATTATCGGTTTAGTTCTATACCCCATTTTTTTATTTCTTTTTGTTTTTTTTTTTTGTGGTTAGCTTCTTGAGTTCTTTATATAATTTGGATATATAAACACCTCTATTGGATGTGGGGTTAATGACAATTATTTTCCCAATCTGTAGTTTGTCGATTTGCCTTATTGACTATGTTCTTTCCCTTACAGAATCTTTTCAGTATCATAAGGTCCCCAGAAGACACCATATCCTGAGGCATCCCAGGACATCCACTGTACTCAGGACACCACAGTTTAAAGGCATCTCAGGAGTTCTTCTGTACACAGGGCAAGTGGCCAACCAACACCACAGTCTGAAGACCTCCATGGGATCTGTGAATGCAGGGCAACTGACCCAAAAGACTGAAAGTCTCCGTGGAGTTCTGCTGCACAAACAGAAACCACAGTACATAGGACCCCCCTGGAGAACAGCTTGAGACAGGATAACAGCTTGACTGGTCCACTGAAGACCCAACAGTCTGAAGGCCTCCCAGGGGATCTATTTCAGCCTGTGCCCCATTGTTTTAAAATAAGTTATTTGGGTTTTTGGTGTTTAACTTCTTGAGTTCTTTTTTAAATTTTGGATATTAGCCCTCTGTCAGATACAGGGAGGGAAGACCCTTTCCAAATCTATAGGCTGCCATTTTGTCTTACTGACAGTGTCCTTTTCCTTACAGAAGCTTTGCAATTTCTATAGATCCATTTATCAATTGTTGATCTTAAAGCTGGAGACTTTGATGTTCTGTTCAGGAAGTTGTCTCCTGTACCAATGAATTTAAGGCTATTCTCCCTTTCTTTTCTATAAGATTTATTAGCCATAAAACACAAGATACACATGCTATACTCCACAGACCCACAGAAGTTAAATCAGAAGGAGGGTTCAACTGAGGATGCTTGAATCTCAATTAGAAGGGAGAATAAAATAGCCTTAGGAGGAAGATAGATGGAGAGAAACGAGTGGGAGTGGGAATGGAGAAAGGAATGAGGGGGTTCAGGATCAGGTGTGGAAAGGGACAGGAGAATAGCCAGATGGACATGAGAATGAATGGAAATCTTCAACTGGTAGGGGTAGGGAAGTGAGTGACTTCTCAAGGACAGAGACCTGGGATAGGATTGGTGTCTAAGAATCAATGGGGGTGACCTTAGATGGGATTCACAGCTTTGGAGATAAATGGAACCTGAAGAGCCTACCTTCTGGGGTCGGGCAGGTACCCTTGTGGAGCATTAGGGACAACAACCCTTCCACAATCTTTCAACCCCCAAACTTATCTTGTCTACAATAATGCAGGCATGGGGGATGAAATAGAGACTGAGGGAATGGCCAACCAAAATCGAGTCCAACTTGAGACCCCTCCATGGGCAAGCACCAATCCATGACCCTATTAATGATACTCTGTTATGTTTGCAGACAGGAGAGGCTCTACTCAGTAGCTGACTCAGACAGATGAAGACACCCACAGTCAAACAGTGGATGGATCTTGGGGACTCTTACGGAAGACTAGAAGGAAGGATTGCAGCCTCAAGGGGTATAGGAACTCCACAGGAAGACCAGCAGACTCAACTAACTTGGCCCCTTGGAGATTTCACAGAATGAATCACAAACTAAAGAACATATATGGGCTGGACCTAGTCTTCTCTAAACATATATAACTGATATGCAACTTGGTCTTTATATTGGTCCTGAACAACTGGAGCGGGGGTATCCCAAAAGCTGTTGCCTATATGAGCAATATGTTTTTTGTTTTGTTTTTAGCTTGGTTGTCTTATTTGGTCTCAGTGGGAGAGGATGAGCCTAGCCTCACAGAGACTTAATGTGACAGGGTGGGTGGATACCCAGGGAGTCCCTATCTACTCAGAGGAGAATGGACAGGGATGGGGGAAAGTTTGTGGGAATGGGTGATCAGGAGGGGAGCAGTGAGCAGAATGTAAAAAGAATATGTTAAATAATAAACAAACAACAAATAAATAAGTGAATAAATAAATAAGTGTAAAACAAAATAAGTGCTATGCCATCTACATGCCATCCCGAGGCAAAGCCAAGCATGGGAAAGTTTTTTTTTTTTTAACATAATGCTTTGTGCAATCACATGAACACTTCTACTTGAACACCATAATGAAAAGAATGTGAAGGCAAGTAGCAGGGAGAAAGATTTGGATTGTTTTGAGTACACTTGTTACCAGAAGTAGAACAATCCTGCAATGTCTCTGAACATTAAATGATCAACAAAATCTATGGATTTCCAGGATGAAAAAGATGAAATCAGGGAGAAGGACTGAGAGCTCAGACAAATATAGGAAAAGCATAAACTTTTTTCTTTCTTTTTTTTCCCTTTTACCTTTTTCAAGACAGGGTTTTTCTGTATGGGAGCTCTCTTAAGACAAGCTAGGTCTCCGTACCTGCCCTGCCTCCCAAGTGCTTGGATTAAAGGCATAAAGCATTGCCACCTGGCTAACACTAACCTTTTCAATAACAGATTGACAGTTTGCTTTGAATCTTTGTAATCTGGAATACTGTTTATTTTATTTTCCTCAAATCTTTTCTAGCATTAATTCAGCAAATATGTGCAGAATTTTAAAGTATACATACATTGTTTCCTCTGTCAATGTATCAGCAGGTGTCAGTTGTATGATTCTCTTTTAAATCTGAAACTGCATGTCAATCCAGGGCAGAAACTGGGAGTAGCTATTATCATATGGGCAGCTGAGAGATGATAGCATGAAGCATGTTGTTAAGTAAAAATTGAGTATAAATCTATGAAAATCAATTAGCCTCATAGTTCCTCCACATGAGTTACTCTATACTAATACAGTTGCCAAGATGAAATAAGCCAGTAATTATCAGTGGCATATGATTTAATTTCAATGTCCCATTTGTACTGAACAATATGCAAATTCTTTTACAAACTTTACTTAAAACATTTAGTGAGTTCAGTTAGATTTTCCTTCATTCCCTAAATTTCCATCAAATATATTATTCACAGGAGTTGATATTGAGGCAAACTTAAAGTATGTTTAGAATAAGCAATTGCTTTTGCTTCAAAGCTAACATAGTTAAATTTCTTGAATTATCTAGATCAATATTAATTTAAGAACTCATATATACATGTAAATATGTAAGTATCCCATCATAATATATAGCTAAAATATATGTAGAGTATTCAAGATAAATGATATTTCTTTTTACAAATTTAGCAAATTATCCCTCAACTTTCCTGTTCATTTTATTTTCCATTTGCAGTACAAATCGCTGAGGTGAAAGTGCTGTTTCACAAAGAGGCAAAATCGCTATTTGCTTCATTCAATCCGGCAATAGTAAATACAAGAGACAAATGCCCCATAAATGATAAGAGAAATGAGTGTTTGCATGCCAATCGAGATAATAAATTACACATACCTAATACCATTTCCCCAAGCAAAGAAGTAGGTCTTTTGCAGCCATTAAAATAGGATTGACAAAGAACCTGAAACTCTTTGAATACCAGACGTCTACCAAGTAGCTCCTCTGGTAAGAGTTATTTGCAGAAACTAAGATAATCCTCATGAAATCCTACAGGATTTAAAAAATGATTATTATAAAATACATGTACATTGAAGAGTGGTTTAGGAGTCTAATGCGCTGAGCCAGAGATCTCATTAAAATAAGCTTGTATTTCCTAGTTCTGTTTCACTGAGAAGTAAAATGCAAAAAGGCAAATGTTCATCCATAGAAGCAGTACATTTTCCTTCTTTCAATGCAGAATATTGCTTTGTTCATTTATCTCATATGGTATCAACTGCAGGAATGTTATTGCTGGCTATGTCTGTTTTAGGTGCTCTGAGTTCAAATTCACACCGAAATCAGAATATTAAAATATTTCTACAGAATGGATGATCTCCTTAAAGATAGCTAAAGAACAAAGGACTTAGTAGCATACCTACAATGCACTCAGAAGGTGAGGTTGCAGTGTCAAAACAATGTGGCTGGAAGTTTGGGGAAATCAGGCAGAGAAGGCCTTGCTTTTATTCTTTTCCTTCATGGTCTTTAAAATTTTGTCCTGAGGAATCCCAAGAATGAATGTTGTTGAGAATTTCTTTTCTTTTTTTTTTTTTTTGGTTCTTTTTTTCGGAGCTGGGGACCGAACCCAGGGCCTTGCACTTCCTAGGCAAGCACTCTACCACTGAGCTAAATCCCCAACCCCGTGAGAATTTTTGTTACTTAGGTAGTTGCAGTCTATAGCACATAGGTAGGTATTGTAAAGTAGGAATAGAAACTAAGGAGCTTGACAGTGTGGCTTAAGAGATGGTTCAATAGATACAAGTGCTTACTACTCTTACACCAGGCCTGAATTCAGTTCCCAGCACCCATCTTCAACAGCTCACAATCACCTATAACACTAAGCCTGTCTTCTGGCTCCTTTCACAGTGTGAACATATAAGTTGTGTAAATGTGCACTGTACATGAAAACACGCTCACAGACACACACACACACACACACACACACACACACACACACACACACCCAAACAAGCACACAAACACACAAACGCACACAGATAGCAGTAAATATTTCTGTTAAAGAGGTTTGTTATAGACAATAGAAAAGTGTTCAGCGGTTAGGGATCATCAAATTTAAATAAAAAAATCAAAAGCATGTACCAAATTTCTTTTATCAAATTAGGAGAAAAGCAAAGACAAGAGGGTCCCCTATATTGATTATGTATTGATTACATAAATGTCGTCTTGTAGAGTGTTTAGGGAAACTGTCATCAAAAAGTATCCCAGGCTTTTATAATTCTCAAATTCATTGATTCAAGAGTTTAGTATTAATTGAGTTTGACAAAGTGATTATTAGATGCATTATGCACTTTCCACAATGGCTTTCTCCTGGTTGATACAAAAAGTGCAACAATTGCCCCTGGGACACCTGAATCACATTGCTACTGGGTGTTTGAAAGAGGTCAATATATTGTGATTGTTCTTGGATCCTAAGGCATCTTTGGCTTTGAAATATTATTTGAAAACCTAAAAATGAAATGGATAATGCAGTGCACAGATGAATTGTTCTTTAAGTCAAAGCCTATTGAAAATGCTTAGATCTGCTGTTTTATCTCATCGAAAGCAAATTCATTTAATTGAAGTAAATCTCCAGAGAGCAGTTCAGTAAGTGGTACTTGATACCAAGTCAAAAAACTATTTTCCTTAAAAATAGAATAGGATATATTAGAATAAATGGAATTCATTTTAATCATGTCAGAAACCTTGAGAAAAGAGTGCTTATAGGAAGCCTTATAAATGTTAATAGTGTAAACGATTCATTGGAAAAACATATGAACATAGTTTACTATCTGACATTATTGGGATATGAATTATGTCTACCTGGGTTCACTATACACCTACAATCAGTATGTCTTTGGGCCCTGTATGGATCTTCATTTGACTCCATTGAGCACTAGATTTCAAAGGATAAACCCTAACAAAAGCAGCTTGACGATGGTCAAAATGAGTCTCTCAACCACACACAAATTATAGTATAGGTCTCAGAGACCAAGGAAACACTCATATTTCACAAACTGAAAGAAAATGTCACAAAATACAATGCAGAAAGCTCCCGAGCACATTCCTATATACTCATTTCTGATTGAACGCTAAATAATGGCTTGGGAGGAATGATATGAGAAAGGAAATGTCATGATGCATTGCTGAAGAAAAGGACTAAGGAGCCCTAATAATTAAGAGTCTGTCATTTTGACATGAAGGACAAAAAAAAGCCTCACAAGAGATGCCAGATGCTCGAGAAGGACATGTGCTTCTCATTTCCTACATAGCGGGAATCAGCTTGAGTAGAAGGTGTTTTAGAAAAGAAGAACACACTGCATTTGATAGTTTGAACTCTTGCATACATATTATTTTGGGAAAAATAGCAAAGGCTACATTTGATGTGAGACTGTACTGTACAGACATTAGCATTTAATAAGGATAGGGTCTAAGATCGATCTGTGCATTTGTTGTGTTAGGTGGTGTCTTTGGTCTATTATCTGTGACAGACAAGACACATCTATTTTAATGTTACACTTCTAGATTTGGAGACTTGGTACAACGAGATTATCACTGTAGTGTAGCTTGTCTGTCAGTTATATAACCCTGCTAGTCAGCATTGTTTCCTCATGAGTATTTTAATCCAGGTACTTCACATACACTATGACATTTTCTTGATTCTAAGAACTAATCACCAGAAAGGTCAATAAAAATTTTCTAAATCGCACAGCATAGAAAAGAAGGAAAGGCATAGAATCTCACAGATTTAAGTGTAGATGAATGCAGTTTATTACCATTTTAATCACATCCCTGATTATCTACAGCAACACTCATGTGCAGATAAGTGTCTGCACCAGGGGTCTAGTATTAATTCTGCTGTTCATTGAACATATAGATGACCTTGGGAAAATGGGGCTTTAATTTTCTTTTCCCACCATCCATTTGTCATTTTAAAGGCCACATCCTTTTCACATACCCCATGATCTTTATTGGTCTCTATGTCTCTCACTTCAACAACATAATCCTTTAATGAATACATTTAGAATTAAACTGAGTAGGAGATTGAATTAACTCCCACAGGCTTTTGGAATAATTACACAAGAAATGTCCCTCAGAGGTTCATATCAAATAAGGCAAGAATAAAACATTGAAATTCACAACCTCTTTCTTCTCTTTCATAGGGGGATTGGTTTGACTCCCTGATTTTGCCATCATTAATGAGATCTCTGGAATTTAGGTAGTAAAGGGGCAGAGAGCTCTTAACAGATTACTTCATTAATTGTGTTAGCTCTGTTAATAGTCTCTTGCATTATTTGGAATAATTGAAGGCTGACTTCAATAAGAGTGAGATGACTGTTGAAACTTTGTAGGATCAACATCATGAAGAACAATGATAGCACTTCTCTCACATTTCATTTGCCCATTTGGATAGGGACAGGGAATATGTGGGCTCTTAGAATATTAGGAAACAAGTCCTCTCAGAAGGAACACTTCATATATCACTTTCACTTTGCTGATGTATATGTAATTAAGTGAAAAGTGGAATTGACAATCATCAGTATCAGCAATGATTAAAAAAAAGGAATAATTTTTGTTTCATACGAATTTATTTTCACAGTCCTGGAAGCTAGTCTTTAGTCTCAAAATGAAATTGTTTGTTATGATTATGATTATGATTATGATTAATATTATTTAATCTTTTTATGCTCCAGTCATTATCCCCCTTCCAGTACAGCCTCATCCACATCCCATACCTCCTCCCCATCCCCTGTCTCCATAAGGATGTCCCCATGCCCCCACCCTCACCTACCAGACCTCCCCACTCCTTGGGTCCTCCAGTCTCTTGAGGGTTAGGTACAACTTCTCTGACTGTGTCCAGACACTCAATCCTCTGCTGTATATGTGTTGAGGACCTCATTTTACCTGGTGTATACTGCCTGATGGTGGTTCAGTGTCTAAGAGAGCTCAGGGGCCAGGTTAGTTGAGACGCTGGTCCTCCTGCAGGATCCTGCTCCTCCTCAGCTTCTTTCAGCTTTTCCCAAATTCAATAACAGGGATCAGCAGCTTCTATGGATTGGTTGGGTGTAAAAATCTGCATCTGACTCTTTTTGGGTGCTTTTTGGGTCTTTTGGAGGACAGTCATGATAGGCTGCTTTTTGTGAGCACACAAAATAGCATCAGTAACAGTGTCAGGCCTTGGGATCTGCCCTTGAGATATATACCAATTTTGGCCTGTCACTGGACTTCTTTTCTTTTTCTTTTTTTTTCTTTTTTCTTTTTTTTTTTCGGAGCTGGGGACTGAATCCAGGGCCTTGTGCTTGCTAGGCAAGTGCTCTACCATTGAGCTAAATCCCCAACCCCACTGGACTTCTTTTACCTCAGGTTCTTCTCCATTTCTGTCCCTGCAGTTCTTTCAACTAGGAACAATTCTGGGTCAGAGTTTTTGACTGTGGGATGGCCAACGCCATCACTCCTCTTAATGCCATGACTTTCTACTGGAGGTTGGCTGGGTCATAGAACTAAACAGAGAATTCACATCAGAGCAATCTCAAATGGCTGAGTAGGACTTAAAGAAATGTTCAAGATCCTTGGTGATCTGTAAAATGCAAATCAAAATGACCCTGAGATTCTTTCTTACACCAACCAGCATGGCTAAGATAAAAACTCAGGTGACAGCAGATCCTGGTGAGGATGTGGAGAAAGAGAAACACTCCTCCATTGCTGGTGGGATTGCCAACTGGTACAACTACTCTGGAAATCAATCTAGAGGTTTCTCAGAAAATTGGAAATAGATCTACCTGAAATCCCAGCTATACCACTCTTAGGCATATACCTAAACGATGTCCCACTATGCCACAGGGGCATGTGTTCCACTATGTTTATAGCTGCCTTAGTTGTGATAGCCAAAAGCTGGAAACAACCAAAATGTCCCAAAATAGAAGAATGGATTCAGAAAATATGGCTCATTTACACAACGGAATACTATTCAACTATTAAGAACAAGGACATCATGAATTTTACATTCAAATGGATAAAACTACAAAATATCCTGAGTAACTCAGACTCAAAAGGACATGTACATAGTAATAAGTGGTTATTAGCCAAAACAGTAGAGAATACCCAGGATACAATCCACAGAACTCAAAAAAGTTAACAAGCTGGAGGGTCCTAGTGAGGACCCCTCAATCTCACTTGGGAGGGAGAAGAAAACAATCACAGGAGAGGGGAGGAAGGGAGGGACCTGAGTGAGAAAAGGAACAGGGAGAGGAAGAAGGAATATGATTAGGTATTGGGTTGTGGGAACAAGACTGAAGCCCTGAGTGCCAGCAGAAAGGGTGGAAACAGGCAACCTTGGGAGGTAGGAGGCGGGGGGACCCTCTAGAAGGTACTAAAGAACTGGGATGTGAGAGACTTGCAGGACTCAAAAGGAGTGAGGGCCCATAGATAAAACACCTTACGGTGGGTAGAGGAAACTTGTAGAGCCCACCACAAGATGAAATTGGCAGTTTTTGTACTTTTCAAGTGGAGATCATTTCCTGGTTTACAGATTGCAACCTCCCTACTGTCCTCGTGTGTCCTCTTGTGGTAGAGAGTTATGTTCTGGTTTCTCTGCTTATTTTCTAAGACCATTAATACATACAAAGGTACTTCCTTCAAGAATATGATAAACCATTATAAACATACATGTTGCTAAATGTGTAGCAGGAGAAAAATTCATTTTTCAAGTATCTTTAGACAACAAGGTAGCCTATACAAGATTCTTCATATATGTTACCCCTCTTAAAAAATAGCCCATATTTTTATGTATTTATGTTTGAATGTGTGGTTTTTAGAAGTTGAATACGGCCAAAGGAGGTATCCAATCCTCTAGATCTGGATTATAGATGGTTGTTACTCACTATGTGCATGCTAGAAACCAATTCTGGGTCTTTTGCAAGAGCAGTAAGTGTTATTAACCAAAGTCATCTCTCCAGCTACATGCCACTCTATTTTAACGTAGAAATCAAGACTAAAATTACAAGAATTAAAATGATTGTTTTGCAGGTGAAATAGCTGAAGAAGAGTACAGAGGTTAGCAATCTCTTAGAACCCCACAGATGATCATAACAGAGCCAAAGCTGTCACAGCTTCAGAAGCCTTTGTTCTTCCCAGTAGACAATGCCAAAACATCTGGGCTCACTCGGCTGCTCCTCCTTAGCCTTTGTGACTGAAGGAACACATTTAGCAGATGGGGAAGGATGCAGTTTGTGGCTTTATAACAGAATGCATTATTCCCCTATGTGCAGATAACTTGTCATGTCCCTCATTATCACTAGAATCCAACCAACTGAGCAAACCATCCCAGATTTATAATCAAGGAAAAGAAAAGTTCTGCCTAGCTACTGGCACAGGCTTGTTCAACATCTAATTAACTCCTAAACAGCCTGTGTAGAAGACAGGTTGTGTTACCAGTCTTTTGCTAGTTGAAGAATCTGAGCCAAGGAAAGTCGAAATGTCTTGTCTAACATCACACAGAAAAGTAGCTACAAATCTGGGAAAAAATCCTGATTGTTGTACTCTTTGCTCAGTTTACTAATAACACTCTCTATAAATATAAAGCACTGTGATGCATAGCACCAGTGACATCAAGCAGTTATAAGAATATAACATAACTAGATATTATTGAAATGTATCTTTTATAAAATGAAAGTAACTGGTCGCTTTATGTGACAGTAAATCACAGAGTTTGCAAAAAAGAACTAACTGATACAATATGTGTCTGAACTTTAATTTAACAAACTAATTAGAATTCTCTACAAATCAGTCTATCAAGATGTTCCCAACTGATGTTCAGCTGTTTAGAAGGAATGTGTCCAGAATAAATATTATGTGTCTTTCAAGGTCTCGAAATGTGGTAAATCAATAAAGTACCACCGTAGAAACCCAAGCACCAAACTAAAGCCCATATTCTTTGTCCCTTTCAGGATAAGAGTTTAAGTACATACCCAAACTCCCATTTTATGTGGCCCAATTTTGATACTTTACTCATTAACTTGTATCTTGTTTCCTCCTATGAAGATAAATAAAAGAGACTTCTGTGCTGAATGCTTGGAAATGGATCAGTAGTTCAATGGTCCATGGAAAGATGGAAGAAATGATGGTTTGTTTGGGGATATAGTATTAATGATATTAGTATTACTGCGCAAATTATTATTAGTTCTTAGTATAAACTAAACACTATACAAGTATATGCCTGATATATTTTTCATTTAATATTTACATAAAATCTTAGTGGTGAGACTACTATTTACTGCCATTCATATTTCATAGAGTGAAAAGGAAGCACAGTACATTGATGTTCATCATGAACCTATAAGAAGTAGAGAAGGCATTCAATTTCAAAAGTCCTTTTTCAGTTCTTGAGCTCTTAAGTAATGTTCAATGCAATTATTTTGCTATGGAGACTGTACAGAAATCTAGAGCCAAAGTGTCTGTTGAATAAGGCAGTCTAAATTCCCAAGTGAGGATCAGCCTGGGCTGTTAGCCAGCATTCTGTGTTATCTCTTATCCACTGCAATGAGAAGACTGCTGGCTGTTTGGTATCAGTCAATAGACATCCATATGGGATACAGTATTTACAGAGTTCTCAGAGACAGATTACAAAAGTAGAAATGATGAGTGAAAGAAAACATCAATTACAAAATAAAACAGCAAAGTAAACAAGTTCTCTGATTTCACTTGAAAAAAGAAGAGAAAAACAAAACAAAACAAAGAACATTGGCCACTAAAGAATTTGAAGGTAAATTTGAGAGTACGTGCACACAAATATTTTGAAAATATAATTTCATTTATTCTGGATACAAAAGTTGAAAGACACCAGCGAAGAAATATATAGCAATCGTTTATCATAAGAAATGGTTGCTTGAACAAATTCCTCGTTTTTATACTCAAGTCATTATGTTAAGGCATATGCATAATATTTTGAATCTGCATGAATGCACGTATGCTTAAGTAAACATGCTCAAAATTGCACAGCGTTTGCTTGTGACCAGATCAGTGCTAATGTCTGTTGCTTAATGACATATATTTGGTATCATTGAAATATATCTGCGTATTTGTGTTAGAGAGGACAATAATAATTCCTTGGAAGCATATCAAACATAGCATGTGAATATTTAGCTTTGTCTTTTGTACATTTGAGTTTATTACAATGTGTGTACACAAAATGAGAAATGTATTCTAAAATGGACCTTAAACAATGAGTGATTTTGCCTACTTTTTCAACATTTAATTTGCACCAATATATCCTTTTGATTTACAGTGCTTGAATTTATAGTATTAAATAGATAAATATGTAACTATGTACAAGCAACACTAGAAAATGATGCAATTTGTAAATATTCATTTTAAGCATTTTAAATGCAGCACTTTAAGTACATAAATAGATGACAACTCCATTTCTATTTTGCTTTTCTGATGCATAATAGGCAAGTGTTTGCAATATAATTTTCTTTTCAGTTTGCACTGTGAGTTTAGAGTTTTTTAGGTACCAATAATTTGAAAACAAGGAAAAGGTAATTTTAAGAAGTACTTATGGAGGAATCAAAATATTGGCTTCAAAATATACTGCAGAGAAATACTAACAACTAAATGGAGGACGATACTGGTGCAAATGAGACACACAGAGCAAAGGAAAATAACAGAGGATTGGAAATAAAGTCACACTGTCATGGCTACCTATTTTTTTTTTAATGAGAAACAAACAATGGACAAAAGATAGCTATTCAGTAATTGATGCTGGTAATATGGGCTATCCACCTGCCAGAGTGAAATTAAATCACTCTACATTAAACCTAATAGAAAATGAAGCAAAGCCCTTACTTTAAATTCTGAAATTGCTGAAGGAAGGAAGGGAAATATTTGACCTAAAAGCAGAGTATTTCATTGGCACTTAGATACTTTGGGGTTACATGTGGGTTTTAGGATTTCCCATGTCTGGGAAGAATGTCCTGGGGATTTATTGAGATTGGATGAAATCTGTTAATTGCATTATGGATGATTTTCCATAAAGAAAGAATAAACAAAATAATGGTTCTGTGACAGGAAAACAGATTGGCATCAGTGAAGAATATGTGTAGTGAGAAAAGAGAACAGTAGGAGTGAATATGGGAAAAGGAACAGAAGCAAGACAATTCAGTGTAGTCACAGTCATGTATATCAAATGGATCCTATTGTGACTAGTACCTTCACTTACATAGATTATCATAGCTTTCACTGTGTGAGTTTGCTTTTGAATAAGTCTGTGGATTGAGTAAAATAACTTTTCTTCTGTCTGTGGCTTATAAATGGCCCCATTTGTCAAGGTTTCAATCTTCTCCATAAAAGAACTACTCAGTAGTTGGTCATGGTGATGATACAGGAGCAGAATATTGTGAAAAACCAAATGAGGACATTTAAGCCTGAGTATTCAAAATGGTACATGAAGCACAGCTATCTACAGGACACTAAATAATGTAAATAATAAGAGCATGGTTAAAAGGAAGGAGGGCAGGAATTAGCTCTTTCCATAGTAAGAACATTGCAAGAATGTGAATACAGGGAGAATTAAGATTAAATTTTATCTACCACAGCATTGTAAGGCCTTAGGATCTTATTGTATTTTAATGTGGTATTTCATCAGTTGAGTAACATGATGTAACCTATGGTTTAAAAGAACCTACATGATGTTGTGCACAGAATAGATAATAAACCACAATGTTAGATCCAAGTAACTATCTCTATAAAATCAGTAAGAATGGCAAAGCTTTGATTAGAAACTAATTTTAATGATTGTTGTGAAAAATTTGGTTTATTCTGGACAAAATAGGAAAATATATTCCAGGGACTGTGAATCGGAATGAAGAACATTAGTGATGGGGGAAAAAAACCTGAATGATACTTAAGTAAATAATTGATGAGGTAGGGGTAGGAGGCTGGACCAGAAGCAAGTTCTAAGAAGTCAAGTGTCTGTAGTAAGTAAAACCTATGCTTGGGCAATGAGTGTGAAACCTGAAATCCTAATGAGGTATTTGAGTGAGAATATCAAACGGGGAAGTGTGATATTCAAACATTTGAGAGTTTATCCATTAGGATGCATTTATTTGCAAGGAAAAAGAGCCACCAAAAGAATTTTCAATTATCAATCACTGAGAAACATTGATTATTCAGATAATAAATTCTGAAATGACCAGTATTTTGCTTAATGAATATAGCAAGTCTCAGGTATAATCACTGTGCTACTCCATTCAGTGTTTTGATTAATAGTATTATGGTTAAAACAGAAAAACCTGGAATGCATAATTAGAAATTAGAGAACAAGAACAGGGAAAAGAACAAGAACATAAAGGAAAATAGGTCCTGTAAAAGCAGGAGAGAAACAAACATTTTAAAAGTAAGGGGATGATGGAGGGAAGTGGAAATGGGAGAAGTCAATGGGGGAAGATAACAAATGGCAGTGATGTATGTGTGAGAAAATGCCATGTTGCCTGCTATCTAAAACCAACCCCCCCCACACACACACATGCACGCACAGTGTTGTTTATGCATATGTGATATTCACCAGGAAAATTACTAAGTGCAATATTTTATTTTAGCATCTTATCATATAACAATTATAACAGTATCCATTGCCTTTAGGAATGTAAGGTGGCCCGTTTCTTTGTGATTTCCTAATATATACTAACTCCCCCCTTCAAATATGCCACCTGTGGAGGCAATGGTGTCATAGTTGCTTATCCAACCCTGCTGTTACAAATTGCAGTCCTAGTGAACTATTTTTGTGGGCAGGCAGGCACCAAGTTATTTGAATGAGTTAAATTAAATTATTCCTTTATTAGTTATTCTGTCTTCACAGAGTCTAAGACCCAAAGTTTTGGATGAAAAGAAATCTTTGGACTGAACCAAATTTAACAAGGGTTCTTAAATTTACACTTTGAGAGTTACATCTAATTATTTGAAGATCACTACAGAATTATATAATAATACTAAGCCAAAGAAAGAATTGAACTGAGAGCCAAATAAGGGCACCTACATCTTCAAAAAATAGCATCCAACAGAAAAGAAATGGAGCAATTGTACTTACTGGGTGATTTAAGAAAGTGCATTTACTTGCTATTGTAAACCTTTCCTACATTCCCTGCATCTTGAAATAAATTCATTAAACTATAAATTTTGCTACTCTCCCTCGTGTTTTGTCAATACTGTAATAACAACATTGCCAATAACACATGTAAAAAGAAAGTTTATAGAAAGGGACAATACTCATTGAGATATCGTCATTATTTATATGTCTCACAACTTGAAACTTAAATGCAAGGTGAAATCAATAAAATAAAAAAAAATCAATGCTCTGTTTATTCTTAAAGAATAAACTAGAGAATACCTTTAAAAGTATACATGCACAATATATTAAGAGAGCAAAATATTCAGAACACCTTGTATTTAAGCAGTCATTGCAAATACAGCATTGGGTTTTTTTTTTAAAGTGAACACATTCATTTTTATTATGGAGATACTTATAGAACCCCTGTTCCCTGTGTTTTTTTTTTATTATTATTAACTTGAGTATTTCTTATATACATTTCAAGTGTTATTCCCTTTCCCGGTTTCCGGACAAACATCCCCCTCCCCCCTCCCCTTCCTTATGGGTGTTCCCCTCCCAACCTTCCCCCCATTGCCGCCCTCCCCCCATAGTCTAGTTCACTGGGGGTTCAGTCTTAGCAGGACCCAGGGCTTCCCCTTCCACTGGTGCACTTACTAGGATATTCATTGCTACCTATGGGGTCAGAGTCCAGGGTCAGTCCATGTATAGTCTTTAGGTAGTGGCTTAGTCCCTGGAAGCTCTGGTTGCTTGACATTGTTGTACTTTTGGGGTCTCGAGCCCCTTCAAGCTCTTCCAGTTCTTTCTCTGATTCCTTCAACGGGGGACCTATTCTCAGTTCAGTGGTTTGCTGCTGGCATTCGCCTCTGTATTTGCTGTATTCTGGCTGTGTCTCTCAGGAGCAATCTACATCCGGCTCCTGTTGGTCTGCACTTCTTTGCTTCATCCATCTTATCCAGTTTGGTGGCTGTATATGTATGGGCCACATGTGGGGCAGGCTCTGAATGGGTGTTCCTTCAGTCTCTGTTTTAATCTTTGCCTCTCCCTTCCCTGCCAAGGGTATTCTTTTTCCTCATTTAAAGAAGGAGTGAAGCATTCACATTTTGATCATCCGTCTTGAGTTTCGTTTGTTCTAGGGATCTAGGGTAATTCAAGCATTTGGGCTAATAGCCACTTATCAATGAGTGCATACCATGTATGTCTTTCTGTGATTGGGTTAGCTCACTCAGGATGATATTTTCCAGTTCCAACCATTTGCCTACGAATTTCATAAACTCGTTGTTTTTGATAGCTGAGTAATATTCCATTGTGTAGATGTACCACATTTCTGTATCCATTCCTCTGTTGAAGGGCATCTGGGTTCTTTCCAGTTTCTGGCTATTATAAATAAGGCTGCGATGAACATAGTGGAGCACGTGTCTCTTTTATATGTTGAGGCATCTTTTGGGTATATGCCCAAGAGAGGTATAGCTGGATCCTCAGGCAGTTCAATGTCCAATTTTCTGAGGAACCTCCAGACTGATTTCCAGAATGGTTTTACCAGTCTGCAATCCCACCAACAATGGAGGAGTGTTCCTCTTTCTCCACATCCTCGCCAGCATCTGCTGTCACCTGAGTTTTTGATCTTAGCCATTCTCACTGGTGTGAGGTGAAATCTCAGGGTTGTTTTGATTTGCATTTCCCTTATGACTAAAGATGTTGAACATTTCTTTAGGTGTTTCTCAGCCATTCGGCATTCCTCAGCTGTGAATTCTTTGTTTAGCTCTGAACCCCATTTTTTAATAGGGTTATTTGTTTCCCTGCGGTCTAACTTCTTGAGTTCTTTGTATATTTTGGATATAAGGCCTCTATCTGTTGTAGGATTGGTAAAGATCTTTTCCCAATCTGTTGGTCAGCATTGGGTTTTTTAAAGGCTTAAAGTAAATGTGTGTATGTCTTTATGTACAAATGCATGTGTGCTGCCAACATTGTCCAACATCAAAATAAATTTCAAACTATATCTCACAGTTCATAGCTAGAAGAATTTTTAACATTCATTGGAGCAAAATTTAGCCACACATGATTAAATTCATTCCCTATATGACGCTTTGTATTTATATTAATATCCAAAAACTCTGAATGGCATATCATTATGTAAGCTGTCTCCAAAAAATCTCCCCAACTTAGTATAATTTTCTAAATATCACTTTTTCAGAGTGGCAAGGAAGAATATCCTAGACAAATGAATAGAAACTTTCACCTCAACTCTTCTTTGGTATGTCTTCTGGGATACAAATTACCACAGCATAAACACTTACTATGGAGCTGTAAGACAGTATGACAAACTTGGAGATCAAGAGCTGAATTTACTGTAGTAGTTTTCCATTTGTTTTCTCCTCTTTTTGTTCGTTTGTTTGTTTGTTTTTAATTTCTGATGGAATTTTCTTTAACCTAATTTTCCTTTGATTTTTTATTTGGTTATCATTAGATGAAGTATATAAATGTGCGGGAAATGTTGAATCTTCCTTAGCATAAAAATAGCAATAGGTTGAATCTTTGTCCCTTTCTAGCTAAATCATCTTTACTGAAGTTATAATATATTCATCTATAAAATATTATTAATAATAGAGGCCACTGTATATGGCTATAATGAAATTACCTGAGATAATTGATATTAGCTTGCAACAACATGTGAGACATTAGGCTGTCATTGAAGTTAACTATTGCTATTACTGGAACTAATTACCATCACCTCCACTATTATCACTACCACCCCTATAACTATTGATACATACTATTCTACTGTGTGAAAAAACATTGGTATATTGAGGGAGGAATTGATTGTCTTTCTTGGGTTGGAAAGAAGGCCTTACTAAATGGAGGAAACAATTTGTGTAGTTATTTTTGGTGGACTATACATAAAATCTAACATCTTCTTTCACATTGTTATGGATTCAGTTCAGGTAGCTTTTTGAACTCTGGCATCAGAGATAAATCATTCTACAAGTTATTATAAGGTACATTAAGACATTTACTGGAACAAAAACTATTTGTTTTTCAAGTGATGGAAGACAAACCACAATTCTATTTTTATCCTCTGCAATTTGTATTGGGGCTCCTTTGTCCAACTCCACGGAATGAGTACCTGTTTCTTAGGGAGAAGGGCCATATATTATTAAATGTATATTAACAATGATCACTTTAAGCATTGGAGTAGAATTAAATACATCTGTTTCATCTACATTTAAAGATTAATTTCAGAAGGGTTTAAGAAAAGGATTATAATTAGTAACTGTCTATGTATTATCCCCATATTATAAAAACCTAGTTAATAAAGATGGAAAAAAATAAAAACATAGTTTAAAATGTGCAAAGACAAAGATCAAGAAGGATAACAAAGACTGTAAAATTCTTTATGGAGATGATCTGAAAATTAGTTCTACATTTTAACGAATTTTCCAATATTAATTTAACAATACTCAGTTACGTTACTTCCCTTTTATGAAGACTTGTGTATTTTGAGAAAGAAGGAAGAAAAGAAACAGAGAATAAACATTCTATTGGTTAACAGGATATAGTAGAAATAAATAATCAGTTTTTGAAATATAGGTTATGCTTACACTCATTCATTCACAAGTACATCATTTCTACCTTAAGAAGAACTTTGTTTTCCTTGGAATATTGTTAAGAGAAACCTTCCCAGAATGACATACTGTAAACCCCGTGGTATAAAATTTGTAAGTTGGGGCATTAAGAGTGTTTGCAAATTATCCAAAAATTAACATTATCAAAATTATAGAAACTTGAAAATACTTTAAAAACTAGAGAATTTATACTTAAGAAAAAAAATAAGAGTTTCTATAAAGGAGCAAGGCCTGTTAAGGTTGATCATGACCTTTTTTTTTTTTTTTTATTCATTCACCACCATCTACTTTTGCAGGAATCTTGAAAAATCAATACTTTCACAATTATGATGGTTGTGAAAACAAGTGTTGCCAGTGTCAGAGTAGAAAAGAAATATTTGTACCTTGACGCCAGTCCCCAGACAAAAAAGGTTGCTGGGGTTTGAGATACTTGGCAGCATCTTGAAAATCCTGCTTAATGAATTTATTTTGATTTGTTAGGATTTTGACCAATGGTCAACTCTGTATTTTAACGTACTTACTGAAAGTAGTCAGACATTTGTAAAATCCTTTTAACAGCTTAAAGTGGTAGAAGTAAGAGGGATTAGAGACCAAAAGAAAAAGAAAGTCTGAGGAATGACATCCGTAGAAATCTTTGAAAACCTTTCTGAAAGTATTTATAACCCCTATTAAAAGGTCTCACCTGACAATAATATGATGACAATGAAATTTTAACTGGCTTTCTTTGAAATCAGACCATGAAGAATGAAAATGAGGCAAATACAAACGCTAACATAGTACAATGCTGATTTCCAGGAACTCAGTGGAAGAGATAATGGGGAGTTGCAATTCAATGGCTGCAAAGTTTCATTGCTGCTAAATTATTAAATTCTTTTAACTTGAAATGCAGTATAAAAAGCTTAATTAACAATATTATATATCATTTCAGATTTTAAGATGGTAAATTGAATGTTGCATTCTTTCCATAAATAAAATAATAAGCACAAAGGAAATAAAGAAAAAAAGAGACTTAAGAAAATGTTGTCTATGTCTATTACTTTGTACTTGGTGGTGGCTATTTGTACTGTTCAAACTTTTGAAAATTTCAACATTTTAAATGGATATTTTTATGGCAATCATAGCTTGATAAATATGTTTTGTAAAAGAAGATCCAGAATGCAAGAATCACATTTTCATTGATTTTCCCCCCAATCATGTCTGACTATATTCTAGGACTTTGGGTTACCCAGCCTCTGGTTCCTGACCTTCCAGGCAGTGACAGGCATGTGTTCCTCTTGGCCTGCTCTTATTTAAAGGGAAATGGAGGCTGGGTGGGATCTGGGGAAAAGGAGAAGTGGGGAGGGTCAACTTGGAGGAGAGGTTAGAGGAGAAACTGCACTCAGGATATAATATATGAGAGATGAGTACATAAATATATTTTAATAAATAACTATGTTTTTACTTTTAAACCTTGTTACAGCTATTTCCAAAACTGGAATAGTACTGATATATAGAGATTTATGTAGAACAAGGGAATTCATTTTACAATACAATTATCACCTCAATATTCATTATCAATTTTTTGAGAAAAATTCCAATATAATATAATGTAGAAAGAATATTTTTCAATATAATCCTATGACATACAGGTATCCATATACACCTATTTAAGCCATATAGAAGTATTAATTTATAGTGACTCATTGACCAAAATTTAGAGGCTATTAATGATATTCTCAGAATAGAACTACATATTGATTTTTTAAAGCTGAACAGGGCCTCATTAGATATTGTATCAAAAAGGCAAACTTACTAAAGGAAAAGCAAATAATTAAACTGTTGCACTATATCGAAAGTTAAAGCTATTTATCCTTTTAAAATGATCAAGAATGTAAAATGGTAATTACAAAATAGAAGAAAATATTTTACTAAGTGTATATATAATAAAGAACCAATATCTAAAACATTATACATACCTACAATTTAAATTGCAAGACAAATATTTGAGAATACTGAAATTCACCTTTCTTTAATAAATATATGTACCTATTTAGTATGCACTTTAAAAGCTAGTTAGCACCATCAGGCATTAGAGATTAGCAATCAAAACCAAAGTGAGTAGCACTGCATACTTACTAGATTACAAATAACATGATCAAGTAATAGAGAAAATCACAACCATGACATTATTGCCAATAGGATCATGTCTTAGGGTTTCTTTGTTGTGAAGATATACCATGACAGTTGCAGACCTTATAAAGAAAAGATTTATCTGAGGCTGACTTACAATTCAGAGGTTTAATCCATTTTCATTATGGCAGGAAACATGGGAGCATGAATGCAGACATGGTGTTAGAGAAGGACCTGAGAGTTCTGTATCTTGATCTGCAGATAGCAGGAGACTGCCACACTAGGCCTAGCTTGAACATAAGAGATCTCAAAGCCCATCCCTCGACACACTTTCTCCAAGGCTGCACCTCCACTAAGGCCACATGTCCTAATAGTACTCCTCCTTATGGACCTATGTGAACCATTTTTATGCAAATCACCACATTTACTGAGTGTAATCATTTGTTTGCTTAATTCTGCACCACTGCTCCTATCATCCAGTCTCTGTTGGAGGCTGTCCTCATAGAGGCTTATTTGGTTGAGAAATCTTTTCACATGCTTCTCATGCACCTTTTATGTATGAAAGGTGAACATTCCTGACCATTTGAATTTGCCTTATGGGAGTATTTATTGAACACACACACACACACACACACACACACACACACACACACACACACACATACACACACACAGACAGAGAGAGAGAGAGAGAAGAGAGAGGAGAGAGAGAGAGAGAGAGAGAGAGAGAGAGAGAGAGAGAGAGAGTATTTTCGAATAATCTCTTCCTTCAAGTTTAGATTGCTCTGGCTCACATAGGTTTTCTAGCTAAAGAAAGGCTGCATTAGGCTACTAATCAAAATACAACAGCAGGACTAAAAGGAAATAACTGATGTAGATATGCTAGAAACTCAAGTATTTGGAAACTAATGTGTAGTTTCAGTATTGAATAAGAGTGCCTCTCTGTCACCTCTACTTTTCCTTCTCTTCATTTGGAGTAGATTTGCATAAAGGCCTTTTAAACTGCTGGCTCCACTTGGGAATACTTTTGCAATCTCAGGCATGCATTTACAGCTCACTGAGATTTCCCATTGGTAGCTTAATTCATGCCCCAGTAGTTTATTTAACATTTTTTTTTGTTCTTAAAACACAGTGTCATCTGTTTGAAACTATTGTTTTAGTTGTTCACCGAGTTCTTGCCTGAATAATTTGACATACTCAGCAGCTCTGTTTAAAGAAAGGGCTCTGTTTAAGGTCTTTTCTTCTTTGGAGGCATAATGTGTGGCAGAGGGGAATTAGAAAGGAATTACCATTGTTTAATGAATACTAAAGTAAAAAAAAGGATTAAACATCTCTACAAATAGCCAGATCCCACAGGCCTCTTGATTTTAAAAATTGTGGAAGTTAATTATATAGTATAATTAAATTATTTTAATTCAATTTGAAACTTTGTTTCATGAATAGAAAAATATTCCTTGTTATGAATAGGGATACATTTCTTTCAGTCAACTCCTCCTTTGGGATATAAGAGAATTTGTCATTTGAATATGAACAATAAGAGAAAATTATTTTCAAATTAATTCCACGGACATTACCTGTTTCAATTTCTTATAGATTATAATTTTTGGTGAGGCAAAATTATCATTTGGAAGTCATGCTGTTGACATGAAACTGAATTAAACCTTTTAAGTTTGGTCTGGGACTCAGGGTTGCTTTAACTGGTAAAGGCTCTGGCTACCATCCTGATAATCTGTGTTCTCTCTCTAAGAAGTAAACCAACCTCTGTAGATTCTTTCCTGACCTCCACAAAACATGTACATGCACACACATACACCTATAGTCTTATACACCCATTTAAAATAAATTAAATAAAAAATTTACCTCAGAATAAATATATAGGCAGTTCAGAGTAAAGAATACAGATATATTGCTTTTTATTTCTCATAGTTACCAGGAGACACTTTTAAGTCAGTCCTATTTTGATTGTATAAAATACTCACGTTTCATACTGCTATTGAACTGTTAATATAGTTTGGAAAGTTGCTGCAAAATAGTACAATGATTGAATAAAAGTACAAGTCAATCTTAAACTTATTAGCTATATATCAAACTTATTAGCTATATACCATTTTTTTCTCTAGATCTCAGATCCCTCCTTTAAAATGTGAGGAGTTAGTCTAGATTGGAGGCATGAAGAATGAAAAGTGCAAGCTACATAAAATAAGAGAAAAGAGATTACACTGAATAGAATTGGAAAAGATATGGATGTTGTGTTACTATATTTTAGAAGATAATTCTGGCTGTTATAAAGTAAGTAGATCTCCATAAGAGTATATGAGATATGTGTTAAAATAAGGTGGACGGGATAGCAACCTCACAGGAAGGCCAAATAACCTGGACCCCTGGGAGCTCCCATCAAACAAGAGCATACAAGGGCTGGCCAAAGGGCCTCCCCCAGCACTATGTAGCATAAGACTGCCTTGTATTGCCTCTGTGGGAGAGGATGTATCTAATTCTGTAGAGATTTGATGACCCAGGGAAAGGAGATGCCAGGGGGTGGGGGTAGGGAGCACCCTTGTGGAGGCATAGGGGAGGGGGTGGAATGAAGAACTCTGGGAGTTAGGGCTGGGAGGAAGGCAACATTTGGCATGTAAAGAAATAAAATAATTAATTATAAAAATGTAAATTAATCAACAAGTTAGGAAATATAAGGAAATTATTGCTTATGTAGTTTGATTGGAATAATATATATATATATATATATACACACACACACAAAATATAGATGTATATTTAATGTTTACATTGAGGGGGAAGGAAGGCCAAAGAATATTCTGCTTTCAGGCTTCAGTATATGTGCCAATCATATATGAGGAATAGTAGGACAATGTCTGAGTAGATGGTGATAGAGTTCCTATTTTCAGTAAAGGATATTTTTAAATTGAAATAGACAAAATATCTATTGTCCTAGTCTTATGGGCCCACTGTTGGATGAAAAACCAGTCCCAAAGACATAAATATAATGATGATCAGTAGAGAGGTGATAAAGTAGAATAAAAACCACATTAGATTTTTCTTCTGTACTTTCTTCTGGGAATCAAAAAAATCACATTAATAGAAAAATCTCCCTAGACTTATAGTAAAAAAATAAGAACTGATATCAGAAATTTAATCATCGCTGTGATATCTGGAAATGCAGTTCTTTTCTATGGGACCTGTGCTGGCTGGTTTTGTGTGTTAACACAAGTTAGAGTTATCACAGAGAAAGGATTCTCCCTTGAGGAAATGCCTCCAAGAGATCCAGCCTTAAGGCATTTTCTCAATAGTGATCAAGGATGGAAGGTCCTATTGTGGGTGGTGCCATCCCTGGACTGGTAGTCCTGGGCTCTGTAAGAAAGCAAGCTGAGCAAGTATGGCCGCTCCATGGCCTCTGCATCAGCTCCTGCCCTTGTGTGAGTTCCTGTGTTGACTTCCTATGGTGAGGAACAGCAATATGGAAGTGTAAATTGTATAAACCCTTTCTTCCCCATCTTGCTTCCTGGTCGTGAAGTTTTGTGTAGGAATACACACCCTGACTTAGACAGCACCTCTATTTATAAAGTGAGAGAAAAGAATTACTCAGTAGAAGGCAAGACTTTCAACAGATCTATTTCTTTCTTCTACAAAAATTCTAAGCATATGCATCTTCAATGAAAATATTAAAATATTTAGAAAGAAAAATATACTTTTGTGGACTTTGTATGCATAAGTGGGGCTATGTAACATAGGCACTACTCTACTCATGTCTTCTCCAGGGTTGTAAAGTCTAGCAAGATTTACTCTGAAATAAGAACATATAAAGTAATAATAGTCTCAGCTGCAACTGATCCATGTTTGTATTGGTTAGAGATAATGTTTTGTAGGTAAGAGTAAATCTGATCAAGATGATAGCCCCTTCAGAGATCTTTCTTGAATTTCAGGGGATATAAGATTTCCTTTTTAAAATCATCAATAGAAATTCTAACATACTCTCTTTAAAGTTACTATTAAATATGTGTACTCTGAATGATATAATGAAGTAATCCACTGAAAATTGTATGTAAGAATCAATTATATATTGTTCTTGTCATTCACTTAAGGGGAGGAAACAAAACCATATATGAATAAAAAGAAACACACTAACGAATTTCTAACTACATGGTGGACCAGTGGCATAATTGATAAAGCATCTGACTATGGATCAGAGGAATGTCTAACTACTACTCAAGTAAAATTTAGATGAAATTAAACACTAATTGGAAAATAAAGTATTTCTTTATCTTTGTCTCAAAAACTGAAGAGCCTTAGCTATTTCGAGACTGTAGGGATGAGGACAGGAAAGAAGAGAGCACTAGGCAGAGTGCCATTATGAAAATGCTAAAAGACAAAGAGATTATGAACTGTTCTGAGAAACATGGGTATACGTACAGTAATTTTCACTGGGTATTTCAAATACCAACATTGTGGTGAAAATATTTTGGTTCATTGTACTGTATTAAAATGCATTTTTATTTGTTGATTAAATATCGCAAGTGTGATTATATTGAAAAAGGTTCCTGAGAGAGACAAAATCTGTCAGTTTACAAATATTTGAGGGGAAAATAATAACTGTAAATACCAGTCCAATACATTTGGGTTGAACAGACTTTAAACTACAGACAGAACTCTGATGAATGTACAAATGTTAAAATCTTGAATCTAACAATACTCATCAAAGTGGCTAGAGAGGCCTCTGCTCTTCTGGTTACATCCTTGTTTTAAAATCAGAGAATTCAAACATGGTCCTAGGTGGCCTTTCAGCATCCCTTATGCATATTCTAGTAAACCCAAGTGACCAGGAACAAATACATTTCATTCCAGTGCAAAGTTGACTTATCCTTTGTGGAAGGTGATTGTAAATATTGTAAATATTAGCACTAAATAAACTCAGATTCTCCTGGTGATCTTAAATGTGGGACAACAAAACCCAGGATGAACCTTCTGTTTCTATAACAAGGCTGAATTTTTATCAGCCTCTTAATGACTACAGAATCCTCTTAATATTGGCCATATATACAACTAAGTTATTGCAAGGCTGCATTTTTATCAAAAAAGTAAAGAAATAATTAAGTCCAACACTTATAGAGCCTCTTAATGACTACAGAATCCTCTTAATATTGGCCATATATACAACTAAGTTATTGCATAATACTGCCCTAAATGTTTTTTTCTCACAAAGCAGTACCTCTGATATTCTTGTGATATATGGGGAAAATTAAAAGCGATATAATTTAATTTTTAAAAAATTATAAAACAACAGTGATGTGACCTCTGGCATGTCAATCTACCAGTAGTCACATGTTAAAAAATACTCTCAACTGCTCCCAAACACCGTGGGAGAGAGAGCTCACTGCCCAGACAGGTGGGCACTCCTGAAACTGCAGAGCGGAAGAGACCAACAATACTGCCCACCCCTGTCCACATCCCTGGCCCAAGAGGAAACTGTATACGGCCTCTGGGAACCAGTAGATAGGGGCACTGGAGCTGCAGGTCCCCTGTGCCCAAGACACCTACAGAACCTGAAGGGACCAGATCAAAGTTCTCTGCACAATCCCATGGGAGGGAGAGCTAAACCTTCAGAGAGGCCGACACACCTGGGAAGCCAAAAGAGACTACACTCTGCCTACATTTCTGACTCTAGAGGAAAGCACCAAACGCGATCTGGGACTCTGGTGCATGGGGGCTCCCAGAAAGGGCAGTGCAGGTCCTCTTGGTTGATGCCCTCGCGGAGAGCTCATAAGCAACACCCCACGAGCAAACTTGAGCCTTCGGATCACAGGTAAGACCAACGGTAAGACCAAGTGACCTGCCTGATGAACTCAGGGCACAGACCCACAGGAACACCTGAAGACATGTAGATAGGAAAAAATACACGCCCGAAAGCAGAACACTATGTTCCATAACTGGCTGAAAGAAAACAGGAAAACAGGTCTACAGCACTCCTGACACAGAGGCTTACAGTCTATCCACTGTCAGAAATAGCAGAACAAAGTAACACTAGAGATAATCTGATGGCGAGAGGCAAGCACAGTGACCAAAGCAACAGAAACCAAAACTACATGGCATCATCAGAGCCCAATTCTCCCACCAAAGCAAACACTAAATATCCAAACACACCAGAAAAGCAAGATCTAGATTTAAAATCGATTTGATCATGATGCTGCAGGACTTCAAGAAGGACATAAAGAACTCCTTTAGAGAAAGACAGGAAAACACAAGTAAACAAGTAGAAGCCCTTAGAGAGGAATCACAAAAATCACAAGAATTCCAGGAAAACACAATCAAAAATTTGAAGGAATTAAAAATGGAAATAGAAGCAATCAAGAAAGAACACATGGAAACAACCCTGGATATAGAAAACCAAAGGAAGAGACAAGGAGCTGTAGATACAAGCATCATCAACAGAATACTAGAGATAGAAGAGAGAATCTCAGAAGGAGATGATTCCATAGAAATCATCGACACAACTGTCAAAGATAATGTAAAATGAAAAAAGTTACTGGTCCAAAACAAACAGGAAATCCAGGATTCAATGAGAAGATCAAAACTAAGGATAATAGGTATAGAAGAGAGTGAAGACTCCCAGCTCAAAGGACCAGTAAATATCTTCAACAAACTCATAGAAGAAAACTTCCCTACCCTAAAGAAAGAGCTGCCGATAAGCATACAAGACGCCTACAGAACTCCAAATAGATTGGACCAGAAAAGAAACTCCTCTCGTCACATAATAGTCAAAACACAAAATGCACAAAATAAAGAAAGAATATCAAAAGCAGTAAGGGAAAAAGGTCAAGTAACATACAAAGGCAGACCTATCAGAATCACACCAGACTTCTCGCCAGAGACTATGAAAGCCAGAAGATCCTGGACAGATGTCATACAGACCCTAAGAGAACACAAATGCCAGCCCAGGTTACTGTATCCTGCCAAACTCTCAATTAACATAGATGGAGAAACCAAGATATTCCATGAAAAAAACAAATATACACAATATCTTTCTACAAATCCAGTGCTACAAAGGATAAGAAATGGTAAAGCCCAACATAAGGAGGCAAGCTACACCCTAGAAAAAGCAAGAAACTAATCGTCTTGGCAACAAAACAAAGAGAAGAAAAGCACACAAACATAATGTCAAATCCAAATATGAATATACCAGGAAGCACTAATCACTCTTCCTTAATATCTCTCAACATTAATGGTCTCAACTGCCCAATAAAAAGACATAGATTAACAAACTGGATAATCACTCAATGAGGACCCTGTGCTTACAGGAAACACACCTCAGAGACGAAGACAGACACTATCTCAGAGTGAAATGCTGGAAAAAACTTTCCAAGCAAATGGTCTGAAGAAGCAAGCTGGATAGCCATTCTAATATCGAGTAAAATCACTTTTCAATGAAAAGTCATCAAAAAAGATAAGGAGGACACTTCATATTCATCAAAGGAAAAATCCACCAAGATGAACTCGCAATCCTAAATATCTATGCTCCAAATACAAGGGCACCTACATACGAAAAAGAAACCTTACTAAAGCTCAAAACACACATTGCACCTTACACAATAATAGTAGGAGATTTCATCACCCCACTTTCATCAATGGACAGGTCATGGAAACAGAAATTAAACAGAGACGTAGACAGATTAAGAGAAGTCATGAGCCAAATGGACTTAACAGATATTTATAGAACATTTTCTCCTAAAGCAAAAGGATATACCTTCTTCTCAGCTCCTTATGGTACTTTCTCCAAAATTGACCATATAATTGGTCAGAAACAGGCCTCAAGAGATACAGAAAGATAGAAATAATCCCATGTGTCCTATCAGACCACCACCGCCTAAAGCTGCTCTTCAATAATAATAAGGGAAGAGCACACACATATACGTGGAAGGTGAACAATGTTCTACTCAGTGATAACCTGGTCAAGGAAGAAATACAGAAAGAAATTAAAGACTTAGAATTTAATGAAAATGAAGGTATAATGTACCCAAACTTATGAGACACAATGAAAGCTGTGCTAAGAGGAAAACTCATAGCTCTGAGTGCCTGCAGAAAGAAACAGGAGAGAGCATATGTCACCAGATTCACAGCACACCTAAGAGCTCTAGAAGAAAAAGAAGCAAATACACTGAGGAGGAGTAGAAGGCAGGAAATAATCAAACTCAGAGCTGAAATCAACCAAGTAGAAACAAAAAGGACCATAGAGAGAATCAACAGAACCAAAAGTTGGTTCTTTGAGAAAATCAACAAGATAGATAAACCCTTAGCCAGACTCACGAGAGGACACAGAGAGTGTGTCCAAATTAACAAAATCAGAAATGAAATGGGGGACATAACTACAGAATCAGAGGAAATTCAAAAAAATATCAGATCCTACTACAAAAGCCTATATTCAACAAAACTTGAAAATCTGCAGAAAATGGACAATTTTCTAGACAGATACTAGGTAACGAAGTTAAATCAGGAACAGATAAACCAGTTAAACAACCCCACAACTCCTAATGAAATAGAAGCAGTCATTAAAGGTCTCCCAACCAAAAAGAGCACAGGTCCAGACAGGTTTAATGCAGAATTCTATCAGACCTTCATAGAAGACCTCCTACCAATACTATCCAAACTATTCCACAAAATTGAAACAGATGGAGCACTACTTAATTCCTTCTATGAAGCCACAATTACTCTTATACCTAAACCACACAAAGACCCAACGAAGAAAGAGAACGTCAGACCATTTTCCCTTGTGAATATCAATGCAAAAATACTCAATAAAATTCTGGCAAACCAAATCCAAGAGCACATCAAAACAATCATCCACCATGATCAAGTAGGCTTCATCCCAGGCATGCAAGGATGGTTTAATATACGGAAAACCATCAACGTGTTCCATTATATGAACAAACTGAAAGAACAAAACATGATCATTTCATTAGATGCTGAGAAAGCATTTGACAAAATTCAACACCCCTTCATGATAAAAGTCCTGGGAAGAATAGGAATTCAAGGCCCATACCTAAACATAGTAAAAGCCATATACAGCAAACCAGTTGCTAACATTAAACTAAATGGAGAGAAACTTGAAGCAATCCCACTAAAATCAGGGACTAGACAAGGCTGCCCACTCTCTCCCTACTTATTCAATATAGTTCTTGAAGTCCTAGCCAGGGCAATCAGACAACAAAAGGAGGTCAAGGGGATACAGATCGGAAAAGAAGAAGTCAAAATATCACTATTTGCAGATGACATGATAGTATATTTAAGTGATCCCAAAAGTTCCACCAGAGAACTTCTAAAGGTGATAAACAACTTCATCAAAGTGGCTGGGTATAAAATTAACTCAAATAAATCAGTAGCCTTCCTCTACACAAAAGAGAAACAAGCCGAGAAAGAAATTAGGTTAATGACACTTTTCATAATAGACCCAAACAATATAAAGTACCTCGGTGTGACTTTAGCCAAGCAAGTAAAAGATCTGTACAATAAGAACTTCAAGACTCTGAAGAAAGAAATTGAAGAAGAACTCAGAAGATGGAAAGATCTCCCATGCTCATGGATTGGCAGGATTAATATAGTAAACATGGCCATTTTACCAAAAGCGATCTACAGATTCAATGCAATCCCCATCAAAATACCAATCCAATTCTTCACAGAGTTAGACAGAACAATTTGCAAATTCATCTGGAATAACAAAAAACCCAGGATAGCTAAAACTATCCTCAACAATAAAAGGACTTCAGGGGGAATCACTATCCCTGAACTCAAGCAGTATTACAGAGCAATAGTGATAAAAACTGCATGGTATTGGTACAGAGACAGACAGATAGACCAATGGAACAGAATTGAAGACCCAGAAATGAACCCACACACCTATGGGCACTTGATTTTTGACAAAGGAGTCAAAACCATCCAATGGAAAAAGGATAGCATTTTCAGCAAATGGTGCTGGTTCAACTGGAGGTCAACATGTAGAAGAATGCAGATCGATCCTTGCTCATCACCCTGTACAAAGCTTAAGTCGAAGTGGATCAAGGACCTCCACATCAAACCAGATACACTCAAACTAATAGAAGAATAAGTGGGGAAGTATCTCGAACATATGGGCACTGGAAAAATTTCCTGAAGAAAACACCAATGGCTTATGCTCTAAGATCAAGAATCGATGAATGGGATCTCATAAAACTGCAAAGCTTCTGTAAGGCAAAGGACACTGTTGTTAGGACAAAACAGCAACCAACAGATTGGGAAAAGATCTTTACCAATCCTACAACAGATAGAGGGCTTATATCCAAAATATATAAAGAACTCAAGAAATTAGACTGCAGGGAGACAAATAACCCTATTAAAAATGGGGTTCAGAGCTAAACAAAGAATTCACAGCTGAGGAATGCCAAATGGCTGAGAAACACCTAAAGCAATGTTCAACATCTTTAGTCATAAGGGAAATGCAAATCAAAACAACCCTGAGCTTTCACCTCACACCAGTGAGAATGGCTAAGATCAAAAACTCAGGTGACAGCAAATGCTGGTGAGGATGTGGAGAAGAGGAACACTCCCACGTTGTTGGTGGCATTGCAGACTGGTAAAACCATTCTGGAAATCAGTCTGGAGGTTCCTCAGTAAATTGGATATTGAACTACCTGAGGACCCAGCTATACCTCTCTTGGGAATATACCCAAAAGATGCCCCAACATATAACAAAGACACATGCTCCACTATGTTCATAGCAGCCTTATTTATAATAGCCAGAAGCTGGAAAGAACCCAGATGCCCTTCAACAGAGGAATGGATACAGAAAATGTGGTGCATCAACACAATGGAATATTACTCAGCTATCAAAAACAATGACTTTATCAAGTTCATAGGCAAATGAAGGGAACCTGAAAATATCATCCTGAGTGAGGTAACCCAATCACAGAAAAACACACATGGTATGCACTCATTGATAAGTGGATATTAGCCCAAATGCTTGAATTGCCCTAGATGCACAGAACACATGAAACTGAAGACTGATGATCAAAATGTAAATGCTTCACTCCTTCTTTAAAAGGGGAACAAGAATAGGGAGGCAAAGATTAAAACAGAGGCAGAAGGAACACCCATTCAGAGCCTGCCCCACATGTGGCCCATACATATACAGCCACCCAATTAGACAAGATGGATGAAGCAAAGAAGTGCAGGCAGACAGGAACCACATGTAGATCTCTCCTGAGAGACACAGCCAGAATAGAGCAAATACATGGGCGAATGCCAGCAGCAAACAACTGAACTGAGAATAGGACCCCCGTTGAAGGAATCAGAGAAAGAACTGGAAGAGCTTGAAGGGGCTCGAGACCCCATATGTACAACAATGCCAAGCAACCAGAGCTTCCAGGGACTAAGCCACTACCTAAAGACTATACATGGACTGACCCTGGACTCTGACCTCATAGGTAGCAATGAATATCCTAGTAAGAGCACCAGTGGAAGGGGAAGCCCTGGGTCCTGCTAAGACTGAACCCCCAGTGAACTAGACTGTGGGGGGGAGGCCGGCAATGGGGGGAGGGTCAGTAGGGGAACACCCTTAGAGAAGGGGAGGGGGAGGGATTAGGGGGATGTTGTCCTGGAAAGCGGGAGAGGGAATAACAATCGAAATGTAAATAAGAAATGCTCAAGTTAAGAAAGAAAAATGGAAAAAAAATACTCTCACTCTCTTAGGGTTTTCAAATGCTAATAGCCCCTCTGCTGGTGGTAGGAGTATCTGTCCATCTTCCCCTCTTTATGTCGGGATTTTATCTGGCCGGAGCATGTCCAAGGCTGGTGTATACAGTCCCAATAACTTAGTTCATAAGTATGTCTGATTTGTGTCCATAACACACTGTCTTGTTACTGTTATCCTCCATCTCTACCTCTTACAATCTTTCTTACTGCTCTTCCTTGAAGATCCCTGAGTTTTGGAGAAAGAGATGTGATATGTATGTTCTTTTTAGGACTGAGAGCTGCAAAGTCTTTTGTTCTCTTCACATTGACCAATTGTTAATTTTAATTATTCATTGCCCTGATTGTATGGGCATTAAAATTCAAGCATGCCATTGGCCTAAACAAATAATCTTCTGGTGTGGTGGTTATTTCAGACACTCAAGGGTAGCTTAGAACTAATGATGATTTAATTATTTCCAGAGATATCAGTGGGAGGGGAATCATAACATGCTCGAAGTGGGTACCCTGCCTGGTCCTTCCACTAGAAGTCCAGAGTGATGATGGTATCATTGCCACCTGGTAATTTGGGATCTTGTTACCAATCTCTGTCATTGTTTTTTTTTTTTTTGTTTCTATCCTTGTTTCCTACACTGATTCCTCTGTGGTCTATTCTCCAGAAACAAAATTCATTTTAAAAGTTATTAGTTAACAGCAGCCCCATATCAAAACGCACATGCTTAAAATCAAAATCTACAAGATAAATGTGGACTATGAGGTATTGCTGGGCCCATCTGTTCTACTTGGTCTGATCTTATTCCCACTGTTCTCTAATTCTTCTTTTGCATCAGGTTTCCTGGCCTCTTAGCTCCTTTTAGGACAAGACATGATCATTCACATCCTTAGATATGGGTGCCATTGCTGATATTTCTGCTTAGGAAGCTCATCACTCAGAAAATTTCTAAAGTGATTTTAGTCATTAGCTCAAAGGCCACCTCCTCCTCACAATGCCGAAATTAAACTTTGTCTTAATATACCGACAATAAAAGTTGGACGATTTTGTTTTACTCATAAAATGTATCCTTGCAATTCTCAAGTTTCTTTCTCATCTTTATTTTATTTTTTAAAGGAATCTTGGGATGCTAGATAAGTGACTCAGCAGTTAAGATCAAGCACTACGCTTGCAAAGGACTTGGATTGGGTTCCTACCACTCACATCTGGAAGCTTGCAACTGTCTGTAACTTTGACTCCAGAACGTCCAACATATTTTTTGGCTTCCACAGACATATTCACTACAAACATATACACATCTGCACACGCACACACACACACACACACACACACACACACACACACACTCACACACATGCGTGCGCGTGCACACACACACACACGGATAATAAAAAAGGAAAGATAATGTTTAAAGGAATCATAGAATATTGACTATGACATATTCATGTATATTAACTCTTTATTGCTCACAATGATCCTAAGGCATATTCATTTTATTTATTATATCTAATAAATAATAAGAATGAGGAATACTGATTTCAGCACCTTTCTAGTCAGCCAGTTTTATTTAGGCCCATGGCCAAATTCTTGTCTCAAAATACAATGTGTATTTATACCAATTATACTAATTCATATCAGAAAAAGCAAAATGATTACTGCAACAATAATAGCTTTTCTCATAACCCTACACACTGTCCTTCGTAGGTTGTATACATTCTAGCTTATTCCAGCCAAAAGCCTTGGGAATACATTTTCATTTGATTTTATAGAGGAAGAAACAAGATTATATTCCATAAGGTGTCAGAACTAATAGGAAATACCCACAGTAATGACAACAAGAACAAGAGTGACTTACACTGGGGCTCTAAAGCTTGTTAGACTAAAACAGATAGTTCTAGTCCAACTCATACACATAAGTTGGTGTGCATATTGAGCCTGTTGCTATCCTACTTACTATGAAGGGAGCCTGCAAGAAACATCTGTGAACATCATAGAATGAGAAGGAAGCTAGGGTTACACTACTTTATAGCAGTCAAAACACTTCTCACTAAATATCGCCTCTTAAGGCTTTTATCACATTCTATAATGCCAAAGATAAAATCAAATGTGATAATTTGCATGTCATAAAGATCAAACTTCAGTAGTTCCTTAATTCTTGTCAACTTAAACTTTATCAATAAGTTCTTCAATAACACACCGAACATGACAATGGCTAATTCACGAAGGGAGAAACTTACTCTCACTTGGTACATTTTTAAGAGCATACATACAAATTAGCATTCTTGATAAGTAGAATGGTTCATGGGTTAATAACGAAGATTAATTATAGAATCCATGCCAGTTTGACCTTATCTTTTGTCTACCTAGCAGACATAATTGTTGCAGAATAAGTATCAAGGTTAAGGGCTCAGGGGTTAAGAGCACTGGATGCTCTTCCGGAGATACCAAGTTAAATTTCCAGCAACCACAGGGTGGCTCACAACCACCTATGAAGGGATCTAATGCCCTCTTCTGTCATGCAGCTATATGCAGTCAAAGCACTCTTTTTTTTTTTTTTAAGTTAAAAAAAAATCCAGCCTAATCCTATGGGGTCAAAGCATCAGAAGAATTCCAGGAATGCATAGTCGTTATAAGTCACAGGACAGACCATGTTTTGAGCAGTAGAGTAATCATCCAACTCCAAAACTGAGGCTATGAGATATAATAAAAGTGCAGAATCTACGGAATGGTATTAAATCAATTGGGCCCTGTTATTAAAGGACTGAGATATGAAGGAGGTTTATACTTAGTTTTGTGAGGAATTCAGTGACCATAGTATGGTTTGGGGCAAAATTGCCAAATGGAATTTAAATTGTTTGCAAAGTCCAGACTTTGCATAGATTTTCACAGATATATATGGGCTATAATTTCATCATATTCATTCCTCCACTGTTTTCTCAGTACCTACCTTAGTGTTTAACTAAGAGAAGGACAATATTTTCTCAAAGAGAATATGGTAAATGGATAATTAGATAATTAAATTTCACCATTTGAATAATTGCTATTGTTTTTGGTTTCCTTAAGGCGTAAGAGTCTCAGTGTGTGACCACAAGGACTCTAATTTTAGCTACTTGGAATATGAAAATCTATTGCTTAACAAGGTACTACTATCAAATAATGATTTAAAAGCACTAATATAATTTAATTATTGCCTTTTCTTCCAGATAAAAAAGCAATGCTTATGGGTTTCTTAGAGAATTAAATGATACATCAGTGAAGGTTCTGGATCAGAACATAATATTTTTCTGAATCCTTGGGTTCTTTTAGTGACATTGCACTACAGAATTCCTAATAAGACTTTCACTTGTTTTAGCTATAACGACATTGTATGTTCTCAGTATACTATTCAAAGTCAGTAACAGTTATTTTCTTAGAAACAGAGAAAACAAATACCATACTTACCTAAAACAGAAAGGAAATTTCAATTAAACTACATATATTTGGGCCTAAAGATCCAATAAATTCAAGGGCAGAAAGTATATATACAAGGTTAGGATGTGTTAAATATATTTCCTTCCTCAGTAAATCCTTGAATAGGCATTCATATCCTCCTGATTTTCCCTGACCTCATTAAAACTGCAATCAAATATTTAGAGAAAGAAAGAAAATAGCTTACATTTTTTTGTAACTTCATCATGAACATTTACTAAAACAATGTACACATTTACTCATTGATTTAAGGATAGGCTTTCTTTTTATTTAAAAAAACATATTGCAAATATCTCCATTTATATCTCTTTAAATTGTCAGAAGTTATTAACAAAGTGAGAATGCCTGTCTTCTCTTCTATGTGTAACAGAATAAATCAATAATATCGTAATTCTGTGAAAAAAACTTGAACAAATAATAGAAGAAACTTAAACCATAAAACAATTGAAATAAAGTAAAGCTGCCAATGATTCCAAAAATGTCCAATAAAACTTGATAAAACAATTTTATATTATTTCTGGAGACCATTAAGGAATTATCTATGTAATGTCTAAGAGGATTGTTGTGAATCTGAGACCTGGATGAAAACAAAAATCCAAAATCTCCTGAATAAAATTAGAATAAAGAATAGTAGCAACTGATCTGCAATAAGGACTTTTTAAAAAGAGAAACAAAACAGAAGAACAGGGACACAGAAAAGGCTAAGGTTTCCCCCTGCCGCCAAGGGGTGGGGGTTGTTCAAAGTGGCTTGAAAGGTATGGATGGCGCAGAGAGGGTATTAGTGCTGTTGACTTTAGGAATTAAAACTACTGGCCACAGGAAGGTTGGGATGGCTGTTAATGCTGGAATGCAATTCGAAGAAGGAAGCTGTTCAAGCTGGACCACAGCCCATCAGAAGGAAGGGGGCTATTCAGGTTCCAAGAAAATAGTCTCTCAGTCATGCTCTTGTTCACATATTTCAGACTGTGTGGTTAATTAGGGAGAAAAGACAGAAATGTCATTAATGTTACTTTTTGCTCAGGAGGGGGGATAGTTTTAGGAAGAAGGCTTGAAGGAGAAATAGTTTGAATGTGTTCCTGGGCAATTGTTCTGGAAATTACAATCATTCTAAAATTCAAAAATTTTGGAAGAGGTTAATGGGAAGGAGGAAGAAAAGCCCTGGGAAAATGAAGAGCAAAGTGACAGCCAAAGGAAACAACCAAGAGGAGTAAATGGTTAAATGGTTAAATGGTTAAATGGGATGGGTGATGAGAAGACAAAGAGAGAGCATAGGGGAGCCTCTAAGTTGGGAGCAGTAATAGTAAAGGTCTCTCAAAAGAGCCATATGGAAAAATACAACTATAGAGGCTCTTTAAAATGCAGATTAGACATTAAAAGTGTAAATGGAGTGACCTTATATGGGTGCAAATAATATAACAACCAGACAATATAATGACCCCACAAAACACCACCAAGTACAACAAAACAAAACAAACAAGCAAATAAACCAAAACAGAACCAGGAATGGATTACCTCATTTTGAGTTGTTGTTTAATACAGTTCCATCAATTCTCCTCCACAAACATTACATTATGGCCAATGTCATTGGTTACCCTCCACAAACTGACTCTGCAATGTTAGTGCTGAAGATACCGCATCCTTGATTCATAAAACACAGAGAAATCTAGCTGATATTCAACTGAATGCTTCATTGTTGCTGGCTAGCTTTCATTTTTCAGGAAGATGCTATGAGTGTTGCCGGAGGAGGAAAGCAATCATTAATCTACCTAGCAGTGAGGTTTGCAAACTACAGTAATGGCCTGCCTGGGAAGATGTGATCACTGGTCCAAAAGGGGCAAAAATAAGATGGGAGTAATCAACTACCATTTTGATGGATTTCAGGCCCACTCTATGAGAGGACGCCCCTAGCTGAAATTGTCCATAATGTCAAGATCCTGTGTCTAGACATGTCATAGGCTCTAGAGAAAATCCTATGACTATTCATCTACTAAATGGAGGTAGCATTAAAGTGACTCTGAGTGACTGACTTATTGCTATACCCATAGCTTAGCACATCACTCGATCTTCACCAGCATAGCTTATTGTAACAGATGGTAGTTAACACGTGGAATGACAATAGGACAATGGGAAGAGAGTGAGACACATTTGAACACTAAAGATATTAAAGAATATCTTTATCAAACATTTCTCCTTAAAACTCAGCTACCTATGAAGAAGATGGGGTGCAGCCAGAGGTGACAGAGAGCTTCAGTAATGCTATTTTTCTAGACACAACAAGGCCAATGCACACATGAACTTACAGCAACTGTGACAGTATGCAAAGGAATTAGGAAAGCTCTAGTTATACAAAATCTTAACATAAAGAAGAGGAGGTGACCATAAAATCTCGCCCATGTCTGATAAGCTATTACTGGTGAGAAAAGGGAAGATAGTTTTTACTTTTTGCTTAAAAAAAACTACGATGACTGTTATATAGAGTACTAGAGTGGACTTTAGTGTGTGTGTGTGTGTGTGTGTGTGTGCGCGCGCGCGTGTGCACTTGTGCATGCACACATGTGTATGAGGGGCATTACGGACATTTGGTAGGCAGTTGGGTACAATATTTGAGGAGGAATGTGTGAAGGTCTCAAGGGATCAATAAAGATATATATTGAAGGCATTCATGGTTGAACTACAAAGTAATATATTGATTTGCTTCCCAAGCTTTCTGTGACACCATTGTTACCTGGCTTTTTTCCTATCTCACTGATCCATCCTTAATCACATTTTTTGCTTTCTTTTTTTTAGTACCTCAACAGTAAATGTTGGAAAGGCCCATGTATCAATCACTATATCCTCCTCTTTTCAATTTCTTGGCATTCTTGCCTAACTTCCCAGTCATACTCGTAATTTATACACGGAAAGTTTTTACATTTATAACTGAGCAAGTGTTTGTTTAAACAAGAGGCTAAAACTACTTGTATTTCCAATTGTCTAGTGGACATCTCTGTTTACCTGTCTAAAATTATCCACTGAAACATGTTCAAAGTGATTTCTCGTTAGATAGTGTTTCCTCCTCCTCCTGGAGTCACATATAGCCATTCTGGACTTTGCTTTGTAGCCACAGCAACTAGAGCAGAACAATACAGTCAGTTGTAGCAACGCATATTTAACAATTGGGGAGTTATCAGTACTCAGTTGATGGAGGAAAGGTTTTGGAAGATTCTTGCCTAATTTCCCAGCTTTATTTCTTTATTTTCTTTCGAACTGTAAGTGATCTTGACATATGCTAAACTATGTAGGAAGTGGGAGATGGACTAAAGGCAGGCCTATGGCATGTATCTTCTACATGGCCTTATCTATCATGTGGAGAGAGACTTTGTCATTATAAATTTGTTTTGGGGTAACCAAAGCTCTCAAAGTAATTCTTTACTTGTGCTTTATGAGGAAGTTCAATAAGCTGATGTCTGAGTAAAAGTTGACCTTTGGTGTAATCATACTTTGGTTTGTTCTTGGTGCCAATTTAAAGCATACTAAAGTCCTTTTCCTCTAATCTTTCCCAATGAAATTATAATGTTCGTTGCTAATGTTATAGAAGCATAGAAACTAGTAAAGAACCAAACAGGCACTTGATAGGAGAACTCTCATTTATTCATGTGAGCTTGAAGACTAGCTAATGCTTTGAAAAATGTCCAGCATTTGCCTCCAGTTTCTTACAAAGAGATAGTAGTATTGAAACCCCCTGTGTCCATGATAATCTAAGGGAGGTTGTTGAGTTCCCTGCCCACTAAGGGAAATTTCCATCTCGGGTAGAGATGACTGAAAGGAACAAACATTGCAGGTATCCGTTCAAACATTCCATCCTTAACAAACAACATCTGTGGCTTGACTTTTGACCAGATGGCAGTGCTAATCATTTCTTAAGGCAGGATTTTGCAAGCATATCCCTTCCCAAGATAAGAGAAGGGGCTTTAACAAGTTAGCAGAGCTCAGCATATGTCTCTATTTCAGAAATAAAACATCAATTTGTTAAATTCCTACATAATCCACACTTTATAGGCAAGGGTAGTTATTAGGCTATCATCATAAAGAAGAATTTGATAATGTTAAAGACATATATAAGAAATAAGTGCATGCATATGTGTGTAGTTTTTCTTCTTTCACTACAGATAAAGTCTTTAAAATTATCCAACAACCACTCATTCTCTTATGATTGCATTGAATTAATTCATGAACAACCCTCACTTATACAAATAAAATATTTCTTTTAACTCTTTTGAAGTGCTAGATAGTAAGTCCATGTTTACACGTGTGAATACATGCTATATTAACGGGATCATCAACCTCTGAATAATTTTCTGGAGTTTGTTTATTGACCTCTAGTTAGGTTTACCACTGTGGTATAATCTCCAATAATCTCTTACTTACAGAATTGCAATAATTAGCCTTATGAATGGTTTCTAGCACCTTTTCTGCCCACAGAAATAGTAGCCTCTTTTTCAGTAGTAGTTTATACATTATAAGCACTTTAGTATGCACATTATTAAATGAACTTCCTAAATTTTGAGACATGATATATCTGTTTCCACAGTTTACAGATGATAGAACCATAACTAAAACAAGTGAAGTTATTGTCCCAAGGAATAAATGTAAATGCATATCCATTTTAATGTTTTCCATAAATTCTTAAACCTCACCAATTCTGGAATTCTATTCTTAGTGCTTAATATGCACAAATAATAGCAACAAGGAACTCATTTCTGTGGGAATTTATTAAAATGTTATCATTTTTAAAAGTCAGCAAAAATATGAAGGTGTCCACTCAGCTGAAAAATTAAATCATACTATATTAATTAGAATAAAGAAACACTAAATATTTAAAATATTAATTATTATATGTATTAATGTTAGAGAATGAGGACTAGAGCATACTTCAGTCATGGAGCATGACCTAGCCCATACAATCCCAAGATTTCATTCAAAGTATTGCAAAAAATTACTTCACAGAATACTATGAAAAAGGGCCTTGAGTGCAATGTGAGTGTGCTAATTTAAAACAGTGGTTTGTACTATTAACTTACATGAATAAAGTGAGAGGGTGCTCAATATTTGAAGTCTTGTTAAGTGAATTGGTAGAATTACACATTTTCAACAAGTTTAAATTTATGTTTGTAGAAAGATATGAGAGAGGGACACATTCCTAATAAGCATGGCATCTTTTACCCTGACTCTGTAGACTAACTTCATGAATTGTGGTTTAACTTCACTACAGAGGACATTTCAGAATGAAATAAACTGTTTCATGAAGAATTGCTATCTGCCGGGAACAAATTTTTTTTCCGAGACTATCTACCTTAATACCAGTAGCCATATTCTCTATAGCTGAACTCATTTTTAGCTGCCCTGTCTATACAAGTGTTGCATGTAGTCCCTGGGTTAAGAAGGCTGCTATGTTCTGTTATATTTTTCCTTCCCTCATTATAGCAGTTATCATATTTTCCTATGTTTATTTGTGTCTTCTTCTAGACTGTAAATTCCTAGAAGTTGAAGACATGTCTGTTGTTACTCTTTAAGCAAAAACTGTATATGCCATGTTCACATTTAAACTATAGCTATTGTCATTATGTCTGAATTATAGAAGGCTATTAATAAAATATTGTCATACCATTTAAGGAACGGTAAACAAATGTTTGGACTCATTTTATTGGATATTTTATGTATTTACATTTCAAAGGTTATCCCATTTCCCTGTTTCCTCCTCTCTCATCCCTCCTTACCCTGCTTTTATGAGGATGTTCCCTTTCCCACCCACCCACTCCGATCTCAATACCCTGGCATTCACTTACACTGGTGATACGAGCCTTCACAGGACCAAGGGCTTCTCCTCACACTGATACCAGACAATGCCATGCTCTGCTACATATGTGGCTGGAGTTATGGGTCCCTCCATGTGTATTCTTTGGTTGGTGGTTTAATTTCTGTGAGTTCTGGGGGTTCTGGTTGGTTGCTATTGTTGTTTTTTGTTTGTTTGTTTGTTTGAGAGACTGGTAGCTAGCCATTTTTTCTTTTATTGGATATTTTTTATTTACATTTCAAATGTTATTCCATTTTCCAGTTTCCCAGATATATGCTACCTATTCCCTCCCCCTCCCCTTCTTCTATAAAGGTGTTCCCCTCCTCATCCACCTGCCCTCTCACCCCGTGACATTATCCTGCACTGAGAGTCTGGTATTGTTGTTCTTTTTTTTTTATTGTTGTTCTTTTTATGGGGTTGCAAAACCCTTCAGCTTTTTTCGTCCTTTCTGTCTCTTAGAATAAGGGACAGAAGATTATTTCACATGCAAACATGTTCCAAAATTCTTTATCTGTAAGCACAAAGTATTAATTATTCACACTTACTCACTATATTCTTTTAGATTTACAGTGGAAAAGCAAACAATTCTAACACATCGAGACAAACCATAGCTATTTTCTTGATCTCTCCATTGCTTTATTTTTGGCTCCTTTTGCAGTTTTTCAAAAATACTTTACAGTGAAACCATTGGATGAGATTGTAAATCATACCTAAAAGTTTAGCTAAACAAGGAAAATAATCATTTCTAATCACACAAACGTGAAAATCTTTGGGAAACCACTCATTGACATAATCACAAATAGTATAAGACTCATGCAATAACTGTATAAAAGTCAAAATCTTCTCCTCAACAAGGGACGCTCATCACAGTAAAGAGACTATTTATAAAAGGTAGTAAATATTTGCAAACTACCTATGTAATTAAGTATCTAATATCCAAAATATATATTGAGTTACAACAATTAAATAGCAAGGAAACCACTTAATTAAAAATGAAGGATTAGAATACAAATTTCTCAGTAGAAGAGACTCGGAAAGTTGCAGAATAAAATCCCACTCAATCCACTTGCTCACTCACAGCATTCCCTATTACTGAAGCTGCAAACCTTAATGAGAATGAAATGTTCATTATTAATGGGGATGTAATAAGGACAGCCATTTTGGAAAATTTTGTAGAAGTTCCATAAAGCTAAAACTAGAATTACTATATGATCTGAAGTCTTACCTCTACATATACATGTTGTAGTTGAAATTAGTATGCTGAAAAACATATATATTTCTGTATCCTTTTTTCCCCTTTGGCTTTTCTGAAACTTTATTTTTACTATTTTTTCAGGCACATACACGCAGTGGAACATGTGCAGAGATCAGAAGACAACTTTAGGGAGTTGCTTCTTTCTGCCACCATATGTCTTAAAATTCGAACTTAGGCCATTGGGATTAAATACTGAGTGTCTTTAATATTTTTATTTTGAGATTTATTTTTATTATTTATATGCCTATGTCTGTCTGTCACATGTGTGCTGGTGTCCACAAAGACCAGATAGCCAGTAGTTTGTGGGCTTACAGTTGTAAGTTCTCAAAACTGAATGTGGGTCATTCGCAAGATCAGCAAGCACCTTAACCTCAGTCCTTCAGTTGTATTTATAAAATTTATTGTCTGAGAACATAATAATAAACAAAATGTGTCTTGATCAAATCTATTCCTCTCCCCATCCATTTCAGTTCTTCCACACTACCATGTTTTCTTCTCAATTCCATGTACTTAGTTTGCAACGCATTGGGTCTACTTAGTGATATCATTTATGTACGTGGATGTAGGACTGTCTATGTGAGAACTAGCAGTCTATCGAGGCATCATCCTGATACCAATTCCCTCTGCATTCCATTGACTGCCAATTATCAGTAGCTCCTAAACTAGAAATGGACTTTTTTAGACCCTCCTTCCCATCCATTTTAGTATTATTGTTAAATGCCAAAATATAGAAGCGAACCAATGTTTGTTACTGAACAATATATACAAAAATTATGGTAAAATGCATGTAAGTACATGAATACCATATATTTTCTCATATATATATATATATACACACACACACACATATATATTATACAATAGGTAATATGTTATTCCTAAGAAGACATATGACACTAGACATCATTATGCTAAATTGAATAAGTCAGGAATAAAAAGACAAATAATCCATGACTTAACCGACATGTAGATTTGAATAGGTTGAACTCAGTGAGATTGTGAGTATAAAAGTTTTATAGAGGCTGGGTGTATAGTGATGTGGAAAAGGAGATTTTTCTGAAAAACAGTTATTTTCAGCTAAAAAAAAACCCTTATGATTAATTATACTATGTAAATTCAATGGTAAAAATGTATTTTTAGATTTCAAATTTTCTTAATCTGTATTTTAACATTATCTTTTATTGAAAATAGATTTTTCTCTCAAGACAATATATCCCAAACTCAGTTTCCCCTCCCACCACTCCTGACCACTCACATCCTTTTCTTCCAGATCACTCCCTTCAGTTTCCTCCTCAGAAAAATTTAGCTCTCTAAGGGAAGACAGCCCAACAGAACAAAAAATACAAGGCTCAAGCCTTCTTATTGAGGCTAGACAAGGCAACCCAACAAGAAGAAATGAGTCTTTTTTTTTTTTATTAACTTGAGTATTTCTTATATACATTTCGAGTGTTATTCCCTTTCCCGGTATTCGGGCAAACATCCCCTTCCCCCTCCCCTTCGTTATGGGTGTTCCCCTCCCAACCCTCCCCCATTGCCGCCCTCCCCCCCATAGTCTAGTTCACTGGGGGTTCAGTCTTAGCAGGACCCAGGGCTTCCCCTTCCACTGGTGCTCTTACTAGGATATTCATTGCTACCTATGAGGTCAGAGTTCAGGGTCAGTCCATGTATAGTCTTTAGGTAGTGGCTTAGTCCCTGGAAGCTCTGGTTGCTTGGCATTGTTGTACATATGGGGTCTCGAGCCCCTTCAAGCTCTTCCAGTTCTTTCTCTGATTCCTTCAACGGGGGTCCTATTCTCAGTTCAGTTGTTTGCTGCTGGCATTCGCCCATGTATTTGCTCTATTCTGGCTGTGTCTCTCAGGAGAGATCTACATGTGGTTCCTGTCTGCCTGGACTTCTTTGCTTCATCCATCTTCTCTAATTGGGTGGCTGTATATGTATGGGCCACATGTGGGGCAGGCTCTGAATGGGTGTTCCTTCAGTCTCTGTTTTAATCTTTGCCTCTCTCTTCCCTGCCAAGGGTATTCTTGTTCCCCTTTTAAAGAAGGAGTGAAGCATTCACATTTTGATCATCCGTCTTGAGTTTCATGTGTTCTATGCATCTAGGGTAATTCAAGCATTTGGGCTAATAGCCACTTATCAATGAGTGCATACCATGTGTGTTTTCCTGTGATTGGGTTACCTCACTCAGGATGATATTTTCGAGTTCCAACCATTTGCCTACGAATTTCATAAACTCGTTGTTTTTGATAGCTGAGTAATATTCCATTGTGTAGATGTACCACATTTTCTGTATCCATTCCTCTGTTGAAGGGCATCTGGGTTCTTTCCAGCTTCTGGCTATTATAAATAAGGCTGCAATGATCATAGTGGAGCACGTGTCTTTTTTATATGTTGGGGCATCTTTTGGGTATATGCCCAAGAGAGGTATAGCTGGATCCTCAGGCAGTTCAATGTCCAATTTTCTGAGGATCCTCCAGACTGATTTCCAGAATGGTTGTACCAGTAGGCAATCCAACCAACAATGGAGGAGTGTTCCTCTTTCTCCACATCCTCGCCAGTATCTGCTGTCCCCTGAGTTTTTGATCTTAGCCATTCTCACTGGTGTGAGGTGAAAGCTCAGGGTTGTTTTGATTTGCATTTCCCTTATGACTAAAGATGTTGAACATTTCTTTAGGTGTTTTTCAGCCATTCGGCATTCCTCAGCTGTGAGTTCTTTGTTTAGCTCTGAACCCCATTTTTTTAATAGGGTTAATTGTTTCCCTGCGGTCTAACTTCTTGAGTTCTTTGTATATTTTGGATATAAGCCCTCTATCTGTTGTAGGATTGGTAAAGATCTTTTCCCAATCTGTTGGTTGCCGTTTTGTCCTAACCACAGTGTCCTTTGCCTTACAGAAGCTTTGCAGTTTTATGAGATCCCATTTGTCAATTCTTGATCTTAGAACGTAAGCCATTGGTGTTTTGTTAAGGAAATATTTTCCAGTGCCCATGTGTTCCAGATGCTTCCCTAGTTTTTCTTCTATTAGTTTGAGTGTGTCTGGTTTGATATGGAGGTCCTTGATCCACTTGGACTTAAGCTTAGTACAGGGTGATAAGCATGGATCGATCTGCATTCTTCTACATGTTGACCTCCAGTTGAACCAGCACCATTTGCTGAAAATGCTATCTTTTTTCCATTTGAAGGTTTTGGTTCCTTTGTCAAAAATCAAGTGCCCATAGGTGTGTGGGTTCATTTCTGGGTCTTCAATTCTATTCCATTGGTCTATCTGTCTGTCTCTGTACCAATACCATGCAGTTTTTATCACTATTGCTCTGTAATACTGCTTGAGTTCAGGGATAGTGATTCCCCCTGAAGTCCTTTTATTGTTGAGGATAGCTTTAGCTATCCTGGGACTTTTGTTATTCCAGATGAATTTGCAAATTGTTCTGTCTAACTCTTTGAAGAATTGGATTGGTATTTTGATGGGGATTGCATTGAATCTGTAGATTGCTTTTGGTAAAATGGCCATTTTTACTATATTAATCCTGCCAATCCATGAGCATGGGAGATCTTTCCATCTTCTGAGGTCTTCTTCAATTTCCTTCTTCAGTGTCTTGAAGTTCTTATTGTACAGATCTTTTACTTGCTTTGTTAAAGTCACATCGAGGTACTGTATGTTATTTGGGTCTATTATGAAGGGTGTCGTTTCCCTAATTTCTTTCTCGGCTTGTTTCTCTTTTGTATAGAGGAAGGCAACTGATTTATTTGAGTTAATTTTATACCCAGCCACATTGCTGAAGTTGTTTATCACCTTTAGTAGTTCTCTGGTGGAACTTTTGGGATCACTTAAATATACTATCATATCATCTGCAAATAGTGATATTTTGACTTCTTCTTTTCCAATCTGTATCCCCTTTACATCCTTTTGTTGTCTGATTGCTCTGGTTAGAACTTCAAGAACTATATTGAATAAGTAGGGAGAGAGTGGGCAGCCTTGTCTAGTCCCTGATTTTAGTGGGATTGCTTCAAGTTTCTCTGCATTTAGTTTAATGTTAGCAACTGGTTGGCTGTATATGGCTTTCACGATGTTCAGGTATGGGCCTTGAATTCCTATTCTTTCTAGGACTTTTATCATGAAGGGGTGTTGAATTTTGTCAAATGCTTTCTCAGCATCTAATGAAATGATCATGTGGTTTTGTTCTTTCAGTTTGTTTATATAATGCATCACGTTGATAGTTTTCCGTATATTAAACCATCCCTGCATGCCTGGGATGAAGCCTACTTGGTCATGGTGGATGATTGTTTTGATGGGCTCTTGGATTCGGTTTGCCAGAATTTTGTTGAGTATTTTTGCGTCGATATTCATAAGGGAAATTGGTCTGAAATTCTCTTTCTTTGTTGTGTCTTTGTGGTTTAGGTATAAGAGTAATTATGGCTTCATAGAAGGAATTCGGTAGGGCTCCATCTGTTTCAATTTTGTGGAATAGTTTGGATAGTATTGGTATGAGGTCTTCTATGAAAGTTTGATAGAATTCTGCACTAAACCCGTCTGGACCTGGGCTCTTTTTGGTTGGGAGACCTTTAATGACTGCTTCTATTTCATTGGGAGTTATGGGGTTGTTTAACTGGTTTATCTGTTTCTGATTTAACTTCGGTACCTGGTATCTGTCTAGGAAATTGTCCATTTCCTGAAGATTTTCAAGTTTTGTTGAATATAGGTTTTCATAGTAAAATCTGATGATTTTTTGAATTTCCTCTGAATCTGTTGTTATGTCTCCCTTTTCATTTCTGATTTTGTTAATTTGGACGCACTCTCTGTGTCCTCTCTTTAGTCTGGCTAAGGGTTTATCTATCTTGTTGATTTTCTCAAAGAACCAACTTTTGGTTCTGTTGATTCTTTCTATGGTCCTTTTTGTTTCTACTTGGTTGATTTCTGCTCTGAGTTTGATTATTTCCTGCCTTCTACTCCTCATGGGTGTATTTGCTTCTTTTTGTTCTAGAGCTTTTAGGTGTGCTGTCAAGCTGCTGACATATGCTCTTTCCTGTTACTTTCTGCAGGCACTCAGCGCTATGAGTTTTCCTCTTAGCACAGCTTTCATTGTGTCCCATAAGTTTGGGTATGTTGTACCTTCATTTTCCTTAAATTCTAAAAAGTTTTTAATTTCTTTCTTTATTTCTTCCTTGACCAGGTTATCATTGAGTAGAGCATTGTTCAATTTCCACGTATATGTGGGCATTCTTCCCTTATTGTTATTGAAGACCAGTTTTAGGCCGTGGTGGTCCGATAGTACGCATGGGATTATTTCTATCTTTCTGTACCTGTTGAGGCCCGTTTTTTGACCAATTATATGTTCAATTTTGGAGAAAGTACCATGAGGAGCTGAGAAGAAGGTATATCCTTTTGCTTTAGGATAGAATGTTCTATAAATATCCGTTAAGTCCATTTTGCTCATGACTTCTCTTAGTCTGTCTACATCTCTGTTTAATTTAATGATCTGTCCATTGATGACAGTGGGGTGTTGAAATCTCCCACTAGTATTGTGTGAGGTGCAATGTGTGTTTTGAGCTTTAGTAGGGTTTCTTTTACATATGTAGGTGCCCTTGTATTTGGGGCATAGATATTTAGGATTGAGAGTTCATCTTGGTGGATTTTTCCTTTGATGAATATGAAGTGTCCTTCCTTATCTTTTTTGATGAATTTTAGTTGTAATTGATTTTATTTGATATTAGAATGGCTACTCCAGCTTGCTTCTTCTGAACATTTGCTTGGAAAATTGTTTTCCAGCCTTTCACTCTGAGGTAATGTCTGTCTTTGTCTCTGAGGTGTGTTTCCTGTAGGCAGCAGAATGCAGGGTCCTCGTTGCGTATCCAGTTTGTTAATCTATGTCTTTTTATTGGGGAGTTGAGGCCATTGATGTTGAGAGATATTAAGGAATAGTGATTATTGCTTCCCGTTATATTCATATTTGGATGTGAGGTTATGTTTGTGTGCTTTCATTCTCTTTGTTTTGTTGCCAAGACGTTTAGTTTCTTGCTTCTTCTAGGGTATAGCTTGCCTCCTTATCTTGGGCTTTACCATTTATTATCCTTTGTAGTGCTGGATTTGTAGAAAGATATTGAATAAATTTGGTTTTGTCACGGAATATCTTGGTTTCTCCATCAATGTTAATTGAGAGTTTTGCAGGATACAGTAACCTGGGCTGGCATTTGTGTTCTCTTAGGGTCTGTATGACATCAGTCCAGGATCTTCTGGCCTTCATAGTCTCTGGCGAGAAGTCTGGTGTGATTCTGATAGGTCTGCCTTTATATGTTACTTGACCTTTTTCCCTTACTGCTTTTAATATTCTTTCTTTATTTTGTGCGTTTGGTGTTTTGAGTATTATGTGACGGGAGGTGTTTCTTTTCTGGTCCAATCTATTTGGAGTTCTGTAGGCTTCTTGTATGCCTATGGGTATCTCTTTTTTTAGGTTAGGGAAGTTTTCTTCTACGATTTTGTTGAAGATATTTACTGGTCCTTTGAGCTGGGAGTCTTCACTCTCTTCTATACCTATTATCCTTAGGTTTGATCTTCTCATTGAGTTCTGGATTTCCTGTATGTTTTGGACCAGTAGCTTTTTCCACTTTACATTATCTTTGACAGTTGAGTCAATGATTTCTATGGAATCTTCTGCTCCTGAGATTCTCTCTTCCATCTCTTGTATTCTGTTGGTGAAGCTTGTATCTACAGCTCCTTGTCTCTTCTTTTGGTTTTCTATATCCAGGGTTGTTTCCATGTGTTATTTCTTGATTGCTTCTATTTCCATTTTTAATTCCTTCAACTGTTTGGTTGTGTTTTCCTGGAATTCTTTTAGGGATTTTTGTGACTCCTCTCTATGGGCTTCTACTTGTTTATTTATGATTTCCTGATATTCTTTCAGGATTTTTGTGTCTCCTCTCTATGGGCTTCTACTTGTTTATTTATGTTTTCCTGGAATTCTTTCAGGCATTTTTGCGATTCCTCTCTGTAGGCTTCTACTTGTTTATTAATGTTTTCCTGTGTTTCTCTAAGGGAGTTCTTCACATCTTTCTTGAAGTCCTCCAGCATCATGATCAAATATGATTTTGAAACTAGATCTTGCTTTTCTGGTGTGTTTGGACATTCCATGTTTGTTTTGTTGGGAGAATTGGGCTCCGATGATGCCATGTAGTCTTGGTTTCTGTTGCTTGGGTTCCTGCACTTGTCTCTCGCCATCAGATTATCTCTAGTGTTACTTTGTTCTGCTATTTCTGACAGTGGCTAGACTGTCCTATAAGCCTGTGTGTCAGGAGTGCTGTAGACCTGTTTTACTGTTTTCTTTCAGCCAGTTATGGGGACAGAGTGTTCTGCTTTCGTGCGTGTAGTTTTTCCTCTGTACAGGTCTTCAGCTGTTCCTGTGGGCCTGTGTCTTGCGTTCACCAGGCAGGTCACTTGCAGCAGACAAGTTGTTCTTACCTGTGGTCCCGAGGCTCAAGTTCGCTCGTGGGGTGCTGCCCACGGGCTCTCTGCGGCGGCAGCAACCAGGAAGACCTGCGCCACCCCTTCTGGGAGCTTCAGTGCACCAGGGTTCCAGATGGCCTTTGGTGTTTTCCTCTGGCGTCCGAGATGTGTGTGCAGAGAGCAGTCTCTTCTGGTTTCCCAGGCTTGTCTGCCTCTCTGAAGGTTTAGCTCTCCCTCCCACGGGATTTGGGTGCAGAGAACTGTTTATCTGGTCTGTTTCCTTCAGGTTCCGGCGGTGTCTCAGTCAGGGGTCCTGCCACTCCTGGGCCCTCCCCCACGGGAGCCCAGAGGCCTTATACAGTTTCCTCTTGGGCCAGGGATGTGGGCAGGGGTGGGCAGTGTTGGTGGTCTCTTCCACTCTGCAGCCTCAGGAGTGCCCACCTGACCAGGCAGTGAGGTCTCTTTCCCACTGGGTCTGGGAGCAGAGAGCTGCTGCGGGCCGGAAGAAATGAGTCTTAAGTGTGGGTAAAAGAGTCACAGATATTTCTCCACCTCCACTGTTAGGAATCTCACAAAAACTAATATTCTTAACAAAGAGATTAGTTGGTGAGAAGGTAGCATGCTGATGATTGTGCTTGTGTGTGTGTGTGTGTGTGTGTGTGTGTGTGTGTGTGTGTGTGTTTACTTAGCTTGATTGAATTTCCTGTAAGGTATACATAGATTGCAATATCACATATTTCAAAATATGTATTTTTGAATTGAAAATTTAAAAGGAGATACCCAAACTATTTTTGAAAACAAAACTGCTAATTAGCTTTCTGTGGGAGCCTTTAATTTAAATAATTGATCATTTCTAAATTATCAATTACAGTGAAAGCATATGAGTTGCATTTGAACGAAAAGTCATGTTTTGAAACTTTTTTAGTATCTACCTTATCACTACTATCCTAACTCATAATTTGTCTTTTGCTGTTCAGATAGAAACCTTCAAAATCTTTCCAATATTGCTGTCGTGGGAATATAAAGATAAGAAACCAGTTTGTGATTTGACATTTAGCTGTGGAAGAACATTCTTCTTTTGAGAGGCATTTCCAATTTCCTGTTCAGAGAGATTATCTTTAGGGCGCCATTGGAGAAAATACTCCACTCTTCCGTCCTATAAAAACTCCATAAGAATTTCCCTGACACTTTGTGTAATTTTTTCAATCAAATAACAGAACAAAAGCTAATTCTGGCCAAAAGAAAAGAATATTTTCATTTGCCAACATAACCAAATAAACATAGAGAATACAAAATGTTTTCCATAGTCACACCAAGTATTATATTCATAATTGACAAATGTACAAAAATATTATGATGTGATATGATAATAAACAAAAGATGTCAGTTACACACACAGATACACACAGAGAGAGAAATTTTACTATGGTGCATTTCAATTATTCAGCTAATTTCATAATTTTTCTTTAACTTTGAAATTATTTATCACTCTTTGGTGTATATATATATATATATTCATATATATATTCATATACTACTGACTTACCAGTCTTTAATTTTCTTTTCTCACTGATTCCATTCCTCCTAACATTATCCATTTTTCTCTCATGTGAACTATGTATAGCCATATACACACAAGTATACCTGGACAAATATATTCAAATCTAGATTCACATATGGAAGAAAGCATTATATATGTTGTTCTCTTCGAATGAGTCTCTTTTGCTTTCTTCTTCTCTCTAGATTCAGACTGAGTTGCCTCCCTAAACAGCTCTGATTTTGTCACGTTGTGGTTTTAAATGTTAGTGGCCTCTGCTTTCAACCAAATGAAAAAAAAGTGTCCCTAGCATGCACTAACTTCTTCATGAGCTACCTTTAAGCTCTCTCTGAAATCTTTTAGTCTCCTTAACTTTCTGCTTGTCTCCAACAGGATTTTAACTAAAGAGCACTTAAACTGTATTGATTACTTTTAATTAAGCTACATATATTACTTATGTTTCTTGTTTATGTGACAAAATTCCTGACAAGGAGCAACATAACTAAGAATAGGTTTCCTTCTATGTAAAGTTGGAGGTCAGTCACAGCAGTGAACTCATGCAGCTGGAGCATGAGGTGGCTGCTTACATTTCATCCACAATTAGTGAGACAGTGATGAATGCTGGTGATCAGCTTATATTTGTATATGGTATTTAATCTGGGAATCCAGCCCATGGAATGGTACAGCTAACAGATATGGTGGCTATTTCTACCTCAAATAATCTAATTTAGATAGTATCTTATGAGCATGCCTCATAGTGCCTTGTCTTAAGAGACTCTAAATCCTGTCAAATTATTAATCAATTTTAATCATCAAAATGTTATCCTAATCAATTTGACACCAAACTCATTGTTTTGCAACAAAGAACACCTACACTCAGGCCCCATAAGCTCATGGACACATCGTAATACAAAATTCATGAAGCATGACACCAAAAGCCCTCCCCAGACTTCAATCTTTATCTACTCCAACACTGTTTAAAAGAAAAGTCTGCAAACAGCTTTGAGACTTAAGCACGTCTTCTCTATGAGCCCTCCAAATTCAAAACACAGCTTATATGCTTCTAGTATAAAATGTCATTGAATAAATGTTTCTTTGTCAAACGAAAAGAACAGAGCATATCAACAAGTGATAAGACCAAAGTAAGATTAAACTCCAACAAGGAAAAAAAATCCTGCAGCTCTGTGTGTAGATTTGGGGTTCACAACTGAGTAATCTTGGCTCCAGAGTGCTTGAGTAATCTCACCCCTTCAGCTATTCAACCTGAAGCTCATTCAGCCTCTTTGGGCTGACTCCATTATATACCTACAGCTTTGTTTTATGGACATCTGACAGCTCTGGCATTTCCCACATTCTATGAGGCTCCACTGCAGCTTAGGCATCTCCTTCATAGCTTCAGGAAACAGCCTCTTGGGGCCTCCTATTTGGGATTCTGGAACAGCTGCACACTGCCTGCTTCCAGCCATTTTGTAAAACAGCAAAGAGTCATGAGATCCTGAATTCTGCATCTTTCATACCTGCAAAACCAATATCACATGGATACTGCTGCCAAATATTGTTGCCAGCTTGAAATGTATCTTGGCCTCCTTGGCCACAGCTATATCCAGTAATAGACACAGTCAACAGATGACAAAAGCAGTTCAGTTTATGAATCAATAAATGTATTAAACAACAATGATATTTGTTTCCTTTTATCCTGTTCTGTACTTATCAAAAATCTATTTTATTCTTGCTAAGGGTGTCTGAGATCATTCACTTAATGACTGAAAACATTTTCCCCATCCAAAAGAACAATGCTTTGTGTTCCAATGATCTTAATCGTTTTTTATCATATTTGCCTGGAAATTCCTGTATTGCAAGATAAGGAAATGATTATGGTTACCAGCCTTGGGAGACTCATTTAACTCATTATGCAAATGAAATATAACTCCATATTCTGATAATGCCACAGTCATCTCTTATTTTAGAGCCATAGTCATATGATACAATTAAAATAATAGCACTCAAATTATATTAATAACTAGGAGCAAAACCTATGAAAAGATGTGAAAAAAGACATTTAAATGTCATAGTATTAAATCATTTGATCCAAATAGCTCTTATTAGAGCCACTAAATATTGCATTAATTTTGTCTAAATATATATTACATGGAATAATATGGCAATTGGGGTTCAACTTTTTAATTTTGCTTTGGAAAGGAGTGCTTTTTAACATTAATTATAACAGAAAATATGTACCAGTGTAGCAAAATTGAATTGCAAATATATTAATATTTTAATAAAGAATTCCATTTTTCAATTAATATTAGATAAATTTCAAAGTCTATATAGTATTTTCTATATTAATGTAATTATCTGCAATCATTCAACTACTCTTGCTTGTTAATTTATTACTTATTCCTTTTGGAGAACACTACTCATCTCAGAAATAAATTTATTCCAACTAGAGATGATGATCTTAAGAGGTTTTAGGCTACATTTAGAGGTAAAAACCTCAAGAATCAGAACGTATGAGTTCAATTTATACACTGCACACTAACTTAAGAGGTGACCTTGAAGAAACTGCTGTGTTGTAGATTGGATGTGGAATGTTTGTATAAAGCTTCTAGGTTGTATGCTAGGGTTGCAGGGTAGCAGTGTTAGTAGGTAGTGTGGGAAACATTCAGGCAGTAGAACTCACCTGAAGAAAGCTAGGTCTTTGGCCTTGGAATACTTTTGTATTTGTAGTGTTTGGTAAACATGCCCTGACCCTTCGTTTTTTGCCTTCTGGGTACAATGAACTTTGTTCTGACCACATGCCACCTGCGAGAGGCACAAAGGGATGAGGAGCACACTGTATTGAAACTGCCATGATCTTAACCAAAATGACTCTTTCTTCCTTCAAGTGGTTTATCTCAGCTCATTTATCACAGAGATGTAAAGGTAATTGTGGTCGTTTCAAACTATTGAATTCTATTTCCTTATCTCCCCAAAAAGTGTCTTGTCAGCTACTAACCCTTTCCTCTAACAAAATTTTGGTTTGGATGACAATTAACAGTAGTAAATATACCTTATTAACTTTACTCCATGAGCAAATGTATGTGAATGAATGTTCTTCTGAAAGAGTAACTTACAATTACATATTTATACATGCTACTTAACTGACATTTGCAATTTTAATATCAGTTTTCTGATGGTTAAGAACCACAAAATATTTGTCATTCTCAATTCACAAGAAGCTTCATATATTTACAATAATTTATCATTCCTTCATCCATGGTTTGCTATCAATTTTTTTCAAATACTTATTAGATCACTTCTATTTAGTACTAAACTCAATTCTTTGCTATTTGCCTTAAAATTATACGAAAATGATGGCATATAGGAATGGACGTAGTATAAACTCAGAAAGCTGAAGAGAAAGACAGAGGACATGGTAGTTAGCCACATTTTTCAAAGACTGATAACATAGCTGTAAATGATTTAGCAGAAACTAGAGGACTGAAAGGAAAATGTCTTTAGACAAGAGCAGCAATAAGGAGTAAATAAAAAGACACTTTTAAAGTGTCTCTAAAAGTTCAGTTGTGGAGGTACCAACTAAAGTAGAAGGTAATACAAGGATCAAAGCTGAGAGTCAGAGAATTATCTACAATGCTGTATGTAGGAGAGTTAGACTTTTATTCATATCCATTGCCTGACTCCTTAACTCTGCACATTCTTCCCTAGGACAGACTCACTACAAATGACCATTTGGGAATGACCTCGAAAGAAAGATCAAAGCTACTCCACTCTAATAGAAGCTATCATGTGAAAAGCTTGACCATGTCCATAGACATCCCAATTTTTATTTAAGTGATTACTTAACTTACAGAAATAAATATCATTTCAGATGTATAGCACACAAACTTTTCAAGCTATACTTCTGAAAAGAACAGACATTTTAGAACCTGTGAGATAGCTCAGACAATAATGACACTTGCTGGTAATTTTGGTGGCCTGCATATCATTCCCAAATACACATGGTGGAAGAAGAAAATAGATTTCAGCTTCTTGTCCTCTGACATGGATACCATGGCACTCATAGGTTTGTTACAGAAAATAAATAAAATGGATGAATCTTTTTAAAAGATATTTGTAGGTAACACAGAGAGATATGTTAATAAAATAAACTGTTTAGCCTGTGCATGAAATCAGAATAAAACCATATAAGTAGTAAAGATTAGAGAAGTTTTAAGTGTGTATGTTTGAGAGAAAAGGAAAGGAGTGTTCTATACAAGTCAATAAAAGTTAAAATTTATTGGCAAAAATTAAATGAAGACGAGAAATAAAAGAAATGGTCCAATATAGGAATAGGGTAAAAAGAGCTCAGATAGGAGAGAAGGTAAAAATCAGAATGACAGTACTTTACAAGGTGTGGAGAAAACCGAACACACACACACACACACACACACACACACACACACACACACAGTATTGTGAAAAGCAAAATTCTTTTAATTTTTTAATTTTATACTATTTACTATAAAATCTTGTAAATAAATCATTGCAGACTCAAATCTGTACAACTCGGTTAACTTCTATACACTTAGAATAGGAATTCAGAGTGGAAGCTATAGAATTTCACCTTAAATTTTATATTTTCAGTATTGAATATATTTTATGAAAATCATATGTATTCACTATGAGAAACAAATTTAGAACTATAAAAATTATCAATTTTAGGTTTGCATAACTTGTGTTCATCCTTTCAATCTTTTGTCTTTCCCTTGTTCTTGTCCTTGCTCTATTTTTTTCATGTTATATTGTACTACATGTACATTTGCTTCTGTGTGCTCATATGTTATTAAATTTTTCATATGAGAGAGAACATGTTTTGTTCTTTCTGAGATTGTTTAACTTCACTTAATTTTACACATTCTAAGTCTCCTGCAAAATTTCAACTTAATTTTTCTTTGGAACCAAATGAAATTCATTCATATGTTATAATCTCAAATTTTCACCAAAAAATAAAATTCATTTAAAAAATGATAGGCTGATAGGCTACATTTAAGAACTTAAGGAACCTTATTTAACAATGGAAAAGATGGATGAATCTTCCTCTGCTCTTTAAGTGAATCTGACTCCTGGGATTAAGAATTTCACCTGCTTCTTAGATAAGTATTTGATTCTATGGGTAAGTGCAACAATGCTTGGATAAGTCTATTTTTAAAAAGCTAGGACAGGAATCATTACATAAGAATAGCACAGGGACATATCGTCTCGGGAATATTTCAGCATGCATTTCTAAGAAATGAAGCAAGTTCCATGTTGATATGTTGCATGTGAGAACCAGCTGGAGGCTGCCTGAATTGCTGAGTTAAGAATTGTAAAGCTTTTAGCTCTATGGGGTAAAATGTCTGTGAAGTACTGTGAGCAGTTTCTCTGCCTGGAACAGGAGCTAGTGAAATCTGAATTTTTTCCGATATAAGTATTCTCAACTGACATTCTATTTATCTATTTGTTTATTTACTTTTTACTTAGCTATTCAACTTACATCCACACACACCCTGAATAATTCCCTGGTAGAGGCAATTGTTCAAAAGAAGGCTGATAACTTACATTTCTTCTGTGACTTAAATACGGACCCGCATAATTGGAAACATTAAATAAAGAACATCTAAAACTACATATTTTTAAGGACTCTAACATAGTATTAAAAAATAGCAAATGTGATTGTTATGGAAAATGACATGGGAGAATGTATTTCACCATATCAGTCAATATTTTTTAAAGGAGAGGAAGGATGAATAATCATTTTGAAATTATTTTAAGTGGTGTTGTAGAAAAACTTCCCCTTTAACCAGATCCTTTAACCTGAATCATTATATTCCTCATGGAATGGTAGCTTTGTTAGTGTCACAACATTTTTAAAATGTCATTGGCTGAAGAAGATTCCTGTTTTCCAATCAAAGCCAAGGGGCGTGGCTTCTCATTGTCGTGAGCAGATTTATACACAGAAGTCATTTTATCGAAGTTAACTGTAGTGGCTTCAGCCACAGCGTGGTGACAAGTACTGAGGCGATGGCAGATAGTAAGGAGCGAGATATTAATGAAGATATCGTTGGCTTTACATCACAGATTATCTCTGAATTCAACTGTGATGATGAATTAAGAACAAGCACGAATAAGGGAGGACGAGACACCAGAAGCCAAAAGAAAAGATCTCATGGTTGTCAAAGGAAGAGTAAGAGAAATAAGAAGGTCAGACGATCTTATGTTCCCCTTCCCTACACCCAAGCTCCCTCAGGTTGTCACCCAACATTCCTTCCTTGTCTTTATTGCTATAAAATAGTTCTTCAAGCCATAACCATTTTCATAAAGGTATTCTCTTCTTTTTCCCAAGATTAATGTTGTACTTTTGTCTTCATAGGTCTGGAAAGTGGTGACAAGGATAAAATCGGTACTTGAAGACAGTTTAGAAAATAAGAAGAAAGAAAGAAAACATATCATAATGGTGTTTTATTGCCAATCATATACAGACAAGAAAAAAAGGCAAGAAAACAAGAATGCAGAGGGTTCTGAAGAATTTTTTACTCCAAATGATGCCATTTTTCCACCCAGGTCTGGTCCAATGGCAGAACATCTTGCATCCTCTCCCCAAAATTGAGAGCAGTCATTTTGTTTTTGTAAAGAAATCAGATAGTACACCATGGTATGAGAATGTTTGGACATGATTGATTCAAATATAATAAAAATATTAAGTGAAAGTGAGTTTAATTTCACTGTGTGTTGTGTTTGGTTTCTGGAGAGGGGGGGAAATCAAGAGGAAATAAATCAAGGAAGGAAAGTTATGGAATGTCTTAGGGTGTGGTGTGTAACTTTTAGTTGACAGTAAATTAGGACAGGATCGGGAGCCTGGTTACTGAATATGAATTTTGTCAACACTTTCTTGCACTGGGGAGGAATCAATGGGTTTGATGCTTCAATATCATTGGGCAGCAAGGCTAGATAGGGAGAGGTATAATATTTGTGGAGAAGGGGTGTGTAATAATTAGCCTGATGTTTTATTTGATCCTTATCTTGATCTCTTTCCTGATGAAACACCACAAACCAGAGATGTTTATATGGAGGGGATTAAAATATCTTTAGTATGGAAAATCAGGGTGCCAGATTTGATGGGAATCTTTTTGCTGGTGTGGACACTGCAGAGTCCAGTGGAGAGCAGGGTATCTAATAGTGAGGGGAGCATGTAGGAAGGACAGTAACATATCTGCTGTTATATCAGATAACTAATCACTAACTAATCTATGATTAATTTATTTGGAAACTAATCACCAATAAATATTTCTACTTAAACTTACCCCTTAAAACCTAAATATAGTGATTATTTTCAGGATTATTTTTGGTACAAATTTTCTGAGAGTTACAAGTGCTTACAGTTCTTAAGCTTCCTCTTTGTCTCTTTTCACTCACATCTTACTATAGTGAACTCGCAGGGTTATGGGGGAAGCCTATTTTCTCCATCAGAATGATTGTGTTTTACATCGGTGTCTAAGCATCTGGGTTTGACATAAATGTGATTGTAGGTATTGCTGTATATTCTTGACTTTGTTCACAGTTTTTTTCTGTTCCCTGAATTTTGTTACCCTCTCTGAATCCCACAAGAATGTGTGGTAACTGTGGACTAACTGCTAGCAAATGCTTCTGTATCTCTGTGGAGTTTCATCCCCGAGGATCTAAAGTATACTCTTCTCAGAAGATTTTACCTTGTGTCAAGTTCCAAAAACTAATTATGACACTAACATACAAGGAACTATTTCATTTTCTTTTAATATTACTTTAAACAGTATACAATAAAATTTTAGATAAAAATATTTCTACAGATTATATTAATCACAGGCTAGTATTTTAGTTAGGTTGGTAGAATTCCTGCCTGATATGCATGAAGACCCAAGAACAACCTCTAGCACTTTATAAACCTAGCATTTTGTCACATATTTGGAATACCAATACTTAGAAGGTTGAGGTGGCAATATTGGAAGTTTACTAACATTCTAAATTGCATATATATTTTTGAAAGGCTTGTAGTATATGAAACACTGACCCAACAAGAAAAAAAATTAAAAAGAATGAAGGAATTTGTTTGATTCACACATAGGGCATGAGGTAAACTTGCTTTTATCTATGGATGATACCCAAGTCCCTGGCTGCAAGGATGCAAAAGTATTAGAATTTCATAACACATCTACATAAATGTTAAGACATAATTGCAATTTTTTAATCCAAAATAGCACACACTTTAAAATAATCTATAAATGTTTTCAAAAATTAATTAAATTCTGAAATAATCTGAAAATTATCTTGAAAGTAAAACCCTTTTTTTCAACTTTCTAAATTACATTTACAAGAGTATTAGGAAATCGATGAGTTTAAATGAATCTGCATTTGTGAGATTTTATTGTACATTCAAATATTTACATTCTAACACAATTCATGGAAGTAATTTTGCATTTTCTAGTTCTAAGGTTCTGAGATTTTACTTAGAGCTGCTATACCCATGTTATAATAGTAACAACTACCATTTCCTGAACATTTAGTTCATGCAAGGTAACAAACGTTATTTCACTAGAGCCTTACCGAAAACAGTAAGATAAGAACTACTATATTACATTTTGAAAACAAATTATGACAAAGAGGTCTTTAAAATTTTCAAGTCACAAGTCAAGTGAAAAAACAGAGATTGGTACCCAGAGTATATGACTCAGTAGTAGATATTTAACTACACATATTATGCCTTTTATAAAGTTTCTATGACTGTTTAATGCCTGCAACTTTCCATTTAAACTTTTTCCATTACTAGTTATGTTTCACATTTTCACTCACGTATGTCATGTACTTAGTTTAATCTTTCTTGTCCTGCATTCTCCTTTTACCTGTTCTCAAACTATTGTAAACTTTCTGTCTCCTATTATATCATGTGTATTATAAAATCTAGATCCAGAATATGAGGAAAACATGTTTTCTTATTTGTGCATACTTTTCTTAATGAGATTATTTCAAGATCTACTGATCATTCTTTAAATTACATTGCATCAGTCTTCTTTGTGAGAAAATAAAACACTCTTGTATATTTGTCCCATTTTCATTACCCTTTACTTTGCTATGAGCAGCAAGGCTCATTACATTACTTGGCTACTGTGAACAATACTATACCAAACGTGCATCTCTATGGTGTTCTGACTCAGATTACTTCAGGCATTCACCAAAGAGTAGTGTAGTTCGAATAAATTATACCCCCTGATGCCCAGCCAATCTGATGTCTCTTTAATTCTTACCTTGCATTTAATGAATGTTTTCTCTCCAGTTTCCCTTGAAGTCTTATGCTGATAACCATCAGCACATGTCTTTTCAAATAAGTTTTCTTAGTGGAAAAATACTTTGTATTGAGTCTTTTCCTTTTTATAGATTGTATTTTATAATTACTTATGTTGATATTTCTTTCCATTTTCATGTCCTCAGATTTTAAAATATTTGTGAAAATACACAACTATTTTTGAATACTATCATCTGGACACATGTATTCATTGTTTCTTAAAATGAAGTATTACAAAGTAGGAGTTCTTATACAGAATCTTTAAAGATTGTGGGGGAAATTGCAGCACTTAATAAGAGTTAACTTAACTAAAATTATAAAAGGGGCTAAAAGGTGTCTTGGTAAAACACTGATTTCTAGATAATTGCTATAGTAATTGGCCTTTAAACCAAGAGTGTTGAGATGTTTTGTTTATTTTAGCCGAGAGAGAGAGAGAGAGAGAGAGAGAGAGAGAGAACACCAGCTACACACATTTTAGAGTAAAAATGTATCCTGACATGTTTTGTTCAACATATCAATGTTCCTAATATTATTACATACTAAATAATTTAAATTTTAGGTTTGCCAAGAGCTTATTTAGTCAGCCAACATTCAAATATCTAGAATTTGCTAAATATGTAAAAATAGTTTTGAAAGCTTCATATCTGAGCCTTGACAGTGCTCTGACCATCTACAACTCTGAGCTGAAATTCAATTTCTAACACTCTAATTCTCTTCCTCTGATTAAAGCATATAGTCAGTGCGAATGGCGTAACCCACAGTTATATGGCTTTAATTTCTGATTTTAAGCTTTAGAAACTGGTCGGTGTGTTTCAGTGGCTGTGATCTCAGTGCCTTTGCTTCTGTAGCCACTTCTTTATGAAAGGCAATTGCTCTTGCATTGTCACTCCATTTCCAGAAAAAACTGTTTGCAGAAGTGACTGCTTGTTCATTTTCAGGAGATACGACACAACAGCAAGATTCATCTTACTTCTCTGTTAATCTATTCTTCTCAGGCCCATGCTTCACACAATATAACAAAGTTCAACACAGAAAGCCCACTGGCTTGCCTTATTAGAAAATAAAGCACATACGAGGTAAAAAGATAGAAAGAAAGAAAGAAAGAAAGAAAGAAAGAAAGAAAGGAAGGAAGAAAGAAAGAAAGGAGGGAGGGAGGGAGGGAAGGAGGGAGGGAGGGAGGGAGGGAGAAAAGAACAAAGGAAGGAAAAATGAAAGGAAAGAATGAGAGAGAAAGTACTTGGGACCTCTATGAAAATTTGCTAATGAACATGACAAAAATTTAAAGGAATGATTGGAAATAAATCAGACAGGAGCACTCATTCAACATCTTATTAAACTGAATATTTGTTTTTCATTTGGATGTGTGTTTCTAGATAAAAAAATATATTAATCTCATGTAATTGTGAAAAGTTCACTTTTGTACTTTCATTTCAAGCTGAAGAAAGTACTTATTTTTAACCTCTTTGCTAATAATCATATTGCCTCATAACATTGCTTGAAGGAAATCCTTACCAACAGGGTGAACTACTGAAAAGTATTCCTAAAATGACTCGATCAGTTTTGACATTCATTCTGTTTTATGTTAATGAAAAGCTTTTGTTACAATAATTACCAGTAACATTTATTTATGGCATATATTAAAGCTGTATAAGACTTATATAACTTTTGGTAAGTGAAACGAGGAAGATTTAAATAACTATAAATAACACAAACAATAGACAGCCCAAATGACAGGGTTTGTCTTTCAAGTGGAAATTGTACAATACTGAAATATCTGAAGCTAAAATTGGCGTCATAATCGCTGTAGTTAGTCACCTTAACTACACTCACCATGCAACTGGCAAAATGTATAATTACTACTCTTTGAATGATTGTTTTGCCAAATAGTCTGTTTAAAAGGTTACTTACTTTTTCCCATAATACTTTATCTTGGAGTTCAATTGTCTCTGGGCTCATTATGAATGTGAAGGATTCAAAACGGCAAGTTTAACAATGGAAAGAATGCAATCATAGCAAACACAAGGGACCTTCTTGGCTAAGGTGCAGGGTATCTCCCCTGTGTTTATGTTCCAGGTGAGCTAGACATGCAGCTCCATGGAGTGCTCTCAGCTTATTGCCACTGAGATACGGTACATACAATATCAGTACTCTAGCTGTGTCAAAATTCACTAAACCACAAATGGTTTCAGATCACTTCACCTCTATCTTCACACCACTGCTTCAAAAGTCAGACTGTAAGACTATAAAACTATTCATGGATAAAGGTATCAGAGTTTCTTTTTAAAAATTGTTGATTTAGCACTTGTATAAGGAGAATATGTATGGTAAGTGCGAACTCAGTGTGTGTGTGTGTGTGTGTGTGTGTGTGTGTGTGTGTGTGTGTGTGTGTGTCCATGTGCATGCATGCGGGTGCTAGAGTTTAGACAAAAGAACAATGTAAATTATTGTAGCTCCTGCATCATCCAGCTTTTTCTATTCAGGCAGGGTCTCTCATTTGACTGACTGGGCTCCTTGACAGTGACCCCCCGCCCCCACAAGTGTTTTCTGTTTCTCTTCCCCAAACTCTGAGAAGACAACCCTGTGCTCAGATATTTTACATTGTTTCTTGAGATTTGACTCAGGTCTTTGTACTCACACGGCAAATGTTACCTACTGAGCTACCACTCCCACAGTCTCAAGCTTGAAGCAGCTTTCACTATCAGAGAGAATGACACATCAATCAATGCAAACTAAAAAAAGCAAATAAATGGGAAACTCAGTACAGAAAGCATGTCAAAGATGTATGAAAGTAAAAAGAAATGTGTCCAAATGACTTAAGTCAGAGTAATTTGAACAGAGAAATAAGGATATATTGGCGTATAATAAAGTATAACTTAACACCAAGTTTATATTCTTATAAATAAATAAATATATGGAGGAAAAAGACAAATTTACATGGTTGAAGCGTCATTTCATCACTTGAAGAAAAAATATGAGCTGTTTCTTCTCTCTTTGAGAGTTTGTAACATTAGATAAAGTAAAATCAACTAAAATTATGGAGATTAGAATTTTCATATTATATCTCAAAATTAAGTGTGTTGCATTTAAGAAAAATATACAAATTCTTGTTATAGAAACTGAGGATTGAAATCCAAACAAAACCATCTTGACCATGGATAGCCCCTAGTCTGAGAGTAAAGGTCTATGGAGAAGTATATGTAAAATGTCTGTTCTCATTAGAATATTCTAGAGCATATGTGCAAGGACAAAAGAGAGAAGAGATACTACTAATAATTCAAAAGTGTTACATCAAAAAGGACATTTGATCTGTGCCTCAAGAAAGGAATAGTACAGAGTGAACAACTTCATGGTTTCTTTAATCATCAGGGGGGAAAAAGAGATTACTGGCTTGAAATAAAAGAGGTAAAGAAGTCATAGAATCAATTTTACAAAATCAAATAAATTAAAGAAGATAGACAAGAAAGTTTCCTAGACCCTTTAGTGGTGCATTTTTTGAAGATAAAATTTATGGCTTTAGGTGGTAATGACCATGCAAGGACTGTGAGAATAGGGGGGGAATTGTCTCTGAATGTCATGTTATATGAAGCAAAGGAATCTACCTTAGTTCCTATAGAGATTAATCTGTTACTTAGCAGGGCTCCCTTCCAATTAACTGAATGTTATCCGAAGTGTTTCTTTCATCTCATGTATCTAAGTTTTTATTTTTTCCTGAAATCAAGACTATGAGATAAAAGCAATAGATTTGAAAGTAATAATTGGAAATCTACTTAGCGCACCCTGTTAAAGACCTAAAATCTGTTCCCAAATTATCTATCCTTCCTCCATCATAGACTTATTTTCTGGTTTATACCACATAAAAAAGACACAATGTTTTGTTATCTACCATATTTCTTATTTGTTTTGCTTAGGCATACATTGTGATACAGAAATTTTTCATCTAGCATATTGTTTTATTTCAGGTTCTTCTGAAATTAAAATCTTCCATCTTGGAATGAAGCTCATTGAGGCACAAATGTTTAAAAGGAGGTGAAAAAATTTATGCTCAGAGAGTAAAATTTCTCAATAACTTCAGCAATTCCCCAAAACTGATGATACACTAAGACTCTAAATTCTCATGTATTTATGAACAGTACAGTCTCCTGGGAGACCCTTACTGACAAGGTGAGATGCCAGGAAAGGGCTCAGACAATCTGAACTGTCTGGAAAGGACATATCCAACTTGTTGAGCTGCCTACAAACTGCAGTGCTCTCAGGTCTCCATCGTTCATGAGCTGTGACACATACTGGGGTAGACTTGGGTGATACAGCTGTCTTTGAGTCATTTCTGCCCTGTATGTAACACCTCTCTCAAGTGCCTTTACATGCTGAGCAATTTTGCTCATTCATTTATTTTTTCTTCATTTCATTAATATTATTCTTTAATATATTTTTACAGTCCAGTTGTTATCCACTACCTGGTCTGCCCTCTCACAGTTCCACATCACATTCCTATGCCCCCATCTCCAAGAGGATGTCCCTATCCCTTCGCTCCAGACCTCTCCCACTCCCTGAGGCCTCAAGTCTCTTTAGGGTTAGGTATCTCCTCTGACTGAACCCAGATCCAGAAGTCATCTGTTGTGTATGTGTCAGGTGAGTCGGACCAGCTGGTGTATACTGCCTGCTTGATGGCTCAGTGTCTGAGAGATCCCGGGTATTCAGGTTAGCTGAAACTACTGCTCTTCCTATAAGGTTGCCCTCCTCCTCCTCAACTTTCTCTAGCCTTTCCCTAATTCAACTATGGAAATCCCAGACTTGTGTCCAGTGGTAAGTATCTGCATCAGACTCTTTCAGCTGCTTGTTGGGACCTTCACAGGGCAGCCATGCTAGGCTCCTCTCTACAAGCACACCATAGCATCATTTATAGTGTGTCAGGCATTGGGGCCTCTCCTTGAGCTGGATACCACTTTGGGGGTGTCACCATACCTCCTTTTCCTCAGACTCTTCTCCATTTTTGTCCTTGCAGTTATTTTAGACAGGAACAATTATGGCTCAGAGATTTTGACTGTTGTATGGGAACCCTATCCCTCACTTGATGCCCTGTCTTGATACTGGAGGTAGACTCTACAAGTTTCCTTTCACCATTCTAGAGCATTTAATCTCAGGTTCTTCCCTTTGAGTCCTGAGTGTCTCTCACCTCCCAAGGCTCTTGTACTTTCTAGAGTGTCCTCCCACTTCCTACCTAGATCATTGCAGCTACAAAAAAATCAAAATCTCTCTAGAAGTAAGAATGATATTAAAATCACTGTGTCTATTTCTTTACTGCATAGCTCTGTAAAAAACGTGGTTTCAAAACTTGCTAAAATATAATCATTCCACAAAAATCTGTTTTAGGTATATCTAAAATAATAATTATTTTTTTTCTTTTCTTTGTTATTGGATTTTTTATTTACATTTCAAATGTTATTCCCTTTCCAGTTTACTGGACATAAGCCCCCTATCACATTCACCTCCCCTTCTTCTATAAGGGTGTTTCTCTACCCCACAATCCCCCTTCCAACCACCCCCTGGATATTCCTCTACACTGGGGGGTCCAGCGTTGACAGGACAAAGGCATTGTCCTTTAATTGGTGCCCAACAAGGCCATCCTCTGATAAATATGCAGCTGGAGCTATGGGTCAGTCCATGTGTAGTCTTTGAGTAGTGGTTTAGTGCTGCCTGAGAGCTCAGGTTGGTTGGCATTGTTGTTCTTATGGGGTTGCAAATCCCTTCAGCTCTTTCGATCCTTTCTCTAATTCCTCCAACTGGGATCCTGTTCTCAGTTCAATGGTTTGCTGCTAGCATTCGCCTTATGGTTTGCTGCTAGCATTCGCCTTTGTATTTGACATGCTCTGGCAGAGCCTCTCAGGAGATATTTATATCAACCTCCTGTCAGCATGCGCTTCTTAGCTTCATCAATTTTATTTAGATTTGGTAGCTATGTATATATGGGCTATATACCCAGGTGGGGCAGGCTCTGAATGGCTGGTCCTTCAGTCTCTGCTGCAACTTTGCCTCCATATCCCTTCCTATGAATATTTTTGTTCCCCTTTTAAGAAGCAGTGAAACATCTGCACTTTGGTTGTTTTACTTCTTGAAGTTCATGTAGTTCGTGGATTGTATCTTGGGTAATTTGAGTTCTTAGGCTAATATCCACTTATCAGTGCGTGTATACCAAGTGTGTTTTTGTGATTGGCAGGATATTTTCTAGTTTCATCCATTTGCCTATAAATTTCATGATGTCATTGTTTTCAATAGCTGAGTAGTATGCCATTGTGTAGATGTACCACATTTTTGGTATCCATTTCTCTGTTGACAGCATCTGGGTTCTTTCCAACTTCTGCCTATTATAAATAAGGCTGCTGTGAACACAGTGGAGCATGTGTATTTATAGTATGTTGGAGCGTCTTTTGGGAATCTGGCCAGGAGACATATAGCTGGGTTCTCAGGTAGTGCAATGTCAAATTTTGTGAGGAACCACCAGATTGATTTCTGGAATGGTTGTACAAGTTTGCAATCCCACCAACAATGGAGGTGTATTCCTCTTTCTCCATATCCTTGCCAGCATCTGTTGTCACCTGAGGTTTTGATCTTAGGCATTCTGACTGGTGTGAGATGGAATCTAGGGGTTATTTTGATTTGCATTTCCCTGATGACTAAGGATGTTGAACATTTCTTTAGGTACTTCTCAGCCATTCCATATTCCTCAGATGAGAATTCTTTATTTGTCCTGTACCCCATTTTTAATAGGGTTATTTTATTCTCAGGAGTCTAACTCCTTTAGTTCTTTGTATATTTTGGATATTACCCCTCTATTGAATGTAGGATTGGTAAAGATCTTTTCCCAATCTGATTGCCGTGTTTTGTCCTATTGACAGTGTCCTTGCCTTAAAGAATCTTTGCAGTTATATGAACTCTCATTTGTCCATTCATGATCTTAGAGTACAAACCATTGGTGTTCTGTTCAGAAAAATTTCCCCAGTGCCCAAGTGATCAAGATTCTTCCCCACTTTTTCTTCTATTAGTTTGAGTGTATCTGGTTTTATGTGGAAGTCCTTGATCCATTTAAACTTACGTTTTTTTAACAGGGTGATAAGAATGGATTGATTTGCATTCTTCTACATTCTGATCTACAGTTGAACAGCACCATTTGTTGAAAATACTATCTATTTTCCATGGGATGGTTTTAGCTCCATTGTCAAAGATCAAGTGACCATAGATAGGTGTGATGGTTAATTTCTGGTTCTTCAATTCTATTCCACTGATCTACCTGCCAGTCCCTGTACCAATCCCATACATATTTTATCACTATTGCTCTGTTATACTGCTTGAAGTCAGGGATGGTGTTTCCCCCCAGAAGTTCTTTTATTGTTGAGGATAGTTTTCACTATCTTGGGTTTTTGTTATTCCAAGTGAATTTGCAAATTGTTCTTTCTAACTCTATGAAGAATTGAGTAGGAATTTGATGGGGATTGCATTGAATCTGTAGATTGCTTTTGGCAAAATGGCCAATGTTACTATATTGATCCTGCCAATCCAGGAGTATGGGGGGGGGGGGTATTTCCATGTTCTGAGGTCTTCTTCAATTTTTTTCTTCAGAGACTTAAAGTTCTTGTCATATATATCTTTCACTTGCTTGGTAGATTCACACTGATGTATTTTATGTTATTTGGGACTATTGTGAAGGGCATCATTTTCCTAATTTCTTTCTCAGCCTGTTTATCCTTTGAGTAGAGGTAGACTACTGATTTACTTGAGTTAATTTTTAACACATCCACTTTCCTGAAGTTATTTATCAAGGTTAGTAGTTCTCTGGTGGAACTTTTGGAGTCAGTTAAGTATAATATCCTATCATCTGCATATAGCGACATTTTGACTTCTTCCTTTCCAATTTGTATCCGTTTCACCTCCTATTGTTGTCTCATTGCCCTGGCTAGGACTTTGAATACTATACTGAATAAGTATGGAGAGAGTGGGCAGCCTTTTATAGTCCCTGATTTTAGTGGGATTGCTTCAAGTTTCTCTACATTTAATTTGATGTGAGCTACTGGTTTGCTGTATATTGCTCTTACTACGTTTATGTATGGGCCTTGAATTCCTATTCTTTCCAGGACTTTTATCATGAAGGGGTGTTGAATTTTGTCAAATGCTTTCTCAGCATCTAATGAAATGATCATGTGGTGTTTTACTTTGGGTTCGTTTATATAGTGGATTACATTGATGGATTTCTGTATATTGAACCACCCCTCCATCCCTGGAATGAAGCTGACTTGATCATGATGGAGGATCATTTTGTTGTGTTTTTGGATTCAGTTTTCAAGAATTTTGTAGAGTATTTTGGCATCAATATTCATAAGGGAAATTGGCCTTAAGTTATCTTTCATTCTTGGGACTTTGTGTGGGTTAGGTATAAGTGTAATTGTGGCTTCATAGAAGGAATTGTGTAGTGTTCTTTCTGTTTCTACTTTGTGGAATACTTTGGACAGTATTGATATGACATCGTCTATGAAGGTCTGATAGAATTCTGCACTACACCCATCTGGTCCTGGGCTCTTTTTGGTTAGGAGACTTTTAATCACTGCTTCTATTTCTTAGGAGCTATGAGATTGTTTAGATGGTTTATCTAATCCTGATTTAACTTTGGTACCTGGTATTGTCTGGAAATCTTTCCATTTCCTCCAGATTTTCCAGTTTTGTTGAATATATGCTTTTGTAGTAGGATCTGGTGATTTTATTTGTATTTCCTAAGATTCTGGTGTTCTGTCTCCCTTTACATTTCTGATTTTGTTAATTTGTTTACACTCTCTGTGCCCTCTGCTTAGACTGGCTAAGAGTTTATCTATCTTGTTAATTTTCTCAAAGAACCAGCTCTTGGTTTTATTGACTCTTTGTATAGCTCTTTTTGTTTCTACTTTGTTTATTTCAGTCCTGAGTTTGATTATATCCTGCCTTCTATTCCTCTTGGGTGTGTTTGTTTCTTTTTATTCTAGAGCTTTTAGGTGTGCTGTCCAGGTGCTAATGTATGCTCCCTTCTGTTTCTTTCTGCAGGCACTCAGAGCTATGAGTTTTCCTCTTAGCACTGCTTTTATTGTGTCCCATGCATTTGGATATGCTATGCCTTCATTTTCATTAAATTCTAAGAAGTCGTGAATTTCTTTCTTTATTTCTACATTGACCAAATTATCATTGAGTAGAGCATTGTTCAATCTTTTTGAAGAGTGTACCATGAAGTGCTGAGAACAAGTTATATTCTTTTGTTTTAGGATGAAATGTTTTATAAATGTCTGTTAAGTCCATTTGGTTCATAACTTCTGTTAGTTTCTCTACGTCTCTGTTTAATTTCTGTTTCCATTGATCAGAGTGGGGTGTTGAAATCTCGTACTATTATTGTATGCGATGCAATGTGTGCTTTGAGCTTTAGTAAGGTTTCTTGTATGAACGTAGGGCCCGTGGATTCGGAGCATAGATATTTAGGATTGAGAGTTCATCTTGGTGGACTTTTGCTTTGATGAATATGAAGTGTCCTTCCTTATCTCCTTTGATAAGTCTTGGTTTAAAGTCAATTTCTTTCGATATTAGAATGGATACTCCAGCATGCTTCTTCAGATCATTTGCTTGGAAAGTTGCTTTCCAGCCTTTAACTCTGAGGTAGTCTGTCTTTGTCTCTGAGATGTGTTTTTCTGTATTCAGCAAAATACTGGGTCCTCTTTCTATATATGTTCTGTTAGTCAATGTCTTTTTATTGGGGAATTGAGTCCATTGATGTTAAGAGATATTGAGGAATAGTGATTTTTGTTTCTGGTTATTTTTGTTGTTAGAAGTGGAATTATGTTTGTGTGTCTCTTCTTTTGGTTTCACTGCAAGGAGACTAATTTCTTGCTTTTTCTAGAGTATAGTTTCCTTCCTCATGTTGGAGTTTCCCATCTATTATCCTTTGTAGTGCTGGATTTGTAGAAAGATAGTGTGTAAATTTGGTTTTGTCATGGAATATCTTGGTTTCTCCATCTATGTTAATTGAGAGTTTTGCTAGATATAGTAGCTTGGGCTGGCATTTGTGTTCTCTTAGGGTCTGTATGATATCTGCCCAGGATCTTCTGGCCTTCATATTCTCTGGTGAGAAGTCCGGTGTAATTCCGGTATATCTGCATTTATATGTTACTTGACTTTTTCCCTTACTGCTTTTAATATTCTTTCTTTTTGTGTGTGCATTTGGTGTTTTGACTATTATTTAAAGGGGGGATTTCTTTTCTGGTCCCATCTATGTGGAGTTCTGTTGGCTTCTTGTATGTTTATAGGTATCTCTTTCCTTAGGTTATGGAACTTTTCTTCTATAATTTTATTGAAGATATTTACTGGCCCTGTAAGTTGGGAGTCTTTACTCTCTTTAAATACCTTAGGTTTGATCTTCTCATTGTGTCCTTCATTTACTGGATGTTTTGGGCAAGGAACTTTGTGTATTTTACAGTATCTTTGACAGTTGTGCCGATGTTTTCTATCGTATCTTCTGCCCCTGAGATTCTCTCTTCTATCTCTTGTATTCTGTTGGTGATGCTTGCATCTATGACTCCTGATCTCTTCCCTAGGTTTTTTATTTCCAGGGTTGTCTCTCTTTGTGCTTTCTTTATTGTTTCTATTTCCATTTTTAAATCCTGAATGGTTTTGTTCAATTCCTTCACCTGTTTTTTTTGTGTTTTCCTGTAATTCTTTAAGGGATTTTTGTGTTTCCTCTTTAAGGGCTTCTGCTTGTTTACTTGTGTTGTCCTGTATTTCTGTAAGGGAGTTATTTATGTCATTCTTAATGTCCTCTATCATCATCATGAGATGTGATTTTTAAATATAAATCTTTTTTTCCAGTGTTTTTGGATATACAGTATTTGCTTTGGTGGGAGATCTGGGCTCTGATGTTGCCAGGTAGTCTTGGTTTCTGTTGCTTAGGTTCCTCCACCTGTCTCTTGCCATCAGGTTGTCTCTGGTGTTAGCTTGTCTTGCTATCTCTGACAGTGGCTTGACCCTCCTTTAGGCCTATATGCCGTCACTCCTGTAGACTTGTTTTTTTCCCCAATGGGATCTGGGATCATAGAGCTGCTCCTGGGTTTGTGTGACCTGAAGCTTCCTAGTGGGTTGCTTAGCACACAAGGATTGGTCTTACCTCTGCTCTCGGGTGTGTAGACTCTCCTGGTAAACGGTGTTCAGGTCTTGATGCAGGAAGAAACAAGCAAATTCCTCCCTCTGAATGTTCTTATATTCTGTATCCAGAGGCCACTATGCAGGTACCTCCTGGGCCAGGAATGTGAGCAGTAGTGGCAGTCTCCTCTGAGCTCTCAGCATTCTCCACATTTCTGGGACTTTAGCTCTCTCCCCCATGGGATTTTCAACAAGTATTTTTTACAGATTCTTAAATTATCCATTTGGGTGATAGGTATGATGTATGTAGAGAAAATAATTTCTTCCACTCTTTATAGAGGTTGAAATTTTATTCACTTTTCCTGGTACAGTTTTCAGTAGTTAGGATCATTATAGATCTTTGCAATTTTTAGAGATTGTGAACAAATGTTATAAGGCACCCATAAACTAATGGGAAGTTTATTCCATTATATAGATTAATTTTAAATTAGAATTTTGGATAATGTGCTTTGATTTTACTCACCCTTTTACACACTCCCCTTAGATCTGTCTCCCTTCCTCACTCCCACAACACTTTCTTCAGGTTATTTTTTTCCATCTTTATTAACTTGAGTATTTCTTATTTACATTTCGATTGTTATTCCCCTTCCCGGTTTCCTGGCCAACATCCCCCTAACCGCTCCCTCTCCCCTTCTCTTTGGGTGTTCCCCTCCCCATCCTCCCCACATTACCACCCTCCCCCCAACAATCACCTTCACTGGGGGTTCAGTCTTAGCAGGACCAAGGGCTTCCCCTTCCACTGGTGCTCTTACTAGGCTCTTCATTGCTACCTATGAGGTTGGAGCTCAAGGTCAGTCCATGTATAGACTTTGGATAGTGGGTTAGTCCCTGGAAGCTCTGGTTGCTTGGCATTGTTGTTCATATGGGGTCTCAAGCCCCTTCAAGCTCTTCCAGTCCTTTCTCTGAGTCCTTCAACGGGGGTCCCGTTCTCAGTTCAGTGGTTTGCTGCTGGCATTCGCCTATATATTTGCTGTATTCTGGCTGAGTCTCTCAGGAGAGATCTACATCCGGTTCCTGTCAGCCTGCACTTCTTTGTTTCATCCATCTTATCTAATTGGGTGGCTGTATATGTATGGGCCACATGTGGGGCTGGCTCTGAATGGGTGTTCCTTCTGCCTCTGTTCTAAACACTGCCTCCCTATTCCCTGTCAAGGGTATTGCTGTTCCCCTTTTAAAGGAGTGAAACATTCACATTTTGGTCATCCTTCTTGAGTTTCATGTGTTCTGTGCATCTAGGGTAATTCAAGCATTTTGGCTAATATCCTCTTATCAACGAGTGCATACCATGTGTGTTTTTCTGTGATTGGGTTACCTCACTCAGGATGATATTTTCCAGGTTATTTTTTTAACCAATCATTTGTAACCTGTGATGTCCATATATTCTTGGGTATGGGGCCATTCACTAGAGTTAGGGTCAAACTATGTGCCACAAACTTAAAATATATCTTTTTCTAACATGTCTTAATTGCCAATAGTTTCTCAGATAGAGAAAGACTTTATGTCCAGATGCCCTCACTTTATGGTCAGATTTTTCTGCCTTCTGTTTGTTCCTGAATTGTGCATGCTGTCACTTCTACTGTGAGTTCATGTGTACATCTCTTCTTTTGTACATGGAAAATACTGCTTTAGTCTATCTTCTAAATTACACCAAAAAGTCATTTTCCAAGTTGTATTATTCTCAATAGTACATGAGTATTCATTTCTCACATTCTTTCTACAATAGACATTCAATTTCGTATAGCAACTATTTGTAGCTCTTCTAGACAGAGTAGAATCATGTTCAGCAATCCATTTGAAGCCATGTGTAACCAAACCAGTTTGGGGTGATAAAATATGGCAGACCTAAAAAGAAAATCAATGGAAAAGGTGTGAAATTCACCACATTCAATCCTTCCTTCGCCTCAGTGAAATACATCATATATCATGATCTAATAATATTGGATCATGTATGGATGCAATAAAGTAAAGCCTTCAGTTGACTATTAGTATTAGTCATGAAATATTAGGAATAAGATATGAACATATCATTGATAATATTATCAACAATTCAGATCTGGCCAAATCTGGGCCACTGATTATTTCTGTATAGCATTGAAAGAACATAGCCAGATGTATTTGATTATGTATTATATAAACAGAATAGCTGAAATAGAAATGATGTCTTACAAAGTTGAATATTTTAGTTGTTTAATGATTTAGAGAAAATGTGTGCTAACCTACTTTAAACTACTGATATTCTCAGAATGTTTGTTTCTATGTATAGCAGAGCATATCCAAATATATGGATATTAACAGATCATGTTATCTTACTACAAAGCTTTCTTCCAAATGTAATGATTATAATAAGTTATTATTCAGCCCAATAAATAGTCTTTCTTCAGTGCTGTAAATATACCTCATTAACTTTGAGGATATTTTATTTTATTATTAATCAACTTTTTAGATCACTTTTAGATTTAAAGAAAAAAAGTTAATGAATAGAAAGACCAGATATTCCTTAAATATTTCTACTAAGAAAAAATTCTTTCTATTATATTACATGTCGTGATAGAGAAATAATCCAAAATATTTGAGAATATATAACATACTTCTATTAACAAATGTCCAAATAAACTGTTTAAAAAGTTGCTCTAATCAAGACTTTTTTATACATTCTGGTAGTCTCACTCCATAGTAGATAATTCTCTCTATCAAATTTGTTATTCTTCATTAATTTTAAGACCTCTGCACTTATAAACATTACAGAATAAATTATTGAAAAGCCATAGATATTGTATAATATCAAAACTGAAAAAGTCACTATGGCCCTTGGGGTTAGCTATTGAAGCAGTATTGATAATAACGGAGAGAAAGAGAAAAAAAACAAACTCTAAAGTATAACAAAAATAATCTAAACAGTTTTATTTAAATTTGCAGTAAACACTTTTATGATTTGACATTGGATTCAAAGTAAGAGTCAGTGGCTCTGTTCCTTCCTTGCTGTAGCATGACTTGTATGAGTCTTAGTAGCATTATGTGACTTGAAACAACAAAGTACTGCATAAATACCGAAGGCAGAATGGCAGGAGTCCTGATATGGGAGTCTGATCTCAAATACACACAATGTTACTGCTCCTGTCTGCAGTTTCTTCGGCTATCAATGGAAAAGTTGGAATTCATCAGTTGTTTCAAACTTTTGGAGGACCCCTTCACTTCATTTGAATAAACTCTGTGTAGTGTACTGGCATGTAATACATGTGAATATGTAGTAGTAATAATTTATTTTATTCTTTATTATTTATTTATAGTTCACATCATGAGCCAAAGATATATAAAAAATTGAAACAATAAATTATAATTTCAATAGTAGCTTCAAGGACTCAGAAAATGGTAACTATAAGTTACATATCCAGGAACTTAAGTGTTCCTGAACTAGTGTTTGCAAGCCAATGGATTTAATATACTTTGTAAAGTCTTCTAACCTGGTGTTACCATTCTTTTGGTAATGAGCACTGTAAGAGCAACAGGACAGGCCTCTGTAGTTGTATCCTGATGATTCTGCTTCTCAGCCATATAACCTGATAAGCATTATTTTGTATCTTTGGGATTCCATGTTTTGTTTGCTAAATAAGGATGATAAACCATTTGCCTAAAATAGTTTGTGATTATTAAATAAGATAGCACATATAAAATGCTTGGCACATCTGTGTTCATATAAATATTATTTGATATATCTATGACCTTAGTATACTAAACTGCTTTAGTCTAACTTTGTCAGTCTAAGAATCATCTGAAATGACATTTCAAATCACTGCTCATGGCAACTTTCCTTGGAGTCTCCATTCAGTGAAACAGATACTATTCAGGGCCAATTGGAAGGAAAAGGGTACTGACTGACATTTTAAAGCTGAACTGAAGTGCATTTTGGCATTTCTGGTCATGTATAAACATGATATTGTGTAGCTATAAACTACAACAGATACAAAAAAAGGTCCAGTAGCTGGAAGTATTTTGTAATGCACACAAAGCAGGAATTTAATTTTAAAATACAAACCTTATATAAAAACATATTAATATTCATTATCTTGACTTCACTACAATAGTCCTAATTGATAATAGTATTGAAAGATGAAATAAGTTTTTGCAGTGCATATTGTCAGTAGACAGCAGAGCTATGACGTAAACACTGGTGTCCAGATTGTTTCTGTAACTCACCTCTGGATTATGTTTATTTCCAATATGTTGATTACTCACTGTAAGAATATTATACTCTTTACCTGACCTGAGCAGCACTGACAAGTGGCAAGTCTTAGATATTATATACAAGTGAGATGACATACCATTACCAAGTAATACATTTAAAAGACAGCATGCTTTTGTAATGACTATTAATTATCTAAATAATTAAGTTAGTTCTTTCACAATATTTCTGGACATTATGAAAAGAATTTTTCTCATTTACCCTGGATGCCCCAAAGAATATAATTCTTGCAAATCATTGATTTTAAGGAGTTTTTCAACATCACAAAAGTCATTTAAAAACCTGGAATATCAAGCTAGCAAATCGTAGTTCAAATTAGTGCAACAATGTTATCCATTAAACCGTTAGATCATTAGACCATGTTATAAAATTAAATGACTTCATTCATATAAAATTCTTCAAGTTTTATTTCTTTTTATACTTACTAATGCAGTAAAGCAAACACTCCTTGTCCTAACATTCAAGACATTCTGTGGTATGGCCTTGGTTTTCATTTTTGAATCTTTAACTTCCTATATATATATACACATTAGTTCTGTAGTCACCTAGTACCACAGGCCACTTCCAGGTATGTTCATGTCCTTTTATATATCCACAAAGCTTGGAATATATTGCAAAATGTTGATGCCTCAGTTGTCTTTCAAGCTGCAAACTACCCAGATGTCCCTCAACAGATACAGAAAAACGTGGTTCATTTACATAATGGAGGTAACCCAAACCCAAAAGGAAATACATAGTATATACTCACTGATAAGTAGATATTAGCCAAATATTACAGAATGTTCATTATCCAATTCACAGACCTTATAAGAAGGAAGGCCAAAGTGAGGATGCTTCAGTCCCACTTAGAAGGGGGGAAATAATAATCACAGGAGGCAGAGGGAAGAAGGCACCCGGGTGGAAGAATGGAGGGGAGGGGGAAAGGGGGAACATGATCAGGTATGGAGGGAGATAGGAAAGATGCCCAGAGGGTCAGGAGAATGAATGAAAATCTACAGCTGTCGGGGGTGGGGGTAGTGTGGACACTTGAAAGTTCCAAAGAGCTGAGATGTGGGAGAAGACCATGACTTAATGGAAATAACGTTAACCAAAATGCCCAACAGTAGGGAAAGGAAACTGAAGAGACCACCTCCAGTAGATAGGCAGGGGCTCCATGGAAAATTGGGGTGACCCACCCATCTTTAAAATTTTTGACACATAATTAATTGTTCCTGTGTAAATGAAATACAGAGACAAAAATGGAGCAGAGACTGAAAGAAAGCCCTCCATTGACAGGCCCAACTTCGGATCTATCTCATGGGCAGGCACCAAATCCTGACACTATTACTCATGACATGTTTTGCTTGCAGACAGGAGCCTACCTTGACTATCCTCTGAGAAGCTCTACCAGCACCTGACTAAGACACATTCGGGTATTTACAGCTAACCATTTTTTTTATTCTATATTTTTTTTATTAACTTGAGTATTTCTTATATACATTTCAAGTGTTATTCCCTTTCCCGGTATCCGGGCAAACATCCCCCTCCCCCCTCCCCTTCCTTGTGGGTGTTCCCCTCCCAACCCTCCCCCCATTGCCGCCCTCCCCCCACCAGTCTAGTTCACTGGGGGTTCAGTCTTAGCAGGACCCAGGGCTTCCCCTTCCACTGGTGCTCTTACTAGGATATGCATTGCTACCTATGAGGTCAGAGTCCAGGGTCAGTCCATGTATAGTCTTTGGGTAGGGGCTTAGTCCCTGGAAGCTCTGGTTGCTTGGCATTGTTGTACATATGGAGTCTCGAGCCCCTTCAAGCTCTTCCAGTTCTTTCTCTGATTCCTTCAACAGGGGTCCTATTCTCAGTTCAGTGGTTTGCTGCTGGCATTCGCCTCTGTATTTGCTGTATTCTGGCTGTGTCTCTCAGGAGTGATCTACATCCGGGTCCTGTTGGTCTGCACTTCTTTGCTTCATCCATCTTGTCTAATTGGGTGGCTATATATGTATGGGCCACATGTGGGGCAGACTCTGAATGGGTGTTCCTTCAGTCTCTGTTTTAATCTTTGCCTCTCTCTTCCCTGCCAAGGGTATTCTTGTTCCCCTTTTAAAGAAGGAGTGAAGCATTCACATTTTGATCATCCGTCTGGAGTTTCATTTGTTCTAGGCATCTAGGGTAATTCAAGCATTTGGGCTAATAGCCACTTATCAATGAGTGCATACCATGTATGTCTTTCTGTGATTGGGTTAGCTCACTCAGGATGATGTTTTTCAGTTCCAACCATTTGCCTACGAATTTCATAAAGTCGTTGTTTTTGATAGCTGAGTAATATTCCATTGTCTAGATGTACCACATTTTCTGTATCCATTCCTGTGTTGAAGGGCATCTGGGTTCTTCCAGCTTCTGGCTATTATAAATAAGGCTGCAATGAACATAGTGGAGCACGTGTCTTTTTTATATGTTGGGGCATCTTTTGGGTATATGCCCAAGAGAGGTATAGCTGGATCCTCAGGCAGTTCAATGTCCAATTTCATGAGGATTCTCCAGACTGATTTCCAGAATGGTTGTACCAGTTTGCAATCCCACCAACAATGGAGGAGTGTTCCTCTTCCTCCACATCCTCGCCAGCATCTGTTGTCCCCTGAGTTTTTGATCTTAGCCATTCTCACTGATGTGAGGTGAAATCTCAGGGTTGTTTTGATTTGCATTTCCCTTATGACTAAAGATGTTGAACATTTCTTTAGGTGTTTCTCAGCCATTCGGCATTCCTCAGCTGTGAATTCTTTGTTTAGCTCTGAACCCCATTTTTTAATAGGGTTATTTGTTTCCCTGCGACCTAACTTCTTGAGTTCTTTGTATATTTTGGATATAAGGCCTCTATCTGTTGTAGGATTGGTAAAGATCTTTTCCCAATCTGTTGGTAGCCGTTTTGTCCTAACCACTGTGTCCTTTGCCTTACAGAAGCTTTGAAGTTTTATGAGATCCCATTTGTCGATTCTTGATCTTAGAGCGTAAGCCATTGGTGTTTTGTTTAGGAAATTTTTTCCAGTGCCCATGTGTTCCAGATGCTTCCCTAGTTTTTCTTCTATTAGTTTGAGTGTGTCTGGTTTGATTTGGAAGTCCTTGATCCACTTGGACTTAAGCTTTGTACAGGGTGATAAGCATGGATCGATCTGCATTCTTCTACATGTTGACCTCCAGTTGAACCAGCACCATTTGCTGAAAATGCTATCTTTTTTCCATTGGATGGTTTTGGGTCCTTTGTCAAAAATCAAGTGACCATAGGCGTGTGGGTTCATTTCTGGGTCTTCAATTCTATTCCATTGGTCTATCTGTCTGTCTCTGTACCAATACCATGCAGTTTTTATCACTATTGCTCTGTAATACTGCTTGAGTTCAGGGATAGTGATTCCCCCTGAAGTCCTTTTATTGTTGAGGATAGCTTTAGCTATCCTGGCTTTTTTGTTATTCCAGATGAATTTGCAAATTGTTCTGTCTAACTCTTTGAAGAATTGGATTGGTATTTTGATGGGGGTTGCATTGAATCTGTAGATTGCTTTTGGTAAAATGGCCATTTTTACTATATTAATCCTGCCAATCCATGAGCATGGGAGATCTTTCCATCTTCTGAGGTCTTCTTCAATTTCCTTCTTCAGTGTCTTGTAGTTCTTATTGTACAGATCTTTTACTTGCTTGGTTAAAGTCACACCGAGGTACTTTATATTATTTGGGTCTATTATGAAGGGTGTCGTTTCCCTAATTTCTTTCTCGGCTTGTTTCTCTTTTGTGTAGAGGAAGGCTACTGATTTATTTGAGTTAATTTTATACCCAGCCACTTTGCTGAAGTTGTTTATCAGCTTTAGTAGTTCTCTGGTGGAACTTTTGGGATCACTTAAATACACTATCATATCATCTGCAAACAGTGATATTTTGACTTCTTCTTTTCCGATCTGTATCCCCTTGACCTCCTTTTGTTGTCTGATTGCTCTGGCTAGAACTTCAAGAACTATATTGAATAAGTAGGGAGAGAGTGGGCAGCCTTGTCTAGTCCCTGATTTTAGTGGGATTGCTTCGAGTTTCTCTCCATTTAGTTTAATGTTAGCAACTGGTTTGCTGTATATGGCTTTTACTATGTTCAGGTATGGGCCTTGAATTCCTATTCTCTCCAGGACTTTTATCATGAAGGGGTGTTGAATTTTGTCAAATGCTTTCTCAGCGTCTAATGAAATGATCATGTGGTTTTGTTCTTTCAGTTTGTTTATATAATGGATCACGTTGATGGTTTTCCGTATATTAAACCATCCCTGCATGCCTGGGATGAAGCCTACTTGGTCGTGGTGAATGATTGTTTTGATGTGCTCTTGGATTCGGTTTGCCAGAATTTTGTTGAGTATTTTTGCATCGATATTCATAAGGGAAATTGGTCTGAAGTTCTCTTTCTTTGTTGTGTCTTTGTGTGGTTTAGGTATAAGAGTAATTGTGGCTTCGTAGAAGGTATTCGGTAGTGATCCATCTGTTTCAATTTTGTGGAATAGTTTGGATAATATTGGTATGAGGTCTTCTATGAAGGTTTGGTAGAATTCTGCACTAAACCCGTCTGGACCTGGGCTCTTTTTGGTTGGGAGACCTTTAATGACTGCTTCTATTTCCTTAGGAGTTATGGGGTTGTTTAACTGGTTTATCTGTTCCTGATTTAACTTCGGTACCTGGTATCTGTCTAGGAAATTATCCATTTCCTGAAGATTTTCAAGTTTTGTTGAATATAGGTTTTTATAGTAAGATCTGATGATTTTTTGAATTTCCTCTGAATCTGTTGTTATGTTTCCCTTTTCATTTCTGATTTTGTTAATTTGGACGCACTCTCTGTGTCCTCTCGTTAGTCTGGCTAAGGGTTTATCTATCTCGTTGATTTTCTCAAAGAACCAACTTTTGGTTCTGTTGATTCTTTCTATGGTCCTTTTTGTTTGTACTTGGTTGATTTCCGCTCTGAGTTTGATTATTTCCTGCCTTCTACTCCTCCTGGGTGTATGTGCTTCTTTTTGTTCTAGAGCTTTTAGGTGTGCTGTCAAGCTGCTGACATATGCTCTTTCCTGTTTCTTTCTGCAGGCACTCAGCGCTATGAGTTTTCCTCTTAGCACAGCTTTCATTGTGTCCCATAAGTTTGGGTATGTTGTACCTTCATTTTCATTAAATTCTAAAAAGTTTTTAATTTCTTTCTTTATTTCTTCCTTGACCAGGTTATCATTGAGTAGAGCATTGTTCAATTTCCAAGTATATGTGGGCATTCTGCCTTGATTGTTATTGAAGACCAGTTTTAGGCCGTGGTGGTCCGATAGCAAGCATGGGATTATTTCTATCTTTCTGTACCTGTTGAGGCCCGTTTTTTGACCAATTATATGGTCAATTTTGGAGAAAGTACCATGAGGAGCTGAGAAGAAGGTATATCCTTTTGCTTTAGGATAGAATGTTCTATAAATATCCGTTAAGTACCATTTGACTGAGGTTGGGGACTCCAATGAAAGAACTAGGGGAAGGTTTAAGGAGCTCAAGGTAACTCCATAGCATTTGCCAGTTTCAACTAATCCAGACCTCTGGGAACTCCCAGAGACTGAGCCACCAACAATGGGTTGGTTAGTGGTCCCTGGCACATTTGTAACAAATGACTGCCTTGCCTTGCTTCAGTAGGAGAAGATGATGTAGAGACTTGATGCCCCAGGAATGGGTGATGCTACTGGGGAAGGGGGGTTGAGGTGGGTTTGTTTGTGTGTGATAAGGGTGGGAAAGTACCTCTCAGAGACAAAGGGAACAGGGCATTGAAGAACTCTGGGAAGGGGAATCAGGAAGGGAGACAAATAATGTAAATAAATAAAATAATTTAATAAAAAAGAAAAGATAAATATATATATATACATATATACATGCATACATACATTTATGCATTTATACCTACATACATTCATACATATATACATGCAAAAAAGGAAAAGGAAATTTCTCTTGATTCTCTAAAGTCTAGTTCTAGTAACTGTTAGTAAGTAACACTATCACTTAGATGTAACCACCCTCTTTTCTGTCCTCTGAAAGATGTATTGAATATGACTGCAAATGAATTCATGGATAGAGAAAAGTTTCTTTTTCTTAACACCCTGGCATCCTTGAGAACAGAGATTGTATTAGCAACTCTTGTACTATGAACAGTACATGGAGATTGACAATACAGAAAATGGTACACATGATTATAGAAATGTAGGTGTGTAAATAATTTAGCAAAAAAGGACACTGAAGCTCATAATCAATATCTTAGTCACAACACTCATTTAATTTTCAACTTTTAAATGTGTTACCCAAATGAGACCATAGATATCATTGATAGAAATAACTATTACAACATTTAGAACATAATCATGATGTGGAAATAGGACTTTTATCATGCCTTATGACATCAAATTGAAGAATTATCAAATTACAAGTATACCTTAAGAAGAGCATATGAACTTAGGAGTGAGATTATATCACTTAAATGCAACAAAACAAATTTAAAAAAGATACTTTGAAGAGAATAACATACTTAAGTTAGCAACATCACATTTCCCACAACCCTAGGTAGTACTTATGATCTCAGAATCCCTGTTACTCTCTGGTCAAGACTTCAAGATCTAAGTTATTGGTATAGACACAAAAATTCATAAAGCAATAATGTCACATTCATTTCTCTAAACAACAGAAGAACCTTCTGCACTAGAACATCTTATATCCTCAGCCACACACACATGCACATTCAGGCAGTACTTGGTGAACTCAGGAGGCTTAATAAATAGAGCATATTATACAAATGATGAATGGACTGAGAAAGAAATTAGAGAAATGACAATAGACACAAATAATATAAAATATCTTGGGGTGTCTCTAACTAAATAAGTGATTGACTGAGTAAACATAGTAAAAGTGGCTATCCTACTGAAAGTAATCTACAGATTCGATGCAATCCCCATCAAAAGTCTAACTCAATTCTTCATTGTGTTAGAAAGAGCAACTTTCAAATTCATGAGGAAAATCAAAATACTCAGAACAGAGAAATCTATCCTCAACAATAAAAGAATGGCTGGGGGAATAACCATTCCTGACCTCAAGCTTTTCTACAGAGGAATAATGATAAAAAGTGCATGGTATTGATACAGAAACTGACGGGTTCATCGATGGAATAGAATTGAAGACACAGAAATAGAACCATACACTACAAACACTTGATCTTTGACAAATAAGCCAAAAATGTACAATGGGAAAAGAGAAAGCAGGAATAAATGAGGAAAAATGAACCCAGTAGTGACAGTGAGAGTGCCAAATCCTAACCACTAAACTACCAGGGAGCTTTCCAGTTTCATGAGGTCCCATTTATCAATTCTTGCTCTTAGAGCCTGAGCCATTGGAGGTCTGTTTAGGAAATTTCCTCCCGTGCCAATGAGTTTGAGTCTCTCTCCCACTTTCTCTTCTCTTAGATTCAGTGTATCTGGTTTTACATTGAGATCCTTGATCCACTAGGGTTTGAGCTTCGTGCCAGGTGACAAATATGTATCTATTTTCATTTTTCTACAGGCAAACTGCCAGTTAGACCAGCACCATTTATTGAAGATGCTTTCTTTTTCTCCTCTGCCAACCCCGTGACTGCTTTCTTCTCCCTCCCAAGGGAGACTGAGTCATCCTCACTTGGGTTCTTCAGTTTGTTTTTGTTTTTTTTAAAGATTTATTTATTTATTTTATGTGAGTACACTGTCACTGTCTTCAGACACACCAGAAGAGGGCATCAGATCTCATCACAGATGGTTGCAAGCCACCATGTGGGTGCTGGGATTTGAACTCAGGACCCCTGGAAGAGCAGTGAGTGCTCTTAACTGCTGAGCCATTTCTCCAGCGGGTCCTTCAGTTTGTTAACCTTTTTGAATCCCGTGGGTTGTATCATGGGTAGTCTGTACTTTTTGGCTAGTATCCACATATTAGTGAGTACATATCATGCATGTCCTTTTGTGACCGGGTTACCTCACTCAGATTGATATTTTCTAATTCCATCCATTAGCCTGCAAAACTCATGTTATCCACATTCTTTTTGTTTGTTTGTTTTGGTTATTTATTTATTCATTTATTCATTTACATTTCAAATGTTATCACCATTCCCATTTTTCTACCATATGAGAGGTAATAAGCATTATTTAAAAAAAACAAAACTAACAAGTAGTAAGGCAAATTTGACTCTGTCATCGTCTATAAGCTTTCTGAACACTCTGTTAAAGAGAAAATACTTTTTTCCCTGTTAGGTGGAGCATTAACTATGTTATTTATATATCTGAATTCAGTACTTCTAAAAGTCCAGAATATTTTTTAATCTTTTGTAATCTCTGAATTATAAAAGCCTACTGACCTTATGCTTCCTTAATAGTTGACTTTTAGTCACAGATTCGTTAGGGTCTGTTTTGCATTTATAAGTGGCATAATATAGACTCATAATGGCAATTTTCTTTTCTTAAAAGGTGGCAATAAAGATGCCTTTCTTCCTATCCTGGGTGTTTCTCTGGAAGGTGACACAATCCATTCTTTTTGACATACTTAAAAATAACATAGAATTACATTTGTTAGGAATGATTGTCAAGTTGCCCTGCCTGGATGTAAGAGCTGAACTCAATGATTTCTTAATATGGTAATATGTAAGAGCGAACAATTGCCCACTGTTTGGTTACCTTTCAAGGTTTCATTGGTGAATTCTGGAGGAAAGAACAGTGGGCAAGTAGAAGACCTGAGGTCAGACTGAAGCTCTATCTCTATCTGACTCAGGCTATGCCATCTGCAAAATCTGGCTAATGAGGGCAACTGTCTCAAGGGGATGCCTTGATCTTTACATGCTTAGAATAACTCCTACTTCATTACAATTGCACAGTATTTGACCTAACATTTTCTCATCTTCAATGAGGGTAGGGAACATCCAATAACTCTTAGTGAGAAAATGGTCTGTAAATGGTGGCTTATATGCCATAAACTATCACTAACAGGACATAATATAGACTTTTCTTGGAAGTATATATGGTTTTCCTTATAAGTTCTTTATTTAAACCTTGATATTGTTTTTTCATTCCAATCTCCATCTTATTTATTTTTTCTTTGAAATTACTATGCAATTGCAGGTTTGTCTTTCTGCCTTTCAACACTATTTTGTGAAATAACTGTATAGACTAGGACCATTCATTTTTATAGTTCCTTGAAACTTTGAACTTCTTTAAACTATTGTATTTAAACTGGGTTTCTATATACATGTCTTTAACCTAGTAAAAGAAGTGCATTTTCTTTCTTGTCTTAGAAATGGTAACCTTGACCAGGAACCCATTGATCATTGCTAAATGTGGGGATCTTTGGTACTGAAAACCCCATTTTTCTAGAAAATTTTTTTTTGCCTACATTAACCACAGTGGCTGGGAAGCAGTTTCACCGGGTGGGAGGTATCCTGTATATTCTCAAATACACACAAAACACTATTTGCATTTAATGTATATTTGGTTGTATTTCATTTTAAATAATTTTAATAGAAATAATTTATTCATTTAAATTGTACTTTATTTTTCCATACTTGATCATTTTTGAGTTGTGACAACAATGTCATTAAACGTATCTAACGATGAATAGTTAATGTAACAGCAGGTCACAGTTTTGATGCAAACACCACTTGTTCATGCAATACACACTTCTAACCACTTTACATCAACACCCTTCATTTTCACCGCTTTATGAACTAGTTCTTCCTTTGTATCCATTTTATTGATGAGAAAACAGGCTGCTTGTTGACTACTTCATCAGTTTCTACAATCCATATAATTTATAAGGGCACAGTTTGTATATGTTTACTTTGATTTTCAAAAGCCTTTTAACTTTTAGGAATTGTGAACAGATTCAGACATCAAGTACTATAGGCTCTTTCAGAAGCTTAGATACCAAGGCATCACTCCTGTGGAGCCCATGAAAACCATGCTATAGCTTCTTGGAGTCCTGCTTCACACTCAAGGACAAAGGAGCATCAGGTAGAAGGTCAAAGGGTTGTTTTTGCAAAGAATTCAATTGCGTAAGCACCAAGGATGTCCTGTTTGAAACCTCCCAGTCAATAATGTCACGCTGTATGTGGAAGAAGAGAGGAGCTTTATTTTTTTCATGGGAGAGAGCATTGGTTTAATTCAGAAGAAGCCACAGGAATTCAGCAGCACTTGACAATATGCAGGATTTACCCCTTTGGAAGCACACAGAGAATCTGCCCTACATAGAAAAAATTCATATTCTCATTCAGAGGCAGGAGGCAAGACAAAGATAGGCTGCAACTCTAATCAGTAGCTTCTTGAATATTTAATTTCAATCAGCACAGTGTGATGGGATGAAAAAATAACCTGAAAGGACTCATAAAGCTGTCCTTGGGGAATTATATAAGGTATAAGCTGAAAAAGACAGAGAGAAGTATGCCCTTGAGAATATAAGGCAGATTCTTGATCTCCATGTGTGTGAATTTGTTTACATTCAAATAGTAATGAAATATGGAGGACATTTTCTCAGTTAGTAAAAGGAGACATTTAAAGAAATCAGTTAAAACATTTATAACTCAGAATTTCCTTTTAAATATTTTAGTAAATCCTCCTGTAAATAAATATTCTTTGGGCATTTGTGCATAGCAATATTCATATCCAATCATGAGATCAGAAAGACAAATTGCTGACAAATGCCTAGCTGTAGACTATCTGGCAAAGGAGCAGTACTAACATCCATCATGAAAAATGTGTCATCCTTAGAAATAAACCCTAAATATATTCATTCATGACCACATTTAATAGTTCTTTTTCTTATATTGTTTGTAAGAACATATTTTGTCTTAGTAATTATTCGAAACATTTTGTTGAATGCACAGATCTATATTTAAGTGCTATCTATCACTCTATTTTTAGTTGAATATGTACATATGTTTCTCTATATAGGTGTGTACATGTGTATGTGGATGGCAACTCATATCAGTAAAGGTTGTCAGATCCTCTAGAACTTCAGTTACAAATGGTTACAAGAGCAGCCCCCTGGTGTAGGTGCTGGGAACTGAAATTGGGTCCTCTGCAGGAGGACTTTTACGCACTTTTAACTGCTGAATCATCTTTCCAGTCTTGCTTCCAATATTAACTTATATTACGTCCTGACCATAGTTTCCCTCTCTCCTTTTTTCTTTCACATCTTCCATCCCCTCCTTTACTCCCTCCCTCCCCATCTGCTCCTCCTCTGTGCCCCTTCAGAATAGAGCAGATATCCCCAGGGATATCAACTAAACATATCATGTCAAGTTGCAAAAAGATTAGGCACCTCCCATTATATTAAGGCTGAATCAAGCAGCTTAATAAGACAAGGGTCTAAAACTCAGGCAAAAAATCAGAAACAACTTCCACTCACTCTTTTAGAAGTACCACAAAACATAAAGCTATACCGGTATAACATTATACAGAAGGCCTAGGTGAGACACATGCAGGATCTCTGATTGTCAGTTCAGTCTCAATAAAAGCCTATGAGTCCAGATTTAATGATTTCATGGGATTTCTTGTGATGTTTCACACCACTGACTCTGAAAATCCATCCCCCCTGTATTTAGCAGGATTCCCTGAGCTAATCCTAATGTTTGGCTGTAAGATTCTGCATCTGTTTCCATCAGTTGCTGGGTGAAACCTCTCTGATGAAAGTTGCTAGCAGTATTCTTTAAATACAATTATATGTGACTTTTACTTGGCCCTTCATTAGATAAATCCATATTATATATCTCAAATAGGAAAGAATCTAGAACAAGAAAAATAATAAGCATACTATAAGAAGAAGCTTTCAAGTAATGCTTTGATTTTCAAAAGTTCAAGGATTTCGGTTAAGCCCTTTCTAACATTTATTCTCAAATGGAACCTAGGATATATATCACAGGCCCTTGAAGGATACACCTTTTAAAGTGCATTTCTCTGAAAAGGAAGTCCCTAATGATGACATCAGCTAGTTACATTTATCTGCCAGCCAAGTGACTTAGACCCTGATTATGTTAGAAGTAAATAGTTACAGACTCCCAGAAGTGTTTTTTTTTCCTCTGATATGGTAAGTGAGATAAAATGTATGTATTCTATGAACTCCATTCTTTGTTGAACTTGAAAATAATAAAATTTTAATACACATATCAACGTATGCTAGTTATCTATAAAATCAAATTTACCCATAGCAATAACATTTTAAAATATTCACAAAATTTTAATAGTGATCCAAATCATATTTACATACTGCTTTATGTGTTAATATACATAAAATATAACAATCAGTCTAGGCAAAAAATTTACAGTCATAATTTTCTTTTAAAATGAAATTTAAAAATGAATTCAAAAGAACAATGTTATTAGGTCTGGAGAAATGGCTCAGTGGTTGAGAGCACTGTCTGCTCTTCCAGAGGTCCTGAATTCAATTCCCAACAACTACATGTTGGCTCACAACCATCTGTAATAGAATCATATGCCCTCTTCTGGTGTGTCTGAAAATAGCTACAGTGTACTTATATACATAAAAGTCTTTAAAAAAAGAACAACATATAATAAAATTTAGGGAAAATCATAAAATGGTCAATCAAAAATAAGGATCAAGCTAATTTCAAAGACATGGAAAATATTTTTGTCTTCTTTTTATGTTTATTTATTTTATATCCTGATCATGCCCCCCTCCTCATCCTTCCTATCCAAAGAATACACTTGGACAGACCCATGGCTTCAGCAGCATATGTAGCAGAGGATGGCCTTGTTGGGCACCAATGAGAGGAGAAGCCCTTGGTTCTGCCAAAGCTGGATCCCCTAGTGTAGGAGAGTCAGGGCAGGGAGGCAGAAAGGGGTGGGTGGGTTGGTAAGAAACACCCCCATAGAAGGGGGAAGGGGTAAGATAGGGGATTTACGGACAGGAAACTGGGAAAATGGATAAAATTTGAAATGTAAACAAAACATCCAATTAAGCAATACCTAAACTATTAACCTTCACCTTCTCTTTAGAGGAGAAGTCCCCTTTTGGTATCCCACACTGGAACATCTAGTCTCACCAGGACAAAGCACAGCCTCTTCCACTAAGGCCCAAACGGGTAGTCCATGTAAGGGAACAGGATCTACAGGCAGGAAACAGAGTCAAAGACAGCCTCTGATCGTATTGTTAGGGGACCCACATGAAGCACAAGCTTCACATCTGCTACATATGTGCAGGGGTCCCAGGTCCAGCGCATCAATGTTCTTTGGTTGATGGTTCAGTCTCTGAGAGCTTCAACGATACAGATTAGTTAATTCTGTTGGTCTTTTTGTGATGTTCAAATTACATGTTAATAAACACACACATACGCGTGCGCGCGCGCACGCGCGCGCGCGCACACACACACACACACACACACACACACACACACACACACACACACACACACACACTTGTTTACACATGCCTACATCTCATCCCAACATTTTTGTGGAATTATATGTTTCTTTTCTATGACACTATTATTCTGCAAATGAACAAAGCATTAAAAGGACTCTGAATGACTTATTGCTATATTTACAGATCAATGCATCACTCATCCATCATCAGGGAAATATCTACTTTGCAGTAGATAACAATTAATACAGAGACCCATATTTATCTGCATGAAAATAATTATTGTCAATGGAATGTTCACACCAAAATGAGATTTCTATATCACACCTGTTCCCTCAAGGTTCAGGGATAAATGCAGACTAGGGGGTGGAAATATTGTGCCAGAGTTGATGGATGACCTCAATGAAATAGTGGTATAACCTTTGGTGTATTGATCACACTCCCGGAGAGCATGTCCACATACTAATATAAGCCAGACTTGATGGGTTTTAAAAACACTTTATAAGTAGTTGGGAATGGAGATGAACATGCTAAAAATCTTTTGTATGGAATTATTAAAGAATTAATAAAAACATTATAAATTACACCATTTGTTGTTCCTCATCCATTTTAATGTAATTAGCTTTTAGCTCATAAGGCACATAAATATGTAACCTCTACCAAATTACACTATTAAGCTCTGCCTTCTTCCTGGTTTCCTCTGAGCAACCATATCTAATGAACATGTTTAATGGTGTGCAGGAAAATACCACCAATTACCCAGGACTTTAAAAGCGTGCAGTACAAAGAAGAGAGGAAGGAAACCTCTAAGTAGACATTTTACAGTAAATTTGATGTAGTTCTAAATACATTTTCTTTACTGAAGTTTCTGAAATTATGATATTAATGATGATAATCTTACTGATGCCTGAATAATTCGGTAAAATATTATCGGCAACTAGACTCCTAGTCACTGTTTGCAGTAGCTTACTTTCATTCAATACGTAAATGCATCATAAAAACTGATTCTGTATCTAATCTTGTACTGTCATTAAATTTCAAGGAAGCTTATTATGAATTCTTCTTTTAAGCAAGGTTTGAATGACATAGAGTAAGATATTTTATCCCAGGCATAAACCAGCTTTCAGAAAACTGATTAGTTTGGAGGCAATAAATAAGAAACTGTATTAGTATAGAATATACATTGAAAATATTCCAACAACAACAGACAGTTACTGTTGGATTTGCTATAGTTGTAATATTTAAGGGACAATATTTATTTATTAATATATATTTATTAAACATTTACCACATGCTATACACTATGGTTCCTTTTAAAAAATATAATCTATAATATGAAATGCTTTGACATTACAAAGAACATTTGCTAATTACTAACAGAAGTTTATATGATAAATAGATATGCTTCAATATCTGTAAATAAAACCCACATTAAATAATAGAATTTATAAGTTCTGACTTCCACTAACTAGAAAAAGCAACCTTTTCCCAGATTTACTATAATATTGCATTTATCCAAACTGATCTTTTGGGAATGTTTTTCTTTTTATAAGTTTTCAAAATGTTTCTTTGCCTAAGTTCATAAAAATGTCATAAAATTTTCACAACAAATGTGTTTCTCTACTGCTTAAGGTAATGAATTTTCATAACTCATATATGTCATATTTTAGTAAGAGTTATCCAATTTAGGGTACACATCAACTAATTTTAAAATTATGCTATTAAGATCAAATTTAGCTATTATTAAGATCAAATTAACTATCTTAAGAGCAAAGTTATTAAAAGTACATATAATTTGATAAGCTTTTTAATTTAATTTTATTTTAATCTGTCCAGATTATTGTACTACAGTAGTACATTATAATTTTACCACATACCTGAATCACCTGGTGGAACATTAAAAATTGCAACTGAAGTAGTCACAATGTAAACATTTTCAGTGCCTATTGACTTAAAAGTTGTGTGTGTGTGTGTGTGTGTTTGTGTGTTTGTGTGTGTTTGTGCCACCTGTGTTTGGGAGCCAGAAGAGGCTACAAGAGGGTAATAGATAATCAAGAGCTAAAGTTATAAATATTTATTTGATACCCAACCTGGTTGCTATGAACCAAGCTTCTGTTAACTGGAAGAGCAGCAAGCACTCTTAGCCTTAAAAAAATCTCTCCAACCACATATACCACTCAAGTTAAAGAGAATCTAGAGTTGAGACCCTATCATAAAAAGGAAGGGAAAACTTGTATCTTGCAGCTCTGCTGTCAAAAGTTCAACACAAAGCTGTATGTGCCCAGTAGCTTGCCTCTAGTGATGAAGACAATAATTAACATGTAGACTTTACATTGTTGATTGCATTGTTCCTCATGATGCTATCCTACAACTAGGCAGCTAATAATGAGATTTACTCATTTTGAACTTATTTTAAATTCTACCCATGGATATGGCAATATTCACGTCTTAGGAATCAGGACCAATAAAATTCATTCCCTTGTCAATTAGCAATGATATTAATAATAGAGGATGGAACAAGAAATGGAAAGGTTGATTTTTAAAAGTTTAAAAACAGTAAGAAGTTACTTCTGATTTTATCCTTGATCTTCTTTTTTATTACTTTATTTATTTACATTTCAAACGTTGTCCCCATTCACAAGGCCCATTGAAGAACCCCTCGCTACCTCTCCCCTTCCCCTCCTCTACCCCTCCCTCTTCCCTTTGCCTCTAAGAGGGTGCTCCCCCACTCCCCCACTCCCACCACACTCCTCTCGTATCCCCCTACCCTGGGGCATCAATCCTCCACAAGACCAAGAGCCTCCCCTCCCATTGATGCCAGAAAAGGCAGTACTCTGCTACATATGTAGTGGGGGCCATGGACCCACTCATGTATACTCTTTGGTTGGTGGCATAGTCCCTGGGAGCTCTGACAGGTACTGTTGTTTGTAACTGTTGTTCTTCTTAGGGGGCTGCAATCCCATTCAGCTCCTTTAGTTCTTCCCCTGACCCTTCCGTTGGGGTTCCTGGGCTCAGTACTATGGTTGAATGTAAGTATCTGTACCTGTCTTAGTCAGGTGCATTGTGTGGTTTTGACTTCTTTCTCCAAGATTAAGTGACCACAGATGCACGGGTTTATTTCTTGATCTTCAATTCTACTCCACTAATGAATCTGTCTGTCTCTATCCCAATACCATGTGATTTTTTATCACTATTGCTCTGTAGTACAGCTTGAGGTCAGGGATGGTGATTCAACCAGTTCTTATTATATGGTCTTAAGGGTGTTTTTTCTCCCCTTGTGTTTCAACATTGTAAATATTCAGTAAATGTTAACTGTGTCATGAAATAAAGTTAGGGTTACAGTAATTTTTTGAAAGTTACTGTGACTGCAGAGACTTCGTGACTGATTAGGACTGATGTGCTGTGCAGAGGTTGCAATGTTGCTCTTAGTTACTTATCTTGAGTGAAGCTTCCAAAACGACCAATCCTTTTTCTCCTTTGTGTTGAAACTAATGTCTTATCACTTTTTAAATGGAAACCCTTGGAATCCACTAACTTAACAGATCACTGACTTCCACCAACACCAAAATAGAAATGTCATTGTATAACATCCTATGCCTTTAGAAAGCTTCCATCATCTTGCTGCTCCTGCCTCTCTGTTGGACTTACTGATATATTTTCAGCTTACTTTGTTTTGTTAATTCCTTTGTTCTGCAATACTGTAGAGCTTTATGAAACTGCTTCTGCATTGCAACATGGATTCTGGTTAATCTAAACCTGCTTTCCTAAACTGTGATCACTCAGAATGGCTCCAGAATAAACTGTCTCTCATTTCTTGTAACATACATGCCATGATAAAACAATTGCTAAAACTGCAATTGAATTCCTATAAGTACTTAGTCATTCAACTTAGTTGCATAAAAAAGGCTGATTTTTAAAACTCAATGATTTTTTCAAAGTCACAAAATATATATTTGTGTAAAACCTTGTGTAGTGAATACATACAGCCCTGTACATTTGGGCTACATATTTTAATTCCACCAACATCAGATGGAAAACATTTTTTAAAAATGCAGTGGTGAGCGTAAAGTTTTTCCATTGTTATAATCATATGTATATATACATATATGTGTGTGTGTACATATATATGTAATATACAACATTTTTATTACAGTAGTTATTGTGAATGATTAGGTTACATCATGCACCTATGTCTTTTATATATAAGAGACCTGCATACCTGCATTTTTTATGTTTGAAGACTTCTCAAGCTAGTTCCCCAGCAATACAAAGAACAACTAAGTTATCCTATTTGGTTGTGGTGATGAGGGTCTTGCATTTGAAAATTTTGTAAAACGCAGCTGAGTTTATTTCTAATTTTTCAACATAGTTAATTACAAATTTAGCTAATTCAACTGAATTATACATCGTCCCTTTAACTCAAAGTGCACATCAACTAATTCTTGCGAACAGAACTCAAGGGTTGACACAATAAAAATTTGTATTGTATATCAAGTGACTTATGAAAGACCAGGATCGCTCAGGACTTTGTAAAAAAATAATGTTTTGGAGTCGAAGCAAGATAGAGCTCCTGACGCTACTGAATTAATAATAATGCAATTCAACATCTTGACAAACACATGCTGTTCTTATAGCTGCCCTTTTATATGTTTTCACAGTTGCTATGTGAATGCTTCAAACATTCATTGTCCTCAGATCAGCCTATTCCCTAAATTTCCAGAGTCAGTGACATCAATAGAAAGACCTTGGTAATAATTGGTGAAATTATCTGTCTTAAAGTTGTTGTTATTTTTACTAAATTGTGATTACTCATTAAATGAAAATTTTAAAAATGTTCAAGTTAAGGAAGACATTTAATGAACATAAGTATCATATTATAAATAAAATGAGAGATTATGGACAATGGTAACTCTAAAGTTCCAAATGCAACATAGTAAGTTTAATAAGTGAAAAAATATTTGCCTAGAAATTTTAGTTATTTAATAAATTGTAAACAGGATTAGAAAATAGTGGTACATAAAACACAGCCACACATTATTATTAATATTATTGTTGTTTTGTTGTTGTTGTTGTTACTATTGTTACATTACCTTTAACAATGATATCAAATTGAGTGAAGGCAAAACCCATTTCCATGTATTTCAACTGTCAGGAGACCCATCAGCAAGTAAAAGGAAGTTCCAGTAAGTTCTACAACTGGTACTTAATGAAGTAGCAATGTTATTCCCAGGAAACCAAGAAACGTCACAGTTCACATTACAAAAATTAATGACATTGCAGTGTGTTACAGCTTAAATATATACAACTCATACAATTGGCATATATACAACTCATTCTAATATCAAATGATGAACTTTACATTTTTATATCAAATGTATGTGAAAGTAGTTTTATTTTGCCATTGAAAATAAGTATCAATGCTCTGAATGTGTGTGCATGCAACAGTATGTGCCACCAGACAGTGGCTTTCTACTAACTTCAAAGTGACTATGCTCACAGGATATATAGGGGTTTAAGAGAAAAACAGAACTGATTCTGCGGGACATAACTTTATAGAATCTGTAGTTACAAACAATTTGTACAACCAAGGAAATATAACAGCTTATTTCTTGACATCTCGCTCTGATATGTTCATTGTAAGACCAACATAAATGTTGTTCATGTGGCAGAAGTGGCTCAGAGATGCTGCTTCTCCCAAATCATACATTTATGATAATGTAGTATTAGATAAAAACAAGTTATCTACTGATCTTCAGTAATCAAGTTGAAAAATATCCTAGTCATTTTGGACAAAGTAAAAATACTTTTCCATAAAGTGTAGCAAAAAGAAAATCCTTCATTTGAAAATGCAAGTTCAAGTCCCATCAATATTATCCATATGTGTTATATCACTTTGCTATGAATGATCCAGTCAAGGACTGTAAGCTGTTTGTGCTTTCACTAATGTGCACCAGCAGGCAAGATAAGCTTCCAAGTCCTTTGAAAGGCTGTATAGAGAAAGAAAAAGTGATATGTCGCTATACTGACGGATTGGCACACATGAGGATTATAGATGATTCTTAAGATTAGTTACATGAAAAGATACTTCTTAATTACATAATCTGATTTATCTTCTTGTATTTCATTACACCTATGTGTCATTTATCATGACCAATTCCATTCAATAAAACTAAGGCAAAAAGTATATGAAATCATATGAAATCATTCAATGCAAATAATCTTGAAATACTCTATAAAATATCCAGAATATTCATAAAAATGAGTGCTTTTGCAATCGGCAATGGTAATTGCCAATCTTCCAAAATATCACTGATTAACTTTCAAGGAATGTATGTAATGACAGAAATCATGCAATAGTCCTGCACAATATAAAGACCCCAAGCCATAAACATGTATCAACTGATAAAAAGCTACAACTCTTATAAGACCAGATCAATATTCCATTTAAAACACTGTTGTACACAAATAAACTTTTTATTCTGGAAAACACATCTATGGGGAAAATGTGCTATGTTGAGAAACGGGTAGACGTGGAACACAAATGAAATTCTTTCTCACTTATGAAAACTATAATTAGCTCTACTGGATAAATTACCATATTTGTCATGACGGTAACTGCACAAGTTACCATTTAATATACACCAGTCCACCTCCTCATTACTTCTAGATTGCCTGTAAATGGGCAGTTGCCAACCAGGATGGCTTGGCTGCCAAATGTTTATAACATTTTTCAAAATGACAAAAGTGTCACTGTTCATTTTATCTTTAGTATTAACTGTAATTGACAGAGGGGAACAAAAGAACTTTTGCCAGAAGTTTCCCTCCTCCTTCATATGACCAACTTACGCTTCATTCTCATATAATTTGATATCTCTAAAACTTTTTTAAAAAATAGCTACAACCTAAAGAATGTAAATCGATCAATGCTTATCACCCTGTACAAAGCTTAAGTCCAAGTGGATCAAGGACCTCCACATCAAACCAGATACACTCAAACTAATAGAAGAAAAATTAGGGCAGCATCTCGAACACATGGGCACTGGAAAAAATTTCCTGAACAAAACACCAATGGCTTATGCTCTAAGATCAAGAATTGACAAATGGGATCTCATAAAACTGCAAAGCTTCTGTAAGGCAAAGGACACTGTGGTTAGGACAAAGCGGCAACCAACAGATTGGGAAAAGATCTTTACCAATCCTACAACAGATAGAGGGCTTATATCCAAAATATACAAAGAACTCAAGAAGTTAGACCGCAGGGAGACAAATAACCCTATTAAAAATGGGGTTCAGCAATGGGGTACAGCAAAAACAGAGGCGAATGCCAGCAGCAAACCACTGAACTGAGAATAGGACCCCCGTTGAAGGAATCAGAGAAAGAACTGGAAGAGCTTGAAGGGGCTCGAGACCCCATATGAACAAGAATGCCAAGCAACCAGGGCTTCCAGGGACTAAGCCACTACCTAAAGACTATACATGGACTGACCCTGGACTCTGACCTCATAGGTAGCAATGAATATCCCAGTAAGAGCACCAGTGGAAGGGGAAGCCCTGGGTCCTGCTAAGACTGAACCCCCAGTGAACTAGACTGTTGGGGGAGGGCGGCAATGGGGGGAGGGTTGTGAGGGGAACACCCATAAGGAAGGGGAGGGGGGAGGGGGATGTTTGCCCGGAAACCGAGAAAGGGAATAACACTCGAAATGTATATAAGAAATACTCAAGTTAATAATAAAAATAATAATCACAAAATTAGCCCAATCAAAGTCAAAGGAAGGAAATCCAGACATAGTAGCACATTATCTGTAACCCATCTTGTTGAGATAAGAGGCAGGAAGATAGTGAGTAATAGACAGCCTGCCTGCTCCTCCCCCTGCCCCGTGTGTGTGTGTGTGTGTGTGTTTGTGTGTGTGTGTGTGTGTGTGTTCATATATACATATACTTATATGTATATATGAACAATCTACTAAAAGCCAATTTAATATGAGTCAATTATATGCCTTTTACAAATTGACTCACCCCACTCAACAGGATTTAAAGAAAATACGAGCTAGAAAAGACAATAAGAACAAAAATATTTACGTTCATACAGATAGGATGAAATGTTTGTGATTCCAAAGGAAAATATATAGCAGGTAGAAAAGACCATCTTTAAAATAGAATGCTCAATAGTTCAACAAAGAAGAAATGTAAGAGTTGGATAAGGTTTCACCCCTGCAAAAATGCATAAGCCTTGGGCCACTTTAGAGATCATTTCTACAGTCTTTGAAAAACCATATGGTCTGCTGATACCTTTGCTCTGGTGCTGATCTTGTTACAAGAATACTGAAGAATTTCCTGATTAAAACAGTAGAAAATTCTAAATAGCACCGTAGCAAATTAAACTCCATAGCATGCTAACCAGTACCACATAGGATTCAATTAGCTATTTGCAAAGAATGAAAAGGTAATTTAATAAAATATTACAAATGAAATAAAAAATGGGGTTCAGAGCTAAACAAAGAATTCACAGCTGAGGAATGCCAAATGGTTGAGAAACACCTAAAGAAATGTTCAACATCTTTAGTCATAAGGGAAATGCAAATCAAAACAACCCTGAGATTTCACCTCACACCAGTGAGAATGGCTAAGATCAAAAACTCAGGTGACAGCAAATGCTGGCGAGGATGTGGAGAAAGAGGAACACTCCTCCATTGTTCGTGGGATTGCAGACTGGTACAACCATTCTGGAAATCAGTCTGGAGGTTCCTCAGAAAATTGGACATGGAACTGCCTGAGGATCCAGCTATACCTCTCTTGGGTATATACCCAAAAGATGCCTCAACATATAAAAAAGACACGTGCTCCACTATGTTCATAGCAGCCTTATTTATAATAGCCAGAAGCTGGAAAGAACCTAGATGCCCTTCAACAGAAGAATGGATACAGAAAATGTGGGGCATCTACACAATGGAATATTACTCAGCTATAAAAAACAATGACTTTATGAAATTCATAGACAAATGGTTGGAACTGGAAAATATCATCCTGAGTGAGGTAACCCAATCACAGAAAAACACACATGGTATGCACTCATTGATAAGTGGCTATTAGCCCAAATGCTTGAATTACCCTAGATGCCTCGAACACATGAAACTCAAGACGGATGATCAAAATGCGAATGCTTCACTCCTTCTTTAAAAGGGGGACAAGAATATCCTTGGCAGGGAATAGAGAGGCAAAGATTAAAACAGAGACAGAAGGAACACCCATTCAGAGCCTGCCCCACATGTGGCCCATACATATACAGCCACCCAATTAGACAAGATGGATGAAGCAAAGAAGTGCAGGCCGACAGGAGCCGGATGTAGATCTCTCCTGAGAGACACAGCCAGAATACAGCAAATACAGAGGCGAATGCCAGCAGTAAACCACTGAACTGAGAACAGGACCCCCGTTGAAGGAATCAGAGAAAGAACTGGAAGAGCTTGAAGGGGCTCCTGACCCCTTATGAACAACAGTGCCAAGCAACTAGAGCTTCCAGTGACTAAGCCACTACCTAAGACTATACATGGACTGACCCTGGACTCTGACCTCATAGGTAGCAATGAATAGCCTAGTAAGAGCACCAGTGGAAGGGGAAGCCCTGGGTCCTGCTAAGACTGAACCCCCAGTGAACTAGACTGTTGGGGGAGGGCGGCAATGGGGGGAGGGTTGGGACGGGAACACCCATAAGGAAGGGGAGGGGGGGATTAGGGGGATGTTTGCCGGGAAACCGGGAAAGGGAATAACATTCGAAATGTAAATAAGAAATACTCAAGTTAATAAAAAAAAAGAATTTAAAAAAATAGCTACAACCTACATTTTTATTGTATTTTTTCAACTGAAAATAGTTTTGTCTCTTATACAATACATCCTGACAAGTTTTGTTTTCCCTCCCTCTGCTCTGCTCAGCTTCCTCCAACCTTCCCTCTATCCCATATCCATTCCCCTCTGTTTTCTTTCAGTGAGCATTCGAACAGGCCTCCAAGAAACAAAACCAAACATGACAAAGATTTATTATGTAACTTTGAATTACTTTTGGAAGGAAATCCTATTTTTTTGTTAACAATCCTGATAAGTGTGTTGGGACATTCTATTACAAATTTAACTTGCTCTTCCACTATGACAAGCAATATTTAACATTTTTTGCAGTGCTTCTTCATTGTCATATATGTGTTCTTCCATAAAGAATATTTATGTTTTGACTCACATTCTGATGTAATTGATTTTTCACTGTTGAGTTTTAAGCATTTTTTTATACATTCTAGATTCGTTTGTGCCAGCTCTATGTTCCACAAACATTTTCTTTCAGTTTGCACCTTATCTTGTCAGTCTCTTAACAGAAAGATTTTGGAGAAAAATAATTTGTATGGGATTTATTTAATCATAATATGCTTTTATGCATGGCAATTTCATTTCAACTCATGGAATACTTTGTCTAGAATTAACTTATCAAATATTTTGTGCTACATTTTTATATTTCCTAATTTAATTTTATTTTAACTTCCTAATTTAATTTAATTCATTATGTTTGTGTTTTGTTTGCTTAAGATGTAATACTTAAGTACAGGTTCAGCTTTTTGACTAGTTCTCAATTATCTTTTCATTGTTTGCTGAGGTCCCTTTTTCATCTGTAGAATTATATTGGCTTTTAAAAATTCAGTTCAGCATATTTAGAGCAGAGAAATGGATTTGTATTTGATATATTCATCTTTACAGTATTTCACAAATGTGGTATTTGACCACCTATAGGATAAATTTCAACACCATGGTGATATTATAAACCTTCCTCACTTTCATCCCAATTATTTTAGTCATCCTATTACACCTATGTTCGACATAAATGCTACAATAAGCCCAGGATGCCAATGGAAATGTATGTGACGTGAGCTCAAAGACAAATAGGAGAATTGATAGTATTAAGTCTTGTATGTATAAATATGTTAAATCTTCCTTTTTCTTATATTTCTCTTATATATTCCAATAGCATATTATATATTTCAGCTTATAGACAGCCCATATATTTTGTTTACACTTACTTATAATATCTTATTTACTTTCTTTTATGTCATTTTTCCTTAACTCATCAGTAAATTTTTATAACAAATCTCCATGATTTGTCCATAGTCTTGAAAAAAATAGTTTTTTTACATGTAATTATAATGTAGTTGTAGAATGTACATAAATGCCTTCAAATGCCCAATAAAAGTCCTCTCAGGAAATCGTTTTGAACAGAAGTAGTTGGTTGATTTTTCAACTATTTTTTTCTGAATGGGCTGAAATGCTCATATAGCTGTTTTATTTAGTCTATTAATTTTAATGATTTTATAGGCTGATCTTGACATGCTAAATTAGTCGTGTTAAAATACATTCCACTGGGCTTGCTAGATGGTAAAATACACTCCATGCAAGCATAAGAACTAAGTTTAATCTCCAAAACCAATGTAAAAAATATGTGCATGGAATCCTAATGCTGGTGAGGTAGAGAGTGCATACGTTAATTAATGAGTGCCAGATCCTAGTAAGAAACCATGTCTCCAAACAAATTTAATGGTTCCTTAGGAACAGTTTTAGAGGTTGACATCCCGACTCCGTACAAGCATTTGTTACTGATCCATAACTGTGTACATACACATTCACATGAAACAAAATATATACATTTAGTCATGTGTAGTTTATGTATGTAAATATATTTCCATATGTGTAGTTAGAAAAACATTGTTTAACTTTAATTAAGATTTATATATTCATGTTGACAATAAATGTTGATCTATGGTTTTGAGATTTGGTCTTACACTAGAATAATATTGGACTTACAAAATTAATGAGAAACAGTAATTTTTCTTTGATGTTTTCAAAAATTTTCCCAGTGGTACTCTGTTTATTGCTGTCTCTTCATGATTTTTTTCTCTTACATTCTTTTAAGTAGACAAGTGTGCAGGAATCTGTTTTCTAGACATAATCAATCCTTGATAACCTTCATGTATACTTTTTTCAATTTTATCTTAATTATTATTTAAAAGCAATTTGTTTATGAAGTTTCTTGTCAAAACTTTCTTTGTTTAATGTGTTCAGTAGTTCTGTTTCTAAGGAAGATTTGTCTATTATTTCTCTGAGTATATTTTTTGTCTCATGTGGGAGTGTGTATATATATATGTATATATATATACATATATATATATATTAAATTAAATTTTACCTCTGTTATAATTTACCAGACCTTCTATAGTATGTCTAATCCCTTTTCTAGCTTATTGAACAAAACCACTAGAAATAGAATATCTTCTTTAATGACTATAATAAATCCATTTGGCTTTGTTGTTTTTCAATTAATTTTAATCGGTTCACCTTTTTCCTTTAGCATGTTTATACTCATGGTTTATAAGCTTTTATTTAGGTAGTTTGATTTTGCAAACTGTATTAGACATGTTTGTGTGTGTATGTGTTCACATTTGACATTGGTTTTAGGACACCATTAAAGTAATTGGAATACTTTATTTCTCTTAGGTACTGTTCTTATGTTTAATTGGACAGGTTCTGATCATCATTTTCTAACTACTTATGTAAACATTTCATGAAGTCATTCACTATCCTCATTCCCTCTTAAATTATGATATAGTTGATAAAACCAGGGAAACTTCCTTACCGATTGTGTGTTTGGGGAATGTTGTGTGTGTGTGTGTGTGTGTGTGTGTGTGTGTGTGTGTGTGTGTGTATGTATGTTTATCACACACACGAGATAATAAGTCAGCTTTAGATATGTAGTCTTGAAATCACTTTGTACTTCCAATTAACCTTGATCTTAATCTTATAAAAATAGCCTTCCATGTAGGTGAGTTTAAAGAACTCTTTTGCCATGCCTGACTTTAACTACTGTTAAATAACCCATTTTTATGAATTCAAGTTCTTAAAAAATGTTCACATATATATGAAATACTGTGTTGTTTTCCTTTCTGTATATGGTCTGTTTGATCTAATCATGGTGATGGCTGTGATATTATGTTCCATTTAGGGCAGAACATTTTGCAGTCTCTTATTGATATAACAAGTTGGGATGAAGTTGGAAAACAGATTTTAAAATTCTCAACATGCTTAGCCATCATGGAACAGCAAATTAAAACTCCTTTGGGATGTTTATGTCATCATAGTCAGAAGCAATAATGTAAACAAAACAAACTAACAACAAATAACCACAAATTCTGACACAGAGATGGGGAAAGCCAAATATTTACTCACTGCTAGTGAGAGTGAAAACTGACTCATCCTTTATGGAAATCACTGTGGTGGTTCTGCCTAGAGAGAAAAATAGTTGTATTACATGATACAGATATACCAGTTTCCAGGATGCACCTAAAGAATTCTACATCTTTCTCTAGAGAAACTACTTGTTCAGTTAACTGCTGCTTTTCTCACAATAGCCAGAAAATGGGAAGTCTAGACGTCCATAAACTGATGAATGTACATTGTAATTGTGGTATACATACACAATACAACATTACTGGTCCCTTAAGAAACATTAAAGTTGTAGGTAAAGTAATAGAGCATCCTGGTATCAGCTTGATTTTTCCATGTTCTACAATGGATGTAGTGTCAACAATATAGTGTTACCATAGAAAGGACTCAAGCTTATTTTAAGGTTCACTTTATTTTTATGTCTATCTGTGAATACACAAGATGAAAGTGTTACATCTCTTTTTTTTTTTTTTGGTTCTTTTTTTTTTTCGGAGCTGGGGACCGAACCCAGGGCCTTGTGCTTCCTAGGTAAGCGCTCTACCACTGAGCTAAATCCCCAGCCCCGTGTTACATCTCTTAGAGCTATAATTATAGGTCTTTTTGGCCACTTCCCATGTTTTCTGTGGTCTAAGCTGATGTCTTCTGGAAAAGCAAAAAGTACTCTTGTAAACTTAATTACTTTCATTCCCATAAAATTTTTGTTTTAAAGAAAATAATCTAAAACAATCCTGTAACATTTCAGCAGCTTCTATTGTGACCCAATTGCCTTCTAAAACATTCCATGATTATTTGATATAACTGGAGTCCCTGCTCTTTTCTGAACAGGAAACAGTAGCATTGGGTCCAGGGAAGAAGGGAGATAATGGGTTACACTAAAAGGGATGGAAAGAAGATACACTGGGTTGAAATGTATTGTATAAGAAAAACATAAATATCCACAAAAATCCCATTTATGAATCCAAATATAATAAGAATTGGTGTTTTGCTCTATGGATTTGAGGAGGAATATGAACATGTCTTTCATAGCACAATCCACATAACTTTGCAAGAGTAAACATAGAAGCTAGGCAGTGTCCTGCCATTCAATTGACACCTGTAGTAAGAAATAAAAAGGTGACCTATTGATACAAAATGACTTGGTTGTGCATCTTGCTGCCTAAATGAAGTCAGCCATGAATAGTTATATCAAATTGGGAAAAAATACAATAATAAATAGGAGAAGGGAGTTTGGGAGCAGCACTCTGATAGAACTTTTCTATATCGTCATCCTGATGGGTGATATTCATTATCATACAGAAATAACAGAGAACAATAAAACACATTTTTAACTTAATGATGAAATAAAATAACTAGTAAAAATTATAAATAAAATCCCATATATAATTTATGTCACAAGAAGAAACATAATCATGGATGAAGAATGTAATGTAAGAAAAAGCAGCATACAATTACCAAGAAGTCAGAGCAATTTTCAGTGTCTAGACACCTAAAAGCAGTAATTCAGACTATTCTAAGAGAATCAAAATTAAGAAAGGAAAATTATTCAGAATTAAAACCATATTTGAAATTTCTAACACTGTCTTGGACAAAATATCACAAAATGAGCAAATATTGAAGAATATGAAATATTAAACATAGTATCAAACAAAGTGATCCATTAAGGAATTTATAAAAAAATTTTACTAGTATAGATATATAGAAAATACTACCATAAATATTTATATATATATATATATATATAATTTTATAATACATATCATTTTAAGGACACAGCAAATGTTGATCAAAATAAATTTTAAAGCATGACTTAACATGTAACGTTTAATGTTATTATTTTCATTGGAATTTTTTATTTATTTAGATTTCAAATGTTATCCACTTTCCCAGTTTCCTGTCCATAAACCTCCTATCCCATTCCCCCTGCTTCTATGAGGGTGGTCCTCCACCCCCGTATTCCTGCTTCCCACCTCCCCGAGTATTATATTTTTAAATGTTACCATGTATTGTATTAGTAATGTTTCTTATTACTGTGACCAAATACTTGGCATGAACCAACTGAAAGAAGAAAAGAATTTTATTATTGTTGTTGTTGTTGTTGTTGTTATATTTTGGTTTTGGTTTTGTTTTGAGTTAAGGAAATATCATGGCATGGAAGGTCTGGCATCTGCAGCATGAGCAGCTTGTAGTCATGGTAATGGGAATGTTTTTTTCACAGATCAGAAAGCAAACAAAAGAAAGCTCTGATGCTCAGTTAGATTTTGAATAATTCATTTTGATTCAGATCACGGCTCCAGACTATAAAACTGTGCCACACATAATTAGGATGAGTCTCCCCTATATAAAACCTCTCAAGAAACAACCAAATAGACATATCCAAGGGTGTGTTTCCTAGGTGATTGTCACCACGTTCAAATTGGCAATGAAAATTTACCATCAAAGGTCTGATTCCTCCTCATAATTGAGACAAATGAAAGAAAATACCAAATTGGCTACCTATGAAGTCCCAGATATATAGAAAATGAATGACACATTTTTTTGCTTAACTGTGGTGCAAAGATATTATTTAACAAAATAAATATTTCAACTAAATAAAAATAGAATAAAGCCATTAGAAAAGTTTGCCTCTAAAGTTATCCATGCAAGAATATTTATGAAAATAAAAACTTATATGAGCAAAAAGTTAAGAGTTGCATCAATAATATAGACCTTTCTGTCAAAAACTATAAGGAAAATAAAAATGAATTAATCCAAGGCAAAAACATCATGCAACTGTTATGAAAAGAAGGAGTCATAATAAGGGCCAGTGGGACTAGCATGCATTGCATACAGTTGAAACATACTGTTGCACGCAATTTGTGTGCCTCAACCAAAATTCTTTAAATATTGAGAAATATAGTAATTATTATTATTTTCTTAATTCTAACTGTATATCATATCACATTTTCTAACATTATTTCACAATCCTGTACCATTAAAATAAAATGTAAAATAAAATTAAATACAAAGGAACAATGACTACTACTAAATTTTATTTTAAGATCATTGAAACTGAAATATTTAGCTTATGACTCTAAAAGAAAATCTGTATTTCAGAGGACCAACGGGAAGGGATAACACTAAATGTTAGAAAACCAGACATATAAAGAAAGCTCTCCACAGTATAGGATATTTTGGAAACTTTGACTGTATGATCATGTAACATAGTTAAGTTTTTGAGGTACCATTGAGTCAGGCATCAAAATGGGGAACCAGAGTCTTGAACATAAAAGGTATGTAATGAAATGATAGATGGCCTGAAGTTTAAGTCCATGGGAGAAGGAAGGACCTTTACTGGCTGTGCTTCTACAGAGCCTGGATTTTTTAAATGGGATGAATTGAATTCTCAGTTCAATTAGAGTTCTCTGCCTTTCCCGAATTTAAACTTCATTTCTATGGAATGAGGGAGGTCTCTCCACTAAAATGTTGAAACCTCGGTGTCCAGCTCTCAGATATAACAAGTACTACAAAGTCTTGATCTCATGATACTACCATCCAAGTTTGCCTCTGATCTGTTGCTTTGTTACCATGAAAAGTTTTAGAGGAGGTAGAAAGAGTATGGAGAACACTATTGAATCAAGACCCTCTAAACACAAAATAATCAACACACATATCACAAAGACTGTAGCATCATGCACAGGGCCTGCATAGGTTTATGGGATCTCAGTACTAAGAGAAGTGAAGACATGCTCCCATTCCTAACCCAGAAGTTATATTGAATTGAAAAACCACTCAAAACAAGCATGATATGTACTCAGTTATAAATGGACATTAGCTATTAAGTAAAGGATAATCATGACACAATTCACAGACCCATAGAGCCTTGAGAGAACCGGAATACAGGAGGGAGTAAGGTAGCCAGAGTCACCAACCCAGAAAACAGACGCCAGTGATCAGCATAGAGCACAAATCTAGTGTACTGTGAAGCAACAAGCATTTTTCGACAGCCTTTGTGTCAATGGAGAATCCAAAGAAGCTCTAGGGTAGCCATCCATCCCACTGTCACTGTGGGGAGGTGCCCAGATGCCAGCACCCAAGGGGCCTTCTGTAAAGATGAGTGAAGCAGCAACTACCCTGTTCTGGGTGCAATCTGAGGCAATTAGTTTGCCAGGATCTTCTTATCTTGTGTCATGCAGTATGCCAGCAGACATGGGCACTCATACTATGCCTCCTATGGCAATCATCTATTGGTTACATACAGCCTACTCAATGATGCCTACCATTGCACCATTTCTGGATAACTTATTTATTTTAGCAATCAAAGTTATAAAACATCTCCCAATTTATCCTTGACCAGGATATGGATATTATCATATTCCTGATAGCTCATGACCTTGGCTTGGTTCTAGCAAAGACTCCCAGGTCTTTCTGTTTGTGTACTCAGGGAGGATAGATGACCACTATTCTAAAAGCCAAGTTCTATCCATATTGCTCTTAATTCCTAACCACAATAAAAGACAGCTAATATGTGAGCCTATTACTCATGTTGCATTTGGATTTACTGACTCTTCCAAAACTAAATTTGGCTATGCCCTGCAAGCCCCTATGTGTCCTCAGAATGTTCTTTCATTTCAGAGCTTGGTGAAAGTGAATAAACTCTTGGCCATATTAATGTTGGTGGGCTGGTTGATAACCAACTCCCTCTTATATTCAGTGACAGCCACCATGCCATTAGTGTTGTAAGGACTTTCCTGTTTACTGTAATTAATCCATCTGGGGACCCATTCCACCTTACCATATCTCAGCTGTAAGCCTTGCTGGAGTCAAGAGAAGCCCCTTTATGTGTAAAACACATTTGGTCTTACCAGAGTCTCCCTGGAGTTTTCTCCAAGGGCAATAGATTGACTGATGCTGCAGTCTTCACCCTCTCCCCTGACCCATAACCCCTCACCCCAGATCAGACTTGTGAGCATCATGCTTGATTTCATAATTCTGCCCAAATTTCTCATGCTCTTTCCTTGTGTGCCCAAAGCTTCCTGCAAAGACCTGGGCCATTCCTGCACTTAATATGGTCTGCTTCTACTTCTGGATCTACTCTAGACCTAAGGGGCCAATCCCCATGGTTTTCACCCTAACTCCCTCTGGAAAATGAACTTAACACATATACCCTCCTTTGGAATGATTAAATACCTCCATATAATTGCTGACACTTACTCCAGCCTTGTTTTTGCACGATCTAAAGACACTGCTTGATTGGTTATTTCAACTCTCAAGATGGCCATGCTCTGTATAGGAGTATCCTTTGCCTTAAAGACTCATAACGGTCCTGCCTTCTCTAAAACTGCCTTCAAGGCCTTCTGCATTGAATGGTCTATTCCTCATAAGATGGACATTTGTACAACCCACAGGGCCAAGCCATAATAGCAAGGACCCTCTCCACTTTTAAAAAACAACTCGATAAAGCTAGGAAATAGGGTGTTCAAGACCTCAGGAAAGGCTGATTGTGGCCCTCTTTACAATATTTTTTTAGACTTTTGATAAGCAAGATTTGATTCCTGCCTATAAACATTGGGCCAGCATACTCCTCAGAGAGAACCACCTATAGGTTTATATATTTTAGTCTAATATAATAAGTGTACTTGAATGCTTTAACCTCCCTTCTATCCCACCAGAAGTCATGGAAAGGTTAGGATAATAGAGCAAAAGAGAAGGCAGACCTGTTTAGAAAAAGTTCTTTGGGGAGAATCCAGTCTGCTTGTCAGGATATCAGCAGTTCAGTTCACAAATCAGTAGCAATAGCTCACCCCACTAGCAAACACTATTCATGAATCAGCAATGGCAGTTCAATCCAGAAGAAACCACAAGACTCTGCAAACCTGCTCCAGTCTGTGGAAGCACCAAGAAGCCTCAGGGACACCATCAAAAGTTCTTTGTTGCATTTATCTCTATAAAATCATGACAAAGATGATCAACGAAGAGGGGCAAAGTAAACCAATAAGATGTGTGGACAGCATCTTCAGCTAAGATCAGTGTCAGCAAAGCTCAACAAAGACAAGAAAAGTATGTCACAGAGAACCAATACCACACAGTGTCATCCACTGTCTTTTTGGGTTATATTTATACCCTTTCCAAATATCACATGTTCTCTCAAGTGGCTGTTCTAGCAAAACATCACATGCCATTTTTCTAGGCAGCTTCAAGAAAAACACATGTCTATTCTCAGCAAAACATCCTCCCATGTGTCTGCTTCAGCAAAAATAACTTCTCATAAGACAGTTTCCAGAAAAAAAAATCACATAACACTACTGATTCTTCAAAGAAACCAGAAATTTTTACTCCCTACCCCCATTCCTGGTACATTGGAAGGACCAACTGAACTCTGACAAGAAGGGACACTCACTGTTTCTAACCAAAGAACAAAGTTATTCTTCTGTTTTCCCAGAAAGAGGAGATTCCAGGTCATGCTCTAAAGCTCTACACACCCCCATATGGAACCTCTCTGGTCAGTGATGGGGAACTTGTTCTTAAGCAAGGATGAGATGGACCCAGGGCTCAACAGAGAAGGACCCAAGTAGAGGAGAAAACACAGGACCAATGAGCAGAGGAGCCGTCCAATAAAATAGGGGATCTTAAAGAATTGAAGGAGCTGAAAGGGATTGCAACCCCATAAGAAGAGTACCAACCAACCAAAGCTCTCTGGTTGAACCATTCCCCAAAGATTACACATAGACAGACCCATGGCTCCAGCTGCGTATGTAGCAAAGGATGGCCTTGTTGGGCACCAATGGGAGTAGAAGCCTTTGGACCTGCCAAGACTGGTACCACCATCCCATAGTTTAGGGGAATGTCAGGGTGGGGAGGCAGGAATGGGGTAGGGACATGACTGGCGAGGAAGAATACCTGTAGGATGATGTCAATATGCAGGTGAAGGCAGTTACAAGATAGAACGAGACCTGTCATTGGATGAGAAGAAAGGATGGGTGGGAGAAAAGTTTTAGAGAGGAGGAGACTGGAGGAAGGGAGGAGAAGTAGCTGAGAGGACATGAAGGTGGACGTTAAGATTCCTCTCTGCACATTTACAGGTTGTTATGAATATTTTTAAGGGACAGATGTGTACAGGGCTTTGTATGTCTAGGTGGGCAATTACATATTATCAATTGAATCAGAGGTTATTGTGTTGTGTGTTCTTTCCTGTGGTGATTTAATTGAGTTCAAGAGAGTATGTGGTAGCTGGACACGCTGGGCCAACATGGAATTAGGATGTGTATGTCTGGCAAGGTGGTACTTGCCTTGGGAAATAGTTGGGTAGAGAGATTGTTGCCTGGCTCAGAGAATAGCCATCAGCAGTGTGATATGGAATGGAGCAAAGCAGGTGAAACATTTTGCTGACTGAGATGAATATATCAAATAGATGTCTTGGGACACTACAGTAACGGATCTAGTGCAGGACAAAAGAAGCTTTTTTTAAAAATTTTACTGCAACAAACACCCTTATAGAAAAGAGGGAGGGAGTGGGATAGGGCTTTTATGGATGGGAAACTGGGAAAGGGAATAACATTTGAAATGTAAATTAGAAATATCCAAAAAAAGGGGGGGGGGTGTCTGGCGACTCAGACTCAGCAGATGTTTCCTGAAGTAATAGATCCCAGGCCCTATATGCTTACTCTTTCTACTGATGTGTGCCATTATTACCTCTAATTCACAAGCCTACACTGCTTTGGTGGTGCTCCATACTTATTTACCTGTTGATACCTTCTTGTCCGGGTCCTAGTTTCTGCCAATCCCCATGCTGGCGTGGGAATTTCAGGCAAGGGAGACCTTTCATGGTTCCAATATGGTAATTGGCAAAAACTGCCTGGTAGCAGTTTGTGATTCCCTACTGATTCTTGGGCTTGTCCCTACAAGCTTTAGGTGACAGCAAATGCTGGTGAGGATGTGGAGAAAAGGCACACTCCTCCATTGCTGGTGGGATTGCAAACTGGTACAACCATTCTGGAGATCAGTCTGGAGGTTTCTCAGAAAATTGGACATTGAAATGCTTGGGTACCCAGCTATACCTCTCTTGAGCATATACCCACAAGATGCCCCAACATATAACAAAGACACATGCTCTACTATGTTCATAGCAGCCTTATTTATAATAGCCAGAAGCTGAAAAGAACCCAGATGCCCTTCAACAGAGGAATGGATACAGAAAATGTGGGACATCTACACAATGGAATATTACTCAGCTATCAAAAACAATGACTTTATGAAATTCATAGGCAAATGGATGGAACTGGAAAATATCATCCTGAGTGATGTAACCCAATCACAGAAAAACACACATGGTATGCACTCATTGATAAGTGGCTATTAGCCCAAATGCTCGAATTACCCTAGATGCACAGAACAAATGAAACTCAAGAAGGATGACCAAAATGTGAATGCTTTACTCCTTCTTTAAAAGGGGAACAAGAATACCCGTGGCAGGGAATAGAGAGGCAAAGATTAAAACAGACACAGAAGGAACACCCATTCAGAGCCTGCTCCACATGTGGCCCATACATATACAGTCATCCAATTAGACAAGATAGATGAAGCAAAGAAGTGTAAGCCGGCAGGAACCAGATGTACATCGCTCCTGAGAGACACAGCCAGAATACAGCAAATTCATAGGCGAATGTCAGCATTAAACCTCTGAACTGAGAACAGGACCCCCGTTGAAGGAATCAGAGAAAGAACTGGAAGAGCTTGAAGGGGCTCGAGACCCCATATGTACAACAATGCCAAGCAACCAGAGCTTCCAGGGACTAAGCCACTACCTAAAGACTATACATGGACTGACCCTGGACTCTGACCTCCTAGGTAGCAATGAATATCCTAGTAAGAGCACTAGTGGAAGGGGAAGCCCTTGGTCCTGCTAAGACTGAATCCCCAGTGAACATGATTGTTGGGGGGAGGGCGGTAATGTGGGGAGGATGGGGAGGGGAACAGCCATAAAGAAGGGGAGGGGGAGGGGTTAGGGGGATGTTGGCCTGGAAACCGGGACAGGGAATAAAAATCGAAATGTAAGTAAGAAATACTCAAGTTAATAAAGATGAAAAAGGAAAGAAAAAGAAAAAGAAAGTGGAATCCTTTTCTTTAAGTTCCTTATAGACAGGAGTCAAAATATAAAGATGCATGCTAAACAAAAGAAGAATATTGGGGAGGGTGTCACTACCAATATTTCAGGATGGACTATAATTTTGCCTCAAAATCATCTTTATGATAAAAGGAGAGAACTATGCACTTATGTTCAGCAACCCCTGGGATGAGTCATAGTGATGGTGAATAAGGGTCACCAGAAAAACATACAAAACTAAGAGCCACTACCCTAAAGGTACCATCCATACTTCCAAGTCCCTAGTCTAGGCTCACCAGTCAGAGAAAATAAACCACAAGGTTCTTTCTCAGGAAAAAGCAGATGCATAAACAGATTCAGACAATGGTGTCCTGGAACTAATATATCCAATACATGGCAGATTGTTTTGCTGTTCACTACACACAGTACCTCCCATGCTCTATTTGTATCACCAACACTCAACAGCTATTGTCAATCATGCCAGTTACTGCCTCAGTAAGTCACCACCTAGCTTCAAATGGTATCTACTCAGAGTACATGCCAGCCCCCTGTTTGATTTGGCTGGAGTACTTACCCCCTGTCTGTTTAAAAGGAGCTAAAACTGTGAACAGGTCTTGTTTACTAACATCCCCATGGCAAAATTAATGGGTCTACCACCTCCTTTCCTGTTGTTGTAAAAATATATAAAATAGAAAGAGTAACGGTTGTCTTTTACCCACTGGTCTGCACAGTGGTGCCCCAAGATATCTGCTAGATATCTTGGTAGAAACACAGCCCAGCCGCACACTTTCCTACACTCAAACCCTCACATAAAAGAACATACAACACAATAATCTTTGACCCAATTGGTAAGATAAAACTGCCCACTTAAACATACAAAGCCCGGTACCATCCATCCCTTGAGAACATTAATAACAATATGTAAATACACAGAGCAGAATCTTAACATCACCTGCCATGGCTTCTCCCCTCTCTCTCTCTCCTTTCCTCCCCCTCTCTCCCTTAGTCTCCTCCTCTTCCTTCCTTCTTCTCTCCCGCCCATCCTTCCTTCTCCTCCAATGACAGGCCTCCTTCTATCCTATACCTGCCTCACCTGTGACATCATCCTACATTTCACCCTTTTTGTCTAATTAAAAAAAACTTTTCTCTCATATAAGCTGAGCACAACTACTATCATTTTGTAATTAAGAGCATAAAATATATCTAACACCCAGTCCAACACTATATCAGTTAAACAGAACATTTAGTTATCCATTCCAGCTTAAGAAAGGTTTAAAATCTGGCTAGCTTGTATACTACCTGATAACTATCCAATAAAATATGTATATTTAGAGTTAAACAGCCTGATAGGCTATGAAACTATAGTCAGTCTTCAACCCCGTCAGAAATGTGAGAATGACCAAATATCTATACACATAGGAAGCCTAACACGGCTTCCAGAACTGAGAGGTTGTAGAGACAAATCTCCACTAGCGCAGTCCCCCGTTAGCAACATGTGAGCGCAAGTCTTCAGCCTTCTGGCCCAAAATCAACTGACAGACTCCAGAAATGCAGATTTTGAAGGGCTAATCACCCTGTCTTGGCAGAGTTTATCAGTCAACTATTCTACATAATTTGTCCTTTTCTGGACAGTATTATTCTGTAGATGAAACAGGCAGTTTTGTCCAGTGGCTGCCTAGCCACAAAGTATTGCCTCACCTGGATGTAGAGATGTTCACATTCTTCATTAAATCCACCAAAGGGTAACTGTTAGGAGCAGATATGTCTCAACAAGAGATAAATAACTTTAAATCTCAAATTTTGTGGATTTCTGACGTTTTTGAAAACCACCTATCTATATAAGACAGTCTGGACTGTTGTCTTTATATCTTTTTTTTTTTTTTGGTTCTTTTTTTTGGAGCTGGGGACCGAACCCAGGGCCTTGCGCTTCCTAGGTAAGCGCTCTACATTGTCTTTATATCTTAATAATATCTTGAAAGTTCTCTCACAAACTCAGAGCCATGACTTTGCTATTTGAATCTTAACTCACAGGTGTAATCAACTCAGAAGTTTGTAATGACAACAATAGAAGGAGTGGCTCTAAACCTTGTAAACTTTTTTGACAAAAAAAAATTCTATACCAAAACAAAGATACGATTTAAGCTTAGTTACCAAATGAGATTATGACTGTACAATTCAATCTAGCTAATTCCTCCCTGTTAAATTACAACCAATTTTAAATTCCTCATAAAAACAACTTTAGAATAACCATTTTCAGCCCCCCAAAGTCCAGGGAATTGGGGTGATGACTCCTCCATAACTTCTTCAAGCTGTACAGGGGCGTTGAGATATCCTTGGGGGTAGGGGGTAGGAAGAATGAAGCAAATGCTGTAGCTGATGTGTCCTGACTGTACCCAGCTGAAAGTCTTTGAGACCAGGATTCCAAGTAGGTAGGCACGCTCTGTAAAATACAACTCTCTGTAAAATACAACTCTCAAGAAAAAGTTTAGAATCGAGATACCTTTTTGTTTGATTCTCCTGAATAAATTTTTCAGGCGGTCTACCTCTATCAAATCTGATCAGTATGACTCTGGGCAGTTTCCAGAGCCTAACCACACTTTTTAAAAACACAAAGACAAAACCTTTCTCCCAAAATACTGTATTCCTTAGTCTTAAACCAGAAAAGCTTGTATCTTGTACTCTTTCCCAGAGTAATAATATAACCATAAAACTCAAAGTCACACCCATCAGGAATATTAAACAATTTTTTAAAAAAGGAAGTAAGCTAAACAATGAGCCTGATAGGCTTTTGTACTCTGTGATATCGGGAAATTATCCCAAAGTTCCTGTAGAGCCCACGTTAAGAGAATTCGAGCTTCCTGTTGTGGTATATATCAAAGTAACCACAAACCCTCGCTAGCCGGCATCAACGAGCCATATGGCCTTAGGTGGGGTAATTCATAAAACAAACCAAATATCTTTAGTCAATTCCAGTATCAATAAGCAACACATCAAACCAGAGACATTAACCAGGACATTAACCCAAAAAATCTCAATCTGTCAAACTCTCTACCCGGAGCCACAGATTTTTATTTAACCTTAATAACTTCTATACTATATGCCTGCATTCACTCTCCCTGGTGTTACAGACATTAATCACAATTCTCTACTTGGAGGTAGTGACTAATTTTTCCCTATCTAAGTTCCGAACCATAGATGAAAATCACCACATGATTCGGGTAACCTCTTTACTCTCCTTAAAACAAACTTAAACACCTATCAATTCTAATACCAATAAACAACTTAAAACTCAGGAATTTAACCCAAAATATATCCATCTATTAAGCTCTCTACCCGGAGCCACAGATTTTTCTTTAACCTTAATAACTTCTAAAATATATGCCTGCATTCACTCTCCTTGGTGTTACAGACATTTCATCACAACTCTCTACTTGGAGTTAGTGACTAATTTTTCCCTATCTAAGTTTGAACCGTGGATGAAAATCCCCACCTGATTCAGGTCATCTCTTTTCTCTTCTTTCTAAAAACAAACTCAATCACCTTTTAATAATACCTGTAATTAAGAAGTAGCTTGTCTAACTAGGATTTCAACCCAAAATTCCCGTGGAGCCCACGTTAAAAAGAATATGAGGATCCTGAAAGACTTTCTAAACAATGTTCTTTAAAAAACAGCTTTTCATCTCTAACTTTCTGATCTGCCATTACTTATCACACAGCAGGGGACCTACAGCCTGCCGGCCCAGGTGGCTTCCCCTTTCTTTGTTTGAATACCCGGGCTTATGATATCACATGACTGAACATGGCGCTGGCCTCCTCTTACTTAGAAACTAAAAGCTTTCTCTCAACTCTTAGGATTACTAGTGGATTCTTGCCCATCACCTTGGCGCGCCATCTGTTGTTGTAAAAATATATAAAATAGAAAGAGTAACGGTTGTCTTTTACCCGCTGGTCTGCACAGTGGTGCCCCAAGATATCTGCTAGATATCTTGGTAGAAACACAGCCCAGCCGCACACTTTCCTACACTCAAACCCTCACATAAAAGAACATACAACACAATAATCTTTGACCCAATTGGTAAGATAAAACTGCCCACTTAAACATACAAAGCCCAGTACCATCCATCCCTTGAGAACATTAATAACAACATGTAAATACACAGAGCAGAATCTTAACATCACCTGTCATGGCTTCTCCCCTCTCTCTCTCTCTCTCCTTTCCTCCTCCTCTCTCCCTTAGTCTCCTCCTCTTCCTTCCTTCTTCTCTCCCGCCCATCCTTCCTTCTCCTCCAATGACAGGCCTCCTTCTATCCTATACCTGCCTCACCTGTGACATCATCCTACACTTTCCTCCTTTGGTTCAGGGGCCTCATGACTGCCTACACAAATGAGTCTTCTCCCTTCCTCTAGGTCGTAGTTCTTGTTCTTCCATTGGTCTTTCTGTATGAGCCCAAGGAGATGACATTTTGCTCCAAAATTACTGAGAGTTAGATAGACTGAGAGAGAGACTGAGAGAGAGTGAGGGAAAGGGAGAGGGAGAGGGAAAGATCTTTGTTTCCTTGGTAGTGGGGATTGGACTTGCTTTCTCTATGTAGTCCACAGAGGCTTCTGTGGTGGCCCTCTTAAGACCCATCTCCTCACTGGAGTCAGCAGGGACAAACTCTACCAGACCATGACATCAACAATGGAAAGCCTAGTGTGGCTCCAGTGCCAGATGAACAATCTGGCTGGAATGGTGTTGCAAAATAGGAAAGCCCCGGATCTGATAATTGCTGAACATGTAAAGACTTACATCATGCTATGTTAAGAATGTTCCTTTTATGCTAATGAATCAAATATTGTTGAGTCCAATGTAAATAACCTAAAAAACGTGCACAAAATTACGTACCTGGTACCCTCTCCTTACCTGGTTATTGGCTATATTGAGCCCTGTCTTTGCTTTGTGCTACATCATGATGCTTCCCCCTTGCCTGCTTCAGTTTTTAAGGCAATAGGTTTCCACCATAATTGATATGACAACTGGCAAGATTATGGCACAGTATATGGACCTACAGTCAACAAGAGATACCCACAATGACTACACAGTTCCTCTTTTAAAAAGATAAGAAAGGGGGTGGTGTAGGTGCTGCAGCCCCTGGATGAACCCTGATGGATTGGGAGGGAGGCTCCATACTACTCTGATAGCATGTGTACCCACATCTGCTGGCATACCATGTGACACAAAATCAGCAGATCCCACCAAATTAGTGAGCCTCAGTCAGACTGGTCCCAGAAGAGCTCTGTGGCTGCTTCCCCAACCTGGACAAAATCTCCTCAAGTACTCGAGGTCTGTCACCTCCTGATATGACGATTGGATGGTTGGCTATCCCAGAGCTCGATTCTTTATTGGTCTAAAGGCTGTATAAAAAATGCTTGCTGCTGCACAATATATTAGCTCTGCCCTCAGAGCTCATCTCTGGAGTCTCTTTTCCGGGTTGCTAACCATCTCTCTCACAGCTCCCTGGATCCTAGCTCCCACAGAGACTTAGTAACAATTATGGCTGTAGGATATCACATGAATATCCCTCAGAAGGAGAAATGGAGTAGATTTTATGGATAGACTAGGGGCAGGTGGAGGTAGGAAGAAAAGGGATCAGATGGGGTAGGGAGGAACAGAGGGAAAAAGTATTGGGAGAGATGACTGGACTTGGGATTCAGAAAGTATTTAGGAGGTGATGTGAAAATCTAGTGTAATAGGAACTTCCCGGAACCTGCGAAGGTGAGCCTAGCAAGCAACCCTTGTACTGGAGAACACGGAGCTAGTACCTCCATCTTCTGGAACCAAAGTTTTCTCCAGTGCTGAGACTGGGACAGCTACCCAGCTACAAAATCTTGCACCCAGATCTTGTCCTGCCAGCAAGAAGTGCTGGGGCAATGGCATTTCAGGGCCTGTGGAAGTGACCAGCCAATGACTGGTCTAACTTGAGGCCTAAGCCATAAGTGAGATCCCATGCTGGACGTTGCCTGGATGGCCAGGAACTGGAAGCTGCACAGCCCAGACATCTGGGGTAGAACAAAATATTCCAAACAAACAGAAAAAAAAGTTAGTGAAATGATTCCTAATGATATTCTTCTATATTCATAGATTGGTGCCCAGCTCAGTTGTCATCAGAAGCATTTCCTCTGGCAGCTGATAAGGGCAGATGCAAAGACCTGCAGCCCAACAATAGGTGGAACTCTGGAACACCTGCAGAAAAGAGGGAGAAAAGATGGTAGGACGCAGAGAGTTCAAGGACAACAGGATAATGTGGTCCACAGAATCAACTAAACATGACTTACAGGGGTCAGAGAGACTGAAATGGCAATCACAGAACCTGCATGGATGTATGCTCGTCCCTCTGGATACATACTGTGCTTGTTTAGCTTGGGGTGTTTTGGGGACTCTTAACAGTGGGGTTGGGGGGGTCTCTGACTCTTTAACCTGCTCTTGAGACTCTTTTGCTCCTACTCCATCCAACCTTGATATAACTTTGTGCCTAGATTTATTTCATCTTGTTATGCCTTGTTTGGATAATAGCCCTGTGAGGCTTGCTCTTTTCTGAAGGCAAACAGAGATGGGAGGGAGGAGAAGACTGAGAAGTGGGCAGAGAATGTAGGCTGTGGTCTGGATGCAGTGTATGAGAGAAAAATAAATAAAAACAAAGTTTAGTTTTCTTTAAGAGACTCTCATTGGAAAAACAAACCACTCTTGATGTCAGGCCCCTTGCCCAGCAGTTAATAGCCAACACAAAATTAACTCAATGGTGTACTTTTGGGTTGGGAGGGCATAAAGTTTTGTTGGCGTTTTTCTTCTTACCTTACAGATCTTTTGCTTATAAAAAAGTAAAGAATGAAATAAAAGAAAAGAAAACTCACAAAGTTCATCAGACTCTTGTACTTTTGGATGAGTACTGTTGCCTTCAAAGTAGTACCCAGATGCTCTATTCCCTCTGTATCTTTAATTGCAAACTATACTTCTAGGAAGAAATAAGGAAGCATGGCATCCTGATGCATAGAGGCTTTTCAACATAATACTCTTTTGAACTAACCCAGGATAATCATCAACCTTGGATCGAAGGTGCCTCTGGAAAGTTGAACCTATGCACCTGCCTATTAGTACAACTCTGTTATGTACCAGCTGCACTCCCTTCACATTCACTAGATGTCATCCTCAAGTCTTCTTTTTTCACTCTAATCATGAAAGAGCCTCAAAGCTAGCAGCAGACTCCAAAGCTCAGAATTATACAAACTACCACTACTTCAATGGTCTGAATTTCCTAGAATACAGTAGAACTGCCAATTTCTTACATATTTCTATATCCTGCTTCAGATGAGGACCTATTTATAACCTTATACATTTTTGCTTTCTTCTTCCACATCTATTTAATATGTATTTAGTTAAGCAAAGTATGAATGAGTGGGTGAATGAATAAATGAAATTGTGGAACGTCACATGTGCTGAATCAGAACAGAGCCTGAGCTCTACCTAGACCTTTAACCACCTTGCAGAAAAATCCTATCAATGTGCTGTTCATTCAGAATTCCCATGAGCAGCAAGAGCATGTGGTAATTTTATAAGCTTTCCTCTCAGACTTAGGAATAAGGATGTTTTCAAAGGTATGATCCATATAGTTCCTTGCCTTTCAACCACATATTTTTGTTAATATAGCTAAGTAATCTTCTAACAATATATTTTCACTCTATGTGGAAGATGTCTATACTATGTGCCAATACCTCACTCGGTACCTGGTGGCAATATAGAACAACAGTGACAACCTTATAATACTTCCTACTAAGGTGACAAAACCTAGGAATTAAAGTGGCTAAGTCTTAGAAGGAGGCATCATCTAGATATGTTCCCAGAAATGTCTCTCCCAACACTTTAGTCCTATGCATTCCCATTTTAATTCTTCATCCTTGAGTTGAATGAACACTTCCATTCACTGAATGCTACATTTCGTACTTGTTTGGAGTATAAGCTATATGGCTCTCACCCTGTTACAGAGCCCTAGCTAGGTCCATCAAGGGGAAGAAATGCACACCCTCTGGTAAGCATTAAACCATATTTGGGAGAGCACAGACACATCATTAGAGTGGTCAAGGGAGGTGGCTCACTTAGAATGGTGCAAAAGTCACCTCTGGCTCTCCTTGACAGGAGCCAGATGTACTTACTATATGGCAGCACATGGAATCTGAAGTGTCTCTGGCCCACTACTCATACCTGCTAAGACCACAATGTATCCTGAATTTGGAGTGAAAATTCAAGGATACATTAATCTTATTCAAGTATCATAACCACAGTACTTACACGGATTCTACACCTACTCCTGAATGTTTATACAGTCTATACTGAATACTGGATTCAGGGCTGAACTGAACCCATGACTGGGCAGTGGATTGGCTTTGCATTTGGTCCTGCTCAAGAACACCAACTTTTTTTTTTCTTCTGTGGATCCTTCCATAGCCTTTCACTAACTGAAATGCTTGCTTGTCCACATTGACCCCCTAAATTTTCTAAGGAAATCCATAGTTCTCCTGCTTGTCAAGGAGAAGTATATGTTGGTGTATTGGATTATTGAATCATATCCACAGGAATCTTATTGTTCTTGATTTCATTGCCTAAATCTAAACTTCTATGGGTAAGGTTTAAATTTCAGAATCTTTGAATAATAAAATGCCTCTGGGAACTGAGAATTTCAATATTTCAGGATCTAATACATTGGATCGTTGATGTTTGCTTCCAGGGAGGCATTCTGTGAGGACATCTCTCAGACAGGAGAAATAGCGTTTCCTTGCATGGCACAGGGATGGGAGAGAAAGAAAGACCACATTTTTCAAACTGTATTCTTTTTGTAAGGGTGTTGTACTGGCTGGTTTTATATATCAACAAGGTACAAGTTAGAGTCATTGGAGAGAAAGGGCCTTCAGATAAGAAAATGCCTCCGTGATCTCCAGCTTTCTCAGTTTGATGGGGGAGAAAGCAGCCCATTATGAGTGGTGCCATCACTGGGCTGGTGGTCCTGGGCTCTATAAGAATGCAAGCTGAGTAAACAATGGGGAACAAGCCAATAAGCAGCACCACTCTGTAGCCTCTGCATCAGCTCCTGGGTTCAGGTTTCTGCTCTCCTTTAGTTCTTTTGTTTTTAAATGAATAAAATCATTTTATTTGCGACTGCAAGTAATGAAAAGAATAAATAATTTGGATAGCGAACTGGCATTCACTTATTTCTTAAAAAGACCAATGGATAAAGCAACTAAAATAAGAAACTGCACACAGAGACAAGCAAATTTCTGTGAGTTCTGGGCCATCCAGAGCTACATAGTTGAGACACAGTGGGTGTAGCTCAGTGGTAGTGTTTGTCTAGCATGCAGGAAGCCCTTGATCTAATCCCTAGTATCACCGAAACAAAACAAAACAACCCTCTGCACAGAAATGCAGAATAGACGGTCAAAATATTTATCATTAGCTACTTACAGAAAGTTGAATTACTTTAGTTTTTTAATGCTTACCTTTGCTCTCTTAAAAAGTTTAGAATTTGCTCAATTTAAAAATAAATATAAACTCACATGTTTTGTCAATAGCCTCTTACGATTTCTTTAATGACATTAATCATATGTAGGCTGACCTGTTTTGTTTTTTTTTTAATTGGATTTTTTGTTTGTTCTTTGATGCAGGGTTCTCTGTGTAGCCCTGGCTGTCCTGTATCCTGATTTCCTCTAGTGACTTCTTATATTCTGGAAGTATAAGCAAAAAATGACCCTTTCCACACCAACTTGTGTTTTTGTCATGGTGTTTGGTCGCAGCAATAGAAACCCTAAAACAGGTGCTAAACTTATTCATGAAGATTGAACTTTCATGACTTAATCAATTTTTAAGGAACCATACCTCTCCACATTATTATATTGAGGATTAAGTGTCACCATAAGATATATGCATACTATTAAATTAGAATCACTTGGGCATCCCGGTGGATTGCAGAAATCACTATATATCCTGCTGGATTACAACCTCCCTCCTTTTCTTACATTCGACCCTCACACCCTCTCCCCAAATTCCACCCTCCCCTCCCTGGGAGGCCTACAATGGGTACCAGTCCACTCTGCCACATCAAGTTGTAGTAGAACTAAGTGCATCCTCTCTCACTGTGGCCAAACCAGGCATCCCAGCTAGGGGAAAGGGATCCAAAAACAGGCCAAAGAGTTAGAGACAGCTTCTGCTCCAATTGTTAGGGGTCTCACATAAGGACCAAGCTGCACATCTGCTACATATGTGTAGAGGGCTTAGGTCCAGCCCATGCTTTGGTTGGTGGTTCATTCTCTGTGAGTCCTGTTGGATCTAGGTTAGTTGGCTCTGTTCTTGTGGTGTCTTTGAGCCCTCCTTCTCCCTCAATTCTTCCCCCAACTCTTTTACAAGACTTTCCAAGCTCCCTATGTTTGGTTGTGGGTCTCTGCATCTATTTCAATCAGCTATTGGATGAAGCCTCTTGGAAGACCATTATGCTAGACTCCAGTCTGTAAGCATAGCAGAGTATCCTAATAGTCTCAGGGATTTGTGCTTGCTTGTGGAATGGGTCTCAATTTGGGCCAGTCATTGGTTGGCCATTCCCCCAGTCTTTGTTCCGTCTTTATGCATGGTTAGTAACCATAAAGTACAAGATAACCATGTTACAATCCACAGACTCAAAGAAGCTAAGCATCAAGGAAGGCCCAAGGGAGGATGCTTGAATCTTACTTTGAAGAGGAAATAAAATAGTCATCAGAAGTGAGTGGAGGGAGGGAATTGCATGGGAGAGTGGAAAGGGAGGGGAACAACTGGGTCAGGAATCAGGTGTGGGGAGGTTCAGGATGGATGGAGAAAGAAAGGTTGGCGAAGAGAAATGAAATCAGCAGGGAGGGGCATCTCTGAGACAAGCCAGAGACCTGGGACTGGCAGAAGCTTCTGGGAGTCTATGGGGTAACCCTAGCTTAGATTCCTAGTGGCAGGGTGGGAGATATAGAGCCTGAAGTGGCCACCTCCTGTAGTCTGGTACACCTTCCAGTGGCGTGAGTAGGTATACCAGCCCACTCACAAAGCCTTAGACCTAAAGCTTGTTTACAAGCTGTGCAGGGGTAAATATGGAGCATAATCATTTCTGCTGACTACAGCATGTGATCAATCGCTCAGCAGAATAGGAAACTGTTGGGACAGTACTGAACTACCCTCATCCGTACACAGTAAGTTATGAAATATTCTGGTGACAAGGGCAAGAGAACATTTACTTCTCTAAAATGAGAACAAATCACACTGTGTTTTATCCTCATTTCTGCTTTGAATACTTTGACACAATATCCTTTCATCAGGTGAGACACTTTGAAATGGTTAAGAAATGAAGTAAGAAGCCACAGGCCTGCTTTGGCCTGGAAGGAATGGGAAAATATATGCTATACATAAACTGTTGTCCAGCCCTATTATGTACCAACTGTGTGGCCTTTGAATAATCCCAAAGAGCCAGAAACCTTCACTTGCTTTCTCAGAAAGAGGCAGCACAATGACTGTAGAACACATGTCACCTTGCCCAAATATACTAGGCATTTTCTTAATGGAGGTTAGTTTGATTATTATCAATTTGAACCCCCTCTCATCCTTTCTTCTGAGTTTTGTTATTGTTACATAGAGTATGTGAGAAGAGACAAACCAATGAGGGAAAGAGCTCTACATCCAAAAAATGCTTTATATGATAGGATACATTTGTACCCTTCTGTCCAGGAAATCTTTGGACCTGTGTGGTAAAAACAATGCATGTGCTTGGAAGTGTCTTAATTTTTTTATTTACCTCCCCTCAAATTTGCAGTATTTCCCAAAGACAAAATACTCAACTCATATTTGTTAAGTAAATGAACCAGTAAGCAAATTTTATTAAGATTTATTAACATTTTCTTGTTTCCTTGCATGAGCTTAGCAAATAAAGGTACATTGCATTGAATCTTCTTCTTCCTCCTTTTATTCTTCCTCCTCCTCCTCCCCCTCCTCCTCCTCTTTCTCCTCCTCCTCCTCTTCCCCCTCCTCCTCTTTCTCCTCCTCTTCCTCCTCTTCCCCCTCTTCCTCTTTCTCCTCCTCTTTCTCCTCCTCTTTTTTTAATTTCTCATTTCTATTCCTCATTCTCTTCAATATATTTTCCTATTTCCAGCTCTATTTCTTCCTCCTCCACCTCTTCCACCTCCTCCTCCTCCACAGCCCCTTCCTGTTCAGCTTCCTCCTCCTCTACCTCTCCACTATCATTCCCCGAATCTTCATATATTTCGATTATTTCTTCCACATCATCTTCCAAGTCATCCACAGGAATCAGTAAAATCAATGTGCCCGGTGAGTCAACTGGGTCCAGAAAATCTCGTTCAAAGCCGAGACCTGAACAACCTCTGTGATGAAGCATGATGACCCTTATTGGCAGTAGGCAGAAATTTGGGCGAAGAGATCTTAAAAGGGAAAAGAGAAATAGTGTAAATGGCCTCAGCTGAAAAGTTTGCATCAGATAACTCTGAAAAAAGCCACCTTACAGAACTTTTCTGCAGGTAAATGAGAGACTATGCAGTGCTCAGTTTTAAATGGGGCATCTGTAGCACACCCCTCCTAGGAAAGCTCAGGGTTTATCTTGGGATAAAAGATTAGGGCCAGAGGGAGAGAATGCCAGCAGTGAAACAGTATTTACCAGACAACAGAGCCTCTTTACACATGAACTCAGAGTGTTGGGCCTTCCTATGAAAGAGCTGCACAAAAATCAAGCAGCTCAAATCCCACCATGTATAGAGGAGTGGCTTATAGAGTTCTCTATCTGAGGGGCTACTGGTGGCTGCTCTGAGAAGGAGGGTCAGTTTTTTTCCTCAGGACTGCAGCTCCTCAAAGATGATCATAGACCTAGGCACATACAGACAGCACTAAGTCCACTCAGTTTTGTTGTTGTTGTTGTTGTTGTTGTTGTTGTTGTTGTTGTTGTTGTTTGTCCATGAAGTTGAGAGGATAGGGCATAGGGGAATAACGAGAAGGGGGGAGATAGGGTCCAAGAAAATAGGGAGAATAGGAGAACAGAGAAGGTATCTGACCAATTCAAACATTAGGTAAAAACATATTTTTCAAACAATAAAACAATGGGTATTTCTGAGTTACTGAGATTTAAAAAAAGAATACAGTAGGGATTTGTATCTCGAAACAAACATTTCCAGGTTCTCTCTGGAATACAATAAGGACTGGCCACATTCTATAGGGAATTTGACCTTTTCTCAGGGAGTGGTAGATTTATTCCTCATGCTGACATCAGAAGTGAGACTTCCTCCTCTGTTGGCTTTGGTCTGCCTACTCAAAATAAGTCTTCACTATTTGTGGGCAATAAAATGGAAGTGAGAATGCATAAACTAATTGTGAATGCATCCACCCAGAGGTCTTGGCTGGAGGCAAGGCAGGTATAAAGCAGAAGACACCTTCCCTCCTAGAAGGCAAAATTGTGTCCTGTGCAATTACTAAGGTCTTTACTGAAATCTTGTCAGAATCTAGGATTTCTCTCTCTGCTGCAACAGATACTGTCCCTTCTTCAAAGCCAATTCTTCACTTGCCTGAAAAGTACAGGCTGAGATTTCCAAGGCAGAGAGAGCAGAAGTTCGAGCCTGTGTTGCCTACAGTGTGGAATCCCTCAGTCTTTCCTCTTTCCTTATTCTTTACACTTCATAGTCTGAACCATGGCATGAATGTCTAATTAAACATAAATCTCAGCTCTCTAAGTGATCTCTCCTACTATTAAAAGAAATAACACATATTGGATCATTTCCCAATGCTCTTCAATGGCCAAGAACAGAAGGTACCAAACCCTTTAGTTCCATTAGTTCAGAAGTATTTTCATACTCACCTAGTTCTTTGTCTTAACCCCCACAGCTTCCTCTCTGATGAATTGTTGTCAGACTTTCAAGAATCTATAAAGAAAAATATGAAGGAATTCTATAAGAAGGGATGTTCTACATAGGACTTGATCTCATCTGTTCTGCTGAGGTACTGCCCTTAGATATCTTTCAAGATACTTATTTTTAGTCCTGACTTTTTCTCCCACCTTCCAGTATCACTTGAATCTATGGCCTCACTTCTGGGCGAGATATGAACATATTACACCTGATCATTTCTGTCCATCCCCTCTAAGACTTGACATCAGGGACAGGGCTCACCTTATGTGGGTTGGAAGTTACCATTAGTATGCACAGTGACTTGCCCTTACCTTGGCTCTTGACTGATCTTAAAACATCTCCCTCTGTTGATGTCACATATGATAATCAAGGCGTTCTTCCACCTCTCTGACATACTTCCCTTACTAAGGTCAGTTATACTGTGCTGAAACTAATATTTATGTCAGAAGTGTTCATATTTATTGTAATGATGTCTAATCATACTCTGGGTTGGTGATCTAAGACCTCACCATCCTGAACCACTCCAGCCCATTCAATTCTAGGAGATCTTATGAAGGTAGTGACAGTTCCATCTATCCATCCAAGCCTGTATCTTTCTACAGATAAAAACATGAAGTATCCACAAATTGTAGGATCCTACTTTTTCAGCAGAAGGATGAAATTTGGAAGAAATGTCCTCAGTGCACTTCAAAAGTCTTTAATTTTATCACAGTCAGAAACATAGTGACCTACCATTGCTCATTCTCAGACTGCCAGACTCAGAACAACATCATCTACTCATGATTAGCAGAAGGGACTGGATCGTTCTGGAACCTACTCTTTCTAGGATTATTTTATACTAGGGACAGGAATTAAAACTACATTAATATTTCATTTTAATTTAGAATGTCTAAGATAAAACAAGAAGAACAATTGACAACAATGGTTTTTAGAGACAAATTTGGGGGAAAGGAGCCTTCATTCCCTGTTGATGGGATTGCAAACAAGCACAGCACTTTGGAACCCAGTACAGTGAATTCTTAAAAAGTTTAAAAAAATCTACCATAAGATTTAACTGTGTAATTTTTGGCACATGCTCTAAGGATTTGACATCCTACTCCATAGATACTGGTTCAGGTGTGATTGTTGGCAATCTTTGTTTATTTTACTCGATTAGGTTTTTATTATGTCGTTCATTGTATGAGCATAAATGATTTGCCTCCAGGTATATATGTTTACTACATATATGCCTTGTGCCTATGGGGTTCAGAAGGGAGGATTGGATTTCCTGAAACTTGTGTTACTAACAGTTGGGTGCTGCAGTATTTGCTGGGAATCGAAGCTGACTCCTCAATGAGAGCAACACATGCTCTTGTCCACTGGGCCACTACTGTAGCCCCATCACTGTATTATTAATAGCTAGGAAATAGAAGCAACTTATGAGGGTCTACAGTACCAAGATTAGCCATTAATTCATATCTATATCTATATCTATATCTATATCTATATCTCTATCTCTATCTCTATCTCTATCTCTATCTCTATCTCTATCTCTATATCTATATCTATCATGTGTATAGATATCTATCTATCTGAATATATATACATATATATATGTCCTGTACATAGATATATGCAAATATATACAGGAAAATGTAGACAGACTAAGAAAATTAAATTTATATATTTAGAAGTATATATAAAAGATAATGAAAGAAAATGGTTCTGGGGCCATGTGAGACAATGCATGTGGGGATGGAGGGAATAAATAGAAAGTGAAATGTGTGTAATCATATTTTATTTAAAAAATGAAGTTTCACCTCCCTCAGCCTCTGAAATCAGGAAATTGTAGACTCCCTGGAACCTCCATGAGATCAGTCTATGGGAAGATATACTACTCTTAGTGATTTCTATGGGAAGATACACTACTCTTAGTGATTTCTATGGGAAGATATACTACTCTTAGTGATTTCTATGGGAAGATATACTACTCTTAGTGATTTCTATGGGAAGATACACTACTCTTAGTGATTTCTATGGGAAGATACACTACTCTTAGTGATTTGTATGGGAAGATATACTACTCTTAGTGATTTGAGTCTAGTTCCCTCACAAAGGAATACAGCAAACAAAAATACTCACTTCCTTCAGGCAATAAGATGAAATCCAAAAAATTGCCCAGGAGTCTCTCTAGTGACTGCTAGAAAAGGTGGGACTGATACCTTCTATATCTGTGGAGAGGAAGGTAACCAATTATCACAGCATCTTGTCATTCTCTGCCCACTTCCATTAACATTTCCCAATGTTTCCCAATACCTGGGAGCTTTGCTCCTATGACCGAAGTTCAGAAAAGTAAAACAGCCTCACCATCTCCAGAATACCACACAACACTGGGCCATGAGTGTCAATGGCCACTTAATTGGTTAGCAGTTTAGGCAGTCCTGACTCTTCCTTCCACTTTTTTTTTGAAGAACTGGAAGATTCTACTTCCTCAGGATCCCCTTCTACCATCACACCTCATTGTACTTAACTAGCCTAAATTGCCATTCTTCTCTTTCTGACTGGCCTCCCACAATTCACCCCAAGCATCATTATTTACTGATTGCAACTATGGAGCTGGGCAACCAGTAAATGCACCATACTCACTGCTCCCTCTGGGTAAATTGTCCGGGCAGCCTGAATTCTAGCACCACCTACACTGAGCCTGCACAGTTAGGATTCTAGCAACCAACATTAATGGCAGATAGAAAATTTGCTTCCTCAGTGTTCCATTGTTCCTCTATATACCTCCCCAGTTGGTACTGAAAAAAGCAGAATTAAAGAATTTTGTAATTACTAACTCACCAACTACCCACTCACAGAAATCCTCACTCTTATCAGGCTGCCTCAGGGACACAAGAAAACCAATATGAGCCAGAGCATTCACAGGATCCTCACAGGGTAAACAGACTAGCAGCCTCGGACTTTAGCCCCACCCGTTTCAGTAGAGGACTGGAAAAACCTTTTTACTTCTTCAGGATGTTCCTCTATGCTCGCTCTTCTTTGATCAGGAAAGAACTAGCCTAAACTTCCAGACTTCTCTTTTTGATCTGCCTCCCATGGTACTCACAAAAAGTGTCACTAAGGCCCTAGGCATTCAATAAGTACAAGCCACAAGTTACTGCTTCACCAGGGCAAGTGGCCTGGATAACCAGGACTCTAGTGTCCCCAACCTAAGGGGCTAAATGGAAAGTTTGGTCTCCTGAAGATCTCACACCAGACACAAACACCTCATCTGGAGCTCTTCTGAGCAGTCAGTATTACACACTACAAAACTCACTAGGTGACCTGCCCATGATGCCTTTACAAACAGAATTGCCACCCTTACACTCTTACAGTTCCCCAATTGCACATGGACCTCAGAATAAGCCCCAGGGCCATGGGCCAATGACTTGGCCTGAACAACTAGGTTTCTAGTGCACCTATACAATTCCAGAGTGTAAAGTAACCTCACATTCCTCAATATTCCCTTGCTTGCTTCCTTACCAACCTCCCCAATGCCTACTGAAAGCAACAGAAATTCCAGAACTTCTTCTTTGCAAACTAACCTACTTTCACACAAGCAAGAACCTTCACCCTTCTCAGTCCTTCTCACAGACACAGGGAAGCAGGCATGAGGCAGGACAGTCTCTGGTTCTTCACAGATAAACAGCCTGGGAATCTGGACTTTAGCCCCTCCTGTTTCTTTGGGGGACTGGAAAAGTGGATCCAGTACTCTGCTCCCTCCTCATTGGTCAGGAAAGAACTACCATAAATGACAAGACTTCTCTTTGTGCCTAGCCCCCACATCAGTCAGAGAAAGCTTCACCATTACCAGATTATCAGAATTGCTCTGGGCAGCCAGTACAAGCTACCACTGACACAGCTACCTGTGGATAAAGAGACTGTGCAGGCTGGACTCTAGCTCCTCCTAACTGTGGGGCACAATGAAAAGCTCTGTCTCACCAAGATCTCCCAAGAAGCCCCAATCCCTCAACTCCAGGTGCTCCACAACACAAATCCACTCAGCAATCAACCAGTCAGAACTCACTTTGTGATCAGCATACCACCCCAGCACAAAAACCTTCACAATCCTTCTAGGGCTACCGAGGCACAGGAGCCCCAGTATAATAAGCCCCTAGAGTCACTGCGCATTCACTGGCCTGCACATCTAGGTTTCTTGTGTACACTATACAATGGCACAGTGGAAAGATACTTTACCTTTGTTCTTCACTCAATATTTCCTGCCCTCCTACCTGCCTCAAGCTTCCTACTGACAACAGCAGAAATCCCATAACTTCGATTTTGCTATTATTACCACACTCGCCTCACCTTCTTCAGTATGCCTAAACGTTAGTCAGAAGGCAGTGGGAGCAAGTACACGCTCTGGCTCCTCACAGGGCAAACAGGCCGGGGACATTTCACTTTAGTTCCTCCTGTTTCTATGCGGAGTGCAAGACTCCTAACTATTTCCCCAGCATCCACCTGTCTGCTCCTTCCTCCTTGGTCAGCACTGACCTAGCCACAACTTCCAGACTTTTCTTTCTCAATGGCCTCCTCCGCCGCCATCACAAAATATCTCACCATTTTCAGATTAGCAGATGGCACTGGGAATCCAGTACAAGTCACCACAGACACTGCCCCCTCTGGGTAAAGGTTCTGTGCAGCCTGGACTCTAGCGCCCTCTATGTCTGAGCCTGAAGGAAGGCTTTTCCTTCATAAGATCTACTATGTTGCCCAACCTGAACGTTGAGCCCACCCCCAACCCCCATATTTTACCAGAAGAACACACTTTGTGATCTCCATATCAACTCATCACGAAAAGCTTCATGATTCATATCATTTTACCAAGGCACTGGGACTCCAATATAAGCCCCAGAAGTCACTGGGCACTCACTGGGCCTCCATAGCTAAGATTCTAGCGCCTCCGTTCAATATCAGAGTAGAAAGTACCTTTACCTTCCTGCGTATTCCCTTGCTCCATTGCATAACTCCGTGATTGATAGTGATAACAGCAGAAGTCTTTGAACTTTTTTTTTCTCAGTAAACTATTGCCGAACCCCCCACCCCGACCCATGCTGCCGCCCCAGGCCCCCAAATCTTCACCTTTCTAAGGCAGCCTCAGTGACACAGGGAATCCAGTAGAAGCCAGGACAGTTACTGGATCATCACAACATAAACAACACAGGAAGACTGGTCTTTGGCCCCACATTATTTTACATGGAGTGGGAGCCTCATTTCCATTTCCCCAGTATCCACCTGTCTGCTCCCACGCCATGCTGAAACTTCCAGACTTTTCTTTCTGACTGGCCTCATCCCACTCCAATCACAAAAAGCCTCACCATTTTCAGATTTGTAGATGGCGCTGGGCATCCAGTACAAGCCACCACAGACACTGCACCCTCTGGGTGAAGCATCTGTGCTGTCTGGACTCTAGCGCCTCCTACACTGAGGCTGAATTGAAAGCATTTACTCCACATGATCCACTATGCGGCCCCAACACAGAACAGCCAGTCCATATCCACACACCATATTCTACCAGAAGAACTCACTTTGTGGTCTGCATACTATCCCACCACAAAAGGGTTCACCATTCTTATGAACACATTCTTATGGCACAGGAACCCCAGTATAAGCCCCAAGAGTCACTGGGCACTCACTGAGTCTGGACAGCTAGGATGATAAAGCCGTACAATGTCAAAGGAGAAAATTCCTTCACCTTCTCAATATTTCCTTCTCCCCTCCCCATCTCCCTGGTACTTGTTGACAACAGAACAAATTCCAGAACTTCGTTTCTGCTGGGTAAATTACTGCCACACTCAAAAAACTCCTCACCCTTAAGAGTGGGCCAAATTATATGGGGAAGCCAATGCAAACAACCACAGTCTCTGGTTCATCACAGCCCCGAAGCCTTGGACTTAATTACACCTGTTTCTGGAGACTTCCTTCTGTTTCCGCAGCATCCACCTGTCTGCCCCTCCCCCCACTTAGTCTTCACTAAAGGAGCCAAAGCTTCTAGACCTTTCTTTCTGACTGGCCTACTCACACTGCCATCATAAAAAGCCTCACCACTTTCAATTTCCTGATGAAGCAGGGCATCCAGTACAACCGCCGTCCACACTCCCAACGCCCCGCCACCACGCACATACACACTGCCCTCTAGGTAAACGGCCTGTACTGCCGGGCCTCTGGCGCCCCCTACCTCTGGGACTGAATGGAAAGGTCACAATAATTACCGCCATGTGGCCCGGACCGGGAACCTCCAGCCTGCCCCTAAACTCCATATTGTATCAGAAGAACTCACTTTGTGATCCGCATTCCACCCAAGCACAAATGCTTCAGCATCCTTAGAAGGCTCCCAAGGCTCAGGGACTCCTGTTTAAAACCCAAGGCCCATTTAACTGAGCCTGAAGAAATAGGATTCTGGCATCATGGCTATACAAAGCAGAGTGGGAAGTTCCTTCATGTTCCTCCATATTTCCTTGCTCCCCTACCCACATCTCTGGTTCATAGTGAAAAGAAAAGACATTTCAGAAATAGGTTTTTGGCTGACTTACTGCCACACACACAAAAATCCTCACCTTTCTGAATCAGCCTCTGTGACACAGGGAAACAGGTACAAGCTAGGACATTCTCTGGCTCTCAGAGAATAAACAGCCTAAGAAACTTGGACTTTAGTTCCATACATTTCCATGGGGGACAGAAAGACTCTATTTACCTAGGATCCACCTATGTGTTCCCTCCTCTTTGGTCAGTACTCAATAAACCTAAATTTCCAGGCTTCTCTTTATGTCAGGCATGACAAAGAACTTGACAAAAACTATTTTCAGATTACTAGAATGTTTCTGGGCACCTAGTAAAAACCACCACACTAACTGCACATATTGTCGATCAACCTGGAAGATCTCCCAACAGACACCAATACCTGATCTCCAGCTCCTCACACCAGTCAGTATTACACACTACACAACTCACGAGATGACCTGCCCACGACCCCATCACAAAAAGAATCTCCACACTTATAGTGTACAACAACAGCACAGGGACCAGAGTATAAACCCCAGGGCCACTGACCTACAACTGGACATTCACAGCAAGGTTTCTAGTGCACCTATACAATTGCAGAGTGTAAAGTAACCTCACATTCCTCAATATTCCCTTGCTTGCTTCCTTACCAACCTCCCCCAATGCCTACTGAAAGCAACAGAAATTCCAGAGCTTCTTCTTTGCAAACTAACCTACTTTCACACAAGCAAGAACCCTCACCCTTCTCAGTCCTTCTCACAGACACAGGGAAGCAGGCATGAGGCAGGACAGTCTCTGGTTCCTCACAGATAAACAGCCTGGGAATCTGGACTTTAGCCCCTCCTGTTTCTTTGGGGGACTGGAAAAGTGGATCCAGTACTCTGCTCCCTCCTCATTGGTCAGGAAAGAACTACCATAAATGACAAGACTTCTCTTTGTGCCTGGCCCCCACATCAGTCACAGAAAGCTTCACCATTACCAGATTATCAGAATTGCTCTGGGCAGCCAGTACAAGCTACCACAGACACAGCTACCTGTGGGTAAAGAGACTGTGCAGGCTGGACTCTAGCTCCTCCTAACTGTGGGGCACAATGAAAAGCTCTGTCTCACCAAGATCTCCCAAGAAGCCCCAATCCCTCAAGTCCAGGTGCTCCACAACACAAATCCACTCAGCAATCAACCAGTCAGAACTCACTTTGTGATCAGCATACCACCCCAGCACAAAAAACTTCACCATTCTTCTAGGGCTACCGAGGCACAGGAGCCCCAGTATAAGAACAAAGAGTCACTCACTGGTCACACACTGGGTCTGAGCATTTATTATTCTAGCTTCCCTATACAGTAGCAGAGAAGAGAGTTCCCTCACATCCCTCACTATTTCCTGACCTCCTATTCACCTCCCCGGTTCCTACTGACCACAGTAGAATTCCCAGAACTTTGTGTTTGCTGCTATCCTATTGCTACAAAGAAAAAATAAAATTTTCAGCCTTATCAGTTTCCCTAGGGGACAGAGGGAAGGGAGTTGGAGCAAGGACAGTGTCTGGTTCCCCACAGGGTCAACACCCTGTGCACCTCAGCCTTTAGCTGCACTTGTTTCTATGGGAGTGGAAAGTGGCCTTACCTTCCTGAATAATCCCATGCTGCCCTACCACTCACCCACATTCTAACTGAAAAGAGCAGAAATTCCAGAACGTCAACTTTTTTGCAGACTAACCTACTTCACACACAGCAGAATCTTCATATTTCTTAGTCCTCCTCACAAACACAGGGAAGCAGGTATGAGGCAGGACAATCTCGGGTTCCTCACAGATAAACGGCCTGGGAAGCCTGGACTTTAGGCCCACCTTTTTCTATAGGGCACTGGAAAACTGTCCCTTGGTTCCCTCCTCTTTGTTCAAGAAAGAAAATGTCTAAACCTCCAGACTTTCCTTTCTCAATGGCCTCCTGCTGCAATTACAAAAAGCCTTACCAGTTTACATTACTTCATGGAAATGGCACTGGGCAGCCAGGACAAGCCACTGTTCCCACTGGGTAAAGGCTCTCTGTGTAGCCTGGACACTCGTTCCCCCTACCACTGTATCTTAATGCAAAGCTCCTTCTCTGCAAGATTTTCAAAGTGACCCTATTTCTAACTTCCAGGCCGCTCCCCAGAATAACCCCCACTACACAGTAATCTTTCTAGAACTCATTTTGGATTTCCATCCCACCCCAGTTCAGAAACCCACACCATCCTTACAAGGCTGGCAAGGCACCTGAGCCCCAGTATACACCCCAAGAGTCACTAGTCATTCACTGGGACTGCACACATATTATTCTAGGTCCCTTTACAATGGGTGAGTAGAAAGTTCCCTCACCTTCATCAGTATTTCTTGCCCTCCTACCCACCTCCCTGGTTCCTACTGACCACAGCAGAATTTCAGGAACTTAGTTCATGCTGCTAAACTATTGCCACAATGTAAAAATAAAATCTTAATCCTTATCAGTTTGCCTAGGGGACAGAGGGAAGGGAGTTGGAGCAAGGACAGTGTTTTGCTCCTTACAGGGTAAACACCCTGGGCACCTCGGACTTTAGTTCTACCTGTTTCTATGTAGAGTGCAAGACTCTTAACTATTTCACCAGCATCCACCTGTCTGCTCCTTCCTCCTTGATCAGCACTGACCTAAGTACAAATTCCAGACTTTTTTGTCTCACTGGTCCCCGCCCACTTTAATCGCAAAATACTTCACCATTTTCAGATAAGCAGATGGCGCTGGGCATCCAGTACAAGCCACCACAGACACTGCACCATCTGGGTAAAGGGTCTGTGCGGCCTGAACTCTAGCGCCCCCTACCTGAGGAGTCAAGTGCAAAGTTCTTTCTCTGCAAGATCCTCCAAGCAGCCCCATCTCTGACATCCAGTCCCCCCTCCATCTTCTCCCCACCATTCAGTATTTTTTCCTTTAGAACTGATTTCGTAATTTGAATACCACCCTTGGTCAAAAAATCTTCACCACCCTTATAGGGCTACAAAAGGACAGGAGACCCAGTATATGTCCGCAGAGGAACTGGTCTATCACTGTGTATGCTCAGCTAGGATTCTACTGCCCCTATTCAATTGCAGAGTGGAAGGAAAGTAACCTCAAGTTCCATAACATTCCCTTGATTCCCTACAGATCTCCCAGGTTTCTAGTAAAAGCAGCAGAAATTCCGGAACTTCAATTTTGTTGCAGACGTACCTACTCTCACTCATTTAAGAAACCTCACCATTCTCAATCTTTCTCATGGACACAGGGAAGCAGGTATGAGACAGTCTCTGGTTATTTATACATAAATGGCCTGGAATTACTGGAGTTTAACCCCAGCTATTTTTCTGGGGGACTAGAAAACTGGATCCACCGTTAAGCTCCCTCTCTTTTGGTGAAGAAAGAACTATGCTAACCTTCCCAGAGTTTTCTTTCTCACAGGGCTCCTACTACAATCACAAAATGACTCACCATTTTCAGATTAGGGATGTTGCTGGGCATCCACTACAAGCCACCACAGATAAGGCTCCCTCTGGGTAACCGACTCCGGAGCCTGGACTCTAGCGCCCCCTACCTCTGGGGCTGAATGAAAAGCTCTTTTTCAGCAAGATCTCCCAAGTGGACCCAAACAGGAACCTCCAACCCCGCCCACAACACACATATACCCAGTATTCTACCAGAAGAATTCACTTTGTGATCAGCATACCACCCCAGCACAAAAAACTTCGCTGTCCTTATAGGGCTACCAACACACAGGGGACCAGTAAAAGACCCAAGATTCACTGTTCACACAGTGGTCTGATCTTGTATTTTTCTAGCTTCTATATACAGTAGCAGAGAAGACAGTTCCCTCACATTCCTCAGTATTTCCTGACCTCCTATTCACCTCCCCGGTTCCTACTGACCACAGTAGAATTCCCAGAACTCTGTGTTTGCTGCTATCCTATTGCTACAAAGTAAAAATAAAATCACCACTGTTATTAATTTGCCTAGGAGACAGAGGGAATGGAATTGGTGCAAGGACAGTGTCTGCCTCCTCACAGGGTAAACACTCTGGGTACCTCAGACTTTAGCTCCACCTGTTTGTATATGGAGTATTAAGTCTCCTTTCCATTTCTCCTGTGTCCACCTCTCTGCTCCCACTTCCTTGGTCAGCACTGAACTAGCCTTGACTCCCAGACTTTTATTTCTGATTGGCCACATCCAGCTGCAATCACAAAAAGCATTACCATTTTCAGATTTCCTGATGGCTCTGGGAATCCAGTACAAGCCACCACAGACACTGCTCCCTCTGAGTAAAGGGACTGCCCTGTCTGGACTCGAGCGCCCCCTAGTTATGGGAGTGAGTGAAAAGCTCTTTCCCTGAAAGATTTCACACTAGACACCAATACCTCATCTCCAGCTCCTCTCCCTAGTCAGTGTTACACAGTATACTATTCACCAGGACACCTGCCCTTCACCCCTTACAAAAGAATCACGACCCTAACAGTCTCACAATAGCATGGATACCTGAGTATAAGTCCCAAGGGGCACTGGCCCACCACTGGGCCTGTACCTCTAGGATTCTAGTGCTCAAATACAATAAGAGAGTGGAAAGTGTCCTCACATTCCACAATATTCCCCCGGCTTCCCCTCCCCCCTTCGTGTTCCTACTGAAAACACAGAAAGTCTAGAACGTTTTATTTTCAGACTAACCTACCACCACCACGCACACAAAATATCCTGACTATTCTCTGCGGGTCTCAGGGACACAGGGAAGCAGGTATGAGGCAAGACAGTCTCTGGTTCCTCACAGATAAATAGTCTGGGAAGACAGGAATTTAACCACACCCATTTTTCAGGGGGATAAGAAAGCTGGATCTACTGATCTGTTCCCTCCTCATTGGTGAAGGAAGAACTATCCTAAATGTCCCACAATTTTGTTTCTGACTGGCCTCAGGCTGCCATAAAAAAAGACTCACCATTTTCAGATTTGTAGATGGCGCTGGGCATCCAGTACAAGCCACCACAGACACTGCACCCACAGGGTAAAGGGTCTGTGCGGCCCGAACTCTAGCGCCCCCTACCTGAGGAGTCAAGTGCAAAGTTCTTTCTCTGCAAGATCCTCCAAGCGGCCCTAAATCTGACAACCAGTCCCCCCTCCATCTTCTCCCCACCATTCAGTATTTTTTCCTTTAGAACTGATTTCATAATTTGCATACCACCCTAGGTCAAAAAATCTTCACCACCCTTATAAGGGCTACAAAAGGACAGGAAACCCAGTATATGTCCCCAGAGGAACAGGTCTACCACTGTGTATGCTCAGCTAGGATTCTACTGCCCCTATTCAATTGCAGAGTGGAAGGAAAGTAACCTCAAGTTCCATAACATTCCCATGATTCCCTACAGATCTCCCAGGTTTCTAGTAAAAGCAGCAGAAATTCCGGAACTTCAATTTTGTTGCAGACAAACCTACTCTCACCCAGTTAAGAAACCTCACCATTCTCAATCTTTCTCATGGACACAGGGAAGCAGGTATGAGACAGTATCTGGTTATTTATACATAAATGGCCTGGAATTACTGGAGTTTAACCCCAGCTATTTTTCTGGGGGACTAGAAAACTGGATCCACCGTTAAGCTCCCTCCTTTTTGGTGAAGAAAGAACTACGCTAAACTTCCCAGAGTTTTCTTTCTCACAGGGCTCCTACTACAATCACAAAATGGCTCACCATTTTCAGATTACTGATGTCGCTGGGCATCCACTACAAGCCACCACAGATAAGGCTCCCTCTGGGTAACCGACTCCGGAGCCTGGACTCTAGCGCCCCCTACCTCTGGGGCTGAATGAAAAGCTCTTTTTCAGCAAGATCTCCCACGTGGCCCCAACTATAACCTCCAACCCAGCCCACAAGACACACATATACCCAGTATTCTACCGGAAGAACTCACTTTTTGATCAGCATACCACCCCAGCACAAAAAAACTTCACAGTCTGTATAGGACTACCAACACACAGGGGACACATTATAAGACCCAATAGTCACTGTACACACACTGGGTCTGACATTGTATTATTGTGGCCTTCAAATACAGTAGCAGAGAAGACCGGTTCCTCACATTCCTCAGTATTTCCTGATCTTTTCACCTCTCTGGTTCCTACTGATCACAGTAGAATTCCCAGAACTCTGTGTTTGCTGCTATCCTATTGCTACAAAGTAAAAATAAAATCACCACTGTTATTAATTTGCCTAGGAGACAGAGGGAATGGAATTGGTGCAAGGACAGTGTCTGCCTCCTCACAGGGTAAACACTCTGGGTACCTCAGACTTTAGCTCCACTTGTTTGTATATGGAGTATTAAGTCTCCTTTCCATTTCTCCTGTGTCCACCTCTCTGCTCCCACTTCCTTGGTCAGCACTGAACTAGCCTTGACTCCCAGACTTTTATTTCTGATTGGCCACATCCCGCTGCAATCACAAAGAGCATTACCATTTTCAGATTTCCTGATGGCTCTGGGAATCCAGTACAAGCCACCACAGACACTGCTCCCTCTGAGTAAAGGGACTGCCCTGTCTGGACTCGAGCGCCCCCTAGCTCTGGGACTGAGTGAAAAGCTCTTTCGCTGAAAGATTTCACACTAGACACCAATACCTCATCTCCAGCTCCTCTCCCTAGTCAGTATTACACAGTATACTATTCACTAGGTTACCTGTCCTTCACGCCTTACAAAAGAATCACCACCTTAACAGTCTCACAATGGCAAGGATACCTGAGTATAAGTCCCAAGGGGCACTGGCCCACCACTAGTCCTGTAACTGTAGGATTCTAGTGCTCAAATACAATAGCAGAGTGGAAAGTGTCCTCACATTCCGCAATGTGAGGGGAGAAGAAAATATTGAGAATGTGAAGGAATTTTTCCCTTTGACATTGTACAAGGGCTCTATAATCCTAGCTGTCCAGACTCAGTGAGTGCCCAGTAGCTCTTGGGGCTTCTCACACATAAACACTATGAAAAACAGGAATTTAACCACACCCATTTTTCAGGGGGATAAGATAACTGGATCCACTGATCTGCTCCCTCCTCATTGGTGAAGGAAGAAACTACCTTAAATGTCCCACAATTTTGTTTCTGACTGGCCTCAGGCTGCAATAAAAAAAGACTCACCATTTTCAGATTTGTAGATGGCGCTGGGCATCCAGTACAAGCCACCACAGACACTGCACCCTCTGGGTAAAGGGTCTGGGCTGTCTGGACTCTAGCGCCTCCTACACTGAGGCTGAATTGAAAGCATTTACTCCACATGATCCAATATGCGGCCCCAACACAGAACAGCCAGTCCATATCCACACACCATATTCTACTAGAAGAACTCACTTTGTGGTCTGTATACTATCCCAGCACAAAAAGGTTCACCATTCTTATGGAACTACCATGGCACAGGGACCACAGTATAAGCCCCAAGAGCTACTGGGCACTCACTGAGTCTGGACAGCTAGGATTATAGAGCCCTTGTACAATGTCAAAGGGGAAAATTCCTTCACCTTTTCAATATTTGCTTCTCCCCTCCCCATCTCCCTGGTACTTGTTGACAACAGAAGTAATTCCGGAACTTCGTTTCTGCTGGGTAAATTACTGCCACACTCAAAAAACTCCTCACCCTTAAGAGTGGGCCAAATTACATGGGGAAGCCAATGGAAACAACCACAGTCTCTGGTTCATCACAGCCCCGAAGCCTTGGACTTAATTACACCTGTTTCTATGTGGAGACTTCCTTCTGTTTCCACAGCATCCACCTGTCTGCCCCTCCCCCCACTTAGTCTTCACTAAAGGAGCCAAAGCTTCTAGACCTTTGTTTCTGACTGGCCTCCTCAGGCTACAAAAACAAAAGGCATCACCATTTCAGATTTCATGATGGCACTGGGCATCCAGGACAAGTACTACAGACACCACCACCCCCCCCCCCGGAGAAACAGCCTGTGAGGCCTAGACTCTAGCGTCCCCTACCTCTGGGGCTGAGTGAAAAACTCTTTCTCTTCATGATCTATCACTGGACACCTATGCATTATCTCCAGCTTCGCTCCACAATCAGTATTACAGACAGCACAAATCACAATGTTACCCCCCAGCATCCCATCACAAAAAGAATAGCCACCCTTATAGTGTGCCTCAGTAACACACTGACTAAGATATAAACCTCAAGGGACAATGGCTTCCAACAGGGCGTGCACTTTTAGATTCTAGCACCTAAAATGTTGCAGAGGGGAAATTGACCTCACATTCCTCAGTATCCCCTTGCTTCCCCACTGATCACCCAGGTTCCTATTGAAAACAGCAGAAATTCCAGAAATTTTGCAGACTAACCTACTTCACACAGCAGAATCTTCATATTTCTCAGTCCTCCTCACAGACACAGGGAAGCAGGTATGAGGCAGGACAATCTCGGGTTCCTCACAGATAAACGGCCTGGGAAGCCTGGACTTTAGGCCCACCTTTTTCTATAGGGCACTGGAAAACTGTCCCTTGGTTCCCTCCTCTTTGTTCAAGAAAGAAAATGTCTAAACCTCCAGACTTCCCTTTCTCAATGGCCTCCTGCTGCAATTACAAAAAGCCTTACCAGTTTACATTACTCCATGGAAATGGCACTGGGCAGCCAGGACAAGCCACTGTTCCCACTGGGTAAAGGCTCTCTGTGTAGCCTGGACACTCGTTCCCCCTACCACTGTATCTTAATGCAAAGCTCCTTCTCTGCAAGATTTTCAAAGTGACCCTATTTCTAACTTCCAGGCCGCTCCCCAGAATAACCCCCACTACACAGTGATCTTTCTAGAACTCATTTTGGATTTCCATGCCACCCCAGTTCAGAAACCCACACCATCCTTACAAGGCTGGCAAGGCACCTGAGCCCCAGTATACACCCCAAGAGTCACTAGTCATTCACTGGGACTGCACACATATTATTCTAGGTCCCTTTACAATGGGTGAGTAGAAAGTTCCCTCACCTTCATCAGTATTTCTTGCCCTCCTACCCACCTCCCTGGTTCCTACTGACCACAGCAGAATTTCAGGAACTTAGTTCATGCTGCTAAACTATTGCCACAATGTAAAAATAAAATCTTAATCCTTATCAGTTTGCCTAGGGGACAGAGGGAAGGGAGTTGGAGCAAGGACAGTGTTTTGCTCCTTACAGGGTAAACACCCTGGGCACCTCGGACTTTAGTTCTACCTGTTTCTATGTAGAGTGCAAGACTCTTAACTATTTCACCAGCATCCACCTGTCTGCTCCTTCCTCCTTGATCAGCACTGACCTAAGTACAAATTCCAGACTTTTTTGTCTCACTGGTCCCCGCCCACTTTAATCGCAAAATACTTCACCATTTTCAGATAAGCAGATGGCGCTGGGCATCCAGTACAAGCCACCACAGACACTGCACCATCTGGGTAAAGGGTCTGTGCGGCCTGAACTCTAGCGCCCCCTACCTGAGGAGTCAAGTGCAAAGTTCTTTCTCTGCAAGATCCTCCAAGCAGCCCCATCTCTGACATCCAGTCCCCCCTCCATCTTCTCCCCACCATTCAGTATTTTTTCCTTTAGAACTGATTTCGTAATTTGCATACCACCCTAGGTCAAAAAATCTTCACCACCCTTATAGGGCTACAAAAGGACAGGAGACCCAGTATATGTCCGCAGAGGAAATGGTCTATCACTGTGTATGCTCAGCTAGGATTCTACTGCCCCTATTCAATTGCAGAGTGGAAGGAAAGTAACCTCAAGTTCCATAACATTCCCTTGATTCCCTACAGATCTCCCAGGTTCCTAGTAAAAGCAGCAGAAATTCCGGAACTTCAATTTTGTTGCAGACGTACCTACTCTCACTCATTTAAGAAACCTCACCATTCTCAATCTTTCTCATGGACACAGGGAAGCAGGTATGAGACAGTCTCTGGTTATTTATACATAAATGGCCTGGAATTACTGGAGTTTAACCCCAGCTATTTTTCTGGGGGACTAGAAAACTGGATCCACCGTTAAGCTCCCTCTTTTTTGGTGAAGAAAGAACTATGCTAACCTTCCCAGAGTTTTCTTTCTCACAGGGCTCCTACTACAATCACAAAATGACTCACCATTTTCAGATTAGGGATGTTGCTGGGCATCCACTACAAGCCACCACAGATAAGGCTCCCTCTGGGTAACCGACTCCGGAGCCTGGACTCTAGCGCCCCCTACCTCTGGGGCTGAATGAAAAGCTCTTTTTCAGCAAGATCTCCCAAGTGGACCCAAACAGGAACCTCCAACCCCGCCCACAACACACATATACCCAGTATTCTACCAGAAGAATTCACTTTGTGATCAGCATACCACCCCAGCACAAAAAACTTCGCTGTCCTTATAGGGCTACCAACACACAGGGGACCAGTAAAAGACCCAAGATTCACTGTTCACACAGTGGTCTGATCTTGTATTTTTCTAGCTTCTATATACAGTAGCAGAGAAGACAGTTCCCTCACATTCCTCAGTATTTCCTGACCTCCTATTCACCTCCCCGGTTCCTACTGACCACAGTAGAATTCCCAGAACTCTGTGTTTGCTGCTATCCTATTGCTACAAAGTAAAAATAAAATCACCACTGTTATTAATTTGCCTAGGAGACAGAGGGAATGGAATTGGTGCAAGGACAGTGTCTGCCTCCTCACAGGGTAAACACTCTGGGTACCTCAGACTTTAGCTCCACCTGTTTGTATATGGAGTATTAAGTCTCCTTTCCATTTCTCCTGTGTCCACCTCTCTGCTCCCACTTCCTTGGTCAGCACTGAACTAGCCTTGACTCCCAGACTTTTATTTCTGATTGGCCACATCCAGCTGCAATCACAAAAAGCATTACCATTTTCAGATTTCCTGATGGCTCTGGGAATCCAGTACAAGCCACCACAGACACTGCTCCCTCTGAGTAAAGGGACTGCCCTGTCTGGACTCGAGCGCCCCCTAGTTATGGGAGTGAGTGAAAAGCTCTTTCCCTGAAAGATTTCACACTAGACACCAATACCTCATCTCCAGCTCCTCTCCCTAGTCAGTGTTACACAGTATACTATTCACCAGGACACCTGCCCTTCACCCCTTACAAAAGAATCACGACCCTAACAGTCTCACAATAGCATGGATACCTGAGTATAAGTCCCAAGGGGCACTGGCCCACCACTGGGCCTGTACCTCTAGGATTCTAGTGCTCAAATTCAATAGCATAGTGGAAAGTGTCCTCACATTCCACAATATTCCCCCGGCTTCCCCTCCCCCCTTCGTGTTCCTACTGAAAACACAGAAAGTCTAGAACGTTTTATTTTCAGACTAACCTACCACCACCACGCACACAAAATATCCTGACTATTCTCTGCGGGTCTCAGGGACACAGGGAAGCAGGTATGAGGCAAGACAGTCTCTGGTTCCTCACAGATAAATAGTCTGGGAAGACAGGAATTTAACCACACCCATTTTTCAGGGGGATAAGAAAGCTGGATCTACTGATCTGTTCCCTCCTCATTGGTGAAGGAAGAACTATCCTAAATGTCCCACAATTCTGTTTCTGACTGGCCTCAGGCTGCCATAAAAAAAGACTCACCATTTTCAGATTTGTAGATGGCGCTGGGCATCCAGTACAAGCCACCACAGACACTGCACCCACAGGGTAAAGGGTCTGTGCGGCCCGAACTCTAGCGCCCCCTACCTGAGGAGTCAAGTGCAAAGTTCTTTCTCTGCAAGATCCTCCAAGCGGCCCTAAATCTGACAACCAGTCCCCCCTCCATCTTCTCCCCACCATTCAGTATTTTTTCCTTTAGAACTGATTTCATAATTTGCATACCACCCTAGGTCAAAAAATCTTCACCACCCTTATAAGGGCTACAAAAGGACAGGAAACCCAGTATATGTCCCCAGAGGAAGTGGTCTACCACTGTGTATGCTCAGCTAGGATTCTACTGCCCCTATTCAATTGCAGAGTGGAAGGAAAGTAACCTCAAGTTCCATAACATTCCCTTGATTCCCTACAGATCTCCCAGGTTCCTAGTAAAAGCAGCAGAAATTCCGGAACTTTGATTTTGTTGCAGACAAACCTACTCTCACTCATTTAAGAAACCTCACCATTCTCAATCTTTCTCATGGACACAGGGAAGCAGGTATGAGACAGTCTCTGGTTATTTATACATAAATGGCCTGGAATTACTGGAGTTTAACCCCAGCTATTTTTCTGGGGGACTAGAAAACTGGATCCACCGTTAAGCTCCCTCCTTTTTGGTGAAGAAAGAACTACGCTAAACTTCCCAGAGTTTTCTTTCTCACAGGGCTCCTACTACAATCACAAAATGGCTCACCATTTTCAGATTACTGATGTCGCTGGGCATCCACTACAAGCCACCACAGATAAGGCTCCCTCTGGGTAACCGACTCCGGAGCCTGGACTCTAGCGCCCCCTACCTCTGGGGCTGAATGAAAAGCTCTTTTTCAGCAAGATCTCCCACGTGGCCCCAACTATAACCTCCAACCCAGCCCACAAGACACACATATACTCAGTATTCTACCAGAAGAATTCACTTTGTGATCAGCATACCACCCCAGCACAAAAAAACTTCACAGTCTGTATAGGACTACCAACACACAGGGGACACATTATAAGACCCAAGAGTCACTGTACACACACTAGGTCTGACATTGTATTATTGTGGCCTTCAAATACAGTAGCAGAGAAGACCGGTTCCTCACATTCCTCAGTATTTCCTGACCTCCTATTCACCTCCCCGGTTCCTACTGACCACAGTAGAATTCCCAGAACTCTGTGTTTGCTGCTATCCTATTGCTACAAAGTAAAAATAAAATCACCACCGTTATTAATTTGCCTAGGAGACAGAGGGAATGGAATTGGTGCAAGGACAGTGTCTGCCTCCTCACAGGGTAAACACTCTGGGTACCTCAGACTTTAGCTCCACTTGTTTGTATATGGAGTATTAAGTCTCCTTTCCATTTCTCCTGTGTCCACCTCTCTGCTCCCACTTCCTTGGTCAGCACTGAACTAGCCTTGACTCCCAGACTTTTATTTCTGATTGGCCACATCCCGCTGCAATCACAAAGAGCATTACCATTTTCAGATTTCCTGATGGCTCTGGGAATCCAGTACAAGCCACCACAGACACTGCTCCCTCTGAGTAAAGGGACTGCCCTGTCTGGACTCGAGCGCCCCCTAGCTCTGGGACTGAGTGAAAAGCTCTTTCGCTGAAAGATTTCACACTAGACACCAATACCTCATCTCCAGCTCCTCTCCCTAGTCAGTATTACACAGTATACTATTCACTAGGTTACCTGTCCTTCACGCCTTACAAAAGAATCACCACCTTAACAGTCTCACAATGGCAAGGATACCTGAGTATAAGTCCCAAGGGGCACTGGCCCACCACTAGTCCTGTAACTGTAGGATTCTAGTGCTCAAATACAATAGCAGAGTGGAAAGTGTCCTCACATTCCGCAATGTGAGGGGAGAAGAAAATATTGAGAATGTGAAGGAATTTTTCCCTTTGACATTGTACAAGGGCTCTATAATCCTAGCTGTCCAGACTCAGTGAGTGCCCAGTAGCTCTTGGGGCTTCTCACACATAAACACTATGAAAAACAGGAATTTAACCACACCCATTTTTCAGGGGGATAAGATAACTGGATCCACTGATCTGCTCCCTCCTCATTGGTGAAGGAAGAAACTACCTTAAATGTCCCACAATTTTGTTTCTGACTGGCCTCAGGCTGCAATAAAAAAAGACTCACCATTTTCAGATTTGTAGATGGCGCTGGGCATCCAGTACAAGCCACCACAGACACTGCACCCTCTGGGTAAAGGGTCTGGGCTGTCTGGACTCTAGCGCCTCCTACACTGAGGCTGAATTGAAAGCATTTACTCCACATGATCCAATATGCGGCCCCAACACAGAACAGCCAGTCCATATCCACACACCATATTCTACTAGAAGAACTCACTTTGTGGTCTGTATACTATCCCAGCACAAAAAGGTTCACCATTCTTATGGAACTACCATGGCACAGGGACCACAGTATAAGCCCCAAGAGCTACTGGGCACTCACTGAGTCTGGACAGCTAGGATTATAGAGCCCTTGTACAATGTCAAAGGGGAAAATTCCTTCACCTTTTCAATATTTGCTTCTCCCCTCCCCATCTCCCTGGTACTTGTTGACAACAGAAGTAATTCCGGAACTTCGTTTCTGCTGGGTAAATTACTGCCACACTCAAAAAACTCCTCACCCTTAAGAGTGGGCCAAATTACATGGGGAAGCCAATGGAAACAACCACAGTCTCTGGTTCATCACAGCCCCGAAGCCTTGGACTTAATTACACCTGTTTCTATGTGGAGACTTCCTTCTGTTTCCACAGCATCCACCTGTCTGCCCCTCCCCCCACTTAGTCTTCACTAAAGGAGCCAAAGCTTCTAGACCTTTGTTTCTGACTGGCCTCCTCAGGCTACAAAAACAAAAGGCATCACCATTTCAGATTTCATGATGGCACTGGGCATCCAGGACAAGTACTACAGACACCACCACCCCCCCCCCCCCCGGAGAAACAGCCTGTGAGGCCTAGACTCTAGCGTCCCCTACCTCTGGGGCTGAGTGAAAAACTCTTTCTCTTCATGATCTATCACTGGACACCTATGCATTATCTCCAGCTTCGCTCCACAATCAGTATTACAGACAGCACAAATCACAATGTTACCCCCCAGCATCCCATCACAAAAAGAATAGCCACCCTTATAGTGTGCCTCAGTAACACACTGACTAAGATATAAACCTCAAGGGACAATGGCTTCCAACAGGGCGTGCACTTTTAGATTCTAGCACCTAAAATGTTGCAGAGGGGAAATTGACCTCACATTCCTCAGTATCCCCTTGCTTCCCCACTGATCACCCAGGTTCCTATTGAAAACAGCAGAAATTCCAGAAATTTTGCAGACTAACCTACTTCACACAGCAGAATCTTCATATTTCTCAGTCCTCCTCACAGACACAGGGAAGCAGGTATGAGGCAGGACAATCTCGGGTTCCTCACAGATAAACGGCCTGGGAAGCCTGGACTTTAGGCCCACCTTTTTCTATAGGGCACTGGAAAACTGTCCCTTGGTTCCCTCCTCTTTGTTCAAGAAAGAAAATGTCTAAACCTCCAGACTTCCCTTTCTCAATGGCCTCCTGCTGCAATTACAAAAAGCCTTACCAGTTTACATTACTCCATGGAAATGGCACTGGGCAGCCAGGACAAGCCACTGTTCCCACTGGGTAAAGGCTCTCTGTGTAGCCTGGACACTCGTTCCCCCTACCACTGTATCTTAATGCAAAGCTCCTTCTCTGCAAGATTTTCAAAGTGACCCTATTTCTAACTTCCAGGCCGCTCCCCAGAATAACCCCCACTACACAGTGATCTTTCTAGAACTCATTTTGGATTTCCATGCCACCCCAGTTCAGAAACCCACACCATCCTTACAAGGCTGGCAAGGCACCTGAGCCCCAGTATACACCCCAAGAGTCACTAGTCATTCACTGGGACTGCACACATATTATTCTAGGTCCCTTTACAATGGGTGAGTAGAAAGTTCCCTCACCTTCATCAGTATTTCTTGCCCTCCTACCCACCTCCCTGGTTCCTACTGACCACAGCAGAATTTCAGGAACTTAGTTCATGCTGCTAAACTATTGCCACAATGTAAAAATAAAATCTTAATCCTTATCAGTTTGCCTAGGGGACAGAGGGAAGGGAGTTGGAGCAAGGACAGTGTTTTGCTCCTTACAGGGTAAACACCCTGGGCACCTCGGACTTTAGTTCTACCTGTTTCTATGTAGAGTGCAAGACTCTTAACTATTTCACCAGCATCCACCTGTCTGCTCCTTCCTCCTTGATCAGCACTGACCTAAGTACAAATTCCAGACTTTTTTGTCTCACTGGTCCCCGCCCACTTTAATCGCAAAATACTTCACCATTTTCAGATAAGCAGATGGCGCTGGGCATCCAGTACAAGCCACCACAGACACTGCACCATCTGGGTAAAGGGTCTGTGCGGCCTGAACTCTAGCGCCCCCTACCTGAGGAGTCAAGTGCAAAGTTCTTTCTCTGCAAGATCCTCCAAGCAGCCCCATCTCTGACATCCAGTCCCCCCTCCATCTTCTCCCCACCATTCAGTATTTTTTCCTTTAGAACTGATTTCGTAATTTGCATACCACCCTAGGTCAAAAAATCTTCACCACCCTTATAGGGCTACAAAAGGACAGGAGACCCAGTATATGTCCGCAGAGGAAATGGTCTATCACTGTGTATGCTCAGCTAGGATTCTACTGCCCCTATTCAATTGCAGAGTGGAAGGAAAGTAACCTCAAGTTCCATAACATTCCCTTGATTCCCTACAGATCTCCCAGGTTCCTAGTAAAAGCAGCAGAAATTCCGGAACTTCAATTTTGTTGCAGACGTACCTACTCTCACTCATTTAAGAAACCTCACCATTCTCAATCTTTCTCATGGACACAGGGAAGCAGGTATGAGACAGTCTCTGGTTATTTATACATAAATGGCCTGGAATTACTGGAGTTTAACCCCAGCTATTTTTCTGGGGGACTAGAAAACTGGATCCACCGTTAAGCTCCCTCTTTTTTGGTGAAGAAAGAACTATGCTAACCTTCCCAGAGTTTTCTTTCTCACAGGGCTCCTACTACAATCACAAAATGACTCACCATTTTCAGATTAGGGATGTTGCTGGGCATCCACTACAAGCCACCACAGATAAGGCTCCCTCTGGGTAACCGACTCCGGAGCCTGGACTCTAGCGCCCCCTACCTCTGGGGCTGAATGAAAAGCTCTTTTTCAGCAAGATCTCCCAAGTGGACCCAAACAGGAACCTCCAACCCCGCCCACAACACACATATACCCAGTATTCTACCAGAAGAATTCACTTTGTGATCAGCATACCACCCCAGCACAAAAAACTTCGCTGTCCTTATAGGGCTACCAACACACAGGGGACCAGTAAAAGACCCAAGATTCACTGTTCACACAGTGGTCTGATCTTGTATTTTTCTAGCTTCTATATACAGTAGCAGAGAAGACAGTTCCCTCACATTCCTCAGTATTTCCTGACCTCCTATTCACCTCCCCGGTTCCTACTGACCACAGTAGAATTCCCAGAACTCTGTGTTTGCTGCTATCCTATTGCTACAAAGTAAAAATAAAATCACCACTGTTATTAATTTGCCTAGGAGACAGAGGGAATGGAATTGGTGCAAGGACAGTGTCTGCCTCCTCACAGGGTAAACACTCTGGGTACCTCAGACTTTAGCTCCACCTGTTTGTATATGGAGTATTAAGTCTCCTTTCCATTTCTCCTGTGTCCACCTCTCTGCTCCCACTTCCTTGGTCAGCACTGAACTAGCCTTGACTCCCAGACTTTTATTTCTGATTGGCCACATCCAGCTGCAATCACAAAAAGCATTACCATTTTCAGATTTCCTGATGGCTCTGGGAATCCAGTACAAGCCACCACAGACACTGCTCCCTCTGAGTAAAGGGACTGCCCTGTCTGGACTCGAGCGCCCCCTAGTTATGGGAGTGAGTGAAAAGCTCTTTCCCTGAAAGATTTCACACTAGACACCAATACCTCATCTCCAGCTCCTCTCCCTAGTCAGTGTTACACAGTATACTATTCACCAGGACACCTGCCCTTCACCCCTTACAAAAGAATCACGACCCTAACAGTCTCACAATAGCATGGATACCTGAGTATAAGTCCCAAGGGGCACTGGCCCACCACTGGGCCTGTACCTCTAGGATTCTAGTGCTCAAATTCAATAGCATAGTGGAAAGTGTCCTCACATTCCACAATATTCCCCCGGCTTCCCCTCCCCCCTTCGTGTTCCTACTGAAAACACAGAAAGTCTAGAACGTTTTATTTTCAGACTAACCTACCACCACCACGCACACAAAATATCCTGACTATTCTCTGCGGGTCTCAGGGACACAGGGAAGCAGGTATGAGGCAAGACAGTCTCTGGTTCCTCACAGATAAATAGTCTGGGAAGACAGGAATTTAACCACACCCATTTTTCAGGGGGATAAGAAAGCTGGATCTACTGATCTGTTCCCTCCTCATTGGTGAAGGAAGAACTATCCTAAATGTCCCACAATTCTGTTTCTGACTGGCCTCAGGCTGCCATAAAAAAAGACTCACCATTTTCAGATTTGTAGATGGCGCTGGGCATCCAGTACAAGCCACCACAGACACTGCACCCACAGGGTAAAGGGTCTGTGCGGCCCGAACTCTAGCGCCCCCTACCTGAGGAGTCAAGTGCAAAGTTCTTTCTCTGCAAGATCCTCCAAGCGGCCCTAAATCTGACAACCAGTCCCCCCTCCATCTTCTCCCCACCATTCAGTATTTTTTCCTTTAGAACTGATTTCATAATTTGCATACCACCCTAGGTCAAAAAATCTTCACCACCCTTATAAGGGCTACAAAAGGACAGGAAACCCAGTATATGTCCCCAGAGGAAGTGGTCTACCACTGTGTATGCTCAGCTAGGATTCTACTGCCCCTATTCAATTGCAGAGTGGAAGGAAAGTAACCTCAAGTTCCATAACATTCCCTTGATTCCCTACAGATCTCCCAGGTTCCTAGTAAAAGCAGCAGAAATTCCGGAACTTTGATTTTGTTGCAGACGAACCTACTCTCACTCATTTAAGAAACCTCACCATTCTCAATCTTTCTCATGGACACAGGGAAGCAGGTATGAGACAGTCTCTGGTTATTTATAGATAAATGGCCTGGAATTACTGGAGTTTAACCCCACCTATTTTTCTCGGGGACTAGAAAACTGCATCCACCGTTAAGCTCCCTCCTTTTTGATGAAGAAAGAACTACGCTAACCTTCCCAGAGTTTTCTTTCTCACAGGGCTCCTACTACAATCACAAAATGGCTCACCATTTTCAGATTACTGATGTCGCTGGGCATCCACTACAAGCCACCACAGATAAGGCTCCCTCTGGGTAACCGACTCCGGAGCCTGGACTCTAGCGCCCCCTACCTCTGGGGCTGAATGAAAAGCTCTTTTTCAGCAAGATCTCCCACGTGGCCCCAACTATAACCTCCAACCCCGCCCACAACACACATATACCCAGTATTCTACCGGAAGAACTCACTTTGTGATCAGCATACCACCCCAGCACAAAAAAACTTCACAGTCTGTATAGGACTACCAACACACAGGGGACACATTATAAGACCCAAGAGTCACTGTACACACACTAGGTCTGACATTGTATTATTGTGGCCTTCAAATACAGTAGCAGAGAAGACCGGTTCCTCACATTCCTCAGTATTTCCTGACCTCCTATTCACCTCCCCGGTTCCTACTGACCACAGTAGAATTCCCAGAACTCTGTGTTTGCTGCTATCCTATTGCTACAAAGTAAAAATAAAATCACCACCGTTATTAATTTGCCTAGGAGACAGAGGGAATGGAATTGGTGCAAGGACAGTGTCTGCCTCCTAACAGGGTAAACACCCTGGGCACCTCAGACTTTAGCTCCACTTGTTTGTATATGGAGTATTAAGTCTCCTTTCCATTTCTCCTGTGTCCACCTCTCTGCTCCCACTTCCTTGGTCAGCACTGAACTAGCCTTGACTCCCAGACTTTTATTTCTGATTGGCCACATCCAGCTGCAATCACAAAAAGCATTACCATTTTCAGATTTCCTGATGGCTCTGGGAATCCAGTACAAGCCACCACAGACACTGCTCCCTCTGAGTAAAGGGACTGCCCTGTCTGGACTCGAGCGCCCCCTAGTTATGGGAGTGAGTGAAAAGCTCTTTCCCCCAAAGATCTCCCACCAGACACCAATACCTCATCTCCAGCTCCTCTCCCTAGTCAGTATTACACAGTATACAATTCACTAGGTTACCTGTCCTTCACGCCTTACAAAAGAATCACCACCTTAACAGTCTCACAATGGCAAGGATACCTGAGTATAAGTCCCAAGGGGCACTGGCCCACCACTAGTCCTGTAACTGTAGGATTCTAGTGCTCAAATACAATAGCAGAGTGGAAAGTGACCTCACATTCCGCAATGTGAGGGGAGAAGAAAATATTGAGAATGTGAAGGAATTTTTCCCTTTGACATTGTACAAGGGCTCTATAATCCTAGCTGTCCAGACTCAGTGAGTGCCCAGTAGCTCTTGGGGCTTCTCACACATAAACACTATGAAAAACAGGAATTTAACCACACCCATTTTTCAGGGGGATAAGATAACTGGATCCACTGATCTGCTCCCTCCTCATTGGTGAAGGAAGAACTACCTTAAATGTCCCACAATTTTGTTTCTGACTGGCCTCAGGCTGCAATACAAAAAGACTCACCATTTTCAGATTTGTAGATGGCGCTGGGCATCCAGTACAAGCCACCACAGACACTGCACCCTCTGGGTAAAGGGTCTGGGCTGTCTGGACTCTAGCGCCTCCTACACTGAGGCTGAATTGAAAGCATTTACTCCACATGATCCACTATGCGGCCCCAACACAGAACAGCCAGTCCATATCCACACACCATATTCTACCAGAAGAACTCACTTTGTGGTCTGTATACTATCCCAGCACAAAAAGGTTCACCATTCTTATGGAAATACCATGGCACAGGGACCACAGTATAAGCCCCAAGAGCTACTGGGCACTCACTGAGTCTGGACAGCTAGGATTATAGAGCCCTTGTACAATGTCAAAGGGGAAAATTCCTTCACCTTTTCAATATTTGCTTCTCCCCTCCCCATCTCCCTGGTACTTGTTGACAACAGAAGTAATTCCGGAACTTCGTTTCTGCTGGGTAAATTACTGCCACACTCAAAAAACTCCTCACCCTTAAGAGTGGGCCAAATTACATGGGGAAGCCAATGGAAACAACCACAGTCTCTGGTTCATCACAGCCCTGAAGCCTTGGACTTAATTACACCTGTTTCTATGTGGAGACTTCCTTCTGTTTCCACAGCATCCACCTGTCTGCCCCTCCCTCCACTTAGTCTTCACTAAAGGAGCCAAAGCTTCTAGACTTTTGTTTCTGACTGGCCTCCTCAGGCTACAAAAACAAAAAGCATCACCATTTCAGATTTCATGATGGCACTGGGCATCCAGGACAAGTCTACAGACACCACCCCCACCCCCCCGGAGAAACAGCCTGTGAGGCCTAGACTCTAGCGTCCCCTACCTCTGGGGCTGAGTGAAAAACTCTTTCTCTTCATGATCTATCACTGGACACCTATGCATTATCTCCAGCTTCGCTCCACAATCAGTATTACAGACAGCACAAATCACAATGTTACCCCCCAGCATCCCATCACAAAAAGAATAGCCACCCTTATAGTGTGCCTCAGTAACACACTGACTAAGATATAAACCTCAAGGGACAATGGCTTCCAACAGGGCGTGCACTTTTAGATTCTAGCACCTAAAATGTTGCAGAGGGGAAATTGACCTTACATTCCTCAGTATCCCCTTGTTTCCCCACTGATCACCCAGGTTCCTATTGAAAACAGCAGAAATTCCAGAAATTTTGCAGACTAACCTACTTCACACACAGCAGAATCTTCATATTTCTCAGTCCTCCTCACAGACACAGGGAAGCAGGTATGAGGCAGGACAATCTCGGGTTCCTCACAGATAAACGGCCTGGGAAGCCTGGACTTTAGGCCCACCTTTTTCTATAGGGCACTGGAAAACTGTCCCTTGGTTCCCTCCTCTTTGTTCAAGAAAGAAAAAGTCTAAACCTCCAGACTTTCCTTTCTCAATGGCCTCCTGCTGCAATTACAAAAAGCCTTACCAGTTTACATTACTCCATGGAAATGGCACTGGGCAGCCAGGACAAGCCACTGTTCCCACTGGGTAAAGGCTCTGTGTGTAGCCTGGACACTCGTTCCCCCTACCACTGTATCTTAATGCAAAGCTCCTTCTCTGCAAGATTTTCAAAGTGACCCTATTTCTAACTTCCAGGCCGCTCCCCAGAATAACCCCCACTACACAGTAATCTTTCTAGAACTCATTTTGGATTTCCATCCCACCCCAGTTCAGAAACCCACACCATCCTTACAAGGCTGGCAAGGCACCTGAGCCCCAGTATACACCCCAAGAGTCACTAGTCATTCACTGGGACTGCACACATATTATTCTAGGTCCCTTTACAATGGGTGAGTAGAAAGTTCCCTCACCTTCATCAGTATTTCTTGCCCTCCTACCCACCTCCCTGGTTCCTACTGACCACAGCAGAATTTCAGGAACTTAGTTCATGCTGCTAAACTATTGCCACAATGTAAAAATAAAATCTTAATCCTTATCAGTTTGCCTAGGGGACAGAGGGAAGGGAGTTGGAGCAAGGACAGTGTTTTGCTCCTTACAGGGTAAACACCCTGGGCACCTCGGACTTTAGTTCTACCTGTTTCTATGTAGAGTGCAAGACTCTTAACTATTTCACCAGCATCCACCTGTCTGCTCCTTCCTCCTTGATCAGCACTGACCTAAGTACAAATTCCAGACTTTTTTGCCTCACTGGACCGCGCCCACTTTAATCGCAAAATACTTCACCATTTTCAGATAAGCAGATGGCGCTGGGCATCCAGTACAAGCCACCACAGACACTGCACCATCTGGGTAAAGGGTCTGTACGTCCTGAACTCTAGCGCCCCCTACCTGAGGAGTCAAGTGCAAAGTTCTTTCTCTGCAAGATCCTCCAAGCAGCCCCATCTCTGACATCCAGTCCCCCCTCCATCTTCTCCCCACCATTCAGTATTTTTTCCTTTAGAACTGATTTCGTAATTTGCATACCACCCTACGTCAAAAAATCTTCACCACCCTTATAGGGCTACAAAAGGACAGGAGACCCAGTATATGTCCGCAGAGGAACTGGTCTATCACTGTGTATGCTCATCTAGGATTCTACTGCCCCTATTCAATTGCAGAGTGGAAGGAAAGTAACCTCAAGTTCCATAACATTCCCTTGATTCCCTACAGATCTCCCAGGTTCCTAGTAAAAGCAGCAGAAATTCCGGAACTTCAATTTTGTTGCAGACAAACCTACTCTCACTCATTTAAGAAACCTCACCATTCTCAATCTTTCTCATGGACACAGGGAAGCAGGTATGAGACAGTCTCTGGTTATTTATACATAAATGGCCTGGAATTACTGGAGTTTAACCCCACCTATTTTTCTGGGGGACTAGAAAACTGGATCCACCGTTAAGCTCCCTCTTTTTTGGTGAAGAAAGAACTATGCTAACCTTCCCAGAGTTTTCTTTCTCACAGGGCTCCTACTACAATCACAAAATGACTCACCATTTTCAGATTAGGGATGTTGCTGGGCATCCACTACAAGCCACCACAGATAAGGCTCCCTCTGGGTAACCGACTCCGGAGCCTGGACTCTAGCGCCCCCTACCTCTGGGGCTGAATGAAAAGCTCTTTTTCAGCAAGATCTCCCAAGTGGACCCAAACAGGAACCTCCAACCCCGCCCACAACACACATATACCCAGTATTCTACCAGAAGAATTCACTTTGTGATCAGCATACCACCCCAGCACAAAAAACTTCGCTGTCCTTATAGGGCTACCAACACACAGGGGACCAGTAAAAGACCCAAGATTCACTGTTCACACAGTGGTCTGATCTTGTATTCTTCTAGCTTCTATATACAGTAGCAGAGAAGACAGTTCCCTCACATTCCTCAGTATTTCCTGACCTCCTATTCACCTCCCCGGTTCCTACTGACCACAGTAGAATTCCCAGAATTTTGTGTTTGCTGCTATCCTATTGCTACAAAGTAAAAATAAAATCACCACTGTTATTAATTTGCCTAGGAGACAGAGGGAATGGAATTGGTGCAAGGACAGTGTCTGCCTCCTCACAGGGTAAACACTCTGGGTACCTCAGACTTTAGCTCCAGCTGTTTGTATATGGAGTATTAAGTCTCCTTTCCATTTCTCCTGTGTCCACCTCTCTGCTCCCACTTCCTTGGTCAGCACTGAACTAGCCTTGACTCCCAGACTTTTATTTCTGATTGGCCACATCCAGCTGCAATCACAAAAAGCATTACCATTTTCAGATTTCCTGATGGCTCTGGGAATCCAGTACAAGCCACCACAGACACTGCTCCCTCTGAGTAAAGGGACTGCCCTGTCTGGACTCGAGCGCCCCCTAGTTATGGGAGTGAGTGAAAAGCTCTTTCCCTGAAAGATTTCACACTAGACACCAATACCTCATCTCCAGCTCCTCTCCCTAGTCAGTGTTACACAGTATACTATTCACCAGGACACCTGCCCTTCACCCCTTACAAAAGAATCACGACCCTAACAGTCTCACAATAGCATGGATACCTGAGTATAAGTCCCAAGGGGCACTGGCCCACCACTGGGCCTGTACCTCTAGGATTCTAGTGCTCAAATTCAATAGCATAGTGGAAAGTGTCCTCACATTCCACAATATTCCCCCGGCTTCCCCTCCCCCCTTCGTGTTCCTACTGAAAACACAGAAAGTCTAGAACGTTTTATTTTCAGACTAACCTACCACCACCACGCACACAAAATATCCTGACTATTCTCTGCGGGTCTCAGGGACACAGGGAAGCAGGTATGAGGCAAGACAGTCTCTGGTTCCTCACAGATAAATAGTCTGGGAAGACAGGAATTTAACCACACCCATTTTTCAGGGGGATAAGAAAGCTGGATCTACTGATCTGTTCCCTCCTCATTGGTGAAGGAAGAACTATCCTAAATGTCCCACAATTCTGTTTCTGACTGGCCTCAGGCTGCCATAAAAAAAGACTCACCATTTTCAGATTTGTAGATGGCGCTGGGCATCCAGTACAAGCCACCACAGACACTGCACCCACAGGGTAAAGGGTCTGTGCGGCCCGAACTCTAGCGCCCCCTACCTGAGGAGTCAAGTGCAAAGTTCTTTCTCTGCAAGATCCTCCAAGCGGCCCTAAATCTGACAACCAGTCCCCCCTCCATCTTCTCCCCACCATTCAGTATTTTTTCCTTTAGAACTGATTTCATAATTTGCATACCACCCTAGGTCAAAAAATCTTCACCACCCTTATAAGGGCTACAAAAGGACAGGAAACCCAGTATATGTCCCCAGAGGAAGTGGTCTACCACTGTGTATGCTCAGCTAGGATTCTACTGCCCCTATTCAATTGCAGAGTGGAAGGAAAGTAACCTCAAGTTCCATAACATTCCCTTGATTCCCTACAGATCTCCCAGGTTCCTAGTAAAAGCAGCAGAAATTCCGGAACTTTGATTTTGTTGCAGACGAACCTACTCTCACTCATTTAAGAAACCTCACCATTCTCAATCTTTCTCATGGACACAGGGAAGCAGGTATGAGACAGTCTCTGGTTATTTATAGATAAATGGCCTGGAATTACTGGAGTTTAACCCCACCTATTTTTCTCGGGGACTAGAAAACTGCATCCACCGTTAAGCTCCCTCCTTTTTGATGAAGAAAGAACTACGCTAAACTTCCCAGAGTTTTCTTTCTCACAGGGCTCCTACTACAATCACAAAATGGCTCACCATTTTCAGATTACTGATGTCGCTGGGCATCCACTACAAGCCACCACAGATAAGGCTCCCTCTGGGTAACCGACTCCGGAGCCTGGACTCTAGCGCCCCCTACCGCTGGGGCTGAATGAAAAGCTCTTTTTCAGTAAGATCTCCCATGTGGCCCCAACCAGGAACCTCCAGCCCTGCCCACAACACGCAAATATACTCAGTATTCTACCAGAAGGACTCAGTTTGTGATCAGCCTACCACCCCAGCACGAAAAAACTTCACCATCCTTGTAGGGCTACCAATGCACAGGATACACACTATAAGACCCAAGAGTCCCTGGTCACACACTGGGTCTGAGCATTTTTTATTCTAGCTTCCATATACAGTATCAGAATGGAAAAAAAAAAAAAAAAAACCTCTCACTTTGTTCTTCAGTACTTCTTGCCCTCCTACCCACCTCCCCGGTTCATACTAACCATAGCAAAATTTCTAGATCTTTGTTTTTGCTGCTAACTTATTATCACAATGTAAAAATAAAATCTTCACCTTTATCGTTATGCCTAAGGGACTGAGGAAAGGGATTTGGAGCAAGGACAGTGTCTGCCTCCTCACAGGGTAAACACCCTGGGCACCTTGGACTTTAGCTCCACTTGTTTCTATGGGGAGTGTTAAGTCTCCTTTCCATTTCCCTTGACCTCTCTCCTCCCCCCTCCTTGGTAAGCAATCAAGTAGCCACAACTTCCAGACTTTTCTTTTTGATTGGCCTCATACCGTTGTAATCACAAAAGGCCTCACCATTTTCAGATGTCCCAATGGCACTGGGAATCCAGTATAAGCTACCAGACATTGCTCCCTCTCATTAAAGTGTCTGCTCTGCCTGGACTCTAGCGCCCCCTATGTCTGTGACTGAGTTAAAAGGTCTTTCTCCACAAGATGTCCCACTAGACATTAATCCCTCATCTCCAGCTCCTCTCCCTAGTCAGTCTTACACACTACACAATTCACTAGGATACCTGTCCTTCACCCCTTACAAAAAAGAATCGCCACCCTAACAGTCTCACAATAGCATGGATACCTGAGTATAAGTCCCAAGGGGCACTGGCCCACCACTGGGCCTGTACCTCTAGGATTGTAGTGCTCCAATATAATAGCAGAGTGGAAAGTGACCTCACATTCCGCAATTATTCCCCCTGCTTTTCTTCCGGTCTCTCGTGTCCCTACTGAAAACAACAGACATTGTAGATTTTTTTTTTGTTTCAGACTAACCTACTACCACACACACACACACACACACACACACACACACACACACACACACACACACATGCACGCACACGCACACACACACAAAATATCCTGACTGTTCTCCTCTGGCCTCAGAGAAACAGGGAAGCAGGTATGAGGCAGGACAGTCTCTTGTTCCTCACAGATAAATAGTCTGGGAAGCCTGAACTTTAACCCAACTTGTTTCCATGTGGGACTGCAAAACTGGATCCACTATTCTGATCCCTCCCCATTGGTTAGGAAAGAACTATCTGAAACTTTTGGACTTCTCTTTCTGCCTGCCCTCCTACTGCAGTCACAGAAACCCTTACCTCTTTCTGATTGCTCGAATTGTGGTGCGCGTCCAGAAAAAGCCACCACAAACACTGCTCAGTCTGTATTAAACTCCCTGCACAGCCAGGACACTAGCGCCTCCTACATTTGGGGCTGAATGGAAAGATCTTTCACCTCAAACATCCCTCACATGACACTGGAAGCTCATGTCCAGCTCTTCCCTCCGTATGGTACTCCAGAAGCCAAAGCTCACTTGGGTATCTCCTTTCCACCCCATCAAAAGGGCTTTGCCTGCCTCCTAGTGCTACAATGGCACAGGAACCCCTGAATAAACCCCAAGTGTCAAGACCGCTCACTGGGCCTACACAGCTAGGATTCTAGTGCCCCTGTGCAATTGCAGAGTGGAAATTTCCTTCTTCCTCAGCCTTCCTTTGCTCCTCTACTCACTTCCTATCTTGTTACTGAAAAGAAGTAAAACTTTCAGAACCTGTTTTTTTTTTGTTTTTGTTTTTGTTTTGTTTTGTTTGGTTGGTTGTTTTGGTTGTTTGTTTTTTTGGGTTTTTTTTGTTTTGTTTTTCTGTTTGTTTGTTTGTTTGTTTGATTGACCTAATGCATTCCTCACTAAAGTTTTATTTTTCTTTACTCTGGGTGGCTACCTGAATTCCCTCCACTGCCAACCTCAGTCAACATGCTTTGTTAATGATAACAACACCTTGTTAATGGCCTGGACAGTGGGGTCCCTACAACTTCCTTCTTAGTGTCCATGCAGAAAGATGTTTTTCCTTTCCAAGGGTCCTTTAGGCCTCTTACCTCATCACTATTCTAAAGGCCACAAGTTCTCCCTTGCTGACTAATTTCCAGCTCCACTCACCGAAAGTGCCAGGACCCTTAGACTGTACTATTTGTCAGGTACCCACACTACCCTGGCCACCTGTGCCAATGGCAAATGTCAGTTAAGGTGTTATATGCTCACTTCACCAGTTGCTGTTGTGATTCCTGTCTATTCCTCTGGTAAAAGAAAAATCACTCTTCCCCTCCATTAGGCAGCACCCCTTGAGACTTCAAAGTCACGATTCTGCCTCTGAAACTAGGTCCTAGGCATGTCACAAAACAAAACAAAGCCAACCAAGCAAACAAAAACAAAAACAGTTTTTCCTGAAGAAGGACATGAATTAAAGAAAAAAAAAAGCAAGCTACAAAAGGCCCCAGGTGCTCCATAACAGAATTTAGGTGGATGCCAAACTCTAGCATCCCCTATTTGTTGTGGGAACACTTTTATACTCTTCCCTCGATAACTACTCAGGTCTAGGTAATATGAAAGCACATTGGCCCCATTTACATGCCAGAATCTCCAGATGTAGTTCTGGAACAAGTGCTATACAGGAGCACACCAATTTCCAAAAGGGTGCCAGGCAGAGGCCAAGGTTACTAGTATTCCGTCTATTTGAACAGAATGCAATTCCTTTTCAACTCTGTGTTCTTGACCTGACTTTGGATACGGTCTGATACTGAATCAATATATTTTGATCTTATTCCTTCTCCTCTGCCTACAGCACCATGATATTCCCCATCTCTCTAGTCACAGAACTTTATGATGTGTTTCTAGCACTTCTCAACATACTTTTAAAAAATGAAAACAAACAACAACAACAAAAAAAACAATTAGACAAAAGAATGTGCGAAGAAACATGGCATCAGTTTTGTTTTGTTCAACTACTATGTATGCGAATTCCCCTGTGTTATGGTTGGTATGACCAATGATCCACCATTTAGAAAACAGATTTTTATTTTCTTGGTAGATATAAATTTTAATTAGATTTTTGGTTAGGTATGATAATCTGTGTTCACTTTTTCTTCTCCATCCAAGATGTCATTTGGTTTGATCCTGTATGGGTCTTACTTATAAACTCTTATTTCATATATTGTGCTGGAAGATGCTGCTTCCTAGGAGTTATCCATCCTCTGGCTCTTATGGGTTTTTTACTCTCTCTTCTGCATAGATCTCTGAGCCTTGGGTGTAGGGGTTTGAGAAAGAGACTTCATTTAGGAGTGAGTATTCCAAAGTTTCTATCTTTCTGTACCTTGTCCAGCTATGGGACTTCTGGCTAATTACCTTCTACTTCAAGAAAATGCTTCTCTGGTGAGAGCTTAACAATGAACTAACTGATCTATGGGTATTGAAATGTGACACTGAAAGTAATTTTATTGTCATGTTAATTTAGCAGAATTATAGTTGTATGCTTTTCTCTAGAGCCCAAGACCTATCTAATTTCAGGTTCTTAGCCACTTTAACACTATCAGGGATTGGTTCCATCTCAAGGTGTTAGACTTAAGTTCAATCAAAAGGTGATTGGTTGTTTTCATAACATTTGTGCCATCAATATATCTTGTAGCTGGTTACTGTTGTAAGTCACAGGGTTTGTAGCTGTGTGATATTGATGACTATTTTTCTTCTCTGTTAACATGAAATATTCCTTCAAGTACCATGAAGGTAATTCAATTGGGGTGAACCTTCTTGCTGGGCACCAGCTCAATTTCCCCATGTTTGATGATGTAGTTATTGGTATCTTCAGCAATATATCCTTACCTTACTATATAGAGTAATCAGTAGCCTTAAAGAACCCTGTAACATTTAGAGACGTTTATAGAACCTCTTTGGTGAAGGACTCAACAAATGTAACCTATTCTTGGCACTGAAAGTTAGAATCTTATATTTAGTAATATAAGATGTTTAGTTGATTTATCCTCTCCCTCATTATATTGCGAGTCTATTTAAGATTCCTTTAGTACATGAATACTTTTTAGAAAGCTTCTACAGTAGAAGATTTCCATGTGTTTTATTAAATAGCTTTTAATGTTAGTTGTCCTTCCCTATATTTCCCATTGCTCTTCTCTCCCATCCTCATCCTTATTTAATCCCCCAAATTTTCCTTTACTTCTCCATACCACTCTATTCCATTCCCCCTTTTGTAGGAGATTCCACTACCCTTTGGTCATTTACTAGGTATATAACTTCTGTGTGGTTTTAAATTATGAAAGCTTAATATTTAACTTCTCCCTGTAAAATATATAAAATTTAACTTTGTGTCTTACCCCATTCACTATGATTTATTTCAACTTCATCAATTTTGCATTCAAACTTCATAAGTTTGTCAGAAGCTAAGTAACATTCCATTATATAAATGTATCACATTTTTTATTATATATTTTTCAGTTTATGGAAAATTAGGGTGTTTCAAATTTCTGGCTATTACGTATGAATAGAGCAACAATAAACTTGGATAAGCAAATATCTCCATAGTATGCTATAGGGTCTTTTACATATGTCAAGATTGGTAGAGCTGGATGTAGAAGTAGGTCAATTTTTAGCTTTTTGAAGAACTTTCACAGTGACTTCAAGAATGTTGTTAGCAGTGTGAACTTTCGCCAGCAACAGATAATTTTTCCATATCCTCATCAGTATATATTATCATTTGTTTTATTAATCTTGTTCATTCTGACTGAGGTAAGATGAAATTTCATATTATTTTATTTGCTTTTCCCTGATGGCTAAAGATGCTGAAATTCCTAATGTTGGTTAGTCATTTGTGATTCCCTTTTGAAAACTCTATTTTGTTCTGCACTTCATTTTAAAATTAGGTTACATGTTTTCTTGATGTTCTGTCTTTTTTATTTAATTATTTATATCTTCTAGATACTGTCCTTGAACCGGATATATAATTGGCAAAGACATTTTCCTTTTCTGTAGGTTGCCACTTTGACAGAATGATGGTGTTCTTTGCTATAAAGAAGATATTTTGCTTCATATGGTCTTAATTACGTTTCTATTAATGAAAAGAGTCATAAGGACCAAGGCAACTTATAGAAGAAAAAGTACATCGGGGGCCTACAGTGGCTTCTGAGAGAAAAGGAGACAGGGGGATTTGCTGGAAAGATGTGATGCATGGTACCTGAGCATAGTTAACCAAGCACGTGGCAAAATGTAGCCTAAATGGGATGTTTTAAGTCATATGTATTCAGAGAAGAGCCTAGTTATGTGGCCAAAGTATTTGTAAATACATTTTGAGTCTGAGTGTTATATCTAGAAACATGGGACTGAAAGGAATAACCAGGGCCCAACCACAATATATTTGTCTTAGGGTTTTACTGCTGTGAATAGACACCATTGGGGCTGGTTTACAGGTTCAGAGGTTTAGTCCATTATCATCAAGGCACGAGCAAGACAGCATCTAGGCAGGCATGGTACAGGAAGAGCTGAGATTTCTACATCTTCATCTAAAGGCTGCTAGAAGAAGAGTGACTTCTAGGTAGCTAGAATGAGGGGCTTAAAGCTCACATGCATGATGACACACTTCCTTCAAGGCCACATATGCCAACCATATTCAAACAATCACAATATCAGTGCCCAAAATGGGGCAAAAACTCACATAAAAATAATAATTTCAGATTCCTGAATTAAAAAAAAAAAGAAAAAGAAAACCAGTTGTACTTTAAAGACTAGGAGGGTAGAATAAATGGTACCTTCACAAAGTTGGCTTTTCTCCAAGCAGCACAAAAAGCTGTGAAGGGCTCTGGAAAGGACTAAAATAAATGCTGATTTGGCCACACATGATTCTAGGGTTCATAGTGTGAGTCTAGACACAGATGTAATCCACAAACTGAAAAATCAAACAAGTAAATAGACAAAGAAGCACACCACGCAGCAGGCTCAACAGTAGCCTGGGGGTTTCCCAGGTGCTGCTCTATGCTGCCTTGGAGATGCAACTTAATCTAGTGGCTGCTAAAAGTCCCTGCTGTGCAATAGAGCTGGCAAAGTCCTCCTACTCAGGGAGCAGAAAGCAAGGCTGCATGCCTCCCACAATCAAAAATTTATAGAGAATAACATAAATTAAGATGTCAACACTACCTTAAGCAACTGATTTCCTTCAACGTGGTCTTGATGGGAATATTGGGACTACTTGACCTAGGACATATCACCTACATGATGGATTGAAAATATGCTTGCATAGTAAATAGAAGGGAATTTAAATGAAGTTGAATATGCAGAAGTATTATAGTTTATATTAAAAAGAGGCAACTGTAGAGAGAACATCTTATGTAGTTTATGAATGTATCACCTGTCAATATAAGCCTTTGGCCTATGGCTTAAGCAGGATGTAGAAGGTGGAATATCAGAAGAAAAAAAGAACTCTGGGTGAGAAGGAGACAGGGAGATTTGCCACATAATATGATGAGTAGGACACATGGTACCTGAGCACAGGTAACCAGTCATGTGACAAAATGTAGGTTAAAATAAATGGGGTATCAAGTTGTATCTAGGCAGAGAAGAGCCTAGGTATATGGTCAAGGTATTTGTAAATGTATATTGACTCTAAGTCTTATTTCAGGGAGCATGGGGGTGGGAGAAATAACAAGGGCCCAACCATAACACTAGGTCTTCTGTTCAGGAAGTATTATCATGCTACCAAATCATCCTGTCCTGCTTGGCTTGGTCCATATGAACATGTAGAAGAATGAGACCATTTCTCCAAAACATCTAGCTAGTGACACCCAGGTCCTAAAGCTGAAACTAAAGTATGTGTAATTGGGAATGGTGTAGTACCTGTTTTAGATGGTTAATTTCTTTTTTGTGTGTTCAAGTTTTGTACTCTCTGCTGACTCCTGGCAGTACCTAGGCCTTTTCTGCTATCTTGTATAAACTCTCACACCAAAGTTCTCACCGATTTCTAAGAGCCTCTGGTAAGAAGCTTCCATGGGGGAACTATTAATACAGATTACAGTATACTATCTGGTTTTTAGAGTAAGAGGTGTACTCATACCCAATTTTCCTATCTCTGAGATCCCAATGAAGTTTTTCAAAACTGTGCACTTGTGATTGAAGCTCTGCAGATCTGGAGAAAAAAGGTGGATTTTGAGGCCAATTTTCTCAGAGTTATTATCACTCTCTGTTTTCCAAGATCAACGTGTGTGTGTGTGTGTGTGTGTGTGTGTGTGTGTGTGTGTGTGTGTGTGTGTGTTTTGTGCATGTTTGTTTTTTAGCCATTAGGATCTCTAAAGTCTGATCACAGGGTCAGAATAGTCCTGACAGTTTTTTATATATACTATGAGATCTTGTGTCCACCATATCATAGTCTTCACATATGATTTTGTTTGATTTGTCTTAAAAAATCTTGTGCATGTGCATGTGTGTGAACTGAATATGGTATTTTTGAAATAATATCCATGTTACCCTTGCAGGTTACAGATGACTATCATGTTCAGGTTAGTTAACTTTTAAATTTTCTCTAATGTTCATGTATTAAGTCCTCTCCATTTTCCTTTAATTCTAAGCAACCAATAGCCTTTTATTCTGTCTATATAATTTTACCTACATTAGAATATCATTTATGTGGATTAAGGCATATAGCCCTTTTCAGGGTTTAAGATATTTTCTGCTCAAATGCTGATGATCAGCGGCTGCTTATTTCATTGTATTGTAGTGCATCCTGGTTCTCCCAGCCTAGAAAGAACAAGAATGCACCTGTGGATTGTGGACAGCAACCCAAGGGATTCCTAGCGTTCTTTGCAGCCCTTGAAGATAGAACACTTACTACATGCACTGATTTCATCTGGAGTAAGATTGTACCCCAAGTCACTGTTCACTCAAGCAGCAGCTGGTGAGTTATGTCTGGTTTATGAGGAATCCCAAGAGAGCTGCTCAGAGCAATTTTCCTTCTAGGCTTATCTTTTGTCTAAGGCTCACCAAGAATCTCACTCATAGCAATCTCCATAGTTTAATATAGAATTTACCCCACAAAAAGAATTGTGGTTTCCCCAAAGCCCTAATGTTCATTGGCTGGAAGTTTGCATTTGGATGTTGACAATGTGAACTTCTCTTCCTCAAGTGTCCCTTCTTTCCTTCTTTACATTATGTTTGGAAGTCATCCATTTTTATTATACAAAAGCTGCTCCTAGACTTATCCTCTGGGCAGTTATGGATCTTACTTTTCAATGTACCCCATCCCAATAACACAGTGCTTTCCAAAAAGAAAATATTCAACTAATGTTTGGTGAATAAATGAATCAGTAAGCAGAGACTTTACTCAGATTTGTCAATATGTTTTATTATTATTCTTGAGTAAACCAAGACTATCTAGATACATATTATTCATTTTTTTTTCTTTTTTTTTTTTATTAACTTGAGTATTTCTTTTTTTTTTTTTTTTTTATTAACTTGAGTATTTCTTATATACATTTCGAGTGTTATTCCCTTTCCCGGTTTCCGGGCAAACATCCCCCTCCCCCCTCCCCTTCCTTATGGGTGTTCCCCTCCCAACCCTCCCACCATTGCCGCCCTCCCCCCATAGACTAGTTCACTGGGGGTTCAGTCTTAGCAGGACCCAGGGCTTCCCCTTCCACTGGTGCTCTTACTAGGATATTCATTGCTACCTATGGGGTCAGAGTCCAGGGTCAGTCCATGTATAGTCTTTAGGTAGTGGCTTAGTCCCTGGAAGCTCTGGTTGCTTGGCATTGTTGTACTTTTGGGGTCTCGAGCCCCTTCAAGCTCTTCCAGTTCTTTCTCTGATTCCTTCAATAGGGGACCTATTCTCAGTTCAGTGGTTTGCTGCTGGCATTCGCCTCTGTATTTGCTGTATTCTGGCTGTGTCTCTCAGGAGCGATCTACATCCGGCTCCTGTCGGTCTGCACTTCTTTGCTTCATCCATCTAGTCCAATTGGGTGGCTGTATATGTATGGGCCAAATGTGGGACAGGCTCTGAATGGGTGTTCCTTCAGTCTCTGTTTTAATCTTTGCCTCTCCCTTCCCTGCCAAGGGTATTCTTTTTCCTCATTTAAAGAAGGAGTGAAGCATTCACATTTTGATCATCCGTCTTGAGTTTCGTTTGTTCTAGGGATCTAGGGTAATTCAAGCATTTGGGCTAATAGCCACTTATCAATGAGTGCATACCATGTATGTCTTTCTGTGATTGGGTTAGTTCACTCAGGATGATATTTTCCAGTTCCAACCATTTGCCTACGAATTTCATAAACTCGTTGTTTTTGATAGCTGAGTAGTATTCCATTGTGTAGATGTACCACATTTTCTGTATCCATTCCTCTGTTGAAGGGCATCTGGGTTCTTTCCATTTTCTGGCTATTATAAATAAGGCTGCGATGAACATAGTGGAGCACGTGTCTCTTTTATATGTTGACGCATCTTTTGTGTATATGCCCAAGAGAGGTATAGCTGGATCCTCAGGCAGTTCAATGTCCAATTTTCTGAGGAACCTCCAGACTGATTTCCAGAATGGTTTTACCAGTCTGCAATCCCACCAACAATGGAGGAGTGTTCCTCTTTCTCCACAACCTCGCCAGCATCTGCTGTCACCTGAGTTTTTGATCTTAGCCAATCGCACTGGTGTGAGGTGAAATCTCAGGGTTGTTTTGATTTGCATTTCCCTTATGACTAAAGATGTTGAACATTTCTTTAGGTGTTTCTCAGCCATTCGGCATTCCTCAGCTGTGAATTCTTTGTTTAGCTCTGAACCCCATTTTTTAATAGGGTTATTTGTTTCCCTGCAGTCTAACTTCTTGAGTTCTTTGTATATTTTGGATATAAGGCCTCTATCTGTTGTAGGGTTGGTAAAGATCTTTTCCCAATCTGTTGGTTGCCGTTTTGTCCTAACCACAGTGTCCTTTGCCTTACAGAAGCTTTGCAGTTTTATGAGATCCCATTGTCAATTCTTGATCTTAGAGCATAAGCCATTGGTGTTTTGTTCAGGAAATTTTTTCCAGTGCCCATGTGTTCCAGATGCTTCCCTAGTTTTTCTTCTATTAGTTTGAGTGTGTCTGGTTTGATGTGGAGGTCCTTGATCCACTTCGACTTAAGCTTTGTACAGGGTGATAAGCATGGATCGATCTGCATTCTTCTACATGTTGCCCTCCAGTTGAACCAGCACCATTTGCTGAAAATGCTATCTTTTTTCCATTGGATGGTTTTGGCTCCTTTGTCAAAAATCAAGTGACCATAGGTGTGTGGGTTCATTTCTGGGTCTTCAATTCTATTCCATTGGTCTATCTGTCTGTCTCTGTACCAATACCATGCAGTTTTTATCACTATTGCTCTGTAATACTGCTTGAGTTCAGGGATAGTGATTCCCCCTGAAGTCCTTTTATTGTTGAGGATAGCTTTAGCTATCCTGGGTTTTTTGTTATTCCAGATGAATTTGCAAATTGTTCTGTCTAACTCTTTGAAGAATTGGATTGGTATTTTGATGGGGATTGCATTGAATCTGTAGATTGCTTTTGGTAAAATGGCCATTTTTACTATATTAATCCTGCCAATCCATGAGCATGGGAGATCTTTCCATCTTCTGAGGTCTTCTTCAATTTCTTTCTTCAGTGTCTTGAAGTTCTTATTGTACAGATCTTTTACTTGCTTGGTTAAAGTCACACCGAGGTACTTTATATTATTTGGGTCTATTATGAAGGGTGTCGTTTCCCTAATTTCTTTCTCGGCTTGTTTCTCTTTTGTATAGAGGAAGGCAACTGATTTATTTGAGTGAATTTTATACCCAGCCACTTTGCTGAAGTTGTTTATCAGCTTTAGTAGTTCTCTGGTGGAACTTTTGGGATCACTTAAATATACTATCATATCATCTGCAAATAGTGATATTTTGACCTCTTCTTTTCCGATCTGTATCCCTTTGATCTCCTTTTGTTGTCTGATTGCTCTGGCTAGAACTTCAGAATTATATTGAATAAGTAGGGAGAGAGTGGGCAGCCTTGTCTAGTCCCTGATTTTAGTGGGATTGCTTCAAGTTTCTCTCCATTTAGTTTAATGTTAGCAACTGGTTTGCTGTATATGGCTTTTACTATGTTTAGGTATGGGCCTTGAATTCCTATTCTTTCCAGGACTTTTATCATGAAGGGGTGTTGAATTTTGTCAAATGCTTTCTCAGCATCTAATGAAATGATCATGTGGTTCTGTTCTTTCAGTTTGTTTATATAATGGATCACATTGATGGTTTTCCGTATATTAAACCATCCCTGCATGCCTGGGATGAAGCCTACTTGATCATGGTGGATGATTGTTTTGATGTGCTCTTGAATTCGGTTTGCCAGAATTTTATTGAGTATTTTTGCGTCGATATTCATAAGGGAAATTGGTCTGAAGTTCTCTTTCTTTGTTGTGTCTTTGTGTGGTTTAGGTATAAGAGTAATTGTAGATTCGTAGAAGGAATTCGGTAGGGCTCCATCTGTTTCAATTTTGTGGAATAGTTTGGATAATATTGGTATGAGGTCTTCTATGAAGGTTTGATAGAATTCTGCACTAAACCCATCTGGACCTGGGCTCTTTTTGGTTGGGAGACCTTTAATGACTGCTTCTATTTCCTTAGGAGTTATGGGGTTGTTTAACTGGTTTATCTGTTCCTGATTTAACTTTGATACCTGGTATCTGTCTAGGAAATCGTCCATTTCCTGAAGATTTTCAAATTTTGTTGAATATAGGTTTTTATAGTAAGATCTGATGATTTTTTGAATTTCCTCTGAATCTGTAGTTATGTCTCCCTTTTCATTTCTGATTTTGTTAATTTGGACGCACTCTCTGTGTCCTCTCGTTAGTCTGGCTAAGGGTTTATCTATCTTGTTGATTTTCTCAAAGAACCAACTTTTGGTCCTGTTGATTCTTTCTATGGTCCTTTTTGTTTCTACTTGGTTGATTTCAGCTCTGAGTTTGATTATTTCCTGCCTTCTACTCCTCCTGGGTGTATTTGCTTCTTTTTGTTCTAGAGCTTTTAGGTGTGCTGTCAAGCTGCTGACATATGCTCTTTCCTGTTTCTTTCTGCAGGCACTCAGCGCTATGAGTTTTCCTCTTAGCACAGCTTTCATTGTGTCCCATAAGTTTGAGTATGTTGTATCTTCATTTTCATTAAATTCTAAAAAGTTTTTAATTTCATTCTTTATTTCTTCCTTGACCAGGTTATCATTGAGTAGAGCATTGTTCAATTTCCACGTATATGTGGGCATTCTTCCCTTATTGTTATTGAAGACCAGTTTTAGGCCGTGGTGGTCCGATAGCACGCATGGGATTATTTCTATCTTTCTGTACCTGTTGAGGCCCGTTTTTTGACCAATTATATGGTCAATTTTGGAGAAAGTACCATGAGGAGCTGAGAAGAAGGTATATCCTTTTGCTTTAGGATAGAATGTTCTATAAATATCCGTTAAGTCCATTTGGCTCATGACTTCTCTTAGTCTGTCGACATCACTGTTTAATTTCTGTTTCCATGATCTGTCCATTGATGAGAGTGGGGTGTTGAAATCTCCCACTATTATTGTGTGAGGTGCAATGTGTGTTTTGAGCTTTAGTAAGGTTTCTTTTACGTATGTAGGTGCCCTTGTATTTGGGGCATAGATATTTAGGATTGAGAGTTCATCTTGGTGGATTTTTCCTTTGATGAATATGAAGTGTCCTTCCTTATCTTTTTTGATGACTTTTAGTTGGAAATTGATTTTATTTGATATTAGAATGGCTACTCCAGCTTGCTTCTTCTGACCATTTGCTTGGAAAGTTGTTTTCCAGCCTTTCACTCTGAGGTAGTGTCTGTCTTTGTCTCTGAGGTGTGTTTCCTGTAGGCAGCAGAATGCAGGGTCCTCGTTGCGTATCCAGTTTGTTAATCTATGTCTTTTTATTGGGGAGTTGAGGCCATTGATATTGAGAGATATTAAGGAATAGTGATTATTGTTTCCCATTATATTCATATTTGGATGTGAGGTTATGTTTGTGTGCTTTCATTCTCTTTGTTTTGTTGCCAAGACGATTAGTTTCTTGCTTCTTCTAGGGTATAGCTTGCCTCCTTATGTTGGGCTTTACCATTTATTATCCTTTGTAGTGCTGGATTTGTAGAAAGATATTGTGTAAATTTGGTTTTGTCATGGAATATCTTGGTTTCTCCATCAATGTTAATTGAGAGTTTTGCTGGATACAGTAACCTGGGCTGGCATTTGTGTTCTCTTAGGGTCTGTATGACATCAGTCCAGGATCTTCTGGCCTTCATAGTTTCTGGCGAGAAGTCTGGTGTGATTCTGATAGGTCTCCCTTTATATGTTACTTGACCTTTTTCCCTTACTGCTTTTAATATTCTTTCTTTATTTTGTGCGTTTGGTGTTTTGACAATTATGTGACGGGAGGTGTTTCTTTTCTGGTCCAATCTATTTGGAGTTCTGTAGGCTTCTTGTATGCCTATGGGTATCTCTTTTTTTAGGTTAGGGAAGTTTTCTTCTATGATTTTGTTGAAGATATTTACTGGTCCTTTGAGCTGGGAGTCTTCACTCTCTTCTATACCTATTATCCTTAGGTTTGATCTTCTCATTGAGTCCTGGATTTCCTGTATGTTTTGGACCAGTAGCTTTTTCCGCTTTACATTATCTTTGACAGTTGAGTCAATGATTTCTATGGAATCTTCTGCTCCCGAGATTCTCTCTTCCATCTCTTGTATTCTGTTGGTGAAGCTTGTATCTATAGCTCCTTGTCTCTTCTTTTGGTTTTCTATATCCAGGGTTGTTTCCATGTGTTCTTTCTTGATTGCTTCTATTTCCATTTTTAATTCCTTCATCTGTTTGATTGTGTTTTCCTGGAATTCTTTCAGGGATTTTTGCCATTCCTCTCTGTAGGCTTCTACTTGTTTATTAATGATTTCCTGTGTTTCCCTAAGTGTGTTCATGTCTTTCTTGAAGTCCTCCAGCATCATGATCAAATATGATTTTGAAACTAGATCTTGCTTTTCTGGTGTGTTTGGATATTCCATGTTTGTTTTGGTGGGAGAATTGGGCTCCGATGATGGCATGCAGTCTTGGTTTCTGTTGCTTGGGTTCCTGCGCTTGCCTCTCGCCATCAGATTATCTCTAGTGTTACTTTGTTCTGCTATTTCTGACAGTGGCTAGACTGACCTATAAGCCTGTGTGTCAGGAGTGCTGTAGACCTGTTTTCCTCTCTTTCAGTCAGTTATGGGGACAGTGTGTTCTGCTTTCGGGCGTGTAGTTTTTCCTCTCTACAGGTCTTCAGCTGTTCCTGTGGGCCTGTGTCTTGAGTTCACCCGGCAGCTTTCTTGCAGCAGAAAATTTGGTCTTACCTGTGGTCCCGAGGCTCAGGTTCGCTCGTGGGGTGCTGCCCAGGGGCTCTCTGCAGCGGCAGCAACCAGGAAGACCTGTGCCGCCCCTTCCGGGAGCTTCAGTGCACCAGGGTTCCAGATGGTCTTTGGCTTTTTCCTCTGGCGTCCGAGATGTGTGTGCAGGGAGCAGTCTCTTCTGGTTTCCCAGGCTTGTCTGCCTCTCTGAAGGTTTAGCTCTCCCTCCCACGGGATTTGGGTGCAGAGAACTGTTTATCCGGTCTGTTTCCTTCAGGTTCCGGCAGTGTCTCAGGCATGGGTCCTGCTGCTCCTGGGCCCTCCCCCACGGGAGCCCAGAGGCCTTATACAGTTTCCTCTTGGGCCAGGGATGTGGGCAGGGGTGAGCAGTGTTGGTGGTCTCTTCCGCTCTGCAGCCTCAGGAGTGCCCACCTGACCAGGCGGTTGGGTCTCTCTCTCACCGGGTCTGGGAGCAGAGAGCTGCTGCGGGCTGGGATCCGCGGGTGTGGGCCATATTATTCAATTTAATGGAACAATCTTGCCAGCATTTTGATCTTGGATTTCTATCCTCCAGAACTGTGAGATAGTACACTTTTCTTGTTTCAGCATGCAGTGCATGGTATTTTGTTATTGCACATTAAAGCAGTATCTAGGACATATCAGTGTTCGGGGGACTAAGGAATCCAAGATGCTTCTGTGTTTTACATGTTTTGGCTCCACTCTCTGTAACATAGTCACCACTTTTGCTGCTACACAAAAGTAAAAGCTTGGGCATAAATCATCCTGAAGGAGAAGTAGACAGGGTGTGGTTAGCTTCTTTTACTGTCTCACATAAACAATTACATGATAATTTTACAGTAATAAGTACCTATGATTTGTTATATCAAGATCTGCCTTAATTTATTTGAAATGCTTCTGGGGAGTCCTGTGTGACCTCAAAATCATTCAGTCTTCTCAAGGGTCTGTTATTTGACTGGTGATTTTCAATAAGGAAGCACATATAGTTTTAAAATAATACTGTCAGTCTTTGCAGAAGATGTTCAGCCTTCTCCACCCAATGGCAATTTTCTGCAGTGTCCTTTTAATAACCTTCACAATCCCTGTAGGCTGAGAATTTTCTACTGCCTTTTGAAGTCTGATAAATATCTTACCTGGAGTGTGTGCTACCTGCCACATGACAGAACTGCCTGAAAATGTGCACAGGTGCCTTTAATATTCTGCAACCTAGGAGAGCTCCATTGTTCTGTGACTGTTTATTTGTTTGATCAGCAGAACTGACATACTCCACAAAGAAATATTTTGTACCTCATGGTAAAACTTCATTTTAAAAATCCCTTTTAACTGAAGAGGCCTGCTATTATGAAAGTGCTTACAAACATAGTGATTCCTGTGGTATTCCCATCTTCCTCCGAGGGAAGCAGTGGTCTTAGAACACTTACAGGCACTCAACTTATCTGTGTATATAACCAGTGGCTTATTTCAAATAATAAATCCTATGGAACTTCTTGCAAATATAAGAATGATTTAGAAAGTCCTCTTTGCCTTTACAGCTACATTTTAAAATGAGATCACGTGGAAAATCAGACTCAGAGAATTTGTAAAACACTTTCATACTGTATTGAAGATAGTTTACAAGTGTTTACAAAACTTGTTGTTTAGAGGGAACATTCAAAACTCAAAGGAAGCAGAATGAAGGATAATGTATTCAAAGGACCAGTGCATAGGATATATTCATAGGCAGCAGTTCTGTATTTATTTCTTTACTGATTTATTTTTTCAGAAGGCAGGACATAGCTTTTCATAGAAAGCTACATATCATTATCTAATAGCAGCTCAGATTCCAGAGTTGGATAAAAGAGAAACTGAGGATTTGTGTGGCCTGAAAAGAGCTATTTGCATCTGGTCAGTTCTCAGGGGCTCAGGACATGAGGATTTAGGGAAGAACACATACAGTCTCCAAAATATAGTGAATTTTCACTGTTACTTTGTTAGCCAGATGTCTGTTGCTGGGACCAAATGTCTAAATAACCACACTCTAAAGAGGAATACTATTTTGGCTCAGAGATTGTAGTTCATGGTCACTGTATTAGTCAGTGTTCTTTAGAGGAATTAAACCAGTAAGATGAACATGTATTACAAAGGGAATTTAATAAATTGATGTAGATGATATACCCTGGATAGTCCAACAAGTACCATCTCACACTAGAAAAATAAAAAAAAAATCTTGTATTTGCTCACTTCAAAAGTCTGGATGTCACACCATTCCCAATCTGCTGCTAAGGACCCAGAAGAGTCTTTGAGAGATGCTGGCCTTTAGTTTATGTTGAATGTCCAAAGATTCTGATTCTGCCATCAACGAAGAAGTGAGGCAGTGATAACAAATGGGTGGATGAACTTGCCAACAAGAACAAAGACAAAAATAGGAAATTGATGTCTCTTTTTCCCATATCCTTTTTTTATCTGGGTTCCCATTAGAAGGGAGCACATTTAAGGTGACTCTTTTGCACTTCAAATAATGTGACCAAGAAAATCCCTCACAGAAATGTCTGTAGCTAGCCTTTCAGTTGATCCAGATCCAGTTTAATTTACAAACAAGATTAGTCATCCCAGGCACTTGGCCCATCCCTATTGAATGGAGTGAGGCAGAGCAAACACTATTTCAAGAAATACATGATAGAAGAGTGGTTGACTTAATAGAGACTAAGAAACAGAGAAAGTGGGGAGAATAAGGAACAGGAGAAAAATATATCCTTCAATCCCTTAAAGGCATGCTTTCAATAAACTAGTTCTGTTAGGTAGGCTTCCTCTGAAAGCTTTGGACAACTTTCCAGAGCTCTAGAAAACTCCAAGTTTACAAATGGATTGTAATTTATTCCTCTAACAAAGTTCTCACCATAACACTGTTGTTTTGGTACTCCCTTCAACAGCATACATACAAACTTATGGCAGATAGCTTTTCTACTTAGATATTTACTAACTTGGCCAGAGACCTTCTTTGTGTTACCTGAGACACATTCTGGGGTTATGAGAAAGTAACAGGCAGAAACGTTGCCTGAGGATATGAGGTATGGAACTATGAGGCTTAATTAATTGAAGCCATATCTTTCTTCCTGAAGGGACACTTACTACCCATATGTTTCTTCAGAAACTTATAAAGAGTTAAAAGTCTTACACTCTTTCTGTGGTAGACCTTCCCGAATGCATGTATAAAAAGAAGTGCATGCTCTAAATGAAATGGAGGGTGCTTAGAAGATGTGGCAGTTCTTTTCAATATGTTATTAACTTAAGAGCCAACCACTTTGTCTCCTAAATATGCACTTCTATTTGGACTGTTCAGAACATTTCAGAGAACACTGTTTCTTAAACATTCTCTCTACAGTAAAGTTTGTAGCAAGTCTTCTACCCCATGGCTCAGATCAGAGGTGTGAATAACTATGCCTATTTCCTCTCGCAGAGTGTATTATAGAATTTGTGTGTGTCGTATCCATTAAAAAGCAATTCAACTCAAAGTTCCTTTAATATGTCACCTTTTAATGGAATTTCTCAGTTTTCTTCATATAAAACATTATTTTTGTTCATTTATCCTCTACTAATGTTTTAGCTCTTGATTTAATTTGGTCAAGTAATACTTAACATAACCTAATTAAGTAGTCTTTCAAGAAACTGGATTCTGGATGTTCAGGGCAGAAAATGAGGACCAGCCATAAAGCTTATATGCACAACTTCAAAGGAGTAACATCCTATTTTCCAGGAACCTGGAATTGCTGGCATTTTGCACACGAGATTTAGTTGATGCATTAGGTTTAGCTCCACCAGGCAAAGAGCACAGCATACCAGCTATATTTGACCTAGGTAGAGATTCATTTCTGCTTTTACCATGATCCAAAGACAAATGCCCAGAGCAATTTTCTATTCCAGACTTAAAAAACAATCTATCCCAATATGAACCCTAATAATATCCATTTAAACCTAAAGTTAACTGTCACAGAAGAAATACATGTACCACACAGCACTGAAATGCCTCCAGTTAGTAAATTCTGAGGCTCCAGGATTGACTACAGGTGTGAGAGTGTCCAGTGCTATAGAGTCTCCATCTCCTCTGTTTGTAATACAGGAAGGACCCTTGGTACTTTTCCTAGCTAGCTTTCACTGTGAACTTGATATATCCTAGAATCACCCGAGAAGAAAGATCCTTTAAGACAAGCAAACCCATTCCTTCCTTACATTGATGTGAAATTTATTATTATTATTATTATTATTATTATTATTATTATTATTATTATATGAGAGTTGTGACTACATATATATCTGTGCATAATTATGTGTGCAGTGTCTACAAAAGCCAGACTCCATGAGCCAGTTATGATGTACAATGAAGGTGCTAGGTGCAATTAAACCTATGTACTCTGGAAGAACAGCCAGTGCTCTTAACCTCTGAATTATCTCTCCACCCCTCTCAAACTGATTGTGGTCAGAATGTTTTACCATAGTGACAAACCAAACTAGGAAAATATCCATTAAAGTTAGGCATCTCACCTTGGCTTGTGGGACTTTTTGAGCCTCTTCTGTTCTGCTAATGTTAGGTAAAGTATCTAAGAATATTATCTTCAGTTTACAGGTTCTGATTTCCCTATAAATGAATGAGTTCCTTGGTTAGAGACTTCAATCACAGCCTTGAATATTTCATTGTTGATACAGTATGGAGTTAGATTTTGAGATTTCTGCAGTTTGAAAGTCACCTCAATATTTATTCATAGGTGTTCTTGTTTTGTTAGACAGAACCACATTGTCACCACTTTGCTGGCCTGAAGCAAAACTCTCAGGAAAGGAACTCATATCCCTGACAATAATAAAGGAAAGTAAGTTGGTGACACATAAGGTTACTTAACTTAATGAGCTCAAATAAGGTTTCTCATAACAAAACTGGATTATTGTCACATCTGCTTCTGTGAAGATGTGCCATTTTTAGTACCATAGTTTTTTTTCATTGGTGGTCAGAAATACTTAGAAAGCTTCTCTCTGAAAATGTAATTAAACTTCCTCTGCTTACTTGCTGTCAGTCCTTCATATCAAGGTTCTAACTCCCAGAGGGTCTGTAAGAAGAAGGCAGCTAAGTTTTACAGAACTAAATATGTTCTCTGAGGCATTATATGGAGAGGATGATGGACACCATTGGGACACTCTCTGTACTTTGGGTTGGGAGTTACGCTTAGTATTAGGTTGAAGTTCCTGGCTTGCCTCACTAGTTCAACAAATTTTATTTCCTCCTTCTCCTTCCAACTCCACCAACTCAGAAAGCCTCTGAAAAAGGCACATATACAAAAAATAAAAATAAAAAAATAAAAAAAAAAACAAAAACGGCCCAGTCCCACATTCCTGACATTCCTGACAGGTGTCCCAACCTCCTCACCTGAAGTCACAAGCTACCCAAGCCCCCAACCCACCAATCTATAAGAGATTCTCAGGCCATAGTCTGCCTAAGATTTATTCTGGTTTAGTCTCCTGAGACTGGTGAATCGATGGGGAGCCTATTCTTAAATAAACCTGCTCTTTTTACTTTTAATTTGGCTGAACTGACTAATTTCTTCTGGAGGGAAAACTTATAATTTAGGTCTTTCTCAAACACTCCTGTGGACTCCTAACAGGGCTTACACTTCACTCATTGTGCTAAATAAAGGTGATTTTCTCTGAGGGTTTTATCATATGAATTTAAAAAAAATCTAATGACCTGTACTGAGGCTCTGAAGGTATACTAGGAGAACATAGCCAGGACCAAATCCTTAGCTCTGTGTTGTTGAAGTCTACATTTAAATCTCATTTACAGTCTTTCCTTAAATAATACACAATGCTAAGATGTTTTCTCAGCTAATCCAGGTCTAAGAACTTGTAGTGAATTGGCTAAGGCTATTCCTCATAGACTGTGCCATTTGAATACTTGGTTTCAGTTGTGGCACTGTTGGGAAGGCTTACGAAATATGTGGCCTTGCTGCTGGAAGTGTTATTGCAGGCAGACTTTGAGGTTTCCAAGCCACATGCTATTCTCAGTTTGAGCTCAGTTTAATGCTTGCAATTCAAGACATGATTCTTCAGCTGTTCCTGACACTGTGCCTGCTGCCAGGATTCCCTGCCAGGCTGCACTCTTATCACTCTGGATCCCTAAATCCTAAGTAATCCTTTTATTCTATGAGTTGCCTCAGTCATGGTGTTTTATCACAGAAGCAGACAAATAGCTGATGCAACCCCCTCTTGAAAGGCTTCATTTGTGCTAAACTCCTGAAAAATTTGCACAAACTACCACTAGAAATTACATGGGCTTCCTAGAAACATCTTCTGAAGCAAGATGGGTTTAGTGCCTTCTGCTTTTGTGGCTGGAAGAAGTTCAGGTATTCTCTGGATGTTTTACCCTAGATCTTTAGCCAGAGCTCTCAGTCTTCTGATGTGAAGCCATGTTTCCCAGAATACACAAATGGAACTGTGGAAGTAGCACATTAGGACATTCTGACCTGGGGAAACAAAATGGGGCCACATTGACAGAACTAGGAGGGAATATGATTCACTTTATTAGATATAAAATTTACACTCTCATTTCTGTGTCCTTACCTGATATTTGGAAAGGTCTGGGTGTCTACCATCTGGTGAACTCATGCCACTCCTCAGAGGAAAAAAATTCCAATTCCTCAGCTTCCCAAGATTTCAGTAATAATCAAGCATATACAGTAATAGTTGGGTCGTGCATGGGCTGACAGGAGCACAGTATGGTGAAGTAAAGAACAGCAGTACCAAAAGAATTCAGAGATTCCTCCCATCTTTCTTGACAGAGAGAGACCTCACCTTTTCTGTAGATGCAAATTCTTTCCCTTTATAATAAGCACTCTTCCCCAAAATGACCTAAGCAGTATCACATTCATCTACTATGCTACAATGCAATAGGTTAGAATAGGACTTTGTCTTATGTCAGATGTGTGAGTGTGTGTGTGTGTGTGTGTGTGTGTGTCTGTCTGTGTGTGTGTGTGTGTGTGTGTCTGTGTGTGTGTGTGTCTGTGTGTGTGTTGACAGGGAGGGGGATTCTTCAAGCTAATCATAGAGTTCCATGCTTTATATTCTTTAACACTGCCGCTTTTACAGTGAATTGCCCATTTCTCTGGACTCTTAAAAAAATTAAGAGTCCTCTTCCTTTTGCTTACTCTTTCTTTCTTCTCCACACCCGCCTTCATTTCCATATTTTTCTTTTACTCTCACTTTCCTTTATCCTTCCCTTACTCTTGATTCCCTCATCAGTCTGTTCTTTCCAAAGAGACAATACATGATAAACTGTAAATGTCTGTGTTAGCTACTATCTCCTGCACAAAGAACTGCTTTGATCAGGTCTGAATTCCCAGTAATTTATGGGAAAAATAATGTGAATTTAGAGTACGATTTGATAATACATCTATTTAATACAATAATAATAGAGGTTCATCTCATTGTGGGCTGCAGGTACCCCAAGCATGGTTCTTGGTCAAATTTGCCTTCCGAGACATGTTTCTTTCTATGAAGCAAGCTTAAATCCAGCTAGAAAGTGTGTAGTAGCTTGCACATTTTTTTGTGCCCCTCTCTCACCAGTGGAGATATCTTGACAATGAGCCATTATTTTAGTTCACATGATTCACTGCTAGGTAACACTGCTAATGCCTTTCCCCGCCACATCATCCCACATTGCACATTTTGGTGTCATAGAAACTAGTTGAAGAAACGAAGCTTCTTTGTTAGTAACAAATGAGATTCCTACATGTCCAGTTATCAATGTGTTTAGTATGTGTTTGGCTTTGAACATGGAACAAGGGACTGAGGTGCATATTTTACATACCAAAGCAGACCTAGCTTCCAGGTTCTCCCAGTATCCCTCAGTTCCTACTTGGCATATCCTGCCTCCACTCTCCGAACTTTGCAGCTAGGGGCTAGGCTGCCCTTCCCCCAGAGGCTCCTCTTTATGAAATCAAAACATCTTGCTCTTTCCTCTTCCTCATCCTCTTCTTCCTCTTTTTCTCTTCTTTCTCCACTTGTACACACCCCCTTCTCCCTTTCTTTCTCCTTCTCCTATATACACACCCCCTTTTCCCATGGTGACTTCCCTTGTCTTGGTCCTTAGAGCTAGTGAACTACCCCACTGGAGAGCAGCTTCCCAATTATCGTGCCTTTAATCTAATCTGGCTTAATCTGCCTCATTTCACCAACAACAGAGAAATAACCTATCAAATGGTGGCGAAATTGGGAGAAGTTGAGTTCCCAGCCTGATGGTTTTGGTCTTTCCTGGCAATGTGGGGACCACTTCTGTCCAGTCCTTCCTGCTGGATTGTTGGGACAAGTGGATCCATGTCCCCAGACAGAAAAACTGGAAAGTTTGAGCAGATTAAGAAAGCCTGGCAAATATCATAGTTGAGAATGGTAGACATTTGAATTTGCTCCTGACCAAGTTCCTGTCCTGGAGCATGGAACCACAATACCCGAGAGGAGCACTGTGACAAGTAGTCATGTACCATAGAACTCACTTGCCATACTAATGAGGAATCTAGATGGGCCAATTCCGAGGTTTTAGCCAATAAGCATCCCTTCCCAGACATTTTTCCTGCAAAAGGGATTCAATCTCTGTCCCACGCTGAGTACGTTGTGGGCATCTATTCTTCACTATGAATAAAGCTTGGACAAGCAAGGTCTGTCTCTCTCATCAAGAACCGCGGGGGGGAGGGGAGGAGGGGGCTTCTTCATATAGAGCCACAACACCTATGTTTCCCAGAGAAGGCCTCTCTCAGCTCTAGACACACTCTTGAGCTACTCTGTATTTCCCATAGCTGGCCTTTGGCCTCATTCCTAACTCCTTGTGGTTCCCAGTGGTGTCTGGGTCTCCAGGACCTTGGGAACCCCAGCTTTGGCCTCAGCCTGCCTTGTTGGTACAATATTTTCGATACTGGTTAAATTTCCTGCCTTTATTTCCTGTGATTTTAAAATTTGAAACTATATATTTCACAAAGATAAAATTCTCTCCTTTATGAAATTCATTATAAATAAAGTGAGTAAGGAATCTGGAGTCATAACTGAAGCAAGTCTTGAGAACTGGAAAGGTATGTAAAATATTCACTTCAGTCCTTTGTCCTATGTCTGAAACCAAACAGTATCTTCATCAAAAGTCTCTTACCATCAAGAGTTCATGGGTTGCTAAGTGTAATGATAATACCTTGTCTTATAATTCAATGTATCCAGGATACTTCTGTCCAAACACAAGTATCACAAAACTAGGCTTCTTGTAGGAAGATTATCCCCTATGTAAGTTCACTACAATCTTACATACATACATACATGCATACATACATACATAAATGCATACATACACACACATACAAACATACACACATGTGCATGTGCATGCATGCACCCACAAATGCATATGCCCATGAGCATACACACATGCCACATATCTACAGTTTTTTCTTTCATTTCAGTTAACAATTTTTAGGTATGGTCTGAAAATATTATTACTCAGCACTACTCAGAAATGAAGAATTCTTAAGCTTGAAATTGTGTGTGTGTGTGTGTGTGTGTGTGTTTCTGAGAAGTGTGATGACATTTTATATGATCTTAACCTAAGTCATTAGTAGTCATCCCTTTATATCATCTATCAATATTTTATATGCTACTCATCCAGTGGTCATTTACTAGCTATTTCAGTTATTCTGCAAACTAGAGGGCTTTTCTTAACATATACCCTAGGTAATAATGTTATGCTATGTCACAGAACCTACTTCACTGATACACTTAATCTCATTGTGCTGGGATAATCTCCTCTCATATCATCACAAGAAAGTCAAGTTTCGATAATAAAATATGTGGAAAAGGATCACATTTGCATGATTTATATAATTATAAGCATTCCACTTTATTATTTGTTATAATTAATTTTTAGTATCCCAAGTTAAAATTTCAAATTTATTATAAATATGTATATATAAGGAAACAGTATATGCTTATGCTTTTAGGCTTATGATAAAAATTTATGCCCATAAACCCATAATAAAGTGAAGATATCTTATGTTGAAAATGTATGTATTACACTTAACTATTCTTTGTTTTAAGATTAATCTATTTTATTTGTGAGTACACTGTAGCTGTCTTCAGGCACACCAGTAGAGGGCATCAGATCCAACAACAGATGGGTGAGAGCCATCATGTGGTTGCTGGCATCTTTCCAGTGCCACAGTTAGCTATTTTTACTTACAAAGTGGACTGTATTATAGTAATGATTCCTTTTATTATTTCATGGTTTACTAGAAGCTGTATCTCAATGTCATTGTATAACATCAAGAGAGACAATTGTAAGATATATTATTCATTCAGGAAATAAAAAAAATTAGAAGTTCAAAATACAGTACTATTAAAATCATGTTATGTTCATCCTTTCCTAAATTTGACAAATCATAAGTATAATTTCAATGAGTTGAGGACTATTTGTATAGCATTTTTGATAGTATTTTCTGCTTTGCATATCCATTGAAGCTCTAGGAACATAATTTCTACTGCTTCAAGACTAGGGGCAGGGGAAGTCAAGGGTTATCTTGTTCTGTATAGTATGGTACTCATGTTTCTATTCTCAGTGTTGAGGCAAGTTAGTGTTTTACAGGTTTGATTCATATCTCTAAGTTCAGCCTCAGTAGCTGTATTTGGAAGCAGAACCAGCTCCCTTTCCAGTTCTCAAAACTTGCTTCAGTTATGACTCCAAATTCCCTACTCACTTTATTTATAATGAATTTCATAAAGTAGAGGATTTTATCTTTGTGAAAGATAAAATTTCAACACAAATGCCTTTTTTAAAATCACAGGAAATAAAGGCAGGAAATTTAACCAGTATCGAAAAACACAGATAAATTATCTCTTAGATATTCCATTAAAGAAGAAAGGCATATAAACCAAATTAAGCTATAGAAAAATAAAATTGAAGGATAAAGAAAGGAAGAGAGGTGTGAATGACTTTTAGACATCATAACAGCCAGAGAACAGAGGAAGACCTAATAAACAGCTCTATATCCAGCTTACACAGATCCAGTGATTGCTATCTCTTCTATCACCATCCTTTGAAATGCTAATTATCAGGTTAACTACCTTCCAAACTCTTTAAGAACTTTCTTGTCCTAATCTGAAGGTCTTTGTTCTGTGAGATCTATTTAAAATATTTTCATTTCCTGTGAAGCTTCTGAAAGGCATTTGTTTGTGGGAGAGTTGGGGCACCTGTACTCCTTGAGTTTGAAAGAGTTATCGTATTCTGTGTGAGACTACTCCAACTTCCAAGGACTTAGGTTACTTTGATGTTTACTCATGTTTATCTTTTGTACACAAGACTTGCAATAATTTAAAATTTATCCTTTTGTATTTTGTCTTACCCCAGCAATGCTTATTGTAAGTTTTTAGTTTCATGACCAATATCTGTCCCCTCATAAACACACACATATACACATATAAGAGGTAAAGGTTCTGTATAGATTATATTTATGTCTCTGAGCCTGGGTTATTTCACTTAATTTAATTAATTTCAATTATATCTGTTTTTCTACAAATGTCTTGATTTCATTTTTCTTCATGATTGAACAAAATTCTATTGTGCACGGGTACCGGTTTATCTCTTGGGCATCTTGGTTGACTGCATTTCCCAGGTATTATGAATATTAGCAATAAACAAGGATGTGTAAGTAAATACCCAGGAGTAGCATAGCTGGGTAGTATGCTAATTATTTTTGAAAAACTTGTATACTGATTTTCTGATAGAATATATGGAATAAGAAAAGGACATGGGGCTGCATGCAGGAAGAAGTAGGAAAGTGAGTAGAACACAGGGAGTCAGAGAATGGAAGTGATAGAAAAAATAAAATATGAAATGATATAATGAAACTCATTATTTTATAATCTAAATTCAAAACAAATAAAAAAAGTAAAATACAGCCCTGGGTTTGGTCCCCAGCTCCAAAAAAAAAAAAAAAAGTAAAATAGAAAAAAATTACTTTTCTGTGAACAACCAATAAACCATAAAATTCTCCAAGACTGGATAATTTGGAACTTGTCAATATATCAAGCACATACAATGAAATCGGTAAATGACCTACATTACTCCTTCATTGATTGACTAACAGAAGACATGGAATTTTAAAATATGTCTTGCTGTTATTGTTTTTTTTTCTTTTTTTTTAATGGACCTAGGCCATAAGAAATTTCCTGTTCTATATAATCATAAATTTCTCAAATGATATAATAGTAGGAAAGAAATTTATTCTATGTGGCTACATAAGAAAAAACATGAAATAATTTGTCTTCAATGTGTTAAAATAGTTTTAAGATTATATAGAACAGGAAAAAAGTAAATGTCAGGCCTTTGCCTAGCTAGTGACCTTAGTCAGGTCATGGCCTCCTTGGTAGTTTTCACTTTTGTCATTAGAAGAATGGATTATTAGCATCCAAATGCGGACTTTCTTCTCCTGTTATTTACAAGAAAATGCAAGATTCAAGGCACTAAAATCTTATGCCAAGCAGTTAAAAATATAATCCAGATTGTGGATACCAGAAGAGTTAGTTCCTTGTGGGGCTGGAGTTACTACCCAGTGTTGTTGCTGGAAACCGAAATTAGGTCCTCTATAAGAGCAGTAATGCATTTTTAACCGTTGAGTTATCTTGTCCGACCCTACAATGTGTGTGTGTGTGTGTGTGTGTGTGTGTGTGTATGGTTTATTTTTGTAGTTGATGTTGATGAGACAGAGAAAGTCATAAATGCACACATACACACACATAAGGGTGAGACACAGAGAAGAGGAAGATAAGGAGGAAGAGGAAGAGAATCACCTGGGAAGGGGATAGCTGAAGAATTGTCTTCTTCAGATAGGCATGTGTGCACGTCTGTTGGAACATTTTCTTCAATAATGGTTGATATGAATTGTCCCAGCCCGGCTTACTCCTTTTCATTACAGAACTTCATAAGAGTGAATGCTAATAATTATACAACACAGTTAATACTAGGCTTTTTGAAGATTTCTTCTGCCAATGCAACTAATCCAATTAATGCAATTAATTAGCCTCAAACAGATTTTTCAGATAAGGTCAAAGGCACATTCTTTGCCAAAATATTACAAAACAGTTTATAGAGCATATTTTAACATTTTTCTCCTCTGAAAAACCTCTTGAGCTGGGTCAAATCGCCTTCAGTACCACTGTCTTCCACATTCCCACTAATATGCCCCATTAAGCTTCACTTAAAGCATTCAACTGCATTTCTAATCCAAAGTTCCAAAGGTCATATTCCTCTAAATAAAACACATGGTTAGACTTATTACAGCCATATCCTAGTCCCTTGTAAAAACTTCTGTCTTAGGTAGGGATTCTATTGCTGTGAAGAATCATCAGGACCACAGAAACTCATATGAAAAAAATATCTAAAACCTGTCCCCACAGTGACACATTTCCTCCAGAAAGACCACATCTAACTCTAATAAAGCCCACACCTTCTCATAGTGCCACAGCTTATGAGCCAAGCATTCTAACACGAGTCTATCGGGCATTCTAATTCAAACAACCACAAGCAGAAATGTTTGTTTGAGAAATTGGAGCTTACTGACTATCTAATAGGAGTTCAAGCAGTAAGTTGAAATACCTTAATAGTTAGAATAACAAGATTATTTGGAAGATGTTATAATTGACTAAAATAAAGTTTTAAAAAGCAACAATCTGTATATGTGCTAGCTAAAGATGGCTTATTGATCATGAAATAAATTTGGAATGGAAAACATGAACACTGAGATTCATAGGATTTTGAATTTTGCTTAAGAAGAGGTTTAATGGAAAGGTTCAAGAAAAGTGGAGTATTCGGTACCTGTGAAGAGAGAAGATAATTTCTAATTAGGAATTAGAGGGTATAGAATAATTATAACTAGTCAAATGAAAGCACAGCAGCCAAAATCAATGTTTTCTGATGTTATCTAAACCTTATAGTAATAGTATTTCCATTTGTGTAAAGTTAAATTACAATTTCATATTCATTAAATGTTTCCACTACTTTAAAAGACAAACACTTTTTTTTCTCACTGGTTTTGGAAAATATTTCAAATGGGTAAATTCCCTTTCTCTTTTTATTTTTATAACATTTTGAGGTTCTTAATATTAATAGTCACATAGAGGGAATTTGGTTATCATCTTTTGTTTATGGGCATATGTATATGCATTAGCACATCAAGTTTCCTGGCTATTGGTAAGAATTCATAATGTTATGTAGAGTAACAATTATCAAATTTATACCAAAGCATTATTTTAAATGGATTGTAATTAATCTTTAAGTTCTTTGATATTCACTATGGTAACCATATAAAAACATGACTGAACTCTGGGTTGGTTCTAGAATAATTTATTATTCAAAATTGTAGCAGAGTAAATTTTAGCTGTAAAACATGACCTTTTTAGTGTAATATTTCCTGAATTCCAGCCCAAAGTTATTTCACTTCACACAGTGTTTCGGTATCATAAATTTTTGCCATTCTCTTCAAATAAAACTATATTGAACAGTGCTGTTTTTTAGGGAGCAAAACAGAAGCAAGCCAAATTAAATACAAACCCACACACATATGTGCTAACATACACATAAGCATACTTATTCCAAGTGCCCTGGGAATATCCTTCTGAGGAGAAAATCAGTAGCAGAACAGATATTTCTTTCATTTGCTTATGGGAAACATTATTTAAGACAGAATATATTTCATCTCAATTCTATCATGAGACTTCTCCTATGGTAGATTTTTATTGTATTTGATGATTTTTCTTACTATTATGTGGAATTTAATGTGGATTATGTAGTACTATATCAATATTAAGTGTTTAACAGCAACCATTTACTACATCTTGATGAACTAGGCATTATATTCCTCAAACGTTCCATGAGCTTCTCTGTCACAGTTAGCTTCAGCTGTCAACTTGACAGAAAACTATAGACACCTTTGAAAAGGAGCCTCTGTTGAATAATTGCCTCCATCAGATTGGTCTGTGGGCATTATGTGAGGTGCTGTCTTAACTGCTAATTGATAGAGGAGGATCCAGGCCACAACTGTAGGCAGGTTTGCTTGAGCTATAAAAGAAAAGTACTTTAGCATTTACTTGAGAGCCAGCTGGGCAATAGCTTTGCTCTTTGATCTCTGCTTTAGTTCCTGTTTTGCCTTTCCTACTTGAACTCATGCCTTGGATTCCCTTAATGTTGGATTATGGCTTCCAAGCCAAATAAACCACCTCTTAGTTGTCCTTGGTCACTATGTTTATCACTGCCATAAAAAGCAAATAATACAAAATGGGTATCAGAGAGTGGGTATTGCTATGATTGACCAGGTTTGTAGAAGGAAAGTGGAGGCTGGTGGAGAATTTGTCACACAAAGTCATTGAGTCCTCAGCACTTAAATTTTTCTGGGGATGCTTGAAAGATAAGTAAGATACTTGAGAAACTTGCAGATACTACAGATCTGTCTCATGAAGTTTCAGAGAGAATGCCTGCCTTTATCAGGGCCATTTGTATGATGTTTTGAATAAAAAAAGGTTTGTAAGTAAAATGTAGCTTTACTGGAGGCATTTGATACTAATCAGAAGGGGTTGAAAGATAAGCTTAGATTAATAAAAGGTGAACACCATTGAGGTAAAATTGTCTAGAATAATATTTCCTCAGAATAAGCCCACTTAATATGTGGTTCTGCAATGCCAAGAATTTACCTGAAGTTGGTAGCTGGACTGGGTAATGTGTAAGAATGTCTCTACATAGCATAAATTTGGGGAAAATGAAGTCAGTCATGGAAAGCAACTGAGGCTTGGTATCATGTGTCAGGGTTGGGATTCCTGCAGAGAAACTTTTAGTGAAGATACAGCCTTAGTTGCAGTGGAGACTACAGCTTATTGGAGATGCCAAGGCCATGAGATAATCATCAAATATAGTGTCAGGGTACAGTAGGGCCAGCCTAAGATCATGCAATAGATTCTGTGTGCTGATGATGACCGAATCAGCAATGGGCCAAGTATGACTTTTTCAGGAGGCCCAGAAGACTGGGTATGGGTGCTGGAAGTAAGACATTTAGCTTCTGCCTCTGATATTTTGCATTTTCTTTGATCTGATTCTAATTGTGCCCTAGTTCATCCTTTAAGATTGAGAAAACATGTAATTTATTTTTTATTTTATAGGATATTACAGATAAGACACTTTAGATTTTAAAAGACATATTAGACTTTTAAAATACTGAAAACTTTAAAGAGTGTGGAAATTTTAAGGTTGTGTTGTTTTAAATTTTATATTATGATATTAGCCTTCACTCTTAAGGATAAATAAGAAAGAAAAAATTAGAATAAAGACATATTTTTAGTATGATTTATTTTTCCATGTGCACATGCTTGCGTGTGTTCATGCATATGGTGTGTGTGTGTGTCTGTGTGTGTGTGTGTGCATGCGTGCTTGAGCGCGAGTGCACAAGCGTGCATACTCATATAAGAGTGTAGTTTTTAAAGTGATATTACAGTGTGTCAAAGCTGATAAAGAATGGAATGTTATAGCTAGTAAGCTTTAACTGTCAACTTGATACAAAGTTAGAGACACCTGGGGAAAGAGAGCGTCAGTTGTAGGATTGCCTCAATTAATATATGAGTGCTACCATCTCTAGACAAGTATGACTGGAAGGTAGCAGAGCAAACCAGAGAGACGATACTAGAAAGTAATGGACTCGGGTTCAGTTCCTGTTGAGACTTCCCTCAACATGATAGAATGGGATAAGAAAATGTAAGCCAAATAAATAATTTTTGATCCAAGTTTCCTTTGGTTATGGTTTTTTTAAATCACAGAAAGATAAAGCAAATTAGAACTTGCTCTAAATTTACAGATGTTGAAATTAAGGTTCAGAAATAATATATGATCAAAAATCATTGGGGATAGTTTTTGAAGAGGGGTAGTCATAGTTTAAAATCAAATACCGTATTTTTTCTATTACTACTGATACCTTCTGTGTCGTTGGTAAAACATTAAATAATACATCTACCCTTTAGGATTATGATATACTGAATAGTAGCAATAACAAATACAAAAGCATTCAGAATTTTATAAAGTACAAGAAGAGAAAACAAGGTTATCAGTACTGCTTGTAAGTACATTACACAGAAATAACATTAGCGTGTTTCTGACAACAAGGAATCAAAGAAAGGAGGAAAGAAAGAAAGAGAGAGAGAGAGAGAGAGAGAGAGAGAGAGAGAGAGAGAGAGAGAGAAAGAAAGAGACTCTTAAGACAAAACTCCAAAAAATATCAAATCCTATAAGTACAGGAAATAGTATTAAAAGAGAAGTATATATTGATCAATGATTGTACCAAATATATTTTTTTACATAAACAGTCTTTGGCGGCTTAATGAACTAGTAACTAGAGAGAACACAGATTTTCCAGAATGGAGAGAAACACATAAGACAAAGACATAAGACAAAACACATAAAACAAAGACATAAGAAACCAGGTTGGCATCAAATAGCAGGGCATACTCAATCACAGCAGGAAGCGTAGTGTTTTGAAAGCATGAGTTCATTATGAGAGATGAGATAGGAGCAGATGCCATCCTGTAGACATCCTTGTATGCTCCTTTAAATGTCTGTGGGCAAGGACATTACACAAAGTACTGATTAAAGAAAGATAACGCTGGCATAAGTGTATAGGGCAACCTGGAGACAGGAATAATTCTTTTCACCCATTTACCTCTCACTTTCAAGCACAAAATGAAAGAACTAGGAGTATCTGTGGGTTGTATTTCTTGTTAAAATGCCTGTGAATTTTTTTGACACAAATGCCAGGTATAAGACTCTGGGTTGGAAAACATCCTACTTGACTGCTAGGTCACATTTACCAATACTATCTCGCAAGTTTCTTCTGAGACCTTTGGAAACATTACTTCAAATCCTAGATCCCAATAGTCAGTCAGTGAATATGGCAGGAACTTTACATCAAACAGGCTTAATGTCAATTACCAACTTCCAAACCACTTTATTTGGAAGTGACTTTGTGTCATTTCTTATAGTAAAAATATAATGTACTTATGCTCCTAAGCTGTGTGTGTAGCTGTTTAATGGTATTTGTTTTTCCAAGATTATTTACCTGAATCTGGCACCCTTCAACATCAATCATTTTCTTACTTCTACAGATTGTGTATCTTTTACAATAAAAGAAAACAAATTTTAAAGGTTGTCTGATAAGAAGCTTTACATGCTACTATTGTCATTTCAGCTAAGATGGCATTTAAATTCCTTTATTTCAACCAAAATCACAATATAATTGGAATGATAATTATTTTGTCCTTAATAAACACATTTCAAGCATAACATATAAATGAGAAACTAATATTTTCCCATGTCTTAAAATTATCACAGTCCTTTCTGTTAATGGTGGTAACACAAAAATGAGGTGTTTTTTGACATCTGTGAAAGGATAACAATATTATTTAGAACAGGACTTGGGTTTCAGACATGTCTAAAGTAATCCTCAGGTCAATTACTTCTACCTAAAACCTATGTAACATAGAATCATGAATGTTAACTCCTGAGAAAAGTAGAAATGACAATGTTGCCTATGGTGTGGATCTGTTGTCTATCTTCCATAAAACTATGTAGAAGTGCTTGATACTAAACAATTTCTATAATTTGTATGGCTTATGAAAAATGAAGATTAACCATAGAAAATGATAATTGTTAAAACCTGATATATTTGCTTGCAAATAAAATAGATATAAAGGACTTGAGTTATCCACCATCCATAATCAACAACAAACTAGCAAGCATTAGATACTAGGCAAGGAATGATATGAATCCTTAAGATCACTTAACACTAAATTCATTTCCATATTTTTCAGAGAGTTCTGTGGTACTGCAGAGGGATAGGATGTAAAAACTCCAAGGCAGCTTCCAGCGATCAACAGAAAAAAGCCAGTTAACAGACAGCTGCACAAATAGATGGCTCAATGGATCTGCAAGAACTTTTCCTTGAAGTATTTGGGAGATTACTAATCACAACACACAGGAGAAGAAACTAGGACAGGCCTAGAGGAAAAATCAGAAATGACAAAATAATTAACTGGTGCTCAAATAGGGACAGACATACTGCCTGTTCTAATCAACGAAAATGAATAGCTTGTTAATTCATGCCACACTATAGTGTCCACACAAACAGTTTTGCCTCAGTTATGAGGAATAATCAGCCAGAGACTGAACACAATTCTAAATTTCTTTTGCAAATCTTGAAAGCAGACTGTGAGGGAATTAACCTCTTCATGGGTAGCTCTTTCTCTAATCCAAAGCAATTCTCTCTCTCTTTTTCTAGCATAACATTTTATTGATTATCAGGGAATTTCACATCATGCACCCCGGTCACCATCACTTCTCAGGCTTACCTACCATGTTCATTCCCTGGGTCCTTTCTCCCCAAAATAAAGATAAAAACAAGAATAGAAAGAATCCAGTTTGTTTTATATATATGCCCTGTGTAGCACATTCAATCTCTCAGTGGCCTGCATCTTAAATAGAACTGAGTTCTTCCCTTCTAGTACTCTTCTGCTCTGTAAGGTGGGCTAATGACTAGTAAGCCTTAGGCTATGTAAGAGTGACAGGAAAGGCATATCTGCTGCCAGAAGCAACCCTGAGATGATGTCTCCTGGGACCTTGCCTCTCAGAGATCACCCATCATAAGCCATGCAAAGGTCAGTGGGCCACCTTCAGGATGGTCACCTGCTATCATTAGCTTTTCCTACCTGGCTTCTGACAAGTGGAGAGCAGACTAGAGAGTACTGGGAATAGAATGTGCCTAGGTCCATGATGTGAATTTCCCAACTAATCAATAAAGTTATTATGAAAGAAAAAATAAGACCTACAGGCTACAATAAAATCACCAAAAGTAAATAAAAAAGGTTTTGTAGATATCATATGTATTTACAAGCAGCTTGTTTTCCCCTAAAAAGAATTTCTGATTAAAAATATACTTCCCTACAGCCAACAGCTTGGGAGTATCTAAATGAGAATTGTAGGGGACCTTAGAAACCATAGATTTTGTAATGTAAATAGGTGAGGTTGGGTAAAATATGAGATGTGCTTCAAATTAGTGCTACTTATTCAAAGAAATAAAATGGTATGATGTTTCTTTTATTTAAGTATTTTCACATTACACTTTTTGATGTTGAACATGGTATAAGGCTCTCTAATATTGATAACATTTTTCTGCTAGTTCAAGTTGTTTTTCCAAAGATTGAACTTTAAAGATTCTCAAGATAAAAATAATATTTATGAGGATATTAAATGGTGTTAATTAACATGATAACTTTTACACTATATATCATTTGAACAAAATTATTAGACACATAAAGAAAAAAAGATGCTATGAAATACTGTGGGAAAAATATTCAATCAAAGTCAACCTACGGTGAAAAGAGATGCTAAAATTGTCAAACAACGATGAATGGATAATTTATATTCACAAATCAAACTATTATACATGGGTGACACAAAATATACTTAAGTGAAACTTTCAAAGGTAAAAACTGTAATGACTGTGGTAAAAGTATATTGAGTGAGATTAATAGCACCTTGTACATTACAGAATAAAAGTTTACTGATTTTAAGTCATAGTAATAAAAATTACTCAAAGTAAATACAAGAGGTCTGTTTAAAGAGCAAGTCAGGGATGCAATGAGCTAAATCGGTGATTGTAAAGATCTTTATGGCACCACGTTTCCATATTAGGAAAGAACAGAAGGTCTCAAGTCAATCTCAACTCCGAAAGAAGAACTATAAGAGTGACTGAAGCAACAGCAAGGAAAAGAGTAAATGGAGAATATGATTATAATGGAGAGCAATAATATAAAATCAAAATCAAAAGGGAAAAGCCAGAGACGTTGTTTGTTTAATTTCTGAAATTAAAATATAATTATAGATTTCCCTCTTCACTTTGCTTCCTTCAATGCTATGAGAATAGTTCCTCTTTTGTGTGTGTGTTGAAAATTGAAGGAAGTGATCTGGAGAAATTTCTTAGTGGTTAGAGCCCTCCATGCTCTTGCAGAGGCCCTGTGTTCAATTTCTTGCTCACAATTGGAAATTCACAAACATCTGTTTTAGTTCTAGGGATCCATTGCTCTCTTCAGATCTACATGAATACAAGAATTCAGTCAAGTGTATAGTGTACAGACATATGCAGGCATAACATACATATACAAAAAAGAAAATAATTTTTAAAATAAAAGAAATAAAATGGGACTCAGTACCTATCTGTACCACAAAGTGAGGTATACATTTTAACAAAGCAAAGCACAGGCCAATATGGTCTCACTTATGGACTTTGTGGTGATTTAAATGAGAACTGCCTCCATAGGTTCATGTATTTGAAGCCTTGATCCTCAGTAGGTGGACTGTTGAGGAAGGATTAGGAGGTGTAGCCTTGTTGAAATAGATGTGACTTTGTTGGAGGAGGTATGCTACTGAGGGAAGGCTTTGAAATTTCAAAACCTCATACCGGGTCTAGTCTGTCTCTGTCTTCTTCCCTCCCTCCTTCATCCTTCCCCCCCACCCCCCTCCTTCCCTTCCTCCTATAGTCCCTCCCTCCCCTCCCCTATCCCTCCTCTGCCCACTACATTGGAATCAGGGTATAAAGTTCTCAACTACTGCTCCACTATCATTCATTCTTATTTGCTGACAGACTCCCCCACCATTATAATAATGACCTCTCTGAAACTGCAGGCAAGCACCCAGTTAATTGCTTTCTTTACAAGAGTTGCCCAGGTTCTAATTTTTCTTCACAACAATAGAAAGGTAACAAACATAGACTGTGACACTCATTTAAATAACAAACTATGTAGTCACTTTAATTAAGGAATATTCATTCCATAAACATGAAGGAGAGTTAATGTTTCTTGTTTGTAACTTAAGGATTACTCTGAAACCAAATCTGTCTAATCACAGTAAAAAAAAAAAGAACAAACCTGTATATTATCATTTCTTTTTCTTTTTTGCAATACTTTTTAGTGCTTTATTTCTGTCTTTCCTAATTCTACAAGGAAGAGATATATCCTTGTGATATACAAAAATTCAAAGTAATAGAGCTCTTGCTATCAAGGATTTACAAATATGTTTGCTTAGGATATATTAATGCACACAAATTAGAATTTAGCTAAGGGGACACTGTTCCTTAAATAAAACCAGGTCTGTTACAGATAAGCACAATTTACAATCCTAGAATATAAATTTGTTCAACAGTATTCGCCAGTTTCTCAGCCCTTCCCCTAAGAACATACCTCTAAAAGCCAACTCAAGGAGGCAGTGCTGGGACAAGTGGATTTAGTTAAGTCCTAGACTTCCATAAAACCCCAAGTTCTCTCCTTAAGGAAAGCATAATTCTGCCAGATAGGCATGATGGCTATAGGTAACAACTATTTTAAAACAGTAACACTGTTGCACTTAAGAAATAATTCTGGCAATATTTTTGCTGTGTAAATTTTTCTTCTGCCTAAATACAAGACTTGATGTTTCCTGTCTTTGTTCAGACTACAGGGACTTTTGAAGCTGGACTGAATATATTTTGGGTTATGCTATGGCTAATTTTGGCCCCCATTAGCCTCTTGTGTTTATACAATCCTGTTTCACAATTAATCTTCAGTTGTTTATAATTTAAAAAAATGTTTAAGGCATAAAAAGATATTTATAGGTTGATGTAAGTTATGATAGAAAAATTTTTAGGTACAGAATTATAGATCAAAAAAGATAGGATAGAAAACAAAATACATTCTCCAAGGTTACCAAATGCACATGGACTGGACATTGTGAATGTAATTCTTACCTGATAGTTTTCATAATTTCTCTTATTGTATATAGGTTATTAATGTTAGAGAAAGAGCCTCTTATTAGATTAAATGGAGGAGATATAGGGACAATCTCATATGTACTGTGTGGAAGAATCACCTGTCAATAAAAGTCTAATGGACAATAAAGCAGGGCAGGATCCTGTTGCGACTTCTGGTTGGAAGATTCAGGTGGAAGATGAAATTTTGGACTGGAACACAGAGGACTGAGATGTAAGAAGACGAAGAGAGGAAACCAGCGATGTAGCTGAACTCAGGTTAGAACAAAGGGAATAAAATAAGAGCTTGCCAGGGATCTAGACAGGTTTGTGGCCTAGGTATTTGTGAATAATATTGAGTTTTTATCGGGGAGGAGTGGAAAAGCCTGAGGCAATAGGAGATAGGGGAGGGGATTGTGGGAGGAAACACTAAGAGAGTTCTTGAAGGGTAGCATGGAAACCTAATATAATAGAACTTTCTATGCATTTTAAATGAAACCATGCAATAATAGGAAGACACCATTTCTTGTGAATATAGACACAGGATACAACACAAATTTTATTAAATCAAATAAAATTGTGTTGAACATAAAAACATTTTAAATATCGGGAAGAATGGAAGAATTTTACTTGTAGCTGTAAAATATATAATCATACAGTCTAGGAAAGATGAAGAATATCTCTCCCCTCAAAACCATTAAGTAATGCTGAGAAGAAAGAATCTCAATCTGAACATATTAACAGGCATCTTTCATTGATATTTTTAACACCTATTGTGGATTTTATGGAATGCTGATTAAAATCAAACCAACTTTCTAAAGGAGAATTTAAAAGGAAAAAAATTCAAATTCATATGGAGCTGAAAGATGTGGCATACTTCTTTAATCTCTTCACTCAGGAGGCAGAGGTCTGGGTTTCACATTTGGCTGGAAAAAATAATAATAAAAGAAAGGAAAGGAACCATGACTGGTCCCAGGTTTCAGCACCAAATGAGTGAAAAGATAAATAAGTAAAAAGGAAAACATAACTGCCCCTAGTTGTGTTGGAGAAGACGGTTTATTGTAAATCAAGTTAGAGTTTAGGTAAAGGCAGGTACATCTGGGACAGTCCAGAGTAGTAATGATCAGCCTGAGTTGGACCCTATGGGGAGATGGGGAGGGCAAGGGAGAGAGGAAACAGGAGAACTGGATGAAGCAAGCAGAAGGTTCAACAGTGCAAACAGAGGGCTGTAACCAAAATGTATGGATTATATAAGGAAGAGCATCAGAGCCTTCTGCGCTACAGAGAGCAGGGTAGGGGGCAGGTGTACCTTCCAAGAGTGTCCTGTAACAGGTAGAGACTGAGGAATTTCAGGGAGAACCTGGTGACCAATTTAGTTTGATCAGTTAAATATACACCTCAGCCACTTGCCCTGGGTTTTAAACCTAACATCATCGACTTCCAGGACATCAAGAGCTATGTAGAAAAACTACCTTAAAATTTTTCAAATGGAAATTCATAAACTGTCTTAAAAATAGCTAAAACAATTTTTAAATAAGAGAAAACTTGGTGAATTAACATTATCTTATTTCAAGACTCATTTATTATAAAGGAACAGTGTTTAACACAGCATGCAATTGGATTAAATGCACTGAAATAGAGCAACAGAACAAGAAAAAATGTGAGAAGAGATTTGTTGGCATATGAAAATTTAATTTCAGATAATTTTGCAAAGAAAATACACGAGAATCAGTATTCATCTTAATAATCAGTCTATGACCATTGATTATCATCTGCCAAAGCAAGACAAAAAACTGATAGACACTTCATAACATATATAAAAATTTAACTATTTAGTAAGTCTAAAAAGGAAACCTGAAAATATTTCTGGTAAACTGTATGATTTTATTATTGTTACTTGCATTGGCCAATATGTTATTAGGAAAAAATGTAATATCAATTTATTAATGAAAATAGGAAATTTTATTGTACAAATTAAGATATTAAATTCCTTGCAAAATTATATTAAAAAGCTATGGTCTTCAATAAAATGAAGAATGTTTATAAATACATGTTTTTTTATAATAGAATGTTATAAAATATTTTCACTTTTGTATATAAAAATATTTTTATACAAAATACTCTCAAATATCAATAGGAAGTAATGAGACCAAATATAAAACTTTTCAAGAGATTCAATAAGATATATCACCATAATAGATTGTCACTAGTCCTTATAAGAATGTAAATAAGACTCTATTCCGCATCTATTAAAATGTTTAGAATCAAGGGCTTATCAAGGTAAGTATGGTCATTGGAAGTTATATACATTACTCATGAGAAAAGGAAAGTATCTTAACAATTTTTATGCATGTGTCTAATGTAGGCACTCTGCATATATGCTATAGTTATGTAAGTTAATTTTGTGGGACCCATACAGTGGGAACAGAGGCTAACTCTAACTCTTGTGCCCTTTTCTACTCCAGAGTCACCTTGTCCAGTCTTAATATAAGGGCATGTGATTAGTTTTATTGCGTATGCCATGTTTGGTTGACATCCCTGGAAGGACTGCCCTTTTCTGAAGGGAAATAGAGGAGGAGTGGATGGGGATGGGGAAGGGGATGAACTGGGAAGAGAGGAAGAAGGGAAATTGTAGGTTGATGTAATTATGTAGGTGAAGGCAGGCACAGGATAGAAAGAGGCCTGTCATTTGACGAGGAAGAAGGATAGGCAGGAGTAAAGTTTTAGAGAGTCAGAGGAGGCTAGAGAGAGGCAGAGGGAGCTGTAGTCAGGATAAAATATATGACAGAATACATTAATAAAAAAGGAGGATGCCAGACAATGTTTACTTAAGACATCTACTGTACAGCATGGAAACTGCTAATTTCAATGTTATGATTTTACAAATATGCTGAGCTAATACATTTTAGGTAGCATCACTGTAGAAACAAAGCATAAAAAGTATTGAAAAAAGAAATAGCAAAATTGACTGAATGTTTAAGGTAACATAGTAATAGACATGAATCAGCCATTTTACACCTAGATATATTTTCAAGTGGAAAAATATTATGTCTACATCATGAATTCTATGCTAGTACTTATATTATTTGTAGGTGACAAAATCCTATAAACCATTGCTGTAATTATATAATGGAATTTTAATTTACCACCAAATTAATGCATTGCTGACACATAGAATTATGAATTAACTATCAAATCACTGTATTGACTTAAAGATAAAATATAGTGCATAATATATGATGCTGTTTATAGGAATACTACCAAATACAAACCACTGTACAGTGATAAAGACCAAATGAGTTGTTATTTGTAAAAAGAAATGAGTGAGACATAAGACAAAGATTATGATAAGGCAGGAGAAAGCTTCTGTGTAATTACCCATATGTTCATTACTTGTAGTCATGTCTTTCTTGGAGTGTCTGTCACCAACTGATTAAGTTGCATCTCTTCTGTACTTTGTATGATATCAATTTTGATAATAGTATTTTGGTATGGAGCTCAATGAAGACAAGACTGGCATTGAACTTCGTATTCCTTAGTACTGACATTAAGAGCATGCAACATAACATGAAATCAGTAATTTTGAAATTATTCTTTAAATTATGTTTTGTGCAGATATTACAAGAACCTATTTGGAAAAATGTGAACAAGTCAGAGTATTTTATCACAGACAGTTAAAAAATATTAGATGTCCTAATAAGCTTTAACTGTCAACTTAGTATGTCTTAGGGTCACCTTAGAAGAAAGTCTCCATTGCTGAGAACTTATTGGACTGTGTGCTTATCTGTGGGAGGCTATTTTGATTGTTATTTGGTGTAGGAAGCCACACTCTACTGTGGGCAGTATCATTTTTTAGACAAATGGTCTTCATCTATGTAAGAAGGCTAGCTGAACATGGGTCTTAAAGAGAGCCAGCAAGCAAGAGTCCTCCATGATCTCTGCTTCACAGTGTTTACATTTCTGCTTGAATTTTGGTCTTGACTTCCCTCAATGTCTATGAGGTAGAAATGTCTTTCCATAAATTCTTTTATCTCCTAAATTTCTTTTGGTCAGAGTGTTTTATCAGAGCAACAGAGATGAAACAAAAACATTAGAGTATGAAGGAAATAGTAAAACTAAGACAGGTTATTAGTGAAAAGCCAGATTTTACCTGTATTACACTTCTCTGGAGACAATGTTTTTGTTTATTTATGAGAGGAGTATAGATCATTGCCCCACCTTGAGTGAACTAATCTTACTTATTTTTTTCATTTATCAGGAGAGCAGTCTCATTAACATTTGCTTGTGACCCCCCAAAATCATTTTATTTTAGTACTTCCTTCTTTTACTTTTTTATTATTTTTATTATATTTGTTTACATCTCACCTGAAATCCCACTTCTCTGTTACACCCTCCACCAACCCCCCATTCCAGACATTCCTACTTCCCAGTTACCCCTCTACCAGACCCCATCCCACATCTGCCCTCCAGCACTCTCATATAGTACTATAAATAAGGTGGATTTTTCTGTATTGCACCAAGCCTTTAGTTTCTTCCAGCATGAAGTAGCATCTTATAAACCCTGTAAAGGATAAATTCAGATGGGAGTATTTACACATTTTATACTTGTCCCTACCTTCCTATACCCATTGCATCTCTGCACATTTTAATATATCCCTAGAACACATACACATATAACAATATCAAGGTCCTTTCCTACATTATGTGTCAGGATTTTGAAGGTGTATGTATGTATATATTATATATGTATGTGTGTGTGTATACATGTCTGCGTGTGTGTTTGTGTGTTTGTGTGTGTGTGTGTGTGTGTGTGAGAGAGAGAGAGAGAGAGAGAGAGAGAGAGAGAGAGAGAGAGAGAGAGAGAGAGAAAGAAAGAGAAAGAGGGAGTAGGTAGGTAGGTAGCAGTTGTGGTTGTACTATAAGGAAGGGAAGGGCACGGATGGACTACCTTCATATTGCCAGTTCCTCTTGACCAAGAACCACACGTAGTCTTAATTTTCCACCCTCTATTGTTTATCCTTTGTTATCAACAACTGTTGTGGCTCTAGAGTTTCCTGATTGTGTTACCCATCTTCAATTCAATGATGTATTACTACAAGGTTTTGCTCTCCTTTTATATACTCACACTCCACCAAATAGAGAACAGTCACAACCCAATCTAATTTGTCTTCATCAGTGAAATTCTGTGCTTGTCTGTGGAAGTCATATGAAGAATTTAACCCCTGAAAGCATGACTTCTGTCAAGATCATGGAAGAAGGGTGAAGCTTGGGGAAAAAAAAGTTCTGTGCTTATTTGACACCACTTGATTTTCTGTATTTTATCCTTGCTATCATCATTGGTACACACAGTTGGGAAAGGGCACTCTCTCTAAGCCATTATCTATGGTTTCCTCGTTTGGTATTTCATTTTTCATTCTCTTACAAATTGCCACAGTCTAGAGCAGTAGTTCTCAACCTGTGGTTGATGACCCCCACATAGGGGTAGAATATCAGATATCTAGTATACCAGATATTTAGGTTATAATTTATAACAGTAGCAAAATGGCAGTTACAATATAGAAACAAAAACAATTTTATTCTTGGAGTCACCAGAAAATTCAGAGCTATAGTGTTATGACAGGAAACATTCGTGAACACCAAAACCACAATCAAGGACTCAATTTCAATGTAATTGCATTAGGGTCTCTTTATTTAAGTTCCAGCTTGGGCTCCCTGACAATGCTAACATAGCAGGATGGTAGAACCCCAGCCTAGTTTTAGGCAAGCATTTATAGAGGCAAGAAAGAGGTATGTAGCCTGATACAGTTCTGAGTGTATGGGCCATTATGACTTTTATAATTGGCAGGTATTGGGAGCCAAACCACAAACTTCTGATTTTCTCCTGATTGGTGGTTGTTAGAAAATGAAGTACTGGGGGCAGGGAGACTTGTAACCTGGAGGTGCAGGTTTGTTGGTGAATAACCGGGAAACTAGTGCTAGATACAGGTTCTGTTGGGGGCAGTGACCTGGAAATTGGTGATAGGTACCAGCCTGTTAACTTGAGTTCAACCTTAGGTTAAATTCTCCAAGTCTGAACCCAAAAGAGTTGGTCTCTCAATAGTAAAGGGCTGCAGCATTAAGAAGGCTGAAAAAATCATTGGTCTAGACTTTCAGATATCTTAACTAATATTTCTTCAAGTCAAGGTGGCCATGTTTAATCTTCAGTATAGGAGAAAATTAAACCATAACTCTGAAAAATTTCCTAGAGGATCTTTCCTTTCTTATATTTTCTTGTCCTATCTCTTTAGGCCATTTTTATTTTCAATTTGTGGAAAGTGAAACTACTGACAGAAGCACAATGTGATTGACTCTCTGAAAGGAAAAAAAGAAGAAAAACCCCACATTTTAATTTTGAGACATGCCATAATGATAAATATGCTCATTCTTGTCACAGCTATACTTCTCTATTAAAGTGATCATGTTGAAGTAGGTACAGTTAATTCGATGTCAATAAAATATCGATAAGGCTGCTTAAAAAGTCAATCAATGCTACAAGGAGGAATGTTTAGGAAATTTATGAAATATAGCTTCAATCAGTTTCTTGGAGATTGAAAAGTTAAAGAAAACAATTTTATAATATTTTTGTTTGTTTGTTTGTTTGTTTGTTTGTATTTTGAGACAGGGTCTCTCTATGTAGCCCTAGCTGTCTTGAAACTGACTCTGTAGACCAGTCTAGGATCAAAGTCAAAGATCTGCCTGCCCCTGTCTCCTGAGTCCTGGGAATAAGGGTGTACGTCAGCACTGCCTGGCATTGTCAAACTTTCTAAAGCTCTCTTATAAATCTTAATTCTGTTGATCTGATCATTAGAACTACTATTGCTGATTTTACCTCAATGACTTCATTTATCCTAAAAGAATTAAATTGTTCTATGGCAATAGAGTAATTTCTTTTTCTGTGCTCACAACCACAATGCTTAGAGCTTAAATAATTTTATTTTTAATTAATCATTATATTTGCTTACATCTCAAATGCTACATCCCTTCCCAGTTAACCCTCCACAATACCCACATTCCATCTGCCCTCTCCTTCACCTCTATGAGAATGTTTCCCCACACCCACACTCCTCCCTGACTGCTCCAGTGTCCCTACACTGGGGCATCAAACCTTCATAGGACCTTGGGGGTAGGGAGCTCTCCCCTCCCACTGATGTCAGACAAGGCCATCCTCTGCTACCTATGTATCTGGAGCCATGGATCCCTTCCTGTACACCCCTGGGTTGGCGGTCTGGTCCCTGGAAGCAGTGGGTGGTCCCACCAGCATATATTGTTCTTCCTATGGGGTTGCAGTTCCCCTCCTGTCTTTAGGCCATCTCCCACCTAGGGGTTCCCAAGTTCAGACTGACAGTTGGCTGCAAGCATCCACATCTGCATTGGTCAGTTGCTGGTAGAACTTCCCAGGGAACAGCCATACTTGGTGCCTGTCAGCCAGCACCTCTTGGCAACAGCAAGGGCTGGAGGAGTTTGGTATGTGCAAATAAGATGGATCCCCAGGTGGTGTGGTCAGCTGATGGCCCTTCCATTAAATTCTTCTGAGAGTGAAGGGGAGGTAGAGTTTTCAGAGACCATCTCCTGTAGATATGTATCTCCCCTAGGCTCTAGTTCTCCATCCTAGGGATGGAGCCAAGCACCCATCTCAAAGTTTTTAACCCAGACATGTTACTGTCCAAAGGAAAGGCAGGGACAAAAAATGGAGCAGAGACTGAAGGAAAGGCCATCTGTCCAACAACGTTAAATTTCTTTTTTTAAAATTATTATTATTCTTTTTTCATTGGATATTTTATTTATTTACATTTCAAATGTTATCCACTTTCCTTGTTTCCTCTCTGAAGCCCCCTATCCCATCCTCCCTCTTCCAGCTTATATGAGGGTGCTCCACCATCCACCCACCCACTCCTGCCTGCCAACCCTGGAATTCCCTTACACTGGGGCAACAGGCCTTCCCAGGACCAAGGGTTTCTCTTCCCATTGATGTCTGACAAGGCCATCCTCTGCGACATATGTGGATGGAGCCATGGGTCACTCCATGTGTACTCTTTGGTTGGTGGTTTAGTCCCTGGGAGCTCTGGGGGGTGGGGACTGAGGTTGGTTGATATTGTTGTTCATCCTTTACAGACTCTCTTCATCACAGGAAAACTAAATATAAAGTAAATAGATGCAATAAATAATTTAAAGATGAGCATCCCTAAGAATCTAGGTGATGTAAGACAGAAGGTAAATACATAAAAGATGGTATAACTCTGTGTTTTTTACTTATTTGATACTTCATTTTTCCTTACATTCTTCAGTGTTAATTTTAATTTTATTCCATGAAATCATCCAATAATATTCAAAGTCTGACTAAAAATTAGGTGGTTTAAAGGACTACTCCTCTGCTGGTGGTAGGGTTGCAAACTGGTATAACCACTCTAGAAATCAGTCTGGAGGGTCCTCAAAAAATTGGACACTCCACTACCTAAGTATTCGGCTATACCTCTCCTGGGCATATACCCAAAAGATGCTCCAACATATAACAAGGACACATGCTCCACTATGTTCATAGCAGCCTTATTTATAATAACCCGAAGCTGGAAAGAACCCAGATGCCCTTCAACAGAGGAATGGATACAGAAAATGTGGTACATCTACACAATGGAATACTACTCAGCTATCAAAAATAATGACTTTATGAAATTCATAGGCAAATGGATGGAACTGGAAAAGATCATCCTGAGTGAGGTAACCCAACCACAGAAAAACGCACATGGTATGCACTCATTGATAAGTGGCTATTAGCCCAAATGCTTGAATTACCCTAGATGCACAGAACACATGAAACTCAAGAAGGATGACCAAAATGCTGATGCTTCTCTCCTTCTTTAAAAGGGGAACAAGAATACCATTAGGAGGGGATAGGGAGGCAAAGTTTAGGAGAGAGACTGAAGGAATGCCCATTCAGAACCTTCCCCACATGTGGCGCATACATATACAGCCACAGAACTAGATAAGATGGATGAAGCAAAGAAGTGCAGGCTGACAGGAACTGGATGTAGATCTCTCCTGAGAGACAGCCAGAATATGGCAAATGCATAGGTGAATGCCAGCAGCAAACCACTGAATTGAGAATGGCACCACCGTTGAAGGAATTAGAGAAAGGACTGAAAGACCTTGAAGGGGCTTGAGACCCCATATGAACAACAATGCCAACAACCAGAGCTTCCAGGGACTAAGCCACTACCTAAAGACTATACATGGACTGACCCTGGGCTCCAACTTCATAGGTAGCAAGGAATAGCCTAGTAAGGGCACCGGTGGAACCCCAGTGAACAGGATTCTTGGGGGGAGGGCAGTAATAGGGGGAGGATAGGGAGGGAAACACCCATATAGAAGGGGAGAGGGAGTGGTTAGGGGGATGTTGTCCTGGAAACCAGGAAAGGGAATAACATTTGAAATGTAAATAAGAAATACCCAATTTAACAAAGATGGAAAAAAAGTAAATACATTAAAAAGTAGAAATCTTCTGTGAATGTCACCTGTTAGGTATAATTTTTTTATCTTGTTAGAAAGTAAAACAAGTTTGAAAATACTGAAGGCTTTAATTTTTGCCACCGAATTTTACTCTATTTATTTAAACTCATGCATCCCTCAGTGCAATATTCTTAGGCAATGTCATGCCAACTCTTGAGTCAGTGAGAACAAAAGGTAGGATGTCCTAATAAGAATATGAAGAGTTTTAGCTTTTCTTTGACTCTTCTGACACCAACAACAAAAGCCATTTAGGTTATCTCAAAGTTAAATATATGCTCACAATGATAGTGATTATTGAATGATCCTAAATATAACTATGTTAAGATTTTGTTTTTCAAGAGAGACATATTTTAAGGATTGCTTATGAATTTTTAGAAACAAAATTTAAGATTCAAATATTAAAGCATTTTTAATATAGCAATCTGAGTGTTCTTTTATTATTCATAGTTTTTCATAATAGGGTCAGGCTTTATTGCAATTGCTTGTTATCTAAGCCCAACTGTAATAATTGTATTTAAATGTTACTAGTCAGATAAAATGCAAATTATGAATTAACAGTGTAAAACTCCATTTTGGGACTAAAATCCTAAAGAAATATATTATCTTTTTGAGTTTATCCTTCCTCATCAGCTTGTACCATCCAAGTGGCATCTTTTCTGTATTCACCTGTCTTAAGTTCCTCTCCTTTTGTATATTTTTTGTCTCTGTGTGTGAGTTAATGAATATATATCTTAAAAAATTTGACCTAAAATCCACCCTAACAATTCGCACTTATTGTTAATCATAGGCTATGTGTTATACCATATCTCTAAAATTTAATGTGATTATTGATCTTGCCTGTCAATTTGATGAGACCAGGGGTCAATGAAGCAGCATTTGTTATGGGAAGGTCGGAGAGGTTATTTCCCCAACAACAGTATGGCCTAGGTGTAAAGGTCTAAGGGAAAAGCAGTGCTGCTTTGGCCCACACACATGTGCTCCTTCTGTGTGAATGCTTCTATACAAGTGCAGCCATTGCTGATGCTGTGAGCATTTTGCTGGCATTGGAACCTAGCTTCTACGGCCTTCTAGCATGGGTTAAAGCCAAGCAGCTCTCCTGTGATTCTCCAGGATTTCATTATCAGATTAGAAAAGTTGAGGAATCCATCTTCAAGTACTAAACAGCTATCAGGTTCTTAGCCTCTACAGCATGCAGACAGATTGTTGGTGTTTTTCGCTTGGATGTTTCTGGAATCCTATGCAGTGCATGCCTTTTGCTATCTGCATCCATTCTATGAGTTCCCTTTCTCTCAACAGCCTGAGTAACATAGTTATTCATCTTTCAATTGTTTTATACTTCCCATACTCATTGAGCATTCTCCTTTTTCTAGTGCCTGAGAGCTATCATTCTCCTTTTGATCTTTTCTTTTAATCTTTAGACCCTTTTACATTCTTTTTAAGAAAGGAGCCTTGCCGAATTTATCCTTTCATTGCATATGGTACTTAATTATCTACCGACTTCCATGGGGACATGTGTTGTAGATTGATAGCATAATGGATAAAACAAACAGTAAATGATTTTCACAGAAGTAAATGTAAATATAATGTAGTAAGTGATAACTACAGAATATTATTCAGTGGCTAAGGTTTCTTTATTTAGATACCTTTTCCAATTTGCCCAAGCATAAGACTAGAATCAATAATATTTAGGTGTTACAAATGAGATTTAGGGTAAATGTCTCAAAGTGATGTTTGATTTTAGAAAGTATTACAATAAAACATGATGACTCGATAAACTTGAAAGGTATAGATACTTGTTAAAGTATGTCTACAACTGAAGCTAGTCATTGAGACCTATAGCTCTGCCAATGTTCAATATGATTGAATCAACCTGATCTATGATGGGCAATGGAAATAATAAAAACTTATTAAAATTAGGAGATCATGAAATAAGACCATGAATACGTGTGATACATTTACATGACATTGCATCATCCATCTAATGAGAACCATGGTATAGGAAGAGAAGTAGAGGACTTATGAACAGAATTTTCTTTCAAATCTCAATGAAACTCATTAATTTTACTTGTAAATTACCTGAGGTTTCTGAACTTTGGAGTCTTCATCTGTAAGCAGATATAATTCTACTTCTGTACTGGATCAAAAGTGATATTTTAAAAATCACAATTATTAAAGCAAAATAACATTAAAATGCTAATGTAGTATCTCTCTCAGATTTTATGATATCCTTGCAACATTTTGGCATTAAAAACATCTATACAAGTTATTTATTTTTATCTCACATAGCAATGTTAGGAAAGACCCAGACCATAATGGGCAACTGGAATTGTCTTACTCTAAATTGCATGCTTTTATATATTCTTATGAAAACTGCCCTACAAATCATTGTTTTCCTTATTTGTACTTTAATAAAGTGCATCAAAATAAAAATACACAAAAACATGGAGACTTATTACAGAATTGCATCTCTTTGTCTACAGGGAACAGACTACAAAATACTTAATATCAGTCTTCAAATATTTAAAACCTTATAAATCTCAGAAAGTTTGCTTATACGTTTGAAGTTGAAAGGAATTTAATTTTTGTAAGGACCATAACTCAAGATGGGACCTCTTATGTATCCCCCATCTCCACTTAAAGTGCTTTGATTTATATATGATTTATACACATACACATCCTTTAAGGAGACCCATGAAATAGATTTCTTTTTTTTTCTTTTTTCTTTTTTTTTCGGAGCTGGGGACCAAACCCAGGGCCTTGCGCTTGCTAAGCAAGCACTCTACCACAGAGCCAAATCCGCAACCCCTAGATTTCTTTTTTTTAAATGCTTTAAGTATATGCAATCAAGCATTAAGGACACTGTTATAGTCTAAGGTCTAGTAAGAAGTCTGGGACAATATAAGGTTTGGAAAAACTTATCTATACTCTTATTATTAAAAAGACATTAAATGACATTGCACATTAGGGAGTTTTGGAGAAACCTTGAGCAATTTAACTTACTCAAATTGGTGATGTTGGAATGATAAAAAAAAAGATTGTTTGTATACAAATGAAACATTCAAAAATGAAGCAAGCCTTTTTGCAAAAGTTACCTTTAAGGTAACTAAAAGATCTACTTACTACTTTGACAAACTTTTTTTTTCTTTTTGCCATGATAAATCGAGACTAAGCAAATGGAAAATGGCTGTTTCCACCAAGCTGACTTAGTAGTATATGAGTAGAAGATTTAACTCTACATGTATAATTTTCTCCTACATTAAGTAAATCATAAGCTTCATTATAGCCATTTCCAGTTGACATTTACTTCAGTAAATGGACTCAGTACTCCATTAAGTGTTCTTGGCTTTCATGATTTGGTCATAGGAAACTGCTCTAGACACAGACAGGCTATAGGGTTTTAATTTTTGAAATATTATTCACATTTGAGACATTCCAAGCATGAATGCTCTCTTTTAATTTTAGAAAAAACACAATGAAGTAAATGTAAGGATTTGGGTTTTGTTTGTGTGTTTATTCCTTTTTGAATGATAGCTGAGGACTTATAGAAGAGGAAAGTTGAGATTCTTAAAATGTTATCAGAAAGAACATAAGAGATATATGATTTAAAAGAGCAACAAACTGTTATCTTCTGGATACAATCTAGTCACCATGAGCACTAATTTTCAGTATCTGTTGATGCATGTTCTAGGTCTGTTAAAGAGTGGGCCTGTCGATAGTCAGGCATGGAAGAAGAAAAGAATTGAGTGTTCTACCTCTCCCTGATGAAATATTTGCTACTGATAGATTGAGGCAAAGGGGAAACATTTCTTTCTGTTATATACCCATTGATGGTTCCACAAGACTCCAATGTATAGTTGTAATCCTCTATACACCTGCCTCATCCTGTTTAAGCCAAATCTGCCCCCTAACATATACATATACACACACACCGAAGTCATGAACCTGGGAAATGATCTGATAGTGGTTAAGAATGGAGTGGATAGGAATTGGGCATGTTGTGGAAGATTTGAAATGGTAGAGTGAGAGTAATCACATGTATAAAATTTGTTCAACTAAATCAAATTTAAAAGCAAAAAAGCATTAAATTTCATAATAGACTTTATTTGTATTACCAGAAAGATAATTTCTTAAAATAGTAAATTACTTTCATAACTAAAATAAAATATAGTAATGATAACAGTTATGAATTTTCTAAAAATGCCATCAAAATTTTTCTATCATATTGCATATATATGTACATATATGTATGTATATAACTGTGTATAAACCATTTTTGTTTCTTTTCTTGGTTTGGATCATTTCATTCAATGAAATATAATGGTATTCAGATTTTCTAAGGGTATTACGTACTGTCTATCAGATATTATTAACGTTTCTCCAAAAGAAAACATTAAAATGCCCTGGGAAACAAAGCAGCATACATAATGAAGTCTGTTTCTCTTTTATTTCCTGTTTTTCTATATTTCGGTGGGACATACATTGACATCTTTTAATACCAGATTAAAAATCTTTCACAAGCAATTTCCTTATAAGCATCATTGCTTATTGAATACCCACACACAGAATTCAGACAAGAAATATTATATTGGTTTCCCCCCCACTACACATCCAGAAATTGTTTTTGTTAGAAGTCAGCTTTGACTTTCAAGAAAAATGAAGCTTCTCTCTCTCTCTCTCTCTCTCTCTCTCTCTCTCTCTCTCTCTCTTGTATGTGTGTATACATTTCCTGTGTGTTTAGCATTATTATTAAGCGTGCATTAGAAATATTATATTTTATGTTCACATAAGTGAAATCACATCTTACAGGAAATGTAAAATGTTCTTAAATAAAGGGCTCACATAATTTTTAAATATGTAGCATCAATATATAGTTGGGTATGAGTACAACTGCAGTACTTAGGCATAGTTTCCCTTAGTAAAATCAAAAACTTTTAAAGTACAAGTGCCTGCTACATCACTCTATGCATTTGCTGCATGGTTTTTCCTAGATCCGTGCCTAATGGCTGTCATTACCAAGTGTCCAATTCAAATGTGATTGATTAGTTAAACTTAAGCGGTGCATTAAGCGAGTTCACAAATGAAGTCAATACATCTGCAATTAATTTTCTTAATGTTGACAAGAGTCTAGTATTGCAAAGGAAAGGGACAGGAATTATAAGTGGTCTCTACACATATGAACTTGCCCTTTGAATACTAAGTGGCCATAAACAGAATTATTATTAGGCACATTTCTTGACTCGAGAACTCAAGATTTCACACATCCCCCTCCTTTTATGGTCAGTGCTCATGAGAGCAAAGAATTACATTGCATATTTCAGGATCATAGTTTAGGATCAGTCACAGATCTATCATGTTTGTAGCAAAAAAAAAGATCTATTGTCCTTTAGAGGAGAAGATTAGAAATAAATATTACAGGAAGTAATTTTTAAGAATAAATGAATTAACTTCAAAACGTACATACTTTTATGAATTTTCAGGCCACAATGCAACATTTCTTTTTTTAATTGAATATTTTAAATATTTATATTTCAAATGTTATCCCCTTTCCCAGTTCCCCATCTCCCATTCCCTATCCCACTGCTTCTATGAGGATGATCCTCCTCCCACCCATCCACTCCCAACTCACTGCCTTGGCATTCCCCTACACTGGCGGATTGAGCCTTTACAAGAACAAGGGCCGGGGCTGGAGAGATGGCTCAGTGGTTAAGAGCACCCGACTGCTCTTCCAGAGGTCATGAGTTCAATTCCCAGCAACCACATGGTGGCTCACAACCATCTGTAAGGAGATCAGATGCCCTCTTCTGGTGTGTCTGAAGACAGCTACAGTGTACTTATATATAATGATAAATAAATAAATCTTAAAAAAAAAACCAACTACGAGAACAAGGGCGTCGCCTCCTATTGATGCCAGACAATGACATCCTCTACTACATATGCCACTGGAGCCATGGGTCTGTCCATGTGTACTTTTTGGAGGGTGGTTTAGTCCCTGGTACCTCTCTGGTTGGTTGGTATTGTTCTTACGGGGTTGCAAACTCCTCAGCTCCTTCAATCCTTTCTCTACTCCTCCAGTAGCGACCCTGTTCTCAGTTCAATGGTTGGCTGTGTGCATTCGTCTCTGTATTTGTCATGCTCTGGCAGAGCCTCTCAGGAGACATCCACATCAGGCTCCTGTCAGCAAGCACTTCTTGGTATCGGCGATAGTGTCTGTGTTTGATGGTTACATATGGGATGGATCTCCTAAGTCCACAGGTGAGACCATCACTTTCGCTCCAATAACTGGCTAAAGAGGGACCGGCCAGTAGGAGTGCACAGGGCACAAGAACTGCGGAGCAGTTGGGGACAGGATCCTTCCAGTTCTGCCTCTGCTCCTGGAGCTAAGTCTGTCCCATAGCCCTCTATACCGAAATCCTGCCCAGAGAGAGCTAGTCTCCCAGGAATGCTCTCACTCCTACGCCCACAGGTGAGACCTCACTTTTGCAACATTTCATATATAATCAATATGTACATGTAGAATTACAGTTTACTTTTAATTGCCTTTTTATTTCATATATGTATATATGTATATGTATATATGCCAGTATATACATATGCAATTTTGTTTTCTTTTTATTTTTGTTCAATAAAATGAGATAGGTAGTATAAACAGTTTTAAGTTCTATAATGACTTTTTGCATATTCAAGAATGTAAAAATTCACATTTTGTTTAAAATGTGCACTGTCTACGAATTGTCAAAATGTCAACGTCAAGTACCCTACCTTTAAAAAAAATCTCACAACTTGTAACGTTTTATTCAAGAATAATGCTATCTACATTATAAGGGAACTATTTCACAAAAATGTAATTTTCAAAGACCCTCTATGACTCATTAAAAGAGTTATGGATATAATGAATTCCACAATATCATACTGTATTATATCAATATATAAACACACACACACACACACACACATATATATATATATATCCCTCTGTACCCATGTATATATATGTGTGTGTGTGTGTGTGTGTGTGTGTGTGTGTGTGTGTGTGTATTAGTGACTTAGAATAAATTTAAATACATTTTCCACTTCTTAATTATAAGAACATAGGTTAGTAATTGTAGTATCTTTTCTCTATAGGTCTTTTTTTGAGACAGGCTTACACGACCCAGGCTGGCCTTCCATTTACTGTATAGCAAAGATGACCTTTGAATTCTGATCTTCATGCATCTCCCTTTGAAATGCTTGGATTACAGAATTATACCACCAGCCTCAGTTTAAGAGGTGCTACTCATTGAACCAAGAACTTTGAATATGCCAGGTAGGCATTCTAACCATTGTATATCCCCAACTTTGTTATACATGTTTGTAAATTCAATTTTATCCTTTCTAAGCTGTGTAAGAGTAATAATGTATTCACAATCAAGCATATAAAATTCACATGTGGTTTTATGATGCTGATAGAATCACGTGATCATCGCAAAATTGTCTCTGTGGTGGTTTGAATGGGAATGGCTCCCCATCAGCTCCTATGTTTGAGTGCTTGGTACCTAGTTGATGGAAATGTCTGGGAAGAATTAGAAAGTGTTTTTGTCAGAGGAGCTTTGTCACCGTGAGTTGGCTCTAAGTTGTCAAAAGCCCATGCTATTGTCAGTTAATTTTTGTGCCCTCTTGGTCTCCTGCTAATGATAGAGATGTAAACTCTCTAGTCCTGTCCCAGAGCCATGCCTTGCTTCTCTACCAACCACCATCCCTACCATGACAGTCATGGATTCTTACCCTTCAGACCTGTTGGCAGCCCAAATTTACTGCTTTCCTTTATCTCTTTCTTCTATCTTTCCTTGGCCTTTGTATTTTTGTTATGAAAATAGAAATATAATGAAGAAATTCTTTAATAATTTTGTGTATATTAATTAATGTGCCTAGTAATAATGGCCAACATTTACAGACAGACATATGAAATATATTTGGAGAAGAAACTACAGTGAGGTTTTACCTATTTTAAGCAGTTTAAACAAGTTCTTGCATTGTTTGCAAATAAAATTTCAGTGTAAAGATTCACATAGATTTTATAGGCAGTAGACAAGGTTATCTCTTTCTCACTGCCAAGTAAGTAATCACCAACTGAAATACCATCACTATGTGATACCTTTCCAATTCATATTTTTATTTTCATTATAATTGCATAAAAGATAATTAAAAAAGTGTTAAGAGTTAGGTTCATAGTTATTAATGTAGTTTGCATTTTAGATTACAATACTTAGTTAAACAATTGACACAGTTGTCTGAATCACTGCCTATAAATGTAGCCAAATGCACACATTCTGAAATCTGTTATTTGGCTTAATGGTATATTGTACACAGAGTCCCTCATATCTTTTTGTAGAGTAGCTGTGCAAAGTTTTCTTTTCTTCCTTCCTTCCTTCCTTCCTTCCTTCCTTTCTTTCTTTCTTTCTTTCTTTCTTTCTTTCTTTCTTTCTTTCTTTCTTTCTTTCGACACAGTAAGGGATAGGATGAATAAAACTGTTTCATCATAACACCGGAAAGCTAAATCCTATGTCATGGTCAGGTTTGATTCTCAATTTAACATACATTAGATTACCTGTGGAGAGAACTTTAATGAAGGATTATTTAGATTAAGTTTGCTTGTGAGCTTGCTGTACCCATGGAAGATTATCTTGTTTATCTTAAATGAGATGGGAAGACCTGCCTATTGTGGACTTCACTATTGATTGAGAGGAGATCCTGGACTATATAAGAGTAGAGAAAATGTGCTGAGCACTCATAAACATGCAATCACTAATATAATGTTCTTATTTATGTAATTTCACTAGTTTAAAGTCCTACCACCTGAATGTTTAATCCTAAGTGAGACATCTATCCTATACCTTTTACCAAAAGCTCAGTAATCATCATAGAAAAATAAGCAGAAAGATTCTAACAGAGTATGGTGATGACTACAAAGAAACAGAATTTTGCCAGAAGTTGCACATATGACATCACCAAGGTTGTGGCATAATGTATTAGACAAGCAGAAAAAAAATCAATCCAGATAAAACTACAGTATGAAGGAGAAAGTTGATTATGAAATCCCACTCTTAGCTGAAGAGATACTGACAGTTGGTAGATGCTGGGAGAAAAGTATTATTTTTTTTTACAAAGATACAGCTCCTGAAATGTTAACCTTGATCCAGCAGATGATCATACCATACACACACTGGCAGCAATGAGCAGATTCTGTGATAAAACAAACAAATAAAAACAATAACAACATATCTAACCAAACCACTCCCTGCCCTCTCCCCAAACCACAACAAACTAAAACAAATCTAGGCAAAGGAATTAGAAGGAAGTAGTTGTGGAAGGAAAATAGGACTGAACTGAAAGGGATAAAGGTAGACTTGTTCAAAGCACACTGTATGCATATGTGAACATATTAAGGAAAAACAACAACAAAAATCCTACTATAAAATGTTCCTGTTGCTTTAATTTCTTTTCTCAATGATGAAAAAGAATTGTGAAAAAAAACAAAACAAAACAAAATTAAACTAAAAAAATGAATGAATAAAAGGAAAAAAGAACCCAACCCTTTCTTTTGACAGGGAATTTTAATACAGTAACTGAGAACAAAACTAAAAAAGAAACCAGTACCAAGAAGTAGTTAGTTACTGTGAAAAACCTGACCATTGGTTTTTCATTCTTTCAAATTAGTTTGTGGGGGGAATGAATTAGAGTTTGTAACTTTTGGCTGGAAAAAAACACTGAATGTTATATGAAGAGCTTAATGAGCTATTATTATTCTTGGACCTTGGAAGATAAGAATGCTAAGAAAAATACATACAGCTCATGTGGTTTCAAAGGAGAAAGCTAGGGGCCATTAGTGTGATATGTTGGCAAGTAATGTGAGTTCTTTCTGCCTGTGTGCTGATAACCTACGAGAAGTTGAACTGAGAGAGATGGGATGGTTATCAGAACAAGAGAGCATTCTGGCTTCTGCAGAGACATTCTCTGTGGTTTTAAATGAAGTAAGCATAACTGTGAGACATCTTGTGGTCTCCTGGGACAATAGGGAGGATGTCCCTAGAACAAAACCCTGTCTACAAGAAGCTCATTTTATAAAGACTCAAGTTCATTTAAAGGAACAAAGTCTAATGTGAAGGGGTGCCATGGTTTTCAAAAGCAATGATTTCCTTTGTTTCTGTGAGACAGAATCTCATGCAACTGTCTTCCAGCGGGGATGAGGTGGGGGGTCAGGGTACATTTCCAGCTGAAAGAAATGTAGTACTAGATTTTCTTTCCATAATTTATTTTTTATTCACATTTCATCCCAGTTGCACACCCTCAGTCCTCTCTTCCCCATTCTGTCCTTATAAATCCCTTCCCCTATTACCCTATCCCCTTCTCCTCAGTGAGTACCACTCCCTTGGGTGTCACTTGAGGACATCTAGTACCAGCAATACTAAGCACCTCCTCTCCAACTGAGGCAAATTAGGCGGCCCAGGTAGGGGAAGGAGTTCCAATAGCAGGGAACAGAGTCAGAGGTAGCCTCAGCTCCAGTTGTCAGGAGACCTACATGAAGACCAAGTTGCACATCTGATAAAAATGTACAGAGGGACTAGGTCCAGATCCTGCATGTGTTCTTTCATTGCTGGTTCAGTCTCTGTGAACCCCCATGGTCCCAGGTTAGTTTATGCTGTAGGGCTTCTTGTCTTGTCCTTGATCCCTCCATCTTGCCAACTTTTATCTACCACATTTCCACAAGACTCCCTGAGTTCATAGGCATAAAGATAAAAGATGGAGGGAGGCAAGGAGAGCAGCTGAGACCAGGCAATGTATAGCAGGGTTGCAGTCTTAGTGGAGTGGCCATGAGGACCCATTATCTGAAGCTGTGCAAGTTATGCCTCAGTTGCAATAGAGACCTCAGAGTATTAGAGATCCCAGGACTTTGGAATATCCACTAAAAAGGACTACAAATATGGAGCAGAATTGTCCTAAAAGAGAAGCTGCATGAACCATAGTTGGCAGGCCTATAGAAATGGTCATCTCAACCATTTTTTTAAACTCCAAATGGTGGATATGGAGATCTAGGATTTGATATTTGCCATGCTGGATTTTGAGTTTATTACATCTTGCTATTCATCAACTTTTCCATTTTAAAATGAGAATGTTTATTTTGTGTCATAGGCAATTAGTCTTCAATTTAACAGGAGCTCACAGTGGAGTGACTTTCAACTTCTAAAGTTTCAGAAATTTTAAAGACCAAAGGGATTTGAAAGTTGAACTGTTTCTGACACTATGAGATGAGCATAAGACTGTGAACAAGGCACAAAATTAGAGGACTGAGGTGGTATGTTTGTGTGTCAAGTTAACAAGAGTTAGAGTTGCCACAGTTAGTTTAAATATCAATTTGGCATAATCCAGACTCACCAGAGAGGAGTGATTATCTAAACAGAGTGGCCCGTAGGCATGTCTGTGGACACTATCTGGACTGTGTTAGTTAGGGTGAGAACACCTATTCATCATGGGTGGTAGCTTTATCTAAGTCAGGTGATCCTGACCTATCTATAAAGAGGCACAACAATCACAGCATTAGTAATTATGCATGAATTCGTTTCTCTTTGTTCACATTATGGATGCCATTTGACTAGCTGTCACAAGCTCCTGCTGCTGCATCTTCCCCATAGTGACAGAACATAAACTGGAATAGCATGAGCAAATAACATTCCCTCTATATTGCCTTTGTCACAATCTTTTATCACAGTATCGGAAAAAATAAATTAAGACACTCTCTAAATACACAATGACAAGCTTCCTATTAATCTTTGGAGGAAATAAAGATCAAGTGGGGTGGGGAAAGTACTCTTTATATGAAATTTGATGGTGCTGGCAATCCTCTCATGTAGGCTGAAAATATAGTCACGGGAGCCCTCAAAGCCAATCAGTAGTTCTGCAAGCAAGAAGCCTAATACATTTGTCTTCCTAATCATTATTCGTCATTGATGTAATGAAAGTACAAAGTATAAATGTTATTGACTTCAACATTGACATTCACATTTTCCTTGACTAAGAAAAGAGACCTTTTGCTCTTGCTAGAAACAGGAACTATGCATTATACCTGAGAACTATGTGGGCTGCAGCTTTCTCTCCTACCATATTCCACTGAATGGATTGTATGAATGGAACTGATCAGTTTACCCTGTAGTCTACACTGTATTTCCTCTGTCTTGCTACTGTATTCCTTACACAGTTACGTGCAGTTTACTCAGCTTGGCAAATGAGATTTTCCTTAGTCAGACTTCCTCTCCAGGTGCACACTCACCTTTTTTTCCTACCTAGACTCTACCCTGCAGTTCATACAGTCAGTGTAAAGCATCGCCTGTCATCTTGCCAGGCTGTTGATTCTATTTCTATTAATTTGCTCTTTTGTGTGCTTGAATTTCCATCTCCTCCCCTGTCATGCAAAACTCATTTTCCAGGACTCTGAACATTATTCACATTTTCCCTAAGATGTCCATTTCCCCATGACAGATAATCAATCTGCTCTCAGTGTTTTTCCTTACTTAGAACTTAGGTTTGGCACATTCCAAGTGGTACTACATGTGCCCGTGTGTTCTTTTCACTTTAGATCTAAGGTCAGGGCTCTGTTTTATTAACTCCGCTTTATCTACACCACCAATTTATTACCATAATAATTGTCCCTGCCCTTCCCACCTTCACATGCACCATAAAATATTTGTGCTTATCAATATATATATACTTTAATATATATACATATATACATATATATATCTTAATTGTTTTAGGTAGCTCAGTTCAATGTATTCTAGAATAATAAAGTCAAGATTCATTAATAGAGATATTGGAATTGACAGTTGAAACAATGTAAACAGTTCATGCGTATCCTCTATTGGAAAGACAATCACACTGAAAGAACTTACTTCCGCTGGGAGTTTTTAATAACATATTTAGTCCCACACTTTTATACATTTTATGTATATTATTATTACGTGTTGATGTTAATTAGTTAACATATGGTACATGAGTCAGTCATGGCAGGAGACATTGGTAACAGTAATAATTATTGCATTTGAACATGCTCATATGATATCTAGTACTTTATATGGTTTTGCCATAGTTACAAAAATATGCCTTAACCAAGAATCGAAAAGAAGTTTAATATTAACAGCTGTTTAAAAACCTGAATTATTAAGTATTATTAAATTGTAGTCAAGTTCAACTGGAAAACATGCTAACACTGTGGTCAACCATGTAAATTGTCATAAATCTGGGGACTGCACATAGGTGCAAATGAAATGGTTTTCTCAGGTATTTGTTGCTCATTCACATCATTTTGTCATCCAGCGAATGTAAATTTGTCAGTTGCCTGTAAAAGAGCTGACTCAAGAGTGTGTGGCAAGAAATTGAATGCTATTCACACATTAATGTCACAGAGCCAATGGTCTCAAGAGGCTGGGCTCTTTTTCAATAGAAAAGATAAGGACTGATAGTGGTATCGCATGTGTGCAGGCTTTCTAGTGCAAGCTGCTCTGGTCCTACTCAGGAACTGGTTGAAACTATTAGAGCTCGGGGATACATTGGATAGAGATAAGAATTTCCAGACAATAAAAATATCATAAGACTTCTCTGTTCCTAGTAGAGAGCTCATATTTCCTTTTTTGATGCCTATGAAAAAGGAAAACTGATCTATAAAATGAAATTGGGTCTTTGCACCTCTGAGATCCATTTCCATTTGATTTATGCCCTCTGTACAGACTGGAATATGGTAGCAAGATATAAATTGCTCAGGTATTCTAATAAATTTTCTTCTCATCATTTCCAAATGGTTCTACAGCTAGGACAGCACATTCTCTTAAAGGGCATCTAACTGTAATCCTTCACTGTATATTGAAAACTATGATCCTAGGGGTCTTAACATTTTCCCAAACTTTGAGCTACCTCTCTGCTGGTCAGCATAAGTAATGACATTTTTCTTCATTTGCAAATCATCTTGACTTTTAAGGTGAAAAGCCAGTGTACTTATAGTTTTTGGAGAACAAAATCAAACAAATTCATATAAAATATAAACAGCAATTAGAGCATATGCCAATGAAAGAATCTTGTAATAAAAAAACAAATATACTTAGAATTTATGAGATACAGAAGCTCCCTCATTTAGCAGATATAGTCTTTGTGTGGAGCCTTACAGTCTACCTTTATTTGTTGTTATTTTAAAAAATCTTATGGGATTTCTACAATAACATCTGAGAATTTAACTACACAGAGAAAAACAATCAGATGAAGGAAACAGTAAATGAAGACAATAGAATGGGAGTATATGTAAATTAACAAGGAAAGATTTATCTAGGAGCAAATGAATATGGAGGCCCTTCCACAGTGGTGCTTTTCTCCCTTAATCTCTCTGTATCATTATTTCCAAAACAACACAGTGATGAAGGAAGCCAGAAAAACCCTGAAATATTCCACTGAGAATTCTTCTTAAGAAATTATTAGAACATATCAGTACATTAATAGTTTTAGTCTAGTTGATGTCATGGTGATTAAATATAGGGAAAATGGCATTGTGCTGTTTAAACAGTTCATTATGCTGTATTTTTTTCTGTTACTTTTAAACAAACTAAAAAGGCAATCATGATTAGCCAAGTAATGCTGTTATGAAAGTATGGTAGATAGTCTTCAAAAATATATTAGGGCTTCTTTCAGATGATATTTTCTTTAATCATCAGTTCAATAGTGTTACATAGTAAATTAGAGAAAACAATTTAATTTCTAATTTTAAGAAATATAATAATACATTTAGCAATGTAGAGCAATGATTTCAAGTCTTTTAAATTATGCTTTCTTCTAAAACCAAACAAAACTGCAGAAAGATAACTACCCTTTTATATTATTAGCATGTTTTGTAATATATTATTCTTACTTGATTACTTTTATGAATAAATCAGTGTGAAGATATTTTCATTTAAGACCATTTTATAGGCAAAGTTAAGGGGATCTCTGTATTTGTTTCCCAATATGTAAAGCAGAATCGATGACTGGTTAGAATGAAGATTAGATCCATATACTACGCAATGACCAGGTTATATTATTAACTATATGTGATTTAGAAGTTAAAATTTTATTCTTTGAGACAAAATTTCCACCATTGGTGGACAGCTCTGTGAAACGAGGCTAGGTATTATTACTAGTTGAGCTGCTTTATATTTAGTCAATACTCCTTGATTTTCATATTCCCATTATAGGATGTATTGAGTCAGACACTTTACCTTTTGATTTTCATATATGAATAGAACAGATGCATGTTTCAAATTAGCTTAAGGTTAAGGAAGTAGTTAAGTGACAGTACAGTTGCCCCTGGGTTCAGTGCTTAGTAACTCAAAGCAAAATAATATTGCTTAAATATGTAATACCACTCCCACTTATGGAAGATTCTTACCCTAATCAGTTTTAACTGCTTTAACAAAATACAAATCACTGGGTGGCTGAAAAGAGCAACATTATTTCTTTCTCACCATTATGGATGACATGAAGTCGAAGAGATGGAAGATGGTAGATTTGGTTCTAGGTGAGGCCTTTCTTCCTGTCTAACAAGTAATGGCCTTTTTTAAAAATCATGATTGCACTGATAGATAAAGAGTACTAGAGTTTCTTCATCTTTCAGAAAATAAAAAGGCTGATTTAGTCACATGAACCTTTCACCTATGACCTCTTCAAAGTCTAATTACACCTTGATGGTTTCTATCACCAATTTTCCTGATATTATATTTGGTTTTTCAACATATATATTTGCTATTCCATCTATCAGAGCTTTTAAGTAAAATACATGCTGGCAATGGTGGTCCAACCCAAGTTTGTAGCATGAGATGTTTTCCATTCACCAGACATTCAAGATATACCTTTCTACTTTTTCTAAAGTCATGCTGAAGTTATCAAAACAGAAATCTAAATAAAAAACATAAGTAAAATGTGTTTTTTCCCTCGCCAGTTTATGTAACAGTGTTTGAAAAATAATTTTAACTAGTTTTTATTCAGTGCTGCCATAGATATTCAGAAAGTCATCTGTCTAGAATGTTATCTATTCCTGTGTTATAAGTGAATTTAAAATTAGTTGTTTGAAGCAAACTATCATGTCCTTGTTTGTCAGAGCTAGGAATCTGGCAGATTACTCAAGTGTCTTTGGCTCAATGGATGTCATTAGATTGTGAACAAGGAGTCTATAAAGAGGTCAGGATCACTGCAAATTTTGATGGGAGAAAGAACATTTACCTTGCAACTGACTCACTTGACATTTTGGTCAGGATTTATTCCCTTACATGTGAGTCACTGCAAATGATTGTCCTAGGTTGTGGTAGCTCCCTGAAAGTTCAACAATGGTGCAAGAAGAGTGAGGAACATTTTCAAGGAAGGAGTGTCAGTCATTTTGAACAAAATTTCAGAAATGACATAAAACTAGTTTTACTAAATTGATTTCTTGATGAGATATCAATAAGTCCAGGTTATTCATCAACTGAAGTGACCCAATGGCTGTAGACAACACAATGACATGAAAACAAGGTGTGAAAGATAACAGGAGACTTTCTTAGTGGCACTTCAGCATGCATTCCTTCTATTGAAGATTATACTTAATATACACATGTCATATAAAACTGCCTTTATTTTCTAAGTACATAACTTTAGTATTCTTTTACTATGCCACAAATTATGACTAAACCTCCTCAAGCCTTAAAAGAATTAAGTCCTTAGCACATAAACTTGATAAGATTGTCTAAAAAATTTTTAAACCTTAAAAATAGATGAGAAAGCACAATTTAGAGTGAATGTTAGTAGAGAATATCTGATGAAATAAAGATCTCTGATAATGTTTTATAAGAAGAGAATGAGAGTGATTAAATTAAAGGTAACTTCTGATTTAAAAATCACATAGTCTGAAGTCTAACTACTCACAAAAGAAAATTGGATTACGACTATAACAAGCAGGGAACTTCAGGGAAGTTTAAAAAATCTCCCTGTGCCAATTCTCTTTTTCCATTTGTAGTCCTAAAAATCAACAGTTTTAGAATTATGAATGTTTAGGAAATAAAATTAGCATTCAATGTAAATGGTGGAATTACCTGAATCCTGCGTCTAAAATCACATATACAGAAAACTGGCATAATTTGAAATAACTGTGAGATCCTCGATGAAATCATTTGTAAGCTCATCTTTGACTTTAATTATGACCTTGTTTAGTACAAATAGTTATATTCCCATCATTCTTTTTGCAGTGAAAAGGACAAATTGTTTAAAATGGTAACTCTCTGTTGTGACTATTTCAGTTGTGAAAAGCAACAAGCTCAGAAAAGAAAACACACAATGAGAAATTGGAGATTGAAATGTCTATGGTCCTCTGCACTAACATAAAGTATATTCCTAGAAATTCAGAAAACCATGAAAGTATATGGGGTAAGTAAATTCTGAAAGATCTCTGCATTTTACAAGTTGGTTTTACATCTTATCTGGAGCTTTCCCATCACCAGGTACTAGAAGCTAAGTTAGTTGTCAACTGTCTTGATAAGTGCTAAACCTTTAAAACAACATGTAACTGACTCTCAATCTATTTCTGGTCCAAGATATTTAAGAATACTTCTAATTCCTTGTATAAAAACATTAAGCAGAGCACAAAACCAAACTTAGAATTTTGGCTCAGAAAAATTACAGAATAAAACAAATGTGATTAAAACAAAAATAAAAAAATGAATTGACAGAGCAAAATAAATTGTTTGAATTCTGAAATTTACACATAATATTTAATAGATATGCAGTTTTAATAAAATAATGAGAAGGCAGAAAATGACCCCAATGGAATGGCTTATACGTAAGTCAAAAATCATAACCATTAATAGAATAAGATGATGCCAGTATATTAGATGTTTTTAGATTTTTTTTTAAAGACAGGTTCTCTCTCTATAGCTGTGGATATCCCAGAAAATCACTCTCTAGACCAGGCTGGCCTTGAACTCAGAGAGATGCACCTGCCTGTGCCTCCTGAATACTAGTAATAAAGGCTTATACCACTTTACCTGACTCATCTCTCAGTCTTACTAGATTAAAAACTTCCAATAAATAGTGATGTTTTTCAGTTTTTACTTGATTACAATGTACATAGACAAATACTAAATCATTCTTTTCAAGTAGCTCTGTGGTGGTAATTTTCTGGAGATTAGCGTGTGACTTAATGGATTGAATGGAGAGGATTCACCATGAAAGTTACAAGGTTCCAAAAAAAAAAAAAATCAACTGAATAAGTCTAGGTAGAACAAAGAGATTTTTTTCCTTCATTTAGATATGAAAACTCACATATCTTCTCCTTGTTGCGTTGCTGAACTTACAGTCATTGCTCTCAAGTCTTCATCCTCAATGAAGAGTAGCATCATTGGCTTCTTTTGTCCCACGGTCCTTAGGCTGCATCCCTGCACCTTCAATTTGCAGATCTCTTATTATAAGATGACTTGCGTTTTATAATTGTCAAAATCATACCTTTTCATATCATCTGTCTGTCTGTCTATCTACCTAACCATTCAGTATCTCCTACAGGATATGTCTTTCTAAAAAAAAATGTATCAAGCATGTTAAAAGAACTGAAAAAAATAAAGAAGTAATTCCAAAGTACAGTATTATTTTTTACGACTTAAATGTTTTTGATATTTAGCATAGGAAAGTTGTTGATTGAAAAGTAGATTAGTCATCCTCAGGAGAGGAAAGAGTACACATAAGGTTTTAATGGATAACAATAAAAATAGTATAGAACTATAGTAATGCTAATAGCTGCAAACAACCAGGCTGAAATTCACTGATGACCGTTTATGACATAAAACTTTTAAATATACAATAGGTTCTAAAAGGGACTTTATGTTCTGATTACACTAACTGTGATGGCTATTTCTGGTTGTCAACTTGATTACATCTGTAATGAACTACAATCTAGACATGCAGGGCACACCTGTGATCCAGATATTAAAGTTGGAAGACAGGTTTCTGCCCTGGATCTTGATATGAAGATCTTGAGGCATAGCAGCCATCAACATCTTAGGCTCAGGCAAGATAGTACACACCTTTAACTCCACGAGACTGATATAAGCAGATCTCTGAGTTTAAGTTCAGCTTGGACAAAGCAAGTTTCAGATCCAGACATGGTTGTTCACACCTTTAATCTGGTGCACACCTTCTGCTGGAGATCTACATTAAGACATTGGAAGAAGGAGGCTCACTATTCTTCACCTGCTTGCACCTATTTGCCAGCACATCTGTTGGAACCTACTTCCGCAGGAGAGCAGCTAAAAGAGCTGGAGGAGACTAGCCCCATGGGACTGAGGAACTACTAGATTCTTAGATTTCCCATTCATAGCTGCCCATTGTTGGGTTAGTTGGACTACAGACTAAGTCATTACAATAAATTCCCTTAATATATTGAGACATTCCATAAGTTCTATGACTCTAGAGAACTCTAGTAGTTTAATTGCTGCCTCTGATTATCAATGATATTTACACATAATCATATGGAAAATTGTTAGAGATTCAGATGTGACTTTGGTTGATGTTTTGAAAGGTGAATTACATTCTTTTGCTTTGTCTTATAAAAAATAGATAGAAACTGACTCTGCATATCTTTGCTGTTTCTTGTTTCAAGAAATATTGTCAGAGTAAAATGAACCCACCATATCTGGAACCTATTCTTAAGGGGAAGCTACATACCCAGCAGTACATGGCCAGTAGAAAATGGAGGATCCTTGCCTTATACTATTGTAAGGGGATTTTCCTTTTTAAAAAGTTGTATCTTATTATGCTTTATTTTATTTCATTTATATCAACTTTTAATTCCACAGATCTTTTGTGTATATATTACAACTTCCATTTCAGTAGTTTTGATTATTAAATGGCATTCCTGTGTGTACAAATGAGACCTGGTTCTCTGTTTCTTGTGCCTTCTTTTGTGATCTTTTCTCCTATTTGTTTTGTACTTTTCCTATGTGGTTGTTTTGTAATATATTATATTATGTTAATTCCTTAGATGCCTGTTTGCCTTCTAATGAGAAATGGAAAGGGGAGAGATACTGATGGAAGGAGAGGGGAGAGGGAAAACATAATCAAGATATATTACATGAAGAAAAAGCCTAGTTTCAATAAAAGAGAAGCAAATAAGCAAACAGGAAGTAAATGGCTGTGCAGTGTTTGCCTGTTACAGAGGTGTATTTTGTAAATATCTCTCTGGGATAAGTGCTTTGGTAGCCGTACATCTAACTGCCTCATGCTCTCTACTCAGCTGCTCCACTCACACAGATATTTTTTTCAGCCCACGTGGTTTTGGTTCAAGTCTTCAGGCTAGCCAGAGGTGTCATTAGTAAGAATACTGCTCTTTCTGCCTTGTGAGTAAAATCTAAGGGAACAAAACTTTGTTTCTAATTTTTCAGAAACTGTGATTCTATGTATCAAATGTTCATTTAATAAGTATAAATCCAAGCCTCAGTTAGGTGCATTCAGTATAAACCTTCTCTGATGGTTAAGAAAATTTCCAGCCAAATAGAATTTGACAGTTTAATAAGAGTAGTAGAGCATTATGTTCCAGTCACCACCATAATGCTGAGAAAATTATACAGCTTTTTCTTGTGTCCTTTCACGCAAATCCAGTAATCGAAAGATTGATTTACTTTTCAAACTTAATTCGCGGCTTTAATTTTATGATTTTCTCAGACTAGTTAGACCGTTTTAATCCGTTGGATCAACTGCAGTTATGACTCTGCTCACAATCTGGGATGCACCTTACACTTCAGTGATTCCCAGTCACGTGAGAGGAATAATTCAAACTTCTGGACCTCCTTTGAACTTAATTATGTCCCTGACTTGAGAAATTAGAATAATATTTTTCTTTCAGAGAGAGGAATATATATTTTAATGATTAGGCAAATTTAAATAAGCACTTTTTAAAAAAAGAAATCTCTTCCTGAATTTAAAGAAAAATATTGGGGGTTGTTACCTCATACTTAGTGGAATGGGAAGGCAAAATAAAATAATATTGATGATCATAAACAGGACCATTGTCCTGGAAGTAAACACAAAAATTACAGGCTTTAACTTTTGTAGGTTTTCAAAAATAGTTTTTATTGCTCTTGTAATCTATATGTCCCATTAGAACTGTCCATATGCATGAGCAACACATTGGGTAATACACATTGTGAAATTCTCCAAATAAAAATTGTTCTGTAAAAAGGACATTTAATACCTCCTTGAAGTACAGAGGCATGGCCACTTGTAGTATACATTGGTGTATACTAGACAAACCACCCTGAAGCATGCTGACATACATTGCCAAACAACCAATTGTTGCAAGGGCAAGGTGCCCAATGCTTTTCTCAGATGATATGGAAGGACCACTTTATGATAAACTACATTTGGGGACAATTTTAAAATGTTCATCAAACTTAGTCTCTCGCTAAACATTTTTTATTCCTTATAAATCATGGGATCAAGGCTTATGCCACAACATAAATGGCTGTTCTGCCTCTGGGAAGCAAGGAGCAATAGCAGAGAAAGCCAAGTATCTTTGGGGCCTGAATTCCTGGGATCCAGTTTGAGGGCCTAGAGACTAAAAATCTACTAGTCAGTTTCATTTCCTCATGTAAACTCATGTCTTTTTTTTTGTTGTTTCTTAATTCAAGAATTTATTTATTTATTTTTGAAAAGAGGAGATGTCTGGAGGGGGGGCAGTTTTGGTAGACTCCTTCTCTGTGAAGGAGAAAATATACACAAGTCATATTAGTTTTTGCTTGGATCGGGTTGGCAAAGGCAAAGTTTGCTGCAGGGTTCCTAGTGTCTGTCACCACTTGGCAACTCAGCTACTATATAGAGAGCATCCACTGGGGGCTGTCACACTGTAGCACGGTTGCATTTCCCTAGAACTTCATCCACAAAAGCGTGTGCTGGACTGGATTTGACCTGTGGGCTGACCCGTTTACTGAGCCCCTGGCTCAGAGCATCCAACGTAATCTTGAGAGACAACTGACGAATTAGAAATGAGTTTGATATTAGATGATAAAAATGATATTGCGTTCTGAAGGAACAGCCATCCTTGGTATACCGAGACAAATAGTGCGTAGCTTCTAAATAAATCAAGAATATAGGAAGATTTGGCAAAATTTCCTTGAATGCATCATTGAAAATATACCATTTGTATTAGAAAGTACTATATGCCCATGTCATAGGTAAAATGGTGTGTCTTCAGAGTATAATGGCTGTAAATATCAGTGACATGACTTTTAGCTCTGCTGGGTTTGGGCTTCTCAGTAAACCTATTTTTAATTTTTTACTGTCTTTAGAGTGCCGAGGCTTAAGACATGGCATGTCTTATGCCACCTGCCTCATTACTCACTCACCTGAAATTCCTATACTTTTAGAACATTTAAAATACACCAATCTCTCTCTCTCCTCTCTCTCTCTCTCTCTCTCTCTCTCTCTCTCTCTCTCTCTCTCTCTCTCTCTCTCTCTCTCCTCTCTCTCTCCTCCCCCCGGATGCTTTGAAAATAAAAAAGGAAAACAATATGAAACAATATGACCACATATATGACAATCCATCTTAGTTCCCCTGACTGTCTGAAGCCCTTCATCGATCACATACTGCAAGGTATCTTCATTTTCAACTATAAAGTTTTATAATATACTTGTTTTATCTAACATGTCCTTAGATCATGTAACCATTCAACTCGTTCAAGATTCCTTAAATTTTCTATGGGCCAAAGTATTTTCTCTTCCCCATTTGAATTCAGCCTATAAATTTAACAAGGGGTAGGTTTAATAGCAATTTTGGGAAAGGTTCTTGTATACATTTCACTGTTTTTTCTTAGGTCTGAGTAAATATTCTTTGTGTTTAAGGTGACTTTCACTTTCTCTATTTCTTCAGTAGAAGAACTAAGTATTTGGTATAGAATAAAGATAATGTCTAGTCTTGTAAAACTTTCATAGAATTTTGGGAAAATGAAGATGAAATTACTCTCTGTTTCTCTGTGTCTCTGTGTCTCTGTGTCTCTGTGTCTCTGTTCTCTCTCTCTCTTTCTCTCTCTCTCTCTCTCTCTCTCTCTCTCTCTCTCTCTCTCTCTCTCTCTCACACACACACACACACACACCACCACCACCACCACCACCACCACCACCACCAATACAGAAAACCAACAACAACAAAAAAAAGCTACATAAACATCATTACCACCTCAGAGGACAGGACTTCCAGTAACAGTTCTGTATACGGTCTTCAGAAATCTAAGCTTGAATTTATTAGCATGGGACATCATCATTACCTCAAGCTCTTAGCCACTAAAACTGATAACAGAATTGCTCTATCCATTGCCGTCTTCAGCATTCTCTCGCCCAGCCCTCCAAAGCATACATGGTACCTATCATCGGTATGAAGGCCTCCAAAGCATTGAGGGTTGATTTATTTTAGTACTATCTCATTGCTGTTATCTCCACTGCCACACCAGGTGAGCTATTATTTTCTGCCTTGTGTCCCTTTGTTCTGTTAGGCTTGCTCTAGTCTCCCTTGTTTATGAGGAGTTATGTTCAAAGTTTTGATACTATAATTTGAAATTGTTATCTACAATATCCATGTTTGAGATGCAAAATGGAGTTAGAAAAAATATTTTTTAAAAGATGTTCTAAATAAGTTACAATTTTGTATTGAGCCACAAAACTTTGTAGCTATCTTGTGGCTCATATGGCCCAGGGACTGTGGTTGGGATATTTCTGATAGTATGCTTGTGGACACTGATAATAGTGTCCTCTGTTACTGATAGTATTTCTTTCTTTTTATGATGTCTGTGATGATTCGATGGGATTTTTATACCAAAACAGAACTGGAAGATTCATTATCTTTGAGTTCCTCCTTTGACATTCTTATCCATCCTTTAAGTACAAGCACAAAACAAGTTTTAATTACTAAGTAACTTGAAGATCTGTCCAAGGCTATTCCCATGTGAGCTGATTTAAGACCCCACTTTCTGTGGAAAGAGACCATGAGATAGATTAACAATTAATACAACATTGTTATTACCTCATAACTACAAGTTTAAGCCAGAGAACAGATGAAGACTGAATAGCTAGCACCCTTTTAAGGATTAAGAAAGCAATACACTTAACCAAGCTTGGGAAATTAGTTTTATCCTTGTTATATTAAATTAGGGAATTTTTCTGCAGCAGAGCCAAAAGTTACACTGTAGCCAGTTACTTTTTTTAAGTGTGTTTCAATATTGTCCTACCTAACATGGGTTCCTTCATTATTTTTGCCCTGACTGCCCTTCAAGACTAGTAATCCATTAGCTGTAGACTCAGTCCTTTTAGTGAATCAAGAAAAGGGCTGTAGTTGCTGTGTGAGACACATTAAAAAATTTTCCAAATATCTTGCCAAAATACACATTTTCTGAGTGTCTTTTATTAGTATAGTCAATTTTCATTATTAAATTAGTAATGTAGAAGCCATAAAGTGTAAGAAGAAACTATATTTCACCAGATACAGTTTTAGGGAGACACAGAAAAATTGTGTAAGCAAATCTGTGTAATAAACACATCATAGAGTAACTATATAAGGGACAGACTTTATTCTCACTGGTGAAACAATTGGAGCCTACCCACGTGGGAGAAAAGGAAGGGAAAAATATATTTACTGATGATACTTAGAATTAACATTACAGGTTCAATTTGTGATCAGTAAAGAACTATATATGACACATTATGAAATACTCTTTAAATAGAAAAAAGGATAAGTGTAAATAGAGCCTACATGTTCAAATGGGGACAACAGAAGATCGTGAATCATTATTTATATGTGTTTAGTAATGGCCAGAGAGGGAGATGGAAGTTGCAAAGACAGGATCATCAAAAAGCTAGTTTAGACAATCTAGTTAAGGCAAATTTAACTCTCTCTCTCTCTCTCTTTCTCTCTCTCTCTCTCTCTCTCTCTCTCTCTCTCTCTCTCTCTCTCTCTCTCTCTTTCTCTGTGTGTGTGTGTGTGTGTGTCTGTGTGTGTGTGTGTTATTATATATCCCTGAACATATTTGGTCTTAAACTAAAAGGCATTGGTAAACACAATGCCATGACCTGTTCCCGCTTAGCTATAACATTAGCAAAGTCAAATATTTTTATCTGTCAAGGACTTGATATTTGTATAACACAGAAAATAATGGTAAGGGGGATTGCTTTAATAATATTTACAATGTGATAAATAGTTACTCAAAATCATCTTAAACAAAACTTTGATTTTCATTGGAATTGTTTTAGGGGCAATTATAAGGCAAATATTTTCTCATTCATTTAGAAAGAATTGGGCATTATTTGTGCCTGATTCTAACATGCTTTATTTTTAACTGTTATAATTGAATGAGGACATTTCATATACTATTACATTTTAATTATCCAATGATTGCTTACCCAAAGAGGCCATGTAAATATACCTCCAGAATCATGATGGGAGAAGACAGAAGCACTACAGCAGTGTTTCTTGCAGTGTCTGAAGAAGGACCGAGAATCTCTCTCTCTTTATACATATATACACGCATATATATATACATATATGTATATATATATATATGTAAATATATACACACACATATATTCATATACATATATACATGCATGTACATATACATGGATATATGTGTGTGCGTATATGTACATATATATATATATATATATATATATATATATATATATATATGATTTATTAGAATGGCATACACGCTGTAGTACAGCTACTCCAATAATGGATGTCTACCAACACATGATCCAGGAATCCAGTAGTTAGTTATTCAGTCCTCGAATCTTGATGTCTCAGCTGGTCTTCAGTATATGCAAGAATTCTAAAAATGTGGGCTCTAATGTCAGTGAAGGAATAGACTTATTAGCAAGAGAGAGGACAAGCAAAAAAAGAGATGGCAAGCTTCCTTCTTTCATATCATTTATAGAGGCTACTGACAGAAGGTGTATTTTAGATTAAAGGTGAATCTTGCCACCTCAGAAGATCCAGATTAAAGGTAGGCCTCCCAACTTCAAATGATTAATTAAGAAAATAAATCCCTCCCATGTACTTAGCCATCTTAGGGCTGGCAGGAAGTTTTAATCCTCATGAAGATAATAAATGTTGTTAGACCCAGCAATCTCAGAAAGTTTTAATCTTCACAAAGCCCTTTGCCAAAGACATATAAAAACAGTAAAGCAAATTCTGTTGCAGGACTACTTGCAAGTTGGACTTAAAGTTACAGGAAAGCACATTTCCTGAGCCATTAGCCATGTTGGGTTGGGTTTTGCAGCTGATTGAGAACCATCCACACTCCTGTAAGTAACCTCAATAAACCTCACCTGAATAGAGTATATTTGGCCTATCTGGGCAAAGAGGCATTTCTTCAAGTCATAGAATGCTAAATACCTAGACAGTTATCATTGTTCTTGGACCCCATTTAAACTAAGCAAGGGATTCCAGATCAAATACTGTTTACGTCTCTGAGATATGTCCAAGAAGAAAATACAGACAAAGACATGAGTAAAAAAATTACCTATATAAATACAAAAGGAAAAGGAAACAGAGCAGGCACAGAGTACCAATTTTACCCCTAAAACTAGTAATAGAAAGAAAAATAAGATCCATTAACAATAAAGATGTATGAAATATCATACAAATACACTTCTAGTCGCAGAAATCGTCCCTACCCACATGCAAACTTTTGCAATCTAATACAAAATCATGTGGATGGGTCCTATAGTCGAAGCTCTTTTCCCTCTTTCAGCTATATGAAACATCAAGTATTGAGAAACTTGCAGCATCAGTTTCCTCACAGTGTTACTCTTCTCTAAAACATCCTCAAGCATACCACTTGCATTTATAGACTTATGCTTTGTATTTGATATTTTAGACTTTTTGTTCTAAAGAACAGTAGATCTTGAGTTTCCTAACTATATGAAAAATAGCTGGTACAAGGACTTTTGCTAGGAAATGTCAACATTGGCACCCACTCTTTTTCAGTTAAAGCATACATTCATAATTTTATTTTGTTTTTTTTTCCTTTGTTTAAAAATTTACATTACATCCTGATTACTGTCCCCATTCCCAGTCATCCCCTCACACAGTTCCTCCCCCATCCGGCCTTCCCCATTTCTCATTTCTGAGAGAATAGAGACTCCACCAGGTATCCTCCCAACCTGGCATGTCAAGTTTCTACAGATCTAGGTGCTTCTTCTTCCACTGAGGTCGGGCAAGACAGCCAAATTATGGAAATGGATTCTACAGACAGGTAACAGATTTAAGGATAGCCCCTGCTCCAGTTGTTCAGGACCCATATGAAGACTGAGCTGCATCTTCTTCATATGAAGTCGGGCTCAAGGTCCAGCTTGTATATATTCTTTGGTTGGTGGTTCAGAGCCCCAAGGGTCCAGGTTAGTTGACTGTTGGTTTTTCTGTGGAGTTCCTATCTCCTTTGGACCGGTCCCTTAATCCTTCCCCCAATTCTTCCATAAGGTTCTATAGGCTCCATCCAATGTTTAGACCTGGGTCTCTGTGTCTAACTGAGTTAGCTGCTGGGTGAAGCCTCTCAGAGGCATCCATGCTAGGCTCCTCTCTCTAAGCATAACAGTGTCAGGGATTAGTGCTTGCACATGGTATAGGTCTCTAGTTGGGCTGGTTATTGTTTGGCCATTCCCTCAGTCTCTGTTCCATACCCTGGGCCTACATCTTTTGTAAGGAGGATAAATTTGGGATTGAAAGTTTTGTGATGAGTTGGTGTCCCTAACTCTTCACTGAGGTTCCTGCTTAGATTCAGAAGGTCGCCTGATCACGTTCCATATCCCCAACACAGTGAATCTCAGCTAAGGTTACCCCCATTACTTCTTGGAAGTCCCCCTTATCTCAGGTCTCTGGCCCGGCCTTGAGATAACCCCTAACTCCACCCCGTCAGTTGCAGATTTCCCTTAATTCTCATGGCCATCTAGCTATCTCCCCTGTCTCTTCCCTCATCTGACCCTGAACCTCCTACCCCCAATATTCTTTCCAGTCCCTTCTGCCACTAGTTCCCTTCCTCTTTCCATCTGCCTCCTTCTACGTTTTTATTCTCCCTTCTAAGTGAAATATGAGCATTCTCTTTTAGGCCTTTCTTCTTGTTTAGCTTCTTTGGATCTATGGAGTGTAGCAAGGTTATCCTGTATTTTATGGTTAATATCCACTTATAAGTTGAGTACATACCATGAATGTACTTTGGGGATCTAGGTTACTTCACTTAGCAGGATAGCCTCAAGTTTCATCCATTTGCCTGCAAAGTTAGTGATATGTTTGTTAATTGCTAATAGTATTCCATTGTGTAGATATACCACATTTTTATCTGTTCTTCAGTTGAAGGACATCTGGATTGTTTCCAGTTTCTGGTTATTATGAATAAAGCTACTATAAATATAGTTGTGCAAATCTCTTTGTAGTATAGCAAGGCATCTTTTGGGTATATGCCCAGGAGTGGTATGACTGGGTTTTGAGTAGAAATTTTCCCCGTTTTCTGAGAAACGGACAAACTGATTTTCAAAGTGGTTGTTCAAGTTTGCTCTTGCATTCTTGCCATCATGTGCTGTCACTGAAAATTTTGATCTTAGCCATTTTGACAGGAGTAAGGTGGAATTTCAGTGTTGTTTAGATTTGCATTTCCTTGATGTCTAAGGAATTTTAACATTCTTTAAGTGTTTCTCAGCCATTCAAGTTTCCTCTGTTGAGAATTTTGTTTTGCTCTCTACCTCCTTTTAAAAATTGGGTTATTTTACTAAAATATTGTTTGTACCCCTCTCTCTCTCTCTCTCTCTCTCTCTCTCTCTGTGTGTATGTGTGTGTGTGTGTGTGTGTGTGTGTGTTGAATGGACTCTCTGTATGTTTGTGTGCAAAATGGGAAATGCATTGCTTTATTTGGAGTGAGAAACAAATCTCAGATTAAACGGATTTTGGTGATAGCAGCCTGGTAGCAAGAAAGTCTGGAGCAAAATGGTTCTCAATAATTCTTATCTGAGGCACAACAGGAAAAAACTGTATGGGTCACAGGAAATATGTGATAGAACTTGGTGAAGAATACTGACACACATAAAAAAGGTAAACAATGCAGCAGCTTTCTGCTCCCAGACCCCTTGAGAGAGAGAGAGACCCAACCGCCTGGTCAGGTGGGCACTCCTGAGGCTGGAGAGCAGAAGAGACCACCAACACTGCCCACCCCTGCCCACATCCCTGGCCCAAGAGGAAACTGTATAAGGCCTCTGTGCTCCCGTGGGGGAGGGCCCAGGAGCAGCAGGACCCCTGCCTGAGACACCGCCGGAACCTGAAGGAAATAGACCGGATAAACAGTTCTCTGCACCCAAATCCCGTGGGAGGGAGAGCTAAACCTTAAGAGAGTCAGACAAGCTTGGGAAACCAGAAGAGACTGCTCTCTGCACACACATCTCAGACGCCAGAGGAAAACACCAAAGGCCATCTGGAACCCTGGTGCACTGAAACTCCCGGAAGGGGCGGCACAGGTCTTCCTGGTTGCTGCCGCTGCAGAGAGCCCGTGGGCAGCACCCCACGAGCGAACTTGAGCCTCGGGACCACAGGTAAGACCAACTTTTCTGCTGCAAGAAAGCTGCCTGGTGAACTCAAGACACAGGCCCACAGGAACATCTGAAGACCTGTAGAGAGGAAAAACTACACGCCCGAAAGCAGAACACTCTGTAGCCATAACTGACTGAAAGAGAGGAAAACAGGTCTACAGCACTCCTGACACACAGGCTTATAGGAGAGTCTAGCCACTGTCAGAAATAGCAGAACAAAGTAACACTAGAGATAATCTGATGGCGAGAGGCAAGCGCAGGAACCCAAGCAACAGAAACCAAGACTACATGGCATCATCAGAGCCCAATTCTCCCACCAAAACAAACATGGCATATCCAAACACACCAGAAAAGCAAGATCTAGTTTCAAAATCATATTTGATCATGATGCTGGAGGACTTCAAGAAAGACGTGAAGAACTCCCTTAGGGAAACACAGGAAAACATTAATAAACAAGTAGAAGCCTGCAGAGAGGAATCGCAAAAATCCCTGAAAGAATTCCAGGAAAACACAAACAAACAGTTGAAGGAATTAAAAATGGAAATAGAAGCAATCAAGAAAGAACACATGGAAACAACCCTGGATATAGAAAACCAAAAGAAGAGACAAGGAGCTGTAGATACAAGCTTCACCAACAGAATACAAGAGATGGAAGAGAGAATCTCAGGAGCAGAAGATTCCATAGAAATCATTGACTCAACTGTCAAAGATAATGTAAAGCGGAAAAAGCTACTGGTCCAAAACATACAGGAAATCCAGGACTCAATGAGAAGATCAAACCTAAGGATAATAGGTATAGAAGAGAGTGAAGACTCCCAGCTCAAAGGACCAGTAAATATCTTCAACAAAATCATAGAAGAAAACTTCCCTAACCTAAAAAAAGAGATACCCATAGACATACAAGAAGCCTACAGAACTCCAAATAGATTGGACCAGAAAAGAAACACCTCCCGTCACATAATTGTCAAAACACAAAACGCACAAAATAAAGAAAGAATAATAAAAGCAGTAAGGGAAAAAGGTCAAGTAACATATAAAGGCAGACCTATCAGAATCACAACAGACTTCTCGCCAGAAACTACGAAGGCCAGAAGATCCTGGACTGATGTCATACAGACCCTAAGAGAACACAAATGCCAGCCCAGGTTACTGTATCCTGCAAAACTCTCAATTAACATAGATGGAGAAACCAAGATATTCCATGACAAAACCAAACTTACACAATATCTTTCTACAAATCCAGCACTACAAAGGATAATAAATGGTAAAGCCCAACATAAGGAGGCAAGCTATACCCTAGAAGAAGCAAGAAACTAATCGTCTTGGCAACAAAACAAAGAGAATGAAAGCACACAAACATAACCTCACATCCAAATATGAATATAACGGGAAGCAATAATCACTATTCCTTAATATCTCTCAACATCAATGGCCTCAACTCCCCAATAAAAAGACATAGATTAACAAACTGGATACGCAATGAGGACCCTGCATTCTGCTGCCTACAGGAAATACACTTCAGAGACAAAGACAGACACTACCTCAGAGTGAAAGGCTGGAAAACAACTTTCCAAGCAAATGGTCAGAAGAAGCAAGCTGGAGTAGCCATTCTAATATCAAATAAAATCAATTTTCAACTAAAAGTCATCAAAAAAGATAAGGAAGGACACTTCATATTCATCAAAGGAAAAATCCACCAATATGAACTCTCAATCCTAAATATCTATGCCCCAAATACAAGGGCACCTACATACGTAAAAGAAACCTTACTAAAGCTCAAAACACACATTGCACCTCACACAATACTAGTGGGAGATTTCAACACCCCACTCTCATCAATGGACAGATCATGGAAACAGAAATTAAACAGAGATGTAGACAGACTAAGAGAAGTCATGAGCCAAATGGACTTAATGGATATTTATAGAACATTCTATCCTAAAGCAAAAGGATATATCTTCTTCTCAGCTCCTCATGGTATTTTCTCCAGAATTGACCATATAATTGGTCAAAAAGCGGGCCTCAACAGGTACAGAAAGATAGAAACAATCACATGCGTGCTATCGGAACACCACGGCCTAAAACTGGTCTTCAATAACAATAAGGGAAGAATGCCCACATATACGTGGAAATTGAACAATGCTCTAGTCAATGATAACCTGGTCAAGGAAGAAGTAAAGAAAGAAATTAAAAACTTTTTAGAATTTAATGAAAATGAAGGTACAACATACCCAAACTTATGGGACACAATGAAAGCTGTGCTAAGAGAAAAACTCATAGCGCTGAGTGCCTGCAGAAAGAAACAGGAAAGAGCATATGTCAGCAGCTTGACAGCACACCTAAAAGCTCTAGAACAAAAAGAAGCAAATACACCCAGGAGGAGTAGAAGGCAGGAAATAATCAAACTCAGAGCTGAAATCAACCAAGTAGAAACAAAAAGGATCATAGAAAGAATCAACAGAACCAAAAGTTGGTTTTTTGAGAAAATCAACAAGATAGATAAACCCTTAGCCAGACTAACGAGAGGACACAGAGAGTGCGTCCAAATTAACAAAATCAGAAATGAAAAGGGAGACATAACTACAGATTCAGAGGAAATTCAAAAAATCATCAGATCAAACTATAAAGGCCTATATTCAACAAAACTTGAAAATCTTCAGGAAATGGACAATTTCCTAGACAGATACCAGGTATCGAAGTTAAATCAGGAACAGATAAACCAGTTAAACAACCCCATAACTCCTAAGGAAATAGAAGTAGTCATTAAAGGTCTCCCAACCAAAAAGAGCACAGGTCCAGACAGGTTTAGTGCAGAATTCTATCAAACCTTCAGAGAAGACCTCATACCAATATTATCCAAACTATTCCACAAAATTGAAACAGAGGGATCACTACCGAATACCTTGTACGAAGCCACAATTACTCTTATACCTAAACCACACAAAGACACAACAGAGAAAGAGAACTTCAGACCAATTTCCCTTATGAATATCGATGCAAAAATACTCAATAAAATTCTGGCAAACCGAATTCAAGAGCACATCAAAACAATCATCCACCATGATCAAGTAGGCTTCATCCCAGGCATGCAGGGATGGTTTAATATATGGAAAACCATCAACGTGATCCATTATATAAACAAACTGAAAGAACAGGACCACATGATCATTTCATTAGATGCTGAGAAAGCATTTGACAAAATTCAACACCCCTTCATGATAAAAGTCCTGGAAAGAATAGGAATTCAAGGCCCATACCTAAACATAGTAAAAGCCATATACAGCAAACCAGTTGCTAACATTAAACTAAATGGAGAGAAACTTGAAGCAATCCCACTAAAATCAGGGACTAGACAAGGCTGCCCACTCTCTCCCTACTTATTCAATATAGTTCTTGAAGTTCTAGCCAGAGCAATCAGACAACAAAAGGAGATCAAGGGGATACAGATCGGAAAAGAAGAGGTCAAAATATCACTATTTGCAGATGATATGATAGTATATTTAAGTGATCCCAAAAGTTCCACCAGAGAACTACTAAAGCTGATAAACAACTTCAGCAAAGTGGCTGGGTATAAAATTAACTCAAATAAATCAGTTGCCTTCCTCTATACAAAAGAGAAACAAGCCGAGAAAGAAATTAGGGAAATGACACCCTTCATAATAGACCCAAATAATATAAAGTACCTCGGTGTTACTTTAACAAAGCAAGTAAAAGATCTGTACAATAAGAACTACAAGACACTGAAGAAAGAAATTGAAGAAGACCTCAGAAGATGGAAAGATCTCCCATGATCATGGATTGGCAGGATTCATAGAGTAAAAATGGCCATTTTTCCAAAAGGGATCTACAGATTCAATGCAATCCCCATCAAAATACCAATCCAATTCTTTAAAGAGTTAGACAGAACAATTTGCAAATTCATCTGGAATAACAAAAAAACCCAGGATAGCTAAAGCTATCCTCAACAATAAAAGGACTTCAGGGGGAATCACTATCCCTGAACTCAAGCACTATTACAGAGCAATAGTGATAAAAACTGCATGGTATTGGTACAGAGACAGACAGATAGACCAATGGAATAGAATTGAAGACCCAGAAATGAACCCACACACCTATGGTCACTTGATTTTTGACAAAGGAGCCAAAACCATCAAATGGAAAAAAGATAACATTTTCAGCAAATGGTGCTGGTTCAACTGGAGGGCAACATGTATAAGAATGCAGATCAATCCATGGTTATCACCCTGTACAAAGCTTAAGTCCAAGTGGATCAAGGACCTCCACATCAAACCAGACACACTCAAACTAATAGAAGAAAAACTAGGGAAGCATCTGGAACACATGGGCACTGGAAAAAATTTCCTGAACAAAACACCAATGGCTTACGCTCTAAGATCAAGAATCGACAAATGGGATCTCATAAAACTGCAAAGCTTCTGTAAGGCAAAGGACACTGTGGTTAGGACAAAACGGCAACCAACAGATTGGGAAAAGATCTTTACCAATCCTACAACAGATAGAGGCCTTATATCCAAAATATACAAAGAACTCAAGAAGTTAGACCGCAGGGAAACAAATAACCCTATTAAAAAATGGGGTTCAGAGCTAAACAAAGAATTCACAGCTGAGGAATGCCGAATGGCTGAGACACACCTAAAGAAATGTTCAACATATTTAGTCATAAGGGAAATGCAAATCAAAACAACCCTGAGATTTCACCTCACACCAGTGAGAATGGGTAAGATCAAAAACTCAGGAGAAAACAGATGCTGGCGAGGATGTGGAGAAAGAGGAACACTCCTCCATTGTTGGTGGGATTGCAGACTGGTACAACCATTCTGGAAATCAGTCTGGAGGTTCCTCAGAAAATTGGAGATTGAACTGCCTGAGGATTCAGCTATACCTCTCTTGGGCATATACCCAAAAGATGCCTCAACATATAAAAGAGACACGTGCTCCACTATGTTCATCACAGCCTTATTTATAATAGCCAGAAACTGGAAAGAACCCAGATGCCCTTCAACAGAGGAATGGATACAGAAAATGTGGTACATCTACACAATGGAATATTACTCAGCTATCAAAAACAACGAGTTTATGAAATTCGTAGGCAAATGGTTGGAACTGGAAAATATCATCCTGAGTGAGCTAACCCAATCACAGAAAGACATACATGGTATGCACTCATTGATAAGCGGCTATTAGCCCAAATGCTTGAATTACCCTAGATCCCTAGAACAAACGAAACTCAAGACAGATGATCAAAATGTGAATGCTTCACTCCTTCTTTAAATGAGGAAAAAGAATACCCTGGGCAGGGAAGGGAGAGGCAAAGATTAAAACAGAGACTTAAGGAACACCCATTCAGAGCCTGCCCCACATTTGGCCCATACATATACAGCCACCCAATTAGACAAGATGGATGAAGCAAAGAAGTGCAGACCGACAGGAGCCGGATGTAGATCGCTCCTGAGAGACACAGCCAGAATACTGCAAATACAGAGGCGAATGCCAGCAGCAAACCACTGAACTGAGAATAGGTCCCCTATTGAAGGAATCAGAGAAAGAACTGGAAGAGCTTGAAGGGGCTCGAGACCCCATTTGTACAACAATGCCAAGCAACCAGAGCTTCCAGGGACTAAGCCACTACCTAAAGACTATACATGGACTGACCCTGGACTCTGACCCCATAGGTAGCAATGAATATCCTAGTAAGAGCACCAGTGGAAGGGGAAGCCCTTGGTCCTGCTAAGACTGAACCCCAAGTGAACTAGTCTATGGGGGGAGGGCGGCAATGGGGGGAGGGTTGGGAGGGGAACACCCATAAGGAAGGGGAGGGGGGAGGGGGATGTTTGCCCGGAAACCGGGAAAGGGAATAACACTCGAAATGTATATAAGAAATACTCAAGTTAATAAAAAAAAAAAGAGACCAGCATCACTGAAATGCATAAAATATTGTTCCAGAAATAGCCAAGGTTGTACCTTGTGCTGCTACTGTATAAGAATCACCCAGGTGGTACTTGCTTTGAAGCTATGAAGGAGCCACGGAGAGAAGCTAAGGCTAGCCACTGTGAGAGACCAGGGAAAGCCATCGGTGAAAGTGCAGCCTCAGTTTCATGTGATGATTCAGGACTGAAGGAGTCATGCAATGAAGTTGAGACTTTGCAACTGGAAGAAAACCTATGAGAGGCTAATGATGAAGTATAGTCCCAGTGAAACACCTGAAGGTATTGTAGATGCTGGTATTATGAAATAACCTCCAAGAACAGCAGCAGTAATTGAGTGGAGTCAACCAGAACCTGGAGAGCTATAGAGGACAGGCCTGGTGATGTGACCCAAACCCTTGGACGAGCCAGAAGAACATGTTGTTGGGCCCTACCTTGGGGCGTTTCCCTTCCCCCTCGCTGAGCCTTTTAGCCTGCTATAGCAAGAAGTTGTTTACACCCTTGGCAGCTGCTCTCAGCCCTAATTTGGGCCCAGGACTTTCCATGGCACCCTTCTCCCTAGCCAAGCCTTTCAGCTTGTTGTTATTAAGAAATTGTTTGTGCCCCTGATTTGGGCCTGGGAACTTTCCACCATACAGACTTTTCCTGTTTTCCTGGTTGGGGATTTTCACCTGCTTTGTTGTTTTTCCATGGCTTTTGCCTCAGGTATATAAGGAGATCTTAGTAAAGCCTGCGTGGCACTCTCTGAAAACGGGTGACCCATGTACATGTTTTCTTTCAATCCTGCAGACCTACGCCTAATAGTCACATACTGGCAGTGCAGGCATCATTATCATGTGAAAATCCCAGCCACTAGAATAAGAACGTGTAAAGTTTAAGCTTCCATTTGATACCCCAATATTTTAGAGATGCTACAGCCATGGAATACCTGTTAAGGAAAGTTTCTAACAAAGAATGGAACTAGCCCAAGAGAAAGAAGTTGTTGTGGTCAACAAAGTTGAAGGAAATTGTAGATCTGAATGAAGAATGTTTTGATATCAGACATGGGATTGCAGTGTTTGAAGTTTGTTCAGTTCTTTTCCTGTCTTGCTTTGCTCTACTGTTTCCTCTTATGATGTTTTGGAAAGGTAATGTATATCCTGCAATATTGGAAGTATGTAATCTGGTTTTCAGCTTGATTTTACACGGGGCTACAGTTAAGAGATTGAGTGAATCTCAGAAAAGACTTTGAACTTTGAACTTTTAATACTGTTGAAATTGTTATAGACTATGGGACTTTGGAGTTGGACTAAATGTATTTTGTATTATGCTATGGCTAGGTATGGTCCCCATAGAATCATATATTTGAACAAGCCCATGGGATGGGGGGAGGTCAGGGAGTGGAATGTGGCCATTTGAATATGCTTGGCCAAGGCAACAGCACTATTAGAATATGTGGCCATGAAGGAAGTGTGTCACTTTGGAGGTAGGCTTTGACCCTTCTTTTAGTTGCCTCAAAGACAGTCTCCTCCCGGTTGCCTTTGCATCAAAATACAGAACTCTCAACTCTTTCTCCACCACCTGGTCTGCCCGGACAATGCCATCCTTTCTTCCATGATGATAATGGACTGAAACTCTGAAACTGTAAGACAGCCTCAGTTAAATGCTGACCTTTGTAAAGGCTAATTTGGTCATGGTGTCACTTCACAGCAATGAAGCCCGAACTAAGACAAAATCTTTGAAAGCCAGCAGAAATAAGGCAATAAGCAGCATTTTCTCATTGCCTCTACTTCAGTAATGCTTGAGATCTGCCTTGGCTTCCTCCCATGATGGACTATAGCCTGTGACCTGATATAAACCATTTCTACTCAAAACCAAGCTGTTTAGGATCAGTGTATTATTATAGTTGCAGAGAAGCAAACTAAAACAGAAATTTGTATCAAAAAGCAGGATTTTGTTGTGACAGACTTGACCATGCTATTGGGAAGACTTGGGAAGCATTTGCAACTTAGGCTAAAAAATTAGAGTAGTCAGAGCTTAATGAGAGATTGTTTTAAGAGCTTGAAAAATAGTAATGCTGAGAAATTTCAGGTATGACAACTTTGACCTGGATAACTGGTTATGGAGATTATTCCCAAGGAAGACTATTTTTGATTTAATGGACTAAAGAGATTATATTCATATATTTTGATGTATGTCTGTGCTTTACAATAAATAAAGAGGCCATAAGTTTGAGAAAGTGCAAGGCGGTACAGAGAATGGGTTGGAGAAGCAAAAAGGAAAGAAAAAAATTATTATATAATATTTTAATTTAAAATAAAGATAAAATTATGAAAAGTCCAGATTAAAAAAAAAAAAAGACTATACATGGACTGACCCTGGACTCTGACCTCATAGGTAGCAATGAATATCCTAGTAAGAGCACCAGTGGAAGGGGAAGCCCTGGGTCCTGCTAAGACTGAACCCCCAGTGAACTAGACTATGGGGGGAGGGCGGCAATGGGGGGAGGGTTGGGAGGGGAACACCCATAAGGAAGGGGAGGGGGGAGGGGGATGTTTGCCCGGAAACCGGGATAGGGAATAACACTCGAAATGTATATAAGAAATACTCAAAAAAAAAAAAAGGTAAACAAGGTCTGTTTCCACAAATAATAAGAAGAAAAATCATTGGCTGAGTACATAATACCATTTTCAGTTTATTACCCATCTTTGTCTTTATATTTTTATTCTGTTTCTATAAATATTTCATAGTTACCTTTCTTCTTTTAATATATACACTTTTGCAATTTAAGAGTTTAGTTGATGTGTAACTTGTACCTTATATCTGTCCTTTTTGCACCAGACTTGAAATATGCTGCATTGGAGACCTCTGCCCATGGTTACATGTTTCATAGCATACTTGCTCTCCATTCACTTACCCACGTAAATGTACTATATTGCTACATCCCAGGACACTAGTCTTACTGTCTCCAAATCTTATGCAGTTTTTTACTGCAGCTAACATTGAGACTTGTGTCAAACCATTGGAGTTGTTCCTGAAGTTAATATTTTCTTTGAAAATAAATTCAAGAAAAGGCATCCAACAGTAAAGACTTACATAAAATAAAATACACAAACCAAACACTTGAGAAGAATAACAACAATGACAAACCAGAGGACATATGCACTTCAGTATATGAAAACAAAACAAAGCAAAATAAACTTAAAAAATACAAAAATTAAGGGAAGCATTCATTAGCATAATCCCACATGCTCATGGCATCTGGCTTCACAATATTATAAAACAAAGACAATGAAAAAGCATAAATATCAGGAAAATATTGCAGAATACTAGTTATAAAATATTGCAAAGGCTAACAAGAACAATCAAATAAGCTGATCAGGAATTTCTTTCAAGATCTAGGGCAAATTATGAAATAATTTCAAGACACATATAAGAAAAATACCAAAGTAAACAAAACAACCACTAATGTGAAAGAAAAACTTAAAACTTTGGAGGAAAAATTCAGGAAGGAAATTGAGAGGCAGAAAAGAAACAAAAAAGGAGAAATTCTGTAAATGAATCTATCAATCAATAAATGACACTATAAATCATTAACCGCAGATATGACTAGGCAGAACAAATATCAGGAATGGATGACAAGGTTGAGGGATTAATATATGAAACCCAACTAAAAGAAACAATCATTGAGCATGCACAGACTTATAGGAAATCTCAAATACATTCAGAACACCAAAACTAAGAGTCCATGACAGAGAAGAAAAAGCTGAGTTAAAATTCAGGTGATAAAGGCCACCAGTTAAACGAAGTTGTAGCCAGGAATTTTCCCACCCGAGAAAAATAGACACTGAGCATATATTCAGAAGCCAAATAGACATGACCAGAGAAAAACCTCCCTACAACCCATCATAATGAAGATATCAGGAATAAAAAGCAAAGAAATAATACTAAAAATTAAAAGAAGAGTCAGTTTTCTAGATAGCATGGCCACATAGTTGACCAATACATTAAGAAGAGTTGGGAGACATTGGATATGAATTAACAGCGAAGTCTACAGGCAAACAGATGATCAGGGGTTGCACAGAGTCCACTTGCTACTAGACTGAGAGGAGATTCTCCCCACAAACATGCAGAAAGCATGATGCTCTGACATTTATAAGTCACTAATTGTTTTCTACTTCAGCCAACTCTGAGCCTTACAAAGATATAGCCTGCCCTTTCCTTATCTAACAGCAGTAGGAGATGTCAGGGTATACCTGTCTGTATCCAGCCTCAGGGGCTAAGTCAAAGGTATGCTACTTGAAGGGATGTTTGCTGGGCAACAAGTACAAGAAACAATATGTGTGGATATCTCTCTGTACTATATCACTATACTTAAGCCCATGTGAACTGGTTACATGGAGGTTCTGACAATGACTGTAGGATCGTTATAGATCAGTGTGGAGAGTACTATGACACAATTTTGAATTACTTCTGACATGACATTGTAACCTCCTCTCAAAACTTCAAAAGTTCAGGAGTTGATGCCTAAAGGAAAATATTATCTCATTTAAAGGCTGGTAAAAGCATTCCAGAGTGTCATGCTTAAGAAAGACTATCAATAACCTATGGGCAACATTCCCACCATCATATTCCTAAGGGTGGAGAATAGGCTTATGGAATCTATGGCCAAGCCTGTGGTGAAGTTTCTGTATAGTAGAAATAATAATAATTAGTCCCACAACAGCAGCTATGGAGATTTGCTGGAATAAATGGAGTTTTTGACAAGCTATCCCTTCATTAGTAGGGGGAGTACTCTTTTTTAAGGATTCTATAAATGACCAGCTCTGTTGGTCTTCTTTCTACAACCTTGACCATTACCTAGCAAAGGTGTGGTGCACCTCCATTATTTACGCTGCAGAATATAATCAGGCTACTATGGAATTCTCAGGGTCTCTAATCTAAAAATACCCAATGTCCTACTTTATATGACTCCTCAAGACCATGAAAACTTCCTAATGTAGACCATGAGTCAGAGCCATACCTGGCTTTCAACAGAGAAGAGAGCTGTGAATTGTGGGACTGTGTATACTACAACCACCGTAAGTCAAGAGCTGCTGATATTTCATATCACAAATAGGTTTTAAACTCTTTGATTCAGAAAGAGCTTCAGGAAATCATGGCCTGATTCTTTAAGTCTTGGACCTGATTTAAAGGACAGCACCCTGTTTTAACATGTTATTTTGCCAGCACTCAAAATCTGAAGTAGAAGGATCACAAGTTTGAAGTAAATTTGACCTACAAGAAAAAAAAAGGATACTTAACCAATCATCTTTGAATTTTTTTTTTGAAATTTTCACCCTGATCAGCTAGGTCAAATAACCTCAAGAAAGAAAACATGCCTAAATGGGAATCTGTGAGTTTAATAGCATCCATGGGGAAAAATGTCTGACTACTCTATTGCAAGGTCACATATTCAACTCCATAAGGTCTGACAGTAGTGTTCTTTGTGATTCTCATCCATGAGAGTTCTCAGGTTCCAGACATGATGTCCTCACACAGTTTCAAGTTTCAAAGAAGCCATGGGGTCTGGAAATGTAAACGTCAGAAGACGTGTTGTGGAGCCATCAGCTGAGGACAGCAAGTTCATAGTCCCGTCCTTCCAGAATCCTCTATGGGATAACACAAGCTCAGCCATACCTCTACCTGTCTGTGGGCAGTAGTTGTACCCAGTGATGAACCTCTAAATAGAGCAACTGGGGCTAACTTAAGCCTTTTTAAGGGACATATCTTTTCGGTCATTTGACCATGGAGGTAGCAAATATTAAAGAAGGTATGAGTTCTTACCTAGGAACTTATTTTTCGTCCCTTTGTTTAGCTTGGGAATCTTATGTGAAGTCTTCCCAGGGGAATTCTGTCATGAAAAGAATTGTTCCATGGTTTGAGAAAGCAGTTTGGCCACCGATAGTCCCTCAGGAAGGAACACAAGCTGTCAGTTTCATTCATCTTGACATTTCTTTTTTTTTTTTTTTGATGCTTTCTTTTTTTTTTTTTATCTTTATTAACTTGAGTATTTCTTATTTACTTTACATTTCGATTGTTATTCCCCTTCCCGGTTTCCGGGCCAACATCCCCCTAACCCCTCTGCCTCCCCTTCTATATGGGTGTTCCCCTCCCCATCCTCTCCCCATTACCGCCCTCGCCCCAACAATCACGTTCACTGGGGGTTCAGTCTTGGCAGGACCAAGGGCTTCCCCTTCCACTGGTGCTCTTTACTAGGATATTCATTGCTACCTATGTGGTTGGAGCCCAGAGTAAGTCCATGTATAGTCTTTGGGTAGTGGCTTAGTCCCTGGAAGCTCTGGTTGATTGGCATTGTTGTTCATAAGAGGTCTCGAGCCCCTTCAAGCTCTTCCATTCCTTTCTCTGATTCCTTCAACGGGGGTCCCGTTCTCAGTTCAGTGGATTGCTGCTGGCATTTGCCTATGGATTTGCTGTGTTCTGGCTGCATCTCTCAGAAGAGATCTACATCCGGTTTCTGTCGGCCTGCACTTCTTTGCTTCATCCATCTTATCTAAGTGGGTGGCTGTATATGTATGGGCCACATGTGAGGCAGGCTCCGAAAGGTGACATTTCTTATGATTATCAAGTGACAGCACATAGCTCACTTCTCAGGCCTATCATCAGAAGCCAGGTCTAGGGTTGAGCATTCACAGGCACTGGACTTGTTAGAACAAAGGAAATGTAAAACGTGACTTAGTAATCAGGAGTTTTTCATGAGTCACAATATTGAATACATATCTAGATCTCATATCTATATCTATATCTATATCTATATCTATATCTATATCTATATCTATATCTATATCTATATCTATATCTATATCATCTATATCTATGTATGTATGTATATATACATATATATATATATATACATATATATATATATATATATATATATATATCTTTAATACCATCATGTCAGGTAATTTGGTGATCACATACTATTTCTTCCAGATTTCACTGGAACTAAGATTATAATCCTTTATATGACAAAAATCAGGTTTTGGATTTGAGGCTTTCTCACAGATAAATACTGGAATGTTGTAGCCTGAAGTCACTAGCTTATTTTCTCAGCAGGCACTCCATAAGTCCTTTAAAATTCAGATTCCTAGCTCCCAGTAGAGGCATTTACACTTTGTTCTTTGACCTCAACATCTCATTTAACCTCTATTTTATACTGTGATATTCAAGTCTTCATCTGTTTCAATGTTATCAAATTTATAGTCAGAGTAAAGCACAGTATTCAGGGGATGAAAACTTATCTTAAATGAGAAGATCTTCTTGGTCTTAAGAAAAACACATTTAAACCATTGTCATGATTTTAGTTATTTTCTTGAACTTCGGGGCTCAGGGGTTTGTGAGATTTTCCAGTTCCATTAATAAAGTGCTATTTGGCAGGATGCATTCTTTCAACCTCAAGCAGCACAGCAGGGAGAAACAAAGTATGGATGAAGGTCAAACTTGAAAATCGTTGTTAACAACAAATAGCAGCAGTGGGGTTGTTGAGATTGGTATATTACTGTGATCATCCCAAAAGGTGACAGAGGTCCTTGCATGAAGGATGCTTTATTTCATAACTGCAATCATGTGTTGCTCATTCCAATCACTGGGATTAAACATGAATTTTAAATAAAATTGTGTTATCCAGAAGCAACCCCCAAAACAAACAAACAAACAAAAACCAACCCTAGACTGTCTGGGAAGCTCTATAGTTGGCCTCTTACAGGACTCTGCCTTTCTTTGTCTTCATTCCCTGGACACACAGTCAAATATTGCTTCAGACTCAGATTTCTTCTTCTCCCCCACCCCTTTGTGCCAGCCCCATTACTTGGAGGCCTTCTCCACTTAGGAACAGAGACAGTAATTACGCCGGTGAAGAAAATAGGCCATCTCACTCTCTTATTTTAATGATTTTTTCTTTTCTTATTGGATATTTTTAAATTTACATTTCAAATATTATCTCCTTTTCCTCACCCACCCACCCCTCCTAACCTCCCTGACATTCCCATACACCAGGAGGTTCAGCCTTGGCTGGACCAAGAGCTTACCCTCCCATTGGTGCCCAACAAGGCCATCCTCTGCTACATATGTAGTTGGAGCCATGGGTCAGTTCATGTATAAAGTCTTTGAATGGTGGTTTAGTCCCTGGATACTCTGGTTGGTTGGCATTGCTGTTCTCATGGGGTTGCAAACCCCTTCAGCTCCTTCAATCCTTTCTCTAATTTTTCCAGTGGGGATCCCATTCTCAGTTCAATGGGTGGCTGCAAATATTCGCCTCTGTATTTGTCATGTTCTAGCAGAGCCTCTCAGGAGGCAGCTATATTAGGCTTCTGTCAGCATGAACCTCTTGGCAACAGCAATGTTGCCTGGATTTTGTGGCCGGATGTAAATGGGCTAGATCCCCAGTTTGGGCAGTCCCTGGATGGCCTTTCCTTCAGTCTCTGCTCCAAACCTTGTCTCCATATCTCCTCTTATGATTAATTTTATTCTCCCTTTTAAGAAGGACTGAAGCATCTGTAATTTGGTTGTCCTTCTTGAGCTTCATGTGGTCTGTGGATTGTATCTTGGATAATCCGAGCTTTGGGGCTAATGTCCACTTATCAGTGAGTGCATACCATGTGTGTTCTTTTGTGAGTGGGTTACCTCACTCAGGATGATATTTTCTAGTTCCATCTATTTGTCTATGAATTTCATGAATTCATTGTTTTTATCCTCAAATTCAATTCTCCTGATCCTCTCAACAGCCCTGAAGCAGACCCCTTGAAAGAACCTGTCTTCCTGTCTGCCTCCATTATCTATAGACTCAACCAAACCTTGCATCTTGCTTCTAATTTCTATTTCCTGTGGATGCTTTCAGGCACCTCCAGTCTAGTCAACCCTCTTTTCTCTGTGTAGTCTCCCAATACCTAAAATCTCTTCCTCCCAGGACCTCAAGAGACCACAATGTCAGGAACTCAAGAGACTCATACTATCCTTGTCCTCTGTTATGATCTTCTCTTCCTCACCCTTAGCCTTGCAACATGCTTTGAGTGCCCATTATCCAAATTCAACTTTATTTAATGGAGACTCCAATTCTTGATTCAAACTCAAGTCTACCTAATTCTCTCATTTATCCATGTTCAAATAATTCCATACCTTACTTTAACCTATATGCAGGACACCCTTTTCCTACCACACCTTGAACTATTTTTGTTTATGTGAACACACCTCTAGATGAGATCCCTTATCTTTGAATTTTTGTCAACCTTTTCTTCTGTTCTTTTGTTCCCCTCTGCCATCTACAGGCTTGCAGAAGTATTCCCTACTATACAACTTGCAGCCTTCATGTACTTTTAAGATTCCAACGTGACAATTGAAACCAAGAATGAAATACTCATCCAAGAAAGACAAGACCAGATATCAACATCTAGACTCAGAATTGACCCAAGATTCCTGACACTAGGAAAACATAATCATTAACAGCCAATAAAATATATCTTTATGACAACTCAGAAAGTCTACAATAGTAGGCCCTAAGAAATGCAATAAGACTGAATCACAAGACAAGGACTCTAATATAGCTGCTATGAATCTCTTCAATAATGTTAAAAAGGATATGAATAACCCCTTAATGATATTTGTGAAAATATAAACAGTAAAATGCAATGCTCAAATTAGCTAAATACCTGAATAAAGATACTGAATCACTAATGAAACTCAAGCAGATAAAACAGGATGGAGGAGATTTAGGAAATAAAATGAAAACTCAAAGGTAAGCCTTACCAACAAGAGTGCAAGTGAGGGATAAGAGAATCTTGTGAATTAAAGACAAGGTAGATAAACTGTCTTCCTTAGCTAATATATATATATATATATATATATATATATATATACACACACACACACAATCAAGGCAAAATATATGGAGGAGATCTGGAATGGTATGGAAAGACCGATTTTATAAATAACATGAATAGAGGAAGAAGAAACTCATGTCAAGGCTTAAAATATTTTCAACAGCATAACAGAAGAAAATTTCTCTAACCTAAAGAAGGAGATACTTCATAGTGTACAGGAAGCATAGAAAAATACCTAATAGACTGGACCAAAAAAGAAACCCCCAAAACATAATAGTCAAAACACTGAATGTACAGAAAAAGGAAAAATACTAAATGTTTCAAATTGTAAATACTGAATAAGTGAGATGCATTAGAATAACAACTGTCTTCTCAATGAAGACTTTAAGCATACTCTCAGACATCACAGTTGTCCCCTCAGATTACTATACAGGATACAACTATCACAATAGATGAAGTAAAATATTTCATTATAAAACCAACTTTAATCAGTATTTATCTATAAGTACACCTTTTCAGAGAGCTCTAGAAGGGAAACGTCTACATGAAGTAGTTAAATCAACCTTAGAAAGCACAAGGAATAAATAATCTCAGACTAGCTAATCAAAATTGGAAGAAAGTTAAAACAACAAAATAACATGAATCAATAAACATTTGTCATAGACAAATCTCAACATTAATTGTCTAAATTTCCCAATAAATGACACAGATATATAGATTAGAAAATGGGAACAATGTTTCAGGTGCATCCAAGAAACACACCTTACTATCAAAGATAGATTTCACAAACATTTGTAGTCATTTCATTATTGGACAAAATAGAATCCCACCCAAAATCAAAAGAGAGAGGCAAGGACACTATGTACTTATTGAAGGAGAAGTCCACTTAGATAATATTGCAATTTTAAATATTTATGAATCAAATACAAGGTCAAAGTGCATAAAAACATACTAATACACTAAAAATTACACATTTACCCTCACACAGTGATACCAGGATACTCGATAACCCACTTTCAGCAATAGATGGGTTATTTAAACAAAAACTAATCAGAGAAGTGCTGGAGCTAAATGGTGCCATAAACCAAGTGAACCAAGCAGACATTTACAAAAGATTGCACCAAAACAGGAGAAGAGATAATACCTTCTTATCAGCAGTTAATGAAATGTTGTCTACAACTGACCACATTTGTATATTTATACAGAAAGTAAGTCTCAACAGATAAAAGAAAATTGAAATAACACCTTTCATTTTATGTGATCCACCATGCTGGATATCAACAATAACAGAAACAATAGAAAATATACAAATTCATAGAATCCAAACAACTGCATACTGAATAAATATGGAAGAAAATTAAATAAAAATTCTTTAGAAATGAATGAAAATGAAAATACAATATAACCAAATCTATGGGAATCAATGAAAAATATATAAAAATAGATAACAATATAAAAGTTCAGATTGCTTAGAGTTCATATTAATATATATGTATGTGCATACGTGAAGAAAGTATTAACAACTTAATGGCATATCTGAATGTTCTAAAACCAGAAGAAGAAAAAAATGACGGAAAAAGAATAGATGGTAAAAAAATAATCAAGTTTAGGGCCAAAATCAATAAAATACTAAAGAAAAACAAATGAACAAAAAGGACAAAGAATGAATGAAATAGTTGGTTTTTTGAGAAAATCAGTAAGATTCATAAACTGTTAGCCAAAACAAAGAAAATCTAAACTAAGAAAATGAGAAATGGAGCAGACTGGCTCCTCACCCATTCCCATAACACCCAGAAGAAGCCCTATTCTCAGGTGCTATAACATGCCCAGGATCACAGAAGAGGCCACAATTTCTGTTCCAAAACTTGCCCAATACTCAGAGTAACTGGGACCCACAGCATTCAGGGAAGCAAGAACCCCTGTCAAGTCAGTGCCACAGGTTCCTTCCCATCTGAACCAGTTCCCTGAACAGGCCTGGGGGTTTGGCTCGGTATCCATGCCTGCAACACCCAGATGGTGTTCAGGTTCTCTGAAACACCCAGGATGAAAAGATCACAGGATCACAAAGGAAGCTTGACTCCTAGGAGATTAGACAGAACTAGGAGCACTGGAGTTCTGACACACTCAAGATCACAGTTGGAGCCACAACATCTTTCCTGACACCCAGCGTAATTGGAACCTCCAGAGGAACCAGGGAAACCATAATCATGCCCAGGAAGAGGCATGGGTTCTTCACAGCTTGCACCTGTTCTCCAAAGAAAACCCAGGGCTCTTGTACCCCACCCACTCCTGCAAACCCTGAAAAAGCTTGACTCCCAGGAGTTCTAACACACCCAGGTTCTCAGTTTCACAGCATCCCAGAACTGGGATCACAGAGATAGCTGACCTTTGAGGAATTTGGACACAAAAAGGATCACAGGAAGACAGGCTCCAGTCAGAGACAGCAAGGACAGATAACACTAGATAACCAGATGACAAAAGGCAAAAGCAAATATATAAGCAACAAAAATCTAGAATAATTGGCATCATCAGAACCAAGTTCTCTAACAAAGTACAGCAAGTCCTGGATACCCCATCAAACCTGAAAAAGCAAGATTTGGAGTTAAACTCATATAGCATGATGATAATAGAGGACTTTAAGAAGGACAAAAATAACTCCATTAAAGAAATAAAAGAGAACACAACCAAACTGGTAAAGGGATTGAACAAAACCATCTAGGATCTAAAAATAGTTGTAGAAAAAATAAAGAAATCACAAAAAGAGACAACCCTGGATAAAGAAAACCTAGGAAAGAAATTAGGAGTCATATACACAAGAATCACCAACAGAATATAAGAGATAGAAGAGAGAATCTCAGGGGCAGAAGATATCAGAGAAAACATTGACAAAGAAAATATAAAAGGCAAAAAGCCCCCAAGGTAAAACATCCAGGAAATCCAGGAAACAATGAGAAGATCAAACCTAAGAATAATCGGTATAGAAGAGAGTGAAGACTCCCAACTTAAAAGGCCAATAAATATCTTCAACAAAATTATAGAAGAAAACTTCCCTAACCTAAAGAAAGAGATGCCGATAAACATACAAGAAGGCTACAGAACTCCAAATAGATTGGACCAGAAAAGAAATTCCTCTCATCACATAAGAGTCAAAACACCAAATGCATAAGACAAAGAAAGAACATTAAAAGAAGTAAGGGAAAAAGGCAGGCCTATCAGAATCACACCAGACTTCTCACCAGAGACTATGAAAGCCAGAAGATCCTGAACAGATGTCAAAGAGACCCTAAGAGAACACAAATGCCAGCCCAGGCTACTATATCCAGCAAATCTCTCAATTAACATAGATGGAGAAACTATGTTGTTCCATGTCAAAGCAAAATTTATACAATATCTTTCTACAAACCCAGCCCTACAAAGGATAATAGATGGAAAATGTCAAAAGAAGGATGGAAACTACACCCCAGAAAAAGCAAGAAAGTAATCTCCTTGCAATGAACCCAAAAGAAGAGAGACACACAAACATAATTCCACCTCTAACAGCAAAAATAACAGGAAGCACCAATTGCTATTCCTTAATATCTCTTAGCATCAGTGGACTCAATTCCCCAATAAAAAGACATATACTAACACACTGGATATGGAAAGAGGACCAAGCATTTGGCTCCATACAGGAAACACACCTCAGAGACAAAGACATCAAAAGTAGGTCAAAGGGAAAAAAATTGCAAGGTAGACATCAAAATATCAGTATTTGCAGATGGCATGACAGTATACATAAAAATACTCCAATACTCCAAAATTTCCACCAGAGAACTCTTACAGCTGATAAAAACTTCAACAATGGGGCTGGATATAAAATTAACTCAAACAAATAAGTAAACTTCCTCTACTGAAAGGATAATCAGGGTCATACAGAAATTAGGGAAATATCACCTTTCACTATAGTCACAAATAATATATTATGACTCTAATAAAGAAAATGAAAGATACATATGACAAGAACTTCAAGTCTCTGAAGAAAAAAAATCAAAGAAGATCTCAGAAGATGGAAAGATCCCCTATGCTCAAGGATTGGTAGGATTAAAAAAGCAAAAATGGCATCTTGCTGAAAGCAATCTACAAATTCAGTGCAATCCTGATCAAAATTCCAACTCAATTATTCATATAATTAGAAAGCAATTTGCAAATTCATTTGGAAAAGTAAAATCTCAGGATATCAAAAATTGTTCTCAACAATAAAAGAACTTCTGTGGGAATCATTATCCCTGGCCTCAAGCTGTATTACAAAACAGTAGTGATAAAAATTGAATGTATTGGTATAGGTACAAAGACAGGCAGGTGGATCAATAGAATAGATTTGAAGACCCAGGAAATCCATCAATGTAATCCACTATGTAAACAAACTCAGAGAGAAAAACCACATGATATTCTCTTTAGATGCTGAGAAAGCATTTGACACAATTCAACATCCCTTCATGTTAAATGTCTTGGAAAGATAAGGAACCCAAGGTCGATACCTAAGCAGAGTAAAAGCAATATATCCCAAACAAGTAGCCAACATTAAATTAAATGAAGAGAAACTTGAAGCAATCCCACTAAAATCAGGGACTAGACAAAGCTGTTCCCTCTCTCCTTACTTATTCAATATAGTACTCAAAATCCAAGCCAGAGCAATCAGACAATATAAGGAAGTCGAAGGGATACAAATTGGAAAGGAAGAAGTCAAAATATCACTACTAGCAAATGATATGATAGTATACTTAAGTGACCCCAAAAGTTCCACCAGAGAACTCCTAAACCTAATGAACAACTTCTGCCAAGTGACTGGCTATAAAATTAACTCAAAGACATCAGTAGCCTTCCTCTACTTAAAGGATAAACATGCTAAGAAAGATATTAATTAAATAACACCCTTCACAATAGTTACAAATAACATAAAATATCTTGGTGTGACTCTAACCAAGTAAGTGAAAGGTCTGTGTGACAAGAACTTCAAGTCTCTGAAGAAAGAAATTGAAGATCTCAGAAGATGGAAAGACTTCACATGCTCATGGATAGGCAGGATAATATAGTAAAACTGGGCATTTTCTCAAAAGCAATCTACAGATTCATTGCAATCCTCATCAAAATCTCAACTCAATTCTTCATAGAGCTAGACATAGCAATTTGCAAATTCTTTTGGAATAACAAATTACCCAGGATAGAGAAAACTATACTCAACAATAAAAGAAATTCTGGAGGAATCACCATCCCTGAACTCAAGCAGTATTACAGAGCAACAGTGATAAAAACTGTATGATATTGGTACAGAGACAGGAAGATAGACCAGTGGAAAAGAACTGAAGACCCAGAAATGAACCCACACACCTATGGACACTTGATTTTTGACAAAGGTGCTAAAACCATCCAGTGGAAAAAAGACAGCATTTTCAACGTATGGTGCTGGTTCAACTGGAAATCAGCATGTAGAAGAATGCAAATTGATCCATTCTAATTTCCTTGTACAAAGTTCAAGTCCAGGTTGATCAAGCACCTTCACATGAAACCAGATATGCTCAAACTAATAGAAGAAATAGTGGGGAAGAGCCTTGAACACATAGGTACTGAGGAAAATTTCCTGAACAGAACACCAACTGCTTATGCTCTAAGACTAATAATGGAGAAATGGGACCTCATAAAATTGCAAATTTCCAGTAAGCCAGAGGACACTGTCAATAGGGCAAAAGGACAACCAACAGATTTGCAAAAGATCATCTTTACCAATCCTATATCCAATAGAATGCTAATTTCCAATATGTATAAAGAACTCAAGAATTTAGCCTCCAGAGAATAAAATAACCCTATTAAAATGGGGGTACGGAGCTAAAGAAATAATTCTCAACTGAGGAATATCAAATGATGGAGAAGCCCCTAAAAGAATGTCCAACATCCTTAGTGTTCAGGGAAATGAAAATCAAAGCAATCCTGAAATTTCACCTCATACTAATTAGAATAGCTAAGATAAAAAACTCACGTGACAGCAGATTTTGGTGAGGAACTGGTGAAAGAGGAACACTGCTTCATTTTTGCTAGGATTGCAAGTTGGTACAACCACTCTCGAAATCAGTCTGGTGTTCCTTAGACAATTGGACTTAGTATTACCTGAGGACCCAGCTATACCACTCCTGGGCATATACCCAAAAGATACTCCAACATATAACAAGGAGACATACTCCACTATGTTCATAGCAGCCTTATTTATAGTAGCCAGAAGCTGGAAAGAACCCAGATAGCCTTCAATAGAGGAATGGATTCAGAAAACATGGTACATTTGCACAATGGAGTACTACTTAGCTATTAAAAACAATGACTTCATGAAATTCACAGAAAAAATGTATTGAACTATAAAATATTGTCCTGAGTGAGGTAACCCAATCACAAAAAACACTCATGGTATGCACTCACTGATAAGTGGGTATTAGCCCCAAATCTCAGAATACCAAAGACACAGTTCACAGACCATATGAAGCACAAGAAGAAGGAAGGCCAAAGTTGGATGTTTCAGTCCTTTGTGGATAGGGAACAAAATTCTCATCATAGGCAATATGGAGACAAATTATGGAACAGGGACTGAAGCAAATGCCATCCAGAGACTACCTCCCTTGGAGATCCATCCCACATACAGTCCTCCAGACAATTTTGTAGATGCCAAGAAGTACACGCTGACAGGAACCTGATATAGCTGTCTCATGAGAGGTTCTGCCAGAACCTGACAAATAAGGATGTAGATGCTCAGAGCCAACCATTGGACTTGGATCCAGAAGATATGAAGATGTTTGTAACCCCACAGGAAGAACAACAATTTCATCCATCCGGACTCCCCAGAGCTCCCAGTGACTAAACTACCAACCAAAGACACTGATGGCTGACAAGGCCATTCTCTGCTACATATGCTGCTGGAGTCATGGGTTAGTTCATGTTATTGTCCAAATTATATCAGAGTCTATTTCCTTTTTGTCTCTAATTTCCTTTTTTTTCCCTTTTTCCCCTTGGTCCTATGAAGGTTTGATGCCCCAGTGTAGGGCCATGCCAGGCAGGGCAGGCGGGAAGGAGTGGGTGGGAAGGTGGAGGAACACCCTCATAGAAGCAAGGGGAGGGGGATGGGAGACACAGTCTCTGGAGGGGAAAGCAGGACAGGGTATATTATTTGAAATACAAATAAAAAATTCAATAAAAAGGGAGGAAAAGAAAATTAGAGTCAGAAAGGAGATAGACCGACATAGTTCAGACAATAACAAAGTCACACATTTAAAATTCTCTATTCTAGTAATAAATTTGACTAAAATAAATCAAGGAAAAAATATATATCCACAAATGATGAAATTATCAGTATCCCCAATCTCATAATGTATTTCAGAGCTATGTTACTAAAAACAGCATGGTATTGACAAAAATAGACCCATTAATCAATTAAATTGAAACTGAGGACCATATAAGTCAATACACCTGTGGGTATCTGATCTCTGTTGAGACATTCAGACATATACATTTCCAGGAAGATAACATCTTCAACAAATGATGCTATTCAAAATGGATGGCTACATGTAGAAGAATACAAATAGATACGTATTTGTCACCCTGCACAAAATTCAAGTCCAAGTGGATGAAAGACATCACCATGTGGCCTGATACATTGATTCCAATAGATAGAAAGTGATGCATAGTATATTGTTTTGAACTCATTAGCATACGAAAAGTTTTTGTAAATAAAGACAACTGACTTTTTTTTTCATTTTTATTAACTTGAGTATTTCTTATTTACATTTCAGTTGTTATTCCCCTTCCCAGTTTCCAGGTCAACATCCCCCTAGCCCCTCCCCCTCCCCTTCTATATGGGTGTTCCCCCCCCATCCTCTCCCCATTGCCACCCTCCCCCCAACAATCACGTTCACTGGGGGTTCAGTCTTGGCAGGACCAAGGGCTTCCCCTTCCACTGGTGCTTTTACTAGGCTATTCATTGCTACCTATGAGGTTGGAGCCCAGAGTAAGTCCATGTATAGTCTTTGCGTAGTGGCTTAGTCCCTGGAAGCTCTGGTTGCTTGGCATTGTTGTTCATAAGGGGTCTCGAGCCCCTTCAAGCTCTTTCAGTCCTTTCTAAGATTCCTTCAACGAGGGTCCTGTTCTCAGTTCAGTGGTTTAATGATGGCATTCGCCTCTGTATTTGCTGTATTCTGGCTGTGTCTCTCAGGAGAGATCTACATCCAGTTCCTGTCAGCCTGCACTTCTTTGCTTCATCCATCTTATCTAGTTTGGTGGCTATATATGTATGGGCCACATGTGGGGAAGGCTCTGAATAACTGACATTAAGATCAACTGTTATAAACGGAATCTCAAGAAACTGAAAACCTGAATGGCAAAGGTCATCATCATTAGGACAGACTACAGAGTAGCATATCTGATATAGGTATAATATATAAAATATGTAAGAACTCAAAAATACAACACAATATATAAAATATGTACGAACTCAAAAATACAGCACACACACAACTGGGCATCAAGAAAAGAAACAAATTATAAAGTGGGGTAGAGATCTAAACAGAATCTTAACATCTAAACACAAATGAACAAAAAACATTTAAATTAATATTCAACATTCTTAGTCATCTGTGAAATATATACCAAATTATTTTGAGATTTCATTGTGCACCAGTCAGAATAGCCAAGATCAATAAAACAAATGACATCTCATGATGGTGAGGATGTGGGGTAATAGGAACACTAATTAATAGCTGGTGACACCACAAACTATGGAAATCAAAGTGGCAGTTCCCTAGGAACCTAAGAATCGATCTATCTCAAGATCCAGGTATACCATTCTTGTGCATATCAAAAAACTCTACAATCTACTTGTACAGAGACATTTGTTCATGTTCATTGCTGCTTTATTCATATAGCCAAAAATTGGAAGCAGTCTAGATTGCCATCAATGGATAAATGCATAAAAATCATATTTACACAATGGAATTTTACTCAGTCTTTAAAGAAAATAAATTAAATTTTCAGGTAAGTAGATGGAGCTGGAAGAAATTAACTTCTGTGAGGTGACCCAGACCCCAAAAGACAAATAGGATATACATTCTCTTATGTCAGTGGTTCTCACTTTTCCTATTGCTGTGATGTTTAAATACACTTCCTCATGTTATGGTGAGCCTCAAACATAAAATAACTCCTATTGTTGCTTCATAAGTGTGATTTTGATTTTGCTGACGTTACTAATTGTAATGTAAATATTTGGGGAGATAGAGATTTGCTAGAGGAGCCACAATCCACAAATTGAGAACTGCTCTCTTGTAAGTATGTGTACGTTAACTATTAAGCCTTTGATTTCACAATTGATATAACTACAGAGATGAGATGTACAGGAAGGGACTAAGGGTGAGGAAAGGCTTTACTGAAGAAGTGGAAATATAATACATAAGCTATTGACAGTAGCAGGGTAGACTGTAATGAGGGGATTAAATGTCTCAGAGGATTTAAAGGTGGGTAAGGGAGGGAGTACAGGGACCACCATTTGAGGGTATATATATACATACATTCATATATATATATATATATATATATATATATATATATATATATATATGAATGAAACAAATCTCTATGGAATCAACAAATAACAAGGAAAGAATGCCCCAAATAATAGATCTCTCTTGGCAGCAAGTGAAATTTCCAGTGCCAGGAGTGGGTTACAAGTAATTGTGTTGCTGGCTAAAGGACACTCATGGGAACTCCTAAGCAACTCAGGCTTAGGGATACTAGTTATTCTACATAAACTGACTGTAAGCACCATGCTGAAGACAACACATAAATATCTCACTGAAGAAGAAAAAGTCAAGCTGCCTAACTAGAATTACCATCTCAAAACATTGACATATCTGACCTTTGTTGAAACCAAGTAAGAAAAGGCTTCTGATCAAAATAGCAAAATATAAGGTTTATCTGTTCTAAGCTATGGAACTTTAAGTGTTAATCTTGCTGGACCTATAAATAAAATGGTCTAAAATACACTCTCCCATGAATGCTAGATTACCTGAAGACATAAAGAAAAAGTAAAGAGAACTAAATATCCCCTTAATAAAATAGTATGTCTATTTTTCTCTGAAACATCTCCTTCAATACAGATTTCTTCCAGTGATCCCATCTTGTAGATTTTCACTTAATAAACTTATGTATCTTGGAGCATCTTTTACACACACATCCACATAGGGTAACTTCACTTAGACATTTATCATTGTTTTAAAGTTAACAGTTACTTGCTATTGGAGAATTTTTCTCACTCACCTTTTTGTGTGCAACTCATGACTTTGTCAAGCATAAGGTTGCCAATAAATGCAACAGCTCCAAGAACTTCATAGGTGTGTTTATCTATTTTTTGTGGCCTGCTTGAGGTGATTTTTGCATTTTTGCAAATATACACTCACACATTTTCAGAGTGCTTGAATGTTATGCATATATGTTTCTGTAAAACACTAAGGATATTACCACACTTTTATTCATGGTAGGAAACCTCTTAGTAAAATGAGGACAACAGGATCACTGAATGTCCACCACCATCCCTTTCAGGGATGTTCCAGTTGATCTCTGGAGCAGCTACAATTCTACTAAATAAATATATTGACAGTGTCCCAAGGCAGCATGAAGATTTCGTTACTTGCTTCAATTTTTTTTTTCTTTTTTTCGGAACTGGGGACCGAACCCAGGGTCTTGCGCTTGCTAGGCAAGCGCTCTACCGCTGAGCTAAATCCCCAACCCCTTCAATTTTCTTGAATGGTTAATGTTTGGCATAATATTGTGAATGGGAGGTTTTACTTTTGTTAAGACTTCAATGTGTTTTTTTCTATCTTGAACCATGGAAACTCTATATCCTGTAGACTTGCGACAGAGTCCCTGTGGACCTTCAACAGGCTTAGACAAGCTGTGGCTGACTCCTTTTGCCCAAGCAGAAGCTGGGCATTACTCTCACAGGATGCACCCCACATGCTCCTGAGCCTGACAGTTTCTGGGCCTTAGTTGCACGTCCCTATTACCTCTCAATTTGCCACATCTGGCTGCTGAGATGACATTGGGATAGAGAACAATTTGCATACACATTATACTCTCTTGCTTGGTAGAAATATAGATTTCTTTGGGGGAATAGCTTCCTGCCTCTGAAACGAGCTTAGCTTTTCCACCTTACTACTCTGACATACATACTTCCATTGAACTTTTATCCAGGCTTTAGCCTTATCAAAGCTCACATCCCTGAGTTTAGCTTTCTGGCTATTTTCCTTAGAGTGTTTAGCAGGGAACAAATGTCGGTAGACTTCATTGTAAGTGATAGGCAGGGTAATTTGCTTTTTATTTGTCCTAGTTCTTCTTGATTGTTTTAGGACTTTATAGACATAATTTACATGCTGGGCTAAATCATTTCGATCTACTCAAGCCTCTCCTGTCTCATAAAGATGATGTCTCATCATGGCGCTCAGCAGAGTCACTAAAGTACCATACCACACCTGAAATTCCTCCTGAATCAACCTCCTTCTTAATTCTCTCATGAACATAGTTAGTCCTATGAGGTCTAGTAAAATGGGCATCAAGTACCTCTCTTGTCCTCAGTAATATCTACACTTCCTTTCTTGCTCTTGATATTCATGGGGAAGCTCATCTGGCAGTAATCAAGTGTCTCTAATGACACTTATGTGCCAGGCTGTCAGGTACTGATTTCCTCAGATTATGCATGTTTGTCTTGAAGGGTGAATAATTACTCAATTTCTCTGTGTCCATACTACTCAAACTATTCCCATGTGCTATAACGTATGAGCCAGGTTGTGAGAAGCTCTCTAATTTCTTGTTTATAATCTTTCTCAATTCAAACAGTTCAGTGAAAGAAAATTCCCTAATTACTACAATTTCCTGTGTTGACTCATTAATAAGGCCTTCACCTTCTACTCCCCATTCATGAAGAAACTTTCCACTATGGTTTTTCACTTCCTCTGTATCAAAAGTGGGACCCAAAAGGTATCTTTTTTATTTTTAATTTTTTTATTCTTTAATCTGTTTTTACAGTCCAGACTTTATCTCCATCCTAATCTACCCTCTGACTGTTCCACATCCCACCTCCCATCCCACCCCCATCTCCAAGAGGATGTCCCCTTCCCAACCCCACCAGACCTCCCTACTCCCTCGGGCCCCAAATTACTTGAGGGTTAGGTGCATATACTCTGACTGACTTCAGACCTGGCAGAGCTCTGCTGTATATGTGTTGGGGGCTTCATATCAACTGGAGTATGTTGCTTTGTATATGTTCAGTGTCTGAGAGATCTCAGGGACCCAGGTTAGTTGGGACTGCTGGTCTGAGTGGTTTCTTCTAACACATATATTCAGTCTTTGTCTATTTACTATTTGATTCCACCCATCGGTTTTGATGTTTCAAGTAGGGTTTACTTCTTAATACAGATCTAATCTGTACTTTCATTCTCATTCTTCACCCCCCTCTTCACCCTTTTTCTTTTCTCTGCCAATTCATAAACAATACAGGGGACAACATTCACATGTTTTTAGCATTGTGCTGTTTTGAAATTCTTCCCATAGGTGATCAATTTCCTTCTGGGAAAACAGCATGAACCCAATTACATAGTTGCAAATCTTATTGTTCACAACAATGTCCATGTGGCTGACATTATGACCTGTTTTGAAACCGGTCATATACTACTATATTCATGAATAATATGTTCTCTAGTTCATCAATAGTTCAGGGGCTAACTTCACATTTGTAACATCCCCCATTCATGAAAGAACTCTAACTCTACACTTTTTAGAGAAAAATAATACGCTAGGCTTTTCCCCACAGACAATCTGCCTTCATAAAGATCAGCTATAGTTACATTCATGTCTTTTCACCCATAGCAAGAAAAATACAACTACCACAGCAGAGAGAAATTATCTTAATCCATGCCACACACAGAAGACAGAAAGCTGTATCAGGATAGTCCTCAAGACATTCTCTCCCCAGACAGCTTAGCTTCCGTTACATGTCCTGTCATACAAAGCAGAAATAATACAAATGACTCATCTCAAACTGTTCATTGGTTTTGTTATGTTTCACATCAGGGGATGACATATTATGGGATCTTTTCCTGGGAATCTCTATAAATCTCTATGTACTTCAGGAATTGGTGATATGCTCAAGAAATAATTTTGTTCAAGTTTAGTTTGATAAAAAAACTAATTTTAGTTAGGGTGATTTATAGAAGTATGGGTAAAAGTCTACTTATCATGGGTATTTAGTTCTGCCAGTGAATAGTTCTGCCAGTGAAGACCACATACACACAATCCTATAGTAAAGAATACCACCCCCCACATCTCTGGGGTTAACCGTTAACTGTCTTTATACTATATATCTTTAAGGATGTGTGTGGCCACATGTACTTAGCACTAGAAATTGTTTTAACAGAAAGTGTGAGTAGACAAAAAGTAAAATATATGTGTTTGAAGACACTCCTCTGGTCCCACCTTTGATACTGCAGACGGGAAAAGGCATGGTACAAGGTGAAGATGGAAAAAAATGGCCTCATGACTGATGTCCCATTAGAACTGAAATTGGTCTCTATACGGTTGTGGAGAGGTATTACCTTTCAGGACTCTCCTCGCAGAAACACTTAACTGTCTAGAAGTCTGGGTGGAGGTTTGAGCCCTCCCTCCTTGTGACTGTTAACTGGTAACTGCATATATGTCTTTGGGTAGGTATAAGGACTCATGACTGTTGATCCCCATAGAAACAGTTAACTGCCTATGGTGAAGAACGAAGCATCATGGGACCCTGCCTCAAGGGACTGTTAAATGCCTATTTACCTTGGGGGAGGGGAATGGATTCATGAATCTAACTCCCTCTATGACACAAAGTAAATGGGAATAATTGTATGCAAATATCCTTCATATTAGCATCGCTGCTGATAATTCAAGAGGACAATATTTATACCATGCATGGACAACCAAATTCCAAACATTACCTCGAATCAGGGAATATCTTACAGATTCTCTAACAAGATTCTTGACAATGAAAGTTGTAAGAGACTAAAGAATACATACATATATATATATATATATAATATATATATATATTATATATATATATGCAGGTACTGTCCTAAATCAAAAGAAAGTGGTACTTTGGACTTCATGTTGGAACAGAAAAAAAATCAAGTTAGATGATGCCTCAACTCTCCCCAAGACTCATAAGCATTAACAGTTTCTAAAGTTATTAGAGGTCATGATTCAGTACTCTTCCTCAAAGACATATAGGCAGTTAACTATTAACAGGTACAAGGAGGAGGGAGAGCTTATATGAATTCCATATAATTGGTGGTTAATTAAAAAACATGTATGGCAAGAACTTCAAATCTTTGAAGAAAAAATTGAAGAAGATATAAGACGCTGGAAAGATCTCCCATGCTCAGGGACAGGTAGGATTGACAGGAAAAATGGCAAGCTTACTTTTAAAAAGCAACCTACAGAATCAACCCAATTCCCATCAAAATTCCAACATAAATTCTTTACAGATCTTGAAAGAAAATACTCAACTTCATATAGAAAAACAAAAAACCCAGGATAGCCAAAACAATCCTATACAATAAAAAGAACTTCTGGAGGTATCATCATACTGAATTTCAAGCTCTACTATAGATCAATAGTAGTAAAAACATCATGGTTCTGGCATTTTGAAAAAAGGCCTATTGATCAATGCAATTCCATCAAAGAACCAGAAGTAAATACAAAACAATGACATAAACTTTCCCAGCAAATGGATACAACAAGGAAAGATCATCCTGAGTGAGTGAAACCATACGTAGAAAGAAAAACATGGTACATACTCATTTATAAGTGGATGTTAATTATAAAGTATAAAATAAGAATGATATAAACAACAAACACAAAGAAGCTAAGTGACAAGGAGGGCCGAACTTAGGACATTTGAATCTCACTGAGAAGGGGAGCTAGATTAGAGATTAGGGTATGTAGGGGGAAGAAGGTGAGCATGGAAACAGAAGAGATAGACAATTTGATTGTGGGGGAGTACCTCTGGGAGGCACTAGAAACCTAGGAGAATAGAAACTCCAAGGAATATATAAATGTGACTTCAGCTAAGACTTCTAGCAATGGGGGACACGGAGCCTGAACCTGCCATCTCCTGTAAACCAGGTTTCTAATGGAGGGACTGGAACACCAGTTTAGCCACAAAACCTTTGACCCACAATTTGTTTTGCCTACAAGTTGTGCAGTGGTAAAGATGGAACAGAATTTGAGGGAAGGACCAACCAATGACTGGCTCAGCCTGAGACTCATGTCATGAAAGTGAACCCATGGACACCATTAATGATATTATGCTATACTTGTGGACAGGAGCCAAGCATAATTGTCATCAGAGAGGCTTAATACAGCAACTGATGGAAACTAATGCAGATACTTACAGCCAAAAATTAAATGGAGCTTGGGAAATCCTGAAGAAGAGGGGGAGGAAGAAATGAAGGTGCCAGAGGGGTCAAGGTCACCATAAGAATACTTACAGAATCAAACTAACCTGGGTCAAAAGATGCTCATAGAGACTGAACTGCCAACAAGAAAATATTCCTGGGAGACACATATGTAAAGTTGTGTAGCTAAGTCTTCATGTGAGACTCCTAAAGTAGGGTTGTCTCTGACTACATTGCCTGCTCTTGTATCCCCTTCCCCTAGCTGGACTGCTTTGTCTAGCCTCAATAGAAGATGTGCCTAGTCTTACTGCAACTTGATATTCCAAAACTTTTTATAGATGAGAGGCCTTTTCTGAGTCGAAGGGAAGGAAGGATGGGTGGGGGTGAAGGGAGGTTAAATGGAAGGACTTAGAGGAGAGGAGGGAGAATAGGATGTAAAGTAAATACATAACATAATTAATACAATTATTATTAAAAACTAAAAATGTAAATATTAGTTTCTTATTTTTCAGAAACGTACTATGATGATGTTAGATACTAATATAACAAAAGTAAATGAGGTGGGCTTCACTATAGTCTTTCTTGATCTATGTTCGTTTTCTGAAAAAATTGATAGTGATATATTTTCTTTTATTTTTGAGATTATGATATAATTACATCATTTCTCCTTCCTCTCTCCTCTGTCCAAAGTATCTCATATATACCTCTTTGCTCTTTCAATTTCATGGCCTGTGTTTTGATTGTCATTATATGCATGTATGTATATATATTTATTTATGTACATACATAAGTATCTATGTATTCTTAAATATGAACTGTTTGGATTGTATAGTATTATTTGTACATATATTTTCAGGGATGAAAATTTAAAAATCATTCTAAATTAAAAATCTTTATTACCATAAAACTTGAATATATCAAATTATGGCAAGTATATTAGAAATTTGGATGTTAATGTGGTTTTGATAAGCATGACTAATTGTACCATGGCTTTGTGAAATGTTTTGATTGCATGTAAAGTAAAATGTACACCTACCTTATAAAACAACTGTCTTCCTCCTAGACATTGTATGAAAGAAGTGAATAGAAATGTTCATACACGTTACAAGTAAAAGTAGAAGAAATTTTTTACATAACCATGAATCAGTGAAAACAACTCACATACATAAGCAAATAGACATACATCCATAAAATGACGATTACTTAGCAATAAGCAGAAAAAAAACATTTCCAACTCCTATGACATAGTAGAAAGCGTAGAATTATAGATACAGATAATATATCAACAATTGACCTGTTGGAATATGGAAGTTACTTCAGTAGTAGACAGTAGGGAGTTAAGAAAGTGGTAAGAATCATCTTGTAGCATGCCTGTCATTATAATCATATGAGAGTTTACATTTGACAAAAGTCATAGAATTGTATTCCAAAGGAGGATTAAGCTGCAAATGTTTTAAAATGTAAATATGTGTCGAGAGAAAAGTTAAAAGAAAATTATATCATATGACATTTTGATAATGGTGTATAATAAAGAATCTAAAGTAACTAAATTATATTAATAATAGGCAAAAGCAGCTGAAGCCAAAATAAAACTAGTGTAAAATTATATTTGTATCAATTGTTACAGTAGACTAAAACAAGTTTATAGAGTCTTTAACTAAAAAGAATGTATATAAGCTATTAATATAAACTAAGACTATAAAACTATCATGCAATGTTTACATATAAAATTTAGGAACAATAAAGAAATAACTGTCCTCAATTATATAATATTTGGTCTTTAAGAATAATGCAAAACTAATATGAAAAAATATATAACATATGATTAAAGAAGAATTAACAGGAAATTTCCCAATTTAAATGCATATATTTGACATTAAAAGATTAAAATTAACCATATATTTAAGTACTTACCTCAAGGAATAAGAAAAATACAGCTGAATTAACAAACTGAGAAGTAAGAAAGAAGGGAAAGAAATAGAAACTGATGAGAAGATAAATATAAGTTGGGGAATAAACCCAAAAATTATTGTGTAACCACTGAGATGACTGGCATCTGGAATGAAGTACTGAGAAAAAGAAAAGTAATAATAAACACCATAAAAGATGAGGTATTTTGGCTTCGTTTACTTTGCATTTACATAATCGATAAATAAAATACTATATAAATAAATATTCTGTACGAATTTGTTAATTGAAATTCTTTTCAAGTGTTGTATATCAGGAATAGAATATCTCAAGATTAACGCTAAGATGAATGTGAATGCCAATAAAATAAAATATTAAACCCATGGCTACATGTAAAACAGAAATGTTAAGGAAATGTCTTTGGTGTAGATGGGAGTTTGCTTCTGTGTAACATGGAAATAGAGGAGTTACAATAAAGATCGATAGACTATTCTACAGAGAAAAATTACATGAAGGACTATGGAAGTTCACACAAGTAGTAATAGGACAGATGATATGTTAGGAAAAAATGAGAACTGACTTAATGGAAACAAAAACTGCAAGTGGTATTGGGAGATATCAGTGTATATAGGATGTGTAAGGTTAACTGAAGGAGGGATCCTATGTAGGTGCTAGGAGAAAGTTGTTTTCCACACTGGGAAAGGCTTCTCAGTTATACAGCTATTTGGGAGTAAACCATGTTCTTATATCCATGGTTGAATTGCCCATGCTCTTGTAAGCCTAGTGAACTAATTGGTTCATCAAGATCAATGTATGTAGAATAATTTTTTGGTTTGTTGAGTGAGGCATACTATCCAGGATAAAGAAATGTTTGTTCATGCTCTTCAGGAAAACGACCATATTTTTAAAAATTGTGTGCAAGTGTATGTGTACATATGCATGTTTGTGTTAAAAATAGAAGAGTTCTGTGTTGGAAGAAATAAGAGGTATGAAGCGGTCCCCAGCTCCGAACAAAAGAACCAAAAAAAAAAAAGAGGTATGAAGCAATGTGGCCAGAAACAATAAAATGTATGGTATGCAAAGGAAAGAAAATATTTCATGGTTGTGTCATGAATAAAGCAGGCTTAAATGTGTATATTAGAAACTACAAGAAGATTTTTTGGGGGAAAGGGTTCTGGACAGGTTTAAAGAATGACAAGGAGAATAGTTTAATGAAGAAGGGACAATTGTATTTATGTATAATAAATTCTATCACATTGTATGCTAATTTAAAAATGAAAATACTATATGCAAGACTATATAAGATGATAAAGCTAAACATTTAAATTAATAATTTTAAAAGTTGTTTTTGGTGGACCTCAAGCATACACACACACACACACACACACACACACACACACACACGGGCACATGCACATACATGTCCAGTAAATATATATTTTGACCTAATTTCTGTGCATTTCTGAGCCTGGAGATGTGAAATACTCAATAGTTAGAGACAATAAATATGCGACTAGACATTATAAAAGGATCCATGGTTAACCAATAGATTTATGACTAATTTCTACCATAACTTTCAAAATGAGGATCTCTCACAATTTTATAGCTGGGCATTTAATATTCCAATCTATATGGCTTTAGTCTTTAAAATTATACTTTCCAAGATAACATTATTTTTTTAAACTTAAATGTCAATCATGTTTTAACGTCATTAGTACTTATTAGAGATATACCACATTAAGCTTGAGATGCCTGGGACCCCTGATGACAAGGAAGAAAAACCTTCCAGGGGTACCATGTTTCAGAGCGTGAGGCTATGACCACTTGTGGGCCCTAGTATGAGTACTGAGAGGCTCCAAGGACTGCTTCTTTGGCGCAAGCACCTCGTGATGTCATTTCTACAACTATTCTTAGTACTTACCATTCTCCTTATCTATTTTCCTCCTTTCTTGATTAAACTGGTATTTGGTGATCTGGCAAGACCTAGTAAGAGCCCTCTTGATAACCAGGGACTAGATGTTACCAATAATATTAAAGTGAAAGCTGTTTATTAATTCAAGAGAAATGTTACAGTCACTGGATCGAGGTGCAAATGAAAGCAACCTAGGGTCGCGGGCAGAGATGAGTAAATCTGCAGCTGTTCCTCCAGTCTTAGTCTCAGTTCTGTATAATAAAAGCAGGGCATTTTTATCATAAAACTGAGGATGGAATAACATACAGATGTTTCCTAGAAAATCAGCAATGATTTCCTTGTGTTTAGGGACGATGATGGCAGGCCCCAAGGAATTCTCCATACAGGTTAGGTGAGGATGATTTGTAGACAGACAGGGTTAGCAGTATGATCTCATGTTTGCACATGTCTGAAAGTTATTGACTTTGTAGCCACAATACTGCTGCCCCAGACCTCACCAGAGACTGGTGGTTGGGAGATAGTAGAAAAAATGTGCTTGCTACACAACTTTTATGTTTGATAATTTATAGTTCCTTTTTTTCTGTTCTAAATTGGCACTACTCTGTATCACAGGAAAATGTTGGCACAGAAAAATAAAGAAGCGTTTACCCACCCCACCCACTCTATGAACTTTGTAACCCAACTCCCTTGTATGATTTCAGTAAAAGACTGGGGTTGAGTCAAGTCTGAAACACATTCTGACTCCCGAGTTGAGAAGTTCTCACTTTATGAACAAGCCCGTCAGCTTCCTCAACTGTTGGTTTTCTTACTCGCCTACCAGGTATCCCTAGTCCTTGATGATCTCCAATGTCAAGGCTGGACCCCGACAAGTACTTAGTAAATGGATCCACGTAACAGTTGATGGTGAGATCTTTTTATTTAGATTTCATATTTGCCTGTAAAGAAAGATGAAATACAAATGATTTTAAAACTCATTTTTAAAATCAGTGACAAGTATAGCAAATTTTCCAACATTACTCCTTTTTATAGTGTGTATGAGTTTCCTTAAAATATGATTTGCCTTCCAAAGAATCTAAATTGCATTTACTTTTAAATAAAATGATAATATTTCAAAGTATGATAAATATGTATATCAAATTTGAGCTATTTTCTTTTAAATACTTACTCTTACAATTTCTATTTAAGTACATTTTAGGGATAGTCAGTGAAAAGCAAATCTATTTATTTCTACTCTTTTATATCCAATCATTTGTTGTTAACATACATTTTTCTTTTTGAACATCTTATAGTATAATTTAAAATACTGTCAAAATTGTCTTTCAACTTTGTCATTGAAGAACTATCATTTCTCCCATTTTGTTTCAGATATACTGAAGTTTGCAATTACTAGTGAAAGGAGCAAGATATGGTTCTAGGCATACTAAATATTCTATGTTACTTTAATAGAAATATGTTTAATTACCCAAATTCTCATTTAATTTTATATTACACCTTTCTCAAATCCTGACTTCTGAAATAACCCAGCTAGTACTAGACATCAAAATCACTACATCCTTAATTTTTTGATAAAGATTATGCTATTTATGCTATACTGCTTAATATTGTCTCACCACAATATTTTCAAAGTATAGAAATTTTTCAGTTTTCTAGGAACATAAATAAAAACTGACCTGTGAATTTGATGTTTTCCACCAATGTTGATATGTGGCTGTATCCAAAGCGGCCACATTCTGTTTAAAGTATGCTGTAAAAGTTGCGCCTTCTACGAACAAAATAGTAGAAAGCAACACATAGTTTTATGAAGAATATTATCAGGAACAACAGCAGTACCGTCCACGTGATCATAATTGTGACAAGCAACCGCTCATTTGCATCAAAATCTAAATCTTTGTCCATGACTAAATGGTGAAGTTCATGCAGAAAGGATAGCCAAAAGCAGGGAAAAAAGCCAAGGACCCCTGCTCCTTCCAGTTTAGGCAGGCTTGTAAGACATCCACAGGGCTTCAGGCCACATTGCTAGTTACCTCACAGGCCCAGCTAGATGTGCCAATTGTCATGTCATTGCTGAGAAGGAAAGCAGTAGCCATGACAACCTGTAAGAGAGACAGGCTTTTTACCCTTGACCAAAATCTCTATTTTACTGGTTTTAAATAACTCCAGTACCATAAATCTGGAGAGAATAGAATATTTTCTACAGTTTTCTTCCCCACATCATCATGTTTCTTTGATCAAGATGTGTATAAAATTTATAAAGTTGCTATAGTTTTCTACTCATGGATTTTTTTTTACTCAAATCAACCTATAGATTCATTGTTATCAAACTTTTATAATGATACTATTCAAGGAATGAGATAAAATCAATACAAAAATTAATATGGAAATGCAAAACATCATGCTCAGCCAAAGTGATTCAATTTAGAAATAACAGCCAAAGCATTATATTTTTTTTTTTATTAACTTGAGTATTTCTTATATACATTTCGAGTGTTATTCCCTTTCCCGGTTTCCGGGCAAACATCCCCCTCCCCCCTCCCCTTCCTTATGGGTGTTCCCCTCCCAACCCTCCCACCATTGCTGCCCTCCCCCCATAGACTAGTTCACTGTGGGTTCAGTCTTAGCAGGACCCAGGGCTTCCCCTTCCACTGGTGCTCTTACTAGGATATTCATTGCTACCTATGGGGTCAGAGTCCAGGGTCAGTCCATGTATAGTCTTTAGGTAGTGGCTTAGTCCCTGGAAGCTCTGGTTGCTTGGCATTGTTGTACTTTTGGGGTCTCGAGCCCCTTCAAGCTCTTCCAGTTCTTTCTCTGATTCCTTCAATAGGGGACCTATTCTCAGTTCAGTGGTTTGCTGCTGGCATTCGCCTCTGTATTTGCAGTATTCTGGCTGTGTCTCTCAGGAGCGATCTACATCCGGCTCCTGTCGGTCTGCACTTCTTTGCTTCATCCATCTAGTCCAATTGGGTGGCTGTATATGTATGGGCCAAATGTGGGACAGGCTCTGAATGGGTGTTCCTTCAGTCTCTGTTTTAATCTTTGCCTCTCCCTTCCCTGCCAAGGGTATTCTTTTTCCTCATTTAAAGAAGGAGTGAAGCATTCACATTTTGATCATCCGTCTTGAGTTTCGTTTGTTCTAGGGATCTAGGGTAATTCAAGCATTTGGGCTAATAGCCACTTATCAATGAGTGCATACCATGTATGTCTTTCTGTGATTGGGTTAGTTCACTCAGGATGATATTTTCCAGTTCCAACCATTTGCCTACGAATTTCATAAACTCGTTGTTTTTGATAGCTGAGTAGTATTCCATTGTGTAGATGTACCACATTTTCTGTATCCATTCCTCTGTTGAAGGGCATCTGGGTTCTTTCCATTTTCTGGCTATTATAAATAAGGCTGCGATGAACATAGTGGAGCACGTGTCTCTTTTATATGTTGAGGCATCTTTTGGGTATATGCCCAAGAGAGGTATAGCTGGATCCTCAGGCAGTTCAATGTCCAATTTTCTGAGGAACCTCCAGACTGATTTCCAGAATGGTTGTACCAGTCTGCAATCCCACCAACAATGGAGGAGTGTTCCTCTTTCTCCACAACCTCGCCAGCATCTGCTGTCACCTGAGTTTTTGATCTTAGCCAATCGCACTGGTGTGAGGTGAAATCTCACGGTTGTTTTGATTTGCATTTCCCTTATGACTAAAGATGTTGAACATTTCTTTAGGTGTTTCTCAGCCATTCGGCATTCCTCAGCTGTGAATTCTTTGTTTAGCTCTGAACCCCATTTTTTAATAGGGTTATTTGTTTCCCTGCGGTCTAACTTCTTGAGTTCTTTGTATATTTTGGATATAAGGCCTCTATCTGTTGTAGGATTGGTAAAGATCTTTTCCCAATCTGTTGGTTGCCGTTTTGTCCTAACCACAGTGTCCTTTGCCTTACAGAAGCTTTGCAGTTTTATGAGATCCCATTTGTCAATTCTTGATCTTAGAGCATAAGCCATTGGTGTTTTGTTCAGGAAATTTTTTCCAGTGCCCATGTGTTCCAGATGCTTCCCTAGTTTTTCTTCTATTAGTTTGAGTGTGTCTGGTTTGATGTGGAGGTCCTTGATCCACTTCGACTTAAGCTTTGTACAGGGTGATAAGCATGGATCGATCTGCATTCTTCTACATGTTGCCCTCCAGTTGAACCAGCACCATTTGCTGAAAATGCTATCTTTTTTCCATTGGATGGTTTTGGCTCCTTTGTCAAAAATCAAGTGACCATAGGTGTGTGGGTTCATTTCTGGGTCTTCAATTCTATTCCATTGGTCTATCTGTCTGTCTCTGTACCAATACCATGCAGTTTTTATCACTATTGCTCTGTAATACTGCTTGAGTTCAGGGATAGTGATTCCCCCTGAAGTCCTTTTATTGTTGAGGATAGCTTTAGCTATCCTGGGTTTTTTGTTATTCCAGATGAATTTGCAAATTGTTCTGTCTAACTCTTTGAAGAATTGGATTGGTATTTTGATGGGGATTGCATTGAATCTGTAGATTGCTTTTGGTAAAATGGCCATTTTTACTATATTAATCCTGCCAATCCATGAGCATGGGAGATCTTTCCATCTTCTGAGGTCTTCTTCAATTTCTTTCCTCAGTGTCTTGAAGTTCTTATTGTACAGATCTTTTACTTGCTTGGTTAAAGTCACACCGAGGTACTTTATATTATTTGGGTCTATTATGAAGGGTGTCGTTTCCCTAATTTCTTTCTCGGCTTGTTTCTCTTTTGTATAGAGGAAGGCAACTGATTTATTTGAGTTAATTTTATACCCAGCCACTTTGCTGAAGTTGTTTATCAGCTTTAGTAGTTCTCTGGTGGAACTTTTGGGATCACTTAAATATACTATCATATCATCTGCAAATAGTGATATTTTGACCTCTTCTTTTCCGATCTGTATCCCTTTGATCTCCTTTTGTTGTCTGATTGCTCTGGCTAGAACTTCAAGAACTATATTGAATAAGTAGGGAGAGAGTGGGCAGCCTTGTCTAGTCCCTGATTTTAGTGGGATTGCTTCAAGTTTCTCTCCATTTAGTTTAATGTTAGCAACTGGTTTGCTGTATATGGCTTTTACTATGTTTAGGTATGGGCCTTGAATTCCTATTCTTTCCAGGACTTTTATCATGAAGGGGTGTTGAATTTTGTCAAATGCTTTCTCAGCATCTAATGAAATGATCATGTGGTTCTGTTCTTTCAGTTTGTTTATATAATGGATCACGTTGATGGTTTTCCGTATATTAAACCATCCCTGCATGCCTGGGATGAAGCCTACTTGATCATGGTGGATGATTGTTTTGATGTGCTCTTGAATTCGGTTTGCCAGAATTTTATTGAGTATTTTTGCGTCGATATTCATAAGGGAAATTGGTCTGAAGTTCTCTTTCTTTGTTGTGTCTTTGTGTGGTTTAGGTATAAGAGTAATTGTAGATTCGTAGAAGGAATTCGGTAGGGCTCCATCTGTTTCAATTTTGTGGAATAGTTTGGATAATATTGGTATGAGGTCTTCTATGAAGGTTTGATAGAATTCTGCACTAAACCCATCTGGACCTGGGCTCTTTTTGGTTGGGAGACCTTTAATGACTGCTTCTATTTCCTTAGGAGTTATGGGGTTGTTTAACTGGTTTATCTGTTCCTGATTTAACTTTGATACCTGGTATCTGTCTAGGAAATTGTCCATTTCCTGAAGATTTTCAAATTTTGTTGAATATAGGTTTTTATAGTAAGATCTGATGATTTTTTGAATTTCCTCTGAATCTGTAGTTATGTCTCCCTTTTCATTTCTGATTTTGTTAATTTGGACGCACTCTCTGTGTCCTCTCGTTAGTCTGGCTAAGGGTCAAAGCATTATATTTAAATGAATTTAAATTGCACAACAGTGCCATAGTGTCAAAAGTAACATTAGACAAAAACAAAAATCAATATGTAGAACATGGAACATAATAGAATACTCAGATAAATCCACACAATTATGATCATCTAATTATAATAAAGATGTCAAAATGTGCACTGAAGCAAAGTTAGCTTTTCAATAAATTTTTATCAAAAACAAAATACTGGATATCCACCTACAAAATAATATGTATGTCTCTTATTCTATATGCCAGTTTAAAAACCATCATTTAAAAGCTGAATACTAGAACTGCAGATAATATCTGCCTCCACTTCTCCTTTTCAAATCCTCCCATAGTACTCGTCTTCATTTTTTTTTAGCTTAGAATCCAGTCAGAGCTGCTTCTCCCATAGTCCTCACATCTCCTCTCCCATTTCATGTCTTCCTTTCTAGTCCAGAGTATGGTTGTTCCAGTACCGTGTGCATGATCATAGAGATCTAGCCACTGGAGCATAGGTCAAATCCATACAAAATGACCACCCCTCCCTCAGGAAGTTACCAACTGCCAAGAGTTCCTCAGGTGAGGTAAGGTTTTCTGAGCCCCTCTCTATAAAATCTGAGAGGTTGACTGGCTTTTTCTCATGTGGGTCTGATGTAAACAACTGCATATGCTGTAGTTCATGAACTTTGCCATGTGTAAAAGATACTAGTTTTCAACAGTCCTCTATAGGAGCTGCCTCTTATGGTCTTTCTTCTTCTTCTTCCACAGTGTTCCCTTAGCAAAGTAATAGGAGTAGGTTTACATCTGTGAGTTACATATTCTACAGTATACTTTTCTTTGCCAGATACACAATGCCAGGTATTTGTTGCCTTCTGTGGAGTAGCCTTTAACTGTAATAGAAGCAGTTAGTCAACAGAGTAACATTTGTACCACTATTCCACACAGGAGCACACCAGCATGGTTGCCTTGCTGGTTACATTGCAGCTCATATTATTCATAAATCTCTAAGACTGTTAATCTGCACCCCTCTCCAATGCCTAACACATATTTCTCTTACTATGAAAGCTAGTGCACAGAAAAAAGATTTCTGGTCAGTACCAATTTCATTTTTCCATGTCTTGTCAAAATATGTAGCATTTTCTTAATATGGTATTAGCATCAAGTTCTGATGGGCAAAAGAAAGAAATGTCAATAAGTCTATATTGCTCTGTGGGGAATCTAGGACTCCTTCCCCAGCTAATAACTTGAAGTGTAATATCTCATACTTAGCACTGAAAATTTTATTTCATACAGTATGGCTTGTGGTATAAAATTATTTACCATCACCACCCCACGTAGAAATATATAAATATATTTTAACTTATGAGTTTGCAACACTGTTTCCATTTATGACCTTTTAGAACATTCTCATGGTTAATTATCTCTCCATCCAGCATGTCTTCTTATTTATACGCCCCTCCTCCTTCACAACTTACCCTTCACTCCATAATTGATTGCCCTCTCCCTCTTGGTAACACCTATTTTGTATTATTTCCTTTTCTTAAACTTCCTATATAACAACTTTCTAGTTTTTTTGCTTCTGTGGGTACTCTAAATTAAAAAAACAAATCTAAAGATCCAAAACTAGAACAGACATATGAAGGATAACACAGTGTTTGTGTTTGTGGGTCTGGGTTACCTGGTTCAGTATAAATGTTTCCATTTCCATACATCTATCTGTAACTTACATATTTTACATTGTCAATAGTATGTTTGTGTAAAAGCACATCTGTACTCATAATATACGGGGGCAGGAACATATGCCATGGCACGCATGTGGAGGTCAGAGGGCAGCTACAGTTAGTTGGTTCTTTTATTCTACCATGTGCATTCTAGGCAATGAATTCAGGTGATTAACTCATTTGGCAAGTTTGTACCTGCTGAGTCATTTCACTTGTCTGAATTGTTGGCATCTAAGTCAAAGTTTACAATATTCCTAATCCATGAAACATTAATATCACTATAAAATTTCTGTTTTGTATCATAGCGTTACACTTGAGAATTTCTGACATTGCATAATAGTTGCTTTAATTGGAGAAATAAATGAAGAACAGAACAGTCAAAGAAATACATTTGTTAATTTTTATGAAATCCTATGTGTAAAAAGAGGCTCAGGGCCAATTTTCCTGGTGTCTTGATTGAGTTAGGTATCAAACTGCTCAAGGTTTCTCATAAATAGGTACACATTGGCAGTTAAATCCTTAAGTGACAGCATCAATATGACTCAACATTTTAGAAGAAATAAATTTGTCCTGATATTTAGAAATAATTTTATCTTTAAAAAATATATGTGCTTTGGAGTTACACAGTTGAAAAGATTTGTTGGACATAGAAAGGATTCAGAGGACTGTTACCACATGATTAAATCATTGGAAAACAAGGGCTATGAAGAAAGGTTAATGGAACTAGGTCCATTCAGCTTAGAAACTATAAGGCCAAGAGGGGATTTAATAATGGTCTTTAAGTTTATAAAGAGCTATTACACAGAGAATGCTCACCAGCTGGTCTCAATCTTCTCCTAGGACAAAACAAGGGGAATAGAGTATAAATCGCATCATGAGGGCTTTTAGGCAAAATGTGAGGAATAATTTTCTGACAAGGAAACATTAAACTGTGATGCTTATCTTGAGTTCATCTGACTGTGTATCTAGAATTCTGAGCACTATACCAATTAATGTTAATTAATACATATTTTTCAAGAGCAATTTTCTATAGGCTCAAATTTCTTTTGCAGAAGAGCACTGCTATAATCCATGTATTGATTTAGAAGGCAAATGTTGTAACTTCTTTATCTATTGAGTTAGAAATTGAAAATCTAGGAAGCAAGCCTAACTTGGTAAGATACAATGCTTGTTCATGTTGATATGCAGATACCACAGTAAGATGCAGGTGGGAGGATGAAGGATGTGGTTGGAAAAAGAATGTGTGAATGCTTGAAGAAAAAGGGATACATGACAGCATGAAGATTAATATTATTTTCAGGATAAGGGCAACAGTGGTAGGTTTTTTAGTTCCTTGGCTTCAAGAGAGTAAGATAGTTTGTATTGTGTCAGCTAGTACTGTGGATATAGGTAAAGAAGCACAGAACTAAAACAAAGATAACCAAAAGGCCCATTCTATGTAATTCAATCTAATTTCTAATATTTTTCAATGCTTCTTTCATTGCGAATTTCTTCCCTTTGAGGTTAGTATGGATTTTGATCCAATTGCTTTGTCAGATACTTTTCTTCTTTGTCTTAGAGTCAGATTGAAATATAAAAAAAGATTTTGGAATTTCATTAGAGGTCAAAGTCTAAAACCAGAACCTTCTATTGATACCAGCTGACTCCAGTGTTTGTAACTGAGACAATTTATTGGCTCTGCATTTGTGTTGCGGCAGAATAGTAATAATTTCTATTATTTTAGTAGCTTTCCCTTAATATTTATGACAATTTTAATAGTTTATAATTATTTTATATTTTAAATTCCTCATCTTTGAAGACAATAATCAGAGGATTTCAATGAAAATTAAAAATATTTGTGAATAAAAATCTACTGAGAACCCAACACACACACACACACACACACACACACACACACACACACATACACACACACACACACCCGTGTACACACGAAAAGAAAAGGAGCTAAAGAAGAGAGAAAAACAAAATAAAACATTGTTTACATCCAAAGATCTTCAGTTACTGACCTCAAACCCTTATCCATATAGAATTCCTCTTGGGTTTTTGGGTTGCTCTTGTTAATGTGCTATGGTGTCTTGAAAGATAATGTCCCCCTTAGGCTCAAATGTTTGAATGTGTGTTTTCCAATTGGTATACTGTTTAGGAAGGAGTAGGAGTTACATCCTTATTTGAGGAAGTGTGCCACTAGGGATGGGCTTAGAGCTTGCAAAGTCAATGCTTTATCAGTTCTTTCTCTGCCACATGCTTATGGATTGATTTAAGTTCTCAGATACTGCTCCAGCACTATGGCTGCCTGCCTGTCATGATACCTCCCACCATGATGATAGTGAAATAACCCTCAAAAAACCGTGAGCTCCTAATTAAATACTTTATTCTGTAAGTCACCTTAGTCCTTTCACAGCAATGGGACTTTAATTAAATCATGTGCTCTAAATTATGTCTGTGTCTTCCTTAAGGAATCAATCAGAATCATAATCCTAAATATAATCTCAAATGCACCAAGTGCATTGATATAATTTCCTTTGATGTCAAACATTTATTTCTCAGGCTGTTTTTATGTTGCCTTGCTTGCTTGGTCGACAAGCAAAAAATAGTGAGTAATTTTTAGAACTGTGTTTTCCTTGGAAATGGTCTAAGGTCGATTTTGTAGGATATGTATTAGTAAAAGTGATGGCATATTGTTTTGGGCTCTGTAGATGTGTAATTATCAGGTCAGGTAATCCTGAATTAATTAATTAAATATCCAAATCATATAATGGACTTTCTAAGTAACATAACACATAACAGTTAATAAATAGCAGTTGTTGTTTTAGGAGGACCTATCAGGATACTTGCACTACATAACTTTATGCTGAATTTGGAGAAGTTCCTTGTGTTTGCAGCTTTTACTTTTCCAGTTTACATCTCATTACAAAGCAATCTCACTTTCTCCTGAAACAGTATACCCAAAGGTAATCAAAGTCCTAATTGTATAACCCCTTGATTTCTCCTCGAGTCATTTCCTCTTAAATCATTCTGTGACATGTGATATTATTAATCATTTGTACCAGTGCGTTTTAAAATGGCAAATCAGAAAGATGATAAATATCTCAATCAAAGGCTTGTATGTATGAAACTGTTTCCATGGGAAATGGAGGAACAGAGAAGTCAAAGAATGTGGCATAATGCAATGTCAACTTATATTAGCAACACGCAAAAGCCTAGCAGCCAACTGCTGGAGAATAAAAGGAATTAGCAAAACATATGGTCAAATTACTCAGGTAAAACTAAAATTAAAGGTATAATCTAAATCCAAGGGAGAAGAAACTGGTACTTGACAACAACTTGCTATCTGAGGCAGAGATAGTTATTATAATAAAGGTGTCTGGACCCCTGTTATTGTTTACCTTTGATTGGCTGAGGAATACAGCAATACTCTTCCTTTTGACACATAGCACAACACACATGAACGTTGAGGAACATTTTTTTTGAGAAATTAGTTTGAAATGGCAAGGAATATTTACCACTTAACATTCAGGCTCATATTTCTAACATCTTTGTCATATTTCCACCTAATATGAAGCAAATATCTATCTTATAAGCAACATTTATTATCTCATCCAAGAAAGACAATGGGCTTATCAATCATGGTATTCATCTGAAGGAAAGTTTATCTCTTCAGATTCAAATGGGACTGCTTATGATAAGTGTCTTATGGACTAGTTTGATAAGTTCCTTATTTCCAACTCTCAATAGATCGAATCAAATAGGATTTTTCTAAATTATTTAGTATGTCACAGATCATTGTTGTTATTCATGTCATTGAATGGCTGTGATTCTGTCCATTTACTCAAACTAGAAAATGTGAGCTCACCTAAGAATCCTCATTTCCCTTTGCCTTAATACAATTATTAAATCCATTGTAACTTTATTTTGCCACAAATCAGCTCCTTGTTAAGTCAGGATTTCATTATTTTTTAGTCTTATATTTTGTTGCTCCCTTTCGATTTTTTCACCGAGTAACTGAAATTCTACATGTGTACCATGTTTGTTCATCTGGAATACAAATGAGATCATATAATTTGGACTCTGTGTCAAAACAAAATTGAAACTCCTTTAACACAATTGGCAATGTATCTCATAGTCTGTTGAGAAAGTAACAGTGAATATTCAACTTTACCTTCTGTACTACTTTAATCATTTAACCTCATTAAGTCAAGATTACACAAAATTATTTAACACACAATGGATTTTGACATTTTTGGTCTTTTTAAAATCCTGTCTTTTTTCCATGCAATATATGCATAATTCCTTTGCCTGTTGAAATTCAACATATTATTTAAAGTTTTATTAAGCAATAATTGTTCTGTGTAGTTTACTTTAACTCTCTACATTCCTACCCATGCCCCAACTAAATAATTTTACTAACAAAACATAAATGTTGAAGCGTGTATTGTGTTTATGTCTTTAACCTTGAACAACTGGAGCACAATTCTGATTTGCTTAAAGAATATGCTAAAAAAAATAACAAACAAACAAAAACACAGTAGTAGTTTGTGATGTTTAGAAAACTGCCTAAAAGTTGTTAGACAGATCATTTCATGCTAATATTTTCTAAATTTGTTTGTCATAAGCTACCATTCTTTAAAGCTGTATTTATTATTTACATGTGCATGTATGCATAGTTTATTTATATGAGTGTGAATGTCATGGTGTACATGTAAAGATCACAGGAAATTCAGAGGAATCTTTAATACCTTTATTGCTAGTTCCAGGTATCATACTCAGTTCATCAGGTTTGCGCAACAATCACAGTTACTTGCTGACCCAGCTATAGGCCCACAGTAACATTGTGACTGCCATCGTGATAACAGCAGTATACATTATGATCAGTATGAACTGTTGTTATTCAAATCCACTACTTTATAAAAGATAAAAGAAGTGAAGTTAACGAATTTTCCCCCTTTTTATTGCTTTTTAGAAGTTAAGCCACACTGGCAAGCATTTCTACTTCCTCTGTCTGGTAAATATTTTTATACAGTCAGGTTGTTGAACTGACTATTAGAGATATTCATTAAGAACTTTATGATTTTATATGAAATGGGAACAATTTCATTTTCAAAAGTGTCCTTAAGTCTTGAAATACAAAAATCCTGGTAACGATGTAAAAATACTTCATCATATCTTCCTGAAAAACATTGTATAGACTTTTTTGTTTAAGCCTAAAAATTTCCTGGAAGCAATTTCAGATTTTATAACTCTTAAGTAGGAGAAATATAGAAAAATCTTGTGGCCAATCAAGGTAAGAAGCAGGCTCAAGACAAAAACACAGAGAATTCTTAGCAATCAAGTATTCATATATACTTTATATTTACACAGGAGAAGAGCCATGCCTGGGACTCTAAAACTGGTCAAAATCTCACAGCTAAAATGATTATAAATCATGTTATTTGCCTAAAGATTATCACAGGGAGACAAATAACCGTATTAAAAATGGGGGTCAGAGGTAAACAAAGAATTCACAGCTGAGGAATGCCAAATGGCTGAGAAACACCTAAAGAAATGTTCAACATCTTTAGTCATAAGGGAAATGCAAATCAAAACAACCCTGAGATTTCACCTCACACCAGTGAGAATGGCTAAGATCAAAAACTCAGGTGACAACAAATGCTGGCGAGGATGTGGAGAAAGAGGAGCACTCCTCCATTGTTGGTGGGATTGCAGACTGGTACAAACACTCTGGAAAACAGTCTGGAGGTTCCTAAGAAAATTGGACATTGCACTACCTGAGGACCCAGCTATACCTCTCTTGGGTATATACCAAAAAGATGCCCCAACATATACCAAAGACACATGCTCCACTATGTTCATTGCAGCCTTATTTATAATAGCCAGAAGCTGGAAAGAACTCAGATGCCCTTCAACAGAGGAATGGATACAGAAAATGTGGTACATCTACACAATGGAATATTACTCAGCTATCAAAAACAATGACTTGATGAAATTCATAGGCAAATGGTTGGAACTGGAAAATATCATCCTGAGGGAGATAACCCAATTACAGAAAAACACACATGGTATGCACTCATTGACAAGTGGCTATTAGCCCAAATGTTTGAATTACCCTAGATGCACAGAACACATGAAACTCAAGAAGGATGACCAGAATGCAAATGCTTCACTCCTTCTTTAAAAGGGGAGTAAGAATACCATTGGCAGGGAATCGGGGGGCAAAGTTTAAAACAGAGGCAGAAGGATCGTCCATTCAGAGCCTGCCCCACATGTGTTCCATACATATACAGCCACCAAACTAGATAAGATGGATGAAGCAAAGAAGTGCAGGCTGACAGGAACCGGATGTAGATCTCTCCTGAGAGACACACCCAGAATACAGCAAATACATAGGTGAATGCCAGCAATAAACCACTGAACTGAGAACGGGACCCCCGTTGAAGGAATCAGAGAAAGGACTGAAAGAGCTTGAAGGGGCTCGAGACCCCATATGAACAACAATGCCAACCAACCAGAGCTTCCAGGGACTAAGCCACTACCCAAAGACTATACATGGACTGACCCTGGGCTCCAACCTCATAGGTAGCAATGAATAGCCTAGTAAGAGCAACAGTGGAAAGGGAAGCCCTTGGTCCTGCCAAGACTGAATCCCCAGTGAACTTGATTGTTGTGGGGAGGTTGTAATGGGGGGAGGATGGGGAGGGGAACACCCACAAAGAAGGGGAGAGGGAAGGCTTAGGGGGATGTTGGCCCGGAAACCAGGAAGGGGAATAACAATCGAAATGTAAATAAGAAATACCCAAGTTAGTAAAGATAAAAAAAAAAAAAGTAAATGCCTTTTGTGAACCAGTACTTACAAAAAAAAAGAAAAAAAAACGGTTATGCTGTCAAATTGCTTTCTAGATTGTTTGTACCAATAGATTTGTATGTATCTCAGCCTTAGTCAGCGGGCAATTGCTGAGGCAGGGACTCAGAACTGTTCAAAATGCTAAGAACAAGTGACCATGTTAAGAACAAGTAAGCTTGCAGAAGTGTCAGCTATACATATAACTTCCTCAAGCCTCACAATGCATAACACTTGAGGGGGTAGAATGATTGTAAAAGTTGGAGGATTGGGAAGAGTACTATTAAATCTGTGTTCTGGATATAACTGTTACAAAAATTATAACAGCTGCAAAAGACATGAAACAAATCAAGTTTATTAGTGTTTCAGCATGGGTATGGAGGGCCTTCTGAGGCCACACCTAGTACTAGGTAAGGAGCTACTGGCAGTTGATGACTTCTGGAAGAGGAAAGAGGAATAGTCAATGTTCCTTGGGGCTGTGGCTAGCAGTAATAGACCTACATTCCAGTGGATGGACACAACATGTAGATATGGGAAACACTGATTGAATTCACTGAATTGTATACAAAGGAAATGACATGAAGTTGGGTGGTAAATGTGTTGTTAAGGAGGTAGCTAATGGGAGTTGTTGGAAAATGGAATGTTGATATATAAAGATGTGTGTGTGTGTGTGTGTATGTGTGTGTGTGTGTGTGTGTGTGTGTGTGTGTGTACAAAGCACTCAAATAACAAATAAAAATACTTAAAACTACATATGAAACACTTTGACAATATAATTGGTTGATTATGGTATTATAAAAATTTAAAAGCTTTGTTTCCTTTTGTATCCTGTAGAAAGAAAATGAAATTTCTGTTTTTCAAAGAAAAAGTATTCGAAAAATCTTTAAGCATAGTAGCATTTCTGACTGACATAGTCTATCTTGCCTCACAATAATGTTCTAAGCATGGACAATTGAAAAGCAAAGTGGCATGGAGTTGGGAGATAGGTAGAATCAGGGAGGAGTTGGGAGAGGGGAAACTGTGATAAGAATAGAATTTTTTGTATAGAAAAATTTTTCAATAAAATAAAAATAAAAACAATTATATAACATCAATGATTTCTTTATAATGAGTGAAAAGTTGATAATTGTGACAGTTGAAGATGGTAAAGACACAACTCTCTTCCACAACACTGAATTTGGTAATTTAAAAATGTATTTCACTTCTTCCTGGTTGCTGCCGCTGCAGAGAGCCCCTGGGCAGCACCCCACGAGCGAACTTGAGCCTCGGGATCACAGGTAAGACCAAATTTTCTGCTGCAAGAAAGCTGCCTGGTGAGCTTGGGACACACGGAAGCAGAATTTCTCTAGAACCAGGCACGTTCTGTGTTTACCGGAAGTCCCACACCCGCGGATCCCGGCCCGCAGCAGCTCTCTGCTCCCAGACCCGGTGAGAGAGAGACCCAACCGCCTGGTCAGGTGGGCACTCCTGAGGCTGCAGAGCGGAAGAGACCACCAACACTGCTCACCCCTGCCCACATCCCTGGCCCAAGAGGCAACTGTATAAGGCCTCTGGGCTCCCGTGGGGGAGGGCCCAGGAGCGGCAGGACCCCTGCCACAGACACCGCCGGACCCTGAAGGAAACAGACCGGATAAACAGTTCTCTGCACCCAAATCCCGTGGGAGGGAGAGCTAAACCTTCAGAGAGGCAGACAGGCCTGGGAAACCAGAAAAGACTGCTCCCTGCACACACATCTCGGACGCCAGAGGAAAAAGCCAAAGACCATCTGGAACCCTGGTGCACTGAAGCTCCCGGAAGGGGCGGCACAGGTCTTCCTGGTTGCTGCCGCTGCAGAGAGCCCCTGGACAGCACCCCACGAGCAAACCTGACCCTCGGGACCACAGGTAAGACCAAATTTTCTGCTGCAAGAAAGCTGCCTGGTGAACTCAAGACACAGGCCCACAGGAACAGCTGAAGACTTGTAGAGAGGAAAAACTACACGCCCGAAAGCAGAACACTCTGTCCCCATAACTGACTGAAAGAGAGGAAAACAGGTCTACAGCACTCCTGACACACAGGCTTATAGGACAGTCTAGCCACTGTCAGAAATAGCAGAACAAAGTAACACTAGAGATAATCTGATGGCGAGAGGCAAGCGCAGGAACCCAAGCAACAGAAACCAAGACTACATGCCATCATCGGAGCCCAATTCTCCCACCAAAACAAACATGGAATATCCAAACACACCAGAAAAGCAAGATCTAGTTTCAAAATCATATTTGATCATGATGCTGGAGGACTTCAGGAAAGACCTGAACACACTTAGGGAAGCACAGGAAAACATTAATAAACAAGTAAAAGCCTACAGAGAGGAATCGCAAAAATCCCTGAAAGAATTCCAGGAAAACACAATCAAACAGTTGAAGGAATTAAAAATGGAAATAGAAGCAATCAAGAAAGAACACATGGAAACAACCCTGGATATAGAAAACCAAAAGAAGAGACAAGGAGCTGTAGATACAAGCTTCACCAACAGAATACAAGAGATGGAAGAGAGAATCTCAGGAGCAGAAGATTCCATAGAAATCATTGACTCAACTGTCAAAGATAATGTAAAGCGGAAAAAGCTACTGGTCCAAAACATACAGGAAATCCAGGACTCAATGAGAAGATCAAACCTAAGGATAATAGGTATAGAAGAGAGTGAAGACTCCCAGCTCAAAGGACCAGTAAATATCTTCAACAAAATCATAGAAGAAAACTTCCCTAACCTAAAAAAAGAGATACCCATAGACATACAGGAAGCCTACAGAACTCCAAATAGATTGGACCAGAAAAGAAACACCTCCCGTCACATAATTGTCAAAACACCAAACGCACAAAATAAAGAAAGAATATTAAAAGCAGTAAGGGAAAAAGGTCAAGTAACATATAAAGGGAGACCTATCAGAATCACACCAGACTTCTCGCCAGAAACTATGAAGGCCAGAAGATCCTGGACTGATGTTATACAGACCCTAAGAGAACACAAATGCCAGCCCAGATTACTGTATCCAGCAAAACTCTCAACTAACATTGATGGAGAAACCAAGATATTCCATGACAAAACCAAATTTACACAATATCTTTCTACAAATCCAGCCCTACAAAGGATAATAAATGGTAAAGCCCAACATAAGGAGGCAAGCTATACCCTAGAAGAAGCAAGAAACTAATCGTCTTGGCAACAAAACAAAGAGAATGAAAGCACACAAACATAACCTCACATCAAATATGAATATAACGGGAAGCAATAATCACTATTCCTTAATATCTCTCAATATCAATGGCCTCAACTCCCCAATAAAAAGACATAGATTAACAAACTGGATACGCAACGAGGACCCTGCATTCTGCTGCCTACAGGAAACACACCTCAGAGACAAAGACAGACACTATCTCAGAGTGAAAGGCTGGAAAACAACTTTCCAAGCAAATGGTCAGAAGAAGCAAGCTGGAGTAGCCATTCTAATATCAAATAAAATCAATTTCCAACTAAAAGTCATCAAAAAAGATAAGGAAGGACACTTCATATTCATCAAAGGAAAAATCAACCAAGATGAACTCTCAATCCTAAATATCTATGCCCCAAATACAAGGGCACCTACATATGTAAAAGAAACCATACTAAAGCTCAAAACACACATTGCACCTCACACAATAAGAGTGGGAGATTTCAACACCCCACTCTCATCAATGGACAGATCATGGAAACAGAAATTAAACAGTGATGTAGACAGACTAAGAGAAGTCATGAGCCAAATGGACTTAACGGATATTTATAGAACATTCTATCCTAAAGCAAAAGGATATACCTTCTTCTCAGCTCCTCATGGTACTTTCTCCAAAATTGACCATATAATTGGTCAAAAAACGGGCCTCAACAGGTACAGAAAGATAGAAATAATCCCATGCGTGCTATCGGACCACCACGGCCTAAAACTGGTCTTCAATAACAATAAGGGAAGAATGCCCACATATACGTGGAAATTGAACAATGCTCTACTCAATGATAACCTGGTCAAGGAAGAAATAAAGAAAGAAATTAAAAACTTTTTAGAATTTAATGAAAATGAAGATACAACATACTCAAACTTATGGGACACAATGAAAGCTGTGCTAAGAGGAAAACTCATAGCGCTGAGTGCCTGCAGAAAGAAACAGGAAAGAGCATATGTCAGCAGCTTGACAGCACACCTAAAAGCTCTAGAACAAAAAGAAGCAAATACACCCAGGAGGAGTAGAAGGCAGGAAATAATCAAACTCAGAGCTGAAATCAACCAAGTAGAAACAAAAAGGACCATAGAAAGAATCAACAGAACCAAAAGTTGGTTCTTTGAGAAAATCAACAAGATAGATAAACCCTTAGCCAGACTAACGAGAGGACACAGAGAGTGTGTCCAAATTAACAAAATCAGAAATGAAAAGGGAGACATAACTACAGATTCGGAGGAAATTCAAAAAATCATCAGATCTTACTATAAAAACCTATATTCAACAAAATTTGAAAATCTTCAGGAAATGGACAATTTCCTAGACAGATACCAGGTATCGAAGTTAAATCAGGAACAGATAAACCAGTTAAACAACCCCATAACTCCTAAGGAAATAGAAGCAGTCATTAAAGGTCTCCCAACCAAAAAGAGCCCAGGTCCAGACGGGTTTAGTGCAGAATTCTATCAAACCTTCATAGAAGACCTCATACCAATATTATCCAAACTATTCCACAAAATTGAAACAGATGGAGCCCTACCGAATTCCTTCTATGAAGCCACAATTACTCTTATACCTAAACCACACAAAGACACAACAAAGAAAGAGAACTTCAGACCAATTTCCCTTATGAATATCGACGCAAAAATACTCAATAAAATTCTGGCAAACCGAATTCAAGAGCACATCAAAACAATCATCCACCATGATCAAGTAGGCTTCATCCCAGGCATGCAGGGATGGTTTAATATACGGAAAACCATCAACGTGATCCATTATATAAACAAACTGAAAGAACAGAACCACATGATCATTTCATTAGATGCTGAGAAAGCATTTGACAAAATTCAACACCCCTTCATGATAAAAGTCCTGGAAAGAATAGGAATTCAAGGCCCATACCTAAACATAGTAAAAGCCATATACAGCAAACCAGTTGCTAACATTAAACTAAATGGAGAGAAACTTGAAGCAATCCCACTAAAATCAGGGACTAGACAAGGCTGCCCACTCTCTCCCTACTTATTCAATATAGTTCTTGAAGTTCTAGCCAGAGCAATCAGACAACAAAAGGAGATCAAAGGGATACAGATCGGAAAAGAAGAGGTCAAAATATCACTATTTGCAGATGACATGATAGTATATTTAAGTGATCCCAAAAGTTCCACCAGAGAACTACTAAAGCTGATAAACAACTTCAGCAAAGTGGCTGGGTATAAAATTAACTCAAATAAATCAGTTGCCTTCCTCTATACAAAAGAGAAACAAGCCGAGAAAGAAATTAGGGAAACGACACCCTTCATAATAGACCCAAATAATATAAAGTACCTCGGTGTGACTTTAACCAAGCAAGTAAAAGATCTGTACAATAAGAACTTCAAGACACTGAGGAAAGAAATTGAAGAAGACCTCAGAAGATGGAAAGATCTCCCATGCTCATGGATTGGCAGGATTAATATGGTAAAAATGGCCATTTTACCAAAAGCAATCTACAGATTCAATGCAATCCCCATCAAAATACCAATCCAATTCTTCAAAGAGTTAGACAGAACAATTTGCAAATTCATCTGGAATAACAAAAAACCCAGGATAGCTAAAGCTATCCTCAACAATAAAAGGACTTCAGGGGGAATCACTATCCCTGAACTCAAGCAGTATTACAGAGCAATAGTGATAAAAACTGCATGGTATTGGTACAGAGACAGACAGATAGACCAATGGAATAGAATTGAAGACCCAGAAATGAACCCACACACCTATGGTCACTTGATTTTTGACAAAGGAGCCAAAACCATCCAATGGAAAAAAGATAGCATTTTCAGCAAATGGTGCTGGTTCAACTGGAGGGCAACATGTAGAAGAATGCAGATCCATCCATCCTTATCACCCTGTACAAAGCTTAAGTCCAAGTGGATCAAGGACCTCCACATCAAACCAGACACACTCAAACTAATAGAAGAAAAACTAGGGAAGCATCTGGAACACATGGGCACTGGAAAAAATTTCCTGAACAAAACACCAATGGCTTATGCTCTAAGATCAAGAATCGACAAATGGGATCTCATAAAACTGCAAAGCTTCTGTAAGGCAAAGGACACTGTGGTTAGGACAAAACGGCAACCAACAGATTGGGAAAAGATCTTTACCAATCCTACAACAGATAGAGGCCTTATTTCCAAAATATACAAAGAACTCAAGAAGTTAGACCGCAGGGAAACAAATAACCCTATTAAAAATGGGGTTCAGAGCTAAACAAAGAATTCACAGCTGAGGAATGCCGAATGGCTGAGAAACACCTAAAGAAATGTTCAACATCTTTAGTCATAAGGGAAATGCAAATCAAAACAACCCTGAGATTTCACCTCACACCAGTGCGATTGGCTAAGATCAAAAACTCAGGTGACAGCAGATGCTGGCGAGGATGTGGAGAAAGAGGAACACTCCTCCATTGTTGGTGGGATTGCAGACTGGTAAAACCATTCTGGAAATCAGTCTGGAGGTTCCTCAGAAAATTGGACATTGAACTGCCTGAGGATCCAGCTATACCTCTCTTGGGCATATACCCAAAAGATGCCTCAACATATAAAAGAGACACGTGCTCCACTATGTTCATCGCAGCCTTATTTATAATAGCCAGAAAATGGAAAGAACCCAGATGCCCTTCAACAGAGGAATGGATACAGAAAATGTGGTACATCTACACAATGGAATATTACTCAGCTATCAAAAACAACGAGTTTATGAAATTCGTAGGCAAATGGTTGGAACTGGAAAATATCATCCTGAGTGAGCTAACCCAATCACAGAAAGACATACATGGTATGCACTCATTGATAAGTGGCTATTAGCCCAAATGCTTGAATTACCCTAGATCCCTAGAACAAACGAAACTCAAGACGGATGATCAAAACGTGAATGCTTCACTCCTTCTTTAAATGAGGAAAAAGAATACCCTTGGCAGGGAAGGGAGAGGCAAAGATTAAAACAGAGACTGAAGGAACACCCATTCAGAGCCTGCCCCACATGTGGCCCATACATATACAGCCACCCAATTAGACAAGATGGATGAAGCAAAGAAGTGCAGACCGACAGGAGCCGGATGTAGATCGCTCCTGAAAGACACAGCCAGAATACAGCAAATACAGAGGCGAATGCCAGCAGCAAACCACTGAACTGAGAATAGGTCCCCTATTGAAGGAATCAGAGAAAGAACTGGAAGAGCTTGAAGGGGCTCGAGACCCCAAAAGTACAACAATGCCAAGCAACAAGAGCTTCCAGGGACTAAGCCACTACCTAAAGACTATACATGGACTGACCCTGGACTCTGACCCCATAGGTAGCAATGAATATCCTAGTAAGAGCACCAGTGGAAGGGGAAGCCCTGGGTCCTGCTAAGACTGAACCCCCAGTGAACTAGTCTATGGGGGGAGGGCGGCAATGGGGGGAGGGTTGGGAGGGGAACACCCATAAGGAAGGGGAGGGGGGAGGGGGATGTTTGCCCGGAAACCGGGAAAGGGAATAACACTCGAAATGTATATAAGAAATACTCAAGTTAATAAAAAAAAAATTGTTGGAAAAATAAAAAAAATAAAAAATAAAAAATAAAAAAAAAATGTATTTCACTCAACTAGTGAAGAATCAAAGAATTATAGTGCTTCTTAGTTTCTCAGAGCACTTTAAGATTAGAATTTTTGGAAACTAAAAGATATTAATATCATATTTTTAAAGTAGCATAAGAAGTGGAATATTAAATAAGAGTTAAACCAGAAATTGAAAAGAATTAGTGAGTGGAAATATAGGCTTACATTTTTAAAAACCCACGTTTAATAAGGGTATTTAAGTGGTTTAACCTCTTTTTTAGCTCACAATCCCCCAGAGGTAATGGAAATGAGAAGTTAATAGGGTGAAGGAGGATGTAGACATGTTTAGAAATAGTTTTTTGGAGCAAATCCAGTATGCCTTGTCAGAATATTAGCAGTTCAGTTCACAAGAATCAGCATCAATAGCTGCTCACACACTCCATTAACAAATCAGCAATGGCAGTTTGATCCAGAAGAAACGAGGAGACTCTGAATACATAGAAAACAGCAAGAAGTTTTATGGAACACCACCAGAAGTTTTATGGTTTGTTTCTCTCTATGAATTCATGAGAAATGATAACCAGAAAAAATGGCAAGGTGAACCAATACTATACAGCATAGTCAACTAAAACCAGCATCAATAAAGCCCAACAATGACCAGCAAAGAATGGTAAGGCATATCAATACCACACAGCATAGTTCACCATCTGTTGGGTTATATTTATACCCTTTCCAAACATCATGTGTTCTCTCAAGCATCTGCTCTAGTATAATATCACGTGTGCTTTTTCCAGGCTGCTTCCAGAATAACACCAAATGTCTGTTCTCAGCAAAACATCCATGTGTTTGCTACAGCAAAAGCATCCTCTCATAAGACAGCGCCCAGAAAAACATCACATGACACAACCAAGTCTCCAAAGAAACCAGAAAATTCCACTTCAGAAATACATGCCAAAGAAATATCAATTAGACAATATCATAACCAGAATTAAACTGAGCTATATTAATAACCAATCAGTTCTTTCCTGTTTTCAGTAATGAATTAAAGAGTTTCTGCATTACCCTTCTTTTGCAAAACCTGCAAAAGAGCTCCCAATAGTTGTATTAGAAAGAGATAAACTAGGTATTTTAATTAAGAGAAAGCTTTCTAAGTTTTGATAAAAAGAACTAATACAGGTCAAAAATAATTTACAGCAAACTTAAGAGCAATTGAAAAAATGATAGTAAAATGAGAACATATTCCATGTTCAGAATAAGTCTAAGAGTGCTTTAGAGACTACATTGAAACTGGAAAAACTTCAAGACAGAAGGTAATTAAGCCATGAAGAAAAATGTTTCATGATGTTAAAATGAGCAGTTTATAATCTTGAAGTACTAATAATAATAAAGCCATAATAGTATACAGCTAAAGTTTTGCAAGTATCATGATGTTATATGTCAGTTCTATTACTAAAAGTATGTAAACTTTTATCAGTCTCCATCTAAAATCTATACTTCAGATTACTTAACCAGATAGGCTCTTTGCATACATTGGTTCTTCTGCTATATGCCTTCATTCATTCATTTTGCTGACACTATTTAATTGAATTTTTGGAAAGATCACTTGGAAATGAGTTTGTTTTAAAAGAAAAGGCTCAAGATGATCTTTGAAAACATCCCGTCAATAGCTGAAAAAATTTTGGTTCAGAACAGTGTAATTGTCAAGACACAAACAAGCACAGTGTTTCAGAATAATAGGAAGTTAAGAGCTGAAAACTGTATAAGAAGAAATGATTAGAATAACATTAGAGTCATTGATAACAAAAACTTTAAAATTTCCTCACATTTAAAAGTGTGATGACAAGAAATCTGAACACTGATAACTTCTGGGGTTAAGAAAGTCACCAGTTTGTTGAAATATATTTTGCCTTGTACAACATGCCCTGTCTGGATCCAAAAGTTGATAGGGAGATAAAATGGGTGATATATAAAATGTCTTTCAAGAAATGTATCTATAGGGCCCTTGGATTCATTCCAAAGGCAGATGCTCTAATAGTTGGCAAGAAGAATTGTAAAAGTTGCCTCTTTATCTTACCATCTGCCCCATCAAAAATAAGAAGTTGAAATTTGAGGCATTTGAATCTGTCTGTATGATTTGCAATATGAAAAGGATAGAAGGTTGTGAAACTACTTTTGTAGTTTTTGAAGGAACCTGCTATAGTCAAGCAGAGGAGTCTGTGGAGTCCGGCAGAGAGTGCAACAAGTCACAGATCTGAAACAGCAAACATGAATATTTCCTAAAGGTTAAGAAGAGATTCAAGGCAGATATTGGGTAGGTTTAGGGAGTATTCAGTTGATACACAGTATTCAAATGTGAAAATACAAACAATAATCTGAGTTAGAACTAATGTGAAATCTCTTTCAGGTACAAATAAACAATAATACCAACAACAACCAAGAAGCTAGCAAAATGTCTCATGGAAAGGAGGTAAAACAAAAGTCACAAGTTGGAAACAAATGGATTTTTCATATGGAAATATGTTGTTAAAATTATTTAAACTTTCTACCAACAAATTACATTAATTATTTATTGACTTATAAAGCTAGTAATTTAAAAAATTGTTAAAGATAATTGAAGAAAATAAAAATAGTTGCTGACTTTTTAAGTTTTTGTAAGTCTTGAGATTATAATATGAATTACAACACTCTTCCCTTCTTTTTCTTCCCTCCAAGGTCTCCCATATCTTTCCATGTTCTCTTCCAAATTCATGTCATCATCTTTCCTTAAGTTTTATTGCATTCATATGTATATTCATATCTATTCCTAAATATGAACTAATAAGTCCATAAAATGTTGTATGCTTGTAATTAGGGCAGGCTATTTGACACTGAAAAAGCTACTGATGTGCTCTTATTAAATAATGTTAATTAATATTCAAAAATTTTATCATGTAGAAATTTCTTAACTTATTTTCACTAGTAAATTTGATTGAAATTTCCATAATAAACAACATGACAGGAAAACAGCCTTTTATCAAAATATACATATTCTATAATACCATTACAAATAACTAAAAATAAAACCTAAATTTTTTTCCTCCAAAGAATGTCCCATATCAAGAGCTCCTACAAATACAGATACAAGTCTTAAGAGTACATTAACCTTCTTTACTTTACACATATAATTTGTAAAATAAACCATGATTTAGTTATTTATCTAAGGAATTATTAGAAATTATTTTATATTGCCATACTAAAGGGATCAAACGGAAACGAAAGATTCTTTCAAGCAAAATGAATGGATATTATCAGGGTCCTATAGTCATAGACATGTCACTTTAATGTTCGTTTTAGGGGAAACAAATAAAATTCACAACTCTTGGTGAACTTGAAATTAAAGTAATATTATTTTAAAATAGTTTTTAGTCCATTCTTTTTGATTGGATGTAACTTAACACAGAAACCTACAACTATTCAAAATGCAAAGAATAAGAGATTGGAATAATCAGTCCTAAATAAGACATTTAAATCACAATTCCTTTCCATAATGCTCAGGGAGAATATCACAGAAAAAGCAGAAGGTAGATTGTAGGACCCAGAGTACAGTGAGGACTGAAGTGAAATACTATTTTCCAGATGCAGTCCTTTGTACCCATGAATACAAATCATCTTTTATTGCATACATAAATATAAAAAGGAAGCCAGTCAATAATATCAGCATAGATATAAGAGTACTCATAAGCCCCCACCTCTAACTGAAGAGTTATTGGCAGTTAATGACTGTTAAGAGAGTCCACAAGGGTTGCTGGTTGGTTTCCCATGTTCTAACAGCTATATATTCATGTATTTATGGGCTTCACTAGTTAAACTCAAGCTCCTGTGAACATATGGGCAAAAACATATGAATATTTTCTTCTTGTTTTTGGTAGAGGGAAGTCACAGGAGTGGGGCAGGAAGACCTCAAAGAACTGGGAAATGAGGGTTTTTGGGTTTCGTGATGGGAAATCCCCAAAAAGTCAACCAAAATATTATGTTAAAAAAGAGTAACAACAAGAAGAAAAAGAATAAAGTGAGAACAAGGGTAAGAGGATGACAAGTACAGGAATATGGGGTGAATATTAGAAATGTACATTGCGTATATGCATATTAAAATCTCTAAGAATAAACTAATTTTATAAACTTCAACTTATTTTACTGTTTTAAAATTAACAAATAAATATAAGCATTATTCATAACCCCAAATTCAATGTCTCTATGAATGCTTCAATGAAAGCAAAAGTAACAATAACCACTTGGCATTCTTGCACGGTGAGTTGTTGTAGGCTCAGTGTAACTCAAATGCATTCTCCCTACGATTTTTCAGAAAGTTTCAATGTAATTTGAGTTCTAAAATCCACATGGAAGAGAATCGGATCTAATTAAGACAAAAATCTTTATCTTTAAAAGATAAATGATGTGAATAACATATCATGTCAAGAATTAAACAAGTCTTAAACTCCTGAAATACTGAGAATCAAATCTTGGTTGTGAGGAGCTGTCCTATGGGAGTTAGAAGACATCTGTATTTTCTGTAAACCAGATAGCATTATCTCTACTCAGTTCTCTGACTTCAAAGTTTTTATACATTACCACACATTCCTTGGAAGGCCAAAGTTGTCAGTGATTGTGAATAATTATATGATTATAATAATTAATAATGTCATTAACATAAATGAAAGCACATTATTCAATTCAATAAACTAGTTTTCAATTAGTTTTCTCAGAGATAATCCATGTTAATATATTCAGAAATCCAGACAATGTTTTATATCGTTTTATGTGACGTTATGTTTGTATTGTCCTTGCTAGAGTTATGATTACTATCATATAATTTTCTACAATATTCATCTGTCTTCCACAACAACAGTTGGAATGTTAGGAAAGATTACAAAATCTTTACTATTAGTGGTCAATTGGTTTTGGGAAAGATAGGTATGTAATTAATTTGTAAAATGTATCTTTTAAGCCAGCATTTGTGAATAATTAAGAAGGGATATTCACATGTTGTATATACCACACATACACACATGTACACACACAAGTAGAAAGGTATCACAGACTTAACATGAAAGTACTATAACTGTAAGTGATCTGGAGGAACAGAGAAGTCAAAGAATGTGCCATAATGCAATGTCAAATTATATTAGCAACACGCAAAAGCCTAACAGCCCACTGCTGGAGAATAAAAGGAATTCGCAAAACATATGGTCAAATTATCCAGGTAAAACTAAAATTAGAGGTGTAATCTAAATCCAAGGGAGAAGAAACTGGTACTTGACAACAACTTGCTATCTGAGGCAGAGATAGTTATTATAACAAAGGTGTCTGGACCCCTGTTATTGTTTACCTTTGATTGGCTGAGGAATACAGAAAATTAAATAAAATTAGTCACTAGTCTTTTCTAGAGAAATATTGCCTACATAGTATTAAAAAAGCTGTTTGTAATAGACACAAAAGTAACACAATCCTCAACTCTTATTATTTCATGTATAATAAATAAGTTTTTATTAAATAAAGTTTTCTTTGTCAGTTTCATACTTGCAGATAATACATACCACATTTACCATCAGGTAATCTCCCAACTCCACATGTCTACCTTGCCCCTTTCCTATAGATGTCTTTTAAGTATTTCCTAGTTATTTTGTTTCTTCATTGGAGAATTCTGCTCAGTTTCACAGCCCATTTTATTGTTTTTATTTTTGTTTCTTTCTTCATCTGTGTATGCATGTGGGTATGTGCACATAAGTGCAGTTCCACATGAAGGCACCAAAAGGATGTGGTAGATCTTCTGGAGAGTCTTTTTCCATTCTTTGAAGCTGAGGTGATTTTTGCTTTCATCTAGTTTAATGTTTCTTGATCGTATGTGTTTGTTTCAAGACAGGGTTTCTCGGTGTATTTCTGGCTCTCCTGGAACTAGTTTTGTAGATGAGACTGGCCTCAAACACACAGCTATCTCAGTTTCTCTGCCTCCTGAGTGCTGTATATATTTTAATCCTGAGGTATGTTTTATAGAAGCAACAAAAGGTGAATACTATTTTCTTTTTTAAAAATTTTTGCAGATTCATGTTTTCTTTTTTTGATTTTTCTTTTTAATTGGTTATTTTATTTATTTACATTTCAGTGTTTTTACTGGACATTTTTGATTTACATTTCAAATGTAAACCCATTTCCCAGTTTTCTGTCTATTAACCCCCTATCCAATTCCCCCTCTCCCTGCTTCTATGAGGGTGTTTCCCTGTCCATACACCCTCATTCCTGCCTCCCTGCCTTGATATTTCTCTACACTGGGGGTGTCAGGCCTTGGAAAAACAATGGGCTTCTCCTACCATTGGTAGCCTGCAAGGGTACATATGCAGCTGGAGCCATGGGTTTGTCCAGGTAAAGTCTTGGGCAGTGATTTAGTCCCTGAGAACTCTGGTTGGTTGGTATTGTTCTTGTGGGGTTGCAAGCCGCTTCAGCTCCTTCAATCCATTCTCTAACTCCTCCAATGGTGACCCCATTTTCAGATCAATTGTTGATTGCAAGTATCTGCCTCAGTATAAAGCTCTGGCAGAGCTCTCAGGAGATAGCTATATCAGGCTCCTATCAGCATGCACTTTTTGGTTTCACCAATATTGTCTGGGTTTGGTGACTGTACGTATATGGGCTGTATCCCTAGGTGAGGCAAGCTCTGAATGGCTTTTCCTCGGTCTCTGCTCCAAACTTTGTCTCCATATTTTCTCCTATGAATAATTTTGTTCCACCTCTTAAGAAGGACTGAAGCATCTGCACTTTGGTCATCCTTATTCTTGAGCTTCATGTGGTCTGTGGATTGTATCTTGGGTAATCCGAGCTCTTGGTCTAAAATCCAATTATCAGTGAGTGTTTTTTGGTGACTGGGTTACCTCACTCAGGATGATATTTTCTAGTTCCATCTATTGGTCTATGACTTTCATGAAGTCATTTTTAAATAGCTGAATGGTATTCCATTGTGCAAATGTGTCACATTTTCTGTATCCATTCCTCTGTTGAGGGGCATCTGGGATTTTTCTAGCTTCCAGCTATTATAAATACAGTTGCTATGTGACCTTAGTGTATATTGGAGCATCTTTTGAGTATTTGCCCAGGACTGGTATAGCTGTGTCCTCAGGTAGTACAATTTTTTTGAGGAATCTCTAGACTGATTTACAGATTAGTTGTACCAGCTTGCAATCCCACTAACAATGGAGGAAAGTTCATCTTTCTCTACATCCTAACCAACATTGTCTGTTGCCTCAGTTTTTGATCTTAGCCATTCCAACTGGTAGGAAGTGGAATCTCAGGGTTGTTTTGATTTACATTTCCCTGATGACTAAGGATGTTGAGCATTTCTTTAGGTACTTCTCAGCCATTCAATATTCCTCAGCTAAGAATTCTTTGTTTAGCTCTGTACCCCATTTCTATTAGGGTTATGCTCTTTGAAGTCTGAGTTCTTGAGTTCTTTGTATATATTTGATATTAGCCCTCAATCGGATGTAAGATTGGAAAAGAAGATGTTTTCCCAGTCTGTTGTTTGCTGTTTTGTCCTAATGGCAGCATCCTTTGCCCTATAGAAGTTTTGCAAATTTATGAGGCCTCATTTGTCCATTCTTGGTCTTCGAGCATAATAAGCCTTATTGGTATTCTGCTCAGGAAAATTTCCCCAGTATCCATGTATTCGAGGCTCTTCCCCCATTTTTCTTCAATTACTTTCAGTTTATCTGGTTTTATGTGGAGGTCCTTGATCTACTTGGAATTAAGTTTTGTATAGGGAAATAAGAAAGGGTCAATTTGCATTCTTCTACATGCAAGGTATATTCTTTTGTTTTAGGACGAAATATTCTATAAATAACTATTAAAACCACTTGGTTCATAACTTCTATTAATTTCTCTATGTCTCTAATTAGCCTCTATTTCCATGATCTTTCCACTGATGAGAGTGGAGTGTTAAAATATCCCATTATTATTGTGCAAGGTGCAATGTGTGCTTTGAGCTTTAGTATGGTTTCTTTTTCAAATTTAGTTGCTCTTGCATTTGGTGCATAGATATTCAGGATTGAGAGTTCATCTTGGTAGATTTTTCCTTTCACAAATATAATGTATCCTTCCTTATCTATTCTGATATCTTTTGGGTGAAATTCGATTTTATTTGATATTATAATGTCTGCTTTATCTTGTTTCCTGGTACCATTTGCTTGAAAAACTGTTTTCCAGCCTTTTACTCTGAGTCAGTGTCTGTCTTTGTCACTGAGGTGTGTTTCCTGTATTCAGCAAAATACTGGGTCCTCTTTACATCTTGAGTCAGTTAGTCTATGTCTTTTTATTGGGGAATTTAGTCCATTGGTATTTACAGATATTAAGGAATAATGATTGCTGTTTCCTGTTATTTTTGTTGTTAGAGGTAGAATTATGTTTGTCTGTCCTTCTTCTGGTTTCCTTGCAAGGAGATTAGTTTCTTACTTTTTTTAGTGTGTGGTTTCCCTCCTTTTGTTGGAGCTTTCCATTTATTATCATTTGGAGTGCTGGATTTGTGGAAATATATTGTGTAAATTTGGTTTTGTCATTGAATATCTTGTTTTCTCCATCTATGTTAATTGTCAGTTTTGCTGGATATAGTAACCTGGGCTGGCATTCGTGTTCTCTTAAGGTCTGTATGATATCTGTCCAGAATCTTCTGGCTTTCATAGTCTCTGGTGAGAAGTCTGGTGTATTCCTGATAGTTCATATGGTGAGTGGACAGAGATAGAAAAGGCTTGGGTGGACATAGATTTTTGACATGTTTCACGACCACAGTAATTGTGAAGCTGATGCAGCATTTATGTTTAATGGTGAAGGAGGCTGGACTGTAGGTAGTTTTCCATACACTACAAACACGAATGAGTGAAGACTTGTGTAATAGCATGCTGAGTCCAGCATGACCCTGCTGGGGGAAGAGTGACATGGTTCCTGCCCCTGGGACAGGGGCCCAGTGTGAGACTCTATGAGTGCCGATGGCTGCTGTTTGTGTAATAATGTCCACATTTTCTGAACCCACTAGTAGTGGAGGACTGTCCTTCTGAGGAATGTCCTCCCTCTTAACATTAATGACTCCATGATAATTAGAAACAATAGGAGTCCATGAGTTGAGGGTGTGGCAAAATGGTAAACACTGGGACCTTCAAGACACCCTTTAATGCTATGGGAAAGGGCTCTAATTGCAGGAGTTCTAAAATATATAATTTTTCAATTATGCAAAAATATAAAGATGCAATATGATTTATACAAAGTGCTTCTCAAATCAGGAACAAAAACAGCTATACGGTGAAATTACTTGTTAGAAAATTACTACAGAGGAAGATAAAGAGATTTAGGGAGTGGTGATCACAGGAGATCCTACCCAGATAAATATCTTTTCTTTATTCTTACAAAGGCAGACAGATTCCTGATTTCAGGATCAGCCTAAAACAGAGAAAAGTTAGGCTCAGGCATGATGAAAATGAAAGTCAGGGCTGGGACCGACCCAACTAGTTTATCATTTGTACTTAACAAAGACAGACAGATCTCTGAATTCTTTTACAAGGTTAAGAAAAACATGTGTGCTTGCTTTCTCCAGAGAATCAAAGGGTCACAAGATGCTGATTTGTAAAATAATCAAAAGGAAACCTAGAAATAGTAAATGAATTGATATATAAAAATAAAAGACTGAGCCTGTGTTCTGCAAGAGGTGAGATAACCAGAGAATATTTTAAGATAAAAATAAAGAACTACTTGGACAATTGACACAAATACAAGCAAGCAGGACATGGACAGAAGCATCTCTTAGAAGAGTAAACAAGCAGAATATAGACAGAGAGGTCTTCAGAGAGAAAGCAGAACATACAGAGAAGCAGACTGGAAATGCTGTATCAAGCAGAACACAGGCCATCAGCTTGGATCCATGATTTGACATCAAGTTGTTCTTTTCCCTGCTCCCAGACATACCTTCTGTAAGACCTCTCTAAGGTGAGGCTTGTCCTTGTCAACAGCATTAGAAAATAGTTTAAAATATTTGTATAAAATTAAATACTTCTTTACATTTCAATCTAGTAATCTGACTCGTAGATTTTACCTATGTAAATTGAATGTTCACATCGACAATTGCATATGAATATGCAGAGAACCTCTATTGATCACATGCTTAACCAGAAATTTTCCAAGGTTCTATCGGTATGTGGATCACATAAGAGGATACCTGTCCTATTTTTGTTGAACTTTATTTATAGCATCCAAAATAATTCATATATGTAAAAAAATTAGATAATTCACTTTCCTGGAGTGAGGATGGGTAGCTGAAGACAATGGGTACAGACAGTGATGGCGATATGTTTATTTTTTAAACAAGATGCCAATATTGCAGCTACATATATACTTCTCTCCCCCCCTTTGTGTGTGTGTGTGTGTGTGTGTGTGTGTGTGTGTGTGTGTAGCTATATGGATTGAAGCAGAGACTATACCATTGAGCTATAGCCCAAATTTTCAAATATACTTCTAAAAATCATTGGATTTTAAACAAAATATCATGGACTTTAGTTATATTGTACTTCAATAAAATTGATAAAGTCATTTGGAACATAATTCTATTTTTGTTTCTGAATACTATAAAAAGTAATTTTAATATTTTTTTAAAAAAATTACCTACATAAACATGCTTTATTTATATAATTTCCATTCTTCTCTTTCTTCCTCTAACTTCTTCCATATCCCTCTCAAGTTCATGGTGATTTCATTGGTGTAGCATCCCTGTGATGTTGAAAAGGCACCATTTCACTGTAGACATTCTGTTTCTCAGGTATTCACAATCATTCTGACCCATTTAGGTAATACTCCTTGAATTTTAGCTATAGGAATTACATTGTGAATTTACCAGCCTGGCTGTCATTTTGACCAGATTTGAATCTCTAGTAGTTTGCTTCTGCTGACAAAAAAATTGTTTAATGAACATTGAGAGCTAAATTTGTCTCTAGGTATAAGGATAAGTATTCAGACTATAGTTAGTAGCTATACTGATTTTGGAAATTGGTTCTTCTCTGGTTTGTATGGCCTCCCAAGTCAAAGGAACTTCAAGTTATACTAAAAGGCATGCATTCTGTCCAATTGACCAAGTTATTGAGCAAGTCCAATTAGAGAGCTGCTGCCTATTTAAGAAACAAATGTGATTACTACAGTATTGGGAATATCCTTCGAGACTGATCATTGTGGCACTACATAGGTTTTACATTTAGAAAGAATTCAGAAAGAGTTATTGATTGCTTTTCTCCCTTGGAACTTTGAGTAGCACATTTTGATATCATAATAGCTAGCTAGGTATCAGGGAGGAGATTTCCAGGTCAGTACCAGCTTGAATTCTCTAATCCTATGTCTGAAATAAGTGGCTTCTTCAGCAACAGTGTTTTACTTTCAAGGTTTTGAGGCAGTCTAGGATTGTGGATAAAGCCTGCATTGTGTTGGGGATCATTTATATACCTATGACAAAAAACTAAAAGGTTTCACTTGCCTGGTGCTGAGATTTTTATTAGATATTTATGGCTACTAGTGGAAACATTATTTACTTTACATGATATAGTGGAATAACTTCATTTAAACTATACATCTATTTAAACACAGAGTCTGAGAGTAAGAGTGAGGATATGCATTTTAAGGAAGTATATAAAATAATATTTCTCTATTTTATACTTAATTGTATTAATTCTTTGAAAATTGCATATAACATATCTCAATCATAAGAACACCTTTCCTCAGGTCCTCTCACATATCTTCCCCTTTCTACCAAACCAATTTTGTGATATTGTGACATCTCCTTTTTCTTTAAACCCATCAAGGACAGTTGGGACAACCCACATATTCTTAGAGGTATGGCCTACCACTGGAGCTCAGTAAACTGACAAGAGGCCACACCCTTAAAGAAAATTGACTCTTACTCTCTCATAGCAATTAACAATTACCGATAACTCCTTTTCTGGAAAATAGAGTAGACTTGCTTTTCAGCTCCCTTCTCCATATTAGTATTTTATCTGAGTTGAACTTGTACAAGTCTTGTGCAAGCTGGCTCAATTGTTAATATGTTCACTTTCTAGCTGGGTCAGCAACTGTTGTTTTCTCTTGGTCACCAACAACTTCTGTAATGATTCTGGAGTCTTAGAAGAAAGGAATATGATAGAAATTTCTCATTTAGGGCTTAACATTTCATAGTCTTTCATTCTCTTCATCTTGACCAGTAGTCGGTTCTTTATCACCATCTATTTAAAGAGACAGATATTTTTATCTCACTATAAGCATTATGTATGAATTTTATCATATGAAATGACTCTTAAATCCAAAAAAAATTGGTTGATTACTCCTATGGCATTAATATGGCATCAATACAACTATTATATCACTGGGTGTATACTGCCAGGAAGGTATTTATTGTAGCTCTTAGAGTTCATAGCTGAGTGAAATTAATGGTGACTTTTCAACTCCGATAATATGTATATTGCATCTTCCAATGCTACAAATTCTATACTGTAAGGATGAAGCTTACAAGTGAGTATTACCTTGATTTTTTTTGTATTTTATATGAACTGTCTTAAGCTACAAACTTTGACATTAAGGTCTGGAGAGTAAAACTTGTTCAATGAAACTTTATAATACTGTAAAGAATAATTGAAGAAGATACCAAAATGTTTAAAGATATCCATGTTTATTGAAAAGCAATATATTTGTGTGTGCGTGTGTGTGTGTGTGTGTGTGTGTGTGTGTGTGTGTGTGTCAAGGCCTGCATAAAAATTTCAATAAAGAAAATGCATTCCCTGGGAATCAACATAAAGAATATAAAGCAAAAAACCTTATTTATAAATTAGAGAGTATGACTTTCAATTGTGAACTATAGTATTTCTGTGTATGTCATATTTATGACTTTAGGTACATATATGCCATCTTTATACATAAAAATGTTAATGGCAACCTAATTGGATTGACATGTACATTTGTGGATTTCATAAAATGGCATAGAACAATTCCCATAATGACACGTAGGCTGCTTTGATCCCTCTAATGAGAATGTCGAGAAATAGTTGCTTCATAGTTTGATATGAACCAAATCAAAACCATTTGATTCTGACCTTAGTGGAGAAAAACAGGAATACTTTTTAATTTACCTGACTTTCTTTTTTGCAATATGTTTGGCCATAACAAAGCCATCTCTTTATATTTTTACTTAGAAAACATATTTTCAACAGTTTTTCAGCTACTTTTAATCACAATATTGATTTTCATCTAATTTCATAGTTGGAGTCTATAAATACAACATTTACCTGTGTGTCTTCTTCCTGGCATAGTCATTGACATGTATCGTTCTTATATAAGTGAGGGTCCTTAAGGATGGAAATGTATAGATATATATAGGTTTTGCTCTTTTGTTCTTCGTTTCTACTCTGCACTCTTCTTTTTCATTCCTTCTTCTCCAAGTCTGCATATATTCTCCATAATCACTCTGAAAACCTACAGAAATCTCAAAGTCCAGGATAAAAGTCCTTGTTATACTATCATTAATTACCTCCCCATAACTTTGTACTGCAACTGCTTTGTGATATTTAGGAATCTCTTGGTTTATATTTAGAAGAAAGCAGTGAAATTTAAAAATGCTTGGTTTTGGCTTTTAAAAAAATTGTTTTGGATGATAATCCTTTTCTCATTATCAGATTCAGTCAGCTTCAGTGGCTAATTGAATATGTTTCTAACCTTTGTTGTTATGCATATACTCTATTTTGAGGCATATTCTTTACTTGAAGCCCACATTAGCCTTTGCCTCTTGATTTTCCTTCCTATACCTCCAAATACTAGGAGTATAGGTGTGAGCACCACAACTTCCTGGAATCAAACTTTATCCCAGAATCATGTTTAGTTCAATTACAAAACTTTGCTAATAAGGGCTAAAGGAAATTAAGGAGTGTTATGATGTTTAAGCCTGGAAGAAAGACTCCTGCTTTCTTTTTCCCTCATTTTTGATGTCTTCAATTCCTATTTCTGGATTGAGGATGTTCTTGGTTTGGAAATGGGCCTGACTAATGGGGCTAATATACACAAACCTGTGGATCTCTTCCCTAGCAAAAAAGAACAAAATAAAAGACAACAAAATGAAAACTAGATTGGATGGCAAAATTTTCTAATCCAACCTCTCATGATGTACATTCAATAAGAACAGAAAATCAAGATTATTCTTGGCTACACAGTGAGGTCAAGGCTACTTTGGAATGCACGAGACCCTCAGTCATGGCTTTTAATAGATGTTAGTTACATTCCAAATGCAATCATGAGGTGTCTCTACTTCATTTGCTCCATACTACCACCAGAGGTAGACCATTGGCTGAATGTACCTTCTATAAATTCATGTAAAATGAGTATTCATTTTCTATGCCCACATCTTACTGACTTATTACAAGAGGTTGTTTTAATGCCTAGTATTTCTGAGAGTATTTATGGCAAGCTTGCTTCATGCAGCATTTTAATGTTTTCTAACAACAGAAAAGAGGACATGTTAGTTTGAAGCAGAGTATCGAGTGATTGGTAGCTGAATAGTCTAGCAACATAACTTTTATATTTTCTGGAATATTATCAAAATATTTAAGATTGATAACACAAAGTGGGTAATGTATTCTCTCTACTCATCCTATTTATCAAATAGTCAATAGATTCTCTTATACATGTAACATCCTTTACATTTTGTTGACATTTTTTCTTGAAGCTTTTAATTATGTCTTTTCATCAGTGTCATAGTATACTAGGCAGTGCCTTCTCTCCACCATCAGTAACTTCCTAAACATTTTAGATGGAACGTGATTTCATACTGGAAGATACAAATCTAGCCATTATCTTTCTGAGTATCCCTAATTTTCTTATAGCCATCAGAGGTGATGATATTAAATGAGTTTGACACTTGCAATTATCCACTAACTAGAAAACTCACAGAGAGCTGCATTCAGAATGATAATGACTAGGTTGTTATTTAAAGGACACTAAATGTCTGTTAATAAACCAATTTGATGAGACCAAGACCAGTAACCAACATGAGTGATCAATAAATTGATAAATACATGTTGACTAACATTATGTTCTATATTTTATATTCCAAAGGTGAGTCCACACTACTAGTTCCATGAAATATAAACATTTTTATTATTTTTGTCAATTATGCTGAGAAGATAAACACTTAGGAATAGGAAACAATTACATGCCATAAAATAGAACTGCTTGCAATAGTGGTTTCTCATTTTAAGTGAAAGTCTTAACATTTTATTTGAAATTTACCTGCAGTCTAATAATAATAGGATTACTTTATAGACATCTTCGTAGTTTTAAATACTCATACATACTTGCATTGTTGATGTTACTTCAATGTTTCTTATCAGTGGTGCTCTGAATATTTAATGTAGCTCTCTTGGTATGCATTCATTCTAAAATAACACGAACTAGCTTCTCCTAGGCAACATTGAGCTTGCCAATTAATATATAATGGTGGAAAAAACTTGTCAAGATTGACATATTTAAAGTATGACTAAGTTCTTATAAAAATATTAAGAAAATTTTCCTAAATATCAACTGTAGATACAATTTTCCATTGTTCTGAGTAATCTTCCATGCTCAAAACACTTTACTAAAAGAAAATACCTTCAAAGTTTTTAATCCTTTTAATTTGTAAGTTGCTAAAGAGTTCTCAAACATATTGCACCAGGAACTACCAAAGATTCTCATGTCAACTTTATTTAATTTATTTCAAAAAGCATCTACTTTTGGTTATAGTGTAGGAGGTATTCACACAAGATTTGACTTGTGATAGTTGAGTTACAAGGGGAGGGCAATAAGATAGAGTGGATATGGAAGCATTCCATTGTTCTTGAGACTCCATCAGAGAGAAAGACTATATAAAATGATTTAAAGAAAAAATGCTTTCCTGTTGAATTAAATGCAATTCAGATACTCTCTTCTGGAACTCATACACTACATGTAGTATATAGGTATGCAAATTTTAATACATATGGCTATCTTCCTCAATTCTTTAAGGATTTGAGTTCTCTAGAATATATGTACACTCATGTACATACACAACCTAAGATTATATCATGGTATATAAACTGTCAATGCAACTGTTACTGCACTATATAAGCATTGCAAAACAGCATGTTCATACAGAAACTGTCAAAGATTCCCACAGCTATTTTTTAAGCGAAGAGATCTAAAAAGATACATGACACCTCTTGAAATCTTATTTCTAAATATTCGTTTTTAACTATATGATCTTCATAAATCAAAATCACTTACTCAGACTTTTTTTTTTTGGTAAAGCGAGCTATGCAGATGAATTTCCAGTCAAGGAACTCTTAACATTAAGATTCTGTGGGAATTCATTGTCTCTTTTGAAGTGAAATCTATGAATAATTAGTTGACAGTTTTATTAAGCATGAGGTTATAATACTGAATTAACATTTATTATGTTATATAAGAATCTACAGTCAGTTGTTATTTCTTAGCTCTTATTTATTTAAGATGATCTCATTTCATCCTAAAACATACTCCAATTTAAAGTACTGTCATCCTCACTGCTCTTTTCAATTAAAAAATCCTAAGGCTCAGAGAGCTTAAATAACATCCTTTACATTCTAACACATGATAAATAAAATAGTAATGTAACTAAAATAAAAACGTCTTGATATCTAATATAATAAGTGTATCATCTCTACTACTGGTGCTACAGTTAATAGAAAGTACAATAGTTTCCACTAAAAATAACTTCAAAGTTGCCTAATATACCTAATATAATAGACCTTTCTGTCCTTGTCTGCCTCTCTCTTCTTCTTCCCCTCCCACACACTCTCCTTCTTGATGTTTTGACTCTGTGGATAATATGTTTGGTTATCAAGGATTCAGGTATTTAAAAGTTTTGGGTAGTAGACAGTGGAGTTCCAATCTCCATGTTTGAGTTGAATATATTTGAATGTATAGAACAGTTCTCAAATTTAATGTAAAGAAATAAACTGAAACAAAGCACATAGGTTTTTCCTCTCTATCCATCATTGTGTAACCAGTAGGGACATTTTGCCTGGCAGTTCATTGCTATAGTGTGTAGGGACCATCACAATATAAAACCAATGATGTCTTCTCAAATGGTTTCATAGTACCTTCCAGCAGTATGAATTCTAGACAAGAGTGAGAGAATTTACTGGTCAGTTTCAAATTTATTTTGGTAAAAGTAGATAGTGTATAAAGCAATAGGGACTTTCCATTTGGTTATAGTGTGCAAACAAAAGTAATGACAATACCATGTGCTGTTCTGTGTGTTTGGTGCCCCCTGATAAAAATTCATAAAGAAATATTATGTCTGCCATTGATAATATTATTAATTTTATTTGATAATTCCAGTAATCTGAGAAAATCATGTACATATATGTAGAGTACCTCCAATCAAATTTCTTTGCAAATTGTTATGTGTTTAAATTTTTCCTTCACATTTTTGTACTTTCTTGACAAACAGCTTACTTCAACTTGCTGAGTAAGTAAGTTTACAGGCTTCTGCAACCAGCCTGGGGTAATGCACATTTTGAAGTTTGCTTATTATCACATTCATCAAATTGCTTTAGAAAATTATTTGAGCCAACTTTGGGTCCTTACTCTTGCTTGCATGTCAAAGCTAAAATCTTACATCTATAGGAAAGTTATATCATCCTTCAACATTTACATCTTTCATATTGATTTTCTCATAACCTGAATAAGGAGAGTGATATTTCTTTCTCTGCTTCCTCTCTCATATTCTCATTTAAAATATTTTTAAATTTTAAGTACTTTCTTGTGATGATCATTTTTCTGTGTTGCAATTATCAATGGTTCTATAATTTAAAAACATCTACAATCAATTTTAAGTCTCAGAAATGATTATTTATAACATTTATATTAACCTCTTATGTAGGCTTATGTAAAGAAGCTACACGAAGATTAGAAAATCATTTATGACTATGTATTTGCACATCTAACTATTTTTATCTCTTCTTTGAATTGTTGAAAAATCTGTTGTAAGTGTGACATTCCCCATCTGGTTATTGGGTAACTATTATAATTAAATAATACAATGTTATATCTTTTATAATGTTTTCTTGAGATTATTTATGGAATTCCTGACTTGGTTAAACCAATCTTTGTCCAAATATAACCCTGCACCACTACAGTCTTATCCTTTTCATCAAATTAATTTGAATTCCAATGTGTTAATTTGAACCAGGTTTTCAATTTTTCTCTTGGCTTAACAGTTTGATTGGATTTGTTTCTCCATGTACTTTATATTGACTCTTGTGATGCTTACCAAGAGAGCTATAAGTTTTATATTTGGGCATTAAAAATGAGTTCATATCAGGACTACTGTTGGTAGAGACATTAACATAATAAAATACTTAACAATTTACAGTGTACTAATATTTCTGCTCTCTCATCTGATGTTATGTAAAAGTCTTATTGAGAAGGTGACAAAACAGATTCACAGGACTTAAATAACTTTCTCACCACCAGAGGACTCTGGTTTTCTTTCTTTCTTTTTTTTTTTTTTTATTATTAAATTGAGTATTTCTTATATACATTTCGAGTGTTATTCCCTTTCCCAGTTTCCGGGCAAACATCCCCCTCCCCCCTCCCCTTTCTTATCGGTGTTCCCCTCCCCACCCTCCCCCCATTGTCCCCCTCCCCCCAACAGTCTAGTTCACTGGGGGTTCAGTCTTAGCAGACTCTGGTTTTCTAATTGCTTCTGTTGCACTGCAGTGTAATTCTGAAGTGTCAGCCCTAATCACTGACAGTCACTGTTCTGTCTCATAGTCCAGGTAGAGAAATCTGGGTGGAAAACACAGCAATAATTCATTAATCCTCTATTTTGGGCTCCCTGAAGGTTTATGGAACACAATTGGGAAATCTTGACTTTTCTAGGATAGGTAATTTACTAAAGTTATATTGCTCAAGTATGATGGACTCTCAGTAAAATGGGAATTCTCACTTTTCCTGGGGGAGCATCTTATATTCTATATTTTTGTGCAGCTCACAAGTGATAGCTTTTCCAGTTGTCCTGTGAATCTTATTTGAGTAGCTGAGGTTTGATTTTTCAAGAGGTTACTCAGAATCATGTAATGCTCACAGTGATGAGCCTTTCCTCTCCACTCTTCCATTTGTCCCTTTAATGATTGTGGTAGAATCCATAGAATGCATCCATTATATATAATCCATTGCATTTCAGATTGTAGCCATTTGTTAAGAGCAACTTAGCCCAGTTGTGAGTCTTTGTTCTTAGTGAAGTATAGTGAATCCATGGATGTCTTTCTATAGTTCCTTCTTGGTTTGCGGCTTATGTGTATTTGCAACAAATTTATAACTATGACTATTTTTATATTATCTTTTTTCTCCAAAACCAAGTTCCATAGCACAGAGGTTTTGAAAAAGATTCCATTGAGATAGACAATTAAAACTTGAATAGCAGTTGTTTAAGGTCAGAGTAGCTGGACACTATGGCAGATTTTCTTTGTACCCAATTCTGCAAGACAGAAAGTAATATTGGCACCAAGGTCAGATAACTGCCTGCCTAGATATGGACCCAATATGAAGAAAGAAGCTATAGGGTTAGAGATCTCAGGCAGTGTTTTGAGAATTAGAGGATCTCGTGTAGACATCATCACTTCTAAGTCCCACTGTGTTGTCAATTATGTTTCATTATAAATTTTGATATAGACAAAACCATCAAAATTACAGTGATATATTTTCAAGGAAGTGCACTTAGGACAGTAAATGAATAATAAACCTGTTTGAAGGCAATTAGGTTGTTTTCTAAAAGCCATAGAAACTATCTAAGTGTTAATCTTATTAGGAAGTATTGTGTGCTAGAGAAACTCAGTTCTTATCATTAGATTTTTTAAGTTTAAAACTGATTCTTCTGTAATACAATACCAGCCAACCAGTTTACCTTGCCTTACACTCCTCACAACTCCACAATCTCTACCCAGATCCACTTCCACTCTGCTTCTTCCTTAGAAAATAATAGGCCTCAAAGAGATGACAGATAGGATAAAAAAGATATAATAAGACAAGGTGAAAATCCTCACATTGAGACTGGACAAGGAAAACCAATAGGAGGAAAAAAAATCTTAAGAGCAGGCATTTATACAGAGGACCTGATACAGACTCCTACATGTCCTGTGATTGCTTTTGCAATCTCGGTGAGCTCAAATGAACCCTACTTAGTAGATTCAGTGGGTATGTTCTCCTGGTATCCTCCATCCTCTCTAACTCCTACAAACTTTCCTTCCCCTCTTTCACAGGTTTCTCTGAGGTCCTAGGTAAGCCTAAGTAAGAGATTTTAAAAGTTCTTTAATAACAAAGGAAAGGATATATAAAATTATTGAATAAAACCTAGAATTAGTAGAAAAATGGTGAATTTTAGCTTCCTATAACCAGATTTAAGTACTTTTTAAAGATTTTTCACTCCAATAATGTTGATAGCATATTAAAAATGGGGCATACAAGATAGGCATATTAGTACTCTGAAAAAAAATGGAATTGAACATTTTGAATAGGAAAAGAAGTGGAAAATATAATAGACTTCTAACCCAGCAGTCTCTGACACGTTGCCTATTATTCAGGTATTTGTGTAAAACCTATAATAAATTTAGTGTGTAGATTTAGTTTTGAGTTCAAAATAAAGTTACAAAGCAGGTCAATATGAATGAAAATGCTCCATAAAATACAGGTAACTTTATGCACAAATGCTATAATTACCATCATATTTTATGTGCACTTTAAGAAACCAGGGCAGGATATAATATATGCTCTTTCAGGGGTTTGTGATATTAGAAAATAATTACATTCATGCTACATTAATTAAAGCATGGAATAAAATGCAAGTGTAAATAAACAAAATAGGCAGAATAAGCCTAGATTCTAATACTGTATCTTGGAAAAACACTTGTAAAGACTATTCTTCAAAATACTTCAGAGGGTCAGAGAGAGACAACCCATCTGATCAGATTGTCCACTATGTCCATCAAAACTTGTTCTGGCCTTTCCATAATTCTTTGAAGACTGCAAGTACATTTTGAGTGGCTCGTTTCTGTACCACTGTTGATACTTAGCAGTTTCCATGTCCACTGCATACATTCTGTAATAGCTAGCTTGGAATTCAGGCTTGTATCTTGTTTAATATTACACTGTTTCATCTTTAAATTTTTATTTATTTTATCTGACATTTTGTATTTCTATGCAAAATGATATTATTTAACCTGTTCCAAAATGAGAAAATCTGTCTGTAATGTGTTTACCAGATCCATTTATTGCCACATTTCTTGATATAGCATTCAGAATGCACAGAACAGGATTTTAGCAAGCCCATTATGTATAGTAGTTAAACAGAATTAAGAGTGAGTCATGTATAGGCAAAATAAAGTGGAATACTGGATGTGATTATACTGATTTAAACGAGGTGGAGATACAATAATCAAAAAAGAGAAGGTATGCTGATAAGTTTTCCTTTATTAGGATATTGGTACATAAACCATCTCATATCTTTTAAGGTAAAGTACAATGATGGGTCCTGAAAAGTCTGAATAAGAGATGGACAGGTATGGCAATATGTGTGTGGCTAAGAAGATAGACTGAGAGATACCGATCTCAAGATTGTTTCCAATCTTACCATAAGTTCACACTTGGGTTCAAAAAAGTTAAGGTTTTAAACAACAACAACAAAAAAACCAAGCCTCTAAAGATTGTTCTCCATTCTGTGAACTGCCTCTTCATTCAATTTTTAATTTCCTAGTCTGAAATTTTTCTGTGAAACAAGGATCCTACTAAGAAAGTCCTTTGCTAACCCTATAACCTCAAACATATTTCCTACTCACTTCTAGAGGATTTAAAATTAGAGTTTAAATGTTTAGATCTTCTATCTATTTCTAATTGATTTGTATGTGGGGAAACAAGATTAAGTTTCATTCTTCTACATGTAGGTATTTGCTTTTTCAGCAGCACCATTTGTTAAAGTTGCTTTAGTATCTCCACTGGGTTTTCTTCTCATCTTCGTAAAAGCCCTTGGAGCTGTAAATGTATACACTTATTTATGGACCCTCAGTTTTATTCTTTGGATCAATATATATGATTTTCTGTCAAGTCCACATTTCTTTTACTGATATGGCTCTGTGATATATCTTGAAACTATGTTGAACCCTTTAGCAGTGTTTTCATTTTTCAGCATTATTTTAGATTTTTTGAGGTCTTTTTTGATTTCACATGATTTTTTCAGTTTGTTTTTCACTTTGTATTTGTTTTTTGAGAACTTCATACATGAACACTTCATTTATACCTTGCTTATTCTTCCTTCTTCCTTTCTCTCTCCAGCCCTCACTCCCTGGATCAGGACTTCTTCTATAATTATTATGGTTACACACATAAGCATATTTGCCTATTTATATGCTCATATGTCTATCTACTATATCCTGAATCCATTTATAATTGCTTGTATGTACAAGTGTCCAAGGCCAAACACTTGGGACTTAACAAACTGTATATGAATTTACCCCGGAAGAAAAGAGATTCTCTTTTACTCAACAACCATTGACCACATATCTCTTCATCTAAGGGTAGGACTATAGAAAATTTCCTCTGCCGAGGGTATTGTCATATGGCATGCCATGTCATATGCTATTGGCTTTGTTAGAATCTTGTTTAGGGGACTATATTGTTGAAACATTAGCAGACATTTTGGTCATTTGATCATACAGTCTTTCTACCCATCTTTCATTTTTCCCCTGAGCCATAGGTGAAGGAATTTAGTTGCCTGTTCATCAGTCACACTTGGTCATTCTGTAGTTATTTTTTCTTACACTTTTGACCAGTTGTAGAACTCTGTAATAGACTCTGACTGTTGTAAAAATAATTTTTCATGATGAGGTGTGAGAGTTACATTTATCTGTGAATGTAAGGTCTGTGAAAATGAACAGCCCATTCTCAGAAGAAATGCAAGAGATATTTTTAAAAACATTCAATATTCTAAGCAATTATGGAAATGTAAATTAAAAGTACATTAAAAGTACTATGAGATTTCATCTTACCCCTGTCAGAATGGCCAAAATTCAAGTTACAAAAGACGGGAAATGCAGATGGGTAAGAATTTGAGAAATATATATCCTGCTACTAGGACTGTATTTTAGTGACTGCTGTGCAAATCAATGTGAATGTTCTTTGAAAAAGCTAGAAGTATATCTACCATATGATGCAACTATGCTACCCCTAGCCATATACTCAGAAATCTATTTTCTACTATAGAGACGTGTGCTCAACTATGTTCATTTTTGTTCCATTCATAATAATTAGTACATAGAAAAAGCCTCGGTATTTAAACATTTACAAGGAGACAAATAAAGTGTAATTCCTATTTATTCACAATATTTTATATGAATGCAAAAAAACCAAAATTATGACATTGTTCACTAAATGGAAGTGGGAAACATACTAAGTGATATAGCCCAGATCCAGAAATCCAAAAGTTACACATGATCACTCATATGTGGATTGTAGCACAGAATACTTAGATTTGTGAGTCTAACTCGGAGTACTTACAGAAGTCAGTAATATAAAGTGATTTATGATAATATAAAAGTTCTAAGTGGGGAGATGAATGGGAAGGTAGAATAGAGAAAAGAATTATCAGCACTAAAAATATTTGAAAAGCAATTAGGAAAATACTGCCTTATTTTTTATTTTTTATTTTTTTAATAATATATATGTGCACATGTTTAATTGAAATTATTGAAGCTACTATAAAATAGGAGATGATGACTTTACTAAAAGTCATATATTACAAAAATAAAGATCAGTACAAAGTACAGATACATCTCCTAGACTTGTCTTAGGTATTCTAGAGACTTCTCGGACAATGTGTATTGTTGTTATTAATGTCACAATTGTATTGTAAGAGATTAATGTTGAAGTTCCTTCACATTTTGGCCCTAGAACATGGAAAAATATAGTTGGTACACACAAGAATCTTACTTTCTACTGATCAGTTTTCATAAGATCTAAAAGTGCCATGCAGTTTATTGGGAAAAATATTAACATTTATACCCAACTGTGATTCTCTCTCTCTCTCTCTCTCTCTCTCTCTCTCTCTCTCTCCACACACACACACACACACACACACACACACACACACACACACAAACACACACACACACACAAAACCAGGAACCATTGTGTTGTGAATATTATGATGACAACTAAACCTCTTTCTAACTGAATATAAGGCCATAGATTCAAGCTGCCATCTGAATTTACATCTCTATAATTTCTGTGTTTGATTTAAGACCTTAGCAGAGAAGTTTCTTTATACAGTGCTTGACAGTAAATGCAGCAATTCAAAATTAGTCAAAGTGAAGAGAATAATATCATTAGTGTGTGTGTGTGGAGTGCTCAGACACAAATGGGACATCTAAATCACGTATTCTTTCCCAAATATCCAGCGACCATTATGGAAAGGGATATTTTCTACATGCTAACTAGCAGAAGACATGAGCAATAGAAAGCATTGAGCATATAAGAATATAGGGAACCCCTGAATTCTAGCAGAAAAGCTATTGACAATTGATTGCTTTTGGAGGCAGGGAGGGTGAGTTTTCTTTAACGGAATGACCCCTGGTAAATTGAATATGCCCTCTTTTGGCTGGCACCATGTCCATAAGTGTATAGGCAGTAAAAAATTAAAATAAGTTGGTTATAAACAAACAGAGACAGAAATCTTGGCATCTTGGAAGGAGTATGAGTGGGGAATAGATCTGGAAGAAATTATGGGTAAAATTTGGGATGAATATGATCAAACTGCCTTGCATGACTTATGGGATTCTCAAAAATTGGTAAATATGTCTACAATTTACTTAATTAATAGCTACTTATTATATCACTAGTATTCCTTTTTATTCCTTTAGCAAAGCTTGAATTATGAATTTCAAAAATATTATTAAAATAAAAGGTTTCTGTTTATACTTGTTATTTGCAGAAGGCATATTTGTTCAAACCAAGACATTCTGCAGCTCGGAATTCATAAAGCACTTCTCAAAATAGCCCATTTGTGGCACTGGAAAAAATTTCCTGAACAAAACACCAATGGCTTATGCTCTAAGATCAAGAATTGACAAATGGGATCTCATAAAACTGCAAAGCTTCTGTAAGGCAAAGGACACTGTGGTTAGGACAAAACGGCAACCAACAGATTGGGAAAAGATCTTTACCAATCCTACAACAGATAGAGGCCTTATATCCAAGATATACAAAGAACTCAAGAAGTTAGACCACAGGGAAACAAATAACCCTATTAAAAAATGGGGCTCAGAGCTAAACAAAGAATTCACAGCTGAGGAATGCCGAATGGCAGAGAAACACCTAAAGAAATGTTCAACATCTTTAGTCATAAGGGAAATGCAAATCAAAACAACCCTGAGATTTCACCTCACACCAGTGAGAATGGCTAAGATCAAAAACTCAGGGGACAACAGAAGCTGGCGAGGATGTGGAGAAAGAGGAACACTCCTCCATTGTTGGTGGGATTGCAAACTGGTACAACCATTCTGGAAATCAGTCTGGAGGATCCTCATTAAATTGGACATTGAACTGCCTGAGGATCCAGCTATACCTCTCTTGGGCATATACCCAAAAGATGCCTCAACATATAAAAGAGACACGTGCTCCACTATGTTCATTGCAGCCTTATTTATAATAGCCAGAAGCTGGAAAGAACCCAGAAGCCCTTCAACAGAGGAATGGATACAGAAAATGTGGTACATCTACACAATGGAATATTACTCAGCTATCAAAAACAACGACTTTATGAAATTCGTAGGCAAATGGCTGGAACTGGAAAATATCATCCTGAGTGAGCTAACCCAAACACAGAAAGACATACATGGTATGCACTCACTGATAAGTGGCTATTAGCCCAAATGCTTGAATTACCCTAAATGCCTAGAACAAATGAAACTCAAGACAGATGATCAAAATGTGAGTGGTTCACTCCTTCTTTAAAAGGGGAACAAGAATACCCTTGGCAGGGAAGAGAGAGGCAAAGATTAAAACAGAGACTGAAGGAACACCCATTCAGAGTCTGCCCATGCATATACAGCCATCCAATTAGACAAGATGGATGAAGCAAAGAAGTGCAGACCGACAGGAGCCGGATGTAGATCGCTCCTGAGAGACACAGCCAGAATACAGCAAATACAGAGGCGAATACCAGCAGCAAACCACTGAACTGAGAATAGGACCCCCGTTGAAGGAATCAGAGAAAGAACTGGAAGAGCTTGAAGGGGCTCGAGACCCCATATGTACAACAATGCCAAGCAACCAGAGCTTTCAGGGACTAAGCCACTACCTAAAGACTATACATGGACTGACCCTGGACTCTGACCTCATAGGTAGCAATGAATATCCTAGTAAGAGCACCAGTGGAAGGGGAAGCCCTGGGTCCTGCTAAGACTGAACCCCCAGTGAACTAGACTGTTGGGGGGAGGGGGACAATGGGGGGAGGGTGGGGAGGGGAACACCGATAAGAAAGGGGAGGGGGGAGGGGGATGTTTGCCCGGAAACTGGGAAAGGGAATAACACTCGAAATGTATATAAGAAATACTCAAGTTAATAAAAAAAAAAAAAAGAAAAGAAAGTAGGGCACAAAAAAAAATAGCCTATTTGTGGCCTCTTATTGGGTAGAAACTGAATAAAATGTGTGAGGCCACTGCATTTATCTCTGAACAATTCCACACCTTTTATGCAACACACTGAGCATCCTGCTGCAGGGCTTGAACTTTATTGTAAGCATAATTTCAGTCCTATATGTGGGACTGAGAAGTATATAGAGAGCATTTAGTGGAACGCCATGGTTAATGGCTATCTCTTAAATGTGTGACCAGGAAAGGACATGTATATAGACAGTGTAGCATCCAGTACCTCAGAATGTGGTTAAATTTATAAATATGGCCTATAAAGTAAGAATTAAGGTAACATGAAGTACCTGGAATGCTTCTTGGAGATGCTATAAAAAGGGAGTACAACACAAACCAACAGAGAACAGAGGCCTTGCAAGATGGTAAGAGAGAAATGGCTATCAGCAAGTCGTAGAGACGTCCAAGAAGAAAGTAATTCTTTCATGTCTTTTTCTTGCACATGCATCATGCAGAACTGCAAGAAAAAAATTCTATCTATGGTAGCTTGTGATGTCAGGTAGACATGTTATCAGTACTGAGGCTGTAATGCTGTACTTACACTCAATTCAGATAGAAGTGTTCTTGGTGTCCTTTTCGGATATTTTGCTTCCATATTACTTTGTATTTTTTACTCTTTATGAGGTATTCACTGTAATGTATGCAATGGAAGTGTCAACAATATGCACCCAGTCTACAGATCACATTACAAACCGCTGTTTATTCCAATCTGCATATCTTCCTTAGTGAGCTTGTAGAAATAACAAGTACTAATTGCTGTGTACTGGTTTAATTTATATCAAGACTACATTACATGTTTTATTACATACAATACTTATGACACCAGTTCTAGGGGATATAAAGTATGGTATACTTAGCTCTTGAATGAGGAATCTAAGACCCCAACAACAACAACATCATTTTTAGAGGGCGATTCAAATAATGAATGACAAACCAAGCGGTCAATATTAGACCTTTAAGATGCCAAGAGAATACACTTTTGCTACACTGTTCAAATACATGTCCTTTCTTTTGTGCTCAGACATTCGAGATATGGCCATTAACTGATCCTGTGGTGTTCCACTAAATGCTCTCTATACACTTCTGAGTCCCACTCCTAAGGCAGAAATGATTATTGTGCTTACAATAAAGTGCAAGCCATGCAGCTGGAGAAATTTCTATCCAGATGCTCAATGTATCGCATTGAATTTTTATTATAATAAAAAGTTTTTGTTCATATTTGTTCTTATTTGCATATATGCAGAAGGTACTTTTGTTCATCTAAACCAAGACATTCTGTAAAAATGCAGCTAAAGATTCACAAAGCACTTCTCAAAATAGCCCATTTGTGGCCTCTTATTGAGTAGAAACTGTATAAAATATGCAAGGCTCTTGCAGTTATCACCGAACACTTCCACACCTTTTATCTGAAATCAACTTTCTTTTTGTCGTGATGTCTCATTTTTTTTCTCCTTTCTCAGATGGAGTATCCACTGTTGCTAGACAATTCACTACAGAAAGAGGATTGTTCTCCAAAATGAAACGACAGAACAAAGAGATAAACTTGAGGCTGTAGCTTGTTTTCCAGCTGCTTACTTTGTTCATACCTTTATAGTCACATTTGTGGTAGATTAAAATTGAATTTTAAAATCCCTCTTACTTAGGAACCAAAAAGGCAACAAGGGCCCTCGAGCATAATGTCTTTCAGTTAAATGTCTGAATCTATTTGCATCTGTCAATTTTGGTAGCTTATATTGTTTTGGAAGAAGGTGACACAGAAAACTCAGTTAATTCCCATACCCAAGTGTGCTCTTGAAGTTTGTGCCAAGATAGACAGCCAAGTTTTTTCTTCTGTTGGAGTTTCTTTATTTAGTTGTTCCAATTACTGCCTCCTTTTGACTAAATACCTGTGTGTGTGTGTGTGTGTGTGTGTGTGTGTGTGTGTGCGTGCGTGTGTGTGCGCGCGCGCGCGTGTGTGTGTGTGTGTGTGTGTGTGTGTGTGTGTGTGTGTGTTGTGTGTAATATATACTGTATGTGTCCTGTAATACTAGACTTAAATTGTAAGTGTAGGGCTCTCCATACATTGTCCAGATGAACACTGATATTACATAGAATTTGAATAATTGTTGTAATTCACTGTGGTACTTAGATGGCTTATCAGAATTATAGGAAAGAGTTTTCAGTAAGTGGCTTGATTCTCATTGTGGAAAAGTTAAGTAATCCCTTTATGGTGAGAAACAGAATAAAATATTATCAGGTGGTTTCATGTCTTACCTTACTCCTCTCTAACCCATAAAGCCTAGGATATAGATTCTCTTGTTCATGCTTTAAAGGAGAATGTCAATTATGTCAGCAAAGACATTGTGTTTTACACTGCTATATTTTTTTTCATTTTTATTGGATTTCTTTGTCTACATTTCAAATATCATCCCCCTCTCCTCTTCAGCAGCACTCTATCCTATCCCCCAACCCCCTGCCTCTGTGAGGATGCCCCCTCAACCACACACTCACTCCCTAACACCTCCCCACAATGGAATTCCCCTATGCTTGGAAATAGAGCTTTTGCAAGACCAAGGACCTCTTCTCCCATCAATAGCCAACAAGGCCATCCTCTACTACATATGCAGCTTGAGACATAGGTCTCTCCGTGCGTATGCTTTGGTTGGTGGGTTTATCCATGGAAGCTCTGGGGTGTCTGGTTGGTTGATAATGTTGTTCTTCTTATGGGGTTGCAAATCCCCTCAGTTACCTCAGTCCTTTCTCTTCCTTCTCCACTGAGGATCGTGTTCTCAGTCCAGTGGTTGGCTGCCAACATCTGCCTCTGTATTTGTCAGGGACTGTCAGAGCCTCTCAGGAGACAGCTATATCAGGCTCATATTAGTATGTACTTCTTAGCATCCACAATATTGTCTGGGTTTTGTGACTGCATGTGGGATGGATCCCCAAGTGTGGCATGTCAGTCTCTGGATGGCCATTCACTAAGTCTCTGCTCTACCCTTTGCCTCCATATTTCCTACTGTATTTTGTTCTCCCTTCTAAGAAGGACTGAAGCATCCACACTTTGGTCTTCCTTTTTACTGAGCATCATGTGATCTGTAAATTGTATCTTGGGTATTCTGAGCTTTTGGACTAATGTCTACATATGAGTGAGTGAATATCATGTGTGCTCTTTTGTGATTGGGTTACCTTACTCAGGATGATGTTTTCTAGTTCCATCCATTTGCCTATGAATTTCATGTAGTTATTGTTTTCGATGGCTGAGTAGTAATCCATTGTGTAATTGTACCATATGTTTCCATTCCTCTGCTGAGGGACATCTGGGTTCTTTCCAGCTTCTGGCTATTATATATAAGGCTGTTATGAACATAGTGGAGCATGTGTCCTTGTTATATGTTGGTGCATCTTTTGGGTATATGCCCAGGAGTGGAATAACTGGGTCCTCAGTTAGTACTATGTCCAATTTTCTGAGGAACCTCCAGGCTGATTTTCAGAATGGTTGTACTAGTTTGCAATCCTACCAACAGTGGAGGAGTGTTCTTTTTTCTATACATCCTCACCAGCATCTACTGTCACCTGAGTTCATGATCTTAGCCATTCTCACTGGTGTGAGGTGGAATCTCCGGGTTGTTTTGTTTTGTCCCTGATGACTAAGAATGTTGGATATTTCTTTAGGTGCTCAGTCATTCAGTATTCACCAGTTGAGAATTCTTCGTTTCGTCCTGTACCCCAAAATCGTTATTTCGCTATCAGGAGTCTAACTTCCTGAGTTCTTTTTATATATTGGATATTAGCCTTGTATCAAATGTAGGATTGATAAAGACCTTTTCCCAAATTGTTGGTTGCTGTTTTGTCCTATTGATAATGTCCTTTGTTCCTGAGATCCTTGGTGTGTCAGAGCTGCTGGTAGTCAATCTTTCTAAGGGTGTTGTAGGAATTGGTGGGGAACCAGAGCCCTAAGATTGCTCTGGACACTGGTATAGCTGTAAGAAACCTGTGCCTCTGACTGGTGAGGTTTGGGTTTCCCTGGTTCCTGTGAGGGTCCCAGTTATGTTGGGTGTTGGGAAAGATGTTTTGGCCTCAGTTGTTATCTTGAGTTTGTCAGAGGTCCAGTGCTCCTGGTTGTGTCTGATCTTTTTGGAGTCCAGCTTCCTCTGTGATCCTGTGATACTGGACCTGTTAGGGCACCTGAGAGTTGGACTTCCTCTGGGTGTTGTAGGAGTTCCTGCACAGCCAATGCCCAAGGTCTGCTCAAGGCCCTGGATTAGACCAGAAGGAATATGGCAATGGCTGTGCTGGGTTCCTGTATCCCTGAATCCTGGGGGACCCAGTTACTCTGGGTGTTGGGGCAGATGTTATGGCCTCTCCTGTGATCCTGCAGGTGTCAGAGTACCTGGGAGTAGGGTTCCCTCTGGATGTTGTAGAACTGGGTGCAGAGCTAGAGCCCAAGGTCTTCTCAGGGCATTGGTTCAGATGGGAAGGGCTTGGAAGCAATACCCTGCTCTTATTTCATTAACTTATGAGATAAAAATTATCATTCCTGTTTTTCTAGGTTAGGAAAATGTGGTCAAGAGATAGGAGCTAATGTAGAAACTGGTATTAGATATCAGATTGTTTCCAGAATATTTGCTAGGAGACATATCATGTATTAGAGAATACATTGTATGCACCATGTACAACACATTACATATAGTATTTCAGGTAGTTGACACAGAATTTGCATGATTCACATGTCAGGTCCTTTGTTCACTGTTCCCAGGTTGAAAATTTGATTTAAGATATATTTTAACTTAGCTTAATTTGCCTAAGGTATAAAGTGTTCCTACAACATCTAGTCATCTGGATTTTGTTTGGGGTTACACATATTTTCCGTGGAAAAAAAATGATTGTGGCACCTGAACTTGTTTAAAACAGTTGTCCCCAATCATGTCTGCTAGTATATTACCTGGAGCAATTCTCATTGGTTTCTGCACTAGCATGTGTTCTCTCTCAATTCTACTTATTGTGAACACAATTTATTCTCAAAGTTCTATGAAAATGGCAAAATGAAACTTAGCATGTATAATTAATATATAAATAAATTATATATAATAAATTAATAATACATTACTAAAAGTCAAGCAAAGAAGAAATATTTTAACCAGGCTTTAATTTTCTTATTTCTAGCCACTGCTCCACTTTCATATACTTACTGAAAACAAAGACCTTTTAGAAGGGACATTTATTAGTTTTAACTACAATTATTCTCCTAGTCTTTCTTAAACTCAATTTATAACTATACAAGAAGTCCCTGTCATTACTCTTTCAATAGTTAGCTTTACATTGATAATTTCAAGGATCAATTTTTAATCTTTAATATCAATTTTTACCTCTAGAAACTTTAGGAAACTCACACATACAACCCATATCCAGGGCATGACCACTATCTGATTTGCTTTAAGGTTTTTTTTTTTATTTTTTTCATGTGACTGGTTATATTTGTCTCTGTATTTTTTTAATTTTATTGCATTTTTAACTTTTTTGTATACATTCAGGTATGTATGGTGTTAGACTGTGTTTCTATGTGTGTTTCTATGTGGTGGTGTGCTTGATTCTCTAGTGCATACAACAGAGCAACACAACCAGAGTAACCTTCTTAAACAGAAAGTAATATCATGCTATATTTTTGTTCAAATTACCAAATTGTGTTTTGTATTTGGATATTAAGTTTCAAATATGAGCATTGCTCTATGTGTACTCTGTCACTTCACTGAATTGTTTTTCTTTTTCTTCCTTCAGTTTTCCTCTCTAAATAACTGATTTTCTCCTTTTCTCCTCCTCGTATACAACATCAATTATCAAAAGCCATCACTGTGTATTTGGTGCATCTTGTGTTTAGAATATATTTCTCCTCCATATCTATATGAGTATATATATTCCATATATATAGAGTATATATATATATATACATACATATATATATATGGAGTTTATATATGAGTATTTATGCTCAAGTTATTAGCTCACTACTTTACCATGGTTTTCAACTTTTGCTTTCTTAAGCAATCGCATATTGTCACACTTCTTACAACCATATATTGATTTCTTGGGCTCATTATGACACCTAATGTGTTCCATTTTATCTAAAAGTTATGAAAATGTTAGAATATAGCATATTATGTTTAATCAATGCATACTAATTAAAATCATACATATTTTAATAAATTGCTTGATAAACTTTTGATTTCTGTCATTGCTTGACTTGCGTACTAGAATTTAGACTCTTCATTGTTATAAATTTTTGTCCTATTTAGCAGCATATTCTCTGCATCTAAAATAATATTTGGCTTTACTTTGCACTCATAAGCATCTAAAAAGTCCTGAGCTTTATTTTGCCTTCTTTATGTAGGTTTTGAATGAAACGATGAATGAAAAACTTAGTTAATATGTACAAACAAACTGGGAAATGTAGCTCAAAATCTCAGAATTCATTTTCTCTGGTATTAACAGTAGTGCCTTTCAGTTTAATACTAATGTATTTCTCCAGACTATCATATATTAGTGTATAAGTTCAGAACAATTCCTATAGCGATTTTTGCCAAACAAGTTTTTGTGGATGTTCCTCATATCACTGAATAGTACTGAAGACAAATAAATGTCAAAAAAACTGGTCAACGTAGACTATAATAATCAATTGTATTGTTTCTTGAAGCCAGAACTACATGGTAAAAAGCCTTTTATTTCTTAAAATCTCAGTTTATTCTCCAGTAAAGTAAAAACTTATTTCTAGGCATTTTTAAGGCCTCTTTTTTTGGGGGGGAAATCTGAGTCTTATTTTCACAATGCTTATAATCTATTTACTGAAGAGAGCTATGGGTTCCAGTCATAATGATGTGAATTTTCTTCTAGATTTCAGCAGAATACACAGGATTAGTGAATATTTCTGTACTTCTGACAACTTGACTATAAAATTTGGATTATCATTATGTTATAACTTGAAGGGACTTGTGAATACCGAATTTTAGAATATAGTTTTAAATTATATCAGTGTGGATAGCCTTGTAATAATTCAATACGAGATATTTGAAAGTAAAAATACTAAACATATAGTCACATCTATATAGTTTAATTTTTACAAGGTTTAGGGTAAGAATTTAACTGTGAGATCACACCACTCAGTACATTATCAGTAACAAAATAAGACTGATTAGTAGATTGCCATAGAGCCTAACTGGTCCAGCTATGAAGAAAGACTGTTCTTAAATATCACTCAAGCATTTAGTGTTAAGCATCTGTGTCAGTGTCACTAGTATGTTTCCAGTAAGATGTTATCTTGTTTATTGTAAACAGTTGAGATAAAACAATTCATAGTCTCAACAACACATAAAGCTATATTTTGTGCTTCATACATGTGTATCTCGTTCATAGACTATTCATGCTTCCCCATGCCACCATTACAAAACCTACAACTTAGAATATAGAAAGGGATCTATGCTTGACTATGGTTAAAGAAAATTCTAACTTACACAGCTCTTTAGCTTACAGATATTTTAATACATGTTTTAATTTTATAGCAATGTTATAGAGTAAATATTGCAATACCAATATCACAGTTAAACATAATTCATCCTTCTGTTTCTGTTTTCAGTTTATATATATGAAAGGGAGTCCATTGCAATTCTGCAATAGATTTAATCATTTAGTTTTTAATATAAATTATTACCCACGTGCTAAAATATATTTTACTTTTAACTTTACTATAAGACATAAATTTACTCATGTTAAATGATGGACATCTTCAAATTTTTGAGACTGTACATGAAGGTCACAATTTTGTCAAAGTACCTATGTGGGTCATCATATACACAAAAAGAATACACTATATTGCTATTTACTTCTCAAAATAGAACCATGCAGGAGCTGTTGGAATGGCTCAGTGGTTAATAGCATTTGTACAAACATAAGCACCTGAACTTGAGTCCAAGCACTCATATGATAAAAATGACATGGCCTGTAGTCTCAGCATTGTGGATGCCCTGAAGAGGTAGAGGCTGATGGAGCTTGTTGAATAACTAGCCTCTTCAAAACAGCTGCCATCATTTCAGTGAGTGACCTTGTTGGAAGGCAATAAGGTTAAGAAAAATAGAGGACAACGTTTAACTGTGTCTGTCTCTGGATTATAAGGGTATGCCTCACAAACATTTACCACACACACACACACACACACACACACACACACACACACACACACACACCATCTTAGTGTGGTAAAATAGTCATGACTTTTGGTTTAGAAAAGTCAATTTTTATCCTAGTTCTGCTGTTTGGTAGTCTTATGAGCTTCAGAAATTCTGCTGACCCTTGAATATGTGCTCCCTTATCTGGGATATTATATAACTAGTTCTGTCCATTCTGTAGGATTATAGTGTATTTTTAAAAAAATATGCAATGCATGAAAATTACCTCACATGCCCTATATTTAACAAATTGCTCCTCACATGTGCAGGTTGAATCAGAACCTAAATACCACCTGCATAATGCATCATAAATTCATCTAGGTGATGTGAACATACCAAAATATGTAGTTCTGCAAGAAGTCAAACATTGCTTTTTTTCATACTTGAAAATTCAATTTTATTGATATTTGTGCTATAATTCTCAATGTCTAATTTGAGCATAAATCTCTGGTATAGAGATTTTATAAAAAATGTCTTGATCCTTCTATTTTGAGAGATGAATGTATTTGAGTACCTTTAGCAGAGCCATCACAGTACGATTAATTCAAAGGTAGATACAGACCAGAGTTAGAACATTAGAGGAACAGTAACAAACCAAAAGAACAACAAATAATCAAAACCAATATACCACCAAGTAAGTGGTCATTGGCTTAAAGGAAGTGGGATTTGAAATATAGAAGGCTGAATTTCAATACAAAAGCAAGAAGAAAATAAAGGATCACTCTCACACTCCTATGGCTTATTCTGCTGCTTCTTTCCGCTGCTCTCGTAGCCCTCTCCTTCGCTGATAGCAATGGAAGAAGAAATAGCTGCACTCGTCATTGACAATGGCTCTGGCATGTGCAAAACTGTCTTTGCCGGCCATGGGACATGTTTCCCTCCATTGTCAGTTGCCCCTGAGACGAGGGAGTCATGGTGGTCATGGGCCAGAAAGACTCCTACATGGAGTGACAAGGCCTAGAACAAAGTATCCTGACCCTAAAGTATCCTATTGAGCACGAATAGCATTGTCACTAACTGGGATAACCTGGAGAAAGATCTGGCACCAGACCTTCTACAAGGAGCTGCATGTGACCCCTGAGGAGCACCCGGTGCTTCTGACTGAGGCACTCCTGAACCCCAAAGCTAACAGAGAGAAAATGACATGATAATATTTAAAGACTTCAGTACCCTAGCCATGTACGTGGCCATTCAGGCGGTGCTGTCCTTATATGCATCTGAGCACAACACTGGCATTGTCATGGACTCTGGTGATGGGGCTCACACACTCAGTGCCCATCTACAAGGGCTATGCCTTTCTCCACGCCATCTTGCATCTGGATCTGGCTGGCCTGGACCTGACAGACTACCTCATGAAGATCCTGACTGAACAGGGTTACAGTTTTACCATCACTGCTGAGAGGGAAAGTGTTAGTGACATAAAGGAGAAGCTGTGCTATGTTGCCTTGGATTTTGAGCAAGAAATGGCTACTTCTGCATCATCTTCCTCCTTGGAGAAAGGTTATGAGTTGCCTGATAGGCAAGTGATCACCATCGGCAAGGAGCGGTTCTGGTGTCTAGGGGCTCTCTTCCAGCTTTCCTTTCTGGGCGTGGAGTCCTGTGGCGTACATGAAACCACCTTCAACTCCATCATGAAGTGTGATGTGGACATCCTCAAAGACCTGTATGCCAATACAGTACTCTCTGTTGGTACCGCCATGTATTCAGGCATTGTTGACAGGATGAAGGAGATCACAGCCCTAGAACCCAACACAATGAAGATTAAGATCATTGTTCACCCTGAGCGCAAGTACTCAGTCTGGATTGGTGGCTCCATCCTGGCCTCACTGTCCACCTTCTACCATAGGTGAAACAGCGAGCAGGAGTATGATGAGTCAGGCCCCTCCATTGTCCATTATAAATGCTTCTAGATGGATTGAGCAGGTGCTAGGCATCTATCTGCTGCTTAAGCTGATTCTGAAGTATCAATTTTCCCTGACAAATGTACACACCTCATGCTAGTCTCATGAAACTGGAATAAGCCTTTGAAAGAAATTTGTCCTTGAAGGTAGTATCTGATATCAGCACTAGATCATAGAACTTGTTGCTTATTTTTGACCTTGTGCTCAAGTTAACTATTCCCTTGATCTATGTTTAACACCCTGTGAATATCTTGGTTTAGTCCTTAGTTCATGTGGCTTGGTCACTTGGTGGCTGAGAAGAACACGCTGTGAAAAATAAGTCCCCAGTTTAGTGGAACTCTGTGAGCACCACATAGTGATCTGTGCAGGATATTAATCAAGGGCAGACTTCCAGGGTATCCCAAGGCTGGCAAGGGTTCCTGAACCAGTTACCACTTCCTTCTTGCCAGTCTATCAGGGTGGGAAAGTCCCAGCCTTAGGATCCAGTTTCCATTCATGTTTTTCCCCTCCTGACCGCCATGGGTTGTTACTTGTCTTGAGTTGGAAACATTTACATCTACACCTGTAAATGTATTCATCCTTTTAATTTATGTAAGGTTTTTGTACTCAGTTCCTAAAGAAATTACAAATTTTGGTTTTCTACTGTTCAGTGAGCACATTAGGCTCTAGCAACACGCCATTTTGTAAAGAAACTAAAAGTGCTGCAGTAACTGAAAAACAAAAAACAAAAACTAAACCTAAACAAAACAAAAAAAAACCCAAACAAAAAAGAAAAATAAAGGATCAATCTATCACCTGCAATAGGATATAATCCAAGGTAAGACACATTGCTATGATAGTACTACCTTCCCCCTCCTTATACCAGTTCAATTCTGGGCAAGATTTTAATTTTAGCATGTCTATTATATGGTTTGCTTTCTCTTAGATAATGATAAATATCTTGGCTTAGAATGTGAACAGACACTTGGAATTTTTTTAATAAAACATCTCTCATTTCTACTGTTAAATCATTCATAGATTTTTTAAGAGCATCAATTAATAAATACATGAAATGAACTTAAGTTAGAATTTATACAAGTCAGGGAATTTTAGATTACTATTCTTGATTTTAACTGCTTTTGTAACTCAAAGTTCTAATGTTCACATTCCTCCAAACAAAAGCATACTCAGGCCTATCACAACAATACCCCAGTCTGTTCTTCATATCCATTTTTTTGTCCTAGTTAGGATTTCTATTGCTGTGAAGAAATGACATGACCACAATAATTCTTAGAATGGAAAACATTTAATTGATGCTGGATTGAAGTTTTAGTTTTATTCTATCGGTGTCATGACAGGAGACATGGCAGCATGCAGGCAGACATGGTTCTGGAGAGGTAGCTGATAATTCTACATCTAGATCTGTAGATAGCACAAGGATAGGCCACACTAGGTCTCACTTAATCAACTGAGATCTCAAAGGCCAGCCTCAGAGTGACATAATTTTTCTTCATAGTGCCATTCCCTACGAAGCAAGCATTCTAATACACGACTCTCTGGGGGTCATTTCTATTCAAACCACTACAATCAACATAACAGTTTCCTGGTATGGTACTAAGTAACTAACAGTAATGGTCATCAAGTCTCATAATACTTAGTGTAGCAGAAGTTTTGTCAATTTGCAATCAATGGGACAAATAATGAATAGCCTGCAAACTCCAACAGACATAACTAATTTATTCATTGTATACTCTTGATTCAAAACTGTAGCAGTAGAAAATGCATCTAAACCTTAAAATAAAGCTAAAGATTTTTAACTAAATCTATGAGTTACTACATGACATTGACAAAAACTATGGAAATGTTCATAACATGAAATTCAATGTATATTTATGAAGATCATTTCTATAATAAGCTTGGCTAATATCAGAAAATGTTTGTTATAGTTCTATTTTTAAAGCATTAAATCTCCTAGGTTTTCTCCACCTAGGTTACCTCATACAATTTACTTTTTCCAGTTCTATTTGTATATCTAAACATTTCATAATTCAATTTTTCTGACTGTGATGACATAAAATCTCAATGTTAAATTTGCCATTTCAAATTTCTAAGGATGTCTGTTTATATTATGTTTAGTAAAAATCTATACTTATTTTACTATTAAAAGTTCCTTTTGTGTCTATAGGCCCTTGTTTGGTTGGGTTATTGGTCTCCTTTATCCTTTCTTGTGTATACTCTATTTAGTTTAGGCACTAAGCAAATATTTAGCTGTCAAAAATTTCTTCCATTTAGTTGACAGCGTCTTCACTTGACTCTTACCTTTCTTTGCTGCAGAGAAACTATTCAATTTTCAAGTTCCCATTTCTCAATACCTGTCCTTATTTTCTGAGTATCTTGCATCCCATTTAGAGAATTCTTATGTAGACTTAGGCAGTGTTGTAAGCTCTCTACCATATTATCTTGATGTTTCACATTCTACACTGAGATCTTCAGTCTATTTGGAGTGGGTTCCTTCAGAGTTAAGAGATAAGTGCTTAAGCACATTGTTCTGTATATGGACATTCAGTTATTCCAACAGTTTGTTTTGAAGATGCTATCTCTTTTCAGCTTTGTACTTGTGATATCTCTTTCAAAAGAAATTGTCAGGAGGCTATAGTCATGTAGATCTAAATTAGTTTCTTTATTCTGTTTCTTTTATGTATGTATATTTTTGCTATTATCATGGTATTCTTATGGCTGTAGATTTGTAGTATATCTTAGATCTGGTAATGCATGTAGCATCATTTTAAGATTTAATTTATTTCTGTAATTGTTTGTGTATATGTGTGTCTGTATATGTATATGTGAATATGTGTGCCAATTTCCACAGAAACCAAAAGAGAATATCAGATCCCCTCAAGTATGCTGCCTGTACAGTGAGTATTCTTTTTTGTTATTATTAAATTATTTTACTTATTTACATTCCAAATATTTCCCACCTTGCTTGCCGTTTCCCCTCTCCCTGAGTTCTTCACCCTTTTCCCCTCCCCTTTTGCCTCCACCCACCCAACCCCCACTTTACTCCTAACAGCATCCCATTCCCTGGTGCATCAAGTCTCTACAGGATTAGGCTTATCCTTTCCCATGGAGGCCTGACAAAGCAGTCCTCTTCTACTTATACCCCGGGGGCCATGGATAAGTCCATGTGTGCTCCTTGGTTGGTGAATCAGTCTCAGGGAGCTTGGAAGGGTCCAGGTTATTTGATACTGTTGTTCTTCCAATGGAATTGTAATCCCCTACAACTCCTTCAGCCCTTCCTCCAATCCTTCCATGGGGGTTCCTAACCTTAATCCAATGGTTGACTGTATGTTTCTACATTTGTCTCAGTCAGCTGAACAGTGAATATTCTTAACTGCTGTGTTATCTTATTTTCCTCCTCAGAATTGTCTTGGTAACAGGGATATTTTGTGTTTCTACACAAATTTCAATATTACATTTTGTATTTCTATGAAGAATTTCATGGGGATATTGATTGCAAATGCATTGAACCTAAAAATAGTTTTTGTTAAATGGCCTTTGAAAATGTATTGTTTCTATCAATATATGAGCCTTGAAGTTCTTGTCTTCAACTGTCTTTAATGACCTTTCTTTATAAATAGTGATTTCACATTAATCTTCTAATGGCAATGGCTCAACAGTTACCTGTATATTAGTGTCTTGCAGAGGGCCCAATCTTAGTTTCTATAATCCACAATGTGGCTCACAACAACATGTAACTCCAGTTTGAGGATACATGATGACTTATTTAGGTGTAAACAGACATATATACTACACATATAGATATATTCATGCAAATTACTCAAATACATTAAAAAAGAAAAGTTAACCTTTAAAAAAATAGTTCTACTTATGTACCTGTATTATGGTTGAACCTGTCTAATAGTCTTTCATTTTTTCCCATACTACAAATTATCGAAGCTACGGAGGGAGACTAAAGTTTTTTGATCATAAAAAATCTGATCACAGTGAAATGAAAACAGAGTATGTATAATATTAGCTTTACAATGCTCTGAGTTATTCCCTTTTAATCTTTATTATAGTCCAGATATATTTATATTCATGTTAATAGTGCCATTATTGTCCTGGCTATATTTTTTATTTAAATAAACTCTGATTTTTTAAAAGATCAATTTTTATAACATGTATGAATAGGTCTTAATTGTTTCTTCAAAATTGTTGGAATTTAGGACTCTTCTTTAAAAGCTAGAAGGGTGCAATAGCAATATTTTTGCCAACCAAGCAACAAACAATAGTTGATATGAGGCCCCCAGCACATATGCAGCAGACAATTCAATCAGAGAAGATGTAGCTAACCCTCAAGAGACTGGAAGCCACAGGGAGTCATGAGTTCTGGTGGGGTCGGGTTGGGTGCGGGACATTCTCTTTGAGACAGGGTAGGGGAGGAGGTATGGGATTTGGAACAGTCAGAGGATGGACTGGTAGGGGGATAAAATGTGGACTGTAAACAATGATTAAAGAATAATAAAACAAAAAATAAATAAAAATTAGCAGCTAGAGGTAGAACTAGTTTGAATTTTCTTTTTCTTCTTTTTTTATTGGATATTTTTTATTTACATTTCAAATGTTATTCCCTTCCCTGGTTTCCTGAACATAAGCTCCCTATCTTTTTTTTTTCTTTCTTTTTTTTTTTTTTTGTGGTTGAATGCACATTCTTTTTTTTTGTTTTTTTTTGTTTTTTTTTTATTAACTTGAGTATTTCTTTTTTTTTGTTTGTTTGTTTTTTTTTATTAACTTGAGTATTTCTTATATACACTTCGAGTGTTATTCCCTTTCCCGGTTTCCGGGCAAACAACCCCCTCCCCCCTCCCCTTCCTTATGGGTGTTACCCACCCAACCGTCCCCCCATTGCCGCCCTCCCCCCCACAGTCTAGTTCACTGGGGGTTCAGTCTTAGCAGGACCCAGGGATTCCCTTTCCACTGGTGCTCTTACTAGGATATTCATTGCTACCTATGAGGTCAGTGTCCAGGGTCAGTCCATGTATAGTCTTTAGGTAGTGGCTTAGTCCCTGGAAGCTCTGGTTGCTTGGCATTGTTGTACAAATAAGGTCTCGAGCCCCTTCAAGCTCTTCCAGTTCTTTCTCTGATTCCTTCAACGGGGGTCCTATTCTCAGTTCAGTGGTTTGCTGCTGGCATTTGCCTCTGTATTTGCTGTATTCTGGCTGTGTCTCTCAGGAGCGATCTACATCCGGCTCCTGTCAGTCTGCACTTCTTTGCTTTATCCATCTTGTCTAATTGGGTGGCTGTATATGTATGGGCCACATGTGGGGCAGGCTCTGAATGGGTGTTCCTTCAGTCTCTGTTTTAATCTTTGCCTCTCCCTTCCCTGCCAAGGGTATTCTTTTTCCTCATTTAAAGAAGGAGTGAAGCATTCACATTTTGATCATCCGTCTTGAGTTTCGTTTGTTCTAGGGATCTAGGGTAATTCAAGCATTTGGGCTAATAGCCACTTATCAATGAGTGCATACCATGTATGTCTTTCTGTGATTGCGTTAGCTCACTCAGGATGATATTTTCCAGTTCCAACCATTTGCCTACGAATTTCATAAACTCGTTGTTTTTGATAGATGAGTAATATTCCATTGTGTAGATGTACCACATTTTCTGTATCCATTCCTCTGTGGAAGGGCATCTGGGTTCGTACACTTTCTGGCTATTATCAATAAGGCTGTGATGAACATAGTGGAGCACGTGTCTCTTTTATATGTTGAGGCATCTTTTGGGTATATGCCCAAGAGAGGTATAGCTGGATCCTCAGGCAGTTCAATGTCCAATTTTCTGAGGAACCTCCAGACTGATTTCCAGAATGGTTTTACCAGTCTGCAATCCCACCAACAATGGAGGAGTGTTCCTCTTTCTTCACATCCTCGCCAGCATCTGCTGTCACCTGAGTTTTTGATCTTAGCCATTCTCACTGGTGTGAGGTGAAATCTCAGGGTTGTTTTGATTTGCATTTCCCTTATGACTAAAGATGTTGAACATTTCTTTAGGTGTTTCTCTGCCATTCGGCATTCCTCAGCTGTGAATTCTTTGTTTAGCTCTGAACCCCATTTTTTAATAGGGTTATTTGTTTCCCTGCGGTCTAACTTCTTGAGTTCTTTGTATATTTTGGATATAAGGCCTCTATCTGTTGTAGGATTGGTAAAGATCTTTTCCCAATCTGTTGGTTGTCGTTTTGTCCTAACCACAGTGTCCTTTGCCTTACAGAAGCTTTGCAGTTTTATGAGATCCCATTTGTCGATTCTTGATCTTAGAGCGTAAGCCATTGGTGTTTTGTTCAGGAAATTTTTTCCAGTGCCCATGTGTTCCAGATGCTTCCCTAGTTTTTCTTCTATTAGTTTGTATCCTAAAGCAAAAGGATATACCTTCTTCTCACCTCCTCATGGTACTTTCTCCAAAATTGACCATATAATTGGTCAAAAAACGGGCCTCAACAGGTACAGAAAGATAGAAATAATCCCATGCATGCTATCAGACCACCACGGCCTAAAACTGGTCTTCAATAACAATAAGGGAAGAATGCCCACATATACGTGGAAATTGAACAATGCTCTAGTCAATGATAACCTGGTCAAGGAAGAAATAAAGAAAGAAATTAAAAACTTTTTAGAATTTAATGAAAATGAAGGTACAACATGCCCAAACTTATGGGACACAATGAAAGCTGTGCTAAGAGGAAAACTCATAGCGCTGAGTGCCTGCAGAAAGAAACAGGAAAGAGCATATGTCAGCAGCTTGACAGCACACCTAAAAGCTCTAGAACAAAAAGAAGCAAATACACCCAGGAGGAGTAGAAGGCAGGAAATAATCAAACTCAGAGCTGAAATCAACCAAGTAGAAACAAAAAGGACCATAGAAAGAATCAACAGAACCAAAAGTTGGTTCTTTGAGAAAATCAACAAGATAGATAAACCCTTAGCCAGACTAATGAGAGGACACAGAGAGTACGTCCAAATTAACAAAATCAGAAATGAAAAGGGAGACATAACTACAGATTCAGAGGAAATTCAAAAAATCATCAGATCTTACTATAAAAACCTATATTCAATAAAACTTGAAAATCTTGAGGAAATGGACAATTTCCTAGACAGATACCAGGTATCGAAGTTAAATCAGGAACAGATAAACCAGTTAAACAACCCCATAACTCCTAAGGAAATAGAAGCAGTCATTAAAGGTCTCCCAACCAAAAAGAGCCCAGGTCCAGACGGGTTTAGTGCAGAATTCTATCAAACCTTCATAGAAGACCTCATACCAATATTATCCAAACTATTCCACAAAATTGAAACAGATGGATCACTACCGAATACCTTCTATGAAGCCACAATTACTCTTATACCTAAACCACACAAAGACACAACAAAGAAAGAGAATTTCAGACCAATTTCCCTTATGAATATCGACGCAAAAATACTCAATAAAATTCTGGCAAACCGAATTCAAGAGCACATCAAAACAATCATCCACCATGATCAAGTAGGCTTCATCCCAGGCATGCAGGGATGGTTTAATATACGGAAAACCATCAACGTGATCCATTATATAAACAAACTGAAAGAACAGAACCACATGATCATTTCATTAGATGCTGAGAAAGCATTTGACAAAATTCAACACCCCTTCATGATAAAAGTCCTGGAAAGAATAGGAATTCAAGGCCCATACCTAAACATAGTAAAAGCCATATACAGCAAACCAGTTGCTAATATTAAACTAAATGGAGAGAAACTTGAAGCAATCCCAGTAAAATCAGGGACTAGACAAGGCTGCCCACTCTCTCCCTACTTATTCAATATAGTTCTTGAAGTTCTAGCCAGAGCAATCAGACAACAAAAGGAGATCAAGGGGATTCAGATCGAAAAAGAAGAGGTCAAAATATCAGTATTTGCAGATGATATGATAGTATATTTAAGTGATCCCAAAAGTTCCACCAGAGAACTACTAAAGCTGATAAACAACTTCAGCAAAGTGGCTGGGTATAAAATTAACTCAAATAAATCAGTTGCCTTCCTCTATACAAAAGAGAAACAAGCCGAGAAAGAAATTAGGGAAACGACACCCTTCATAATAGACCCAAATAATATAAAGTACCTCGGTGTGACTTTAACCAAGCAAGTAAAAGATCTGTACAATAAGAACTTCAAGACACTGAGGAAAGAAATTGAAGAAGACCTCAGAAGATGGAAAGATCTCCCATGATCATGGATTGGCAGGATTAATATAGTAAAAATGGCCATTTTACCAAAAGTGGTCTACAGATTCAATGCAATCCCCATCAAAATACCAATCCAATTCTTCAAAGAGTTAGACAGAACAATTTGCAAATTCATCTGGAATAACAAAAAAACCAGGATAGCTAAAGCTATCCTCAACAATAAAAGGACTTCAGGGGGAATCACTATCCCTGAACTCAAGCAGTATTACAGAGCAATAGTGATAAAAACTGCATGGTATTGGTATAGAGACAGACAGATAGACCAATGGAATAGAATTGAAGACCCAGAAATGAACCCACACACCTATGGTCACTTGATTTTTGACAAAGGTGCCAAAACCATCCAATGGAAAAAAGATAGCATTTTCAGCAAATGGTGCTCGTTCAACTAGAGGGCAACATGTAGAAGAATGCAGATCAATCCATGCTTATCACCCTGTACAATGCTTAAGTCCAAGTGGATCAAGGACCTCCACATCAAACCAAATAAGCTCCCTATCTTATCCCCATCCCCTTCTTCTATAAGGATAGGAACCTCCAGAGTGGTTGTATCAGTTTGCAATTCTACTAGCAATGGAGGAGTATCATTCCTCTTTCCTCAAGTCCTAACCAGCATCTTTTGTCCCCTGAGTTTTTGATCTTAGCCATTCTAATCGAAAAAGGTAGAATCTCAGGGATGTTAAGGACTTTAAATATTTCTTTAAGTCCTTCTCAGCCATTCAAGATTTTTCTGTTGTGAATTCTCTGTTTAATTCTATACCCCATTTTTAATTGTGTTATAATAACTGCTGGGCATATATCCAAAAGATGTCCTGCCATACGACAAGGACATGTGCTCTACTATGTTCATAGCAGCCTTATTCTTAATAGTGAGAAGTTGGAAAGAACCCAGATGTCTCTCAACCAAAGATTGGATGCAAAATTGTGTTTCATTTATACAATAGAATAATATTCAGGAATTATAAATGAGGACATCGCAAGTTTTTCAGACAAATGGATGGAACTAAAAAAATATCATCCTGAGTGAGGCTACCCAGACCCAAAAGAACATTTCATGTACACTGATAAGTGCCTATTAGCCAAAAGGTACGGATTACTTAGGATAAACCCATATACCTTAGGAAGTTTAACAAGCAAGAAGGTCCAAGTGAGGATGCTTCAATCCCACTTAGACAGGGGACCAAAATAATCACAGGAGGCAGAGGAAGGGAGGAACCTTTGGGTGGGGTGGGGGAAGGGAAAAGCAGAACAGGATCAGTTATGGGGTAGGATCAGGAGGCCAGGAGAATGAATGAAAATATGTAGCCTCAGGTGTTGGGGGGGTGTGGGAGGTAGTAGGACTTTCTAGAAAGTACAAAAGAACTGGGAAGTGAAAGACTCTCAGGACTCAATGGGGGTGATCTTAGCCAAAATGTCCAACAATGGGGAGAGGAAACTTGAAGAATCCACCTCTAGTAGGTAGACAGGGCCTCAAGTGGAGGGATGTGGTGGCCAACTCACAGTCAAACTTTCTGACCCAGAACTGTTCCTGTCTGAAAAAGCTACAGCAACAAAACTGAAAAAGAAACTGAAGGAAAGGCAACTCAGTGACTGGTCCAACTTGGGACCCATCTCATGTGGTGGGGTTGGGGAGGGACCAAAGCCTGACACTATTACTGATGCTATGGTGTGCTTACATCCATCTGGGAACCTAGAATGGCTGTCCTCTGAGAGTCCCAACCAGTAGCTGACTGAGAGAATCAGATATTTATACCCATGCATTGGACTGAAGTTACGGACCCCATATGGTTGAATTAGAGGAAGCATTGAAGAAGCTAAAGGGAAGAGCAATTCCATAGGAAGACCAGCAGTCTAAACTAACATGGACCCCTAGAAACTCCTGGAGACCTAGCAGCCAACTAGGCAGCATATATAGGCTGGTCGTTGGCTCCCACACATATACAACAGAAGTCTGCCTGTTCTGGCCTCAGGGGGAGATGTGCTTAATTCTGGGGAGAACTGAGGCCCTGGGGAAGGGGGATGCCTGGTGGATGGGGGAGGAGAGAAAACATCCTCTTGGAGGCAAGGGGGAGGGGAATAGGATGAGGAACTGTGGTAAGGGGGACTGAGAGGGGGTCAATGTCTGGAATGTAAGTAAATTAGATAATTTAAAAAAATTAGCAGCTACATATATCAAACTCTCATTTGAAATTTTCATTTCTACTGACAATTTCAGTATAGAATCTTTATCTTCCATATTTTGCTGTTTGTTGACGAAATGTCTTAATATTTTCCTGTGAGATTTGTTCTGATGAGAGACCTTTCAATTTCTTGTTCTTATACCTTTATATAACACAGGTTTGACATTTTCTCCATTACTTCTTCAAATATATTTTAAACGCCTTTATTTAATTCTGTTTCTTCAATAATTTTATAATTTTTTGTATTGTTAAATTCTCACCCAGGTCTTATAAATTTTCCTTATTCTTTATTACTTTATTACTTTTCTTAATTTTTTCTTGAAAGCAATTGATATTGATATTAAAGCTGTTCTTGGAAGCATATATTTTTATCATTTCACTGACTGAATTTTAGAGCTGGAAATATTCTTTTATTTTAAATTTCCCATTTCAAATTTTCTGGATGTAGAATGAGTTTTGTATTTAATTGTTTTCTGCTATAATTGAATTATTTAGCTTCATTGTTCTAAAGCTCATTGTGTTTTCTCATAACAACGATTTCAAATTTTTCATTAAATATTTTAGAATTTATTTATTTATACCCCAAAAGTTGCTCCCCAGTCCCTTATCATATAGTTCCTTGCCCATTCCCCCTCTCCTTCTCCACGGAGAGAGTAAACCCCGTACAATATCCCCCCATTTTGATAGTCAGCTTCTAGTGGTGTTAATATTCCATACTTTTCTATATTTATTTAATTGATATTACGATAGTTGCCATATATCAGAGAATGCCAAGTCTTTGCTGTTTGGAAAGAAATTGTTCTGGCACCATTGGAGATCAGAGCAGTACTGCCCATGAAGTTTGCTTCTGTTAACAATTATTGCTGGAGTTCTTATTGGGCATCATTTTGGATTTCTATGGTAGCAGTTTGTATTGTTGGGATCTTTGGCAGTGATGGCTGTTGAGTCTGAAGAAGATATTTATACTGAGAGTACTAATTGCTAAGCATATCTTCTTTTAGCTTTTGACATAATATAATTTTAACATCTTTCCCTTCTATATCTCCATCCAAACCCTCATTTACATATCCCATGCTCTCCTTTTTCTCCACAAATTTTATTGTGTGCACATATATATTTATACATATATTCGTGTATATTCTTGAATACAAGTTGCTCAGTCTGTATAATGGTACTTGCATGTACACTGTCAGAGCAATTTAACACTGGGAAACCAGTTGAGGTGCTATTTAAATGACTTGTAAAAATGCCTTCTGTGGCTAATGGATGGTACTTGAATCTAGGATCAAAATATGATATAAATGGAGAGACTTCAGTATTTGACCTTGGGGTGGTAGTAACATTGTTGTTCATAATATGGGTACTACATTTCAAACTGATATGGCTGTGAAGAATGGAGCAAAAATGTTTCCAGATTTATAGGAGCTTCAGGATCTGAGTAGAATAGAAGTGTCCCTAGTGTTTGAATCAGAGAAGAGAAGAGTGCAGAAGAGAGTGTTTGCTGGACTCTGATACCCACAGTGAAAACTACATTTTTCTGGTGGTAACACTGAAGATAAACATACTAACTCATATAAAGCATAGATAGTACAGCATGGTGATAACTAACTCCAGGAGCTTTTATGTCACTGTAGCACATAGATCTCTGTGGGAGAGAAGACAATCTTGGAAGTGTGTACGTCTGTAGTAACTTGATTCTGAGACTCAAAATGTGAACTAGATCATTAAAGTAACAAATACAATATAAAAAGTATTGAATCACAGAGCCTTGATCCAGAATATCAGGCTACATGGCCTATAGACTGAGTTTGGAGAAGTTCCTGGAAGGGTTTTTATTTTATTTTATTTTTTCTAAAAGGATACAATAGTTTCAGCTTTGCAGGTCAAGGAGTTGTAGAGGCATGTTTCCCTTTTAGAGATTTCTGGACTAAAGTTGTAACTCATCCTAGTGCCCAGAGATATAGGTGTCCCCTGAACAAAGGTTCACTGGATACATTATGCTTTCTACTATGGCTGATACTATATGCCTCTGCCTTTCTTTTAACTGTCTCTCATTTATTGTTGTTCTTACCAGTTATAATATCCATTTTCTTCCACTATTGATATACATTATATAATAGCATGCACAGTTGGAAGAGAAATGTTATTTCCTAATTGTCCTTGTGCTCATATCAACTTTTCAGGTTACTTACTGATATACAATTCCTGTTTATTCCATCTTGCCTCCTACAGCTTAGAAGAACATATGTAATTAGTAATATAATTTGTGTGGTTTATGTTATATTTCAGCACTTAAGCATAATACTACCAAACACAACTTCAACAGGTACTTAATCACTGAAACAGTCAAGGAAAAAGCAGCTTATGAGTGAAGTGGAGATAAGAAGTGGAAAAGGCATCAGAATTAGTGAATCAGTATTCCTTCCATAGAAATCATCTGCACTGAGTGATAACAATACAAAAAGATGAAAAATTATGTTGAAATGGAAATTCTCTACTTATCCCTTATATATGCATTTTTTATTTTAATCATCAGATAAGAACAAGGAAAAATCTTTTCTGGTCATACTACTAGTGCTCAGAGTATGAGAATTTCAAAGAAATGTAAAATTAAGTTGGTAGAACATTTTCAACCCTAGGCAAATGATTTTCAAAATATATATTGCTATAGCGCCTCATGTTTTATACCATCAACATGGAGACCGTGCTTGATTTCAGGTGTAATTCTAGCACATTCTCAGTTACTAGATACAAAGTAATCTATTTTTATAATAAGAACCTAGGAAATGGTGTGTAGGGAAAATTTCTAGCTTTTATTAAAGATTGTCTGTCCAGAAATGATGTTTGCATCTTTTCCAAATGTAAATACAATAAACCACCATAAAATATTTCAATATTTTAAACAAAAAATTTGTTATCATTTTGAATCTAAAATATTTGCACAAAAATTTATTTTCCATAATATAATTGTAAAATAAATCAAAGGAATATTTAATTTTCATTTATTTTATGGCTTTAACCAAAAGTTTCTTTCCTATGTAAAAAAGAACACAAAGTCTGGAATTTAGAAATATTCCAAAACGTTTCTTTGGGTTATCATAGAAATTAAAATATATTAACTTCTACAATTAGTGACAATGTTCTGATTAATTTTTGATATATAGCATAAGTTGACATACTAATCATTTATTATAGGATTTCTATTGTTGATCACTGCCTTTTCATTGTTCACAGCCAATTATCACTTTCTGATTTTGACCATATAATTGTTTTTATAGCATCTCAGCAAAGTATAAAGATCTTAATTATAGTTACACTTTTATACTTTTTGTAACTTTATTTAAATATTGTTTAAATATTGTTTAATCTGGATGGTGTAGGTGATGAATTTCTACCATCAAGGGTTATACCGAATATATTTGAGAATGAAACTAATTCCCAAACATGTTTTCTATTAATTAGAATAACATTCCTTACTACTCTAGTTCTTTACCATTAAAGAGATAGATGTGTCTTATCTATGTCCACATTATAGTAATCACCTACACCTATCAAAATGAATAATAAAGATATAAAATTTTCATAAAAATACTACATAACTGGCTATAACCAATTATTCAATAATTGATTTATATTGTTGGAAGAGGTAAATATTTTGTTAGAGTTTATATATCACATTCTTATTAAACAAGTATCAACAGTTATTTTCATTAGCATGTTCTTGAGTAGGTTACAGTTTATATGCCACAAAGTAAACATGAGAAAATTTTGACTCAGGAGGAGACAGATTCTATTTTTTAGTTTTTATTTTTGAGATTATAATAACAATATTTCTTCCTTCCCTTTCCTTTCCTTCAACCCTCCCATATACTCCTTATGTCTTTCAAATACACAACCTCTTCTTAATTGTTATTGCATGCATATTCGTACATATCTATATGCATACATTTATACATATAACCTAAGTTGCACATATAAGCACACATATGCATATTTATTTACATATATAAATATACTCATAATATATACTTCTCAGCCTGTATGATGAACATTTGATATTGGATAACCAATTAATGCAATCTGACCTTGGGTCAGAGTATTTCTCATACTCTTACGATACCTTAATTGCTTGTAGTTCCCTATATAAGGTTGGGACCTTCCAGAGTCTCTTTTTTCTTTCATTTGAGGAAAAGTCAAATATGGGCTTCTCCAGGTAAATCTTTCATGCATAGTATTTATGGTAATAAGTAAAAGATTTGACTTTATTTTTTGAGATTTGAGAGTATTTATCAGGACTTACATAAATAAAGAAGCATACATATATTTGCTTCTATTCTTTAACTAGCTTGATAGTTACTTCATTATAACATAAAATGTGCCTTACAGCTAAGATATTCATCCTGGAGGTATATGTCAGTTAGCTGAGTTATTCTCTTATCTGGACAGGAGTTAGTTGGTGTGCTATAATCTGACAATGGTCATTAAGTAAGTTTGGAGGCTTTAAAATTCATGTTTTCATCTATCAGCTATAGAGAATATAAAATCAAAAAATCATTTATCATTCTTAGAGGACTTGATAAAATGTTAAGGTTAGCTACTCTTGGCTTTCAGAGCTAAGAAGGTGAACTAAATTTGTACTAGACTAAACAGAAGAGGTATTGATAAAAGGTGACATAGACATTCACTTTTGCCCATAAAACACATTGTGAACAATGGGCTTTGAATTCTTTGTTCTGTGGTTTAGGAGAAGAAAGAAGCATGCAAAGTGAAGGTAAGAAAAGGATATAGACAGAAGAATAAGACCAGATATAAACTTGATTTTTTAAAAGATATTTTCAGTATATTTTAGAAAGTGTTTTATTATGATATTATAACATTAACTTTGTTTTCAGGTTTTATATGAAATATGTGAACAATAATTATACAAATAAATTTTCTTCCCTTTATGAAATCCTTTTAATATACTTTACATAAATTGGAATGAGGATGTATGTTCAGTAATACACCCAAAGGTATCATCTTCTAACATGTAAAATTTAAATCTGGATTTTGTAATATATATTCAAGATAATATTTTTGTTCATACTGAATAATTACATCAATTAATTTCCTATCTTAAAAATGAATGATCATAGTGTCCATGGTATATAGTTATCATTTTAAAACATGTTTTTGGTACCAGCATGGAAAGTTCATTCTGATAAGAACATTTGTAACACAGAGAACTGTATTGCCACTATTTACCTCACCTTGAGATTTACTTAGTTCTAGAAAATCATCTCAGCTATCGAAAACTTTGCATCCTCCAATATACATGTCTCTGTTGCTCACTCAGCTTCTCATAACCACCTTAATTTATTCATTTCTATATAATCTAATTTTAGTTAAATATATTTATATTAGTTCTTTCAGATTTTCATAAATCCATATGATGCATCCTTAGCATATTTACCTTTTGCTTCTCTCTCTAGCTACTTTCAGATTCATCCCATTGTGACCAAATGTACGTATACACTCATGAGCAGTTCACTGGAGCATGCTAATCCAACCAATGACCAGAATCTTACAGAAAATTGACTATTTGTCCTCCAGAAGCCATAAATTGGCAAGATCTACTCAGCTAGGGATGAACTCTTGTTATTCGCCCCCCAACTCTACAATGAAATGCTGACTGGCTTTATTTCTGTGCAGGCAACTCCAGATGTTGTGACTTCATTTTTATAGGAATTTTGTCATTTCCAGAAAAAAAACTGTTTCATTATTGTTCTCCCCAACCTCTGACTTTTAAATTCTTTCTGCCTTCTCTTCTTGAGATCTATAGGCATAGGATATTAATATCCTATTTGTGCCCAACTACTCCACTGGCACTCATTTTTTTCACTTTAGTGAGCAGTTTTTATGATAACTGTCATTCATTCCACAAACTTCTCAAATGATATCTAAAATCTGCTCTAATCTACTGAACATATATAAAAGGAGTTCATTAAGTATTTGTCCTTCTTTGTCTGACTTATTTCAATGTTCTTTGGGTTCACTTACTTTCCTACAAATGAAAATATGTTTTTGTGGTTTGGGTACACATGGGTGTTTTTTGAAGAATGAAAGGTGGAATTCGCACATGCTAATTAGATTTTCTGCAATTGAATCTCCCTTAAAAATCATTCTTAAGATTTACTTTTGGATTAATTTTTGGTTTGTATATTTTGGGGTGGTATTTGCACATGAACGTAGGGACCAATGGGTGTCAAATGTGTCAGACCTCCCTATAGCTGGAGTTACAGGCATTTGAGAAATGCCTAATATGGGTGTTGGAACCTGGAATCGGGTTCTTTGAAAGAGAATCCCTGAATTTTCATCACAGAGTTATTCTCTAGTCCCATCTATCTCCATTTTTAAAGCATGAATCATTTTATAGTAAATGCAGCGATGGATATATTCATCCATTGTCAATGATGGGGAACATATCTTTGTAACATTTAGTCTTTTTTTAGCTGTGAATTGTCATTCATCTAGGTTGCCAGGATGCCAAAAGATAAAGAATGTATAGCTTAATAGATTTGCGGAATGAAAGAAATTACGGACTCTGGCAAAGTTTCAAATTGTGTAGGAGTTATTTTATGATCCCTTATCAATCTTGAAGACGATGGTTACTAGCTGAGAGATGTGAAATTTCTTGACCTTCATAGGTATAATCAAAACCAAATGATTGATATTTCCCAGGATATTAACATTTCATTTTCAACCATCTTAATAATATTAAAAAAGTAATGAAATATGCATAAAATAAAATCTACTGACAATAAATATATGAAAACCATATGAACATTAATTTTCATAGTAGCAATAACCTCTGTTTATATTAGCTTAATATCTTTTAATATCATTTTGGTATTAGTTCTTGATTACTTCACAGTATTCAGTTTATGATGTTTCTATTTCCTGTCCATTTTCTAGTATTATATCAATAACGATAATTTATAATAGATTGAAATGTATCTTAATTTAGATATTCTAGCTCAGGATATCAAAGGTCAAGTGCAAATATCTAGTTTGGGTTTTAATTTATAGATTAAAGGATCTGTAAAATTGGGCATTACAGAGAAAATATAGTGCAAGCTGGCAAAACAAATAGATCCCAATGAAAAGAATAATTTATCTGTTCTTGAAGGCTTTACCATATTACCAAAATGTCTTTCACTGATCCTCACCTTCATAGGAATTAAGATTTTGAGACATAAACTCTAAAAAGATACACTGAAACTAATGAAGTATATAACTTTATTCTTTACCTATCCATCCAACTTATATCTTTTTTATGTTTGGAGCTAATAAATGTTATTTCATTTAATTTTTTCTCTTAGTCATGACTGATACTTATTAAGCGCCCCTTATAAGTGAAGGAATTGTACTTTCATAATTAATGTTCATATTGAGGCTGAGTTTGATGTAGGCTGGGATTGACTCCAACATTCATTTATACCTTTTATGTATAATCTTACACCTCTTTCGTGTTCTTCTTATTCATCCTTCATGCAACCAGCAGTCAATTTAGCACAAAATGACCACAAGTTTGTCCTTGTTAATAACTCATTCCATAGTTCCTTTTCTTGTACACTGATGGACTCTAAAGACCAATTTTTAGCCTGACACACAAGCTTTCCCCACTTGTGAGGGTATGAATATTGAAACCCATTTTCACTTGAACTTATTTATATGTTGTGCTTTGTCTAATAATGATATTTATATGATATTTTTCTTCTTGGAACATCAGCATTCTAATTTCAGGAGGCAGTTACTTGATTTTCCTCCGAACTCATGTGTCGCCAAATAGCCAACTTCTCATTAAATTACCATGTCAGGATCTTTATCATATTTAAATTTTTAAATTGGGTGTTTTATTTGTATCATGATTGTCTTTATCCTGTGTCAGGATAATAAAGCATTGATGTTCCCACAAGAGGCAACTTGAATATGTTCTAGGTGTGAAAATTTTCTATAAAATTTCTTAACTTTCTACTGCTCTACAAATATCACTTCTGTAACAATTACTGTATGACAGCCTTGTCTCAATTTTCCCTTGCATGTGGACACTATGTCTTATGGCACGCTAAAATTTTTTGATATGGATTATTGGACTCATAAAAATATTTTCTCTAAGTTTAAAAATTTGTCTGCTCTTTGCAGTGTGTTGAACTTTTTGAAATGACAAGTGATAAGAAAAGCTCAAGGTCAGCAGGTAAAGAAAATTTGACCATTAACAGGCCCACATATAGGGATTGGGGATTTAGCTCAGTGGTAAGAGCGCTTGCCTAGCAAGTGCAAGGCCCTGAGTTCAGTCCTCAGCTCTGGAAAAAAAACAGGCCCACATATATTTAAAAATGCTTGTAAAGAAGAAAAAAATCATCTTATGAGGTTCTTAAAGATTAGACTGAAGAATATAGAGAGAGGGATACCATGGAATAATTCAAAGTGAAAAGCCAGCAGCAAATGTAATGGATGATGAGCCATCCCTGAATAATATAATATTCAAGACAAGATATTAATTACTGATCTTGTATTTACTTAGGTATCTAAGAATATAATAAACGTTTTCATGCATTCTGAGACCTTATATTAACAAATATATAGTAATATGTTAGATTCTAGCTCTTTGAATATATTTTCTGAAACATTCCTCATATATAGCAAAGGAAGAGCTTTTCACAAATAGGAAGTGAGTATAGGCTTTCAATTGACCAATAGGAACATTACAATAAGAATAAAGCTAAAAAGTCTTATATCAACCCTTTGGGTATCCAGAACTGACTTTTGATATAGATCTGGAAACTTATGAAAATGAATCATAATTGGGGGCCACTTAGCTGCCTCTGAGCAATATGTTCAGATTTAATGAGGGCCATTTTATCAGTCTTCAAGATGCTTTTAGATAATAAATTCTGCAAAGTTGTCACTGGGCTACAGCGCTAGTCTTTTTGAAAAAAGGTTTCACATTTACATGTGAGAGTTAATATGAGGCTATATAATTGGCAGAAAAGCCCCACAGATTATAATCAAATCGCAAGTGAGTTCATTACAATTGTATTTAATTCATCAAATGACAAGAAATTTAATAAAGACTAGAACCTAGTTCATTTCATGAATAGAGAAAGATTCTCATCAGTCTAAGTTTTTCATTTTTCCTTTCTCACTTTACGTTTCAAATAGAAAAAAAAGTCTCCTACAAATTAATAGATCTGACCTGAGATGCACTGTAAAGAGAGTTTGTAGGACATTTTTTGTTTGCCCTATTTAAGCAATCTACAGTTCATTTAAAGTAACAATGACAAAAGACTGCAGAGTTATTTTACAATGTTGCTGTGTTGTTTTGTTAGGGGAGATGAAGCATAGAGATCTCATAAAAATTTCCATTACAGTCAAAGTTCAAAATTAAGTTGGTCCTATGAGGAAAATGTTGAGCATAGTAATTAATTCCAATTCATGACACAAGTAGTACTTTCTTCTAAAACTTGGTTTATGCAACTATTTTCAAACTCACACATGACCTTTTTTATATTGTCCAATGACATTCAGCACAATTTGTATTTCATAATTTTATTTTAGTATGTTTATAATAGTCAAAATTAGAGCAGGCACTTCATGAATTTAAAATACTGACATACCTATTATAGTAGCTATTTCTCTTAGTTCATATATAAATAAATTGCAAATAATAGGAAATGGGTTTCTAAAGATCACACAATCATGTGCTGATGATTAGAGAAGGATGATTTCTAGTTAAATAACTTTGGCTCCATTCAATACAATACCAGTCCCAGCACATTTCATCCCACAATTATTTTCTGTAGAACATGGAAACACCTGAAATAATTCTCCTCCTCCTCCCTTCTTTCTCTCTCTTTCCTTCTCCCTTTCCATCCCTCTTTTCTTCCCCTTTCTATCAAAGTAGGATGGGACTCATAGTCTTGAATGAGCTTGACAGGTTCATTATCACTGAGATAAAACATCAAATCACACCTCTCTTATGTTTGTTTTTAATCATTGTTTCATCTTTACAGCATTTATTTCCTTTTCTCTAATGAGGACTCCATTTCTTAAGTGGAAATTATTCAAAATCAAGGACTGCATGCTGCCTATTTTTTTTTTATTTTTCAGTTCCATAATAAAGTAAGATTATGCATTAGTTAGAAAATACATTTCAGCCCAATAATTTTAGAGAGCTAGTACTTATATTATCTGAACCTTTAAATGAAAGAAATATAGCTATAGAACTTTAATACTTAGCAAGTCTTCTTCATATTTTTCCTAACATAACATAAAATTGTACAAATTTGTAAATCAATATAAACTTAGGTTTTGTACCTAGATGACAACTTAATATGTCAATCTAATATATGACTTTCCAAGCAAGATTATTTTACTGCATTGTTTGTTTCAATGGGTATTACTTTGAACTGAATAGTTTGAGACAGTGCAAACACAAGAGAAAGAAATGTTCATTAGAGTCAAACTTATCCAAATTGAAGGGAATGTTAATAAAGAATCAGGATTCAAAATAGAAAAATTGTCCTAACTAATCTCTAGGTGTGTGTGTGTGTGTGTGTGTGTGTGTGTGTGTGTGTGTGTAAAATACTATCCAACTAAGAACACAGAATGGCATAGTAAAAATAGGTCCTACCTACTGCCTACGAATTGAATGCAATTTTTTTATTAATCATTCCATTTGTTTACATCTCAAATAATATCCTACTTCCTGGCTACCCATCTACCAGTCCCCCATCCCACATCTGCCCTTCCCACTCCCCTTTGTCTATATGAGAATGCTCTCCCACCCACCAACACTCAACTGCCCTACTGCTAAAGCATGCACCTACTGTGGGGCATCAAGCCTCCCCAGGAACAAGGGCCTCCCCTCCTGTAGCTCTCAGGCAAGGCCATCCTCTGCTACATATGTATCTGGAACCATGGATCCATCCAGGTACTTGGTGTAGACTCTGGGAGAACTGTGTGGTCAAGCCAGTCTATATTGTTCTTCTAATCCCCCTCTACTCCTCCAGTCCTGTGGCTAGCTCCCCCACCAGCTTCCCTGAGCTCAGTCTGATGGTTGGCTCCAAGCATCCACATCTGCATTGATCAGTTGCTGGCTAGACCTCCTCAGGAACTGCCACACTAGGTTCCTGCCAGCAAGCATCTCTTAACCACATCAACAGTGTTGGGTTCAGGGTCTGCACATGATGGATCCCCAGGTAAGGCAGTCCTTGGTTGGCTCTTCCTTCCCTCTCTGTTCCATTTTATGTCCCTGTTCTACCTCTGGACAGGAACATTTCTGGGTTACAAACTTTGAGATGGGTGGGTGTCTCCATCCCTCGACTGGGGACTTTTCCTATCTGCAGGAGAAGTTTGCTACAGGATCTATCTGACCCTTCTCTGCATATTTCTGTCAAACCTATTGTGTTCTGGGATCCTCATGTTTCCCTGGTGTCTGGGACCCTCCAGTGGCTATCCCCAATTCCTCACACCCCCACCACATATTTTTATTTGATTTCCTGACCCTCTGTACCTCTCTTACATCTTCAGATCCTGATTCTGCCACCCTATTTTCTCCCCCCACTTTCTCCCTCCACCAATCCCTTTCCCTCCATCTCCCATAATCTTCTGGTTCCCCCCTCAATATGGGACTGAAGTATCCACACCCTATTCTTCCTTATATATTCTGTATGTTGTATTATGAGCATAGTAGACTTTTGGGCTAATATCCACTTATTAGTGAGTACATACCATGCGTGTTCTTTTGTGTCTGGGTTACCTCACTCAGGATGATATTTTCTAGTTCCATCCATTTGCCTGTGAATTAAATGAAGTCATTGTTTTTAATATCTGTGTAGTACTCCATTGTGTAAAAGTACCACATTTTCTGTATCCATTCCTATATTGAAGGGTTATTCCCAGTTTCTGGCTATTATAAATAAAGCTGCAAGGAATATAATGGAGCATGTGTTCTTATGATATGTTGGAGCATCTTTTGGGTATATGATCAGGAATAATATAGCTGGGTCCTCACAGAGAACTATTTCTATATTCTCGGGAACTGCCAAACTGATTTCCAAAGTGGTTTTACCAGTCTGCAGTCCCACCAGCAATGGAAGAGTGTTCTTCTTTCTTTACATCCTCACCAACTTCTGCTATTACCTGTGTTTTTGATCTTAGCCATTCTGACTGCTGTGAGGTATCATTTTGATTTCTATTTCTCTGATGACTAAGGATGTAGAACATTTCTTTAAGTGTGTCTCAACCATATGAGAGTCCGCAGTTGAGAATTCTTCACTTAGCTCCATAAAACTCTTTTTAATATGGTTACTTTGTTCTCTGGAGTTTAACTTCTTGAGTCTTTGTATATTTTAGATATTAGTCCTCTATTGGATGTAGGGTTGGTAAATATCTTTTCCCAATCTGTGAGCTGCTATTTTGTTCTATTGATGATGCCCTTTATTTTATAGAAGTTTTTTTTTAATTTTATGAAGTCCCATTTGTCAATTATTACTCTTAAAGCATAAGCCTGTTCTGTTCAGAAAGTTTAACCTTATGCCCAAGAATTTGAGGCTCTTCCTCACTTTTCTTTCTATAAGATTCAGTGTGTATGTGTTTTATGTGGATGTCCTTGATCCACTTGGACTTGAGCTTTTTACAGGGTGATAAGAATGGAGCAGTTTGCATTCTTCTACATGTTGACTGCCAGTTGAACCAGCACCATTTGTTGAAAATGCTGTTTCTTTTCCACCGGATGGTTTTAGCTATATAAAGAACCAACTGACATTTTTAGAAGAATGCTAAGTTCAAATTTCTTATATATTTTATATGATATAAGCTTTAGTCTCTTTGTCTGTGGAATTGTTTCTTTGCTGAAAATAAAAATGTAGCTTTATTATGGAAATCAGTGGGGAGGATCCTCAAATAGCTGAAAAATCTTTAACAATATTCAGGATACTGTGCTTGCTTTGGCAGCACATATATTAAAATTGGAACGATGCAGAGAAGATTAGGATGGCCCCTGAACAATTATGACACACAAATTTGTGAAGTGTTCTATATTGTAAAAAAAAAAAAAAGATTCAGGATACCACACTTGCGGTTATACCTTAAAGACTCTACATATTACTACATATATACTTGTGCATTCCTGCTCTCTTCATAATAGACAAATAGAAATAGCCAAGTTGGGCATCTATCAATGAATGGGCAAAGAGAATGTGCTAAATTAAAAGAATGGTATAATAATCACTTGCTATGACAAACAAAATTATGAAATTCACACATAAATTTATGGGACTAAAAATCATCAACTCAAAGGCCACAAAGATAAATATTGTAACAGATTTTAACGTTTAGATTTGTATGTTTCATTTGCAATCCCCACAAAGGTTAACTAGCATGCAAGCGATCATGTAAAAAGAGATCTTCTAAGAAAGGGGAAAAAGAATCTATGGGTAAAATGGGGGAAATTAGAATAGGGGGATTAAATGAGGGAAAGAATATGAAGCCAGGGTAAGTTAGTCAATATGGAGAGGTGCAATCAACCTACAAGGCTTTTGAAGATTCATATGGAAACTTACTACCCCTTCCCAAACATTGCAGTCTACGGTCAGTTCTATTGGTTATCTTCTGTAAGCCAGCCCTTTTGCTGGGGCTCCTTTTACTTATGTCATTAAATATGAAGAAATAGAGCTAGTAAAAATCTAGAAACATTATATCTACTGATTAGTGTTCATGGTGCTACAGGGTACTTTGAAAGCTATTGGAAAGGGGAAGATATAATCAGACTAGTTAGGTCATGGGCCCTATGGGAAATCTTACTGCTGTTAGTCTTGCTAAAAGAATGTAGCAATAAAGTGACACCTAATAACATATTGCTATACCCACAGATTACTACATATATCAATTTCCATTAAAGAATCTTCTCCTTGAAGTAGATGATAATGCACACATGAGACACAAAACTGTATGAGGTTCAGAGAGTGAGACAATTTAGAATGCTCAGTGCTTAATAGGAAACTATAAAGTTCAAGGTTTATTTTTGCTCTTTCTTTTTATTTGTTTTTTAAAAATTTGCATTCAAATGTAATCCCCTTCCCACTTTCCCTTCTGGAAACGCCATATCCCATCTCCCTTCCCCCGCTTCTATGAGGGTGCTCCTCACCTGCCCAATCCCTCCCTCCTACCTCCCCACCCATGTATTCACCTAAACTGGGGCACTGAGCATTCACAGGTCCAAGGGCCTCTCCTCCCATTGATGTCCAACAAGGCCAACATCCTCTGCTGCATATGTGACTAGAGCCATGGGTCCTTCCATGTATATTCTTTGGTTGGTGGTTTAATTCCTGGGAGCGCTGGGGGCCTGATTTGTTGCTATGGTTGTATTTCCTATGGGGTTGCCAACCCCTTCAGATACTTCAGTCCTTTCTCTAACTCCTCTAGTGGGGTCCTCATTCTCAGTCTAATGTTTGGCTGCAAACATCTATGTCTGTATTTGTCAGGCTCTGGCAGAAACTCTCGGGAGACAGACATAGCAAGCTCCTGTCAGAATGCACTTCTTCGCATCTGCAATGTTGTCTGGGTTTGGTGATTTTATAGGGGATGGATCCCTAGGTGGGGCAGTCTCTGGATGGCCTTTCCTTCAGTCTCTGCTCCATACTTTTGTCTCTGTTTTTCCTTTTGTGAGTATTTTCTTTTTCCTTCTAAGAGGCCGGAAGCATCCACACTTTGTTACTCTTTCTTCTTGAACTTCATGTGGTCTGTGAATTGTGCCTTGGGTATTCTGAGCTTTTGGGCTAATATCCACTTGTCAATGAGTACATACCATATGTGTTTTTTGTGATTGGGTTACCTCACTCAGGATGATATGTTCTAGTTCCAGTCATTTGCCTGCAAATTTCAAGAAGTCATAGTTTTTAATAACTGAGTAGTATTCCCTTGTGTAGATGTACCACATTGTCTGTATTCATTGCTCTGTTGAAGGGCATCTGGATTGTTTTCAGCTTCTGGCTATTATAAATAAGGCTGCTGTGAACATGATGAAGAGCAGTACCCTTTGCACTAATCACAAATAATATAAAATACCTTGGTGTTACTCTACCCAAGCAAGTGAAAGATCTGTATTACAAGAACTTCAAGTCTCTAAAGAAAGAAATCAAGATCTCAGAAGATGGAAAGATTTCCCATGTTCATGGATTGGCAGGATTAATATATAAAACTGACCATTTTGTTGAAAGCAATCTACAGATTCAATATAACTCCCATCAAAATTCAAACTCTGTTCTTCATAGAGTTACAAAGAGCAATTTCCAAATTCATTTGAAACAACAAAATCTCAGGATAGCGGAAACTATTCTCAAAAATAAAAGAAAAGTCTCTGACCTAAAGTTGTAAAACAGAGCAATAGTGATAAAAGCTGTATGGCATTGGTACAGAGACAAGTATGTAGATCAATGGAATAGAATTGAAGACCCAAAAATGAACCAACACACCTATGGTCACTTGATCTTTGACCAGGTATGGAAAAAGCCTCAAACACATGAGCACAGGTAAAAATTTCCTGAATAGAACACCAATGGCTTATGCTCTAAAATCAAGAATCAACAAATGGGACATCACAAAATTGCAGTTTCTGTAAGGCAAAAGGATACTGTCAATAAGACAAAACGGCAATCAACAGGTTGGGGAAGGATCTTTACTAATCCTACATCTAGTAGAGCATTAATATTCAATATATACAAAGAACTCAAGAAGTTAGACTCCAGAGAACCAAATAACCCTATGGGCTAAAGAGTTAAACAAAGAATTTTCAACTGAGGAATACTGAATGACTGAGAATCACCTAAGGAAATGTTCAACATCCTTAGTCATCAGGGAAATGCAAATCAAAACAACCCTGCGATTCTACCTCACACCAGTCAGAATGTCTAAGATCAAAGACACAGGTGACAACAGATGCTGGTGGGGATGTGGAGAAAGAGGAACACTCCTCCATTGCTGGTGGGATTGCAAGCTGGTAAAACTAATCTGGAAATCAGTCTGGAGGTTTCTTAGAAAATTGGACATTGTATTACCTGAGGACCCAGCTCTACCTCTCCTGGGCATATACACAAAAGATGCTCCAAAATATAACTTCTAGGTTTAAAACTCCAAACTTCAAGGGTCTTGGATCTATGAGAAAGGAGAGGGAGAAATATTGTAAGACTCAGTGGTGACAAGTGAATCTAAGAAAATAATGTCTGAAAGAGTTAACAGGCCTGATATAAATAAGAAGTCTAAATTTGTGATTTGTGATTACAACTATAAGACCTTAAATGCAAACCATACAAAATCTGAACAGTGGTATATATGTACAAAATTCAATTCTTAATCTAGAAGACATTTAAAATTGATAGTTATTGAGAAATTTAAAAAAAAGATCAGTTGTCTTCAGTAGTGTGACAGTTGGTGTATCAACCAACACTCCAGGCCAGAAGGGATGTTCAGAAGGTGTCTAAAAGAAAATGTAGTCTATGATATTGTCTCTGTATGTGTTTTTCTGTTGTTTTTGTTTGTTTTGTTATTATTATTTGTTTTCTTTCTTATTGAAAATGAAAAAGAATTTTAAGTTGGTGGGTGGGGTGTGGGGAAGAATTGAGTGAGGGGAAGTATACGATTTAATATATACTGTATCAAAACTTATATTAAAAATAATGATTTTTGAAATTATTTATTACTTCTTTTATTAATATAAATTAGTGAAAAGAAATGTAACACTTAGAAAACCAAAGAATGTTCTGGTATGTTACTGTGACACTTTGGGGACTGAAATCATTCAATTCTTTAGTTTCATATTTCTCTAAGCTCTGATTTTATGCATTTATAAATAAAAACATGAATACAATCATGACAGGGATAAAAGTGAAGTCAAATCTGAATCTGGGAACAAAAATTTAACATATTCATAGTATTGAGTTTTTTGTTTTGTTTTTTGCTTGGTTTCTAGTTTTCTTTCTGTTATTTTATTTATTTACATTTCAAATATTATCCCCTTTTCCAGTTCCCCTAAGCAAACTCCCTATCCCATCCTTCCTCCATGTGCTTCTATGAGGGTGCTCCCACAGCTACTCACCTACTCCCTTCCTACTGCCCTGGCTTCCTCTATGCTGGGGCCTTCACAGGACCAAGGGCTTCTCCTCCCATTGTTGCCCAATAAGGCCATCTTCTACTACATATGCAGCTGGAGCCATGGGTTGCTCCATGTGTATTCTTTGGTTGGTGGTTTAGTCCCTGGGAGCTCTATGGTGGTCTGGTTAGTTGCTGTTGTTGTTCTTCCTATGGGATTGTAGACCCCTTTAGCTCCTTCAGTCCTCCGAACTCCTTTATTGGGGTCTCTGTGCTCAGTCCAATGTTTGGCTGCACATATCCACATATGTATTTGTCAGGCTCTGGCAGAGCCTCTCGGGAGACAGCTATATCAGGCTCCTCCTGTCAGCAAATACTTCTTGGTATCAGCAATAATGTCTGGGTTTGGTTTCTGAATGTGAGATGTATCCAGAGATATGGCAGTCTCTGGATGGCCTTTCCTGAAATCTCTGTTCCCCTCTTTGTCCCCGTGTTTCCTGTAGAAAGGAGTAATTCTGGGTAAAGATTTGGCAATGTGTGGGTGGCCCTATCCTTCAATTGGGGGCTGTGTCTAACCTCTGGATAGAAACTCTACAGGTTCTCCCTCCCCTTTGTTGGGTATTTCAGCTAATGTCAACCCAGTTGGTTCCTGGAAGCCTCTTGCTTTCCTGGCATCTGTGACTTGCTGGTGGCTAAACCCAGTTCCCTATTCCCCATTGCTATATACTCCGTTCAATTTCCTGACCCTCTGTATATCTTTCCTGTAGGGAGCTGCGAGGTCCCATGCCCTGGGGATGGCGCCGGTTTCTGCCTTCCACTCCTTGTGAAAAACAAGTCTGGTTTCCTCCTTCTGCTCCTTGAGAAAAGCAAGTCCTTATTTGGCTGTTCCTGCTTGGCCTTGTCGCTTCCGCATAGATACAACCTATCCGCTATCCCCACGTGGCTTGCTAGGATTGGCCAGCACTAGCTATTTAAGTGTGGTGCAGGGATTCCCCGGGGTCAGAAGACTGTATCAAGATTCCTGAGTAAAACTGCTTGAAGAAGATCTTCGCTGGTCTTATTTTCCTTGCTGGTTGAGGTTGGGCGGACACTTTCCCATCTCATTTAACAAGGACACATGCTCCACTATGTTCATTGCAGCCTTACTTATAATAGCTAGAAACTGAAAACAACCCAGTGAATGGGATTGTTGAGGGAAGGGCGGTAATAGGAGCAGGATGGGGAGGGAAACACCCATAAAGAAGGGGAGGCGGAGAGGTTAGGGGGATGTTTGCCTGGAAACCGGGAAAGGTAATAACAATTGAAATGTAGATAAGAAACATCCAATTGAATAAAGATGGAGGAAAAAAAGATGGATTGCTTCAATTTTCTCTCCATTTCGTTTGATGTTGGCTACTAGTTTGCTGTACATTGCTTTTACTATGTTTAGGTATGGACCTTGAATTACTGATCCCCCTAAACTTTAAAAATGAAGTGGTGTAGAATTTTGTCAAATGCTTTCTCAGCATCTAATGAGATGGCCATGTGGTTATTTTCTTTGAGTTTGCTTATTTGATAGATTATGCTGATGGATTTCCATGTATTGAACCATCCCTGCTTCCCTGGGATGAGGCCTACTTGATCATGAAAGGTGATCATTTTGATATGTTATTGGATTCAATTTATGAGAATTTTATTCATTAATTTTGCATCAATATTCGTAAGGGAAAATGGTTCAAAGTTTTCTTTCTTTGTTGGATCTTTGTGTGGTTAAGTTAGAAGCATAATTGTGGATTCATAGTAGGAATTGGTTAGTGTACCTTCTGTTTCTGTTTTGTGGAATAGTTCAGAGAGTATTGGTATTAGGTCTTCTATGAAGGTCTGATAGAATTCTGCACTAAACCCATCTGGTCCTGGGAATCTATTGGTTGGGAGACTTTTAATAACTATTTCTATTTCTTTAGGAGTTGTGGGTCTGTTACAATAGTTTATGTGACCCTAATTTAACTTTGGTACCTGGTAACTATCTAGATAATTGTTTGTTTTATCCAGATTTTCCACTTTTGTTGAATATCGGATTTAGTAGTAGGATCTAATTATTTTTAAATTTCCTCAGTTTCTGCTGTTATGTCTTTCTTTCCATTCTGATTTTGTTAATTTGGATATTGTCTCTGTTAGTCTAATTAAAGGTTTATCTTCTTATTGATTTTCTCAAAGAACCAGCTCCTGGTTTTCTTGATTCTTTGTATAGTTCTTTTTGTTTCTATTTGCTTGATTTCAGCCCTGGATTTCATTATTTCCTAACATCTAACCCTCTTGGGTGTATTTGCTTCTTTTTGATCTAGAGATTTCTGGTGTGCTGTCAAACTGAGAGTGTATGCTCTTTCCAGTTTCTTTTCAGAAGCACTCAGAGTTATGAGTTTTCCTCTTAGTACTGCTTTCATTGTGCCCTATAAGTTTTGGTGTTTTGTGCCTACCTTTTCATTAAATTATAAAATGTTTTACTTTATTTCTTCCTTGACCAAGTTATCGTTGAGTACAGTGTTGTTCAGTTTCTATATGTATGTGGGTTTTCTGTTTTTTGTTGTTGTTGTTGTTGTTGTTGTTGTTGTTATTGGAGACCTGCCTTACTCTTTGGTATTCTGAAAGGATGCAAGTGATTATTTCAACCTTTTTGTATCTGTTGAGGCCTGTTTTTTTGATCAAATATATGGTCAAACTTGGAGAAGGTACCATGAGGTGCAGAGAACAATGCATATTTGTTTGCTGTAGGATGAAAATGTTTTATAGGTAAGTTAAATCCATTTGGTTCATAACTTCTGTTTGTCTATGTCTCTGTTTAGTTTCTGTTTCCAGAATCTGTCCATTGATGACAGTGGGGACAGTGGAGTCCCTCTATTGTCATGTGATATGCAATGTATGCTTTTTGCTTTAGAAAAGTTTCATTTATGAATGTGGTTGACCTTGTATTTGGAGCATAATTGTTCAGAATTAATAGTTCATCTTCGTAGATTGTTTTACTTTGATAAGTGTGAAGTGTCCTTCCTTATCTTTTTTGATAACTTTTGGTTGAAAGTCAATTTTATTCGATATTGGAATGGCTACTCCAGCTTGTTTCTTGGGACCATTTGATTAGAAAATTGTTTTCCAGCCTTTTACTCTGAGGTAGTGTCTGTCTTGGTCACTGAAGTTTGTTTCCTGTATGCAGCAAAATGCTGGGTCCTCTTTATGTACACAGTCTGTTAGGGTTTCTTTTCTTTTTGTTATTTTGTCTTTTTTTTTTTTTGAGCTGAGGACTGAACCCAGGGCCTTGCACTTTCTAGGCAAGCACTCTACCACTGAGCTAAATCCCCAACACCAGTTTTTGTCTTTTGATTGGGGAGTAGAGTCCATTGATGTTCAGAGATATTAAGAAATCATTGATGTTCAGAGATATTAAAGAATGGTAATTGTTTCTTCCTGTTACTGTGGTTGTTAGTGGTAGAATTGTTTGTGTGGCTATCTTCTTTTGGGTTAGTTATAAGATTACTTTCTTGCTATTTCTGGGGTGTGGTTTCCCTACTTGTGTTGGCCGTTTTCTATATATTATCCTTTGTAGGGTGGGATTTGTAGAAAGATAGTGTTTAGTTTTTTTTTGTTTGTTTGTTTTTTTGTTTTTTTGTTTTTTTGTTTTTCATGGAATACCTTGGTTTCTCCATCTATGGTAATTGAGAGTTTCCTGGGTATAATAACCTGGGCTGACATTTGTGTTCTCTTGTTTTCTGTATGAGGTCTGCCCAGGAACCTTTCATAGTTTTTCTTGAGTAGTCTAGTGCAATTCTGATAGTTCTGCCTTTCTATGTTTACCTTTTTCTATTTCTGGTTTTAATAATCTGTCTTTGTTTTCTCCATTTGCTGTTTTGACCAGTATTGACTGGAGGAATTTCTTTCTGGTCCAATATGTTTGAAGTTCTATAAGCTTCTTGTATTTTTATGAACATCTATATCTTTAGGTTATGAAAGTTTTCTTCTATAATTTTGTTGAAGATATTTACTGTCCCTTTAAATTGGGAATCTTCCCTCTCTTCTATACCAATTATTCTTGTATCTGGTCTTCTCATTGTGTCCTAGATTTCTTGTATGTATTGGGTCAGGATCTTTTTGCATTTTCTTTGACTGCTGTGTCATTGTTTTCTATGGTTTCTTCTGTACTTGTGATTCTCTCTTCTATCTCTTGTATTTTGTTGGTGACACTTATGTCTATGACTCCTGATCTCTTTCCAATTTTCTATCTCCAGGGTTGTCCCTCTTTGTGCTATCTTTATTCTTTTTTCCATTTTTAGATCCTGGGTGGTTTTGTTCAATTCCTTCACCTGTTTGATTGTGTTTTCCTGTATTTCCTTAAGAGATTTTTGTGTTTTCCCTTTAAGTGCTCCTAAATATTTACCTCTGTTCTTCCCAATTTTTTTAAGGGAGTTATTGATGTCCTTCTTAAAGTTCTCTATCATCATCATGAGATGTGATTTTAAATCTGATCTTCCTTTTCCAGTGTTATGAGTATCCAGGACTTGCTGTGGTGGCAGATCTCAGATCTGATGATGCCAAGCAGCCTTGGTTCCTTGGTTTCTGTTGTTTATGTTCTTGTACTTGCCTCTGGTTATCTTTTGTTAGCTGGTCTTGCTGTCTCTGACTGTTGCTTGTCTCCTGTAACCCTTTTTGTCAGCAGCACTGGGTGACCAACTCTCTCTTGGCAGAATTTGAGTATGGTGAGATGAGAAATAGGGTCAGCTCCAAGGCTCAGATGGAAACTGGAAGGATCCTGTCTCTAGCTGTTCCTTGGTTCTTGTGTCCTGAGGGTTCTGAGCGGGTTTCTCTTGGGCAAGGTATTTGAGCAGAAGTGGTAGTCTCACCTGTGCTCTCAGGTATGTCAGATGTCCTGGGAGACCAGCTCTCTCCTGGCTGTAGTTGGGTATGGAGATCTATGGCACAGGGTCAGCTACAGGCACAGATGGAAAGCCAGCTGGACCAGGATCCTACAGAACTCTTTTTACTTCATCTGGACTCTGCTTCATCCTTCCAGCCAAGTGTACAGCAGTGTCTGGATATTAGTCTGTAGTCCACTAACACAAAATGGGTAGCTATGAATGGAAGTCCAAGGATCTAGTAGTTGCTCAAATCCATGAGGCTAGCCATTTAAGATGGTCTTCTGTAGAAGAAGATTCCAACAGATGTGCTGACAATAAGTGTAAGCAGTCAAAGAATAGTAGATCTGTTCTTTTTTTTCAGTTGAAGCAATTTTTCTTTGTTTTTATTAAGTGTATTGTACTGAGAATACAATATATATTTTTACTGCTTTCATTCATTTAACACAATTTTTCAATTACCATAGTTGCTCAAGCACTATTTATTTTCCCAAGATTTTTCCTCGTTTTGAAGAGCACATGATATGCTAAGTTTTAATGCTTGCCATTTTCCACATGCTTTACATCTCCATTTTAATTTCTCAGACAAATGTTGCACATTAAAAACTGAAAATTGTACATTATAAAAGTTTGTGGTGGTACAAACCTTTAATTCCAGAACTTGAGAAGCAGATCTGTTCTTAATACCTGGACATATCCTTCTTCATTTAATCAGATTTTGTTACCAGGGTTATAATACCAAAATGTCTAAAGATTTTTTTCTAGTTTTTGGAGTAGTTTAAATGTTATATTTTTTCAATTTTACAAGTGTGAAACTACCTCTACTTTACTGTAATTCTTAGCTTTTCTTTCATGAATTTTAGATTTCTATTACTTTAATTTTATTTATTCATTAATTCACCATTATATACTTTATTTGCTTTATTAATTTATAATTTATTTTTAGTTAACAAATTTTAAGAGTGCTTTGGAAATGCCGGTGTATCTAGTCTATAATATGTTAATATTGTCTATAACCATCTCTCCTCTTCTTTTAATTACCTTAGCTGTATATGCCAAATATTATTTTTATTCATTCTTTATATTAAATGACAAATTATTCATCAATTCTATAAGTTTTCTCTTTTATAATTAATTCTAATGTTTAAAGATTAATGCTATTGATGTTTTGTAATTAAGGCATTTAATCTTAAAGAAGCAATATTTTCGATTTGGGTTCCTGTTATGTATTAATTAGCCAGTATATTATTACTATTTAAATATTGTTTGTAATATTATCCAGTGGTTTTTCATTTTGCACTTAGTATCGTTGTTAAACTTTAGCTATTGTTTTTAACATATGATAGCAATGAAAGTCCTGTTTTGAGAGATTTCATGTTAGGAACGCCACATTAGTGAATAAATAGGTAGCAAGATTATTTTTCCTCTTTCCTAGAAGCTAAACAAATGGAGCAATAAGGAATTAATAGCACTTTCACTTGTTATATATTAATTAAAAAGGTATGCTTAATGTAGTACCTTTGACAAATCTCTTTCCTTAAGAATTATAGAAATACTGTCAATTGATTTTGAATATTAATAATCTATGAAGTTAAGTTTACTTCTCTGAGTCTACAAAATAATAATTCAATATGCTCACTTCCTTCTTTAATTAGCAAGTAACTAACACTTTCATTTATAATTAATCCACAAAGGCAATTGGATTGCTCTGTTTTGGGGGTAAGATTTTTACTGTTTTCAGCACATAATACGAATGTCTATGATGAAGATGTCAGGTTTTTTTCCTTCAAAACAAGTAACATTGATCAATTACTGTAGGAAAATTTAAAACTTAGCCAACATTCATCCCCTGGAATATTTTGCAATATCTAAGAATTTGTCAAGTTTATTGGAAATATGTGTATATCAATTTCTACATTTCTGAATATCAAACTTCCACTATAAATCCTGATTAAGATTTTAAAATTCATGCTAAAGTGATATAAAATCCATTAAGTGAGGAAATAAAACTTTAAAGGAGAAACTTTTGATGCAAAAAGGCATTTGGTTAGGAATGGTGTAGTATTTAAAGTGTGATTTCTTTCCCATCTGGCACTGGGAAAATTCTGAGGCAGTAATTTCATCAGTATTCAGTATTCAATGCAGTCCTCTTTAGCTTCCACTGAACCTCAAGAGAATAGACATGACACTGGTTTGAGATCTAGTTAAGAGAACTTCATTTTCAAAGCCAATCACAATGTGAACAAAATGAATACTTTATTCTTCAATGATGATCAGCTTAAAACGTTAGGCACTGAACGATCTGCCAGCCTTTAATGACTGGTAAAATTTGCTAAATGACTCTGGCAGTGAAATGCACCAAACAGCAGACGTGATTTCCCAGGCTTCTCCTACAGTGTCATTATGGTGCTAAGGGTTTCTACTTCCTAAGGTCAACGACATTGGGAACCATATTTCATTAACCATTTATTTCCAGCCAATGAACATAGGCAGTTTCATAGTCCCTTTTGTTTTATATTGTCTGTGGGAGTTCCATCAAACTGCTTTTATTTTTTCTTTGCTTCATATCTGATTGTCCCAAGGCCAGCACAATGTTCATTTTCATTCACCTCACATTTGTGCAGTATTCATCATCTTTCATTTTTCCTTCCTATATTCAAATGTATTCAATATAATCATCTATTCTCATTTGTCTTCTTTCCAAACTATTTTTTTGCCATTTTTAGATTTTATAACATTTTAGTTCTTTATATTTGTATTATCACTTGGCTTCCATTAGTGTGGGGCTTGAAGCATCTCTGAGTTAAAATAAGAGTCTAATTCTGTACTGTCTAGCTACATGCATCGTAATTGTGCCTTAACTAATATGTAACTAAGTGATGATACTGATATCCACTCTTGTATTTTTATAAGGATTATTTACCTTATATTTACTGCAAGTATTACCCTGACTAACCTCTTTTAGATAATCCATTTTGCAAACAGTACATCCAGTATCTCAAACACACTGTCAGTCTCCTGCATTGAATATGAGCATACAAAAACCTCACTGTGTTCTAATGGATAGGGTTTTAAAGAGACCAGAAAACCCTTTCCTGATGTATGTCTAGATGACTGGTATAATAGAATAAATTGAATGTAAACGATTAAATCTGTTTTTAGGTATTGATTTGGGTTAGGAATCTATAGTGGACTTCCATTTTCAGAAACTGTTTAGTCCACCAATATGTGTGCTATTTCCTTTCTGCTTTCCATATAAGCCATGAGATTTTAAAAAGTGTGTTTTATTTGGGTATTTTCTTCCTTAATTTACCTGGTCATTCACTTTACATGCCAATTGCAACACCCTGAACCCCCAATCTCCTCTCAGCCCTACCATCACACCTCCTCCCTCTGCTTCACGTCCCTTTCTCTAAAGGGAAATTTTTACAATGCATTCAAGAATTCAAGAATACATTCAGATATTCCAATTAATTTTCAATAAATGCCTTTATCTAATTAAATGTAGTATTAGTGGAATTTTAAAAACTCTTGCAGATGAGGATATAGAATAAAATTTATTTAAATCAGTGTTGATTTTAATTGCTATATACAAGATATATATGATTTTCCTTCACAGAGGTCAGCACATTACTTCTATATTTTTATGTTTTTGACTTTTAACTCTTAATATTACATTTACTTAATATTAAGTAAAATTACTTTATTGATAATAATATAATTTACAACATCATGTGTAATAGGTACATGTTATTTAGAGTCAGATACAATGATAAACATATACATATATGTGTTATATATATATATAATTTTCACCCATATTAGAAATGATTATTCTGTAGCTACTTACTACATGCTATCTAGTACTATGTACAATTTAGAGAAATTTTGACATTTTGTGTACTTTGATATAATGATAGCAGATAAAGCTTTACAAGCAGAAATTTTCATTATAAATTATGTACATAAATGATTTTTGGCTACATATAATTTCTTATTTGATTGTCATGGGATTTTTTTTGCTTTTTTCATATATTTCTGTGTATTATTACATTTATGCAACCATGAATTTTGTCAATGTCACAAGACAAAACAAATGAAATCTCTGAATATTTTTCTTAAGAAATGTAACTGGTTTTTGGATATTGTTTGCATTTTTACTCTTCTAAAGTTCTTTTTGTTTCTTGTGTATGTATGTGTGTTTTGACCCACATTTGTATTCACATGTTCTTATATGTGGATATGTGTGTAGGACAGCATGTGTGTCAGTGAATGTGCATGTGCATGTCTATGTGCTACTGGAGGTTGATTGACATCATCCATTTCTTTCTGTCTTAATCTCCAGTGCACCCTCTGCTCCCTCATACTTATAGTCTAACTATTCAGCTTACTCTGAGTATCTCTCCGTTTGAGACCTGTGAGTGCTAAAATGACATTTATTTGAGTTTTGGGAATTCGAAGTCTGATCCTCAAGCTTACTGCTTACCAGGCAAGGGTTGAACTACTGAAGCATCTTCACAGTCCCTCCCAAATTCTTATAAAAAAATTCTGTTGTGTTTTGTTTTTATTTCCAATTGAGACCTTTTCCTATCTTTATTTTGATATAATTGTCCAAAATTATATGCATTTAGAGTATAAAATGAGTTGATATAAATACACTGTGAAATGATTACCAAAATCAAGCCGGATCGCATACCTATAATTTTATATACTATACACTCATATAATATATGTCTGTAAACTTCTCCAGGAAACACAGACAAGCAGACAGTGAATAAATAAAAAACAAAATAAATAACTTGTTTTAAACATGATATTTTTAGTATATTTTTAACGGAATTTTATGCATGCAAGCATACATATCTTATACAATTTTCACTACCTACTCCAACTCCTTCCAAGTCACCACCAAACTCCTTAACTTCATATCTGCTAGCAAAGCTGCAGTAATACCAGTGAACTAGACCACACCACCGATAGAAAGAAAAGTTCTTTTGTAGAATCAAAATGCTGGGCTGTCTCTAGGAAGGGATTTGAGCATAGATAACAATGTGGAAAGAAAGCACTTGTTAGTTTATGGGGCAGCTAGCGGCAGGAGGGGGGTTCAGGACAGAACTGGCTTAGGAGCTAGTTAAGGACTCTTGTTCAACCACGAATGTGATGCCTTTGTCAGAGGTATTTGACAACTGGTGGTAAAATAGGGAAGTAGTAATGGCCTTTCCTGGCTAACAAAAACCTGTTTGGCAAGATTTCTGAGGAATGCTAAGTTTAGGGATTTTTTACCCTCAATAGCAATCTTTGTGCCTGAGGTCAGCCTGAGAAGACTCTCACTTGGGACACCATCAGCGACACTGCCATGTGGGAGGCCAACTTTTGAAGTAACAATGCCCTTTTTTCTTCAAAACTCACTGAAGCATGGTAAACTAAGCAGGGGCCACAATCCCTGAAGCAAAAATGACTCTTTTTCCATTATTCAGTAGGTGGCCCTAAAATCATGCATATATTGTGAGAACTAAGTGAAAATAACTGGTATTTAAATAAATAAAATAATATACACAATCAGGGTGGAATAGTGTTGGTAGGTATAGAAGAATTGTACGAGAAGAGATAGAAGCAGAGTTTATACAGAACCTCATATGCGTTTATGCAATTATAGACTTTATTTTGGGTTGCTTTTTAATTTATTCTTTGTTTATACAATACAACCTAACTGCATCCTTCTCTCCATTCTCCCTTCATTCCTCCCAGTCTCCCTCTCCAAGAAAAAAAAATACATTTCTTTAAACTTTTTTTAAATGTATGTAAGTACACTGTCACTCTCTTCAGACACACTAGAAGAGGTCATCTGATCCCATTACAGAGGGTTGTGAGAAACCATGTGGATGCTGGGAATTGAACTCAGGACCTCTGGAAAAGCAATCAGTGCCCTTAACTGCTGACACACCTTTCCAGTCACGGAACAGACAAAAATTACTTTATTCCTCCAGCAGCCATTAACTGCACCCAGTTCCCTGCTAGGAGTAGAACCTCATGAGCAGCTTCCCATGTGTGCTGAAATGCTGCCTGGCCTGATCTTTCCCAAATTTTGTGTAGAATCTTCAGTGTTCATCCTCATTTCCAATAAAATGGCAATCTTGAACTTTCTGTAGTTTAATTACGGTACCTATAGTACTTGAAGAATGTTTACCACTTTCCATTGCAAGTAGAGTTCATGAGAGCAAAGTCACTACGTGGCATCTTAACTGAGATAGGGTCTAAAGTAAGACTAGGCCCATATTATAAATCAAGTAAAGTAGAGAAAACTTTCAAAGGATGAAGGCAGTAAAAATTTCTCAAATGTTTGTTGAATGGAAATAATAAATAAAATGCATTCAGAAGCCTTCAAACAGAAGTGACAACTTGATTTAGATACAGGGCAAGTTTCCTGATTCACATTCACAAGTGAGGCAACACTACTGAGCTCTGCCAGCTTGCAGTGCTCCTGCTTTTTTCTAATTTTCCCAATTTGTAGCGCTCTCTTAACATATTGGTAAGCTCTGAACATGCATAGTCTATAAGAGATTGGCAACGTGCAGGCATGGTACAGAATTCAACAGAGTCTCCTCACCTTCCTTACCCTCTGAATCAACACATGTTTATACACATTTTGTTTCCCTCTTACTGCTTCTAACAATGCATCAGTTTGAATCAGATTTAAATATCTGTTACAGTTTCCTCTTTAAAGACACTAAGAATTTCTTAAAATGTTTGACTCATGAATATCATCCATGGCTTTTTGACTTGCAGCAAATGAAGACTCTTAAATTTTGTAAGTCTGAAGGTTCACTTTAATGGAAACTTTAAAAAGGATCTAATTCCTAGAGGTTTACTGTATTATATTTTTTATTGTATATTGGGAAAAGGTACTTGGGATTATATTCAGGGCCAAGTTATTATGAAGTACAGAATCTGCCAATCTACCAATGTATCATGATTCAGTATTCATTTGTATATTATTACATTATGTCTAACTATGTTTATTGCTTTCCATGTTTATTAGTATACATTTTGTCTTCACTAAATCACCCAGAGTCCAGAATGTATATTATCCACCTCTCTTGCTTTTGGTTCAATTATTATTTCTGTATTTGGTCATTGAGTCCTTCATACTTTATTTCTCATGTCTTCATTCTTTTTTATTCCAAGAATTACATCTCTGCTTGAACTACTTGCTTTTTAAATCAAAATGAACACACTCAGTTCAGAAACACAATCTTGCTCTTTGTCCATTTGGGTGCTCCTCCCCTATTTTCACGATTGCCATGAGGGATAAATCATGTCTCCTCACTATCCCCTTTCTCTTACCCATTACAATAGTGAACATCTGATTGATTATAAAAATATCCACTCCAATGTTCAATGGCTCTTAAATTACAGCATGAAATCAATGTAGCTCTCCATCACTGTTCACTAGTAGATCAATCATAAGCTTTCTAAATTCTCCTGGCTATGCTACCAATAATTGACCTAATAACAGCAAAAAGGCTGAGATAGAAAGGGAAGTAAAATTAGGTAGAAAGATACTCCAATCCAAAACCTAGTTGCCTAATTGTGTGATTTCTCGCATGATACTTAACTACTTAAACATCAGATTCTTTTTAACAAGGAAAATTTACTTATATGTACTTTGTTATGTCCTGCAAACTAAAAAATAGTGTGTTGTTTGAATCAGGGGTCTCTAAAGGAATGGAATTGATGTAATTACTGTATTCATATGTAAACAAATAGTACATATATTATTGTTTATATATTCAATCATTTGGGTATTTTTGTATTTTATTTCTCAAGTGTTCATTCTTTCTATTCCCGGTATGACATTCCTAAGAATATGGGATTTACTAGATTAATTTGCAGAGTGTACTCCTGGTAGTTCTAAATGGGTTTCTTACAATAGAGGGGCCAATTATGCAATAGTTTATTAGGCAATAGGTTTGAATATCCTCAAAATCCTAATCTGACATTGAAGGCCTAGAGGATACCCTCAGTCAACATTAAAATTCTAAAGAAGTTGATTGTAATAGCCTTGAAGAAATGCTTCAGTTGAAGGTTAGATGAACTTCTCAGTAAGACTGAAAGCAAGCAGGCAAAAATTAAAATCTTCTTTCATGTGCCTTTATTTAGCTTATCATCTAGATGTAGGATAAATCTTCCTGCTTCAAATACTCTGGCTAAGAAAGTTGCTTTCAGGAGTGCGCAGAAGTCTCTTTCATTGATAACTGATATACTTAAGTTATCAAGCATGATCAGTAATCAAACATGGCAACAACACCAATAAAAACCCAAATCCATGTTATTTCATTCTTTGCATACTGGACCTTTAGTGTTGGATGTATTCTTGCTTCTTGTACCTGAAAAGGTTAGTAGTACAGCAGTGTGTATTGCAGGAGCTCTATCTCTGGACACATTTCTATTACTTGCTAGGATTATACCAAAGTAGCCTAATTGTATTTGTATATTGAATAAATTCAGTGAAGCAAAAAAAAGATTAAATAAAAAAACACATAGAAGCATATATTCATTTAACAACAATTAATCAAACAGTGGCCATAAATAATTTGAAAGAGAATGAGGAAGCTGTATGGAAGGGTTTGAATTGAGGAAAGGGCAGAAGGAAATGGTTTAATTATATTATAACCTCAATAAACAAAAGAGGCAGTAGAAAAAGTAACAAGAAAACTGCCATAGCTTTTAAAGAAGCTTGCATGAGATAGTATTGTTTCTGTTGCTGAATTTTTTGAAATAAGGAGCCCAGGGTGGCCTTAAATATTGTTTTTGAATGCTTTTTATTATTTTGCCTTAATTGTTTCAAAATTGCTATCAAAGTGGCATGCAAGAAAAAACGCATGACGCTTCTCTTCTATAATTTTGGCACGGACTATGCCAGCAGCTTGTCCTCAGTTAAGGACCTACATAACACTGAAGTTCCATCAGCTGGGACAGTGGCCAACATAGCCTGGGGAGAAATGGAAAACAACATCCTCTGGACAATCACAGATCACTGATGAGATGCGAAGTTTTGCCAAGAACCCACTTGTGCCCTCAAGCAAAAGCCAAGGAGATGTTTTTGTTCATTTAAATATTTTAGGTGTGTCACTACAAAATGAAGCAAAAATTGAGATTTTATTCAATCTTTTTTAGGAAAAAAATGACATTTTGCACTTTTCCTCTGCTTCAGTGAGCTTCTGACTGCGATGGTTTTTATAATGAATTGTACAAATTAAATGCAGTTATTAATCAACTGTCATCCAATGTAGTCAGCATAACTAGAGAGCAACACTTAAACCTGACTTAAATCTACTTTAAGATTTATTGCATTTTGGAGATAGTGTATGGTATTTTTACCAAGAGGAAGCTTTTTTTTTTAATTGTTGTCCTTGACAACACTATGCAAGTACTTTTCATTCCCATTCCTCATCCTGTAAACCTATGGCATATGTGAAAAATCAATTCCAGATATGACTTTTCTTGAGCTGGTGTGGTTTTGTAAAATTTTTTCAAATCATTGCTAGAGACATTTTGCAGTATCACTGTGAATTATAGCTGGGATGAAATTCTTTTTCAATGCTTGGGATAGCTCCCATACCCTATAATTTTAAGGAATGTCTTGGCTCTTCTACACCAGACGGGTCATGTAGAATAAATAATATACCAGAATGCAATCACAGTGTTATGATACATATATGAGTATTCTTCTACTTGTATATAAGCTTCGATCAGGATGAAATCTAGTGTACTATGATATTTTGAACACTAGTTGTTGGACTGTTGGCTGTCTCACTTTAGACATCCAGCCCATGAAGTTGATTACCTTCTCCATGTTACCTTCATCACTATACTGGTTTCCCTTATGTGGCAATTGATTTCTGCTGCTAGTGTCTCCAGATATCTTAGTAGAAAATGTAAGGTTTTGTCCATAGTGAGTTCATTTGTAAAAAGGATGCATTTATCAATTTGTGTCAATTTATGCTAAACAGTCAAAAAGTTCATAATAAAATATAGTTTTACACTGAAGACAGGGAATTGAAATTCACAGTTAAAATTTGGAGTGTTTTGCCACAGAAATTTAGAAAACAAACTTAGTTTGCACTAGATATATCATAAACTTTTCCAAGTGTTGTGCAAAGAGAACAGGCATTCCCTTTGAAACCTAGCTGAGTGATGTCATGAAAGTCACTGGATTGTATGATATACTAAGTTTTAATTTTTTTTCTGTAGAAATAGTTAAACATGTCCATGCTTCTAAAATATTTTGTTAAATTTGGCATATTGCCCTTTCGAACTTTCATATGGATAAAGTCTAATTAAAAATATGCCACACCCGCGGATCCTGGCCTGCAGCAGCTCTCTGCCCCCAGACCCTGTGAGAGAGAGACCCACCGCCTGGTCAGGTGGGCACTCCTGAGGCTGCAGAGCGGAAGAGACCACCAACACTGCTCACCCCTGCCCATATCCCTGGCCCAAGAGGAAACTGTATAAGGCCTCTGGGCTCCCGTGGGGGAGACCCAGCAGCGGCAGGACCCCTGCCTGAGACACCGCCGGAACCTGAGGGAAACAGACCCGATAAACAGTTCTCTGCACCCAAATCCTGTGGGAGGGAGAGCTGAACCTTCAGAGAGGCAGACAAGCCTGGGAAACCAGAAGTGACTGCTCCCTGCACACACATCTCAGACGCCAGAGGAAAAAGCCAAAGACCATCTGGAACCCTGGTGCACTGAAGCTCGCGGAAACGGCGGCACAGGTCTTCCTGGTTGCTGCCGCTGCAGAGAGCCCGTGGGCAGCACCCCACGAGCGAACTTGAGCCTCGGGACCACAGGTAAGACCAACTTTTCTGCTGCAAGAAAGCTGCCTGGTGAGCTTGGGACACACGGAAGCAGAATTCCTCTAGGACCCGGCACGTTCTGTGTTTACCGGAAGTCCCACACCCGCGGATCCCAGCCCGCAGCAGCTCTCTGCCCCCAGACCCTGTGAGAGAGAGACCTAACCGCCTGGTCAGGTGGGCACTCCTGAGGCTGCAGAGCGGAAGAGACCACCAACACTGCTCACCCCTGCCCACATCCCTGGCCCAAGAGGAAAATGTATAAGGCCTCTGGGCTCCCGTGGGGGAGGACCCAGGAGCGACAGGACCCCTGCCTGAGACACCTCCGGAACCTGAGGGAAACAGACCCGATAAACAGTTCTCTGCACCCAAATCCCGTGGGAGGGAGAGCTGAACCTTCAGAGAGGCAGACAAGCCTGGGAAACCAGAAGAGACTGCTCTCTGCACACACATCTCGGACGCCAGAGGAAAAAGCCAAAGACCATCTGGAACCCTGGTGCACTGAAGCTCCCGGAAGGGGTGGCACAGGTCTTCCTGGTTGCTGCCGCTGCAGAGAGCTCGTGGGCAGCACCCCACGAGCGAACTTGAGCCTCGGGACCACAGGTAAGACCAACTTTTCTGCTGCAAGAAAGCTGCCTGGTGAACTCAAGACACAGGCCCACAGGAACAGCTGAAGACCTGTAGAGAGGAAAAACTACACGCCGGAAAGCAGAACACTCTGTCCCCATAACTGACTGAAAGAGAGGAAAACAGGTCTACAACACTCCTGACACACAGGCTTATAGGACAGTCTAGCCACTGTCAGAAATAGCAGAACAAAGTAACACTAGAGATAATCTGATGGCGAGAGGCAAGCGCAGGAACCCAAGCAACAGAAACGAAGACTACATGGCACCATCGGAGCCCAATTCTCCCATCAAAACAAACATGGAATATCCAAACCCACCAGAAAAGCAAGATCTAGTTTCAAAATCATTTTTGATCATGATGCTGGAGGACTTCAAGAAAGACGTGAAGAACTCCCTTAGAGAACAAGTAGAAGCCTACAGAGAGGAATCGCAAAAATGCCTGAAAGAATCGCAAAAATCCCTGAAAGAATTCCAGGAAAACATAAATAAACAAGTAGAAGCCCATAGAGAGGAGACACAAAAATCCCTGAATGAATTCCAGGAAAACACAATCAAACAGTTGAAGGAATTAAAAATGGAAATAGAAGCAATCAAGAAAGAACACATGGAAACAACCCTGGATATAGAAAACCAAAAGAAGAGACAAGGAGCTGTAGATACAAGCTTCACCTACAGAATGCAAGAGATGGAAGAGAGAATCTCAGGAGCAGAAGATTCCATAGAAATCATTGACTCAACTGTCAAAGATAATGTAAAGCGGAAAAAGCTACTGGTCAAAAACATACAGGAAATCCAGCACTCAATGAGAAGATCAAACCTAAGGATAATAGGTATAGAAGAGAGTGAAGACTTCCAGCTCAAAGGACCAGTAAATATCTTCAACAAAATCATAGAAGAAAACATCCCTAACCTAAAAAAAGAGATACCCATAGACATACAAGAAGCCTACAGAACTCCAAATAGATTGGACCAGAAAAGAAACACCTCCCGTCACATAATTGTCAAAACACCCAACGCACAAAATAAAGAAAGAATATTAAAAGCAGTAAGGGATAAAGGTGAAGTAACATATAAAGGGAGACCTATCAGAATCACACCAGACTTCTCGACAGAAACTATGAAGGCCAGAAGATCCTGGACTGATGTCATACAGACCCTAAGAGAACACAAATGCCAGCCCAGGTTACTGTATCCAGCAAAACTCTCAATTAACATTGATGGAGAAACAAAGATATTCCATGACAAAACCAAATTTACACAATATCTTTCTACAAATACAGCACTACAAAGGATAATAAATGGTAAAGCCCAACATAAGGAGGCAAGATATACCCTAGAAGAAGCAAGAAACTAATCGTCTTGGCAACAAAACAAAGAGAATGAAAGCACACAAACATAACCTCACATCCAAATATGAATATAACGGGAAGCAATAATCACTATTCCTTAATATCTCTCAACATAAATGGCCTCAACTCCCCAATAAAAAGACATAGATAAACAAACTGGATACGCAACGAGGACCCTGAATTCTGCTGCCTACAGGAAACACACCTCAGACACAAAGACAGACACTACCTCAGAGTGAAAGGCTGGAAAACAACTTTCCAAGCAAATGGTCAGAAGAAGCAAGCTGGAGTAGCCATTCTAATATCAAATAAAATCAATTTCCAACTAAAAGTCATCAAAAAAGATAAGGAAGGACACTTCATATTCATCAAAGGAAAAATCCACCAAGATGAACTCTCAATCCTAAATATCTATGCCCCAAATACAAGGGCACCTACATACGTAAAAGAAACCTTACTAAAGCTCAAAACACACATTGCACCTCACACAATAATAGTGGGAGATTTCAACACCCCACTCTCATCAATGGACAGATCATGGAAACAGAAATTAAACAGTGATGTCGGCAGACTAAGAGAAGTCATGAGCCAAATGGACTTAATGGATATTTATAGAACATTCTATCCTAAAGCAAAAGGATATACCTTCTTCTCACCTCCTCATGGTACTTTCTCCAAAATTGACCATATAATTGGTCGAAAAACGGGCCTCAACAGGTACAGAAAGATAGAACTAATCCCATGCGTGCTATCGGACCACCATGGCCTAAAACTGGACTTCAATAACAATAAGGGAAGAATGCCCACATATACGTGGAAATTGAACAATGCTCTACTCAATGATAACCTGGTCAAGGAAGAAATAAAGAAAGAAATTAAAAACTTTATAGAATTTAATGAAAACAATGATACAACATACCCAAACTTATGGGACACAATGAAAGCTGTGCTAAGAGGAAAACTCATAGCGCTGAGTGCCTGCAGAAAGAAACAGGAAAGAGCATATGTCAGCAGCTTGACAGTATACCTAAAAGCTCTAGAACAAAAAGAATCAAATAACCCAGGAGGAGTAGAAGGCAGGAAATAATCAAACTCAGAGCTGAAATCAACCAAGTAGAAACAAAAAGGACCATAGAAAGAATCAACAGAACCAAAAGTTGGTTCTTTGAGAAAATCAACAAGATAGATAAACCCTTAGCCAGACTAACGAGAGGACACAGAGAGTGCGTCCAAATTAACAAAATCAGAAATGAAAAGGGAGACACAACTACAGATTCAGAGGAAATTCAAAAAATCATCAGATCTTACTATAAAAACCTATATTCAACAAAACTTGAAAATCTTGAGGAAATGGACAATTTCCTAGACAGATACCAGGTACGGAAGTTAAATCAGGAACAGATAAACCAGTTAAACAACCCCATAACTCCTAAGGAAATAGAAGCAGTCATTAAAGGTCTCCCAACCAAAAAGAGCCCAGGTCCAGACGGGTTTAGTGCAGAATTCTATCAAACCTTCATAGAAGACCTCATACCAATATTATCCAAATATTCCACAAAATTGAAACAGATGGAGCCCTACCGAATTCCTTCTATGAAGCCACAATTACTCTTATACCTAAACCACACAAAGACACAACAAAGAAAGAGAACTTCAGACCAATTTCCCTTATGCATATCGATGCAAAAATACTCAATAAAATTCTGGCAAACCGAATTCAAGAGCACATCAAAACAATCCTCCACCATGATCAAGTAGGCTTCATCCCAGGCATGCAGGGATGGTTTAATATACGGAAAACCATCAACGTGATCCATTATATAAACAAACTGAAAGAACAGGACCACATGATCATTTCATTAGATGCTGAGAAAGCATTTGACAAAATTCAACACCCCTTCATGATAAAAGTCCTGGAAAGAATAGGAGTTCAAGGCCCATACCTAAACATAGTAAAAGCCATATACAGCAAACCAGTTGCTAACATTAAACTAAATGGAGAGAAACTTGAAGCAATCCCACTAAAATCAGGGACTAGACAAGGCTGCCCACTCTCTCCCTACTTATTCAATATAGTTCTTGAAGTTCTAGCCAGAGCAATCAGACAACAAATGGAGATCAATGGGATATAGATCGGAAAAGAAGAGGTCAAAATATCACTATTTGCAGATGACATGATAGTATATTTAAGTGATCCCAAAAGTTCCACCAGAGAACTACTAAAGCTGATAAACAACTTCAGCAAAGTGGCTGGGTATAAAATTAACTCAAATAAATCAGTTGCCTTCCTCTATACAAAAGAGAAACAAGCAGAGAGAGAAATTAGGGAAACGACACCCTTCATAATAGACCCAAATAATATAAAGTACCTCGGTGTGACTTTAACCAAGCAAGTAAAAGATCTGTACAATAAGAACTTCAAGACACTGAGGAAAGAAATTGAAGAAGACCTCAGAAGATGGAAAGATCTCCCATGCTCATGGATTGGCAGGATTAATATAGTAAAAATGGCCATTTTACCAAAAGCAATCTACAGATTCAATGCAATCCCCATCAAAATACCAATCCATTTCTTCAAAGAGTTAGACAGAAAAATTTGCAAATTCATCTGGAATAACAAAAAACCCAGGATAGCTAAAGCTATCCTCAACAATAAAAGGACTTCAGGGGGAATCACTATCCCTTAACTCAAGCAGTATTACAGAGCAATAGTGATAAAAACTGCATGGTATTGGTACAGAGACAGACAGATAGACCAATGGAATAGAATTGAAGACCCAGAAATGAACCCACACACCTATGGTCACTTGAAGTTGACAAAGGAGCCAAAACCATCCAATGGAAAAAAGATAGCATTTTCAGCAAATGGTGCTGGTTCAACTGGAGGGCAACATGTAGAAGAATGCAGATCGATCCATCCTTATCACCCTGTACAAAGCTTAAGTCCAAGTGGATCCAGGACCTCCACATCAAACCAGACACACTCAAACTAATAGAAGAAAAACTAGGGAAGCATCTGGAACACATGGGCACTGGAAAAAATTTCCTGAACAAAACACCAATGGCTTATGCTCTAAGATCAAGAATCGACAAATGGGATCTCATAAAACTGCAAAGCTTCTGTAAGGCAAAGGACACTGTGGTTAGGACAAAACGACAACCAACAGATTGGGAAAAGATCTTTACCAATCCTACAACAGTTAGAGGCCTTATATCCAAAATATACAAAGAACTCAAGAAGTTAGACTGCAGGGAAACAAATAACCCTATTAAAAAATGGGGTTCAGAGCTAAACAAAGAATTCACAGCTGAGGAATGCCAAATGGCTGAGAAACACCTAAAGAAATGTTCAACATCTTTAGTCATAAGGGAAATGCAAATCAAAACAACCCTGAGATTTCACCTCACACCAGTGAGAATGGCTATGATCAAAAACTCAGGGGACAACAGATGCTGGCAAGGATGTGGAGAAAGAGGAACACTCCTCCATTGTTGGTGGGATTGCAAACTGGTACAACCATTCTGGAAATCATTCTGGAGGATCCTCAGAAAATTGGACATTGAACTGCCTGAGGATCCAGCTATACCTCTCTTGGGCATATACCCAAAAGATGCCCCAACATATAAAAAAGACACGTGCTCCACTATGTTCATTGCAGCCTTATTTATCATAGCCAGAAGCTGGAAAGAACCCAGATGCCCTTCAACAGAGGAATGGATGCAGAAAATGTGGTACATCTACACAATGGAATATTACTCAGCTATCAAAAACAACGACTTTATGAAATTCGTAGGCAAATGGTTGGAACTGGAAAACATCATCCTGAGTGAGCTAACCCAATCACAGAAAGACATACATGGTATGCACTCACTGATAAGTGGCTATTAGCCCAAATGCTTGAATTACCCTAGATCCCTAGAACAAACGAAACTCAAGACGGATGATCAAAATGTGAATGCTTCACTCCTTCTTTAAATGAGGAAAAAGAATACCCTTGGCAGGGAAGGGAGAGGCAAAGATTAAAACAGAGACTGAAGGAACACCCATTCAGAGCCTGCCCCACATGTGGCCCATACATATACAGCCACCCAATTAGACAAGATGGATGAAGCAAAGAAGTGCAGACCGACAGGAGCCGGATGTGGATCTCTCCTGAGAGACACAGCCAGAATACAGCAAATACAGAGGCGAATGCCAGCAGCAAACCACTGAACTGAGAATAGGTCCCCCGTTGAAGGAATCAGAGAAAGAACTGGAAGAGCTTGAAGGGGCTCGAGACCCCAAAAGTACAACAATGCCAATCAACCAGAGATTCCAGGGACTAAGCCACTACCTAAATACTATACATGGACTGACCCTGGACTCTGACCCCATAGGTAGCAATGAATATCCTAGTAAGAGCACCAGTGGAAGGGGATGCCCTGGGTCCTGCTGAGACTGAACCCCCACTGAACTAGACTATGGGGGGAGGGCGGCAATGGGGGGAGGGTTGGGAGGGGAACACCCATAAGGAAGGGGAGGGGGGAGGGGGATGTTTGCCCGGAAACCGGGAAAGGGAATAACACTTGAAATGTATATAAGAAATACTCAAGTTAATAAAAAAAATATATATCTATTTAAATTGTAAGAGAGTTACCCAAATACAACAAACTTTGTCATTTTTAGTAGCTAGTATAGCCCACATTTATTTTTTCCAAGCCAGAATGTGAGCATCGCTGTTTAAGCTGGTTGTATTTTATCTTTTCTCTTAAAATCTCTGAAGTAATTTTCATATATACACAAAACAAAGATAACTGCATTCACCAAATGACTGTGCAAAACACCTGGGGTTTTCTCATCCTTTTCTCTTACTCTCATTTAGCCATACCTGCCGCATATTAGCCCCCTTGGAGAAATGCACAAAGGCTAAAATGAATTATACAAAAATATTATTTGTTCAGTATGTTGCTTATATATGTTCCTGGTCCTCAGGATGCTAGAGCACATGAAAATGTTTGCATAATGTTATTTGGAAACAGAAATGCTTTTACATCTACTTTCCAATCAGGTTTGTGTCTACATTTTCCTTAAACCTCTGCCTGAACATTTTCAAAATTTTTTAAATATATATATAAATATATATATATATATATATACATACACACACACACACACACACACATATATATATATATATATATATATATATATATATATATATATATATAGTGTCTGTTTTTTAAGCACTAGGACTCAAAGCAATCCACAATAAGAGTAAGAAACAAGCTCTCTAGAATTTCTTTCTTTTTCATTTCTTTCTTGTATTTATCTCCCCTTAACCCTTTCTTCACATTCAAATGATATATAAGTGGGTCAAGATAATTGAAATCCTAGGAAAGTAACAGTAAGTGTCTACTCTTTAGTTATCAGTGAAATCATGGAAAACAATATTCCCAATGTTTAAAGAATATCTTCCTGTGATATGAACGTGAATATTTCTTTTTTTTTTTTGGTTCTTTTTTTTCGGAGCTGGGGACCGAACCCAGGGCCTTGTGCTTCCTAGGTAAGCGCTCTACCACTGAGCTAAATCCCCAGCCCCGTGAATATTTCTTCTAATTACACTAGATCTCTTCATTCATAGTTAACAAATATAACTCAAGTTCCTAAAAGTTATTCATATTGATCTGTTACTACTGATGATCTCACTTGTCAAACTAAAACACAAAATTTTCTTGACATGTAAAATAAAGTGTACATAGGGTAATACTAACTATGTAGAGGAGAGAAAAAATAAACACAGCAGTAATTCTTGGACCATGTATGCTGCAAAGCAAATATTTCAATTAGTCAGAAATCTTTCCTCTAAGAAAGTATAAACCTCAGGTTCCTTAAGTTTCAATCTAGAGTAACAGTATTAGGGATCTGAAGACTATCAAACACACACAACACAAAAATATGTTTAAAGACACTATATATATATATATATATATATATATATATATTTAAAACAACACAAAAATATTTAAAGACACTTCTCTATCTACAATATGTCAGGCAGTTTGGCAGGTGTTAGAAAAATACTTTAAAGTCATAAAAGATGCTTCTGCTTTATATCAGAGCTATCTTTATTACTAGAAGTAAAGGCAGGAGTGTGATGTAATTACATTTGCCTTCTTTTGTCTTAACTCAATTACAAGCTGAAGAAGATTTAAATAAGACAGCAATTTAACGAGGAAAATAAATACTACATTGGTATTTTTGTGGAAGAAGAAAAAATTCATGTGGAAGAATGATACTTTCAATCTTAGGAAACAGTTGCCACAAATTTTGTGAGACATATTGTCTGGATCAGCTTAGAAAGTTCCTCCTTAATATAGATTTAGAATTAAAAGTACAGATTTTAGTGATTAATTGACAATAAGGATTTATCTATAGAAAACATTTAAAATTGAGTGTCAGGTTTATCATTTTAATGATTTGTTTCATTGTACGTACTAAAAATTAGATTCATATTTGACCATACTGCACCTGAACTCTCAGAAAGAAATACAATTATATTTATCTGGGAAGCATTTAAACATACAGATTCAAAAGGAGTGTCATTGTAAACTCAGTAATCACACACACACACACACACACACACACACACACACACAATTATGTCATTGAGATGTTACCTAGCAGAATAAAATGTCATTTATGGTCCAAATCTGGACTTAAAGATTTTTATGTGGCTTTACTAATACTTTTGCCAGGATTGCAAGTATAAACCAAAATGAAAAGGTTTTGTTTTTATTGTTGTTGTTCTTGGAAAACATTTAAACACAGCAGGTCTTTTTAGAAAGAAAGCAAACAAAAAATGTATTCAGTGAGAAAGAAGGGAAGGAGATTTCAGTGCTAGAGAGAACAAATACTGCTGAAAACCAAATGAATTAATTCTGATTAAGTGAGGTTTTTCATTATTTTCTCCTATACCACACTGTACTTTTTCAATATACTTACTACTATTTTAATTATTTTACTTTATGTATGTATTGCTATCCATAAACTTAATACATGGCATAAAGCTACTTATTCAAAAGCTGAACAAATGAAAGAAGCATGATGGAAATGAAATTTCGTTGCTGATTTAACAAAACAGATACCACGAGTTCCCTTATCAACAAAAGCTCATTTAAAGCAGGGAAGAAATGATTCAGTTTGTAGGTGAATTGGCAATAAGGAAGGGAACACACTAAAAGCATAGTTTTTTTCTTTTTTCATGAAGCTTGGCTATAGACCACTGGTTTAATGGATACCTATTCAAGTGTTGCTTTGAGTCTTATTCAAAAGCCAGCATTTTATAGCTTCTTCCTTTTTTTTTTATTAACTTGAGTATTTCTTATATACATTTCGAGTGTTATTCCCTTTCCTGGTTGTCGGGCAAACATCCCCCTCCCCCCTCCCCTTCCTTTTTTTTTTTTTTTTTTTTTTTTTTTTAATGGCTATGCTGCATACATTTAATTATTTTTCATTAATCAATCAATTAATTAATTAATTAACTTTACATCATGATCACAGCTTCTCCCTTCTGTCCTCCCAGTCCCTAACTCTCCCCTTACTCTTCCCCTCCCTCACCCATTTCTCCTCAGAGATGGGGAGGCCTCCAGTGGGTATCACCTGCCTTGGCATATCAAGTTGCAGTAGGACTAGGTGCCATCTTCTTCTATTGAGGCCAGACAAGGCAGCTCAGTTAGGGGAAAGGGATCCAAAGGCAGGCAACAGAGTCAGAGGCAGCCACTGCTCCTGCTGTTAGGGTTCCCACATGGAGACCAAGTTACACATCTGTTACATAGGTGTGGGGCTCCTAGGTCTGTCCCATGATGCTCTCTGCTTGGCAGTTCAGTCTCTGTGAGCCTCTATGGTTCCAGGTTAATGATTCTGTAGGTTTTCTTATGCTGTCCTTTACTTCTCTGGCTTTTTCAATACTTCCTCCCCCTCTTCCACAAGATTCTCAAGCTCCACTTAATGTTTGGCTGTGGGTTTTTGCATCTGTTTCCATTGGTTGCTGGGTGGAGCCTCTCAGAAGACAGTTGTGCTAGGTTCCCTGTCTGCAAGAATAGTATCATCGAAATGTATATAAGAAATACTCAAGTTAATAAAAAAAAAGAATAGTATCATATCATTAATAGTGTCAACAGTGGGCTCCCTCTGATGGCATGGGTCTCAAATTGGGCTAACACTGGTTGATCATTCCCTCAATTTCTGCTCCCTCTTTATCCTTTTGGCAGGAAAAATTGTGGGAGTAAGGTTTTGTGGTTGGGTTGGAGTCCTTATCTGTTGGAAGTCTTCCCTGGTTACATAGCTGTTTCAGGTTCCATATTGTCTATTGCTAGGTGTTTTAGTTAGGATCACACTCATAGATTCCTGGGAGTTTCCCTTGTCCTGGGTTGCTAGCTCGTCCCAGGAATGCCCCCTTCCACCTTTTCCAATGCTGTCTCCTAGTTCTCTCTCCTCACACACTTGATCCCTCCTGTTCCCTTCCCCAGTCTTTCTCCCACCCAGTTCTCTCCCTCCATCAATTTCCAATGTCTATTTTATTTTCCCATTCTCTGTGAGATTTAAGCATCTTCCCTTGAGCCCTCCTTGTTACTTAGCTTCTTTGTGGATTGTAGCATGGTTATTCTTTACTTTATGGTTAATATCCACTTATAAGTGAGTGCATGCCTTGTTTGTCTTTCTGTGTCTGGGTTACTTCACTCAGGATTATATTTTCTAGGTCCATTCATTTGTCTGAAAATTTTATGAGGTTGTTGTCAATAGCTGAGTAATATTCCATTTTCTTTATCCATTCTTCAGTTGAGGGACATCTAGGTTGTTTCTAATTTCTAGCTATTTAGAATAAAGTTGCTCTGAACATAGTTAAGCAAGTGTCCTTGTGGCACGGTAGAACGTCTTTTGGGTATATGCTCAGGAGTGGTATGGCTGGGTCTTGAGGTAGATTTATTCTCAGTTTTCTGAGAGACCATCAAATTTATTTCCAAAGTGGTTGTACAAGTTTGCACACCCAGTAGCAATGGAGAAGTGTTCCCATTGTTCCACATTCTCTCTAGCATGAGCTGTCAGTTGAGTTTTTGATCTTAGTCATTGTGATGGGCTTAAGATGAAGCCTCAGAGTCATTTTGATTTGCAATTTCCTGATGACAAAGAATGTTGAACTTTTCTTAAGTGCTTCCAAGCCATTGGAGAGCCATCTGTCAAGAATTCTCTAATTAGCTCTATAACCCATTTTTAACTGGGTTGTTTGGTTTGTTGATGTCTAATTTCTTGAGTTCTTTATGTATTTTGGATATCAACCCTTTGATGGATGGAAGGTTAATGAAGATCCCAATCTGAATGCTGCTGCTTTATCCTGTTGACCTTGTTCTTTGCTTTCTAGAAGATCTTCAGTTTCATGAGGTCCCATTTATTAACTTGTTGATCTTTTTTTTTTTTTTTTTATTAACTTGAGTATTTCTTTTCTTTCTTTTTTTTTTTTTGGGAAGGAAAGAGTGAATTTTATCTTTTTTTTTTTTCTATTAACTTGAGTATTTCTTATATACATTTCGAGTGTTATTCCCTTTCCCGGTTTCCGGGCAAACATCCCCCTCCCCCCTCCCCTTCCTTATGGGTGTTCCCCTCCCAACCCTCCCCCCATTGCCGCCCTCCCCCCATAGACTAGTTCACTGTGGGTTCAGTCTTAGCAGGACCCAGGGCTTCCCCTTCCACTGGTGCTCTTACTAGGATATTCATTGCTACCTATGGGGTCAGAGTCCAGGGTCAGTCCATGTATAGTCTTTAGGTAGTGGCTTAGTCCCTGGAAGCTCTGGTTGCTTGGCATTGTTGTACTTTTGGGGTCTCGAGCCCCTTCAAGCTCTTCCAGTTCTTTCTCTGATTCCTTCAATAGGGGACCTATTCTCAGTTCAGTGGTTTGCTGCTGGCATTCGCCTCTATATTTGCTGTATTCTGGCTGTGTCTCTCAGGAGCGATCTACATCCGGCTCCTGTCGGTCTGCACTTCTTTGCTTCATCCATCTTGTCTAATTGGGTGGCTGTATATGTATGGGCCACATGTGGGGCAGGCTCTGAATGGGTGTTCCTTCAGTCTCTGTTTTAATCTTTGCCTCTCCCTTCCCTGCCAAGGGTATTCTTTTTCCTCTTTTAAAGAAGGAGTGAAGCATTCACATTTTGATCATCCGTCTTGAGTTTCGTTTGTTCTAGGGATCTAGGGTAATTCAAGCATTTGGGCTAATAGCCACTTATCAATGAGTGCATACTATGTATGTCTTTCTGTGATTGGGTTAGCTCACTCAGGATGATATTTTCCAGTTCCAACCATTTGCCTACGAATTTCATAAACTCGTTGTTTTTGATAGCTGAGTAATATTCCATTGTGTAGATGTACCACATTTTCTGTATCCATTCCTCTGTTGAAGGGCATCTGGGTTCTTTCCAGCTTCTGGCTATTATAAATAAGGCTGCGATGAACATAGTGGAGCACGTGTCTCTTTTATATGTTGAGGCATCTTTTGGGTATATGCCCAAGAGAGGTATAGCTGGATCATCAGGCAGTTCAATGTCCAATTTTCTGAGGAACCTCCAGACTGATTTCCAGAATGGTTTTACCAGTCTGCAATCCCACCAACAATGGAGGAGTGTTCCTCTTTCTCCACATCCTCGCCAGCATCTGCTGTCACCTGAGTTTTTGATCTTAGCCAATCGCACTGGTGTGAGGTGAAATCTCAGGGTTGTTTTGATTTGCATTTCCCTTATGACTAAAGATGTTGAACATTTCTTTAGGTGTTTCTCAGCCATTCGGCATTCCTCAGCTGTGAATTCTTTGTTTAGCTCTGAACCCCATTTTTTAATAGGGTTATTTGTTTCCCTGCGGTCTAACTTCTTGAGTTCTTTGTATATTTTGGAAATAAGGCCTCTATCTGTTGTAGGATTGGTAAAGATCTTTTCCCAATCTGTTGGTTGCCGTTTTGTCCTAACCACAGTGTCCTTTGCCTTACAGAAGCTTTGCAGTTTTATGAGATCCCATTTGTCGATTCTTGATCTTAGAGCATAAGCCATTGGTGTTTTGTTCAGGAAATTTTTTCCAGTGCCCATGTGTTCCAGATGCTTCCCTAGTTTTTCTTCTATTAGTTTGAGTGTGTCTGGTTTGATGTGAAGGTCCTTGATCCACTTGGACTTAAGCTTTGTACAGGGTGATAAGGATGGATCGATCTGCATTCTTCTACATGTTGCCCTCCAGTTGAACCAGCACCATTTGCTGAAAATGCTATCTTTTTTCCATTGGATGGTTTTGGCTCCTTTGTCAAAAATCAAGTGACCATAGGTGTGTGGGTTCATTTCTGGGTCTTCAATTCTATTCCATTGGTCTATCTGTCTGTCTCTGTACCAATACCATGCAGTTTTTATCACTATTGCTCTGTAATACTGCTTGAGTTCAGGGATAGTGATTCCCCCTGAAGTCCTTTTATTGTTGAGGATAGCTTTAGCTATCCTGGGTTTTTTGTTATTCCAGATGAATTTGCAAATTGTTCTGTCTAACTCTTTGAAGAATTGGATTGGTATTTTGATGGGGATTGCATTGAATCTGTAGATTGCTTTTGGTAAAATGGCCATTTTTACCATATTAATCCTGCCAATCCATGAGCATGGGAGATCTTTCCATCTTCTGAGGTCTTCTTCAATTTCTTTCCTCAGTGTCTTGAAGTTCTTATTGTACAGATCTTTTACTTGCTTGGTTAAAGTCACACCGAGGTACTTTATATTATTTGGGTCTATTATGAAGGGTGTCGTTTCCCTAATTTCTTTCTCGGCTTGTTTCTCTTTTGTATAGAGGAAGGCAACTGATTTATTTGAGTTAATTTTATACCCAGCCACTTTGCTGAAGTTGTTTATCAGCTTTAGTAGTTCTCTGGTGGAACTTTTGGGATCACTTAAATATACTATCATGTCATCTGCAAATAGTGATATTTTGACCTCTTCTTTTCCGATCTGTATCCCTTTGATCTCCTTTTGTTGTCTGATTGCTCTGGCTAGAACTTCAAGAACTATATTGAATAAGTAGGGAGAGAGTGGGCAGCCTTGTCTAGTCCCTGATTTTAGTGGGATTGCTTCAAGTTTCTCTCCATTTAGTTTAATGTTAGCAACTGGTTTGCTGTATATGGCTTTTACTATGTTTAGGTATGGGCCTTGAATTCCTATTCTTTCCAGGACTTTTATCATGAAGGGGTGTTGAATTTTGTCAAATGCTTTCTCAGCATCTAATGAAATGATCATGTGGTTCTGTTCTTTCAGTTTGTTTATATAATGGATCACGTTGATGGTTTTCCGTATATTAAACCATCCCTGCATGCCTGGGATGAAGCCTACTTGATCATGGTGGATGACTGTTTTGATGTGCTCTTGGATTCGGTTTGCCAGAATTTTATTGAGTATTTTTGCGTCGATATTCATAAGGGAAATTGGTCTGAAGTTCTCTTTCTTTGTTGTGTCTTTGTGTGGTTTAGGTATAAGAGTAATTGTGGCTTCATAGAAGGAATTCGGTAGGGCTCCATCTGTTTCAATTTTGTGGAATAGTTTGGATAATATTGGTATGAGGTCTTCTATGAAGGTTTGATAGAATTCTGCACTAAACCCGTCTGGACCTGGGCTCTTTTTGGTTGGGAGACCTTTAATGACTGCTTCTATTTCCTTAGGAGTTATGGGGTTGTTTAACTGGTTTATCTGTTCCTGATTTAACTTCGATACCTGGTATCTGTCTAGGAAATTGTCCATTTCCTGAAGATTTTCAAATTTTGTTGAATATAGGTTTTTATAGTAAGATCTGATGATTTTTTGAATTTCCTCCGAATCTGTAGTTATGTCTCCCTTTTCATTTCTGATTTTGTTAATTTGGACACACTCTCTGTGTCCTCTCGTTAGTCTGGCTAAGGGTTTATCTATCTTGTTGATTTTCTCAAAGAACCAACTTTTGGTTCTGTTGATTCTTTCTATGGTCCTTTTTGTTTCTACTTGGTTGATTTCAGCTCTGAGTTTGATTATTTCCTGCCTTCTACTCCTCCTGGGTGTATTTGCTTCTTTTTGTTCTAGAGCTTTTAGGTGTGCTGTCAAGCTGCTGACATATGCTCTTTCCTGTTTCTTTCTGCAGGCACTCAGCGCTATGAGTTTTCCTCTTAGCACAGCTTTCATTGTGTCCCATAAGTTTGAGTATGTTGTATCTTCATTTTCATTAAATTCTAAAAAGTTTTTAATTTCTTTCTTTATTTCTTCCTTGACCAGGTTATCATTGAGTAGAGCATTGTTCAATTTCCACTTATATGTGGGCATTCTTCCCTTATTGTTATTGAACACCAGTTTTAGGCCGTGGTGGTCCGATAGCATGCATGGGATTATTTCTATCTTTCTGTACCTGTTGAGGCCCGTTTTTTGACCAATTATATGGTCAATTTTGGAGAAAGTACCATGAGGAGCTGAGAAGAAGGTATATCCTTTTGCTTTAGGATAGAATGTTCTATAAATATCCGTTAAGTCCATTTGGCTCATGACTTCTCTTAGTCTGTCTACATCACTGTTTAATTTCTGTTTCCATGATCTGTCCATTGATGAGAGTGGGGTGTTGAAATCTCCCACTATTATTGTGTGAGGTGCAATGTGTGTTTTGAGCTTTAGTAAGGTTTCTTTTACATAAGTAGGTGCCCTTGTATTTGGGGCATAGATATTTAGGATTGAGAGTTCATCTTGGTTGATTTTTCCTTTGATGAATATGAAGTGTCCTTCCTTATCTTTTTTGATGACTTTTAGTTGGAAATTGATTTTATTTGATATTAGAATGGCTACTCCAGCTTGCTTCTTCTGACCATTTGCTTGGAAAGTTGTTTTCCAGCCTTTCACTCTGAGGTAGTGTCTGTCTTTGTCTCTGAGGTGTGTTTCCTGTAGGCAGCAGAATGCAGGGTCCTCGTTGCGTATCCAGTTTGTTAATCTATGTCTTTTTATTGGGGAGTTGAGGCCATTGATATTGAGAGATATTAAGGAATAGTGATTATTGCTTCCCGTTATATTCATATTTGATGTGAGGTTATGTTTGTGTGCTTTCATTCTCTTTGTTTTGTTGCCAAGACGATTAGTTTCTTGCTTCTTCTAGGGTATAGCTTGCCTCCTTATGTTGGGCTTTACCATTTATTATCCTTTGTAGTGCTGGATTTGTAGAAAGATATTGTGTAAATTTGGTTTTGTCATGGAATATCTTGGTTTCTCCATAAATGTTAATTGAGAGTTTTGCTGGATACAGTAATATGGGCTGGCATTTGTGTTCTCTTAGGGTCTGTATAACATCAGTCCAGGATCTTCTGGCCTTCATAGTTTCTGGCGAGAAGTCTGGTGTGATTCTGATAGGTCTCCCTTTATATGTTACTTGACCTTTTTCCCTTACTGCTTTTAATATTCTTTCTTTATTTTGTGCGTTTGGTGTTTTGACAATTATGTGACGGGAGGTGTTTCTTTTCTGGTCCAATCTATTTGGAGTTCTGTAGGCTTCCTGTATGTCTATGGGTATCTCTTTTTTTAGGTTAGGGAAGTTTTCTTGTATGATTTTGTTGAAGATATTTACTGGTCCTTTGAGCTGGGAGTCTTCACTCTCTTCTATACCTATGATCCTTAGGTTTGATCTTCTCATTGAGTCCTGGATTTCCTGTATGTTTTGGACCAGTAGCTTTTTCTGCTTTACATTATCTTTGACAGTTGAGTCAATGATTTCTATGGAATCTTCTGCTCCTGAGATTCTCTCTTCCATCTCTTGTATTCTGTTGGTGAAGCTTGTATCTACAGCTCCTTGTCTCTTCTTTTGGTTTTCTATATCCAGGGTTGTTTCCATGTGTTCTTTCTTGATTGCTTCTATTTCCATTTTTAATTCCTTCAACTGTTTGATTGTGTTTTCCTGGAATTCTTTCAGGGATTTTTGCGATTCCTCTCTGTAGGCTTTTACTTGTTTATTAATGTTTTCCTGTGCTTCCCTAAGTGTGTTCAGGTCTTTCCTGAAGTCCTCCAGCATCATGATCAAATATGATTTTGAAACTAGATCTTGCTTTTCTGGTGTGTTTGGATATTCCATGTTTGTTTTGGTGGGAGAATTGGGCTCCGATGATGGCATGTAGTCTTGGTTTCTGTTGCTTGGGTTCCTGCGCTTGCCTCTCGCCATCAGATTATCTCTAGTGTTACTTTGTTCTGCTATTTCTGACAGTGGCTAGACTGTCCGATAAGCCTGTGTGTCAGGAGTGCTGTAGACCTGTTTTCCTCTCTTTCAGTCAGTTATGGGGACAGAGTGTTCTGCTTTCGGGCGTGTAGTTTTTCTCTCTACAGGTCTTCAGCTGTTCCTGTGGGCCTGTGTCTTGAGTTCACCAGGCAGCTTTCTTGCAGCAGAAAATTTGGTCTTACCTGTGGTCCCGAGGCTCAGGTTTGCTCGTGGGGTGCTGTCCAGGGGCTCTCTGCAGCGGCAGCAACCAGGAAGACCTGTGCCGCCCCTTCCGGGAGCTTCAGTGCACCAGGGTTCCAGATGGTCTTTGGCTTTTTCCTCTGGCGTCCGAGATGTGTGTGCAGGGAGCAGTCTCTTCTGGTTTCCCAGGCCTGTCTGCCTCTCTGAAGGTTTAGCTCTCCCTCCCACGGGATTTGGGTGCAGAGAACTGTTTATCCGGTCTGTTTCCTTCAGGGTCCGGCGGTGTCTCCGGCAGGGGTCCTGCCGCTCCTGGGCCCTCCCCCACGGAGGCCCAGAGGCCTTATACAGTTTCCTCTTGGGCCAGGGATGTGGGCAGGGGTGAGCAGTGTTGGTGGTCTCTTCCGCTCTGCAGCCTCAGGAGTGCCCACCTGACCAGGCGGTTGGGTCTCTCTCTCACCGGGTCTGGGAGCAGAGAGCTGCTGCGGGCCGGGATCCGCGGGTGTGGGACTTCCGGTAAACACAGAACGTGCCCGGTTCTAGAGAAATTCTGCTTCCGTGTGTCCCAAGCTCACCAGGCAGCTTTCTTGCAGCAGAAAATTTGGTCTTACCTGTGGTCCCGAGGCTCAAGTTCGCTCGTGGGGTGCTGCCCAGGGGCTCTCTGCAGCGGCAGCAACCAGGAAGACCTGTGCCGCCCCTTCCGGGAGCTTCAGTGCACCAGGGTTCCAGATGGTCTTTGGCTTTTTCCTCTGGCGTCCGAGATGTGTGTGCAGGGAGCAGTCTCTTCTGGTTTCCCAGGCCTGTCTGCCTCTCTGAAGGTTTAGCTCTCCCTCCCACGGGATTTGGGTGCAGAGAACTGTTTATCCGGTCTGTTTCCTTCAGGGTCCGGCGGTGTCTGTGGCAGGGGTCCTGCCGCTCCTGGGCCCTCCCCCACGGGAGCCCAGAGGCCTTATACAGTTTCCTCTTGGGCCAGGGATGTGGGCAGGGGTGAGCAGTGTTGGTGGTCTCTTCCGCTCTGCCGCCTCAGGAGTGCCCACCTGACCAGGCGGTTGGGTCTCTCTCTCACCGGGTCTGGGAGCAGAGAGCTGCTGCGGGCCGGGTTGAGTATTTCTTCCCCCCTCCCCTTCCTTATGGGTGTTCCCCTCCCCATCCTCCCCCCATTGCCGCCCTCCCCCCAACAATCTAGTTCACTGGGGGTTCAGTCTTAGCATTATAGCTTTTTCTAAGAACATTTTATATATATAAGCACAGATATGCTTCATTGATTGTATTTTAAATTGCTATATGGTGGCTACATGTGTGTTGTACATTTTACCTAGTGTTCAATTAGTGCCATTAAGAATGTCACATTTAATTCATTGATATCACTAGGCAATGTATCTTGTGCTAAATGGAGTATTTAGGGAACGCTTTTCAAGGATCATAGACTTCATGCATAGTCTACTTGGTTCTTGATGTTTTGTAAAAGAAAACAAGTGAAACCACCAGGAAATTAAATGATGTGACATGATGAGACATTTTAACTCCTACCATGCTTACAGTAACATATATGTGAATTTTAATGCTTATTTTCCATATGTAATGATTATGGTTATTTATTTTATATTACCCAGTTCCTCTAAATGAAAAGATGAATAAGATCCTTTAAAGAGAGTGCTGCTGGGAAAAATTATCTCTAGAGAAATACCAACATTCTCTCAACTAATAGGATTATTGGATACAACTCTGTCTCTTTTCCTCCATGGATATTAGGGAATAGCTGAAATTGTGTTCGGAATACTTTTTAGTTTTCATTAATTTCTTTCTATTTCCATATAAATACATCATTTTTCTGATATTCGTCTAAATATTCTGTAAAGTACACAGAATAAGCATTCTTTTCCATGCTTTTCAATTAGCTACTTTCCACCTCTGAAAATTTCAGTGTCATTATTGCTAGGGTAAAAGAAATAATTAGTTAGAACATGTATAACAACATTTAAACATTTTATTCATATATAAATGTACATTCATGAAATATATGGAGATCTTTTCATCAAGAACAGAATCTAGATAGATCAATATAGTTTGAGGAGATTATAAAAGGATAAAAGGAATGAGAGATTCCTATTGAGTGACATGATATACTTCCTACTGTTGTAGGAAAACATTATATATATGTATATATATATGTATATATATATATATATATATATATATATATATATTTGTGTTGCTGTCCGTGTAAGCAAACCTAATGTGTTTTCTGTTATATATAATATACAAGTATGAAAATGTTATATCTTGATAATGCATTTGCTATACCAAATTTTGTAGTGTAAGTTCTGAGTTTATACTTTATACTTAATTTAAAAGCCTATACCTGTCTATATCTTGTGGAAGGGGAGCAATCCTACATATCTCAGTTTACTGTCTGTTAATTGCCTCATATTCTCTTTTGCTTGATTTAATCTCACAAAGGCAGCATATATACTATGAACAGAAATGTTTGACAGTATGCAGCCATGTGGTTTAACGAAGCCATTGAGGGATGATTATAAAGAAAACTAAGCTGGAAGGTCAGTGAGCATTGCTGCTTATTATCAGTCACAAATATCCTGCTGCTTTCCCCTTTGAGCCCTTGTTTGTTAGCCTCCCTATGTCTGTGGATTATAGGATGATTATCCTTTATGTTTCAGCTGATGTCCACTTATAAGTGAGTACATACTATGTTTGATTGTTCTGGGTCTGGGTTACCTCAATCAGATTGATTTTTTTTCTTCTAGTTCCATACATTTGACTGGAAATTTTATTATGTTATTTTCTAACAATGAGTAATATGTCATTGTGTAAATGTACTACATTTTCTTTATTAATTCTACAGTTGAGAGGCACTAGGACATTTTCAGTTTCTGGTTATTACTAATAAAGTTGCTATGAGCATATTTGGGCAAGAGTCTTTGTGGAAGGGTGAAGTGTCCTTTTGGGTACAGGCCCAGGAGTGATATAGCTTGGTCTTGAGTTAGATCATGCATGGATTTCCTGGGAATGGAAAAAGAATAGATTCCACAGGGAGACTGAGGGTTGGTGGGGATAAAAACAGGAGAAAGCTGGTTGGGAGACAGGAAGGAAAGACGACTGGATTTTGGGGTCATTTGGAGGGTAAGGTAGAAATGAGGAACAGTGGAAATTCTCACTAATCTACAAGGAGGATCCTAGTGAGAACTGGTAATGGGGGATACAGAGCCTAAACTGCCCATCTTCTGGAGCCAGGCTTACAGTGAAGGAATTGGGACATCAACCCAGTAAAAAATCTTTGACTTACAATTTGTTCTGCTTGCAAGATGTGCTGGGATAAAGGTGGCACAGAAATTGTGGAATTGGTCATCCAATTTCTGGTCCAACTTTAGTGACACCCATGCAATCAGTGTGAACCTAGGTTTTACACAGCCTGGAGGGAGAGGAATCACAGGAGGCTAGATATCCCAGAGACCTAGGATAGAAGCAATCATGACCAACAAAATAAACAAATAACATATAATATAATGTAAATATTTTACAAGTCAATGAAATGATTACTGATGATATTCTGTTATACCTGTAGACTGGAGCCTAGAATAATCCTCATCAGGAAGGAATCATCAAACAGCTTATGGGAGAAGATGCAGAGACCCACAGCCATACATTAGGCTGAGCTTGAAAAATCTTGCAGAGAAATGTGAGGGAATATTGTAGGAACCAGAGGGGAGAGGGACATCACATGGGAATAGTTTGTATAATCAACTAACCAGGAATATAGGGCCTCACAGAGATTAAACTGACAATCAGGGAGTCTGTATGCATATGTCCCAGGTCCTCTGCATATATGTTATGGTTATGTAGCTTGGTAATCTTGTAGAACACTTATCAATGGGAGAAAAGAGTAACTCTGATTTTTTTGCCTGCTTCTTGGGACCCTTGGTTGCCTTACCCAGCCATAATGTAAGGCTAGTCTTACTGCAATATGATATGCCTTGCTTGGTTAATATCCCTGGGTAGAATGCCCTTTTCTCAAGGGAAATGGAGGAGGAATATGTGGGAGAGGAGAGATGATGGGGTAGGGATTAGTAGGAGAGGAGTGAGAGGAGGCTGCAGACAGGAAGTAGTATGTGAAAAAATGGAGAGAGAGAGAGAGAGAGAGAGAGAGAGAGAGAGAGAGAGAGAGAGAGAGAAAGAGAGAGAATATGTCACATTGCACAAAAGACTGAAAAGAAAAATAATGGAAGCTGTTAAAAGGTCTGTGACATTGAAAACAATGGGACCACACAAAATGAGTGTCATATATTACATAAAGTAAGATGTTTAATTGCATAGATTGCAGAAAAGAAAAAGGAAGACTATTCACCTTGTATCAACTTGGTTGCATTTATATGAGACAAAATGCATTCACTGTTAAAGAAAAAATAAAAAGTGTATCTGACATGTATGTTGAGTTTACTAAGTACATTGTGTTTTTTATCATGCATAATATAAAAATGAATGGTAAGTCTCCAATTCTTGTCATAAAATATATGACAAAACATTTAAAAATTTGGATACACTGTAAATGAGAAATTATTTGCTTGGGCAAATCTTCACGGTAAAGAAAAAATCTCCTAGTTTAGAGGGTAGTAATTCAGTGAAATTTCATCCATGACCAAGTTACTACCAACCTAAATGGTAAAGATTATTAATTAAAACTTAAAACATGGTGTGGCCTGCACATAGAGAACTTCAGGGAATTAACTGATATTAAAAGGGTACAGTTAGCATACTGTTGGCAAAACTAATAGTCAATGATGTTGAAGAATCTCTTCTAAGATGCCTTCTTTATTGCTATGCCAGTAAAATGGAGTCATACACTGAAAATCATATGTCTTTCATAGTTTTGCATGTTGTTTAAATGCTCAGGAACATACTTCTTTTTGATAGATGATTCTTTATATGCATATCAAACTCTTTTTCTCCCTTTAAACATTAGAAACATTTCTTTTTCTCTAATCTTTGAGATGAAGTTGGAATATGTAGCCTAAGCTGACTAGGAACTTGCTGCAATCATTTTGTCTCAGCTTCTCAAGTGTTCAGATTACAGGTATGCATCACCAGTCTACATATAAGCCATAATATACTATTAGAAGAGAATACATTTCCATGCTATTTCTTCAGGTAAAAAGAAAACATTGAGAAATAACTGATATAATTTTGTATAGGTGTACATATTAATCATTACCTCAATAACCTTGCACTAGAATAGAATGATGTCACCAAGGTGTGCATGAAGGACATCTGGGACAAAAACACTTAGATTTTTCGATGAATACAAAGGATTTTCCAATGATTAGAGGCATTCAAATTCAATACAGTTGTGGGTGAAATGGCAAACAAGTTTAGCCTGGATGTGGATGAGAATTAAATGATGCAGATTTTACACATATTTCCTACGTTATTGAGAGGTGGCTAGAACTTGGAGATGAACACATAACTGAAGAAGTGACAATGACATGATAAAATATAATTCTAACAAACTATAAGAAGAATATGTAGAAAATTCACTTACCTCAAGAAGACCCTTAAACAATTCTAAACATATATCTCAACACAGAAATAGTCCCTCCATAGAGAAAGAGGTTCAATATCCATTACAAATTTACAAATAAATATGTAATGGAAAAGGAAAGAAGAAAATTGACCTCGGATATATTTCTGAAGATAGTGGCACCTGTTCAGAAAGAGGTTCAGGCACATCCTCAATAGTAATCTCGAAACAAGTCTGGGATCCAGAAAGAAAGATGTCCCATAGAAAGAGATGAGATGAAGAGGATAATGATGTAAAGCTATACTCCTAACCATGTGTAGGTTCAGATCATTGTGTGTGTGTGTGTGTGTGTGTGTGTGTGTGTGTGTGTGTGTGTGTGTGTGTGTTAGTTTGGATGAAATTTAGTTCTAATGATTATTTTATGAACTTCTAAAATTTTAGCTTTTGAACTTCAACCTGAGGTTTTGCCTTTTCAAAATGAATTTGGATTAATTTAATGACTAATTAAAATTATCTAAATAGATTTACTATTTCCTACTGCAGTGTTTATAAAGTACACAACAGTATATGATAATGTCTGATAAATTCATACTCCTCATACACTCTACCTGTCAGCAAGCAGATACAACCACTCTGGAAATCATTCTGGTGGTTCCTCAGAAAGTTGCACATAGTACTGTCTGAGGACCCAGCTATATCACTATGTTCATAGCAGCCTTATTTATAATAACAGAAGCTGGATACAACCTAGCTGTCCCTCAAAAGAGGAATGGATACAGAAAATGTGGTACATTTTCACAATGAAGTACTACTCAGCTATTAAAATAAACGACTTCATGGAATTCATAAGCAAATGGGTGGAACTAGAAAATATCCTGAGAGAGGTAACCCAATCACAAGAAACACACATGGTATGCACTCACTGATAAGTGGATTTTAGCCAAAAAGATGCTTGGAATATCCAAGATACAATATACAAACCACATGAAGCTCAAGAAGAAGGACGACCAAAGTTTGGATGCTGCATTCCTTCTTAGAAGGGAGAACAAAAATACTCATAGGAGGAAATATGGAGACAGAGTGTGGAGCAGAGACAGAAGGAAAGGCCATAAAGAGATGCCCCACCTGGGGATCCATCCCATAAGCAGCCACCAAACCCAGACACTATTGCTGATGCCAAGAAGTGCATGTTAACAGGAGCCTGATATAGCTGTCTCCTAAGAGACTCTGCCAGAGCCTGAAAAACACAGATGTGGCTGCTAACAGCCAACCATCGGATTAAGAAAGGGGACCCCATTGGAAAAGTTAGAGAAAGGACTGAAGGAGCTGAAGGGGTGTGCAACCCCATAAGAAGAACAACAATAGCAACCAACCAGACACCCCAGAGCTCCCCAGGACTAAACTGCCATCCCAAGAGTACACAGAGATGGACCTATGGCTCCAGCTACATATGTAGCAAAGGATGACCTTGCCGGGCATCAATGGGAAGAGAGGCTCTTGGTCTTGTCAAGGCTTTATGCCACAGTGTAGGTGAATGACAAGGTGGGGAGGCAGGAGGGAATGGGTGGGTGGGTGAGTGGGGGAGCAAGCCCATAGAAGCAGGGGGGAAGGAGGATGGGATAACAGGTTTCTGGAGGGGAAACAGGGAAAGGGGATAATATTTGAAATGTAAATAAAAATATCCAATAAAAGAAAATAGAAAAAATTAAAGAATAATCCAAAACTCAATTAAGACTTATGGTAGACAGAAAGACAGAGTCAATAAACCTGGACTCTTGGGCCTATCACCAACAAGGCTGAATCACCAACAAAGAGTATACATGGCCTAGACCTAAGCCTCCCTGCTCATATGGAGCAGATGTGTAGCTTAGCCTTCATGTGGGTCCTGTACAACTGGAATGGAGCTGTCCCAAAAGCTGTTGTCTATACCTGCTGGACTGGCTTGTCTGGCCTCAGAGGGAGAGGAAGAATGAACCTTGAAGAGACTGAAATAGAAAAGAATGAGGCCCCACATTCAGGTGAAGATACTGAGAAAAGTCCATGACTTAATGTTGTTTGAAATTAAAATGATAAGACACAGTGGAAACAGCTTATTATATCCCTGTAAAAATAAATATGTATTTATAATACTCCACCAAAAAGTTCGTGTAATTCTGTAGGTTCCTGTTACGATAATGGCTCTCTCTATGTATACTTACATTTGTGCAATATTTTCACCTTTACTCTTTTTCATGTTTATATATACCAATACTTATCACTAGTTTATAGTAGCCAACATTGTTCCATACATATTAGTAGTTCAGTAGAATAGGATATATCTTATAGTCTTGGAGTATATTCTTTATTATCTGCCAACAGGTTAAATATATTCTTATATGTTCACATAATGTCAAATTTGACTAATGACACATTTCTCATAATTTTCCTCAACATTGTGTGATTTAGGACAATATATGTTTTTGTGCAATATAAAATGTTTTAAAAGTAATATTCTACAATAAAATGTTCTTTCCTAGAGGTCAACTAATGGAGCTTTGTTGAATTTTGATATACTTATCACTTAATATTATTCCATTTTTCCCATTAGAATCTCACTTTTTCTTTTAGTAAAGGTATCTAAAATATCAAAAACTGTACATCAAAAATGTAAAAATAAGAAAACTATTAGATATATATGATATTATTTTCTTATATGATATAAATTAATTTCCATTGGCTGGAACATAAACACACACACACACACACAACACATGCACACTGTACACATATAACATGTATCACACATATATACAATATATACACACATAGTCCTCACCACTTATTCCAGTTCCTGATGAATTAGAAAATTTTTTTTTCTTTCAAACATGCCTGTACTACATGACAACAGAAAAAACAACAACAACAAAAAAACCAAAAGATTATGTATATATATATATATATATATATATATATATATATATATATATATATATTCAGCATAGGAACAGAATACTTGTATGGTACCTGTTGGTTGCTGAGTAGGGCTGACTGGCTGACAATGGTGTTTATATTGACACCTACGATGCCAATATTTATCACTGAGTCTTTGATGAGAAGTACTTTTGAAATAATAATATATGTAAACTTATTTATCATATTATTGTACTTCTTTGCCAATTGTTTGGGATATATGGAAATTCATTCTTACTGAGAATCTTCATTGAAGATATGAAATTGTATATGTTTCCTTGTCTAGATTATGAGAATGACATGCATAAAGGTTTTTTAATGGAATAAAACTAAACCGCCCACACCCGCGGATCCCGGCCGCCCACACCCGCGGATCCCGGCCCGCAGCAGCTCTCTGCTGCCAAACGCCATGGGAGAGAGACCTCACCGCCTGGTCAGGTGGGCACTCCTGAGGCTGCAGAACAGAAGAGACCAACAACACTGCCCACCCCTGCCCACATCCCTGGCCCAAGAGGAAACTGTATAAGGCCTCTGGGTTCCCCTAAGGGAGGACCCAGGAGCGGCAGGACCCCTGCGCCTGAGACACCGCCAGAACCTGAAGGAAACAGACCAGATAAACAGTTCTCTGCACCCAAATCCCGTGGGAGGGAGAGCTAAACCTTCAGAGAGGCAAACACGCCTGGGAAACAAGAAGAGACTGCACTCTGCACACACATGTCGGACGCCAGAGGAAAACACCAAACGCCATCTGGAACCCTAGTGCACGGAAGCTCCCGGAAAGGGCAGCGCAGATCTTCCTGGTTGCTGCCGCCACAGAGAGCTCGTGGGCAGCACCCTGCAAGCAAAATTGAGCCTCGGGACCACAGGTAAGACCAACTTTTCTGCTGCAAGTGACCTGCCTGGTGAACTCAAGACACAGGCCCACAGGAACAGCTGAAGACCTGTAGAGAGGAAAAACTACACGCCCGAAAGCAGAACACTCTGTCCCCATAACTGGCTGAAAGAAAACAGGAAAACAGGTCTACAGCACTCCTTACACACAGGCTTATAGGACAGTCTAGCCACTGTCAGAAATAGCAGAACAAAGTAACACTAGAGATAATCTGATGGCAAGAGGCAAGCACAGGAACCCAAGCAACAGAAACCAAGACTACATGGCATCATCAGAGCCCAATTCTCCCACCAAAATAAACATGGAATATCCAAACACACCAGAAAAGCAAGATCTAGTTTCAAAATCATATTTGATCATGATGCTAGAGGACTTCAAGAAAGAAATGAAGAACTCCCTTAGAGAAACACAGGAAAACATTAATAAACAAGTAGAAGCCTACAGAGAGGAATCGCAAAAATCCCTGAAAGAATTCCAGGAAAACACAATCAAACAGTTGAAGGAATTAAAAATGGAAATGGAAGCAATCAAGAAAGAACACATGGAAACAACCCTGGGTATAGAAAACCAAAAGAAGAGACAAGGAGCTGTAGATACAAGCTTCACCAACAGAATACAAGAGATGGAAGAGAGAATCTCGGGAGCAGAAGATTCCATAGAAATCATTGACTCAACTGTCAAAGATAATGTTAAGCAGAAAAAGCTACTGGTCCAATACATACAGGAAATCCAGGACACAGTGAGAATATCAAACCTAAGGATCATAGGTACAGAAGAGAGTGAAGACTCCCAGCTCAAAGGACCAGTAAATATCTTCAACAAAATCATAGAAGAAAACTTCCCTAACCTAAAAAAAGAGATACCCATAGGCATACAAGAAGCCTACAGAACTCCAAATAGATTGGACCAGAAAAGAAACACGTCCCGTCACATAATTGTCAAAACACCAAACGCACAAAATAAAGAAAGAATATTAAAAGCAGTAAGGGAAAAAGGTCAAGTAACATATAAAGGCAGACCTATCAGAATCACACCAGACTTTTCGCCAGAAACTATGAAGTCCAGAAGATCCTGGACAGATGTCATACAGAACCTAAGAGAACAAAAATGCCAGCCCAGGTTACTGTATCCTGCAAAACTCTCAATTAACATAGATGGAGAAACCAAGATATTCCATGACAAAACCAAACTTACACAATATCTTTCTACAAATCCAGCACTACAAAGGATAATAAATGGTAAAGCCCAACATAAGGAGGCAAGCTATACCCTAGAAGAAGCAAGAAACTAATCGTCTTGGCAACAAAACAAAGAGAAGAAAAGCACACAAACATAACATCACATCCAAATATGAATATAACAGGAAGCAATAATCACTATTCCTTAATATCTCTCAATATCAATGGCCTCAACTCCCCAATAAAAAAACATAGATTAACAAACTGGATACGCAACGAGGACCCTGCATTCTGCTGCCTACAGGAAATACACCTCAGAGACAAAGACAGACACTACCTCAGAGTGAAAGGCTGGAAAACAACTTTCCAAGCAAATGGTCAGAAGAAGCAAGCTGGAGTAGCCATTCTAATATCAAATAAAATCAATTTTCAATTAAAAGTCATCAAAAAAGATAAGGAAGGACACTTCATATTCATCAAAGGAAAAATCCACCAAGATGAACTCTCAATCCTAAATATCTATGCCCCAAATACGAGGGCACCTACATACGTAAAAGAAACCTTACTAAAGCTCAAAACACACATTGCACCTCACACAAAATAGTGGGAGATTTCAACACCCCACTCTCATCAATGGACAGATCATGGAAACAGAAATCAAACAGAGACGTAGACAGACTAAGAGAAGTCATGAGCCAAATGGACTTAACGGATATTTATAGAACATTCTATCCTAAAGCAAAAGGATATACCTTCTTCTCACCTCCTCATGGTACTTTCTCCAAAATTGACCATATAATTGGTCAAAAAACGGGCCTCAACAGGTACAGAAAGATAGAAATGATCCCATGCGTGCTATCAGACCACCACGGCTTAAAACTGGTCTTCAATAACAATAAGGGAAGAATGCCCACATATACGTGGAAATTGAACAATGCTCTACTCAATGATAACCTAGTCAAGGAAGAAATAAAGAAAGAAATTGAAAACATTTTAGAATTTAATGAAAATGAAGGTACAACATACCCAAACTTATGGGACACAATGAAAGCTGTGCTAAGAGGAAAACTCATAGCGCTGAGTGCCTGCAGAAAGAAACAGGAAAGAGCATATGTCAGCAGCTTGACAGCACACCTAAAAGCTCTAGAACAAAAAGAAGCAAATACACCCAGGAGGAGTAGAAGGCAGGAAATAATCAAACTCAGAGCTGAAATCATCCAAGTAGAAACAAAAAGGACCATAGAAAGAATCAACAGAACCAAAAGTTGGTTCTTTGAGAAAATCAACAAGATAGATAAACCCTTAGCCAGACTAATGAGAGGACACAGAGAGTGTGTCCAAATTAACAAAATCAGAAATGAAAAGGGAGACACAACTACAGATTCAGAAAAAATTCAAAAAATCATCAGATCTTACTATAAAAGCCTATATTTAACAAAACTTGAAAATCTTCAGGAAATGGACAATTTCCTACCAGATACCAGGTATCGAAGTTAAATCAGGAACAGATAAACCAGTTAAACAACCCCATAACTCCTAAGGATATAGAAGCAGTCATTAAAGGTCTCAGGTCCAGATGGGTTTAGTGCAGAATTCTATCAAACCTTCATAGAAGACCTCATACCAATATTATCCAAACTATTCCAAAAAATTGAAACAGATGGATCACTCCCGAATTCCTTCTATGAAGCCACAATTACTCTTATACCTAAACCACACAAAGACACAACAAAGAAAGAGAACTTCAGACCAATTTCCCTTATGAATAATGACGCAAAAATACTCAATAAAATTCTGGCAAACCGAATCCAAGAGCACATCAAAACAATCATCCACCATGATCAAGTAGGCTTCATCCCAGGCATGCAGGGATGGTTTAATATACGGAAAACCATCAACGTGATCCATTATATAAACAAAGTGAAAGAACAAAACCACATGATCATTTCATTAGATGCTGAGAAAGCATTTGACAAAATTCAACACCCCTTCATGATAAAAGTCCTGGAAAGAATAGGAATTCAAGGCCCATACCTAAACATAGTAAAAGCCATATACAGCAAACCAGTTGCTAACATTAAACTAAATGGAGAGAAACTTGAAGCAATCCCACTAAAATCAGGGACTAGACAAGGCTGCCCACTCTCTCCCTACTTATTCAATATAGTTCTTGAAGTTCTAGCCAGAGCAATCAGACAACAAAAGGAGGTCAAGGGGATACAGATCAGAAAAGAAGAAGTCAAAATATCACTATTTGCAGATGATATGATAGTACATTTAAGTGATCCCAAAAGTTCCACCAGAGAACTACTAAAGCTGATAAACAACTTCGGCAAAGTGGCTGGGTATAAAATTAACTCAAATAAATCAGTAGCCTTCCTCTACACAAAAGAGAAACAAGCCGAGAGAGAAATTAGGGAAACGACACCCTTCATAATAGACCCAAATAATATAAAGTACCTCGGTGTTACTTTAACCAAGCAAGTAAAAGATCTGTACAATAAGAACTTCAAGACACTGAAGAAAGAAATTGAAGAAGACCTCAGAAGATGGAAAGATCTCCCATGATCATGGATTGGCAGGATTAATAGAGTAAAAATGGCCATTTTACCAAAAGCGATCTACAGATTCAATGCAATCCCCATCAAAATACCAATCCAATTCTTCAAAAAGTTAGACAGAACAATTTGCAAATTCATCTGGAATAACAAAAACCCAGGATAGCTAAAACTATCCTCAACAATAAAAGGACTTCAGGGGGAATCACTATCCCTGAACTCAAGCAGTATTACAGAGCAATAGTGATAAAAACTGCATGGTATTGGTACAGAGACAAACAGATAGAACAATGGAATAGAATTGAAGACCCAGAAATGAACCCACACACCTATGGTCACTTGATTTTTAACAAAGGAGCCAAAACCATCCAATGGAAAAAAGATATCATTTTCAGCAAATGGTGCTGGTTCAACTGGAGGGCAACTTGTAGAAGAATGCAGATCGAACCATGCTTATCACCCTGTACAAAGCTTAAGTCCAAGTGGATCAAGGACCTCCACATCAAACCAGACACACTCAAACTAATAGAAGAAAAACTAGGGAAGCATCTGGAACACATGGACACTGGAAAAAAATTCCTGAACAAAACACCAATGGCTTATGCTCTAACATCAAGAATCGACAAATGGGATCTCATAAAACTGCAAAGCTTCTGTAAGGCAAAGGACACTGTGGTTAGGAAAAATCGGCAACCAACAGATTGGGAAAAAATCTTTACCAATCCTACAACAGGACTTATATCCAAAATATACAAAGAACTCAAGAAGTTAGATCGCAGGGAGACAAATAACCCTATTAAAAATGGGGTTCAGAGCTAAACAAAGAATTCACAGCTGAGGAATGCTGAATGGCTGAGAAACTCCTAAAGAAATGTTCAACATCTTTAGTCATAAGGGAAATGCAAATCAAAACAACCCTGAGATTTCACCTCACACCAGTGAGAATGGCTAAGATCAAAAACTCAGGTGACAGCAGATCCTGGCGAGGATGTGGAGAAAGAGGAACACTCCTCCATTGTTGGTGGGATTGCAGACTGGTACAACCATTCTGGAAATCAGTCTGGAGGTTCCTCAGAAAATTGGACATTGAACTGCCTGAGGATCCTGCTATACCTCTCTTGGGCATATACCCAAAAGATGCCCCAACATATAAAAAAGACACATGCTCCACTATGTTCATCACAGTCTTATTTATAATAGCCAGAAGCTGGAAAGAACCCAGATGCCCTTCAACAGAGGAATGGATATAGAAAATGTGGTACATCTACACAATGGATTATTACTCAGCTATCAAAAACAACGGCTTTATGAAATTTGTAGGCAAATGGTTGGAACTGGAAAATATCATCCTGAGTGAGCTAACCCAATCACAGAAAGACATACATGGTATGCACTCACTGATAAGTGGCTATTAGCCCAAATGCTTGAATTACCCTAGATGCCTAGGACAAATGAAACTCAAGACGGATGATCAAAATGTGAATGCTTCACTCCTTCTTTAAAAGGGGAACAAGAATACTCTTGGCAGGGAAGAGAGAGGCAAAGATTAAAACAGAGACTGAAGGAACACCCATTCAGAACCTGCCCCACATGTGGCCCATACATATACAGCCACCCAATTAGACAAGATGGATGAAGCAAAGAAGTGCAGACCGACAGGAGCCGGATGTGGATCTCTCCTGAGAGACACAGCCAGAATACAGCAAATACAGAGGCGAATGCCAGCAGCAAACCACTGAACTGAGAATAGGTCCCCCGTTGAAGGAATCAGAGAAAGAACTGGAAGAGCTTGAAGGGGCTCGAGACCCCATATGTACAACAATGCCAAGCAACCAGAGCTTCCAGGGACTAAGCCAATACCTAAAGACTATACATGGACTGACCCTGGCCTCTGACCTCATAGATAGCAATGAATATCCTAGTAAGAGCACCAGTGGAAGGGGAAGTTCTGGGTCCTGCTAAGACTGAACCCCCAGTGAGCTAGACTGTTGGGGGGAGTGCGGCAATGGGGGGAGGGTTGGGAGGGGAACACCCATAAGGAAGGGGAGGGGGGAAGGGGATGTTTGCCCTGATACTGGGAAAGGGAATAACACTCGAAATGTATATAAGAAATACTCAAGTTAATAAAAAGAAAAAAGAAAAAAAAAGATAAAGAAAACCAAACCAAGCATCAATGTTTTTTTTAAAACAAGTGTATTGTATGAAATTATTTACCAAAATGAAGGTCAAAAATGCATTTCATTAACTAGAACAACCTTTTGCAAATACTGCTCTTTTGATATGCTAGAACCACTTGAGTTCATAAATAACTTCATGGGTAATATGATTTAGAAATGAAACGTAGATATCTTTACTTGGCATAAAAAATAAGTTCAAGGATAATGTATCCCAATTTGAAATGAGAATTTCTTTTTCCTTCCAAAGTAATATCTGGAGCCAGATTTAATGCTTGAATGTGACTCAAAATGACAGCAGAAGCTTTTAGCCTCTTCACATATTGAAGATGAATCCCATGCACTTCATATCTGAAATAATATAATCTGCATGCCATATCTCGAGGTATTTTTTTAAATGTTTATTCTTGTGCCCGACTCAAATACTCAAATATGGAGACTCAGGTTTAGACAGTTCTTTGACATTTTATATACTTTTTAGAAGATGCAGTCATTCATTTGAGTGCTGGTATGTTTAAATAAGGAAGGAATTCCTAGAATAAAAGTATTTTACCACAAGTCTATAAGAAATAATTATGAAATTTATGGCAACGATAGCAAGAGAAACAGCAATGTATTAATTGCACAGATTTTATTTGGAAATAAAGCAGTTTGAAATGTTCACTGTACAATGTTTACTTGTATAAAAATCCAGCAATAAAGAAGGAGAGGGAAGGAAAAGGATCAGATAATCATGATCATGTTTGAAAAAGCTTTAAGGTATATCAAGTTGCACTACTTGGGCTGCCAGCTCAAGTCAAAACTTCTAATTCTTTGAAAAGTTAGTTATGTTAAGTGATGTTTTGCTGTGGCACACAGGTGAAAAGATGTCTTGCTAAAGCAAACCCATGAAAGACTGTTTTCCTGCAAGTGAAAACATGTTTGGATACAGCAAACATGAGAAAGGACATTTGATGAAGGAGTATAAATATGACCCCACAGTCAGTGGGAGACAGGCAATGAGCTTTGATTTGCTTTGCCTCACTACTTTTCACCAAAGATATGCATGTATTTGTTTACCTTACATAGTGTTGAGCTCAACTTGTGAGAACTCTGACATTGAGAGAAACTCACCAAAGAACTGCTCATGAGGTTGAGGCTTCAGCTTGCTGCTTCTGTGCACTCACCTCAGGCTGGGTGGCAATCCCGGTTATTTCTCCAGGATTGATATACATCTGCATGTAGTTTGCTTGCTGGAATGACTGGATAGCAGTTATTGTTTCCTGTCTGCTGTCTGCCTGCCTAGTGGACTGGTCTGCAGCTGCTGAATCATATTTGGTGTTTGCTATAGGACTGAACTGCTGCCAAAGATCTAGCTCACCGCCAAAGAACTATTGCTGAACAGGTCCACTTCCGCCATATCCTAATAACTTTTCCACTATCTTGTCTGGGTAGTGGGCTAGAAAAGAGGTTGAACTCTTTTTAAAAGGAAATTGGCAAAAATGTATGCCTACAAACAATACTCTCTAAAAGAGCCATAGAATGTCAAAGCCTCAATACCATGCATGAGAAACTTTTGAGTTGTTGTTCAGGGTAGTCCAAGTGACCCTTCCCAAATACAGGCTATTGCTGTTGTTCTTGATCGTCCCCCATTCCCTGCAAGGCAAAGGTCCAGTTCTGTTGTTGAGGATTCCATACACTTTAGACACTGGGCTCAGAAGACTCCAGCTGGATAACACTTGAAAGTCTCCTTCCTGAGGACTATCATTCACATTAGATGAAGAGCTCTATAGACTCTTAAGGAAGGAAAGACCCCCTTAATAGTCTCATCCAGCAGTGAAGACTATAAACTGCAATGAGCACCCTTGTAAGATACCTCTAAATGTACTCAAATCTTGGCAGTTAACAACAACTATATAATTGGGCTTGAGGGCCACTCAGTAGCAGGGGGAGAGGGGAGAAGCATGCCCTGTATTATAAATTGAGTAAAGAAGCTGAGGATAGCAATGTTATGGATCATACAGGAGAATCTATTATCAGCATCACTTTATAAGTTTAGCATAATTCTTAAATAAATTTAAAACTTATTCTTACATTTACACATAAGTGTTGCTTTCATCTTTCATCAAAGAAGTGTCTTTTTGCAATAGATGAAGGCCATTATATAACTACAACTGGTTAACGTGCAGAGGTCAACTAATCTAAAAATGAAAACACATCACAGGAAAAGGTTGAAAGAGTTTAAGAGCCAGGGGACCAGAAGTTGGCTGTGAGATTTTATCTCCTAGAAATTGCAAGGAAGCTATACCAGAGATAATTAACAATATCACTGACTAAACAAGACCTGAAAAGAGAGAATACCAGCAGACAGGCTAGCATGAAAGGGGGACATCTCAGGGTTCAGCAACCCTAAACAAAGAAATACAAGTAACTAATGACAGTTGAGAGATGAATTTAAATATGATGAGATGAATTATATCTATATGATTTCAAGGCTGTGTGTAAACAGTTGAGGGCTCTTTCCTCAGTAAGACTGTTTCTCCTGCTCTCATTATTCCTTAGTTGTGTGCTTTGTTGTATCATGTATCTATGGGCAGGTGTCATGAGATTTCTCCTCTTCATATTAGCTTGTCTACTGGTACTGTACTTCTCTAGGTCTTATTTAGACAGCCACAATGTTGATACCTCATGTGTGAAGCTCTGTTGTCATTTCTTCTATATGATTGTGTTTTTATCAACTAGAGGCAAACTCAGATTTATTTGGGAAGAAAGAATCTTCCTTAAGAAAGCACCTCAAAAAGAATGGCCTACCTTCAAGTCTGTCTTGATTTTCTAGATAAATGATTGATTTAGGGGGTCTCAGTACAAGGGTCGATGCTGCTGAACAAGGCAGATGGTTACTGTATGGTTGGTATATGAAAGCATTTCTCCATGGACTTTGTTTCAGTCTCTGAATCCAAGTTCTTATATTTTCTTGCCCTGACTTGTTTTAATGATGAATTACAAATGTAAAACTAATCATCCCTTTCCTCATAAAGTTGATATTGGTCTTGTTTTATCACAGAAAGAGGAATTCAAAATAAGAAAAGGACATTGTCAAAGCATATTTTCTGGTTCTCTACCTTATACACGTTTCTGTTCCTAGTCGGAACTCTCTAAAAATTAGGTGCAGGATTTATTGTAAATGTGTCAGTTGAGGCTGCCCACCCCGTGATAAATTAATCTATGCATTTTAGCCAGTTGTTATAATCTTCATCTGCTGCAAAAAAAAAATGTTTCCTTGATGAGACTTGAATCATATCCTTATCTGTGGGTATAAGAGTAAGTTTTAAAATAAAATTAGGAAGTAGGCTTGTTTACTAAAGTGACAGTTTTAGTTTATCCTCCAAGATCTATAACTTACCATCATTTTGTAGATGGCTTGGCTTCCAGTACACGGCATACTTTCCCTATTGTTTTTGTGGGCCTTCAGCCCAATTAGAAAGCTATTTACCACCAAAATATACAAGACAGTTTTCACCCTAGGAGGAGTTGTGGCATACTGATCATTGTTGCAGTTTGTAGATGCCATGGCCATGTCAGAATACTGCTTGATTTCCTTCCTTGAAAGCCTGTGTGACATTTTCTGTTCCCAGGAAAGCTCATTCCCAAGAGAGACGACTTTCAGATTAGATCCAACTCAGAATGTGTGAGTCCTCTGTCAAAATTCTGAAGTGTCTTCCTTAATAGGATTTATATCCAACTTCTGGGAGTCAAAAATGGCAATAACACACTATAATGTATTTAAAAAATTTGCATTTCCCTCACCAATGACTTAGAAGCTACTTCTCATTCCTGGTATTAGGGTTTTTGTTTAATTAGTTAAAATATGACTGTATGCAATGTTTGATATTGTTTAATAAATACATGTGATCAAAAATTTAAGGATTTATTATTTTTGCATATGGTATACCATCTGTGTGAGGTTGTATGAGAAGGTAACAAGAAGGTTTATGGTCCCTTGGAAATGAAGTGGCTGTACTTGCTAAATTTGTGTGCCAACTTAACACAAGCTGGAGTTATCACAGAGGAAGGAGCCTCCGTTGAGGAAATGCCTCCATGAAATCATACTATAAGGCATTTTCTCAATTAGTGATCAAGGGTAGAGGGCCCACTGTGGGTTGTGCCATCCCTAGGCTGGTAGTCATGGGTTCTATAAGAAAACAAGCTGAGCAAGCTGGAAGCAAGCCAGTAAGTAACATCCCCCATGGACTTTGCATCAGCTCCTGCTTCCTGACCTGCTTGAATTCCAGCCCAGACTTCTTCTGGTGATTAACAGCAATGTGAAAGTAAGCTGAATAAACCCCTTTCTCCCCACCTTGATTCTTGGTCATGATGTCTTATGAAGGAACACAAATTCTGATGAAGACACAGGCCATGTTGAACTGCCTGATGTGGGTGCCAGAAACTAAACCTTGGTCCATGGGAAACAAATCTAAGTCATGTGGAAGAGCAAGTGCCCTCAACCAATGAAACATGTCCTCAGCTCCAGTTAAATAGTTAAATTTTTTTACTAAAGAAGGGTGTTTTCTTAACCTTGAATTTATCAAATTCTGTAGAAAGACAATAGTAATGAAGGTATTAAGATATGTACTATAATATAAAGTTATATCAATGGAAAGACTTGCTATAGCTTTGCCTAAGACTGTACAGAACTGTCTCATGAATTACGTCTTAATTATTTAGGCTTGTGTTATAAAAGTAACAAGTGGCTGTTAAATAACAAAATTTTCTCTCTCACTATTCTACATATGGGAAAATTTAAGATCAAGGAAAATTGAATGTCCTGAGTTCCAGTCCTAACTTCCTTTGGTGATGAACAGCAATATGGAAGTGTAAGCTGAATAAATCCTTTCTTCCCTAACTTGCTTCTTGGTCATGATGTTTTATACAGGAATACAAACCCTGACTTTTGCTAGTTTTGGTTTGTTTCTGTTTTCATACCACATGCAGTGTTTTTTTTTTGGGGGGGGGGTCTGTTAATCAATAAAGTCTGTTATTCAATAAATAGCACTATTTAGGACAATGATGACTATCTCAACATTGACTATCTCATTTGATGTTTGTGATGATGGCAACATAAGGTCTTGGTGACATGTATCTCTTCTCATTGTCATAATTATGATCTATCATCATGAAATGTAGTGCAATTATCTTGCAAAATAAACCTATCTTCTGGCTCTGCCCAGCAACAGACTAAAATAGATGCAGGGACCCATAGCCAAACATTAGACCAACCTTGGGAAGTTTTGTGGAGGGGTTAGGGAATGATTGAGGGCCCCTAAGCAGATAAGGACTCTACTGAAAGACCAATAAAGTCAATTTACCTAGACACTTGGGGCTCTTAGAGTCTGAACCAATAACCAAAGATCATGCATGGGCTAGCCCTAGGCCCCTGCTTATATGTGGCAGATGTACAACTTGGTCTTCATGCAGGTCCCCCAACAATTGGTACAGGTCTAACCCTGACCTTGTTGCCTGCCTGTAAATCTTGTTTCCCGAACTTTTCTACCTTGTGTGGCCTCAGTGGGACACAGTGTGCCTAGTGCTGCAGTAACTAGTGGCACCAGGTGAGTTGGCACCCAATGTGGACCTCCTCTTTCCCAGAGGTGAAGAAGTAGTATGGGCTGGAGGGGCCTTGTGATAGGAGAGCAGAGAAGAGAGGAGTCTGCAATATGGATAAAGTGAATGAATAAATATATATTTTTTGGTTCTTTTTTTCGGAGCTGGGGACCGAACCCAGGGCCTTGCGCTTCCTAGGTAAGCGCTCTACCACTGAGCTAAATCCCCAGCCCCTGAATAAATAAATTAATGGGGAAAACTGTCTTGTGCTGCAATTTACAACACATTAGCAGGAAGACAATTATTCTTTAGTTCCAAAATATTTGATATTCCCATGTATTGCACATTCCTTGCAGTTTTAATAATAAATAACTTTACTGAGATTCACTATTATGTTTTCCATAATCACATGTCAGGCATGGAGGAGTATGAAAGTAGAAATTCAGTTATTAGATTTTTAATGAGAAACAATTATTATGTTCTTCCTCTCCTCCGAGAACACTTAGCAAATTGAGGCTTGTAATGCTCAATAGCCCTAATCAATTGATCATTACCTACACTGAGGTGATTGCTAATTAGCCATTGCAGATAAGCAGGCCCAAATAAAAACACTAGGCCCATTAGCTATTTAAGGAGAAATCAAAACAAAGGTTTGAATGCATAGTTCAAGTCCATAGTGATTTACAATGAAACAAAAGCAATGACTTCGTAATAAAACTAATCAATTTCATATAATTTGTTATCCATTCAGTATTAAACAGATTTGAAAATGTTGATTTATATCCTTTGCCCACAGGAAGCCAAAGGAACTTCCATGAAAAAAGGAGCATGCTGCTCTTCATACTTGCAGAAAGTATGCTTTTGACAACCATCCAGGGTCTGGAAGGAAAGTTTAGTAGTTAAGAGCTCTTTATGCTCTTTCACAGGACCCAAATTCATTTCCTAGAACCCACATGTAACTTAAAACTGTCTGGAACTCCAGTTCCAAGGACTCCAATGCCATCTTCATGTTTTATTCAGCACTAGGAATTTATTTAGCACACATACATACATACATACATACATACATACATACATACATATATGCAAAATCTTATACATGTTAAATAAAATAAATCTTGTATTAATTAAAATCATTTAAAATTAAGGCGATTTTGGATTGTTTTTGTACTATTTTCTCATTTTGTAATATTTTTGTTGTTGTCGTTGTTTGAGAATGTCATAGGTGTGTGTATGGAGTATTTTGATGAAATTGAGCTACACTCTCTCTCCTCTAATTTCTCAACTATGTTCCCCAAGACTTTTTCTCTTATCTTCCTGGGCTCTTTTATTTTAAATATTTTGTGTGTGTGTGTGTGTGTGTGTGTGTGTGTGTGTGTGTGTGTGTATGTGTGTGTGTGAGTGCGCACATGCAAGCATGTGTATACATTAGTACATATGCCTATGAAGAAGAGAGGATACCCTTAATGTTGACATGTGTGCCCAGTTAAAGAATTTTTAAAATGTATAGCTTCACTCACTTCTTTTTTTCTTTTCTTTTATTGGATAATTTTTTGTTTTTACATTTCAAATGAGTACACAATCTATTTGTTATCATTTTGTCCTATTGACAGTGTCCTTTGTCTTACACAAGCTTTGCAGTTTTATGGGGTCCCATATGTTGATACTTGATCTTAGAGCATAAGCCATTGGTGTTCTGTTCAGGAAAATTTCCTCTGTGACTATGTGTTTGAGGCTCTTCCCCACTTTCTCTTCTATTAGATTCAGTGTATCTGGTCTTATGTGGAGGTCGTTGATCCACTTGGACTAGAGCTTTATACAAGGAGATAAGAAGCAGCATCATTTGTTGAAAATTCTGTCTTTTTGACACTAGATAGTTTTAGCTTCTTTGTCAAAGGTCAAGTGACCATAGGTGTGTGGATTCATTTCTGGGTTTTCAATTTCTTTTTGACTGAGAAATTGTCACTAAGATCCTATATGTTACAAATCTATAAATATTAATGTATAGTCCAACAGAAAAAGGGTGGCAAACTTCTAAAACAACAGCAATAACCAATGAGTAAGGTTATAAAGTATGGTATATTGCTAGGAAGGCAAATGAAATAATCCTGAATATAAAAGAAAAGAAGTGAAGGTGCTTAATGAATCAAATCAAAATATAATACAAGCCCAAAAAATTCCTTACCTCTTTTTAATCCCCCAAATATCTCTATGGGCTAAGTAATATAATTCTAGCCCACAGAAAATAAAGGTTCATAACTTTAAATATTTCTTTCTACCCTTGAGCATGGTTGATACTTAAACCTACATATATTTTCTGTGAAACTCAGTACTGTTTCCCCACCATTTGTCATATGTGCAATTAATAGCAGAAGAAACTGAAAAGTTTACTTTTTTGTTTTTCTTGACTTTTTTTCAGAGTTCAGTGATAAATATATTTCAGAAGTCTATAAAACATTTATTCCTTTTCTATTTGAGCAGCCTGAATTACACCTTCATGAACCATGAAAAGTAGCTTAGTTTGGGGGAGGGCACTATTGGACCTCCCTTATGAACAATGCATATAGAAGCATGCCACAAGTGACAGTGATCTTCCTTTTCCACAACAATAACATTCAGGCGTAGCATTATCCTGCCATGGAGTATATTCCCTTTATTCTTAAATAAAATATGATAATATGCTTTTAAATAAATTATAAAATAAAACATTTCCATAAGGCTTTTAAATATATCCTTCATTTTGGTTAATCTTCTCCCTCCTGTCCCCTTGCCTAATACATGGATATTCTCCCTCCTTAAGCATTTCTTGTCACAGTATTTAACCTCTCTACCTTTATTTTTGTAATATTATCTATCATTTAATTATATGAAATGCAATACCAACTTATTAATAAACTGTCAGACAGGATGAGTCCACTTATGCCACAGTGACAAGTGAAAATAAAAAAAAAACCCAGGGGGGTTGGGGATTTAGCTCAGTGGTAGAGCACTTGCCTAGCAAGCACAAGGCCCTGGGTGCGGTCTCCAGCTCCAGAAAAAAAATAAAAAAAAATCACTTGTTGGTTGCTTGAACTGTTCCACAGGAAATGATTTTTCCTTGACTCTATGACACTAGTAAAAAGATACATGGATATGTGACTAAAATGGCTTGGTGAATAGAAAGAAGCATTTTTTCAAAGCCTGGTAACTGAAGTTTGTTCCTTGAAACTATGCAGTATAAAGAGAGAATTTCTTCAAGTTGTCCTCTGTACTCCATATAAGCATGCTGGAGTGTACACACACACACACACACACACACACACACACACACACACACACACACACAAATATGTGAGTGAATAAATTTAATTAATTAATTAATAAAACATTTAGGGAAGTGATGGGTTCTGAGATGATGAACTTATTGTTATTTTTGCTGAACTTAAAAGTGTCAGAAATTTTCTTGATATTCATGTACATGAAATTCAGTATTAGTCTTAATCAGAAAAGTCTCTTTTTCTTTGAAATGAATGGTAGTGAATGTAAAGACTATTGACTACAAAGGGTTCTGAAGATAAGTAATGGTTAAATGCTCAGCCTTAAACAAAACATTTATACTTCCATTTTTAAGTTTAGGGAACATTGTGGAAGACTGGAGAAGAAAGAATTAGGTAACCAGAGATAGAGAAGGGCTATAAAATGACATCTTCTAGGTATGACACAGTAATCACAACCACAAACACACAATAATGGTAGTTGGCAGTCCAAGACTGGGCCTTTCAATAGTTAATCATGGATGGGGAAGGAATTCATGAGGCCATATGTCTCCCTGATAAATTTTGGCTATTGATGGATTCTGATAAATGGCAGTTACTTTCTTCGGTTGTGTACCTACTTGTTAACTGAACAAATTTCAGGGAATAGCTACTTATCTGTGGTCAGGCATAGGGCATCATGTAAACTTAATGGGTCACAAAACCAAACAAATCAGATTTTTAGGAAAGGAGTGGGTTGACAGGAGTGGGAAGGATACCTTTTATGTATGTAAGAAATTGTAAAGAAATGATTTAATTAGTAAAAATTTGCAAAAATGTCTATATGAACTCTGTCAAGAATGGCAAAATTGTAGAGTTAATGCTACATAAAAATGGACAAATATATCTATAGGGAAAATATAGTGGGAATTTTGATGAGGTCTTCAACCATTTAGGTAGCAGAGCTGATTAACAAGAGAGAGAGAGAGAGAGAGAGAGAGAGAGAGAGAGAGAGAGAGAGAGAGAGAGAGAGAGAGAGAGAGAGAGAGAATGAATTTAAGTTTGGCTCTGTGGGGCATTGGTATAGAAGTGGTTTCTCTTTCTCTTCAAATTGCAGTGCTACAGGAAATACTCTTGTGGTGTACAATTGGAAGTCACAATCCCAAGCACATAGATTCTTTCTTTGAACCTACCTCAGTATTCTTTTCTATGCTGGAATGTATTACTTTTTCCCTCTGCTAGGCAAAACTCACATTTAAGTCCCAAGTCAAATATTGTCCCTCACCTAATTCTATAAATACATTAATACCTATTAAATTGAAGTAGGTCATTGAAAATTAAATTTTATGGTTAGACAAAATAGAGTATGTGTTTCTTTAATAATTGAGGCTAGTTTTTCAGATTTCTTTCTCTCAAGCCTTGTATGTTTAGCACATATGGTACCATTTAGGGCCATAACTGTCATATTTGGTTGATATTGTTTTCTTAAATCTTACCATATTCATGAAAAATGCTACAAGGAATAATAAATATGTTTCAAATGTTTTTGAATGAGTCAATCTACAAACGTTTTAAACATGAGAGGCAAACTATTTTCTTAAGCAAGGTATAAAAGAAGAATTAATCAGGTAAGGAATAACCTCTTAATCCTCAAATATTCCTTAGCAGACTATCATATGAAGTGAACTTTGTGGATTTAAAACAGTTTTCTAATAGAGTATAGAAATATGACACGAACCCAAGTGAAAATAGCTTGCAAAGGCAAAGGTTTCTTATACAAATTCTATAAAGGTGACAGTGAAACTATTTGGAGAACTATTTAACATGTTAAACTTGCATCTCTGCAAAGCATTTGATTAAAGTTCCAGACTTAAATTTCAATTCAACAAAATAAGAGTTGAATTTCACAGTCGTTCTGCCGAGTTGAAAATTTTGTAATGACATTTATTGCACACACAGGCTATTGTACTTACTTGGTAGAAAAGTAATAACTAACTTCTCACACAGTCTTCCAAGAGGAATTGGATGTCACACATTAACAGTATTTATTGCAGAATTCCTGTGTGAGAATCCTTAGGGATCAGCCTTTTTCAGTTGAGGTCACTACTTTTTCACTAACAAAAAATGTCTCCTTTGCTTATGCCTGAACTAGAATGGAACAGGGCATTATTGTATTTAGAAATGTCACAGCATTGGTGAGTAGAAATGAGAAGAGTGATAGTATTAGAAGCTAGAGTCATTCTAGCTCTAACCAACTGCTTTCAAATCTTCCTCTTTATTCTGAAACATCTAAATCTTACACAAAGTAATATTAATAAACATTATTTTATTAAATATTTTCATTTAATTTTTTCATGCAGTAAATTTTGAACATTATTTTGTATCTCTATATACTCACATTTTTCTCCCTAAATTTGGCCTAGATTCTCCCTATCTTCATACCCACCCAATTTTCTCTCTCTCTCTCTCTCTCTCTCTCTCTCTCTCTCTCTCTCTCTCCACTATAGAAGTTTTCTTTTCTTATTGGTTATTTTATTTACATTTCAAATATTAATCCCCTTCCCAGTTTCCGCTCCACAAGCCCCCTATCCTCTCCTTCCTCTTCCTGCCTCTGTAAGGTGCTCCCCTACTTGCCCCCCCACTCATGCCTCAGTGGCCTAGCTTTCTCCTATACTGGGTCATTAAGCCTCCACAGGACCAAGGGGCACCTCTCCCAATGATGATAGACAATCCGCTGCTACATATGCAGCTGGTGCCATGGGTAAACCCTGTGTACTCTTTGGCTGGTGGTTTAATCCTTGGGAGCTTTGGGGGCTCTGGTTGGTTGATATTGTTCTTCTTCCTATGAGGTTGCAAACTCCACCTCTTATAGTCCTTGCTCTAACTTCCCCACTGAGCTCATGAGAGACTGATCTTGATGCAATCAAACAAGAGGTTTATTGATAGGGACAACAGAAACCAGTGCACTGGGGTCGAGACTCGTATCCCACGCAGGGGTAGAGGAGTTCGACCTTGAGCGGTTGGGAGAGGGTGTAGTTAAAGGAAAAACCATACCAAATCACAAGGAAGAATCTCCTATTTCTCATGATAGTTCTTTAAGATTTTAATCTAACTTCATAGTTAACCAGTTCCTGCTCCTATGGTCAGCCGCTATTATGGTCAGTTGCTATTATGGTTAGCTAGTTCCTGGAACAAAGTGGCTGAACCAGCTGGTGAAATTACTCTTTCTGTGATCAGCTAGTTTCTGTAACAGGCAGTTCCAGGGCCCGCTTTTGGCTTCAACTTTTGTCTAGCTTTAAACTTTTTCCTTTCACTTCCTGTTATTTTTGTTAGTGATAGAATTATGCTTGTGTGGTTCTTTTCTTTTGAGTTTGTAGTGAGAAAATTAGTTTCTTGCTTTTTTGGGGGGCGTTGAAGTTTTCCTTCTATTATCCTTTATAGAGTTGGATTCGTAGAAAGATGCTGTTTAAATTTTGTTTTGACATGGAATATCTTGGTTTTTCCCTCCATGGTAATTGAGATTTTTGCTGGATATAATACCCTGCCTGAGCTGGAATTTTGTTCTCTTAGGATCTGTATGACATATTCCCAAGATCTTTGGGTTTTTATAGTTTCTGTTGAGAAATCTGTTGTAATTCTGATGTGTCTCCCTTTATATGTTACTTGACCTTTTTCCCTTACTGCTTTCAATATTCTTTCTTTGATCTGTGCATTTGGTGTTTTAATTATTATTTGATGGGAGGAATATTTTTCTTGTCCCATTTATTTGATATTTTATGGGCTTCTTGGATGTTTATGGGTATCTCTTTCTTTATGTTAGGAATGCTTTCTTCTGTGATTTTGAAGATGATAGCTATCCCTTTTACTTGGGAATCTTCACTCTCCTCTATACCTGCTATTCTTGGTTTGGTCTTTTCATTGTCCTAGATTTCATGAATGTTTTCAGTAAGGAGCTTTTTTGCTTTTTGTATTTTTCTTTTACTGTTGTCTCAGTGTTTTCTAGCATATCTTCTACATCTAAGATTATCTTTTCTCTTTCTTGTATTCTGTTGGTGATGCTTATGAGTCCTGATTTCTTTCCTATGGTTTTGATCTGTAGGGTTGTTTCCCTTTTTTGTTTTTTTTTTTTTTTTTTGGTTTTTTGTTGTTGTTGTTATTTGTTGTTGTTGTTGTTGTTTTTAATGTTACTATTTCCATTTTGAGATCCTGGACACTTTTGTTCAATTCCTTTACCTGCTTGATTGTATTTTCCTGTACTTCTTTAAGAAATTTATTTGTTTCCTCTTTAAGGGCTTCTACTTGTTTACTTGTGTTCTCCTGTATTTCTTTAAGTGAGTTATTTAAATTTCCTTTATCATATCCATGAGATGGGATTTTAGGTCTGAATCTTGTTTTTCAGGTGTGTTAGGGTATCCATGGCTTGGTGTGGTGGAAGAACTAGGTTCTGATGTTGTCAAGTAGCATTTTTTTTTGCTTTTATTCTTGTGTTAGTTGCTCACCATGTAGTTATCTATGTTGCCAATTGCCCTTGTTGTCTCTTACTGGAGCCTTTTCCTCCTGTGATCTTTGTTGTGGCAGAACTTCTCGGTGTCTTGCTGTCTATGTGATTCTGTGATTCTGGAATTGTCGGCGCCTGCACCAACACGGTACCGAGAATCGGGCGATAGCCTGCAGGATTAAAGAAACACAGACACCCAGGTTATTCCTGTCAAGCCAGGAGAGGAAGAGAGAGAGACTCCTGTAGCTTTATTCACCACTTATATACCCAAGTTCCCCAGGTAGAAAATAACTGGGAAGCACAGTGGCAAACCCTGGCTCATGACTACCTGGCTCATCACTTCGGTAACAAAAGACCGACTATGAGACCTGAATTAATTAGGGAGAAATCCGAGAAGACCAGCCTAAATCTCAAGCACAAAGGCTGAGAAAGCAAAAGGCAGGAGCGAATTGACCACTGCCCAGGTGTGACCCAGGTGTGTCAGTTCCAAATGCATCAGCCAGGCTCAAAGCATTCCGTGATTATTTTCTTCCTGTGCCATAAATTCATGGGAGAGGCTTTAGTCCAACAATCTCAAGACTTTATGGCAGTCATCTTAACTGTGGCCATACAGTCACAAAGCAGTCAGGCCCAAATCCAATACAGCTCCCTACATGGAATCCTGTTATTCTGAGCTCCTTGGTGTGTCAGACATCCTAGGAGTCAAGCTGCCTCTGGGATCCTGAAATCCTTGTGTGACCAAGCTTCTGAGATTCTGTTGTGTCAGAGCTCCTGAGAGTCAAACTTTCTCTGGGAGTTGCATGAGTGGGCGGGGAACCAGAGCCCTGGGTCTGCACTGGAGACAGGTACAAGCTGGAAGGAACCCCTGCCTCTGGTTGAGTGGGGTTTCATGTTTCCCTGGTTCCTGTGGGGGTCCCAGTTATGCTGGGTGTTGGAAAAGATGTTTTGGCCTTAACTGTGATCTTGAGTGTGTCAGAGGTCCCATGATCCTGGGAATCAAGCTTTCACTGTTATCCTGTGATCTTGTGATCCTGGATATTTCAGAGCACCAAGGAGTCAGGCTCCCTCTCAGAATAGTTTTCTATTTCATACTAACTTCTAACTCCACTAATCAGAAAATTCAAAACACAATTCATATACAAATATACCCTAAACAATAAATTAACTGTCAACTTGGTGAAATCTACAGTCACCTATAAGATGGGCCTCTGGGCAGACATGTAGGTAATTATTTTTGTTATGAAAAATGATGTAGGAAGATTCTCCTACTCTAGATGGTTCTATTCTCTAGGATGTGATCCTAGACTGCATAAAAAGCAGAAAGTGGGCTGAATATAAATTATTCACTGTTTCTGCTTCCTGACTGCTTAGGCAATATGACTAGCTCTCTTAACTTACAATGAAATGTAACCTTAAGCTCTCCACTATGTAAACTCTTCATTAAAATAAAGAGCATTATATTGTAACTCTACTGTTTTTTTTCTTCATTATTTTCATTGTGTGTGTAGGAGTCTTTTGATTGCATAAATGTCTGTGTATTGTTTGTATGAAGTTCCAGGTAAAGACAGAAGTCATTTGACCTTCTTATTGATGGTTGTCAAGTACCATGTAGATGCTGTGAATTGTCCTCTGGAAGAAAAGCTAATGCTCTTAACTGTGGGACTATTTCTCTACCTCTGTACCCACTGATTTTTAGTTAAGAATTGTTGTTCTATTATTGTTCAGTTCTGCTTTACTTTGGTGTGAAGACTTACTTTTACAGAAAAAAAAAGAACCAAAAACAAAAAAATAAAAACAAACAAACAAACAAACAAAAAAAAAACACTCCGGGCAAAGTCATAAGTCTACTGTGATCCTTACCCTACCCAATTTTAATTGCTGTCCCCAAAGAAAACTGGATATATGATGGTGTTCTTTGTGTTATTTATTCTTGTATTCTGCTTCCATAGATGAGATTTTTTTCAGAAAAGTAGAAAGATTAGAAATCAAATCTTAATGCAGCATAACAGTGTGGGTACCATTGAACTTTAGCTTACTTTATTACCCATTAAATACATTAATATAAAAATTCTGGCAATACCCATCTTAATTAAATTACTCTTTTTCTATATAATTAGGCAATAAAATTATTTAGCTTAAAAGAAGTTCCAAATATTAAAGCTATTTCTAATATGAGTTTTCAGTTAAAATTGAATAAATAAGAATAGATTGTCAAGCAATCTGGCGATTAAAGTTAATAAGTCAGAGAAGCAAGATCATAAATTGCTGTAAACATGAATACGGTGAGTAGAAGACTGAAAAGCTGAAAGATTGGTAGAAATGAAATCTAAATCCAGAAGGTGGTATGAATTAATACAGGACTCATCCTGATGCATTATCATCTTTAAATTGATATTTCTACAATCATTAAATCCATCCAATGTACTTTAGAAGAGCAAACATGTTTGTCTCCAGATTTCTCAGCCAAAAATTTTTTAAAGCATGGATTATACTTTCTAATATAATATTTTATTAATTCTGAAGAATTTCATACATACATCCAATTTTTTATAGTCACTTTCCATTTCTTCTCTCAACTCCTTTAATATCCACATCTCATTGTCTACTTACTCTCTTACTCTTAAGTAAGAAACTGTTTATGATTAGAAGAGGTGGTAAAATATATTAACAAATATATTTCCTCATTTTGGTTCCTTCAAAGTCATATTGTTGGCATTGTGTGCCTGTACGGGCAAGTGATTTTACAAAATTTGATTTCTTTCAGATCAGCACAGGCATATTATGTGAAATGCTTTCTGTGTTCTTGGAATTGAACAATTATGGTAGCTAGAATTGCATCTATATCTCCTTCTTTATGTAACTTTATCACTCATTATACATTTAGATAAATCATTTCAATTCCACTACCTGGCCATGTCATCTGAAAAGGCTAATAACGCCTAGCATAATAAGTCAATGATGATAACTGATGCATTGCTGGCTTTTGATCTTCCCGGAATTACATCCAAATCTATGCCTATCTCATCTGTTTATGGTTGTTTTTGGATATCAGTGAAATATATTCACTTTCTTTCTCACACTCCTTTTCCTTTTTCTAAGACATTTAGCAATATTTCCTTCATCCCAGCATTAAGCATTTCAGAATTCCCTAAAAGAATTTTATTGGAACATGCAGTTTTCAATTTTGATGCACAGTTTTTGTGATAGTTTAACTTAAAGGTAACTGTTGCCAATTCCTCCACACATTGTGGAAGTCTACTTTTCACTAAAACATTAAGACTATTCTTATAGCTCCTTTAGTTTGTAGCAGTCTGAGGTTCTTTTGTTCAGAAGACTGTGACAGAACTGATATATACCATCTGAGAGTAAGTCTGAAGTAACCCCCGAGTTTCTACTTGACTTTCTTTGGCCTCCTGTTTAAATTGACTACTGTGTGAAGCCCATGCTAGTCACATGGATTACCACTGGAACAAACTGTTTCCCAAACAGCATTCAGCATTTCACACAAATCCCCAAACTTGCTGGAATTTAGTATCAAAGTAAGCTGTGAGAGTACTACAACAACCTGATAGATGAGCAGATTGCTAGAAAAAATAACTCTTGAGGCTAAACATTAATTTTCTTAAAAAATATTTTTGAGAATTTCATACAGGTAAGCAATAAAATAATTATACCTATCCCTAGACATCTCCAACTGCCCTTCCCCATATATCCTCAACAGTCCTTCCTTCCCACTTCATTTCTGTGTCTTTTATGTACTTTGCTTTGAAAAAATCTCAAAAATTCTAATTTGTGTTCCCCACAACTGCACAACCACAGGGCCATTCATTGGAGCATACAGAAATTAGGAGGGCCCATATCCTCAAAAATGAATGATGCTCCTTGGCCTGGAAATTACCCATTGTCAGTAGCACCTCAGAATGGAGTAAAACCTCATGTAGGTTTTGTTTTGGTTAGTTTGAGCCAATACAGGTAACCACAACTCCTGCTATTTTGTTAATATTAGAGTAATGCCTTGTCCAGAAAATAGCATTACTCAGTTTTCCTTTCTATATTGACATAATGTAATTCACCCATTATTTTCTTCCATTCCTCTGCCCATGTCTCCCCCACATCCTCCTAAGTTCATGACCTCTTCCTCTATTGTTACACATATATAAATATACATACATGTGTGACCCCTGTATACTCTCTTTGTCTTTTATGTATTGGAAAATAAGAATGAATAAAGGGTCGTAATTTCTCTACAGCAACTTAACACTTTCGTTATTTTATGTACTTATTTGTTTTGATGCAGTGTCAAATAGCTTACACAGGCTTACTAGCTTTCATAGATGATCCTCTTGCTACTACATCACAAGTGTTAGGACTGCAGGCATTCACTAGCAAACACATTTTTTTTCAGTATTGAGGATCAAAAACAGGGCTTTTTCATCTTAAGCAAGTAATTTACAAACTAAGCTATACCTGAAGGTTATTTTTCTTTACTTAATTTTTTATTTTTAATAATTTCATTGACGAATACTATATTGGCATCATTTAAAACACCCATTGTTTTCCTCCATTCCTCTGTCCATGTCTCTACCACATCCTCCTAAGTTCATGACCATTTCCTCTATTGCTCCACAAATATACATATACATGCATGTGTAACCATTGTATACACTCATTTAGTGTTGCTCACATATGTATGTGATTAAGACTGACTACTTGTGATTGGAAAACTTATTAGGGGATCATAGCTAGTGAAAACTGGTACTTCCTCGTTCATTAATCATCGGTTGCCTGTAGGTCTTCATCTATAGTTGAATCCTGTGAAATTTTCCCTATCATAGTTAGCAGGTCTTATTTAAGAAGCCTTGTTGCTGTTGTTGATATTTCAAGGGTACTACATTCTTGTCATATGTAGAAGACATTATGTTACAGAAGATTTACTAGTCCTCTGGTTTGTATGATCTTTTTGTCCTGTTATTATGATGTTTTCTGAAACTTACATGTAGTGGTGGTATTGTGAAGGTATCAGTTGTGGTTTGAAACTCCACAGTCACCGATTCTTCTCACTTGACTTCTGTTTGCTGCAAAAAGTAGCTTTTTTGAAGGAGACTAAGAGTGATAGCTTTCTGTGGGTATAAGATTAAGAACTTAGAAGCGTAAAGGTAGACTATTTTAATGAAGTGGCAATAGTAGATTATTCTCTACAATGGTTTTCACCCTTCCAAATACTACAACTCTTTTAATGCATTACCTCATGCTGTGACAAGGCCAAACCATAAAATTACTTTCATTCCTACTTCATTACTGTGATTTTGTTACTATTGTGAATTATAGTATAAATATCTGATGTGCACTGTATCCGATGTGAGATCTCTGTGGCCCCAAAGGGGGAGAAATGCACAGATTGAAAACGAGCATTCTAGGTCCTGGGATCACTCTAGCAATATTACTTTGTTAGGTTTATATTACAAGACATGAGTTCCTTTTTATTTAGCAGGTCTTAAGTTCAATTTGAAAACTGTTACACCAAAGACAATTGTACTAATATTATGCCACTGAGGATAACATGTAAAGCCAGGCAAAGTTGTTCATATGCTTCATAGCTGGGTAGAACTACTGAATGCTTTTCTTTACCTAGTAGTATACATAGCACTTTTAGATACTATAATAGCTAGTCTTTAGAGAAGAGGCATCTAGTACATTCCAAGTATCACTCTTCCAACTTCTGTGTCTTCAGAATGTGATGTCTCCAAAAATTAGATCTTCCTTTCATTTTCTGACAATCAACCAAGAGAAAAGCAATAGTCAGTATAGTGTAAGAAATTTCTTGAACACAACCAAAAACGACAAAGGAAATTTTGCATGCCTGACATACGGGGTTGTTGTTAGGGAGAATTAACACCCTGTATAACAAGACTCCATGTGGTGGTTTGAATAAAAATGGTTCTCATGTGCTCATAGTGAGTATCACTCTTAGGAAGTGTTGTCTTGTTGGATTAAGTATGGCTTTGCTGGAAGAAATGCATCACTGGGTGTGGGCTTTGAGTTTTCAAATTCTCAAGCCAGGACCCATGTGTCATATAGTCTCCTTCTGCTGCCCACTGATTCGGATGTAAAACTCTCAGCTCATTGTCCAGCAACATGTCTGCCTATATGACACCATGCTTCCTGGCATGAGAATAATAGGCTAAACCTCTGAATTGTAAGCCAGCCTCAATTACATGACTTCCTTTATAAGAGTTGCCATGATCTTGATGCCTCTTTACAATAATTAGACCTTAAGATACTCCATTTCAACTATATATAAATATAACTGTTTAGATAATCACTACAGAACTATTTAATACTGTTCCTTAAGAAATCCCACAGTTATATTAACTTTGAAGATAAAAGTATCAATTTATAAATTAAGGACAGTGAAACTTTGCAATATATTATCTTCCTATTCAAGGACAAGATTTATCTTTCTATTTATTTATGTGATGATTATGTCCTTGAAGTGAGGGTTCAAATTTTTCTCCATAAAAGATCTTGCACATCTATTATAAAATTAATTTCTAATTACTTTGATTTTTAACTTACTTTTATAAAGAATATGCTATGCCATTGCTTATTTTGATTGTTTACTGTAGTTAGAATGTGACTTAAATGTATAAATGGAGAAATTTAAATATGTACTAGGATCTTTCTAACAGGATTTTTGTTCATTTGTTTTCAGGCACGATATGATACGATAAATAATGCTTATGTACACATTGCCTCATCTTTTTTAATACTTCCTATTTTGCCGTCTTAGATAATTGCATTTTAACAGCAATGTTAAATGAAAGTAGTAAAAGACACATCCATAATAATATTACTTAAGAAATGTTCCAAATGTTCAATAAAATTCTAAGTAATTTGCTGGATTAGTTTAATGAATCTGCTGAACAAATCCATAAGAATATTTAATATACAAACTGATTTTGAAGTCTATTTTCTTCACTGCCACACAGCACTGGCTTTCATACTAATAATTGACAATGATGTCTTTAATACATACTGTCAAATATACCACCAAGAATATTGGAAAATTCATAACGTATTATTTCTGAGTATCTCTCAGAAACATATACTCAAACACTAATAGAGCAGCCTAAAGGATTTATGCTATGAAGCTTCTTGGATGATTCCAATAAACTTTATGCTTTGAGAATAACTACTCCAAGATATCTTTAAGTGAAAACATCAATTCTATTATGACTTGAAAAGCTTAAAAATATTTTTCTTGTAAAATATCAATATTTTTTCAATGAGTATATAAGAAGCACTTTCATAAAGTTTAGTATTTGATTTACTATTTCCATTGTTCTGACTTATTATTATGGTAAATTATGTGAATAAATTTTCCAATATTGAGACACTCCATAGAATTTTGAAGTGAATAACTTGTCATTATGACAATTTTATTGTTATAAGTGTTAGCACTTTCTGTCTTACAAGATATTCTTTCTGTCTTTGGTTTTCTACAATCCGAATATGACCTGACATGTTATAAGAAAAATGGTGTTTGTATTTTTTATTGGATAATTTTTATTTGCATTTCAAATGTTAATCCCTTTCCCATCCATAAGTCCCTTATCCCCTCCCCTCCCCCTTCTTCTATGAGGGTGTTCCCCTCCCCACCTGAATATTCTCAAACAGTGGGAGTGTCCACCCTTGGCAGAACCAAAGACTTCTCCCATTGGTGACCAACAAGACCATCCTATGCTACATATGCAGCTGGAGCCATGGGTCTGTCCATGTGTAGTCTTTGGGTAGTGGTTTAGTCCCTGGGAGCTCTGGTTGGTTGGTATTGTTGTTCTTATGAGCCCCTTCAGCTCATTTAAACCTTCCTCTGATTCCTCTAATTGGGACCCTTCTCAGTTCAATTACTTGCTGCTAGCATTTGCCTATGTATTTGTCATGCTCTGGCTAACCATCTCAGGACACAGCTATATCAGACTCCTGTCAGCATATACTTCTTGGCTTCTTCAATATTGTCTAGGTTTGGTGGATATATATATATATATATATATATATATATATATATATATATATATAATTATTATTATTATATATGCTGGATCCCCAGGTCGAGCAGGCTCTGAATGGTCATTCCTTCAGTTTCTACCCCTAACTAATTCTCCATATCTCCTTCTATGAATATTTTTATTCCTTCTTTTAAGAAGAACTGAAGCATCCACACTTTGGTCATCCTTTTCCTTGAGTTTCATGTGGTCAGTGTATTGTATCTTGGGTAATTCGAGCTTTTGGGCTAACATTCACTTATCAGTGAGTGCATACAATGTGTCTGTTTTGTGATTAGGTCACCTCACTAAGGATGATATTTTCTGTTTCCATCCATTTGCCTATGAATTTCATGAAGTCATTGTTTTGGATATTTGAGTAGTACTCCATTGTGTCAATGTACCACATTTTCTATATCCATTCCTCTGTTGAAGGGCATCTGGGTTCTTTCCAGCTCCTGGCTATTGTAAATAAAGTGGTTATGAACATAGTGGAGCATGTGTCTTTGTTGTATGTTGGAGCATTGTTTGGATATATGGCCAGGAGAGGTATATCTGGGTTCTCAGGTAGTGGAATGTCCAATTTTCTGAGGAACCTCCAGACTGATTTCCAGAGTGGCTGTTATTTATGTACTTCTTAAAAGTCCTCTATCATTATCATGAGATGTGATTTTAAATCCAAACCTTGCTTCTCCAGTGTGTTTGGATATCCAGTATTTACTTTGGTGAAAGAACTGGGCTCTGATGATACCAAACAATCTTCATTTCTGTTGCTTAGGTCCCTCCACTTGCCTCTTGACATCAGGTTGTCTCTGGGGTTAGCTTGTCTTGCTGTCTCTGACAGTGGCTTGACCCCCCTGTAAGCCTGTGTGTCATTACTCCTGTTGACCTGTTTTCTTACAGCTGGATCTGGGCACAGAGAGCTGTGGGATCAGTTCAGTTCAGGGTGCAGGCAGAAATGAGAAGGGGCCTGTCCCAGACAGCTCCTGGGTTTGTGTTTCCTGAGGCCTGCGGGTGGGTCCCTTAGAGCAGAAGAGTTGGTCTTACCTCTGCTCTCAGGTGTGTCAGCTCTCCTAGGTGACTGACTTTCAGTTCTGGGCACGGGCCAAAACAGGAAGGGTCTTGCTCCAACTGCTCCTAGATTCCTGTGCCCAGAGGGCACTAGGCAGGTTCCTCTTGGGCCAGGAATGTGAGCAGAAGTGGAGGTCTCCCCTGAGCTCTAAGGAATGTCTGCACTTCTGAGCATCCAGCTCTCTCCCCTACTGCATTTGGGTACAGAGGGCTGTGGAATCAATTCAGCTCTGGGCACAGGCAGAAATTGGAAGGGTGGTGTTTGTTTTTCATTTTTCCTAAATAAAGTTCTTTGACATTCATTCACTTTGGTATCTGTCATGAATTTTCAAGGCTTTTATATGTAAGATAAAAATTTATCTTCTAGCTCATGTTCTTTTTATTCTTTTTGGAAATTCTTAATACAATTCTTTTTATTTTTTATTGTTTTGGACTTAATTTGGTGAATTTCTGATACCGTATCTTCAGTGATTCTCTTCTTAGCCACGTGATATCTACCACTCTGGTTTTCGAAGAAATCTTGACTTCTTTTCTGATGTTTCTGAATCTAATGTCTTTTATTCTTAGAGTTTAACTAGAAGTAGTAACATGTTTATCACAAATACTTTAAATTTACTGTATCGTAGTAAGTGCTTCCTATGCCTCTGGCTACTGTTTGCATATGTTGGTTTTGGGTGTGTGTGTTGTTCCATTTGGTGAACAATATTAAATAAGAATATAAATATTAAATTTCATGTACATTTTTGTGTTTACTTAAACATCCCAAATTTTGTATTGCAGTTTTCATTATACTAAGTGTAACTTTAGTATGAAGATTTCTATTTATCTCTGTAGGAATTAGTCTATATTTAATGTTCACTTTAAATCTATTTGCAGGAAGTTTTGATGTTTTTCTTGCATACTTATTTGCATTTTCCACGATGACTTTGTTCTTTCCTAGATACTTCTCTGAAGCATCCATCTTTCACCTATTTTTGATATATTTCAGTGTTATAATAAAATATTGATGATGACTTGCAAAGTGTGGGGTTGGGGGACATTCCATCCTTCTAGTTGTAGTTGTATCTTAATATTTCGTGTGTAATTTTAAGAGAGGGTCTCACTTCCTCCATACTGCTCCGAAGTCTGAAGAGTAACTTTAACCTTCTGATGCCCATGCCTCTACCTTCAGGATGCTGGAGTACTGAGTTTGTAGGGGTGTTGCCAACATGCGCTACCTTAGTCTGTTCATGGAAATGCTTGGGATTGAAAGCAGAGTGTTATGCATGTTAAGTAAGCACTGTACAAGTTGAGGTATTCTCAACATTGATATTTTAGCCTGTCAATATGTCTGAGTTCCTGGACTGTGACCTTTGAAAGTATTTTTATTACAATGTAGTTTTCTCCCTCTTCTTGTTTTCCATTCCTTGAACATGCCGTTTCAATCTATTTCTTGATCGTCTGACTCTTCTGTCTTGATTATATTTGCTTGTTTCCCTGGAAGTAAGACAGAAAGAGTGGAAGAAGTAGGAACAACAACAAACAAGCAAGCAAAAACAAACCTCTTTCTGTTAAGGAAGAAAGTACTGGCGAACTATTTTTATCCTAAAGAGTCACTTTTTGAAATAGAAGAAATCATGGACATAGTGTACAATGGTTATTCTTCTACCAAAAGTGTATTATTCTAATTAGTATAAGAACTTGATAGAGTTTCTATAAATCTCGATAAGTTTGGAGGTATCTTTTAGGCTAATGGTCCCTAGTAATGTTATTGTTTTAATGCCAGTCAATACTTAGATTCCACAATTCATCAATTACCACTTAACTATTGCAAATTGTAAATTAGACGTTTTTTTCTAGGTAAGCTTGTTTCTCTTTTAAGGCTTCCTCTCTAGTAGATTTTGCAATAATCTACTAATTTTTTCTTGAGACCTTGGTTCTATAATTTTGTCTGAAAGTTATTGATTTAAATTTGTTCAGTATTTTCATTGCAGGAAGAACAGAAGTGAGAAGTGGTGTCGACAGACCTTACATGTCAAAAGTGAAACTGGGAGCATTAGTACATTTAATTGAATTATTTTCAATATTTTCTCAAATAATACCTACTTTTATTTAAAATATTCACTGTGCTTTAGCTTTTCAAATTGCACACTGTTGTTGTAAAAATATAAAAAATAAAAAGCTATTGTTGTCTTTTACCCCACTAGGTCCAGCACCACGGTGTCCCAAGATATCTACTAGATATCTTGACAGAAACACATCGCAACTCCTTGGCGCCCCAGAGTCTCCTACACTTTCCTACACTCAAACTGTCACTTAAAAGAACATACAATAATCTTTGACCCAATTGACAATATATAATTGCCCACTTAAACATACAAAGCCCAGTACCATCCATCCCTTAGGAATATTAATAAAAACCTGTAAATACACAGAGCAGAATCTTAATATCACCTGCCATGGCTTCTCACCCTCTCTCTCCCTCCTGTTTCTTCCTTTCTATCCTAGTCTCCTCCTCTTCCTTCATACTTCTCTTCCACCCATCCTTCCTTCTCCTCCAGGGATAGGCCTCCTTCTATCTTGTACCTGCCCCTCACCTGTACTTTACAAATTCAATGGGGAGGTGGTTCTGGTGAAGTCACCTGAGTTCTGAGTAAGTGACTAGGCAGCTGTCCTAGGGGCAGTGGAATTAACATCAAAATACAGATAACTTCAGGGCAAACCACAACTTTTCCCCCATTTTGTCTAGGTAAAAAGCCTTTTCACTTATATATAAATTGAGTACAATTATTACCATTCTACAATTTATTTTTTTATTAGCTTGAGTATTTCTTATTTACATTTCGAATGTTATTCCCTTTCTCGTTTTCCAGGCCAATATCCCCCTAACCTCTTCCCTTCCCCTTCTCTATGGGTGTTCCCCTCCCCATCCTCCCTCCATTACCTTCCTCCCCCAACAATCTCGTTCACTGGGGGTTCAGTCTTAGCAGGACCAAGGGTTCCCTTTTCACTGGTGCTCTTACTAGGCTATTCATTGCTACCTATGAGGTTAGAGTCCAGGGTCAGTCCATGTATAGTCTTTGGGTAGTGGCTTAGTCCCTGGAAGCTCTGGTTGGTTGGCATTGTTGTTCATATGGGGTCTCGAGCCCCTTCAAGCTCTTCCAGTCCTTTCTCTGATTCCTTCAACGGGGGTCCCATTCTCAGTTCAGTGGTTTGCTGCTGGCATTCGCCTATGTATTTGCTGTATTCTGGCTGTGTCTCTCAGAAGAGATCTACATTCCGTTCCTGTTGGTCTGCACTTCTTTGCTTCATCCATCTTGTCTAATTGGGTGGCTGTATATGTATGGGCCACATGTGGGGCAGGCTCTGAATGGGTGTTCCTTCTGTGTCTGTTTTAATCTTTGCCTCTCTATTCCCTGCCAAGGGTATTCTTGTTCCCCTTTTAAAGAAGGAGTGAAGCATTCACATTTTGATCATCCGTCTTGAGTTTCATTTGTTCTAGGCATCTAGGGTAATTCAAGCATTTGGGCTGATAGCCACTTATCAATGAGTGCATACCATGTGTGTTTCTCTGTGATTGGGTTACCTCACTCAGGATGATATTTTCCAGTTCCAACCATTTGCCTACGAATTTCATAAAGTCATTGTTTTTGATAGCTGAGTAATATTCCATTGTGTAGATGTACCACATTTTCTGTATCCATTCCTCTGTTGAAGGGCATCTGGGTTCTTTGCAGCTTCTGGCTATTATAAATAAGGCTGCTATGAACATAGTGGAGCATGTGTCTTTTTTATATGTTGGGGCATCTTTTGGGTATATGCCCAAGGGAGGTATAGCTGGGTGATTCTTGTATATGGGAGATCTTTCCATCTTCTGAGATCTTCGATTACATCTCTTTCATCTTTCCTTTTCAATGTCATAATTATTAAAAAAGGTCAGTGGTTGAAGTGCATTTTTTTATGAAAATAAAAAACACTAAATAATATTGTTGTATTTTTTTAATAAAGCTGGTTTGTAACATTGAACTACATAAAATTGTAACCTGGCTCCCCAACTAACATTTCAGTTCTATAATAATGGTGACTAACAGGCTATTTAAGAATGTAGAATTTTCACTGCATTATAATTTGTTCCATCTTGTATACCGTAATGATATATTTAGAGTGTTCTTCTATTATTTTGGAATGGGCACTATAACATTTAAAATAATACTGCGGGGGTTGGGGATTTAGGTCAGTGGTAGAGTGCTTGCCTAGCAAGCCCAAGGCCCTGGGTTCGGTCCTCAGCTCCGGAAAAAAAAAAGAAAAGGAAAAAAAGAAAAGAAAAAAAGGAAAGAAAGTAAAATAATACTGTGCTTTGTTCATGAATAGCACGTGATTCTATATTTTAAGTTCTTATTTAATATTCTATATGCATAAGTATATATGTACCAGAATTTTTGGTACATTCAGGTTGATTATCATCTTTTATAAATTTATTATGTTGTCTTTTACATATTTATTCTTTTCGTATTTATTTTAAAACAACTCTTTGGCTCTCAACATTTGCTGAAAACATCTTTGCAACATATATCATTTAGTATATACTTAACTAATAAAATATTCAATAAGAAGAAAATGAAGTACTTTAAAAAGAGTACTTCCAATTATGCTTATACTGGGAAGAAGTTCATCAGATTTTATCCTTTGTGAAGATTTGTTTTGGAATTAGTTGGAACAAGATAGTTTAATCAATTGAATTGTTTGATGTTTGAAAAGACAGTTTACTATAATCGGATCAAATATTGTCAGAAAATAAGTATAGATTGGTATTAACCAAGGTGTATTTTCAGCTCCACTAAAAAGAAGAATCAGAAAAATACCAAAAATACCAGAATAACAATAGTACTATTTAACAAATTTTATCTTTTCTACTTTTTGTGGGGTTTTGATTTATTTTGAGGCATATTGTTCACATAGATTGCTTGTAGAATTAGAGGTTATGTTTGTATCTCTTGCATTCCGCATATTTTCTTACATCCATGACATATATGCCCAGTTTAAGAATGAATACCTTCAGTTCTTATTAAAGATGTTAATTTTGTGGATTAATATGGGACTGAAACAAATGGAAGTAAACACAAACCTGTATGGCTATTTTATCATCCCAATTTGTGTTTCTCTACCATAGCTTCCTTCCAGTGAAATAATTGTAGTTACTCTGTGTTCATGTGCATGGATGAGACAGAGTTCCTGACATAAATAAAAGAAATAAAACCATACCATGGGTCATGGTTTCCAAGGTTTCATTCTATGCTTCATTGCCTTTGTCCTTGAGGGGAGGCAGGATCCTGGCAGTGCAGAGCAGCACATGTCATATAAGCTGGATAGCATCATGAATGTCAGTTATTTATTTTAAGCTTCTGTTATGGGGATAACAAGTTAATGAAAAGCTATTGTCGGTGTAAAAAAAATAACAAAATCATCCCAATGATTCCAAAGGTTTATTTTTAAAGTTTAATTTTATATTTCCACATAAAAATAAATTTCTAAAATGATGAACATTTACCACAAGCCAATTTAAAGGACACTGTAAGTTCTTTGAAGTCGGACTATGTCTTCTCTTTTTCTCTAATACTGGTCCAACTGGAGGAAGCTTACCTTAGGGAAGATGTGTGTGTGTGTGTGTGTGTGTGTGTGTGTGTGTGTGTGTGTGTGTGTGATCAACATTTGAGTTGTTTTGAATACTATGAAAATACTATGAAGCTATCCTTATTAGTTGTTCTATCAGTAGTTGTTTTGTAATTTAAGCCCACAATTTTATTACCTTTTCTGTATTAGATAGTTCTACTTCTTTGTCTTTTCTCAGTGCCTACAACAAGATCTTCAAAATGCATATAGTTCTTTACAGGTTACATATTTATAAATAACTTATAGATTATTAGAAATTTCTTGATGATGCCAAGAAGTGCTTGCCAACAGGAGCCTGATATGGATGTCTCCTGAGAGAGCCTTACTGATACAGATGAGGATGCTTGCAGCTAACCATTAGATTGAGCATGGGGACCCCAATGGAAGAGTTAGAAAAATAACTGAAGGAGCTGAAGAAGTTGGTAACCTGAAAGGAAGAGCAACAATATCAACCAACAAGACCCCCAGAGCTCCCAGGGACTAAACCAGGAACCAAAGAGTACACATGGAATGACCCATGGCTCCAGCCGCATATGTAGCAGAAGATGGAATTTTTTGGCATCAATAGAAGTCCCTGGTCCTGTGAAGGCTCTTTTCCACAGTGTAGGGGAATGTCAGGGTGTTGAAGTAGGAGTTGGTAGGTGGGAGTAGGAGCATCTTCTTAAAGCAAGGGGAGGTGTGAGGGGTGCTGGGAGAGTGGGGAAAGGGGATAACATTTGAAATGTAAATACATAAAATATCCAAGAAAAAAAAGAAAAAAAAAGAAACTTCAGTCACAGGAATAGGTATAAAAACCTTATATTAATATCATCTTACTTCACTAGTTACCAACTCACAGTCAATTCTAGGTCATGTATACTCATTCACTTGGCTTACCATCTTTCCTGGAACAAATTGAGTTCATTTGTAATCCCCTTTTCAATAGATCGCTGCTGGCTTTCCCCAGTTGGTATACTCAAGAGATACACAGAAACAAAATTGTAAGGGAATACCTACTGCCATAATCACAGAAAACATGTCCAGAGCTTAAGAGAAAATATAGATTTTCTGCTGCTGGTTTTGCTCCTTAGGGTAAATAATTGACACATGATAAGAAAGCAAGGGACATGTACTTAGAGTTGAATCTGAAAATGACACACACTGAAAAATGGCCGCAGTTTTCTATTTGTGGTTGAAAGGAATTGTGTAGCAGCTTCTCTTGCACTTTCATGTAGAGAATATGAAATTTTCCTATCAGCTTTGCACTAAATGAGTTTTAGGTATTTATATCAGATAAAGAAAATATTTTCCTAAACACAGGAAAACAGCAGTCTAGTTGGCATCAGCCATTTATTAAAAAGAGACTGAAAATGCTTTAAAATAGTGAATTTGTTGTTCTCTGATAATTGCATGTTTCTTTTGTTTAAATTTTTACAACCTCAATACTTTTAGTATTAAAAATAAATTTTATTTGTTTTACCAATAGATCTCTGTCATAATCAAATCCATCTTGCCAATATTATTCCAAATTACAACAAATATGCTAAATGTTCAATATTTTGTAGCATTTACTTTTCAAAAGAGATTCAAGTAAAAATGGCAGTAGCAAACCTATAATGTTTTGGGGAAAATTCTGACATTATTTCTTGATGCATTAGCCTATTTCCTTGAAGATTTGGTGAACTAACTTTGTGTTATACAGGGAAAGGGCAGTGCAATTTTTGTTGTGGCATGATTCATTGATTTGGAGTGGCACTTTACTGAATGCTCATCTGAGATTATTACAAACAAAACTGTGCAAGCGTATTCAAGTTTTAGTTTTATTTGCAAGCTGCTTAAGATTTCTACAAACATTCAATACCATCAAAGATAACAAGGGCAATTTACAACTTCAGTATGATTCTAAGGTGCCTTTCCCGTTTGTATTCTTTGAAACAATCACATTTCCAAAAACACTCACTCATTGCATCATTCACTCATGTATTCAACAAATAGTCATTGTATATGTACTTTATACCTGAACTGCTGCAAGGCAGTGAGGGTTATGCTATGTCCTTGTCCAACCCTCCCATACCCCTTCAGTTTTTGAACCCTGCTGAGTCTTGCTGATGCCTTTAGTTCCCAACAAAGGAACTCTCTGACCCTGAACTGCACACCTGGGTGGTACACGTGGGCAGGCTATAACACTGCTATTCTTTTTTTTTTTTATTAACTTGAGTATTTCTTATATACATTTCGAGTGTTATTCCCTTTCCCGGTTTCCGGGCAAACATCCCGCTCCTCCCTCCCCTTCTTTATGGGTGTTCCCCTCCCCATCCTCCCCCCCTTTCCGCCCTCCCCCCAACAATATAGTTCACTGGGGGTTCAGTCTTAGCAGGACCCAGGGCTTCCCCTTCCACTGATGCTCTTACTAGGATATTCATTGCTACCTATGAGGTCAGAGTCCAGGGTCAGTCCATGTATAGTCTTTAGGTAGTGGCTTAGTCCCAGGAAGCTCTGGTTGCTTGGCATTGTTGTTCATAAGGGGTCTCGAGCCCCTTCAAGCTCTTCCAGTTCTTTCTCTGATTCCTTCAACGGGGGACCTATTCTCAGTTCAGTGGTTTGCTGCTGGCATTCGACTCTGTATTTGCTGTATTCTGGCTGTGTCTCTCAGGAGAGATCTACATCCGGTTCCTGTCAGCCTGCCCTTCTTTGCTTCATCCATCTTGTCTAATTGGGTGGCTGTATATGTATGGGCCACATGTGGGGCAGGCTCTGAATGGGTGTTCCTTCTGTGTCTGTTTTAATCTTTGCCTCTCTCTTCCCTGCCAAGGGTATTCTTGTTCCCCTTTTAAAGAAGGAGTGAAGCATTCACATTTTGATCATCTGTCTTGAGTTTCATTTGTTCTAGGCATCTAGGGTAATTCAAGCATTTGGGCTGATAGCCACTTATTAATGAGGGCATACCATGTGTGTTTTTCTGTGATTGGGTTACCTCACTCAGGATGATATTTTCCAGTTCCAACCATTTGTCTACGAGTTTCATAAAGTCATTGTTTTTGATAGCTGAGTAATATTCCATTGTGTAGATGTACCACATTTTCTGTATCCATTCCTCTGTTGAAGGGCATCTGGGTTCTTTGCAGGTTCTGACTATTATAAATAAGGCTGCTATGACCATAGCGGAGCTCGTGTCTTTTTTATACGATGGGGCATCTTTTGGGTATATGCCCAAGAGAGGTAGAGCTGGATCCTCAGGCAGTTCAATGTCCAATTTTCTGAGGATCCTCCAGACTGATTTCCAGAATGGTTGTACCAGTCTGCAATCCCACCAACAATGGAGGAGTGTTCCTCTTTCTCCGCATCCTCGCCAGCATCTGCTGTCACCTGAGTTTTTGAACTTAGCCATTCTCACTGGTGTGAGGTGAAATCTCAGGGTTGTTTTGATTTGCATTTCCCTTACGACTAAAGATGTTGAACATTTCTTTAGGTGTTTCTCAGCCATTCGGCATTCCTCAGCTGTGAATTCTTTGTTTAGCTCTGAACCCCATTTTTAATAGGGTTTTTTGTCTCCCTGCAGTCTAACTTCTTGAATTCTTTGTATATTTTGGATATAAGGCCTCTATCTGTTGTAGGATTGGTAAAGATCTTTTCCCAATCTGTTGGTTACCGTTTTGTCCTAACCACAGTGTCCTTTGCCTTACAGAAGCTTTGTAGTTTTATGAGATCCCACTTGTCGATTCATGGTCTTAGAGCATAAGCCATTGGTGTTTTGTTCAGGAAATTTTTCCAGTGCCCATGTGTTCCAGATGCTTCCCTAGTTTTTCTTCTATTAGTTTGAGTGTATCTGGTTTGATGTGGAGGTCCTTGATCCACTTGGACTTAAGCTTTTACAGGGTGATAAGGATGGATCGATCTGCATTCTTCTACATTCTGACCTCCAGTTGAACCAGCTCCATTTGCTGAAAATGCTATCTTTTTTCCATTGTATGGTTTTGGCTCGTTTGTCAAAAGTCAAGTGCCCATAGGTGTGTGGGTTCATTTCTAGGTCTTCAATTCTGTTCCATTGGTCTATCTGTCTGTCTCTGTACCAATACCATGCAGTTTATATCACTATTGCTCTGTAATAATGCTTGAGTTCAGGGATAGTGATTCCCCCTGAAGTCCTTTTATTGTTGAGGATAGTTTTAGCTATCCTGGTTTTTTTGTTATTCCAGATGAATTTGCAAATTGTTATGTCTAACTCTTTGAGGAATTGGATTGGTATTTTGATGGGGATTGCATTGAATCTGTAGATCGCTTTTGGTAAAATGGCCATTTTTACTATATTAATCCTGCCAATCCATGAGCATGGGAGATCTTTCCATCTTCTGCGGTCTTCTTCAATTTCTTTCTTCAGAGTCTTGAAGTTCTTATTGTACAAATCTTTTACTTGCTTGGTTAAAGTCACACCGAGGTACTTTATATTGTTTGGGTCTATTATGAAGGGTGTCGTTTCTCTAATTTCTCTCTCGGCTTGTTTCTCTTTTGTGGAGAGGAAGGCTACTGATTTATTTGAGTTAATTTTATACCCAGCCACTTTGCTGAAGTTGTTTATCAGCTTTAGTAGTTCTCTGGTGGAACTTTTGGGATCACTTAAATATACTATCATACCATCTGCAAATAGTGATATTTTGACTTCTTCTATTCTGATCTCTATCCCCTTGACCTCCTTTTGTTGTCTGATTGCTCTGGCTAGAACTTCAAGAACTATATTGAATAAGTAGGGAGAGAGTGGGCAGCCTTGTCTAGTCCCTGATTTTAGTGGGATGGCTTCAAGTTTCTCTCCATTTAGTTTAATGATAGCAACTGGTTTGCTGTATATGGCTTTTACTATGTTTAGGTATGGGCCTCGAATTCCTATTCTTTCCAGGACTTTTATCATGAAGGGGTGTTGAATTTTGTCAAATGCTTTCTCAGCATCTAATGAAATGATCATGTGGTTTTGTTCTTTCAGTTAGTTTATATAATGGATCACATTGATGGTTTTCCATATATTAAACCATCCCTGCATGCCTGGGATGAAGCCTACTTGATTATGGTGGATGATTGTTTTGATGTGCTCTTGGATTCAGTTTGCCAGAATTTTATTGAGTATTTTTGCGTCGATATTCATAAGGGAAATTGGTCTGAAGCTCTCTTTCTTTGTTGGATCTTTGTGTGGTTTAGGTATAAGAGTAATTGTGGTTTCATAGAAGGAATTCGGTAGTGATCCATCTGTTTCAATTTTGTGGAATAGTTTGGATAATATTGGTATGAGGTCTTCTATGAAGGTTTGATAGAATTCTGCACTAAACCCGTCTGGACCTGGGCTCTTTTTGGGTGGGAGACCTTTAATGACTGCTTCTATTTCCTTAGGAGTTATGGGGTTATTTAACTGGTTTATCTGTTCCTGATTTAATTTTGGTACCTGGTATCTCTCTAGGAAATTGTCCATTTCCTGCAGATTTTCAAGTTTTGTTGAATATAGGCTTTTATAGTAAGATCTGATGATTTTTTTAATTTCCTCCGAATCTGTAGTTATGTCTCCCTGTTCATTTCAGATTTTGTTAATTTGGACACACTCTCTGTGTCCTCTCGTTAGACTGACTAAGGGTTTATCCATCTTGTTGATTTTCTCAAAGAACCAACTTTTGGTTCTGTTGATTCTTTCTATAGTCCTTTTTGGTTCTACTTGGTTGATTTCTGCTCTGAGTTTGATTATTTCCTGCCTTCTACTCCTCCTGGGTATATTTGCTTCTTTTTGTTCTAGAGCTTTTAGGTGTGCTGTCAAGCTGGTGACATATGCTCTTTCCTGTTTCTCCTGCAGGCACTCAGCGCTATGAGTTTTCCTCTTAGCACAGCTTTCATTGTGTCCCATAAGTTTGGGTATGTTGTATCTTCATTTTCATTAAATTCTAAAAAGTCTTTAATTTCTTTCTTTATTTCTTCCTTGACTAGGTTATCATTGAGTAGAGCATTGTTCAATTTCCTAATATATGTGGGTATTCTTTCTTCATTGTTATTGAAGACCAGCTTTAGGCCGTGGTGGTCTGATAGCACGCATGGGATTATTTCTATCTTTCTGTACCTGTTGAGGCCTGTTTTTTTGACCTATTATATAGTCAATTTTGGAGAAAGTACCATGAGGAGCTGAGAAGAAGTTATATTCTTTTGCTTTAGGATAGAATGTTCTATAAATATCTGTCAAGTCCATTTGGCTCATGATTTCTCTTAGTCTGTCTACTTCTCTGTTCAATTTCTGTTTCCATGATCTGTCCATTGATGAGAGTGGGGTGTTGAAATCTCCTATTATTATTGTGTGAGGTGCAATGTGTGTTTTGAGCTTTAGTAAGGTTTCTTTTACATATGTAGGTGCCCTTGTATTTGGGGCATAGATATTTAGGATTGAGAGTTCATCTTGGTGGATTTTTCCTTTGATGAATATGAAGTGTCCTTATTTATCTTTTTTGATGACTTTTAGTTGAAAATTGATTTTACTTGATACTAGAATGGCTACTCCAGCTTGCTTCTTCTGACCATTTGCTTGTAAAGTTGTTTTCCAGCCTTTCACTCTGAGGTAGTGTCTGTCTTTGTCTCTGAGGTGTGTTTCCTGTAGGCAGCAGAATGCAGGGTCCTCGTTGCGTACCCTGTTTGTTAATCTATGTCTTTTTATTGGGGAGTAGAGGCCATTGATGTTGAGAGATATTAAGGAATAGTGATTATTGCTTCCTATTATATTCATATTTGGATATGAGGTTATGTTTGTGTGCTTTTCTTCTCTTTGTTTTGTTGCCAAGACGATTAGTTTCTTGTTTCTTCTAGGGTATAGCTTGCCTCCTTATGTTGGGCTTTACCATTTATTATCCTTTGTAGTGCTGGATTTGTAGAAAGATATTGTGTAAATTTGGTTTTGTCCTGGAATATCTTGGTTTCTCCATCTCTGTTAATTGAGAGTTTTGCAGGATACAGTACCTGGGCTGGCATTTGTGTTCTCTTAGGGTCTGTATGACATCTGTCCAGGATCTTCTGGACTTCATAGTTTCTGGCGAAAAGTCTGGTGTGATTCTGATAGGTCTGCCTGTATATGTTACTTGACCTTTTGCCCTTACTGATTTTTATATTCTTTCTTTATTTTGTGCGTTTGGTGTTTTGACTATTATGTGACGGGAGGAGTTTCTTTTTCTGGTCCAATCTATTTGGAGTTCTGTAGGCTTCTTGTACGCTTATGGGTATCTCTTTCTTTAGGTTAGGGAAGTTTTCTTCTATGATTTTGTTGAAGATATTTACTGGTCCTTTGAGCTGGGAGTCTTCACTCTCTTCTATACCTATTATCCTTAGGTTTGATCTTTTCATTGAGTCCTGGATTTCCTGTATGTTTTGGACCAGTAGCTTTTTCTGCTTTACATTATCTTTGACAGTTGAGTCGATGATTTCTATGGAATCTTCTGCTCCTGAGATTCTCTCTTCCATCTCTTGTAATCTATTGGTGAAGCTCATATCTACAGCTCCTTGTCTCTTCTTTTGGTTTCTATATCCAGGGTTTTTTCCATGTGTTCTTTCTTGATTTCTTCTATTTCCATTTTTAATTCCTTCAACTGTTTGATTGTGTTTTCTTGGAATTCTTTCAGGGATTTTTGTGATTCCTCTCTATGGGCTTCTACTTGTTTATTTATGTTTTCCTGGAATTCTTTCAGGGATTTTTGTGATTCCTCTCTGTAGGCTTCTACTTGTTTATTAATGTTTTCCTGTGTTTCTCTAAGTGAGTTCTTCATGTCTTTCTTGAAGTCCTCCAGCATCATGATCAAATATGATTTTGAAACGAGATCTTGCTTTTCTGGTGTGTTTGGATATTCCGTGTTTGCTTTGGAGGGAGAATTGGGCTCCGATGATGCTATGTAGTCTTGGTTTCTTTTGCTTGGGTTCCTGCGCTTGTCTCTCACCATCAGATTATCTCTAGTGTTACTTTGTTCTGCTATCTGACAGTGGCTAGACTGTCCTATAAGCCTGTGTGTCAGGAGTGCTGTAGACATGTTTTCCTGTTTTCTTTCAGCCAGTTATGGGGACAGAGTGTTCTTCTTTCGGGCGTGTAATTTTTCCTATCTACAGGTCTTCAGCTGTTCCTGTGGACCTGTGCCTTGAGTTCACCAGGCAGGTTGCTTGGAGCAGAAAAATTGGTCTTACCTGTGGTCCTGAGGCTCAAATTTGCTCGTGGGGTGTTGCTTATGAGCTCTCCACGGAGGCTGCAACCAGGAGGATCTGCACTGTCCTTTCCGGTAGCTTCCGTGCACCAGGGTTCCAGATGGCATTTGGTGTTTTCCTCTGGAATCAGTAATGTGTGCAGAGTGCAGTCTCTTCTGTTTTCCCAGGCGTGTCTGCCTCTCTGAAGGTTTAGCTCTCCCTCCCACGGGATTTGGGTGCAGAGAACTGTTTATCTGGTCGGTCCCTTCAGGTTCCGGCAGTGTCTCAGATGCAGGGGACCTGCTCCTGCTGTGCCCTTATCCAAGGGATCCCAGAGGCCGTATACAGTTTCCTCTTGGGCCAGGGATGTGGGCAGGGGTGGGCAGTGTTTGTGGTCTCTTCTGCTCTGCAGTCTCAGGAGTGCCCACCTGACCAGGCAGTCAGGGCTCTCTCCCACGGGGTTTGGGAGCAGAGAGCTGCTGCGGGCAGGGATCCGCAGGTTTGGGACTCCCGCTAAATGTATGTATTTTTTTCTTAAACCTCACAGGCCTATGCCCAGTTCTTGGTACCATGTCCATGGGAGCATGTCCTAACGTTAATTCTTATTGCAATTAAAATATCGCTAGTTGAAAACACATACACACACACACACACACACACACACACACACACACACATCTATATCTGTATCTGTATATCTATCTATATCTATATCCATATCTATTTATCTATGTATATCTATATCTATATCTATATCTATCTATCTATATATACATATATATATATATATGTAGAGAGAGAGAGAGAGAGAGAGAGAGAGAGAGTGAGAGAATGACAATATTTCTGTGATTGTTGCTGGGTTTTTTTTTTCTTTTTCTTTTTTTCGGAGCTGGGGACCGAACCCAGGGCCTTGCGCTTGCTAGGCAAGTGCTCTACCACTGAGCTAAATCCCAACCCTGATTGTTGCTGTTTTTAAAGATTTCTTTTAGTTAAGATTTTTTATTTTAATCTTATGTGTACAGTGTTTTGCCTTCTTGATTGTGACTATATGTGTTTTTGGTATCCACTGTGTGCATAAGAGTGTGTCTAATCCCCTAGGACAGGAGTTACAGTTAGTTGTGATCTGCAGTGTAGGGGTCGTAAACTGAACCCAGTACCTCTGGATGAAAAGACAGTGCCCTTAACTTCTGAGCCATCTCTCTAGCCACCAACTTCAATGAGGCAGAAGTCTGAACTAACATTACTAGGAGGTGATTTAAAAATAAGCTTATTTATTAGCAATTAAACATTTTGCATCCATGTAAATTGATTTTGGAGTAAAAACTGTTCCACCATAATTAAAAAATAAAATGATTAAAAAATAAAATGATACATGATATTTCATATTTGGCTTATTACGTCCCCATGGCAAAAGTGTTCTTATCGTTGCTCCCCTGTAAAGTTAGCCTACTCAGTTGTTCATGCCTGAGAATATATATTTCTATTATTTTTACAGATTATTTTCAATTTTGATTTTACCAGTCATGCTCTAAAAGATCTGGTGCCAACATCGTCTCTGTACCCCCTACATCTTATTTATTCCCAGTTGGTTTTTTTATCTCTGCCATCTTTCTCTGGTCTTCTTTTCTGCATGCAGAAAAGAATGTGAAAATGCCCATGACCCATGATTAGTGGTCTTCCCATATTTTACTACACTTGAACACATGGAAATATATGTTTATTATTTTAAATACTATCTCCATGTTTCTGAACATATCCCCAATAATCGTTTTTAATATACACCATATCTCTAAAACCTCAATTTTAAATAACTCTGATTTAAAAAAAATGCAATAACAGGCTTAGTCCCTGGTCAGCTGAAAGAATGCATGGGGTTATTTCAATCCCATATCTATTGAGACCTGTTTTGTGACCAATTATGTGGTCAGTTTTTGAGAAGTTACCATGAGGTGCTGAGTAAAAGTATATTCTTTTGTTTTAGGATGAAATGTTCTATATATGTTTGTTTAATCCATTTGGTTCTTACCCTCTATTAGTTTCATCGTGTCTCTGTTTTCGTTTCTGTTCACATGATCTGTCCATTGATGAGAGTGGAGTGTTTAAGCCTCCTACTATTAGTGTGTGGTGCAATGTATGCTTTGAGATTTGAAAGTTTCTTTTATGAATGTGGGTGCCCTTCCATTTGGAGAATAGCTTGTTTCTTGGGATCATTTGCTTGGAAAATTGTTTTCTAGCCTTTTACTTTGAGGTAGTTAGTGCCTTTCTTTTTCACTGATATATGTTTCTTGTTTGCAGCAAAATGGTAGGTCCTGTTTAGGGATCCAGTCTGTTATTCCATGTCTTTTTATTGGGAAATTAGGTCCACTGATGTTAAGAGATATTAAGGAATAGTGATTGTTGTTTCCTCTCACTTTTGTTTTTAAAGGTGGAATTATGTTTGTGTGACTATCTTCTTTTGGGTTTGTTGCAAGATTACTTTCTTGCTTTTTCTAGGGTACAGTTCCCCTCCTTATGTTGGCGTTTTCCATCCATTATCCTTTGTAGGGTTGGATTTGTGGAAAAATATTGTGTAAATTTGGTTTTGTCATAGAATATCTTGGTTTATATATCTATGGTAATTAAGAGTATTGCTTAATATAGTAAGCTGGGATGGTGTTGTAAGACTCTCAGAGAGAATCTTCCCTCAGGAGGGAGATCCTCAAGACCCAATGACCAGTCCGAGTCCACCGGCTGCAATCTGCAAGAGGATTTTTATTGATCAGGATACACAGGTATCTGTGGGCGTCCCAGTCAATTTGGAAGACTGGCGCGCCTAGCAGAACCAGGGACGGGTTTTTATAGTGTATTGGAGAGCAGAAGCAGGCTTACAGAAGCAGATGCATGGTTACAGGGATGTGATTGGTGGAGTAAATGAGGCATACGTGTATGTTACCTATTTTGGCTATAATCATAACAGTGAGTTAGCAAAAAGTACATGGTGGTCAGGGCTTCCGGGGGGTCAGGGACTTTTTCCTTTTCCTGTCAGGTGGCCCATGGAGCAATGCCCATAATTTAGTCTGGTTTCTGTATTTTGTTTTCTTTTCTGGTCTGTTTCGTCTAAATGATGGGTCAGCTTGTCCCACATATCTAAACTTCTATAGTTGAGGGCCTTGGGCCCCTCCTTTCTGGGAGGGGGTCTTTCAGTGTTTGTATTCTCTCAGTGTCTGTATAATCCTGTTTGTCCAGGATCTTCTTGCTTTCATAGTCTCTGGTGAGAAGTCTGGTGTAATTCTGATAGGTCTGTTTTTATATGTTACTTGACTTTTTTCCCTTACTGCTTTTAATATTCTTTCTTGGTTTTGTGAATTTGTTGTTTTGACCAATCCTACATCTCATAGGTGGCTAATATCTAATATACACAAAGAACTCAAGAAGTTAGACTCTAGAGAATCAAATAATCTATTAATATGGGTTACAGAGTTAAACAACAGTGCTTGCTCTATTGAGAGGACTGGGTTCTGTTGATGTCAAGTGGCCTTGTTTTGTGTTGGTTAGGTTCTTGCCCTGCCTCTTGTCTTATGATTATCTCTGGTTTAAGCTCTTTGTTTCTCTGGCAGTAGCTTGACCTTCCTTTATGCCTGTGTGTCAGCACTCCTGCAGACTGGTTTTCTCCAAGTGGGATCTGGGTACAGAGAACTGTGTCCCAGGTTCAGCTCTGGGAGTAAGTGGAAACCTGAAGGATCCTTTACCAGAATGCTCCTCAATTCCTGTGTCCTGATGGTTCTGGGAGGGTCCCTCTGAGCAGAAGTGGTGATTTTACCTGTGCTCTCTGGTATGTCAGAACTCTTGTAGACAGGCTTTCTCTCTGGGGCATCTGTGTACAGAGAGCTGTGTCTCAGGGCCATCTCTGGGTACAGGCCCCAAGGCAACTCTTATAAAAGACAAAATAAAACACAAGATTTATTTAGGGCTGGCTTACAGGTTCAGATTTTCAATCTACTATCTTCATGGCAGGAAGCATAGCAGTTTCCAGACTGGGGAGTTGAAGGTTCTATTTCTTGTTCTAAAGGCAATCAGAAGACTGTATTCCAAACTGGTAGGATCGGGATCTGAAAGGCACCCCAAATTGACATACTTCCTACAACAAGGTCATATCTACTTCTACAAGGTCACACCGTCTAAAAAATGTTATTCCAAGGACAAGCCTTGGCTTGGAGATGAGTTCTAAGGAAGGGGTATGTGGGAGTGGCAATACAAATGACTTGAAGTCAAAATGTGGGTTACAAGGTGATAGCCTATATTCTGCTTGAGACCACTTTTCATGTTTCCCTCTGTCTCTCTCTGTTTCTGTCTCTCTCTATATCTCTCTGTGTCTCTGTCTCTGTGTCTCTGTCTCTGTCTCTCTGTCTCTCTCTGTCTCTACCTCTCTCTCTCTCTGTATCTCTGTCTCTCTTAGCAGCTTTCTCTAGAGATCTCTATTTACAGCTCTTTGCTTGAGAAAGCATTTTCACAATTCTGAAACAAAAAGCTCTCTGGATAGCTCATCTTTTACTGATTAAAAGCCCATTCGTTTATCTACATTTCAGTTGAGTCATCACCCCATTTTCCCAAGAATCAGCATCTTAAGATCCCAGCCCCTTGATTCTTAGAAAGAGGCAGAAAGCACAAGCACAGGCAATAAGATTGTTTGGTGGGACACCACCCTGACATTAAAATTCCCAAATTCCTTGGCCTGGACCTAAATTCCCTCAGTCCCAGGTTGACTTGAACTCAGGAATCTGCCTGCCTTTGTAACCATAAACAATAACAATAGCAGCAGCAGAAACAAAAACAAATAACTTAACTGGGTGGAATCTTGACCTGCCATCATAACTCTAAATCTAATAGTGCTGTTGCCTTTGTTACTTTAGATCTGTGAAGCTCCTTATACAATTTATATTGCATCCTTATATTTTATGTAGTTGAGAAATTATTTATTTTAAAATTTCCTCAAGTTCTCAGTGTTTACCATTTTGCTGAAACATTAGCCACATCCTTACTTATAAGACTTATACTGTCACTAAATATGGAGTCATGAACCCTGGCAGAGAGGACATTCCTCAAAGGCAGAAAATGAAAATATATACATTATCATACAAGAAGGCTTTTCATTCACCACAACAATTGACACTTGTGGAGCCCATGCCCTGCTAGTCCTATTCCAGGGGCTGGGACATTTACATGGCCAATACAGACTATGCAGTGTGAAGAACCAAAGGAAAATTCCACAACCTAAGCTACACCACTCCCCTAAAGAGAATTCCCCTGCTAGGAAGTTCTACCAGTTATGCCTCACCCATCCCCATTGTAATTTTATGACCTAGTTACATCCTTCCCTCAGGGTCCCATGACTAACAGGTTGTATATTCTCATGACCCTCAGGACCAGAAGGGACTTTCCACTGTCCTAACCAGGGGCTTCCTACTGCCGAAAGAGGTCACCAGAAATAGCGTGACCATGACGTGGACCAATGAAGTCAAAGGGCAAATGGTTCCAACCAATCCTGTGTGCCTTGATGTCCCCCTCCTGATTCCTGTGGCTTTTGTGTTTTTTGTGCTTAAAAGTAGCCTATGTCTGTAGGACGGGGTTCTTCTCCCCCCTCCCCCTCCTCCTTGAAGGCTGAGGAACCCCGGTGCTCCAGAATAAACCTCTTGCTGATTGCATCGAATCTAGGCTCCGGTGGTCTTTGGGGACAAGCGGATCTTTCGTGGTGGTCCTTCAGGTCCAACAAGTGCAGTTCCACTCCCTGGGCCAAGTATATCCTAACCACCACAGCAACTGTATATATTTACAAAATACTATATGTTAGTCATTGCTCTAAATGTGCCAATGAAATAAAAGTTCTGTGTCATGGAGGACTTAAAGAAATCAAGCTAGAACTGATCTGGACACCAGCTCACTGAGACCTGACTCTTACAATATGATAAATAAAGGTGCTCTGCAATCTTTCATGGAGAAAAACAGTTACTAAGTCTAACATATATGTTAAGCCTATAAATCACAACAATGGAGAGCATGACAAGATAGCCCAAGGGTGTAATAATGGCACTTATATCTTGTAGGTAACCACAAGCCAAAAATTGAACTCAAAACTCAGTCAATATGAGGAAATTGTGACCTGTGTAAACTTAGGCAAATATCCATGTCAAGAGAGGTTTTAGATGCCGGAGAATAACATTTCACTGTGATTTTCCTAAAACAAAGTTACTTTTCAGCACCAGATTGATCAAAGTCTCTTTGAAGTCCAGATATGAAGAGAAGAAATACAGTTCTTAAATTCAAAACTTGTGGGGTTGTGTGTGGGAGCTGATTTCTGATCCTGACATCCCAACTATTCCTACCAACAGGACTATGGTTATCAGTCCCAAGGCCACCAAGTGCTCTTCTCTGAAGTCCTTGAGATATCCTGTGTTCCCTTTGTGCAACATTGTTTGACTAGCTTCCTGCTGACATAATTCCATTGTTTCATAGTTTCTGCTGACTTTGTACCAATTTTCTCCAGGAGATGACTTATGGGATGCTATACTTCTCAGTAAGCTTTCTTGACATAAGAAAGTCATAACTTGAGAAAGACCTCTCAACTCTAGCTTTTATCTTTTGGTTGCTGTTTTTGAGACAGACTTTTCCTGAGTAGAGATGGCTATCCTAGACTTGCTCTGTAGAGCAGAGTGGCCTCAAACTCACAGAGATCTACCTTCCTCTACCTTCGTAGTGGTGATATTTAATGTATGTATTAATAACATCCAGCAAGCTTTTATATTTTATCTTTTATAATTTTTCATCTTTCTTATTTCCTGGCCTGCTTCCAATTAGAAACTTGGCACTATGAATGACCATTTTTTTTCTAGGCCGATCCTAATCAAAATATAGGTATGAAATGGCCATGCTTAATTGGTGTATTTACAACACAATTTCTACAACTAAGATTCAGAGAACATTGTGGAATAGGAACAGATTGTAAAATCTATAAAGCAAGGCTTCTACTGCAAGATACTATGTATATATCACAGAAAAAAAGGTCTGATCATAATATCTCAAAGCTATGGTGGTCTAAACAAGACCATCAAAATCACTATACCAGTAGGACCTGCCAATGTAGAGAGAGGAAATTTCATAATGTACTGCCACTAGACAAAGATGCATAGGGAATCACTTGCTGTTGAGCAGAGAATTAGTTTTCTCTAGGGAAAAGACTCCTGGTATGTTATCTAATCCCAAATAGTCACCCCTAAACCATGAGCATACAAACAACAATAAATGAACTACATAGTCCATGTATGTGTATGAGTGTGTGTGTGTGTGTGTGTGTGTGTGTGTGTGTGTGTAACAGCAAAAATTATAGAAGATTTTATGAATTTGAGAAGTAGGAGAGAAATAAAATATTGGAGACTTAGAGGTTTAGAAATTGTGTAAATAAACTACTCCTGTGTGAAATATTCAAAGATAAATTTTTAAAAGAGGAAATCTTGAAAGTCAATAAACATTAACATGTTTAAATCTCTAGTAATCAGGGAAATGCAACTTTACATGATATATTTTTCCATTTAAATTAGAAAAAGTTTGTAAAGAGTACCTTGGGACATGGTATAAGAAGCCGTGATAACCCTTCAATTGTGGATATAAGTTAAAATAGCCATTTTAGAAGTTGATGTGATATGTTACAGTAAAAAGTAACTAAGAGCAAACAAATAATTTCCATGTCTTATGATTCACCACCCAGGCCTTCTATTTCTCACCTATGCTAGGAACAGAGCCATGGTGCTGGACCAGATTCCACACAATCCACACTCCAGTTGCAGCTTGATTCCCTAGGTATTCTGACACATCCATGTTCACAGGGGAGATCCAAAACATGGCCCCAGTATCCAGCATACCAGGACCCCTGTGACTTGTGGGACACAGAGTCTGCAGGAATTTTGACACATCCAGAACCTTTGGATTGCAGGCTCACAGGTTCACAGGAAGGACAGGTTATAGTCAGAGACAAGGAGGCTAGATAACACCAGAGATAACCAGATGGCAAGAGGTAAGCTTAAGAACATAAGCAACTGAAACCAATTTGACTTGCAACATCTGAACCCAGTTCTCCTACCACAGAAAGTACTGGATACCCCAACATACTTATGAAGCAAGATTCAGATCTAAATTCACATTTCATGAAGATGATAGAGGACTTTAAGTAGGGATATAAATAACGCCCTTAAAGAAATTCAGGAGAACATAGGTAAAAAAGAAGGAGCCCTTAAATAGGAAACACATAAATCCCTTAAAGAAATACAGGACAACATAATCAAACAGGTTAAGGAATTGAAATAAACCTTCCAGGATCTAAAAATGGAAATAGAAATATTAATGAAATCTCAAAAGGAGACAGCCCTGGACATGGAAAACCTAGGGAAGAGAACAGGAGTCACAGGTGCAAGCCTATCCAAAGAATGCAAGAGTTAAAAGAGAGAATCTCAGCAGCAGAAGATACAATCAAAGACATTGACATAACAGTGAAGTAAAAAAACAAACAAACAAACAAACAAACAAAAACCTCAAAAGCTCCTAAGTCAAAACATTCAAGAAATCCAGGACAGAATGAGAAGACCAAACCTCAGAGTAATAGGTATGGAAGACAGCAAAGTTTCCCAATGGAAAAGGTCAGCAAACATTTTCAAAAAATTATGGAAGAAAATTTTCCTAACCTAAAGAAATGCCCATAAACATACAAGAAACCTACAGAACACCAAACAGATGAGACCAGAAAAGAAACACCTCTTATCACATAATTAAAACACCAAATGCACAGAACAAAGAAAGAATATTGAAAGCAGTAAAAGAAAAAGGTCAAGTAACATATAAAGGGAGACCCATCAGAATTACACCAGACTTCTCAACAGAGACTATGAAAGCCAGAAGATCCTAGGCAGATGTCATACAGACCATAAGAGAACAAAAAGGCCAGTCCAGGCTACTATACCCAGCAAAATTTTCAATTAACATAGTTGGAGAAACCAAGGTATTCTATGACAAAACCAAATTTACACAATATCTTTCCACAAATCCAGCCATACAAAGGATAATATTACAAAACCTCAAACATGAGGAGTGATAGTACACCCTAGGAAAAGCAAGAAAGCAATCTTCTTGCAACAAACCCAGAACAAAAGAGGTATACAAACATAACTCTACCTCTAACAACAAAAAGAATAGGAAGCAACAATCATTGGTTCCTAAGATCTCTCAACATAAATGGACACAATTCCCCAATAAAAAGACATAGACTAATAGATTGGATATATAAACAGGATCCAACATTTTGCTTTATACAGGAAACAGACCTTAGAGTCAAAGACAGACACTACCTCAAAGTAAATGCATGGAAATAAATTTTCCAAGCAAATCACCCCAAGAAACAAGCTGGAGTAGTAATTCTAATATCAAATAAAATTGACTTTCAACCAAAAGTTATCAAAAAACATTGGGAAGGACAGTACACATTCATTAAAAGGAAAAATCCACCAAGATGAACTCTTAATTCTGACCCTCTATGCTCCAAATGAAATGGAACCCACATTTGTAAATGAAATGTTACTAAATCTCAAAGTACATTGAACCTCACACAATAATAGTAGGAGATTTCAATATTCCACTTCACCAATCGACAGATCATGGAAACAGAAACTAAACAGAGACACAGTAAAACTAAAAGAAGTTATGAACCAAATGGGTTAACAGATATCTATAGAATATTTTCCCTATAAAAAGAATAGTATCCCTCCTCAGCACCTCATAGTACCCTCTCAAATTCAACCATATACTCAGACATACAACAAACCTCAACAGTTTCAAGAATACTGAGTTAATCCCATCTATGCTATTGGACCACCATGTACTAAAGTTGGTATTCAATAACAACAACAAAAACAAAATAACCCCCCCCAAAAGAACTCATAAAACAAAAAACAGAGAAAGCCCACATACACATAGAAGTCAAACAACAGAGCTAAATAGAGACATCTCAACCAAGGAATCTCGAATGGCTGAAAGGCACTGTTCAACAATTGTAGTCACTGGAAAAATGCAAATCAACACAATTCTGAAAAAAAAAACAACTCTGAGATACCACTTCACACCAGTCAAAATGGCTAAGATCAAAAACACAGGTGTTAGCAGATGTTGGCAAAAATGTGCAGAAAGAGGAACACTCCTCTATTGCTGGTGGGATTGCAAGCTGGTCAAAACACTTTGGAAATCAGTATGGCAGTTCCTGAAAAAATCAAAAACAGTTCTATCTAAGGACCCAGCTATTCCACTCCTGGGCATATACCGAAAAGATGCTCCAACATATATAACAAGGACATATGCTCTACTATGTTCATAACAGCCTTATTTGTAATAGCCAGAAGCTAGAGTCAACCCAGATGTTCCTCAACAAAAGATCAGATACAGAAAATATACATATACACAATGGAGTACTGTGCAGTGATTAAAAACAATGACTTCATAAAATATCATCCTAAGTGAGGTAACCCAAACCCAGATTAAAAGAACACACATAGTATGTATTCACTAATAAGTAGATATTACCTCAAAAGCTCACAATGCCCATGAAACAACCCATAGACCATATGAAACATAGAAGGAAGGAAGACCAGGGTATGGATGCTTCAGTCCAGCATAGAGGGCAGAGCAGAATGATTGTGTGAGGTGGTGGGAGAGTGGCACAGGGGAGGGAGAAAGGTTGGGGAAGAAATAAGGGTGGCAGTATCAGGAATTGGAACAGATGTGAGAGAGGTGCAGAGTGTCAGGAAATCGAACAAAAATATGTAGCAGTGGGGATGAGGAACTGGGGATAGCTGCCAGAGGATCCTGCCAGACACCAGGGAAATGTGGGGCTCTCAGGACCCAACAGGGATGACTTTAGCCCAAATGCTCAGGGAAGGGGGCAGTAGAATATCTTGAGACCACCTCCAGTAGATAGACATGACCCCTGGTAATTATGGGGCCACAGACCCATCACAAAGTTTTTTTTTTCCCATCTTTATTAACTTGAGTATTTCTTATTTACATTTTGATTGTTATTCCCCTTCTGGGTTTCCAGGCCAACATCCCCTCTCCTTCTATATGAATGTTCCCCTCCCCATCCTCCCCACATTACCGACCTCCCCCCAACAATCATGTTTACTGGGGGTTCAGTCTTGGCAGGGCCAATCAAAGTTTTTAACCCAGAAATGCTCCTGTCCAAAGGAAGAACAGGGACAAAAAATGGAACAGAAATTGAAGGAAGGGCCAATCAGGGACTGCCCCACTTGGGGATACATCATGTCTGTAAACACCAAACACAATACTGTTGCTGTGATTAAGAGGTGCTTGCTGACAGGAACCTAGTATGGCTGTTCCTGAAGAGGTCCGGCCAGCAACTGACCAATGCAGATGTGGACACTTGGAACCAATTATCAGGTTGCGCTCAGAGAACTTCAGTAGGGAAACTAGCCAAAGGACTGGAGGAGCATAGGGGGGATTACAACCCAATTGGAAGAACAACATAGGCTGACCTGACCACCAAGTTCTTCCAGAGTCTAGACCACCAACCAAGGAGTGGACCTGGAGGGAACCGTGACTACATATGTAGGAGAGGATGGTCTTACTTGAGAGCAGTGGAAGGGGAGGCCCTTGTTCCTGGGGAGGCTTGATACCCCAGTTTAGGGATATGATCGAGTGTTAGGGCAGGAGGGTGTTAGTGGGTGCGGGGAGCACTCTAATACAAACAAAAGAGAGGGGAGAGGGCAGACAGGGGATGAGGGATTGGTGGAGGGGTAACCAGGAAGTGGGGTATCATTTGAGATGTAAACAAATGGAATGATTAATAATAATGATAATTTTAAAAAGTTAAAAAAACAGAAGTATTAAGTAACCAGAAATAGAAAGAATATTCTGACAGATATTGCATATCATAGGATAAAAATTTTCAAATGACTATTTTCTGTAAAAATTGATATAGATATTTAATATATGTACAAAAATATAACAATTTCATAAAAATTCTTGTTTTTTGCCAAAAGTAGGAAGTAAAAACTAAATATTAATTATACTCAGTGAATTTTCTAAAAATACTACTTCTATTATTAATGCATTGCTTTTTTATGTTTTAAGATCATGCATTTATTACTTTACAGTTTTGACATGGAGATTTTCATAAATCTAGGACTAGCTTAGTTAGGAATTCTGAGAGATTCCTTGTGGTGAAATCAATGTGAGATGGTCTGTATCACCTATCTTGAGTCCAAGGTGTAGAAATTTTGCTTCTAAGTTCAGCCAAGTTATCAAAAGAATTGATTCATTACAATACAGTATTGTTTGCTTTGACATTTTATGACATATTGGTTAGAGGCCTTTAAATAAAGAGCATATTTAACTACTAGAATTTGCTTAAAGTTCCTAGAAGCTTTACTCAAGTATTTTGTTCATAGGCTTGATGGTTTATCTCAATTTTCAGATTGATGAGATGTAGAGACACCTGGGAGATGGACCTTTGAGCATACCTGTGTAGGATTATTATTATATTATTTGAGATGGGAACCATATGATGGTTGACAGCATTCCCTACTTTTGGATATTGGACTGAATGTAAGGAATTTAAAATGGTGAAAGTGAACTGAGTGCAAACATTATTCATGATCAAATTGAATGCAACGTGACCAGAGATCTCAATCTGCTGCTATTGTGGCTTAAGCACCATAATGGAGCATAACTTCAAAGTATGAATCAAACCAAATTCTTCCTCACTTAGATTTTTAAAAAGTAATTTTTAGAGTAACGGGAGAAGAAACTAAGATAATGGATTCCTAAATTGATGGCTTACTATAGCAAATGTTACATGGTATTCCATAATCTTTACACTTGCTATATTCTATTTAAAAGCAAAATACAATTCCTCTCTCCACACTCAGGTTTGTGAATACCTAGATGTATGAGTATGAATTATCATTTCATGTTATAACATGAACAGAAGTTCTAAGCATTAAGTACAATTCAGTGCTTATTTCAAAGTAAGTTATGCTATGCTTATTGTTTAAGAAATAATTCAAAATTAGAGGATTTAATACAAACAAGAAAGTATTCATCCTTCTTTCTGTGTGTTAGTTTCAGGTCAAAAAATTGTTTCTGAATATTGTTTTATTTTTATTCTTTGTCTTTAGCATCTATTTTACAATGAGCAAACTCCATCTGGGAAATGCTTTATACTACTCAAAGTAAAAAGTGAATTAGCAGGAACTTGAAATTTCTATAAAGGAATATTCTTTAGTATGGTACACATCAATTTGGCTCACCTTTAATGGAAAGTGAGATTATCATAACCATGTGGAATAGCAGTGGGGCAGAAAACTGTATTGTTCATGCCAGTGATGTGATACTTTGCATTTGCTTGGCCCAGGGAGTGTCAATATTAGAAGGTGTGCTTATTGGAGGAAGTTTGTCACTGTGGGGTGGACTTGGAGACCCTCCTCCTAGCTGCCTGGGGATGCTCAGTCTGTTCCTGGCTTCCTTCAGGTGAAGATGTAGAATTCAACTCCTCCTGCAGCGTGCCTGCCTGGATGCTGCCATGTTCCCACCTTGATGATAATGGACTGAACTTCTGAACCTGTAAACCAGCCCCAATTAAATCTTGTCCTTTATAAAAGTAATGTTGGTCATGGTGTCTGTTCACAGCAATAAGACCTTAACTAAGACAAGTGAGTACTAGAAGTTATGTGGTACAAAACAAAATACATATTTAGAAATATTAGATACTATGTACTATCTTTAATAAGGTGCATTTTTAACTAAATTAATCAGAATCATAACATCAGTATAGTGGTATGCAAAAAAATATTCCAACATACAAATTCCATTGCTTGATCCAAACACCTGTTGTTATATAAAGGTTATAGTAGATTAAGTAATAAATAGTCTTAAATTTTACTATTAGTGAATAAGGCTTTATTGTGTATCCCATAGTACCTTACTGTGCCCTAACATTCCTTTGGCAATAAATATTCATATGTAAATTTCATTATAAGATCTCAACAAGATTATTTGATTGTGTCTGATATCAAATACATTCACTAATTGTCACAGAAAGGAAAGACATGAAAAGAATTGTGAATACATACTGGGGTGGAATTTGACAAATTATCATGAAGTTCATATATAAGAGATTATATATATATGTATATGTGTATATATATATATATATTTATGTACTGAATTCAATCAAGTAGGTTTTCTTTTTTAATCTTCTTCATTTTGTCAGACAAGTGACAGTAGTTTGCCAGATAAAAGAGGAGCAGGGTAAATCATAAGGAAAAGTGCCTGCTTTGGAATCCCAGATACCTTATGGTGGAAAGAGACATTTGAAAGACATTTGCATTAAGTATTTGTACTTCCCAACAGAAGTTTATTTACTATTTAAAATCATTGATGAAGACAGTAAATTACAGACTCCTATTTCACACTTCACACTTATAAAATTAAATATGTATCAAAAACTTATAAGTGTTTTTAAAATGAATATTTTGAGTAGTTGTATATTAGAAAAGGGACTTACTTTTTTTTATTTGTTGAGGTAGAGTTCTTATATCATAGACCAGTTTGGCAGCCTATCAAAACATTGGAATACAGGCATGTACCAAATTTGAAAATTTGTCTCAATTTTGAAATTTCAATTAGTCTCTAAATAAGTCATATCACTGTTGGTATAAAAATGTCCTTTAAGAAATAAGGTAACACATACAATTCTTTGTTTGCCAGGAGTTCCCTTGTTAGATAAAAGAATAGATTAAATAAAATAGAGGATAAAGACACCCATATACTGATATTCACTGTCCTTTATCTTCTAAATGTCTCTGTGACTGCTGATTATTATGAATCAGGCATGCCCAAAGATAGACTAATGGCCTACATGTGTCAGGACAGATATGAATGAATCTCTATGTATTCTAACATTAAGACATTATATACCAATGTCAGGAACTAGGACATGCTGAACCACTTTATATAAATCTTTAGATATTGCTATAAAATGATTCTTAAGGAAGTCTTCACTGGAGTGTGATTTAGGAGTTAAATTACAAAGTTAAAATACTAAAACTCTTCAAGTTCTGTGACTTTCCAACCTTCTTTCTTGTAGTTGGATAAGAAAGGAGATTTTGGAAATAAACAAAAAAAAAATCTATACACTGAAATAGAGGCAGATCAATCAGTTGTGACCTGAGAAGAAGAGAGATCTATTCCTGAAGTGGAAACAGCTGCTGGCCAGTGAGACAAGTAGAAATTGCCAAGGAAGTGGGTGAATAAAGGAGATGAATACACAGTGTCCAAATATGTTCTGATCTAAATAACATGCTGTAATTCTGCTCAGGTTTTTCGGTTCCAGGATATAAGAGATAAAGTTTGGATAAATTTTTGTAAGTATGAGGTAAAATGAGATGAAGTCTGCCTTCTGTATAGTCCCTAAATTAGGGCATTGATGACTAAATGGCTATTTCAAATTCTAGGACAGAGGATGAACAGCTTGGAAACACTATTTGGTGGCTAAGAAAATTGAAATATATCAGGGAACCTGGAATGTGATTATCTGAGCCTTCTCATTAAGGCCTACGGTCTATGGCTCAATTTTAATAGAAAAATGTGTAGAAAACACGCATATTTTCCTTGAGTATCTGGTCACTGGAATTTCCAGTTAAACTTGTATAATATAAGTTATAATATTTATAAAAATAAAATATCAAATAGGATATGTTTTAAATGTATGTTTGTCAGAGCTGAGTGTGAAAGATAAGCTGTGACTAGCTGATATGAAAGTTTTCATTTTAATGTATTCAGTTTGACATATTTCCATAAAAGCAAGCTGTTCATAACTTCAGATTTATTGCTCAGATTGCAGTGTTGTATGTCACTGAAATCCTCAGTATAAAGCTCAAGAAAGGGAAAGAAGATGATCATCATTAGGTAATGAGATTGCAGATCAATTTTGAATTCTTCGTCAGGGACAGGATGATCGGATGGAGATGAGTGCCTACTAATTCTCAAACAGCATGTGCCTGTGTTTCCAGTGATGAATTACTTGCTTGCCAAAGGCATTAGACAAAGTACTTCTCCTTAGGACTAAATTGAAAACAATGTATATGCATTTGCAATGCTAATGCTCAAAGCTCATAACTCTTAAAGTAAGTGCAAAAAGAAGTGGTTAGTGAGTTTGTACCTGTGAGTTAGCATTTATGTGTGTACATTTATTTTCCTTTGATTTTCTTAAATGAAATCAGACTTACTGGATAATCACTGCATAAGAAACATTGCTTTTCATGATATTTATAGTGATGACTCTGATTTGGAATATAGAAAATTATTCAAAAAGTAAGGTAGAAATGAGATAATCTTCTGACTAATTCAGAGCAGTAAAAACAGAAAAGCAAGAGGGCGATCAACATTCTTGATTGCTTGCCTATGTTGTAATTCATCAAACTGTAGCTTATCTTAGTGTCTCACTGTTTTTAAGCAGAGATTGATTTTGCAACTATGTGTTAACCTGTACTGCTTTGCAGTTAAGTCAAATTGTCTAATTATTTATCCCTGTGTATTCATGTCTAATACATCAGTGACTGCTTGGAGCACTTGTGTGGAAATGCAGCTAAAATATTGTAGATTACTGGTTTTCAGTGAGGTTGGGAGAAAAGTGCCCTTAAGAATGTACAAGGAATCTCTTCTCCTTAATAATGGTGAGCATACCTTAAGGATTATTGTAGATAGGAGCCATGAGAAAGGAATAGCTTCAAATATCCTACTGGACTTTCCTAATATATTTTTAAAGAGACTTCATATTTTAAAGCAGCTGTATACTCAAACAAATTGAAAGGGAGGAACAGCTGCTTTTCCATATCAATCCCTCTCTACATGTACAGCTTTTATTATTATCAATGTTCTCTACCACATTAAAATTGATGGACCTTCCTAGAAACATCATTATCAGCCAAAGCTTAGTGGATTCTTAGTCATGGGTTTTGGCAAATGTGTTTATGTAACTATAACTTTAGAAACATGCAGGTTACATTCTAGAATTCCTACCACCAATCATGCTTCTACTGCCTCCATAATTTCCCATTTTCAAGAATGCCACGTAATTAAAATCAAAAGTATATGTTCTTTATAGATTGTATTCTTTCAGTTAATTTCACATATTTTTATTTCTTCCGTTCTTCATGACTTGAGAGCTCTTTGATTTTGTGCTGTTAGTGTTTGGGAAATGGGCCATTCTATCAGTGTCTAGAAGTATCTCATAGCTTGAATGCATATTTTGCTGAGAATATATTATATTGACCATCATTTCACAGACTCATTTGGTAGTACTTAGAGAGGAAGAATATTGTCATTTGTTCACCAATTTATTACTTTTCTTTTGTATGCATCTAATTTTTGTCATTGTGCTGTTCAGTTGTAAGTTATTTTTTAATATGTTCTTTTATCTTAAAATTCCCTCCAATTATTTTCTCACATTCTGCTACTTCTTTTTATTCTATTGATATTATATTTTAAGGAGAAAAATAGCTTAATACATTCTACATTATGAAATATTTTATTTTTGAAAGAACTTACCATTAACCACTTGGGTTAATGATAAGTTCTCCATAATTACTTAACTTACAAGCAATGTCAATTTTTCTTAACATCAAATATTGTGAATTAATATATGCTAAAACATTGAAAAAATTAAGCTACTAATATAAAGAATAAAAATAAGTTACTGAGGTTTTTCTGGAACATTTTCAAAATTATTTTCTGTTAATAATACAGTTTATAATACTGCAACTACATTCTACGATACTACTTTTTAAGTGACTATAGATGTATAGAAGTAATCTCGCGAGTACTTTCATGCTCTTGATTGTCCATTATAATTATGTCCATGTGAGTACATGTTTAGATCATTTTAATCTGGTTATAAATTGACATTCTATTAATATTTTAAATGATGCATATATGTTCCTAAGCTGAATACAAATTAAATAGTAGGTGGTCTTCTACATTTCAATTAAAGATACACGGTTCATTGGTTAAGGGGACATAATTGTTCTGCCAGAGGACCTGGATTCTGTTCCACATTCCCATATTACACATTTCAAAATTGCCTGTTACTCCAATTTCAGGGGATTTGATGCTTGCTTCTGTCATCCGCAGGCACTACATTCATGTTGTGCACATATATGGATACATATTCCCTTGTTTTCTCTTTGTGTCTTTCTCTGTCTCTCTCTTATATACACACCTAGACACAAACACACACTCAAACAAATACAATAAAATAAAACTTAAAAATAAAAGCGATCATCTTGTGGGACAGAACTGCTTATCAACGAAAATATACTAAAGAATCATTAGAATAAACAGTATACTAGAAATAATGTGTTCTGTTAAGAAATGGAGACGTATAAGATATATGGAATGTTGAATGTGAAGAGAGAATCCTGAAGTGCTGAATACAATGTTATTGAATGACTTCATTGAGAACATGATATTCATGAAAAAGTTGAAAGAAGTTAGTCTGCATACATAGACAGATTAGAACAGAGTATGGACTCTTCTTTTGACATAACCTCACAGTTTTCTAATTCCAATTAGCCTTAGAGTGTTCATATATCTTTCTGTGTCTTCTATGGGTTTTACATTCTTTATTAAGTTTCCTTCAGATTAAGGGCCCTCTTGTGTAACTTGCCAATTCTTTTGGATTAAAAGTATTTACATTAATTAAAACATGATAATTCTGAGAATACAGAATATATTTGTAGCCTCACATGAGGTCACAGTGTTTTTTATAATAAAATATATCATCATCATCATTATTAATTTTTAAAAAAAATTATTTAATCTTTTTACAGTCCAGATTTTATCCCCATTCCTGGTCCACCCTCTGACTGTTCCACATCTCATACCTCTTCCCACCACCTCCATGACGATGTCCCCATCTCCCACCCCCAAGCCCACCAGACCTCCCTATTCCTTGGGGACTCCAGCCTTTTGAGGGTTAGGTGCATCTTCTCTGACTGAGTTCGGACCCAGCAGTCCTCTGTTGTATATGTGCTGGGGACCTCATCTTAGCTGACATATGCTGCCTGATTGGTGCCTAGGTATCTGAGAGATCCCAGGAGTCCAGGTGAGTTGAGAATATTAGTCTTCCTATGGGGTCACCGTCTTCTTCAGCTTCTTCTAGCTTTTCCCTAATTCAATGACAGGGCTCAGTAGCTATTGTCCATTGATTGAGTGTAAATATCTGCATCTGACTCTTTCAGCTGCTTGTTGGGCCTTTCAGAGGGCATTCATTATAGGCCCCTTTCTGTGAAGACACCATAGCATCAGTAATAGTGTCAGGGCCCCGGGATTCCCCTTGAGCTAGATCCCAATTTGGGCCTGTCTCTGGACCTCCTTTCCCTTAGGCTCTTTTCCATTTTTGTTCCTGCAGTTCATTCAGACAGGAACAATTCTGAATCAGAGGTTTTGACTGTGGAATGGCAACCCCATCGCTCATTTGATGCCTTGTCTTTCTGCTGGAGGTGGACTCTACAAATTCCCTCTCCTCACTGTAGGGCATTTCATCTAAGGTCCCTCCCTTTGAGTCATAGTGTCTCTCACCTCCCAGGTCTCTGGTACATTCTGGAGGGTCCCTATACCTCTTACCTCCTGAGGTTGCCTCTTTCCATACTTTCTGCTGGCCCTCAGGGTTTCGGTCCTTTAACCCCACCCAATACCTGATCATGTTTCCCCTTTCCCTCTTTGTCTCCTTTCTCACCCAGGTCCCTCTCTCCCTCTGACCCCTGTGATTGCTTTCTTCTTCCTCCCAAGTGGGATTGAGGTATCCTCACTTTGGTTTGTTAACCTTTTGGAGTTCTGTGGATTTTATCCTGGGCATTCTGTTCTTTTTTTTCCCTGAGGTTATTGTTCTTTTATTATTATACTTTAACTATTTTTATAGTTCATATGCTATCTCCCCTCTAGGTCTACACACTGGCTGTTCCTCATTCCATAACTCCTCCCCTGTCTCCAAGAGGATGTTCCCACACCATCTCCACCCTGACCCCACCAGATCTCTAAGCACCCTTTGGTCTTAAGTCTTCTGGGTTAGGTGCTTCTTCTCTCATTGGGACCAGACCAAACAGTTCTTGATATATATATATATATATATATATATATATATATATATATATATATATATATATATATATATATTCTCCTCATATCACCTGGCGTGTGCACCTGGTTTGTGGACTAGTGGCTGAGAGATCATGGGGTTCCAGGATACTTGAGACTGCTGATCTTCCTATGGGGTTGCCCTCTTCCTCAACTTCAAAGACATGGAAAGAACAATTATGAAATTCATCTGGAAAAAAAAGAATAGAAAAAACAATTATTAACAATAAAAAGTTCTGGAGCAATCACCATCCCTGACCTCAAGCTTTACTACAAAACAATAGTTATAATAATTACAAGGTATTGGCACAGAGACAGACAGGTTGATCAATGGAATTGAAAGAAGACCCAGGAGTAAAACCATACACCTATATGGTCATTTCTTCTTTGACAAAAAAGCCAAAAAAATATACAGTGGAAAATGGAAGCATCTTCAATAAATGGTGCTGGTGTAACAGGCAGACTGTATGCATAAAAATGAAAATATATAAAGATTTGTCACCTTGCACAAAGCTCAAGTCCAAGAGGTTCTCAACATAAAACCAGATACCCAAACAAAAAACGGGGTATAGAATAAAATAGAAAATTCATGAGAGTAATCTCAATTAGTGGCAAAGCACTTAAAAAATGTTCAAAATGCTTAGTGATCAGGAAATGCAAATCAAATCCACCCTGAGTATTCATTCACCTTATACCAACCAGAATGCCTAAGATCAGAAACTCACTAGACAGTACATGGTGAGAAGATGTGGAGAAAGAGGTACACTCATGCATTGCTGGTGGGATTACAAAGTAGTATAACCACTGTGGAAATAAATCTGGGCTTTCCTCAGAAATTTTAAATTAGATATACCTGAAGATGCAACTACCCCAAAATGCCGCACCGTGCCATAGGGGCACATGTTCCGCTTTGTTCACAGTGGCCTTATATGTGATAGCCAGAAGTTGAAAACAAACCAGATGTCCAAGGATGGTAGAATGGATACTGAAAATGTGGTTCATACACACCAGAATTCTCAACAGAGACTATGAAAGCTAGAAGATCCTGGACAGATCTCAAATAGACCATAAGAAAACACAAATGCCAGCCCAGACTATTATATCCAGGAAAACTCTCAATTACAATAGATGGAGAAATGAAGATATTTCATGACAAAACCAAATTTACACAATATCTTTTCACAAATCCAGCCCTACAAAGGATAACAGATGGAAAACTCCATTCATAAATCAGGATCAGATAAACCATCTAAACAGTCCCATAACTCCTAAAGAAATAGAAGCAGTTATTAAAAGTCTCCCAACCAAAAAGCCAAGGACAAGAAGGGATTAGTGCAACATTCTATCAAACCTTCATAGAAGACCTAATACCAATACTGTCCAAACTATTCCACAAAATAGAAACAGAAGAAGCACTATCCAATTCCTTCTGTGAAGCCACAATGTTGCTTATACCTAAACCACACAAAGACCCAACAAAGAAAGAGAACTTCAGAAAAATTTCCCTTATGAATATCAATGCAAAAATACTCAATAAAATTCTTGCAAACTGAATCCAAAAACACATCAAAATGATCATCCATCATGAACAAGTAGGCTTTATCCAAGGGATGCAGGGATTCTTCCATATATGGAAATCCATCAATGCAATCCACTATAAAAACAAAGTCAAAGAAAATAAAACACATGATCATGTCATTAGATGCTGAGAAAGCATTTGACTAAATTCAACATGTTACAAGTCTTGGAAAGATCAGGAATTCAAGGCTCATACCTAAACACAGTAAAAGCCATATACAGCAAATCAGTTGCTAACATTAAACTAAATGGAGAGAAACTTGAAGCAATCCCACTAAAATCGGGGACTAGACAAGGCTGCCCACTCTCTCCCTACTTGTTCAGTTTAGTATTTGAAGTCCTAGCCAGAGCAATCAGACAACAATAGGAGGTCAACGGAATACAAATTGAAAGGAAGGAAGTTAAAATATGACTAATTGCAGATGAAATGATAGTATACTTAAGTGACCCTAAAAGTTCCATCAGAGAATTACTAAGCCTGACATACAACTTCAGCAAAGTGCCTGGCTATAAAATTAACTCAAACAAATCAGTAGCCTTCCTCTACTCAGAGGATAAACAGGCTGAGAAAGAAATTAAGGAAATAACACCAGTCAGAATGGCGAAGATAATAATCTCAGGTGAGAATAAATGCTGGTGAGGATGTGGAGAAAGAACACTCCTCCATTGTTAGTGGGATTGCAAGCTAGTACAAGCTTTCTGGAAATCAGTCTGGAATTTCCTCAGAAAATTGGACATAGTACTACCTGAGGACCCAGCTATACCACTCTTGGGCATATACTGAAAACGTGCTCCAACATATATAGGAAGGACATAACAAGATCCATTATGTTCCTAACAGCCTTATTTATAATAGCCAGAAGCTGGAAAGAGCCCAGATGCCCTTCAACAGAGGAATGGATACAGAAAATGTGGCACACAATTGAGTACTATTTAGCTATTAAAAATAATGACTTCATGAAATTCATGGGAAAATAGATGGATAGAAAATATCATCCTAAGTGAGGTATCCCAATCCAATACACACACACACACACACACACACACACACACACACACACACACACACACACACACGTGCAAATTGTATGTACTCACTAATAAGTGGATATTAGCTCAACAGCTCAGATTACCCAGATACAATCCACAGACTACATGAAGCTTAAGAAGAAGGATGAATAAGGTCTGGATGCTTCAGTCCTTCTTAGAATGGGGAATATAAATATTCATAGGAGGATATATGGAGACAAAATTTGGGGCAGAGATTGAAGGAATGGCCATTCTGAGCACCACCCCTACAACCTGGGCATCCAGCCCATATATATACAGCCGCCAAACCCAGACAATATTGATGATGCCAAGAATTGCATGCTATCAGGAGCCTGATACGGCTGTCTCCTGAGAGGCTCTGCCAGATCATGACAAATACAGAAGCAGATGCTTGCAACCAACCATTGAACTGAGAATGGGATCCCCATTTGAGGAGTAAGAGAAAGGATTGAAGAAGCTGAAGGGGCTTGCAACCCTACAAGAACAACAATACCAACCAACCACAGCTCCCAGGGACTAAACCACCACCCAAAGAGTACACATGGACAGAACTATGGCTTCAGCTGCATATGTAGCAGAGGATGGCCTAGTTGGGCACCAATGAGAGGAGAAGTCCTTGGTCCTGCCAAAGCTGAACTCCCCCTTCTCCTTGTAGGGGAATGTCAGGGCCGGGAGGTGGGAGGGGTGGGTGGGTGGTTGGAGGAAAGAAGGTAACACTTGAAATATAAATTTAAAAGTCTCAAAAAAAAAAGAATGAGGATATCTGGATATCCTGAGTTTTGCAGGGAAATAGATGGGATTGGAAAATATTGTCCTAAGTGGGGTAACTGAGAGGCAAAAGAAAATGTATGTTATGTACTCACTAATAAGTGGATATTAGCCTAAAAGTACAGAATACCCAGGATACAATCTGCAAACTGAAGAAAGTTAACAAGTTGATGGGACCAAGAGAGATGCTTCAATCCTACTTGGGAAGCAGAGGGAAGGATCTGGGTGGGAGAGGGGACATGGAGGAGAAAAAGGGAACATGATCAGGAATTGGGGGGGAGGGTAACAAGGTTGAAACCCTGGGGCCAGCAGAAAGAATGGAAATGGGCAACGTCAGGAGGTAAGAGGTGTTGGGGGGACTCTCTGGAGTGTACCAGAGACCTGGGAGAAGAGACTCTGGACTCCAAGGGAGGAACCTTAGATGAAATACACTGGGGAGAGGGAACTCCTAGAGTCTATATCCTGTAGAAAGACAGAGCATCAAGTAGATGGATGGGGTTGCAATCTAACAGTCAAAAACTCTGACCCAGAATTGTTTCTGTGTGAAAAAGTCTGCAGGGACATAAATAGAGAAGAGCCTGAGGGAAAGGAAGTCTAGTGACAGGCCCAAATTGGGCTCTAGCTCAAGGGGATGTCCCGTTACCTGACACTATTATTGGTGCTGTGGTGTACTTACAGACAGGAGCGGGGCATTGCTGCCCTCTGTGAGGCCCAACAAGTAGATGAATGAGTCAGATGCAGATACTTATACCCAACCAATTGAGAAAAAAAAAACAACAGGAATCTCTGTGGTTGAAATAAGGAAAAGCTGGATCTCACAGTCTTTCAGATATATGTTCCTAAAAAGAGCATTCCATCTATGTTGAAAATCTTCTGATTAGTTACTTGTAGATTCCTCTACAGAGTTGAAAAAAATAACTTCTATTTTCAGTAAGTGTATGGTAAAATAGCATTGAAATTCTATGTGTCACACACACACACACACAGAGAGAGAGAGAGAGAGAGAGAGAGAGAGAGAGACAGAAAGACAGACAGACAGACAGACAGACACAGACACAGACACAGACACAGACACAGACACAGACACAGACACAGACAGACACAGAGAGAAGTAATATCTTGGTTATTTAGATGTCATTAAATTGTTATAAAATTTATTTTGTTCTAAATTTATCACATCTAGAATCCTATATGTGGGGGTCAAAAAGTAAAAGAGAAATCCTGAAAAAATTTATATTTTACATAAAAAGGATGCCCCAAAGTAATCGGTAGATAGGCATAATTGATATTAGTGTTTTCAATATCTGACACTTTGGGGGCTGGCTACAAGCACATAACTTCATGAGTGTTTACCTAATGTGGGGAAATACAAAATTCTCTACAACCAAGAAGCATAATTCCAAAGTAATTTTGTATTTGGTTGATTCTATTTGTGGGCACAAATCTAAAAGCATCCCTCTCATTTTTCTTCTATAAAAAGATGTTTTTGTCAAATCAGTCATGGTCAGAAGAAACAAATGCAATGGTGAATGATTTGAAATAATATGTTGCCTGTTCATCCCTCCTTCATGGGACGTGTTGGTTAAAAACAGGAACAGTTGCGTCTTCCTAATGCAACTTTCTGTTTGACTAATAGATAATACCATGGCCAGAGATTTTTAGTCATGGATAAACAATCTAGGTGGCTTTGAATAACTTGCCTTATGTGTAATATGGAAAAGCCTCCATTATAGCATGTGTATGTAGACTGTGAGTAGACTGAGACAGATCCTATATGACAGTACTTTGAATCTATACATTTTACATAGGTAGAAATAATTATGCTTTGAGGTTACCAGTAACTGAGTAACCAACAGGTTCAAAACTTGCTTGTACTGGATATATTTATTATATGGAAGCTATGTTTTATATGACTTAATGATGAGTTGTCAACACAAGTGAATACATTGCAAATATAAATATATGTGTGTGTGCATGTGTGTGCATGTGCAAGTGTGTTTGTATGTGTGTGTGTGTTTGTGTGTGTGTGTATGTGTGTGTGTGTGTGTGTGTGTTCTTCCTAAGCTGTATGCCCTTGCAGTTCAGCTGCTGTTCATGCAGTGTTATCATTTCTATATTACTCCTACTTTGGTTATCACTTCTAAAATACCTGAAATGTGCCACAGAAATTATTTTTTCATGTCACGAGAGTAAATGTTCAATTTATTAAAAATAATTCAAATGGCTTAATGATCAAATGGAATCGAAGTACTACCAAATACTATTGGGGCTGTCATTTAATATTCAGGGAATACCAAGAAATATTCTATTCTAGTTAAGGTTTCAATGCTGTGGAACATTTTTCCCACTTCCTCACCTGTCCACTATATTCACATTCCCTTCAGGATTTACTAGAAAGCCTGTGTCTCTGAGGGCTTCCCTTCAACTTTGTGCTTAGTGCTTAGCACTCTGGCACAACAGGATACATGCTCTTCATATAGACTCAGGGTTCCATCAGAGTGAAAAACAGAATGATTGCTCCCTTCTGTTCATGTTCCTTCCTTTAAATTTGGGGTGTTCCATTTGATATTCTGACATTTCTTTATATCTTTCTTTAAGGCCTTTGTTTCCAAACAGTGTTTCAAACAGCCAGAGTCATGTTTATTTGAATTCCACGTGCATAATAGCATAACAAAGTTTTGCATGCTTTGCAACATCTTATCATGGTTGTATATGTAAGAGTTTGTTACTACATATAAAAGGTTGGTAAAGTTCTAAAGTACATATTGATATCAATTATCAAGGCCATCTATAGAACACAAAGCCTTATCACATTCAAAATGAAACAGATTTTTGCCTAAGGGCTATTAAAATCAACCTTCTTCTCCTATTCAAATGAGGGGGCACAGCTAACCTTTAATTGGACCAGATGTTCTGAAGTGGCAATAAAGGTTCTAGCTAAATGGAGTGATTTAGATGACAAAAGAAATTACAATCTCTCCACTGTCAATTCAATTAAAAGATGTTACATTTCTATTTGAAAAGAATGTGTCAGCTGCACAGAAGAATGGTTGTAATGCTATCAAAAGATGCATTTGTCCAGCATTATATGTGCCCTGTATGCAGGCATATGCTCATATGCATTATACTGTGGAAAACATCAAATTGAAAATCACAAATATGACACTGCGAGACTTAAAAGCTTTTTCTGAGTTTGTGATCATGCTCAAAACAGAGAAGCTTCCTAATTCTCTGGCAACATTTTATTACTCAACTCAGTCAACGTGCCGCATGATGGATGCTGTACATTTTGAAAAGCCTAGGTACAGCAAATAGGTTTTGAGGTTGAAATGAAGGCTCTTAAGCTGGGCAATTTGATATAAACCTCACCAAACGGGCTATGTGTGCTTCGCCTAGTTGAGTCCTTGACAACTATTGATTGTCTATTCGAGAGGAGTGCAATTAGTGCAATTTGTCAAGGCCTGTGTAATATAAAGTGGAAATCCTAAATGTGGAATGCAAAAGTAGTTATTATCAGTTTGTTTCCTTAAGATTATTGTTTTTTTTAAACTGTATACATCTGGAAGATATATGTATTTAGAGGGATACGCCCTACCATGAATTCTTTAATATATGACATTAGCTTTGCTGAGTGACTAATTTGCATGATTTATCATTTTCTTGATATCATTGTTTAGCTACATATAATTTCTACAAAGCATCTATGACAATTGATTTTGACTCTCACTGTTTTTGGTATAATTTAGTTAATAAGAAGTTTCAATTCTCCACATCCTCACCAGCATCTGCTAATTATCAATATGTAGCAAGTTAAAGATTTTAGAAAGGATTTAGTTCTATTATTTTGTTTGACTTATGTATGTGTCTGGGAATCTGTTCATATGAATGCAAGAGTCCTCAGAAGAGGGCTTCAGTTTCTCTGATACTGAAATCAGAGATTGGTGTGAGCCACCATATGCTGGAAACTGGACCAAGGTCCTCTGCAAGTGCAACAAATACCCTTAAGCACGGCTCCTAGAGTAATTTTTGAGAAAATGATGTGTATACTGCTTGTTGGCATCCTCTGTCTTCTGAATGGTATCTGACAAGGAGGAGAAGTTATAATAATGAAGGCTTGTAAAAATCTTTCCTTGTGCCTGTTTTGGTATCACATTGTTAGAAGTGGATGAGTTAGTCTACTCCAGGCTGACATCTTGCTTTCTTCACTTCAATCTTTTCACCAGACTCTGGTATTGCAGTTCTCGTCCCTTTCACTTCGAAATTTTGAGGTAGCAGTGGTTTCTGCTTTTGCTAGTCCCTGGGTACCTCAGCATGTATTACTGCTTTCTTTAACATTATTCCTAATTCTAAATTTCCCATTGCTTAAGTTATCTTTGAAATCCCTGTTTCCATCATTCTATTAATTAATTCATTAATTCATTAATTCATTAATTCATTCATTTTTATTGGATTTTTTATTTACATTTGAAATGTTATTCCCTTTCTCAGTTTCCCATCCATAACCCCCCTATCCCGTTCTCTCCCCCTTCTTTTATAAGGGTGTTCCCCTTCCCCAACAACCACCCCTTCCTGCCTCCCTGCCCTGACATTGCCCTGCACTGGGGGTCCAGCCTTGGCAGGACCAAGGGCTTCTCCTCCCATTGGTGCCCAACAAGGCATCCTCTGCTACATATGCAGCTGGAGTCATGGGTCTGTCCATGTGTACTCTTTAGATAATGGTTTAGTCCCTGGAAGCTCTGGTTGCTTAGTATTGTTGTTCTTGTGGTGTTGCAAGCCTCTTAAACTTCTTCAGTCTTTCTTTAACTCCTCCATGGGGACTCTGTTCTTAGTCCAATGGTTTCCTGCTAGCATTTGCCTCTGTATTCGTCATGCTCTGGCTGAGCCTCTCGGGAAACAGCTATATCAGGCTATTGTCAGCATGCACTTGTTGGTTTCATCAATAGTGTCTGGGTTTGGTGGCTGTATGTATATCGGCTAAATATATCCTCAGGTGAGAAAGGCTCTGGATGGCTTTTCCTTAAGTCTCTGCACCAAACTTTGTCTCCCTACCTCCTCCTATGAATATTTTTGTTCCGCCGTTTAAGAAGGACTGAAGCATCTTCTTCTTGAGCTGGATGTGGTCTGTGGATTGTATCTACACTCAGCTATCAAAATCAATGACTTCATGAAATTCTTAGGCAAATGGATAGAACTAGAAAATATCATCCTGAGTGAGGTAACCCATAAAAAAACACACATGGTATGCACTCACTGACAAGTGTCTTACATTCTTACAAATATCCTGTCCACTGCTATTTCAATATTCTAACTTCTGTTCATTTATGTCCCCTTGTAAAGTTCTCCTTTTGATGTAAAAAATGTAAATTTTATATATTCTGTTTTTTATAAAGATTTATGGAATCATTTATTCCAATCTCTTTTCCATATATTATCAAACTTACAAAATGCTATGAAGAAATGTTCAAAAGCACGAAGTTATAATAAGAAAAATAAATAATAGTACAACAAGGTGCTATAAAATATGCCCAAAGACATAAAGCACAAATATTTTAAAGTTGATCGTAATAACTGTGTATTTGATTTTAAAATAAAAATAACATTATTTCAAAATTCATAATCCACAAAGCATGTTTAATTCTTCAGAATAATGTTTCCCTTAAAATTTATATATATGCACTGTGTGCAAAATGCATATGCATATGTGTGTATGGGTGTGAGCATGGATTAATGGTTGTATATAAATAGTTGAAAATGTGAAATGATGAGGCAATTGGTGTAAATCATAGACTGTTAGCACAAACTTTGTGTTTCTCAATGTTATTCAAATAAATAAACAAAACTACAACTATCAGTGTCATGAATGAAGGTATAAAATAGATGTTTTTTAAATCTTTTATCCTTTGAAGAATTTCATACATGAACACGTATGTTATTTCTATTCTTAGTGCTCTCCCTAAGCCAACACATGCTGTGCTCCAGTCCATGCAGTGTTCACAGATCCTGGAAGAGAACCTCCTCCTGTGAATTTTTGAAACCAACATGATTTCTTTTTGTATTCTATATAGTAATTCTTATACACACAGATTGATAACTTCCATTTATTTTCTAAAATTTTACATTATATCATTTATTTTTGTGTATATATACAGAACATGAATTGTTCATTTTATTTTACTGGATTTTTCATTGAGTAAGTTATGTTCTTCCATGTTTGATTAAATATTTAAATTACATACTATTTCATACATCTTCTGATAAAATGAATTTTGTAGAAATAATGCAATGATTTTCCCTCTTATTGAAAGGATAATCTAGAAAAAAATTGTTTTTTGAGTGTTTCATGCATGAATACCATATCAACTCTTCACTCTTAATTCTCCAGTCCATATGGCTCCATACCATTTTCTTTCAAATTCATGAACTCCTTTTCCTGTTATTTATGCATATACATATTTGTGTATTTATTAATACAGCCTGCTTAGTCCATTTAGTGTTATTGTTATATACTTATAATTTAGTACTGACCACTTGGCAATTGATCATCTCACAGAGGCTCATTTTATAAAAATTATAAAGACCTTTCTTTCTCAGCAGCCATTAAATGCCTGCAGCTGCATCTTCAGGGGAGATCATGAGAGATCCTTTCATCCACACTAGAATGCCAGCAGCTATTATCATTGTGTGGGTCTTATTTAGGCAACAATACTATTGAGATTTTGTGACTCCATTCTTCTTTTCATATGTGGAAGACAATACCTTGTGGCACATATTATGATTGTCTGGCTTTTACTATTATTCCCTATTCTCTTTAGCAGTGCTCACTGTGACCTAGGTATAGGGCTGTATTGTAGATATATCAGCTGTGGTTGGGTACCGCATGGTCAGTAGGAGAAGGACAACTCTCTATAACATATTTGTATATTTGACTCATCCAAATAAATATTTGTTTGTCATTATTTATTTCATAATATATGTCAGTTGAACCCAGAATATAAAAGGATTCAATATTCATTTTTTTCTTACCATGCTGAAAATGGAATGTAGGCCTGTTCATATAAGACAGTTACTATACTACTGTGTTACAACTCCACATTTAAAATTCAGTGCATAGTAAAGGCTAACTTCAAACACATCAATATTCAATTGCAATAAGGAGACTTGCTTCAAGCTTTCAACTATAAGAGAAATTAATTTCTTCTAAACTGCAGGGCAATAATCATACTGTATCCTCCAATAGATGTCACTAGCTAAATTAAATAGAAGATATCCACTGTTAGTAATGACATTTTTCTATTCATGAAGCAGAACACATATCTGATCACCAATCTGAATTCATCAGTGAAGGCTAAAGATCAAAGAATTAAAGTAATTATAGTAGCTACAAGATGACCCAAGATGTTAGGAAAAGACTGAGTGATATTTTGATTAAGCTGTGATTTAATAAGATCTCCCCTTCTATTACTTTAAATGGGCATAGTTTCTGCTTTAAAGAGCTTATTCAAGTTAAGGATAAGTTGCGTTTCATGGTTGCTGAACCTTTGCTCACAAGCAATTAACTTATTTAAAAAAAAAAGAAAACAGAATTGATTAATTTGCTCAGTGGCCAACAATGTGACAACTTCTTGAGTCTTTGGTAAAGGACTGGGTTTAGAGTCTGTTTAAAATGTATTTCTCTGTTTCTGTGAGAACTACCTGATGTTGGCTTGCACTTGGATAACACCATTCCAGAATCTTTTGATCTATGTGTGTCATATTTGGTAGTCATTTGTTACATAGAGAGGCAGAATGATCTCTGAGCTTGAATGTTTAATTTTTAATAAAATTATTTGTGAACATCAGGTCATTAATACAAAATAAAAAGGAGCCATTTCCCTATTTTCTTAGACTAACATGAAGAATTCCCATAGCTGATTGCAGTGAGCACACTCTGTTCACACATGAAAAGGGTGTGAATCATTATCCATTCTCGATTTCACTTCTGTTAGAACTCTGAGGACACTATTTCTGACACTATTTTTATTCTTATTCTCTTGCTCTCACACGTATTAATAGCTTCTTTGTCTATACACATCTACTTTTATTATAACGTGCCTTACCATGTCTATCCCACCTCACCTTTCTAAAAGACCCTTTTAATGTACTAGGTCTGAATAGATTTTGAAAGTCTATAACTTCCACTGAATCCCAGCTCCATATTTTGGAAGTGTAAATTTTAGGAAAGCTATTTAAACTCTCCAAACCTTAACTTTCTCATTTGTGAAGCAGAGGCCACTCTTGGATTTTTGTGTACTTTTAAAAATAATTTATAACTAAAATATTGTTGCATGTCGTACCTCGACTAATGGAACTTAAAGTTGTCATGTTATTTCTGTTTGTTGTTATTCCAATTTAGCTCTCTATAGAAATAGGTAATTTTTTAGAAGATTGTGACAGTCTAAATAAAGGGACCATATTTTAGAACTACTGATCCTGGGAATGCCAGAATTCAGGTCTCTTTTGTTCCATGGAGAGTACTGCTTTATTTACTCACTTACCTTTCTTGTATTTTTTTATGAGTGAACCTATTAAGTGTGCAAATGCAAGTATTAATTATATGGTCTCATTTAGATCATTACCCTTCTCTAAGTACTATATAGTATGTAGATTAGCGTGTGTGTGTGTGTGTGTGTGTGTGTGTGTGTGTGTGTGTGTGTGTGTGATTTGGGGCTGGCAGCCCATGGGTTTTGAGGAGGCAGTGGAAGTGGAAAAATGATGTAACAACATTTTAAATATGACTTTCACAAATAAAGTGGTCATATCACAGGAATAATAACCCTCTGTTTTGGTCGTTTAGAATGAATTATAATTTCTAACAATTTAACACAGTCTATGAGGTGCCCCCGAGTTTTAAAGTAGAATCTAAAATACCTTTTTCCTTTTTGTATTTTTCTTGGATATTTTATGTACTTACATTTCAAATGTTATCCCCCTTTCCCCCCTCTTCCATACCTCCTCTCCCTTCCCTCTGTTTCTATGAGGATGCTCCCATTTACCCACCCACTCCAACCTCAACACCCTGGCATTACCCTACATAGGGGAAATGAGCCTTCACAGAACCAAGGGCTTTTCCTCCCATTGAATGCTGGACAATACCATCCTCTGCCACATATGTGGCTGGGGTTATGGGTTCCTCCATGTGTACTTGTGTACTCATTTGTTTGTGGTTTAGTCCCTGGGAGTTCTGGTAGTATTTGGTTGGTTGATATTGTTGTTCTTCCTATGGTGTCACAAACCCCTTCCATTAATTTCCCAGAGTGAACATGTGATTCTTATCTATGACCTTGAAAACAAATTTTAAGAAATATATAGTATGAATCATGCTTTCTTTTGCACTTTTCTGTTAAAATCAAAGTTGGCCTGAGAAGATATTATTTCATTTATACTTTCAACAGTGAAGAAAGAATACTACCTGACAGTAAATGCACATAGTCTTATTATGAAAATGTTTTTCTTTGTTTTAAAGGAAGCTTTTAGTTGTTGTTGCTGCGTGCTTGATCTTTGCTCTTCATCACATTTTATAACAAATGATCTCACAATCACTCCAAGGCTATCCTTAAAGTAGATCTGTAATATTAAACAAGAAGGAGATTCTTTTTAGAAATGGTTGGGGATGAGCTGTCAAGTAAGGGTTTTATGTAGTCATAGTATAACTCTGGATGTCCTACAGAAGTAATTATATTAGGCAGCTTCTGTTCATTCTAACAATGTAGAGAATAAGCTACACATTATTTTCATTATAATTCTTATATTTTGTAATATAGTTTTCATCTGAGCTATTATTAATTATATTGGTGCTTAAGGCCACAGGAAATAATTAACAATCTTTGTAAGTGGGGAAAGGCATTCTATATGCCTGAATTTCTGCCAATTCATTTGGCAGTAGTGGAACTAATTCAAAACATGGGCACTTCAATGACTAAATGCATAAAGCAAGTTAATGATTTTAGCCAGGATTTCTTTTGACTCTTAAACATGGATGACAAAGTTTGCTCCAGCTTAACATCATTAGGTTGCCCATCGTTTTGAATCTTAATTCCCATAAAACTATGTAAAAAGTGTCTGAGAAAAAAAAATCTGTCATTTTACCCCTCTGAGGGAGGAGGTGTATTCCCTTATTCAAATTGGCAGACATATTCTCTAAGTACTTGTGGTTCGAGTACCTACTAGGTGAATACGGAAAGATTTTTATTACAAGATCTCTGGCTTATTGTTGACTTAGCATCCTACCTACTCTCACAATATATCATAAGAGAGATTATTTTTATTATTCTTTCCATGAGAGTGAAAAGACATGTAGTTAAAGGAAAAGTACTGGGTAAAAGAAAGCCATACTCAGATTACAAATACTTTTCTTCCTTCTTATCAATTCCATCATCTAGCTGACTTATTTATTGATACAACCCACTTATTTAATCTTTCTTGTATCAGGTAAGTTTTAGTCTATGTAGAAAATTAATAACCACAAAAGACAGAGAACTCCTTGGTCAAGCTATTTGAGTATCCATTAAATGAATGCTCATAAAGTCTTATTTTCTTCATCTCTTCAACTTGTCTATAGTTTAGCAAGCTGCAGCACAAATCCCTCAACCTATATGGAATAGTTTTCAATATCTACATTCAGGAGTTCCTTGTCCTCTTTAGGCTAGTATGCCATTCTGCCTGGCTTTATAAGACATTTGCCAACTACTCACATTCAGATCAGCTCTAGTTCATGTTAAAGGAACCCCTCATTCATGTTTTTACTGTTGGCTTTAAGCTCTGTGACATCAATGCATCAGGCACTTAAAAATAATATTTCAGTATAGAGAGTTTGTTAGCAAGATTCTGTCTACTTCTTATGGATGTGTTACTATTTTGATCCTATAGTACCTTCAATTTATGTAAGTAACACAGCTAAGAAAAGACTTCTGATATAGCAGACAATGCACAGGGTGTCAAAGAAGAAAAACTGAAGCAGCAGCTTATATTTCCATTTTCCTTTGTGCCAAGTACAACTTTAAGTTTCTGTACCGTGGATTCCATGGACAGTATCAGTGGATGAGAAATAGTTTTGGTTTTCTGCTTTGCTATTGGGGGTGGTCTATACTATATTTAGGAAATTCAAAAGATGGACCCGTTTAACATTTAATAAATTTCTGTAAGCATGACATATCCTAGGCATTGACTACATTGACTTACTGAATTTTCATTAATTTGGGGACATATCGTCACTAATAATCACTGATAACACAGCGCTATACATAATGATTTAAAATGTGAAATTTAGCAAGCACTTTTATCAGCTTTCTCTCAATTTTTATAAGCTCTCAAGAGAAATATAAGCAATGTTCTCAAGGTCATAGAATGACTCAATTCTACCTGCCCTTTCTCCAAATGCCATGACCTTTCATTTTAAACTAGACTGTCATTCAAGTGTACATATACTTGTGTATTATGCCCAAGCCTCAAGTGGAAAATTCTTTTCTCATAAAAAAATCACCTTCTATTGGCAGCTATATGATATAATTCTAGCATTTTAAAGCAGTGTAGTGAAGATAAAACTCACACAAAATCAGATTTGACAACCTAATAGAGAACCTTTCTTTGCTATTTGAAAATTACATCATTCAAACATCACCCGGACTGAAGGAGTGGAAGGGATTTGCAACCCCATAGGATGAACTGCAATATCAACCAACCAGACCCCCCCAGAGCTCCCAGGGACTAAATCACCAACCATGAGTACACATGGAGGGACCCATGACTCCAGCCACATATGTAGCAGAGGATGGCATTGTCTGGCATCAATAGGTGAAGTTCTTGGTCCTGTGAAGGCTGATTTCCCCAGTGTAGGGCAATGCCAGGGTGTTGAAGTGAGAGGGTTGGGTGGGAGGTGAGCATATTCAGAGAAGCAGGTGGAGATGGGGAATGGGTGAGGGGAAGATAGGGAAAAACATATGAAATGTAAATACATAAAATATCCAAGAAAAATTCAAGTCTCCAAATTCACAGGAAAGGGACATGTTTACGTGATATTTGAAGGGAAAAATTCAGACCACCAAGTAACACTGTAGGAGGCAATGAGGATTTCCTTCCAGTTTGACCATTTCTTCTCTCTCAAAGAATCTTATAAAATCCTAGTAGATAGTACTTTAAATTTGATGGAAATAAAATCTTTGAAATAATCCAACTTCAATACATACATTTATTTTAGTAGTTCTCATTTAACATATGAGAGCAAAACAAACTTTTAGTTAATACTTTGGGCTGGTTTCCTTAGGGTACTTTCCTAAAGATAGTTCTAAGAATTCTAAATTTAAACATTTATAAGGATTGTATCTGACTGAGATCTATTGTTTTCTTTTGCTCATAGACAAAGAAGAACAAGCTCTCAGTAATACTGTTCCCATTGTGCCTACTCTTCTATTGGTACCTGGTATGTTTGGATTTTACAGAGGAATTTTTATTACTCCTTCAATGAGACTCCTTTTTACAGACAGAATTCTCTACAGTCTAAGAAAACAAAAAGCCTAAGCTATTAATTCTGTTAATTTAATGAAATATATGCATAGTAACATGTATAATATTTTTAGGTTTTAGCTATATCTACAGTAATAATAATAATTTGGTATTTGGTAGCTATATTTTGTTATTCAATGTAAAATAAATTAACAATGAAGTTCAGTTGTTACACTAGCCAAACAAGCAGTTAAGAGTACTACATTGTTAGCAGCTATATATCTAGGGAATAGCTCTAGAGCAGTGATTCTTGACTTGTGGGTCATGACCCCTTTGCAGGGTTGAAATCCCTTCACAGGGGTCATGTAAGACTATTGGAAAACACATTTTCATTATAATTCACAACAGTAGCAAAATTATAATTATGAAGTAGCAACAAAAATATTGTTGAGGGTCACCACAACATGAAGCACTGTATTAAGTGGTCACAATTAGGAGAGTTGAACACCAACTGCTCCAGATATTGGTAATTTCTATGTGTATAGATAGTGTCTTGTTCTGTAAGTTTTATAGAAAGCAAGTCAGGCCAAGTGTAACCTTTCATATCCGATACTTCTGGATTTAATTCTGCTGCTCTGTGGATTTATAATATATTACATCACCTACATTTTCTGCTTTTTATTGTAGGGCCTCATTGTATGATTGACGAATGAATAGCTGATTGTAGACAAGACAGCAACTATGCTACTTATTTTCTCCATAACTTATTTATTACTAAATTTTATGGAATCTTATTTTCAAAATTTAAGAATTATCAAAAGAAAATGCAGGGACAAACAGTGGAGCAAAAACTGAAGGAAAAGTCATCCAGAGACTGCCAGATCTGGGGATCTATCTTATATGCAGCCACCAAACTCAGTCACTATTGCTGATGCCAAAAAGTGCTGACAGGAGTTCTGTTTAGCTCTTCCCCAAGAGGCTCTGTCAGAGGTGGACCAATACACGTGTGGTTGTACACAGCCAAACATTGTACTGAACTTGGAGACCCCAATGGGGAAGTTAGGACAAGAACTATAGGAGCCGAAGGGGTTTGCAACGTCATAGGAAAAAGAACAATATCAACCAACCAGAGCCCCCAAAGCTCCCAGGGACTAAAGCACTAACCAAAGAGTACATAGTGGTTACCCATGGCTCCAGCTGCATATGTAGCAGAGGATTGCTTGGTCTGGCATCACTGGGAGGGGGGCCTCTTGGTCCTGTGGAGATTTGATGACCCAGGGTAGGGGAACACTAGGCTGCTGAGGCAGGAGTGGGTGGGCAGGTGGGGAAGCACCTTCATAGAGGCGGCGGAGGGAGGAAAGGATAGGGGCTTGTGGAGGGGAAACTGGGAAGGGGGGTAACATTTGATATGTAAAAAAGTAAAATAGCCAATAAAAGAAAGAGAAAGGAATTATAGATCTGAGAATGCAGCCCAGAGGTAGCTGAGGAAGCACTGGTTTGCAGGCAGTTCTTCAAGATCTACATTATTTCAAATTGGCACCTGCAACTGATTTAGTCATTATCACATTTTTAGGATAAATGCAGAGGCGTTTATGTGACTGGAGTGAAACTGCCCTACTACACTGTATGTACATGGATTGTTACTGATTTGGTTGCCAGAACTAGAGGAGTGGACTCCTGGAGGGAAAATGAAAGCAGTTCTTCCCATGTAACCAATTTTCTTTAATGTGTGAGTTATTGCTTAGACAGAAACTGATTGGGGAACTGGTTTCTACAGGCTGCCAAGAAGATTTTAGCAGTTTTTCCTTGTTTGAAGGCAGCCAGACTTGTTGTTAAAGGTGTTAGAGTGTTGATTGTTTTTGGATTCAGAATGTGGAAGGTGACTTTTGACATGACTAGAAAAAGCAGTTAAATATGAGAAATTCAATGTATAACGACTGATTTGTCTAGTTATAAGCTATAAAATTCTAGGTAAATAATTCATGTTTTTGTGTTCCTATAGAAATGGAGATGGCTTTTATCTTGGCTATTTGCATATTTCAGAAAAGGTTTCTTAATTATAGTCCTATTTTTCTCAGCAGTTAATTTATTTTCTTACATATATATATATATATATAATATATATGACAAGGGAATATCAAAACCTTTAACTCTGTGATCACCTGTAATCGTAGGATCACTGTTTCTAATCTGGCATTTCTAATTTGATCATGCATAAGAGAAATTCATTTTTGGTTGTATTTTCTTCCAGAGAAAAATATTACTGAAAACTTTACTATAATTTTAAATTATTTTCAAACATTTATTTATGGATTTGGGGAAAATGACAATTAACATTAATGGTTGAAGCACAATTAGTTGCTTATTTATGCAGATATTTAGATAGCACTATCCATATAGAATGTTTTCATCTATTATTACACTTAAATTTGAATTGGGGCAATTATCTAATCATATATAGATAAAGCAAACAATACACAGTAACTCAGTATGTCCTTCATACACAAACACTCTTTAATTTTGGAAAACTACTCCAACATTGAAAAATACAAACCACTGTCCTAACTAAGGCGATGATCATCATCTAATGAAAATAGTGAAGGACTTAAACAAAATAGGAAGATTTTTTTTTCTTTTGTAGCTACATGTACCATTGCTACTTACATTTTCAGATGGCTATATCAATAATATTCTACAAAATGTGACATTTTGAAGTCATTATTTCTTGTTGTTTAGATATTTCTACAAATGCTTGTTTGTTGCAGCACTTAATAATTATATACACTTTCACTTGTGATGGTCAACACTTAATAGTATATATTATATATATATATACATATATAGTGCATTTATAATCATAGCCAATCATATTAACACACTCATCTCCTCATACAATCATGACATTCTGATATTTTAACACTTGGATTCTACACTCTTAGATTATTTCCAATATACAATATTATGAACAATAGCCACCATATGGACTTCTTAGTGACATGTAGATGTAAATTGTATAAATACAGTAACATAATGCAATTTTTCATTACCAATAAGAGAAACTACCATCCTACTTTCTGGATTTGTATTTTGGTCTTTTAAAATTGGAACCAAATTTCACTTATTGTATAGAAAAAATAAGACAACATAAAATATCAAGGCCTCAATATCATATCATTTCAGAATTTCATTATAAACCAACATTTTAAATATAAATGTGGTAGATCCTTTATTGAAGTAAGCCTAATCTGTGCTTCCTGTCTCTTTTGGGAGCGCTTACCTAGAATCATAAAATCTTCAAGGACACAGAGCATACTGCTGTGCTTACCCATCAGTATTGATTTTCTGTTGTGGACTGCACTTATCACAAAATGAAGAAACTACAAAAATAATCTTAAGATTTGAAAAGCAGCAACTGTGCTTGTTGATCTGGTTGACACTCGGGGTGAGAATCCCTTAAGGGCCATTTATCATGTGCAGTTTTCCACTGAGACAATATGAATGGTTCTGAAAGTCCTAGAATGATATATGAATTAAATGAAACCATAGATAAAAATATGTGGACACTTCTCTATTATTTTAAAGGCAATCAAAGGTTATCTTGTCATTTTGTTCCTATGTAGATATTAAAATTCTAAGAAATTTGCTATTTATTACCACTGTGTTTAAAAGATGTATTTTGTGTTGATTAACAATGAAATTAGGTGAAATTTATGACTGACTTCTTGTGATACTATGTGAAAATAATCATATTGATAACTTTGATATTTCTAAGGCCTTCTTTTATAAGGAGTTCCCCAGGCAAACACAGCATCACTGTAAGTAATAATCCTTGCTCTTTTTAATCTTCTTATTTTCCTTTTTATTTTTGAGATTATAAAATAATTACACCATGTCTACCTTCCTTTATTTTCTCAAACCCATGCTAGATATACTTTTCACACTCTTTCAAATTCATGGGACACTTTTTTCTTTGACTGTTTTTATTTTTTACATGCTGTTTTTCCTAAATATAGTCTGTTCAACCTGTATAATGTTATTTGTAAGATGTACATTTTTAGGCCTGATAATTTGGTGGTGAATAATCAATCAGTTAGACTCTCCCTGGGAAAGACTATCACATTCCCATTGATCTTTAATTACCTATATTTCTTTGTGTAGGATTAAGGCCTCAGCTCTCTAAATGGACTCATGGCCCATTCAACAAAAGGGAAATCAAGGCAAGTACTAGAGATCGAGGAAACTACCCTGTGCTATTGAAGCCATGATTTTGGAGGAGAATTTACAACCACATTTTACCAACCCTTCCATAACTACAACTTTTTTTTTTTGATTTTTGGTTTTGAAAACAAGTTTCTCTTTAATTTACATGAAAATTCTTTAAATGGGGGAGTAATCCATTTTAATTTCATTTTTATTGGTTACTTTATTTATTTACATTTCAAATGTTATCCCCCTTTGCAGTTTCCTGGCCACAGGCCCCTATCCGCTCCTCCCTGCCCCCACCTGCCTAACACTCTTGCCACAGCCACCTGGTGTTCCCCTATCCTGGGTTATCAAGCCTCTACAGGAGGGGTTCCCTTCTGATTGATGCTAGAAAAGGCCATCCTCTGCAACACATACACCTGGAGTCATGGGTCCCTCGGTGTGTACTCCTGGGTTGGTGATTTAGTTCCTGAGAGCTTTGGGGGTCTGGTTGGTTGATATTGCTGTTCCTCCCATGGGGCTGTAAAACTCTTCAGCTCCTTCAGTCCTTCCCCCAACTCCTCCATTGTGGTTCCCATGCTCAGTCCAATGTTTGGCTGTGTACATCCGCTTCTGTATAGGTCTGGCTCTGGAAGAGCCTCTCAGTCTTTTAAGGACAAATATAGAAGAATGAAACTGTGAGATATACCTTCAGAATATATAGAATATAAACAGAGTTAAGCAGTACTTCGTGATTTTCTATACTTCTCTCTCCTTTGTTTTATTTTATTTTATATTTTGAAACAAGATTAGATATAGCTTCAGATTTTCTATGTATCCCAGGGTAATCTTAAACTTCTGACTCTTCTTTGACTTCCTGAGTAAATGTTGGAATTATAGGCAGGTCTCACCACACCCTCCAATATGTACTGCATTGGGGATTTGAACTCAGAGCTTTATGTATGATAGATAAGTGACATAGTCTAAGTCACATGCTCACCCTTTCATTAACTTTCATTTTTTAAATGGCTTCTTTATTTTAATTTTTTATGTGTTGTTGTTTTGCTTGCAATTATATCCGTATAAACATTTCAGATCTCCTGGAATTGGAGTAACAAACAGTTGTGAGTTGTCATGTCAACACTGGTAATTGAACTCCTGTCTTCTGGAAGACCAGCCAGTAGTATTAACCATTGAATCACCATTTCAATCCACCACTCTCTTTCTTTTACTTTTTTCTTTTCTTTTTTTATTATTTTATTATTTACTTTACATCTCACTCACTGCCTCCCTCCCAGTCACCTCCTCCCATAACCCTTTCCCCATCTCCCCTCTCCTCCTCTGAGTAGGTAAGGACCCCCTGGGTATCCACCCCTCCACACACCCTGACCCATCAAATTTCCCTGAGGCTAGGCACATCCTCTCTCACTGAAGCCATACAAGGCAGCCCAGCTAGAAGGACATATCCTCCCTCCCCCCAAAAAGCAGAAACTTTTGAGATAATCCCTTCTCCAGTTGTGTAACCACACTCCTAATACTTATCCTTATACACAAACATAAATATAGTCCTTATCCCTTTGCAAGGAAAGTTCTCTTTGCAACAGACAAATAAATACCATTAAAGAAAACTACAACCAATCAAAATGCACAGTTGTGGAGCCCAATCCCAATGGATGAAGCACATTGTTAGGGAAGACACAGGAAATATTGAAAAAGGGCAGAAATATTTTAAGAGTCAGAGGAGGAGGGGGAGGAGTGGAAGGGGAGCAAGATTAGGAATAGGGAATGGCAATAAAGAAGCCCAGGGTGCCAGGAGAATGAATGGAAATATGATACTTCTTGGTTTGGGGGGGGTGTGGAGGGATCCTCTAGAAAGTCCCAGACACCTGGGATGTGAGAGACTCCCCTCATTCGCTGGCAATGACCTTTGCTGAACTACTGAAGAGTTCTGTACATAGTGCAGAAGTCTGCCTGCTCAGAATTTAGTTGGAGAAGACATGTCTAATCCTGTAGGGACTTGAGGTCCCAGGAAAGGATAATGCAGGGGGTGGGGAAAGGCAGGAGGCATACTCTCAAAGGCAATGGGGAGCAGGAATTGGAGGAGAAACTATGAATAGGCACAACTTCTGGAATGTAAATAAATAAAATAATTAATTAGAAAAGTAAAAATAAGAAGAGTACCACATTAAATTGAATGTACGTCTCCACTCCACCCCCACACATACAGAAAGAGAAAAGAGAAAAAAAGAAATGTTAGAAGCTGCTTCTATTAAGTCTCATCCACATGGCTACCTAAACATGAGCGGAACAACAAGGACTACAAGTCAAGACAAACTTGATGAAGAAGAAAACATGTCTTTAACTGGTAACATCCTCGGTGGACCTTTCTCCATAGACAAGTTAAATGGTTTGAGACTTACAGTAATTGGATTAGAGTTTTCATTAAGCCATATTTGTTCACATTTAATATCTGAAAGTAGATTTAAGGACCATATAAACAGTTCTTGATAAGAAATAAACAAAAATAGTTCTCTAGTGAGCTCCTTAATGTTTTTTCTAGCAGAGATTGCTTGTATCCTTTGTTATCCTTAAATGTCTAGAGATTTATGGATAGATTGAACACTATATACTCAGTAGAATCTCTTTGTCAACTCGCTGAAAGAGTGCAGGTTCACTTAATGCATTTCAAACTTTGGAGCCAGGTCATTTTCCACATGATGAATATTTATTTCTTAGTGCTCTGAAGTGCACTTATTTCTAAGTGCCTGTTACAAGTGAAATTGTACCCTCTCCCAAATTTATTAGCTTAAATTTTAACCACAGTGGCTCAGAGCATGATCTTATTTTGAGAAATGAATTTTTGTTTGTTTGTGCATCCTGTGTGTATACATGTTATATGTGAGTGTAGTTGCATGCTCATGTATATATGTGGTATGTCACACATATGGGGATACTTTTGGAGGTCAGAGATAGATACTGGATATCTTGATCTATTGGTTGCCTCATTACTACCTGAGATACCCTCAAGACCTTAAGCTAGTCTATTAAGCAAGACTGTTGGACAATCCCTAGTGTTTCTTCAGACTCTGCTTTCCAAGAGCTGGGAATATACAGGCAGGTTCACCTTCTCCATGAGTACTGGGGCTCCAAATTAAGGTCAACTTGCTGCATTTCACCAGTACTTATTTCCAAGTACCTTAAAGGCTTGCAGTCTTCCCAGGTTCTAAACTTACGTGGAACTTAAAAGATTTAATAAAGTTAAATGGATTAAGGAGAGTAGTCCTCAGTTAGTATGACTGGTGTGCTTTGAAAATGGACAAATTTTGAGATGTCTGTATAAAAACCTGGCTTTTAGATTTATGGATTTTAGGGATATGTTACAACAAAATTCTCTTGTTAAACTATAGACTTTATAATGCTTTGCTACTGTAGCTCCAGAGAATGAATACAATGTTTGCCTTTTGTATTCCAAATGATTAGGTTTATTCTTTGAAAAAATGTGCAAAGATAACATGTATTCTAAAGAACTCTACTATTTTGTTGTTTGTGTCATCTTCTTTGAGGGTGCTAAGAGGACAATTGCTATCCCACACAGATAATTTCATTTTTTGATCACTATGCACATCTTTTGTCTGCTTTGAGAAACAGCATGTGGCAACTTTTAGGTTACTACTTATAGAGAAATGTCCAAAGCTCACTGAGAGCATGCTGATCTAGAGACTAGGCAGAATTTTTCCCAAGGAGTAGACACAGGCCTCATGTCCTGACTGACTGACACTAAGTACTAAGTATTCTCCCATTTTGCTCAAGAAGAAGCCATCTCAGGTGGGACCTGGGCCCAGGACTTCTTTATGATGTATAGGAAGAACCAATTTCCAGGTGAGAGCACACCCAGTGCTCAGATCTCTTCTGCCTTCTTCACTGTGCTTCTTCACTAACTTTTCTCTTGAGTGGAACATTTTCTTCAATAAACGTTGTAAATCCAAATATTCAGTAAGTCTATGCCTCTTGGCAGTTTCTTATCAGGCACAAATATTAGGACTTGCAATCATTTCTTCAACTTTACAAGTTATTATAGTAATCTCTCTATCAAGTTTTCAGTTCATCATGTTACACAGGGTTTACTTTGGGAATTTAGACATAATCACTTGGATGCAGATAGTGTGAACACTATATATAAGATACTTGAATGCACTGCTGGTTTAGACTGCATAGGAAAAATATTGTTTCAAAGGTTAAAATATTTTTTGAAATGGTGTTATATTAGGAAGTTTGGTTTTCTGTTTGTTTGCCAAATACTTTGAGAAATGCTGAAACCCGGTTTTTTATTCTACCTCAAGTTTTCATTATCCAATAGCTATCAGTTTGCCATTTCTGAAGGTAAATTAAACACTTACAAGACACTATTCACCTGATAGGATATTGTAATCATTTCTCTTCCATATTAGGAAGAAAATACAGTATATAGTAGAATGAGTGATGCTCTAACAACATATATTTCTGGTCATTCTCAATTATTGTCAATAGTAATCAAGGTCATGATTAATTTTACACATTTGCACATACCTTATACTCCGTAAACTTCAAATATACCCAATATAAAACAATTATTCGTTTTAGGCATTGCTGACTGTCATTAGATAGCATTCCATGTTTGAGAGGTAACATGAAGTAAATACTTGTGTTTGTTAGATTCAAGGTGTTTGTGAAAAGATGGAGTACAGTGAAGTGATCACTTTCATTATTTCTATTATACTGGGCTCATTTGGACTCAGTGTGTTACACAGCTTTCAATATACTATCATTTTCTCTTGGAATTTTCAATTTGTTCGGGGACTTCTGACTGATCACTTTGTGTCATGTCACTAGAGCCAAACCTAAAGACAATGCTCTATAAAGAATAAGAGACATTTGAGATTTAATTTTAGAGAAATAGCATTTAATTGTTCTGGCATATTAAATATGTAGGTAATAACCCATACTTAATGTAAAGATTGACACAACCCTGAGAACCAAGTCAAATTTTGTTTTGTTTTTCTTTTGTTTACTTTTTTATGCTTCAGTGGGCAAGATTTACATGTTTTTCATTTTGCTTTCTCTTTTGATGTTTAGCAAAGGTGACAGCTAATTATATTTACCAAAGAAGTGAAAGGTAAACACTTTGAATTTTGCATACAAGAGAATGCTAATCAGGAAAAGTGGAACATATATGGGGTACCTTTCCTATATTTTCCTTTTTCATTGTATTTGTTTTGTTTTTTATTTGTTTGTGTGGAAATTCGCTTAATTTCAACTTAAAATTCACAATTATTTGCAACTTTTAGCAAACTAAAAGTTAAAGCCAATGTAAAAATAACAACAACAACAAAAAACCTAGGTGGTATGGTAAGCAATGATAAAATATAAATAATTTGAAAGAGTATAAACTAAAACCAATCCCATCACATTTTTAGCATACTCAATAATTAGCCAGCCTTTCTTGTTGATAGTTTCTTATGAAGATTTAATGACATATAAGTCTGGATGCTGTTCTTACAGCTAACTAAAACTGGCAGAAAATTCTTTAAAGTTTACTTTTATGAAATTGTATCCATATATCTATATATCTGTCGAAATTTGTCCTGTTCTCTTTTCAGGTTTGCATTTCCCACAATATCAATTAATATTACAGGATTACTGTTTTGTTTTAATTTCACAAATACAACTTGTAGTGTGTATTTTAAAAAATGCATGAAAGGTATGCTAAGCCCCAGCAACTGTATTCTGCCCACCCCCATGGGGATCTCCAAGTGGTGGTCTGTCCAGGTTCCCCTAGTTTCCTTCTGTCAAACTGCTTGTACTTCCCAAGCCATCTGCCCCCTGTGTCTTGGCTGCCTCTGGCTCTAATCACCTAGCACTTATAATGAAAACTCCAGAGGCATGTAATTTTTCAGTCAGATTTATAATAGTAAATCCTCAACTTCCAAAATGCTCACACAAAGAACACAAAACTCAATTGATATTGATAAAAGCTGCACACCTACACTAGACCAATGTCCCTATTATTATACAATCTTCTAAGAAATCCCCAGTTACTTATGGTTCCTAGCACTACTTTATGGCTCAACACCCTCTCCTTCAGGCACCATCTTTTCTCACCTGTCTCTATCTCTATATCTCTGTCTCTTCCTCTGCCTCTCTCTCTCTCTCTCTCTCTCTATATATATATATATATATATATATATGTATATATATATATATATATATATATATATATATATATATATATATATATTTCCTCTCTAAAACTTTCAGCCTTTCAGCTCTACCTTCCCTTCCACTGCCCAATCACAGGCTCTAGCCATATCTTGGTTGATTTTTCCTTTGATGAATATGAAGTGTCCTTCCTTATCTTTTTTGATGACTTTTAGTTGAAAATTGATTTTATTTGATATTAGAATGGCTACTCCAACTTGCTTCTTCTGACCATTTGCTTGGAAAGTTGTTTTCCAGCCTTTCACTCTGAGGTAGTGTCTGTCTTTGTCTCTGAGGTGTGTTTCCTGTAGGCAGCAGAATGCAGAGTCCTTGTTGCATATCCAGTTTGTTAATCTATGTCTTTTTATTGGGGAGTTAAGTCAGTTGATGTTGAGAGATATTAAGGAATAGTGATTATTGCTTCCTGTTATATTCATATTTGGATATGAGGTTATGTTTGTGTGCTTTTCTTCTCTTTGTTTTGTTGCCAAGACGATTAGTTTCTTGCTTCTTCTAGGGTGTAGCTTACCTCCTTATGTTGTGCTTTACCATTTATTATCCTTTGTAGTGCTGGATTTGTAGAAAGATGTTGTGTAAATTTGGTTTTGTCATGGAATATCTTGGTTTCTCCGTCTATGTTAATTGAGAGTTTTGCAGGATACAGTAACCTGGGCTGGCAGTTGTGTTCTCTTAGGGTCTGCCTGACATCTGTCCAGGATCTTCTGGCTTTCATAGTCTCTGGCGAAAAGTCTGGTGTGATTCTGATTGGTCTGCCTTTATATGTTACTTGACCTTTTTCCCTTACTGCTTTTAATATTCTTTCTTTATTTTGTGCATTTGGTGTTTTGACTATTATGTGACGGGAGGTGTTTCTTTTCTGGTCCAATCTATTTGGAGTTCTGTAGGCTTCTTGTATGCCTATGGGTATCTCTTTCTTTAGATTAGGGAAGTTTTCTTCTATGATTTTGTTGAAGATATTTACTGGTCCTTTGAGCTGGGAGTCTTCACTCTCTTCTATACCTATTATCCTTAGGTTTGATCTCCTCATTGAGTCCTGGATTTCCTGTATGTTTTGGACAAGTAGCTTTTTCCACTTTACATTATCTTTGACAGTTGAGTCGATGATTTCTATGGAATCTTCTGCTCCAGAGATTCTCTCTTCTATCTCTTGTATTCTGTTGGTGAAGCTTGTATCTACGGCTCCTTTGGTTTTCTATATCCAGGGTTGTTTCCATGTGTTCTTTCTTGATTGCTTCTATTTCCATTTTTAATTTCTTCAACTATTTGATTGTGTTTTCCTGGAATTCGTTCAGGGATTTTTGTGATTCCTTTCTGTAGGCTTCTCCTTGTTTATTTATGTTTTCCTCTGTTTCTCTAAGGGAGTTCTTCACGTCTTTCTTGAAGTCCTCCAGCATCTTGATCAAATGTGATTTTAAATCTAGATCTTGCTTTTCTGGTGTGTTTGGATATTCAGTGTTTGCTTTGGTGGGAGAATTGGGCTCCGATGATGCAATGTAGTCTTGGTTTCTGTTGCTTGGATTCCTGTGTTTGCCTCTCGCCATCATATTATCTCTAGTGTTACTTTGTTCTTCTATTCCTGACAGTGGCTAGACTGTCCTATAAGCCTGTGTGTCAGGGGTGCTGTAGACTTGTTTTCCTATTTTCTTTCAGCCAGTTATGGGAACAGAGTGTTCTGCTCTCGGGCGTGTAGTTTTTCCTATCTACAGGTCTTCAGCTGTTCCTGTGGGCCTGTGTCCTGAGTTCACTAGGCAGGTCGCTTGGAGTAGGAAGGTTTGTCTTACCTGTGGTCCCGAGGCTCAAGTTTGCTCGTGGGGTGTTGCTTACGAGCTCTCCATGGCGGCAGCAACCAGGAAGATCTGCGCCGCCATTTCCGGGAGCTTCCATGCACCAGGGTTCCAGATGTCCTTTGGTGTTTTCCTCTGGCGTCAGAGATGTGGGCAGAGTGCAGTCTCTTCTGTTTTCCCAGGCGTGTCTGCCTCTCTGGAGGTTTAGCTCTCCCTCCCACAGGATTTGGGTGCAGAGAACTGTTTATCTGGTCGGTCCCTTCAGGTTCAGGTGGTATCTCAGATGCAGAGGTCCTGCTGCTCTTGGGCCCTCCTCCACGGGAACCCAGAGGCCTTATACAGTTTCCTCTTGGGCCAGGGATGTGGGCAGGGGTGGGCAGTGTTTGTGGTCTCTTCTGCTCTGCAGTCTCAGGAGTGCCCACCTGTCCAGGTGGTGAGGTCTCTCTCCCACGGGGTTTGGGAGGAGAGAGCTGCTCCTGGCTCTAGCCATATCTAATTAAGATTTCACCTGACCTCACCTCACCTGAATACAGGCACAGGGTATAGGGCAGAAAAAAGAGACAGCAATCCACAACAATAACTAATTACATTTATATCTATACCTAAGTATATTTCTGTTTCTAAATATTTTCATCATATTGGAAAATAATTCTGAAGAAAAGATATATTTTATGTATGTTTATAAATTAATCTATACCATGATTGCACTTTGTGTTTTTTCTCCTCTGTAGGTAATAAAACAAATAATGTTTTTAAATGGTTGATCAATATATCCACTAACTTGGGTAATTTTCTAACATCTTCTTAAAATCCTCACCATGAATGTTTACCTATATTTTCAAGCACAAAATTAGCTACGCTATTTGCAATGCAATGCTTTATGTTTACCCTTCTGGCAATGAAAAATAATACACTGGATAATATGTTGATGAGAAAAGGAAATCAAGATGACATTTCAGGTTTTCTTAAATTATTTCTCTAGCTATATGTATTCATCTTGAATAATGGCTACAGTGTTGTCCATTATATATCTTGTATATTTCCCTCAAGGGAAAATGAACAAATCAGTAAATCCGTGTAGTGCACACAATTGTAGAAACTATTGCCCATTCTTAAATGAATGATGGTGGTATCAGTTCTCAAATGCCTCTAACCAATCTTCTTAGAGAAAACACAAAAGTTTTAATGAGCTATGAGAGAAAAATTGCTCCTCAATCTACAGAGCAATTACATTGTTGAGTGATAACTTTAATCATAGAGAACTAAATGTGGGACCATGGTTCAAAATGTTTTAAAACTTGAAAATTACACTGATATATTTTATTATAAAAACCTAATTTCATTCTTTATTGGAGATTTAGACAGAGAATGCTTTTCCAACAAATTAAAAGTAGTACTTCTCCCGTTTTTGTAAGTGAAACAGTAGATGACATACAAAAAGTACACCAGAAAGATTTTTTGTTAAAGTCAACAAATTGATAGGAAGTACTTTGATTTTGACTCTAGTTACAGAACTAGATAACAGTTTGATAAGTTGATATGTGATCTGAGGGTGATAGTGCCACAGAGAGCTGTCTGTACAGGTGCAGTGAATGTTTGGCCTCTCTAACAAAGAGAACTGATATCGATAGTACTTTGTTGAGGTGTATTATAAAGCTTTCTGGGAAAAAAAAGGAAAAAAAGCTCTTTCCCCTAAAGGGATAAGAATCAGAAAGATGAGATCTGCACAAAATAGATTGTATACAAACCTCAGGCATTTGTGTTGCCAATAATGAATTTTATGCATACAACGTCAAAACATTGTTTAACTAATCTTTTGACAAATATGATATGATATAATTCAAGTAGATTCATCAGAGTCTAGGATATTTTGAATTTTAGAAATAATGCAGATAATGAAATTAATAAATGTGAAAATGATAACAAATTATTTTCTAACTATACTAAACAAATTAGAGATATTTTTGTTTTAATGAGTGTTATTATTCATTTTATATTAATTTGAGTTTACCAGTTTGTTCAATTAAATATATCCTCTGAAAAAGTTAGAGATTAATAAAATATTAACAATTCCCACTTCAATGAAAAATATTTTACCTCGTATAGACTCTTTATTAGAGATTGCTTATTCCCCGATGCCTATATGTGTTCTAGTCTGTGTTTTGTGCAGGGTTTCAAGTGGATTTTCATTTAAAAAATCTTCCTGGAATAAATGTATTTTGCTCACCTGCTAAAAATATCATATTTACATATATTTCTCCCTCTACTGTTTGTGTGTGTTTATGTGTCTGTCTGTGTATATGGACCAAAATACATCTGTAGAGAACACAGGATAACTTGCTGTACTGCTACACTGTTCTACTATATGGGTTCTAGATAGTAAACTTAGTATTTTGGGTTAGGAAATATGCATCCTTACCTGCTAAGCCATCTCTCTATAACTTTCTCTTTCCTTTTTTTTTTTGATTAAGTTCGTTGTTTAACAATTTCACGACAGTATAAAATATATTCCATATACCCCTCCTCCCATGTCTTCTTGCCTCTGTCCCATCCCTACTATACCTCACCTCTAATAAAAAATGTATACTTGTCAGATTAATGACCTTTGGTATTTTTTTATAACCAATTTTAGAGTGACCAAGATAATTGAATGCAGTCAACATTGAATCGAACTATTCATAAGTGGGTACACCTTGCCAGGCAAGTTGGTTTGGTAGCTTATGGTGTTAATTAACATCATTAATGTGTTTTATTCCCCCATTAAATTCTATGACACCGTCTTCTAAGACTATGAAAGGTAGCCAATATGGAAGAATCTTCCCACTCAGTTCTCCTGAATTTCTCTGTATCATCCAGCCAAGGTGCAAGACGTCTTCAGCAAAAGGATCTTTATTTTTAGGTATATCCAAGAGGACATACAAGCACCTTTGTTATTGGTGTTTGTGTAGGTAGCTTTGAAGCCTCCCTGGTCTAAAAAACAGATGAAAATATCTACCACTTTCTGCACTGGTGGTTTTGTTTCACAAGGCATGGCTTCTAGGAGGTACTTTTTTCATCCCTGCAGACATGAAAATGTATTAGTTATTTGAGTATTTCATATAATGCATTTTAATCCTATTCACTACCCTCATCTGCTTCCCAAATATATCAGTCCTTCCAAATGGACCAAACATTGTGTTTTTTTAGTTTTCTGAAGCTATAAAATATGGCAGTGTTGCACAGACTATTCGACAAAAAAAAATTCTCTCCTAGTTGCTATAAATTGTCAACAGCTCCTCTGATAGTGTTAGGACTTCATACCAACCCTTATCCTGGGATGTTCTCTGGTTTGAGCTTACATGGATTTTGTGCACGCTATTTCAACACATTAAATTCATATGTGTAGCTTTCCTGCTATGCCCATAAATAATAGTTTTCATTGATCAACTTGCCTGTCTCCGTACCAATACCATGTAGTTTTTATCACCATTGCTCTATAGTATAGATTGAGGTAAGAGATGGTGGTTTACCCAGAAGTTCTTTTATTGTTGAGAATAGTTTTCACTATCCTGGGTTTTTTGTTATTCCAAATGAATTTGAGAATATCTCTAAGTTTATGAAGAATTGACTTGCAATTTTGATGGGGATTGCATTGAATCTGTAGATTATTCTTGGTAAGAAGACCATTTTTTCTATATTAATCTTGCTAATTCATGATCATGAGAGATCTTTCCACATTTTCAGGTCTTCTTTGATTTTTTTTTCCTTCAGGGAGTTGACATTCTTGTCATACAGTTCTTTCATTTGTTTGATTAGAGTCATACCAAGGTATTTTATATTATTTGTTACTATTTTGAAGGTGTTATTTCCATAAAATCTTTCTCAGCCCTTTTATCTTTAGAGTAGAGGAAGGCTACTGATTTGTTAGAATTAATTTAATATCTAGCCATTTTGCTGAAGTTGTTTATCAGCTGTAGGAGATCTCTGGCAAAAATTTTTGGGTTGCTTATATATACTATCATGTCATCTGCAAATAGGGTGGAGAAATGAATCCACACACATATGGTCACTTGATCTTTGACAAAGAACCTAAAATCATCCAATGGAAAAAAGACAGCATTTTTAAAAAATGGTGCTGGTTCAACTGGCAGCCTGCATATGGAAGAATGCAAATTGATCCATTCTTATCTCCTTGTACAAGGCCTAAGTACAAGTGTATCAAGAACCATCACATAAAACCAGACATGCTGAATCAAATAAAGTAGAGAATAGCCTTGAATACTTGGGCACAGGGACAAACTGAACAGAACACCAATGGCTTATGCTGTAAGATCAACAATCAACAAATGGAACCTCATAAAATCAAAAAGCTTCTATAAGGTAAAAGGCACTGTTGATAGGACAAAACAGCAATACACAAATTGGAAAAATATCTTTACTAACAGTCCATCTGATAGAGGGCTAATATCCAAAATATACAAAGAACTCAAGGAATTAGACTCCAGAGATTCAAACAAACCTATTAAAGATGAGGTACAGAGCTAAACAGAGAATTCTCAACTAAGGAAACTTGAATGACTGAAAAGCACTTAAATATTCAACATCCTTAAACATCAGAGAAATGCAAATCAAAACGACACCGAGATTCCAACTCACATCTGTCAGAATTGCTAAGATCAAAATCTTAGTTGACAGCAGATGCTAGCAAGAATGTGGAGAAAAAGGAACACTCCTCCATTTCTGGTGGGATTGCAAGGTGGTACAAGCACTGTGGAAATCAGTCTGGTGGTTCCTTAGAAACTTGGATATAGTACTACATGAAGACCCAGCTATACCTCTCCTGGGCATATACCCAAAAGATTCTCCAAATATAACATAGAACATATAACAAGGATGCATGATCTACTATGTTCATAGTAGTGTTATTTATAGTAGGCAGAATCTAGAAACAACCCAGATGTCTCTCAACAGAAGAATGGATACAGAAAATGTGATACATTTACAAAATGGAGTACCCCTCAGCCACTAAAAACAATGACTTCATGAAATTTGTGGGAAATGGATGGAGCTAAAAAATATACTCAGTGCAGTAACATAGTCAGAAAGGAACATGCATGATATGCATTCACTGAGAAGTGGATATCAGAAAAAGAGCTTGGAATACTCATGATTCCATACGAAGGCCAAGAAGAAGGAAAACCAATGTGTGGATGCTTTATTCCTACTTGGAAGGGGAAATAAAATGATCAGGGGAGCTTGAAGGTGGGAGAGACTTGGAAGGAAGAAAGAAAGGGAGAAGAAAAAGAAGGTGTGATCAGGTATGGCAGGAGACAGGAGAGATGTGAAGAGGGTCAGTAAATGGGTTAGCCACCAGAAAGTCCCAGACGCCAGAAAAGCAAGAGGCTCCCAGGACCCAACTGGGATGTCATTAGCTGAAATACCCCAAAAAGGTAGAGAGAACTTGTTTACACCAATTTCAGAGGTTAGGTAAGGCTCCAGTTAAGGGATGAGGCCACCTACCCTTCACAAAATTTTGACTCAAAATTGCTCCTGTGTAACGGAAAAGCAGGACCAAAGAGTAGAGCAGAGACTGAGGAAGGGGACATCCAGGAACAGCACCACCTGGGGTTTCATCCCTTTTGCAGCCATCAAACCCAGACACTTACTGATGGTGGGAAGTGTTTGCTGACAGGAACCTGATGGACATGCCTCCTGAGAGACTCTGTCAGACCCTTTAGGATGCAGATGTGGATGTTTGCAGCCAACCATAGGACTGAGCATGGGAAAGACAATGGAGGATTTTGGGGAAGGACAGAAGCAGCTGAAGAGATTTGCAGCCCCATGGAAGGAACAACAATATCAACCAACCAGATCCCCCCCCCCCCAGAGCTCCCAGGGACTAAATCACCAACCAACAAATACACAAAGAGGGACCCATAGCTCAAGCTGCATATGTGGTAGAGGATGGCATTGTTGGACATCAATGAGAGAAGTCCTGTCAAAGCTCGATAACCTAGTGGAGGGTAATGATAGGGCAGATGGATGGTAGAGGGTCGGTAGGTGAAGAAGCCCCTTCACGGAGGCAGGGAGAGGAGGTTGGAGGGGGTAGTTTTGAGAGGGGAACTGGGAGGAGGGATAACATTTGAAATGTAAATAAACAAAATAACTAACTAATAATAAAAACAAAACAAGCAAAACAGTTTCCTTGTAGTAGTTCACTCTCTCTGACATTTAAAGTCTTTCCACCCCTACATTTACAATGATCCCTGTGCCCAGAGATGAAAGATTGTGATATTTCTCATTTAGGAGTAAGAAATAACCCAAAATCTTTTATTCTCTTTCCCATGAACAGTTGTGAGCTGCTGTGGTAATTACCATTTACTACTAAAAAAGATTTATCATGAGGCTTGATAGATATGTTAATCTATGAGTATCAGGAAAAGAGATTGAGCATCAGTTTAATACTGGATCTATTTACTAGTATAATAGTAAAAAATATTCTCCTAGGGCCTATACCATGCCTAACTATGAATTCTTGGTCTCAACATTGGCCTAGATATGGGTTAGAACTTGTGGATGTGGGTGTTAAATCCAATCAAAAAGTTATTGCCTTTTCCCATTTTTAAAAATGTCCTATGTAATAGGTTTCCATATTGCTTTTTATATCTCCATCAGTTTGGTTTTATAAACATTTCCTATTAACTACAAGGTCAGTTATATCCATCCACATCTTATAATTACATAAAAATCATTAAGAAAAAAATTAAATGCTTTATTATGAAAAGATGAAATTATTTAGGGAATTAGAGCTGATTCTGAAAAAAATCAAAAAGAAAACAAACAAACAAAAAACACCCTTGATTCTATCCTTTTGCTATATGCAGAGGAGAGAGATGAGTCCAACTGAAGCCTTTTTTGGGTTTAAAGAATAAAACAACAGAAAAGAAACACTTGTGAGCAAGGGATACCCTCCCAACCTTAATGTTGATGTGAATAAGAAACCTGAAAACACAAAATTTTTCAACAAACTACATGTTAGAAATCTCCTTGTCTAAGCAAAACCAAGGAGAGTAGAGCTAGTTATGTACAATTGTCATATTTAGATATAGATGAGACAAAGTTAAATGACAAGAAATAATCACAGATGCTTCCTCACAGTGTAGAGAAATTAATAAGAACATGATTTTGATAAGAAGTTAGATTGAATATTAGTATACAATACACATAATTGGAAACAATGCCACTGATATAACATGTAATTTCAATGAATGTTTACAAAATTAAAGGGATTAATGTTAAGGGAAAAGTCAATAGGAATTAGAAGATGGCTCTGTGAATAAGAGCGCTTGTTTTGCAAGGACAAAGACTTGATTTTGTGATTTCAGCATCCAAATAAAAGCCAGAAGGGGCAGAAATATTAGCATCCTGGAAACACATTGGCCCACCTGTTGAGCTATATCAGTGAGCTTCTGTGTTAGTGGGGGACTCTTTTCAAGCAGATAAGGCAGAGAGTGATGCAAGAAGACACCAGATGTTCTATTCTTACATCTGCATGTACCTGCACAAACACAGGTACCTGTGAATTTTGGCATATGCACCCACTTCCTCACACACTTTATTATTCTCAATGAGGTAGGAAGATTGATTCATTTGGAGTAGCACCATTCTCTGGAAAGGGGATCCTGGCTTTCATTAATAAAGATAGTGAAATGAACATTCATTAACTCATTCCCATTTGATCTCGATTGTGAATATAGTGTTGGCAGTTACTGAAGTACGTAAAGCTGTACCCTCTTGTAATGAACTTTAAACTTGAATTAACTATAATAAACACTTTCTTTCCTAAGTGACTTTTGATGGGGTATATTACCACAGCAACATGGAACAAAACCAAAGCATAAATTCTCCGAAGGAAAGTCTTCATCCATATTCACTTACTGAAAAGTAAAAAGTTCCAAGTGATTAGGGATCAGAAGAGTATCTTTCTAATGTATCTGCATCCATAAGATTTACCTTTCCCAAGGGGAAAGAGAAAACAAAAAATAAATATTGAGGCAGGATAATTTTAATCTGGTATTTGAACTCCATTTCCAGGGCCGCAGCTCAACCTGATTCCTTGAAGACCTGGTGACACATGGTACAACAAAGTTAGAAAAGGATGCTCCATCTTCTGAGATCTTCTTCAATTTCTTTCTTCAGAGGCTTGAAGTTCTTATCATACAGATCTTTCACTTGGCTAAAGTCACACCGAGGTATTTATATTATTTGGGACTATTATGAAGGGTGTCATTTATGTATGCTCATGAATTGGCAAGATTAATATAGTAAAAATGACCATTTTACCAAAAGGGATCTACAGATTCAATGCAATCCCCATCAAAATTCCAACCCAATTCTTTATAGAGTTAGACAGAACATTTACAAATTCATCTGGAATAACAAAAAACCCAGGATAGCTAAAACTATCCTCAACAATAAAAAGACTTCCGGGAGAATCACTATCCCTGAACTCAAGCAGTATTACAGAGCAATAGTGATAAAAACTGTATGGTATTGGTACAGAGACAGAGAGATAGACCAGTGGAACAGAATTGAAGACCCAGAAATGAACCCACACACCTATAGTCACTTGATTTTTGACAAAGGAGCCAAAACCACCCAATGGAAAAAAGATAGCATTTTCAGCAAATGGTGCTGGTTCAACTGGAGGTCGCAAGTAGAAGAATGCATATGGATCCATTCTTATCACCCTATACAAAGCTTAAGTCCAAGAGGATCAAGGATCTCCACATCAAACCAGATACAGTCAAACGAATAGAAGAAAAAGTGGGGAAGCATCTGGAACACATGGGCACTGGAAAAAGTTTCCTGAACAAAACACCAATCACTTATGCTCTAAGATCAAGAATCAACAAATGGGATCTCACAAAACTACAAAGCTTCTGTAAGGCAAAGGACACTGTTGTTAGGACAAAACGGCAACCAACAGTTTGGGGAAAGATCTTTACCAATCCTACAACAGATAGAGGGGTTATATCCAAAATATGCAAAGAACTAATGAAGGTAGACTGCAGGGAGACAAATAACCCTATTAAAAATGGGGTTCAGAGCTAAACAAAGAATTCACAGCTGAGGAATGCCGAATGGCTGAGAAACACCTAAAGAAATGTTCAACATCTTTAGTCATAAGGGAAATGCAAATCAAAACAACCCTGAGATTCCAACTCACACCAATCAGAATGGCTAAGATCAAAAACTCTGGTGACAGCAGATGGTGTGGAGGATGTGGAGAAAGAGGAACACTCCTCCATTGTTGGTGGGATTGCAGACTGGTACAACCATTCTGGAAATCAGTCTGGAGATTTCTCAGAAAATTGGACATTGAACTGCCTGAGGACCCAGCTATACCTCTCTTGGGTATATACCCAAAAGATACCCCAACACATAACAAAGACACGTGTTCCATTATTTTCATAGCATCCTTATTTATAATAGCCAGAAGCTGGAAAGAACCCAAATGCCCTTCAACAGAGGAATGGATACAGAAAATATGGTACATCTACACAATGGAATATTACTCAGCTATCAAAAACAATGAGTTTATTAAACTCATAGGCAAATGGAGGGAACTGGAAAATATCATCCTGAGTGAGGTAACCCAATCACAGAAAAACACACATGGTATGCACTCATTGATAAGTGGATATTAGCCCAAATGCTCGAATTACCCTAGATGCACAGAACACATGAAACTCAAGAAGGATGACCATAATGCAAATGCTTCACTCCTTCTTTAAAAGGGGAACAAGAATACCCTTAAGAGGGATTAGGGAGGCAAAGTTTAGAATAGAGGTTGAAGGAACACCCATTCAGAGCCTGCCCCACATGTGGCCCAAACATATACAGCCACCAAACTAGATAAGATGGATGAAGCAAAGAAGTGCAGGCTGACAGGAACCGGATGTAGATCTCTCCTGAGATCTCAGGAGATCTGAGATCTGAGCCAGAATATGGCAAATACATAGGCGAATGACAGCAGCAAACCACTGAACTGAGAATGGGACCCCGGTTGAAGGAATCAGAGAAAGGACTGGAAGAGCTTGAAGGGGCTCGAGACCCCATATGAACAACAATGCCAAGCAACCAGAGCTTCCAGGGACTAAGCCACTACCCTATGACTATACATGGACTGACCCTGGGCTCCAACTGCATAGGTAACAGTGAATACCCTAGTAAGAGCTCCAGTGGAAGGGGAAGCCCTTGGTCCTGCCCAGGCTGAACCCTCAGTGAATGTGATTGTTGCAGGTAGCGTGGTGATGGGGGGAGGATGGAGAGGGGAACACCCATAAAGGGGAGAGGGAGGGGTTACCGGTATGTTGGCCTGTAAACTGGGAAAGAGAATAACAATTGAAATGTAAATAAGAAATACCGAAGTTAATAAAGATGAAGGAAAAAAAATTAGGTGGGGACAGAGATTTTGTAGGAGGCAGGGGAAAGAGGAGAGGAACCAAGATGGAGGCAGAGAAATAAAACCCAGGTCTGTGTGGCCCTAAATGGCCACAGGTAGTTGTGAATATGTCGTAAGGGATGGATTTTTTATAAAATAATTTGTCTTATCTAGATGGACAGTTTATATCATATCAATTGTATGTCAGTTTATTGTGCAGACATTCTGTGGAGTTTGAATTTACTAATATAAATCTGATTGCTAAATTATAATCTTAATGAGTTTAGATTTTAACAGATTACTGGGAGTTGAGACTATAACCATAGAGAGCAGATGCTGGGAATATGAGCAGAATCTGCAATAATAGAGCCAGGAGATAGGCAGTCTCTGTAAAGGAACTGGCTTGGGGGCAATCTGCCTTGGGGGCTAGATGATAGAGTTGCAATGGGGCAGATGCTGCCAGTCTCTGAGAGTAGCTGGTAGCAGTGTGGAATGGAGAATAGGAGCTTAGTGGGTGAGATGGTTTGCTGACTGAGATGAAAATACCCACAGATTCCTTGTGGTCCACCGGTGCCAGCACTAAAGAGGGATGGTGAATTCTTTTATTTATATTTACCTCAACAGTTTCCTCCTCCTGGGTTACCTCACCCAGCCTTGATACATAGTCTATTTTAACTTTTTATTTCATGTTTGTTAGATATTCCTGGAAGGCCTGCCTTTTTCTGAAGGGAAATGGAGAAATGGATCTGAGGGAGAGGGAAGGTAGTAGGGGAGAGTTGGGAATAGAGGAGGGAGGGGAAATTGCTTTCGGGATGCATTATGTGAGAGAAGGATAGATAAATAAATAATAAAATAAAGAAAAAAAAAGGATGCTCCAATTCCCTGCCTGCTGGGGCCCTAGCAAGCCTATTAGCCATAATGTCTGCCCTTTCCTTTCAGAGTTCCATCTTTCTTCTTGATCCATCTTCCTTTCATCTTCTTCTGCCTGCAACCTTGGGTCAGTAACCTACTCTCCAACACAGAGCTCTAGCTACTTCCCTAGAGGCCTGCTGCCATCCAGGACAACCAGAAAAACCAGCTCTGCCTGCTTCTCTGGGGGCCTGCTGCCACCCAGTACAATCAGAGGTCTACTCCCATTAAGGACAACCAGCACTACATGCAATTGCAGAGACTTGCAATCACCAGGAACTACAAGGTCAGCCAACACCAGAGAAAATTCGGTGGCTAAAGGCCAGCATGACAACACAATAAACTAAGGCCAGGGCAATATGCCACCTACTGCCTCAAGACCTGGATATCCTAACACATCTGAAGAGCATATACAAAACAGAAAATCCTTCTATGTTGGAGCACCATATCAATAAAAAATTTTAAATGTATAAGCATTTATCATGTACCATAGAATGCATGCATGTGCTAAAAGATTCTTCATACTTGATATGAAATTCAAATTTTACAGAACAGGCTATATTTTCCTTCATAAAGATAGCAACGATAACATGACATACTAAAACCACCATACTCCCAATTGTACATGTATGTGTACGGATGTGTTTTACCACATCATCAGAGAAACATCATGGTAGAAGGCAAGAGTAAAGGGTGAGATTCAGGCTGACCTGAAATGACACAGAGTCTAATTCTGGTATCATCAGAAGAGATGGATCAGGAAGAATTGCCATAGGTCAAAAACATATCTATGGATATAAAATGAATTATTTTTAATAGAATGTAAACAGTGAATTAATCTGACAGTTATATTTCTTAAGCAGTTATTTCTACAATAACCACACAGAGAGATTAAGATTTTTTAAAACTTCCTTGAGCCAAATACTAAACAATTATTAGTCCTCGAACCTAATCAAGCTTCTTCCCAGAGAATATTCCCAATTTGCCTGCATTTTTGTCCTTTCTTGATTCAACTCTCTTCTGATGCTTTTCTAGAATTGCCCTTCTGGCCCCCTCTTTTTCCTATCTCTTTTTCTTGGCTGGCATATGTCTCACCCTATTCTCTGTTCTGCCAGGCCATTGGGTGATCAGAATTTATTGACAAGGCAGAGAATAAATGGTAAGAATTGTTTACATAAACTTAAGACAGGAGATTCTTGATATAAGCATTAGAATGCCCTATCCAGATAGAAACAAATATGAGGGAAGAGAAGTAATTGAAGAGCACAAGGATAACCTTGACTCAGTATACAAAAACATTATGCCTATATGTGAGGATTAAAGAAAACAGTGACAATACATTTTTATTTTTTGAGAATTTAATACATGTATATAATGCATTTTAATCAAAATCACCCATTTCTGTCCCCTAAAATCCTACCCCCATCGCCAGGTGCCCTTACAAGTCTCCACACTTACTGACTATGCGTCTATATAACTGAATGTCCATCTAGTAGAACATGGGTAGTCACATGTTAGGGGCCATATCCACAAAGAAAGCTGACTTTGCCTCCCAAACAATCATCTGTATATTTTAAATCAAGATATGAAGTCATATTAATCATTACTATTGGTATGCATTAAGATTTACTTGGCAAAATGCACTGTTTAAATTTGTTTTTTAATTAAAAAACAGATACATTTTATTAATAACAATAAAAACAGAATTCCTCTTCAGCCATCACTTGGGAGCTCCTAGTGTTTTGTTTTGTTTTGTTTTTCTTCTTCCATCTTTTTTCCATCTTTATTAAATTGGTATTTCTTATTTACATTTCAAATGTTATTCCCTTTCCCAGTTTCCAGGCCAACATGTTTTTTTTTTAATTTTTCACATGATCAGTTCTTGTAAGCATGTGGTCAAAACTGATTTTTTTCCAGATAAGACATATTGCTTTTTCTTTACCAAAAATTTACTGTTAGCATTATAGATTTTACTTGGAATAGCTGAACTGTATGGAAAGCCTTCATCTGTACCCAGGGTATAAAAATTTCTCAGTCACTGGAAAGTTCCCATCCCTATAATTGGTTTTGTATTTTCCTTGTGGACTTATTTCCAATGAGCAATGTTTCCATTGTGGAAACTTAATTATCTCTCTACTCAAAATTGGAGATTACTTATCATTCTTTTCCAAAGATTCGCAAAAATTTCTGCACTGAGTATCTTGAGGGTGACCCCTATGTTTTTTGCTACACCCATGTATGTTTCTACTGCATTCATTATTTGCCCCAAGTTAGTAACTTACAGGACTAAGGAGGGCAGCTATTACTATTTCTCTTAAACGTTTATCCTACCAGAGATACTGCCATTCCTTTTTAAAATTTATTTATATTTAAAAAATTAGGAAGATTTATGCACAGGTCAATGGCTTCTCACTTCTAGTTCCTCAGTATGTTCTTTTGTCTGTAAAGTGTGTTGTGCTCTAATCACTGTGAAAACCTTCTCCTGTTGAATATTTGCAAATACCTATATTAACTTTGGGAGCATCAGCATTGGATAATAAGATATGCTTTTCTTTCAATCAACAAAAGGTTATCAATAGTCAAATTGAAAAAAGTATACATTAATTATTAGTATTTAATTACATAGATAACTTAGTAGATCCATTGTAGAATTCATTTTTAAATTTTTACTGTTCTGAGTCAACAGTCTTTGCAACATATGGGTGCCTAGTAAAATGTGTTTTATAGACACTATTATATGTTTCTGCATTGATTGCTATTTAATTGCCAGTGAATTATCACCTCCATAGTGATCTGTTTTAGTGAGAGAGCATTGGCATTTGGCAAAATAATTATGCTATTTCATCATAAAAATCTATTTGGTTTAATTTTTAATCGAATACGTCCATTATTTATGAAAACCCATTACCATATCCTATTGGCTTGTTCACAGTAATACAATTAGGGTTTATTTTGTTACTAAATGAATATAAAAGGACAAGAGAAAACACATCTACCAATATTTCACAAAATTTAGCATCCTGTGACTCATTAGCACTTATCAATGCATGCATATTGGGAAAATGAATGGATAGCTATTATGAAATGTCACATTTTATAAATCATGGAAGTAAAATCTAAAACAACATTTAAAATATCTCAATGGATATCTAAATTTCAAATTTATAAAGCCAGCATGTTACATAGTGAAAGATTACAGTAGGGTGTGCTATGGTTGCAGTCCTAATGCAACAAATGTTGAAGAGGAGGACTTCTAGTTGTATCTCATGACTGGATCCTGCCTCTAAGACAGAATTGTGAATTTTGGAAGCATAAAAATATCAGGAACTCAAACTGACTCTGAGATACCCTCTCATGACATGGCAGTACTGATTTAGCATATCTTTTTTCATCCCTAACTTTAAATATAAGCTACAAATGTTAACACATTTGAAAGAAACAATTATCATACACATATCTTTCATTAGCTTTCCAAAATTTAGCAACATGGCATCCTCAAATACTCATGTCCTTAAATACTACTCTAAACTTAGAATGTGTACAATTTTCTAGGGATCCACAATATTTATATTCTTGTACAATTTTTCCCGTATCTTTGCTTAAAACTCTCAAGGCATCATATCCAACTAAAGAGTATACTGTTTTGAGAACTATCAGTGTAATTTATAGATTTATCCTCATAAATATTTTGTCAGTTAACATCTACATTCAAAGTTATCAGATGTGCCTTTTGTTTCTTTGTTGCCAAAGAGGATAGGATAGAGTTTACATAATCCAAGTCTTTTCAGAATAAAACTAACTTTTCATAATATTATCACAGAATTCTCTTCATTCCAAAATAACTTTTTTCCAAAATCCCAAATACTGTTCTTATCTTGATCTCTACCTCACAGAGGGCCTCCTACCATACTCATCACCTTCCTTTAAGGAGAGTAGGACCTCCTGTATGTATTACCCTCCTCTAGCACATAAAGTCTCAGCCTGATTAGGCTCATCCTCTCCCACTGAAGGCAAACAAGGCAGCCATGAATCTTAGTCTGTTTGACTGCTACATATGTGTCTGGAGACCTCATTCTAGACAGTGTATGTCTCTTAGCTGGTGGTTCAGATTCTGAGAGCTCCCAGAAGTCAAGATTTGTTGACACTTTTGGTCTTTCTGTGGAGTTCCCATCTGCTTCAGGACCTTCAATCCTTCTCGCATCTCTTCCACAAATGTCCCAGACCTTTATTTCATGTTTGACTACGGGTATCTGTTTCAGTCAGCTGCTGGGGATAGTTATGATAGGCTCCTCTCTGTAAGCACAACAGAGTATTATCAATAATATCAGGGATTATTGATGTCTTGTTCATGGGATAGGTCTCAAGTTGGGCTAGTTATACATGGGAATATCCTTATATCTCTGCTCCATCCCTGCATTTCTTTTTTTTTTTCTTTTCTTTTTACTTTCTCTCTTTTTTTGTGGAGATACATTGTTTTATTAGATATTTTATTTATTTACATTTCAAATGTTATCCACTTTCCCAGTTTCCCCTCTACAAACCTCCTCCCATTCCTCTGCCCCTGCTACTATGATGGTGTTCCCCAACTATGCCCTCCTCAACACCCTAGCATTCTATTATACAGGGGCATCCAGCCATCACAGGACCCAACTCTGAAGCCATTTCACAGCCTCCCCATTGATGCTAGATAAGGTCATCCTCTACTACATATGCTTCTGGAACCTTGGGTCCCTCCCTGTGTACTCTTTGGTTGGTGGTTCCATCCCTGAGAGTTCTGAGGTTTCTGGTTGATTGATATTGTTGTTCTTCCCATGGGATTGCAAACCCCTTCAGCTCCTTGAGTCTTTCCCCTAACTCCTCCATGCGTAGTCTGATGGTTGGCTGCAATTATCCACATCTGTATTGGTCAGGCTCTGGCAAAGCCTTTGAGGAGACAGCTATGTCAGCAAGCACTTCTTGATATCAGTCATAGTGTCTGCGTTTAGTGACTGCATGTGGGATGGATCCTCATGTGTGGCAGTCTCTGGATGGCCTTTCCTTTAGTCTCTTCTTTACTCTTTGTCCCTGTATTTCCTTTAGACAGGAATAATTCTGGGATAAAAATTTGGAGAGGAGTGGGTGGCCCTATCCCTCAATCGGGGCTGTGCCTAATCTCTGGGTATGGTCTCACTAGTTCTCTCTTCCATTTGTTGGGTATTTCAGCTGATGTCATCACAGTTGGGTCCTGGGAGCCTCTTGTTTTCCTAGCATTTGGTACTTTCTGGTGGCAACTTCCAGTTTCTCATCCCCAATTACTACACATCTCTATTCAATTTCCTGACCCTTTGTACATCTCCCCTGTCTCCTCCTATACCTGATCCTGTCCCTTTTTTCCCTCCTCTCCTCTCTTCCTCCCAAGTCCCTCTCACATTCTACCTCACATGATTATTTTTACCTCCTTCTAAGTAGGCCCAAAGCATCCATATTTTGTTCTTCCTTCTTATTGAACGTCATATGGTCTGTAGGTTATATTATGGGTCTTCTGAACTTTTTGCCTAATATTCACTTATCAGTGAGTACATACCATGTATGTTCTTTTGTGACTGGATTACCTCACTCAGGATGATATTTTCTAGTTCCATTCATTAGCCTGTGGATTTCATGATGTCCCTTTCTTTAACTAGCTGAGTATTATACTCCATTGTGTAAATGTACTTCATTTTCTGTATCCATTCCTCAGTTGAAGGACATTTGGGTTGTTTCCAGCTTCTGGCTATTATAAATTAGGCTTCTATGAACATAGTGGGACATGTGTCTTTGTTACATGTTGTAACATCTTTTGGGTATATGCCCAGGGGTGGTATAGCTGGGTCTTCATGTGAAATTTTCTGAGGAACCACCAAACTGATTTCCAGAGGGGTTGTACCAGCTTGCAATTCCACCAACAATGGAGGAGTGTTCCTATTTCTCCACATCCTAGCTAGCATCTGCTGTCACCTGAATTTTTGATCTTAGCCATTCTGAATGGTGTGAATTAGAATCTCAGTGTTGTTTTGATTGGTATTTCCCTGATAACTAAGGATGTTGAACATTACTTTAGGTGCTTCTTGGCCACCTTGAACACATGAGCACAGGGGAAATTTACTGAAGAGAACAACAATGGCTTATGCTCTAAGATCAACAATTCACAAATGGGACCTCATAAAATTGCAAACCTTCTATAAGGCAAAGGACAGTGTAAATTAGGACAAAACAACAATCAACAGTTTGAGGAAATATCTTTAACAATTCTATATCTAATAGAGGGCTAATATCCAATATTACAAAGAACTTAAGAAGTTAGACTTCAAAGAACCAAATACCCTTTTAGAAATCGGGTATAGAGCTAAGCAAATAATTCTTAAGTGAGGAATCTTGAGTGGCCTGCATTTCTTTAAGACAAGATAAATTTTTGATAGAAAATTTTGTGGGTGTGTTGGTATCCTTATCCATCCCCTGGGATACAGGAAATGGTCTCTTCAGATTCGATGTGCCACTCTTAGGAATCTCTTCTAGGATTACCTGCATTTACTCATGGAAGTCTACTCTGTCAGCTCTCTGAGACTTCCTAGATATCTCCCACAACCACTAGAAGTTGCAGATTTCTACTCATTCTCCTGGCCTTCTATGCTTCTCTCCTGGCTCTCTATGCACCTGATCTTACCTCTGTCTTCGTCCCTCCTCTCTTCCATTCATGGAAGTCTACTCTGTCAGCTCTCTGAGACTTCCTAGATATCTCCCACAACCACTAGAAGTTGCAGATTTCTACTCATTCTCCTGGCCTTCTATGCTTCTCTCCTGGCTCTCTATGCACCTGATCTTACCTCTGTCTTCGTCCCTCCTCTCTTCCATGCTTTACCCTCTCTCCCTCTACATCCTATGATTACTTTTAAGTGTGATTCAAGTATCCTTGCTTGGATCATTCTTCTTTTTCAATTTCTTAGTTTCTGTGGGTTATATTGTGGGTATTTTGCACTTTATGGCTAATATCTCCTTAGCATTGAGTACATACCATGAATGTCCTTTGGGGTCTAGGTTATATCACTCAAGATGATATTTTCTAGTTCAATCCATTTGCCTGCAATATTCATGATTTTAAAAGTAGCTGAATAGTTTTCCATTGTGTAAATGTACCACAATTTCTGTATCCATTATTCAGTAAAGGGACATGTGGGTTGTTTTCAGTTTATGGCTATTAGGGATAAAGCTTCTGTGAACATAGTGGAGTATGTGACCTTGTGTTATATTGGAGTATCTTTTGGATATATGCCCAGTAATGGTATAACTGGATCTCTAGGTAGAACTATTTCCAATTTTCTAAGAAACCATCAAATTGATTTCTAGAATGGTTGTTCAAGTTTGCGGTCCCACCAGCAATAGAGAAGTGTTTTCCTTTCTCCACACCCTTGACACTGCCTGCTGTCCCTTGAGTATTTAATATTAGCCATTTAAATTTGGGTAAAGTAGAATTTCACGGTCATTTTGATTTGCATTTCCCTATTGACTAAGAATGTTGAACATTTCTTTAAATGTTTCTTATCCATCAAGAATCCTCTGTTGAGAGGAATGTAGGGTTAGTGAATTTTTTCGCAATCGTGTTTTTTTCCATTGATAGCAATTCACTTTTCCTTGTTATATTAGTCTGGGCTGGCATTTGTGGTCTCTTAGAATCTGCAAGATCTCTGAATGATCTCTGTCCAGGATCTTCTGGACTTCTGGGTCTTTGTTGAGAAGTTAGTTGTAATTCTGATAGGTCTGCCTTTATATGTTACTTGGCTCTTTTACCTTGAGATTTTTAATATTCTTATTTTTCTGTACATTTAGTGTTTTTATTATTATGTGGCAGGAAGACTTTCTTTTCTGGTACAATTTATTTGGTGTTCTTTAAGCTTCTTTTACATTTATGGCCATCTCTTTCTTTAGGTTAGGGAAGTTTTCTTAAATAATTTTGTTGACAATGTTTTCTGGTCCTTTGAACTGGGAATCTTGACCTTCTTCTATTCCTATTATTCTTTTTTATTGGTTATTTTATTTATTTACATTTCAAATATTATCCTCCTTCCCAGGTTTCCCTACACAAGGCCACTATCTCCTCCTTCCTCCCCCTGCTTCTGAGGGTGCTCTTCTATCCACTTACCCAATCCTGCCCCAGAGGTCTAGTGTTTCCCTATCCTGGGTCATTAAGCCTCCACAGGAACAAGGGGCACCCCTCCAAGTGATGCCAGATTAGGCAAGTACCCCCTGTGTACTCTTTGGTTGGTGGTTTAGTTCCTGGAGATTTGGGGTGTCTAATTGGTTGATATTGTTGTTCTTCCTATGAGTTTGCAAACCCTTTCAGATCCTAAAGTCTTTGTCCTAACTTCCTCATTGGGGTCCCTGTGCTCAGTCTAATGTTTAGCTTTGTGCATCCGCATCTGTTTTGGTTCAGCTTTGGCAGAGCCTCTCAGGTGACAGCTATAATGACCTCCTGTCATTGAGCACTTCTTGGCATCAGCAATTGTGTCTGTCTTCCTATTATCATTATGTTTGATCTTTTCATAGTGTCCCATATATCCTATGTCTGATTTAGGAACATTTTACATTTGGCATTTTCATTGATCAGTGTACCCATTTCTTCTATGCTATCTTCTATGCCTGAGATTCTCTCCTCCATCTCTTCTATTCTGTTGACAATGCTTGCATCTGTAGTTCCCGTTTGCATTCTCTTTCCTAGGTTTTCCATCTCCTCTGTTACCAATTTGTGTTTCCTTTATTGCTTCTATTTTCATTTTTAGGGCTTGGACTGTTTCATTAATTTTCTTTGATGGTTTGATTATATCTTTCCTTAAGGACGTCTACTTGTTTGAGTGTGTTTTACTGTATTTCACTACGAGAACTATTTATATCCTCTATAAGGGCCTCTATCATATTTGTGAGTTGGGATTTAAGGTCACAGTATTGCTTTTCAGGCATGTTAAGAAATCTAGGGCTTGTTGTAATAATTTAGCTGGGTTCTGATAGTACCATACTCTATTGCCTTCTGTTTATTGTAAGCTTGTGCTTGCTTTTCATCATCTAATTGTCTCTGGTGTTTATTGCCCTGAGGGTCCTGTGTTGACCCAGGCCTCCTGGGAGGCAGGTGCAGCTGTGTGTTCCAGGTATTAGCAGGCCTCCTGTGTGTTGGGTTAGAGCTGGCCTCTTGGGATGAAGGCAGAGCTGTGGAGTGGTTTTCCAGACATCTGCTCCACAACAGTACCAGTGGTGTAGATGCAGATCGTGTGTGTCAAGATACAGCCAGAGTGTTCCGAGGCAGATAAAACTCTTCCTGGATGCTGCTGGTGCAGGCATGGAATAGAAATCCCCTACAAATATCTTAAAGTACCATCATCATAATCAGTTGTGCCTTGGTTTTTAAGCCCTCTCTTTCTATTTAATCTACATAATCTTAATTGGCATATCTCATTTTGTTTTCACTTATGAATAAATGAAGATATTCTCCTGTACTTCTACCTTATTTTAGTAGATGAGGCTAATGGAATGCATGGGGGATACAGTAGAAATGTGTTGAAAAATTTTAAACTTCAGAAAACTTGAGAATATTCATGTATGTTAATTTTTATTGAAAATACATTCTCATACAATACAACCTGACCAGTTTCCCTCCCCCCATTTCTTATAATTCTCATCACCCTCCCTTTCTTTCATATCCATGCCTCCTCTGCCCACTTCAGAAAAGAGCAGGTGTCCAAGAGACTACAACAAAAGATGACAGAACAGAAAACAATAACACAAGGGAAAACTGTCATAGTGAAGCTGGAGAAGGCAACTCAATAGGCAGAAAGGAGTCTAAAGAGCACACAAACAAATATTCATTTTTCAGTATTAGAAATAATGGAAAATATTTCCTTGACAAAATATGGTGGTGTTAGAATTGGCCAAAGTTTACAATACAGTTTCATTTGAAAAACACGATCCTTCATGGATATTTTAGCTGTATAAACTAGTCATAATATAATATGGAAAGTACAACTTATAACTGAAAATTGTGGTAGAGTTGGAGTGTGATGATCAAAATAATTTCTGGGATTCAACATGTATTTCTATTATATCACTTACAGAGATGCTAAAAACAGAATGTAGTGTAGATGTTATCCTTAGAGCACAAAGTATTAGGAAACAAATGAGTTACTGTATCATACTAAGTTTAAGGAGCTACTCCAAATCTAAACAGAGTGAAATAACACAGTAAATTTGGACACAGTAAATGTCTCTGGACTGGAAAATGTGGTTCAGCCACCTAGTGGTCTTGTGACTCTGCAAGTTGTTACCCTCTCAGCCACTTTTTCTCTAATGAACTTGTGTATGGGGGAAGTTACTTCATGAGGTACACAAGCACTTAGCCAGGTTGACACTTTTCCTGTGCTTAGGTTAGTACTAGAAATTCCATGTACAAAACATTACAACATTCCTTAGTTTATCTAGACATTCTTTTGTTGTAGAGAGGGGATTACTTTTGAAAAATTGTATCAAAATATCATAATTTGCTAAAAAGTTTATAGTTCAAAAAATCAAGCCTTCAATGTTTCTTTTAATAGAGTCTGAGTTATTTGATAGTTAAATAACATTTCTGATGAGTTAGTTCCAGTGCCAAGCAACCAATACACATTTCCTCATTTTTTCTTTTTCTTTTTCTGTTATTGGATATTTTCTTTTGTTTATATTTCAAATGTTAGACCCTTTCCAGATTTTCCCTCCACAACCACCCTATCCAATTCCCCCACCTCCTGCTTTTATGAGGATGTTCCCACACACACCCACCCACCCACCCACCCACCCACCAATCTTTCCCATCTCCCTGCCCTGGAATTTCCCTACACTGGGGCATCACGTCATCACAGGACCAAGGGTTTCTCTTCCCATTGATGGTTAAAGAGGCCCATCTTCTGCTACATATGCTGCTGGAACCCTGGGTCGCTCCGTTTGTACTCTTTGGTTGGTGGTTTTATCCCTGAGAGCTCTAGGGTGTCTTATTGGTTCACATTGTTGTTCTTCCTATGGGGTTGCAAATCCCTTCAGCTCCTTCGGTCCTTTCTCTAACTCCTCTATTGGGGACCCGGTTCTCAGTTCATTGGTTGAGTGCCAGAATCCTCCTCTGTATTGTCAGACTCTGGTAGAGCCTCTCAGGTGACAGCACTTCTTGGCATCCCCAACAGTAACTGGGTTTGGTGAGTGCATGTGGGACGGATCACTTAAGTATATTATCATATCATCTGCAAATAGTGATATTTTGACTTCTTCCTTTCTAAGTTGTATCCCTTTGACCTCCTTTTTTTCTCTGGTTGCTCTGGCTAGGACTACAAGTATTATATTGAATAGGTAGGGAGAAATTGGACAGTCTTGTCTAGTCCCTGATTTTAGTGGGATTGCTTCAAGTTTCTCTCCATTTAGTTTAAAGTTGGCTACTGGTTTGCTATATATTGCTTTTACTATGTTTAGGTACGGGTCTTGAAATCCTGATTTTTCCAAGACTTTTATCACAAAGGGGTGTTTTTTCCCATTGAGTTTGTTTATATAGCGGATTATGTTGGTGGATTTACATATAATGAAACATCCCTGCATCCCAGGGATGAAGCCTACTTGATCATGATGGATAACCTTTTCGATGTGTTCTTGGATTTGGTTTGAGAGAATTTTATTGAGTATTTTTGCATTGATATTAGTAAGTGAAATTGGTCTGAAGTTCTCTTTCTTTGTTGTGTCTTTGTGTTGTTTAGGTATAAATATAATTGCGCCTTCATAGAATGAATTAGGTAATGTACTCTCTGTTTCTCTTTTGTGAAATTGTTTGAAGAGTATTGGTATTGGATCTTCAAAGAAGATCTGATAGAATTCTGCACTAAACACATCTGATCTTGGACTTTTTTTGGTTGGAAGACTTTTGATGACAGCTTCTATACCTTTCGTGGTTATGGGACTGTTTAGATGGTTTATCTGATTCTGATTTATCTTTTGTACCTGGTATCTGCCTAGAAATTTATACATTTCATCCAGATTTTCCAGTTTTGTTGAGTATAGGCTTTTGTAGTAGGATCTGATAATTTTTTTAACTTCCTAACTCTGTTCCTTCTCCATTTCTGACTTTGTTAATTTGGTTACTGTCTATGTGCCCTCTGTTTAGTATGGCTAAGGGTTTATTTATCTTGTTTATTTTCTCAAAGAACCAGCTCCTGGTTTTGTTGATTCTTTGTATAGTTCTTTTTGTTGCTACTTGGTTGATTTCAGCTCTTAGTTTGATTATTTCCTGCCATCTACTCCTCTTGGTTGAATTTGCTTCTTTTTGTTCTAGAGCTTTTAGGTGTGCTGTCAAGCTGCTGATATATGCTCTCTCCAGTTTCTTTTTGGAGGCACTCAGAGCTATAAGTTTTCCTCTTAGCACTGTTTTCATTGTGTCTCATAAGTTTTATTATGTTGTGCTTTCATTGTCATTAAATTCCAAAAAGACTTAATTTATTTCTTGACCAAGTTATCAGTGAGTATTGTCCAGCTTCTATGTTTATTTGGGCTTTCTCTTGTTTTTGTTGTTATTGATGATAAACCTTAGTCTGTGGTGATCTGATAGGTTGCATGGAATTATTTCAATCTTCTTGTATCGGTTGAGGCCTGTTTTACGACCAATTATGTGGTCAGTTCGGAAGAAGGTAGCATGAAGTGCTAAGAAGAAGGTATATTCTTTTGTTTTAGGATGAAATGTTCTATAGATATCTGTTAAATCATTTTGGTTCATAACTTCTGTGAGTTTCACTGTGTCTCTGTTTACTTTCTGGTTCCATGATCTGTCCATTGATGAAAGTATGGAGTTGAATTCTCCCACTATTATTGTGTGAAGTGCCAGGTATGCTTTTAGCTTTAGTAAAGTTTCTTTTATGAATGTGGGTTCCCTTGTATTTGGAGCCTAGATGTTGACTTGGACGTCATCTTGGTAGATCTTTCCTTTAACATACATAAAGCATCCTTCCTTGTCTTTTTTGATAACATTTTGTTGAAAGTCTATTTTATTCAATATTAGAATGGATACTCCAGTTTGTTTCTTATGATCATTTGCTTGGAAAAACATTTTTCAGCCTTTAAATCTGAAGTAGTGTCTTTGTCACTGAGGTATGCTTCCTGTATGCAGCAAAATGATGGGTCCTCTTTACTTATCAAGTTGGTTAGTTTATTTCTTTTTATCAGGGAATTGAGTGAATTAATGCTAAGAGATATTAAGCAAAAGTGATTGTTGCTTTCTGATATTTTTGTCATTAGAGGTGGAATTATTTTTGTGTGGCTATCTTCTTTTGGGCTATTGAAAGAAGATTACTTTCTTGCTTTTTCTAGGGTTGAGTTTCCTTCCTTGTTTTTGAGTTTTTCAGAAATTTTCCTTTGTAAGACTGGATTTGTGTAAAGATATTGTGTAAATTTGTTTTTTTCATTCAATATCTTGGTTTCTCCATCTATGTTATTTGAGAGTTTTGCTGGATGTAGTAGCCTGGGCTGGCATTGGTGTTCTCTTAGGGTCTGTATGACATCTGTCCAGGATCTTCTGGCTTTCACAGTCTGTGTTGAGAAGTCTGGTGTAATTCTGATAGGTCTGCCTTTATATGTTATTTGACCTTTTTCCCTTACTGATTTTGCTAATTTTCTTTGTTTTGTGCATTTTTGTTTTGATCATTATGTGACAGAAGGAGCCTTTTTCTGGTTCAGTCTATTTGGAGTTATTTAGGCTTCTTGTGTGTTCATAAGCATTCTTTTTTTAGGTTAAGGAAGATTCTTCTATAATTCTGTTGAGGATATTTACTGGCCCTTTAACTTGCTATTCTTCACTCTTTTCTATACCTTTTATTCTTAGGTTTGGTCTTCTCATTTTGCTCTTGATTTCCGGGATGTTTTGGATTAGGAGTATTTTGCATTTTGTGTTTTCTTTAATTGTTGTGTCAATGTTTTCTATGGTATTCTCTGCCCCTGAGATTCTCTCCTCTATCCCTTGTGTTCTTTTGGTGATCTCTAAATCTTGATCTTTTTCTTAGGTTTTCTATCTTCTTGCTTGTCTCCCTTTGTGATTTCTTTATTGGTTCTCTTTCCATTTTTAGAACCTGGATGATTTTATTCAATTCCTTCAGCAGTTTCGTTGTGTTTTCCTATAATTCTTTAAGGGATTTTAGGTTTCTTCTTTAAGGGCTTCTACCTGTTTACCTGTGTTCTTCTGTATTTCTTTTTTTTTTCTTTTTTTTTTTTCAGAGCTGGGGACCGAACCCAGGGTCTTGTGCTTGCTAGGCAAGCACTCTACCGCTGAGCTAAATCCCCAACCCCTGTATTTCTTTAAGAGAGTTATTTATGTCCTTGCTAATGTTTTGTCATCATGAGATGTGTTTTTAAACCCAAATCTTGTTTTTCCTGACTGATAGAATATCCCGGACTTGCTGTAGTGGGCGAACTAGGTTTTCATGATGCCAAGTAGCCTTGATTACTGTTGCTTATGTTCTTGTTCTTGCCTCTTGCCATCTGGTTATCTCTAATGTTATCTCCCCTTACTGTTTCTAGCTGCAGCCTGTCCCTCCTGTGATCCGTGTTGTGTCAGAACTCCTCAGATTCCAGTTGTCTATGTGATTCTGTGATCCTGTGATCCCTAGATCCTTGTTGTATCTGATATCCTGGGAATCAAGCTTCCTCTGTGACCTGCTCCTGGGCATTTCAAAGTTCCTCTGATCTTCTGAGTGTTTGAGCACCTGTGAGTCCAGCTTCCTGTGGGTGTTGTGATACTTGGTGTGGAGCCAGTGCCCAATGTCTGTTCAGAGCTCTGGATCAGCCCAGAAGGGACCAGTGCCCCTGGCTGGGTGAGGTTCCTGCATCCCTTGATCCCAGGGGTCCCAGTTACTCATGGTGTTGGGATAGCTGTTGTTGCTTCCTCACATAAGATCTTGGGCATGTTAGAGCACCTCTGATTCAGGCTTCTTCTGGGTTTGTCTGAGTAGGTGTGGAACCAGCACCCGATCTCTGCTCAGGTCACTGGTCCAGACTGGAAGGACCACATCTTCTCAATTAACTCAAGACTTCGAGATAGATAGCTTTATAATGTTAATTTTCCATATTAATTTCCACTTAGGCACATTTAGGGATTTGGATATGATCACTGGCTTGTTACTTTGGTATTTGTGTTACATGCTATTACTTATCTGAAGTAGTCAATATCCTACTAAAGGCATTTTGCACCAGTATCTAGAAATGGTGGAAAAGATAATTGTTCAAATATGTAGAATTTCTAGAAGGAATATATTAATGAGAAAACTGGTATTACCTTATTTTCTGATGTGCAGGTATAAAGTCAAGGAATTTGCTATCACTAATGCAACATTGCAAATATCTAAAACTAATACTATAGATTACAGACTCCACTTATAACATTTTTTTCTGTAACAGTATTCCTTAGTATAAATATTGTAAAATAAGATAAATTCTTGCTTTTAACAATATAGGAGACATCTTAACTGATTTGGAAAGATATTTTATTTCTTATAGGAAATATTCTAACCATAGTAGGATATACTTGACTTTCAAAATATTTTACATGTTTTGAAAATAATGCAATAGTGCTTATGTAATGAAGAATAAAACCTTCTTACAAAAATTATATTTATGCTCAATTATCTCCATGTACAAATCAAAAGGTTTAATATTTACAATCTGAATTCATCATCTACTTTTTAAAGATAGATTAATTTGTGCTATTTTAATCTGGAGATGGATATGAATTTGAAGGATTGATAATTGTGAAATTAACAGAAATACAGAACCATGTAGCAGAAAAGAAAATTTTCTTTTAGACAAGAAGTCCTTACTTTCTGACAATTAATGTTCACTGCTTCAAACACTAAGTCATCTAATTGTAAATAGTTTAAGATTAAATTTTTGTAATTCTGTGTTTAAATGAATATCACTCTAGTTATAGAATTGCCTTAATCATTTCTTAGAGGTCTTTTATATATTGCCAAATTAGACCCTTTCACTGAAGAGTCAAAAATTTTCTGATTATCCAAACAATATTTTACCTTTTTGTTGACAGTCTATCAGATTTTGTGCTGATGTTTCCATTTTATCTTCTCATGCCTCCAAAAAAAGAAAACAACTAGCATGCTTTCATTTCTACTTATGAATTATGTTGCGATGGGGAACACCCTCAAAGAAGAAGGGTGAGGGCAGATGGAATAGGGAGTTTATGGATGGGAAAACGGGAAAGAGGATAGAGGATAACGCTTGAAATGTAAATTAAAAAAGTCCAGTAAAAAATATTCCACAACAAAGAGTAAGGTACTTCTACATGTACACTATAAATTTAGGCTCCATGGTTTTATTGTTGTTGTTATCTACTATATATATTGTACAAAATAATGGAATTTACAATATTTTCATTCAACTCTGTCATGTTACATATTCTTTATACACTTTGAGTGTGTATATGTTTGCTTGTGTTCATGTGTGTAAAATTTTTCATCATGTGAAGACAAAAACATATTTTATTTGTATTTTTGAGAATGGTTGATATTTTTAATATGATGTTCCTCAGTTCTATCTATTTCCCTGAAAAATATAAAATTTCTTTCCTTTTTATTGCTGTATCAAACAATCCATTATATAAATTATATATACATACATCTACTTGTGCACGTGCATGCAGACACAGACGGACACATGCACACATGCACATATTCACACACACATTACGACATTATATAGGCTAAGGTGCCTGTGAATGAAATGTGAATGAAATGTGAATGGTAGCCAGAAAAGGGCAAGCGGCCACCTGGATCACAGTTAAAATTGGTTGGTAGATGACATATGAAGGTACTGGGAACTGAATCCTGTCTCTGGAAGAGAAGCAAGTTCTCTTAACTGCAGAGCAATCACTTCAGTCTCCAAACTTTGATCTTTTTTTTCAGTAATGTTACCTAGATTCTTTCAAAATCTTTTGGGTTCAACTGATATTACATATAACTATAGATCAGTTTTCTTAACATTGATACCAAAGAAATTTTGGATGTGATCATGCTCATGTATTGGCAAGCATAGAAACACATTTGATTGTAATATAAAATTGATTGTATATTTTCTGATTTGGATATGCTAAGTTTTTAAATGACATTTATATTCAGAGGACATTAAAATACAGAGGATTATCAGAAACGGTTTGGAAATATTACTATGACAAATTTGGAAAATCTTGAACAAAAGCATCAATGTTTGGACATCCATTATACATAACAATAGGTATAAGATTAAAATAAAGCTCAAACTGATCAATTTGGAATTGAAGCACCAATTCGTTTCTCCTAATAAAGGAAATAATATGTCTACATCAATTTTATAATGCTTATGTAATAATGTTAATATGTCTCAAACTATTCCATGAAATAGGAAGTCAAATAGAGCTTATAAGTTAATTCTGCAAAAATTATTCTTACCTGCAAACAAAGCTGAATAAAGACTTGACGAAACAACTGGCGGCCAATTACCTTGTTAAACATAACACCAGTATCCTTGGTTAGTTACATGAGTATCAGGATATCTGTATAAAGATTTAATTCACCATAAGAAAATTGGTTCCATTTAGCCATGAAAAGGCATTTAATCATACATAAATCTATAACCACATACAACAACAAATACAGATAGCAAAGAGAAAACTGCAAGGCCATGTCAATTCACATGGAGAAAGCTTTTTATGAAAAATTGTCATACATTTATGATAATTTTTTTTAAAAATTACAATAGAAACATGATATTGATATCATTGTTACTTGAGATTTTAGTAACATAGCCTTGGCTCTCATATTACTGACAGGTTATACTTGGCCACTGTGTCTTAATTCCAGAGCCAATTAAAGAAACAATCCTAAAGGAAAATAAAATAAACTTACATTTAGTGTGGTCACATTTGGAAAATGAACAAAAGATTTAATGACCTAATAAAATATGTTTAGGTTTAACTGGAGGGAAAGACATGTATGTCTTCCTCCCATCCAGAAAACATGTTCTCTCTCAATTCATTTATTATCAATACTTATGGAAAGAAACTTGCATTCTCCTTATACGCATTTAAACCTGTTGTCCATTTGTCTTCATTCAGTTTATATTCAAGCAAATATTGTTCTATTAAATTTGAAATAGCATTATTTCTTCAATGGTCTTACAAAACTGTGTCTTAAAAATATATCATCTTTATGTAAATCATCAATGTCAATTGATTTGTTGGTTCTTAAAACTACACTAATTCAATAAGAAACTCTCATTATCATTACTAAGCAATGTATTTTCTGTTTTACAAGTTTTTGCAATGTTGCACATGTACACCTGTATACTGATGATATACATGCTTATATTCTTACCACTTCAGTCCCTTATCTGAAGAATATATATTTTTAAATAATCATGTTTTTAATAAAGGACAGTTGAAAAATAATGCCACATATCTATTGGAATGTTAGATAAATACGTTAAAATATCTAAAGACAAGCTCACAGTCTATGTTCCTATGTTTTCCAAGATGACAAATGTTAGAAATAAATTGAATAACTCAGACAAATTGAGAAACTGTCAATGAGTAGTCTGTCCTTATTTTTGTCTAAATTCCTACCATATAAACTATGTATAATAAACTATATTAATGAACTAATTCAATTAATGTGCACGAAATATTATCACTATTTGACTCATAATGCAGTTGTTTTTGGTACACTTGCCAAAAACACTGGCTAAGCTCCAGACCCACAACTGTCAAACATTCTTTTTGCATGAGCCACTTTTCCTGAGTAAGACATTCCTTCCCTTTCTCCCTTCACCCAGTTCTTGACAATCTGAAAACCCCAAAGCTTATTGCCAGACCTGTAACTGGGAATGTTATTCATTAATGAGCCTCCTTTTACCTAGTTGTGCTCCAGACTTGTGCTTTGGGTGACATACTTCTCTGATTAATTTAAACAGCTCATCCAGCAGCTTTTCCTGACTTAGGACAAGTTTACTGCTCCAATATAATGAAAGTCTGAAAGTCAAATGCTCATGTGAAAAACACAAATAAAATTGAAGTCCAGAATAACAGAAAATTTCATAGAAAGAAAAATCATGAATGAACAAAGCAGTATGTATCCCATAAAATCCAGTAGTTTTATAAAATTATTCTCTAATGAAAACTACCTAATAGAACCCTGGGATGTAAATCTTAAAAGAACATACGTTGTCATTGTCTTTGTAAAAGACAGGAATCCAATAATTAGATCATCTGGACAACAAAATAGAGAAATGTCAGAATAAATGACATTTTAAACTATGTCCAACAGATAGTTATATACTCTTCCATTCAAATACCAAAGAATATACATTCTAGTTAACATAAGGAAAATCTCAAAAATAGAATGAATGCTGTAACACAAGTAAATCTTAACAAATATAGAAGAATTGAAAAAGTATCTTGATTCCTAAATGGGCAGCAAACTAAACTGTAATATGTAAACTCATAAAAATTAAATTTTATTGAATGATGAATGGATCAGAGAAGAAATCAAGAACTGTTAAACCAAACTAAATCAACTCAGCCAAATGAAACAAACAGCAGCAAAAACTAAAGTACTAAAAAGAGACATAAAAAATTTTGTTCTTGGTATTTTGAAGTTTCACTTTCTTTTTTTCAGTCAACAGAACAATGTTTCTTTGGAAGTATGTTGTTTTGCTAATGTACATCTGTAAGCTAATAGATTTGCTATTTCTAATGCTTAAACATGTGTTACTTGTTGTATCCAAAATTACTTCACTTTGAATACCTTATCTTTCAAATCTTAGAAAATCTGCCCCTTTTGTGACATCCTTCTATGGTCCTGAAATAAGATTTTTTCCCCTACTTTGTGCTTCATTTTACTTCATATTTTCTACAATGAACCATTGATGATTATTTATTTATAAGACTTCTCCTAGTATTTTATGAAATAAGCTCTGTGAAAACATTAATTGCGATTTAAATTTTATGAAAAGTTCAATATTTAGTATAGTATCTGATATATGGTGGGGAATCTGTTAAAATACCTAGATTAAAAAACTGTAGTTTCTTTTGACTTTTAATACAAATCATAAATTTAAATATAAAAATTCTTTAAAGTTAGCAGTAACTACATTAAATGGAAACATATCCTATTTATGAATTTGAGTAGGATTTTAAATAACAAATCTAATTTCTTTCCAGGAAAGTTTTATATTCTGAGTAGAGTAAAATTTCTATGAGAATGTTTCAAAGTGTGAGTACATACAGCTGCCAGAAACTGTCTTTTGAAATAGTAATCACTACAGCAAATGTGTGTTTTCTCATAATACAGATTTTTATGTAGTTGTGCACAGTATGCTTCAAAATTCATATGAGATAAGAAAACGGCAGTCTGGCAAAAGTTATTACTGCATTTTAATTAGTTTTTTCATGTTTAGAGATTCTATAACCCCAATAAGCTTGCAAAGTTGTTAGTGAACATGTAGCAAGACACAACAAAAAACTAAGACATAAGTTCAGACTTGGCAATTGAACTGTAGACAGGTACTCATAAAAATAAAATGGATCTTGAATGATTAAAATTATTCATGTAAAGACAGTGATCTTTCCATAAATATTTCCTAGTAAATTAACAATTGTATTACTGACATTATTTCAAACTGAATATTCTGTGAAATGAATATATTATGAGTATATTAAAAGGTAAAGTACAGAGGCCTCACGTTTTTAAATTATTATTGAATTACTCATTAACCTTCAGACCTCTCTATCTCTGTCTCTCTATGTGTGCCTGTGTGTGTGTGCCTATGTGTCCCTCTGTATGTAACTGTGTGTGCCTCGTATGACTCAGACACCATCTTTCAAATTTTCCTAGAAAAAGTAACTCTCTGAAATAAATGTTCCAACAAAATTTGCTTTTCACATTGTGGCAGAAAAATTACCTAGTATTAAAATCTACATATTAGTATAAACTCTATTCACCACTATTTTCAGTTATTTAACCACTGGCAGAACAACATTGTTAATTGTTGGGAAAGTAAATTGGACATGACAGACCCTATCATCATCTTGTTTTTGACCTGAAGTCATGAACAAAACCAAGGAAAAGACTAACATCTGGGGCTTCCTTCTTCAGTGAATCTTTACAGCCTGAGGTGATTGACCACAGAGATCCTGTGAACACTAGTCAAATACTTCAATGCTTTACTATATATATAATAAGAACTCCAGTTATGTTGTGGGTTGGTTAAAAACCCAACCTGAGGCTAACTTTATTTTACATATGTTCATATGTCTTTCAGTTCTTCTTTATCTTCTCGCTCATAACCAGAATTTTAGGACCTAAGCTGTACAGATCATGCCAGATATTATTAAAAAATACATCTTTGAATATTATGCTTTATTATACTTTTTATTGTTATTTATTTTAAAATTATGTAGACTATAAAACCTGGAGTTACAAGCCAGAAATAACAATGATATTGACTCCTGCTATTACCTATGAAGTTTGTTTTTTTTTTTTAGAAGTTTACGTTTCCTTAAAAGCTTTAAATCTTGTGTCTTTTAATTATAAACTTATAGATCTACTTTAGAGTGGTTTAACTAGTAAAAATCTCTAACTTTAGATTATTTTGGAATTTCTGAAGGAGAGTTTGAGTGACAAAGAATTCTCAGTAGAAAATTTTTTTTTCTGAGAAATTTCCATATATTGTTTTACTTACTGCCTTATATGGCAAGCTGCATTATTTGCACTGCTGAGAATCTGGCAGTTTTATCTAGGATTCCTCATATAAAAGTAATCTCTTTATGATTTCAAGACTTTAGGGTAGGGAGTTTCAAATGTTTCACAGAATAAAATGCTGTCCTTTATCGGAGTTAATTGGGTATCTTCACATGCAGAGGTGATTTTCAACAATTTAAAGATTGATGTGATGGTGTCTCAGAAGTTCCTTAGTTTTTCATTGTTTATCTTACAGAGTCCTAAGACAAAAACTGTCTCATCTTCATCAATATTATTCTGCTGTTTCACCAAAACTACTTCCAAACATTCTAGCAAATCTTTCATTTTAGTTATTAAAATTTTAACCTGCAGAATAAGCATGATTTTTTTTCTCATTGTAATTCTTAATGTGTTGTTTGTATTCTTAACTTCTTATACTGTGTTGCTGGTTTGTTTTAGGTAATCGATGATATTTAAATGAGTTGGTTAAGTACTTGCCTCGATATTTCAATTTCCAAGGTAACTAGAGGACACATTCTGCCTGTTACTTTGCTCCATTCAGAGGAATACAGTGTCTTGCTCCATCCTATGCTTTGAAATTTCTTTTGGTGAAAGGAAGACTTTAGAAATCTTCAATGTAATTATTATATAAATTAGGGTTTGAGGTTTTGTTTGTTCCTGCTGGTTGGCCTTAGGCCATTAATACTTACTCAATTAGCTTTCAAATATGGATAGAATTTAGATTATTTTTCTCATACATTAAGCAGAAATATAGGCACAACTTGAAATATTAATGAAAACTTCACACCTATGTTTGCAATACATATGACTCCTACTTAGCATCCATATAGAATTTTATTTTACATGACTTTTAACTTGTATTAGTGAGTGGACATTTGCAGTATAAATAAAGAATTCTTATAAAATTATAATTTGTACACATGATATGTTTTAATCAAGAAAAAATCTCTTAAATTCCCCTCCTCTCTCTGTTATCCTCCACATTGAACATAGGATACTAGATATTCAAGAAGACTAAACTGAACTGAACTTTTCCTTCTTCATTACATTTTTTCATCTCCACTTTATTTCTTTCATCTTCTATAACAGACTCTGTATAGATAAGAAAACATTTAATATTTATGTAACAGAATGTGGGGTTATTTTAAAATATGACAATTGTCATTTCTACTTTTTTCTGCATTTACCTTTCTTATTTTGTTATGACTAATTCCCCAATAAACAAGACTGTGCAGTTACCCCTATTATAATATGACTCTCATTACTTTGGGTATATAATCACGAGTGCTATAAAGGATAGTGAGATAATTATTATTTTGTATTTTAAGAGCGTTGATGGAGGTTAATTACATGAATAAATGGTGAAAAAAACAATGTAAGTAGGCAGAAATCTGTAGAATTGTAGGTGCTATGAAGTTGAAATAAAAGAGCAAGGTAATTGAGTAGAAACTAGGTGAGTCGGGATTGTCACTATTTTGGCTTGAGCAGTAAGGAAACTTTCCTAAAGAGGTGACTTTTTGCTAACGCACAGCTCATAAGATTGAATTAGCCACACAAATATTTTGGGGAAGAGCATTTGGGATAGAGAGATTTGATGGGGAAATGAGTCTTCTTTGGAATATTCCTGTGGGTAAAGTGTAGGTGGGAAAGTGGAGGGCATGTGTGCACAGGCAGGTATGGGTCAGGATCTGAGTGCCTTCCAATTGTTGTATGTGTGACTTGGCTTCCTATTGCTGTAAATGTTGGTTTTATTTCCTTAAATGAAAGGACAAGAGGAGAGCTGTATGCATGATTCAAATTGTCCTCTCTCAGCTTCTGCTTACTTCTGTTATTTATTTCATCATTAGCTCATTTATTTTACCATTTGTGTTGTTACCTGTTTTTGTCAACTTGAATTGCTCTGCTTGGAAGAACTGCATCTGCACTGCATTGGCTACATGAACAGAATGGAACCAGATGGAACTATATAAACTGAGCTGAACTCAGCTGCACTTACCTGAACTGCATGAACTCAACTGAACTCAACAATAAATTCACTTCTTTTGTTGCGCTGCTTTTAAGAAACCTCTCTTTCCTGTCTGCTCAATTAAGTGTTGGTGTACCCTATCTCTGACTCATTCTGTCAAATTTTTCTCCAATTGGCCATCAGATTGGTCTGTAGGCAAGCCTGTGCATTTCTTCTTGATAATGTGAGAAGATCCAGAATACTGGGCAGATGGACTACCTTGGCTTCATCAATGATGGTTTATGATCAAGACTTATAAGCCAAATAAATCCTTAACCCCTGTCTTAGTTATGATTTCCATTACTGCAAAGAGACATGACCAAGGCAACTCTTATAAAGACAATGTTTAATTGGGACTGGCCTATAGTTTCAGAAGTTCGGTCCATTATCATCATTACAGAAAGCATAACAACATTTAGGGAGACAAAATGCTGGACAAGGAGCTGATAGTTTGACATGTAGACTGAATGCAGTCAGAAGGAGACGGGCATCCTCAGGCAGGTTGAAGGAAGCTTTTTTTCCACAATGGGTAGATCCTAAGCATTGGAGGAGACCTCCAAAGCCCACCCCCACAGTAATACACTTTTTCCAACAAAGCCACAACTCCTAGCAGTGCTTCTTCCTGTGCGCAAAGCTTATTCAAACCACCACAGCCCTGAAAGCTGGTTTTTGTCAAAGTATTTATCACAGCAATGGAAACCTATTGCATCATTCATGTATTTACTTCCATTTCACGATGAAGAATCTGTTCCATAGATGCAGAATCTTATTTACATTGTTCAGTACTTTATGCTTATTGAATGGTAGAATGCCTTACATTAATATTTGTTCACAAAATTTTGAATGAATAAAGAAAATAATGACAAGAAAAAGAGAGCTTTGATGCATAGTTTTGTAGTAGCTGATCTTATTTTTAGTCCCATAGAACTGGGCATAGAATACAGCTTTCAGCTCCAATCCATCTTGTATATAGCAATGTCATAATTAATAAAACACATGGGTTAATTGACAAATACAATTATGAGCTAAATCACTGAAATCATTCATTGAGATATAACTGAAATTTTTTATGGAGATCTGCCTCAAATCATTCTTCCTCTATCATTTATTTCAGACTCTTCATGCGCACATTGTATATTTTGGAATAGTGTTATGTCATTAGGATCACACTTGCACTATTCTTGCTTCTCCCTATTTTAGCCAATTAGTGAACCATGAGAAATATCTGTGTCTTACCATTCCTTACTTTTCACTAGAACAACAATTGTTGTATTAAAAAGCCACTGTTTTGCCTTCTAATTTACTAAATTTGTTCAGGAAATATGAAAGTCTTCTTTATGCACTGCAGTATTCAAAGCATATGTTCATATCTCTTGTAAATAGAAGCAACTTGATTTCCTACCTGCCTATTTATATTACTTTTAGTTAATTTCTTTACCTTCTTTCTCTGTCTATACTCAAGTACTATCTTGTATTGAATAAGAGTAGTTAGAGAAGTTGTAACAGTTCTGAATGGAATAAAGCTACTTGAAAATACATTATGCCCTTCCCTTTGGTTCACAGATGATTGAAACAATGATGCCACAGAATTTAAAAATTAATGCAGGTATCTCTTGCTGGTAAAAGAAAACAGCTGAAGCCTAGTGTCACTTAGATGAGCAATTTGTCCCTAGGACAAATTGTTTCATTTAGGTAACTCTGCACAAGAATCTGGAGCAGAGATAAAGATGTTAGACTAAAACTTCTCAATTATGGATACCACTGGTTTATTGTGAAGCACGTGCTACTTAAACTTCAGAACTTCCTAACTGGACTTGCCCTTTTGAGTTCTGGTAGTTGTAAAGCTAAAGTAGTTTTGTGTTACAGGAGCAACCCAGGGGGCAATTGGAAGACATTTACATATAAATACTGTTAGTAAGTAGCCCAGAATAGACTTCCAAATTTTCAAATTTAAATAATTTCTCCTCATAAAAGTATACATATTCATACTTATTTTTATTTATGTCCCTGTTTTCATATTCCTATGTCCTGGGTTAAAATTGGGTTCAAATAAAACTTGATTTTCCCACAGCACAATATATTAGTAGTTGAAAAGGTGAACCAGAGTGAGCAAGGCTTATTTATATATATATATATGCAATGTGCCTTTGTGCATGTAATGAAATATCATTAAGCTGAAGTTCCTTATATTTAAAATGAGGAAATAATTCTGTATCAAACAGTAGTGTGAAAGGCATATTAAATAGATGTGTGTTGGTGCATATTATAGGCAGTGAGTGGTAGTGATGATCATGACATTCACAGGAAGGAAAGTACTAGTCACATTCTAGCAATATAATGGAGAGAGCTTAAGTAAGAAAGGGAAACAGTAATAGTAAAATTTCCTATCACTGTGGCCACAATCTCTGACAGAAACAATTTAAGGAGAAACTATACTAGTTACAGTTTTGTCTCATTATAGCTACAGTATCTGACAGAAACAATTTAGGGGAAAGAAATATTAATTTTGGTTAACAGATTCAGAGAGTTTAGTAGATATTAGGAGGGGAGGCATGGTTAAGGAAGTAGAGAGAGGGGGCAGGCTATTTGTCCCTTTTGTATTCCTACTAGGACCCTTCCCTCATGGAAAAATGCTGCCAATATTCAGAGTGAATCTTTCTTCTCAGTTAGTCTTAATGGAAATATCCTAACAGGCTTAGTCAAAGCAGCATTTCAGCAGTTTCCTAAGTAATTTTATTTATTTTTTTATTTATATCCCAAATGCTGCCCCCTTACAGAGTTTCTCCCATTATCACCGAACCCCTTCTCCTCTGAGAGGTTGGTGGACCCCTGGGTATCTTCCAACTCTGCTACATCAAGTCTCTGTCAGATTAGGAGCATCCTCTTTCACTGAGGACAGACAAGGCAGCCTTTTTATAGAACAGATACCACAATCAGGCTACAGTTTATGAAGGACCTCTGCTCCAATTTTTGCGGGACCTACATGGAGAACTGCTATCTCTTGCAACATGTGCTACAGGTTCATTCCAGCCTCTTTGGTTGGTGGCTCAGTCTCTGAGAGTTCCCATGGGTTCAGGTTAGTTGACTCCTTTGGTCTTTCGGGACAAATTGATGATCCAGACTAACCATCTCAAGAAGTGCATACAACTTAGCATCATAAGGATCTGTTTTAATCAGCTTCCTAATCTAAAAGCTGATTTAAGCATAGGCCCTCAAAACTGTTTTCATTGATTAGCATCATCCTTATTTTAATACTTGTTAATGCATCTAGATATTCACATGCATGTACATACATACTACTAAATATAAGCTGCTTAGTCTGTATGTACATGTTTTCAGGACTGATCATTAGGGTTTGGATAATTAATTGGTATGCTTTCTGGGATTTGCTCATGTCTACTTTAGCATGTCTATTACTGTCGTCCTTGTTCAGCTCATGTTTAGGGAGTCACCCTGGTGATATTTTAATGGTGTAACTTTTAATGTTACTAGGAGACAGCATCTCAAAGCAAACTCTCTGATCCTGTAGCTCTTAAACCTTTACTTCTTTTCTTCTGCAATATTACCTGAACTGCAGATGTGGGAATTGTTTTGTAGATGTACCAGCTGGAACTGTTCTCTACTACTCTGTAGTTTGATTGGTTGTAGTTTTGTGTAATGGTCTCCATCTGTTGCAATGAGAAGTTTCTTTTAAGATTGGTAAGAATCACACTTAACTATGCATATAATATTTGTTCTTTATAAGTTTTAAATATACATGTATATATATGTATATATATATGTATATATATATATGTATATATATATGTATATATATATATACATATATATATACACACACACACAATGTGAAGGCAGGGAAAGTGCTACTCAAAACTATTAGGCAACTTATCATTATTTCCATGATTAAGTGCATATAAACCCAGATGCTCCAAGTTTGGAAATCATGAAGACACTGTGAAATTATTTTATAATTACCATTACTCAAAATACTATTTCTTGTTCTATTGCTGCTACTAAAATTATTGCTATTTCAGACAGGGTTTCATGTGACTCAGTCTGACTTACTCAAGGATGATTTTGAACTTCTTGTTCTAATGTCCCTGTCACAAGAATGCTGAAATTATGGACATACATTGTAATACTTAGTTTTTATTAATTAATTAATTAATAATTCATTCATTCATTCCCATTGCTTTTCCGAAGCTATGTTTATGGACACAGGAACTATTTATTTGTACCACCAATTATGGGATAGAGTTGCATGTTTTTCAACTGGTCATAAATCACTCATTACATAGAATAGCCTAATCAAGATATCTCCTAGCATCAATATTGCTGTATACTCTTATCTTCTGTGTTTCATATGAACAATTATCTATGATATTTAATGAGTTGTTTCTGTGTTTCAATAGAATTATAAAGAATATTTGATAGACTTATATTATCTACTTTAAATGACCTATCATGAATATTTCTGTTGAGTAAATAGAAGTTGACACTTTCTGTTAGCTTAACTGCTAGCATCATATTTTAATCAGTTAATTATCTTCTCTTAATGATTCTTTTCAACATTCATCTCTTTTCCTATGAGGCAAGCAGGTAGGATTTAATCTCATTTAGCATATTGTTTATGATATATGTCTTAGAAAGTTAACATTCCAAGGAAAAGTGTATTCTGAGGTAACTAGTTGGTATAAGACCCAAATCAAAGGAGGAAAGGCTTGATGAAATCAGTTGAAGAATGAAGGTTTGAGATTGACAATGGAAGAGCAATTAGAAAACAGCATGATGGGAAATACAGTGCTAGCCAAGAGGATCTTGAACACATGCTAAGTTGCAGGGTAGAAACTCTACACTAAACATACAATTCTTGACTCATCAGATGATTGTTTTATTATTCTAGTGCATTGTTCATTTTGTTTTTGTATAATCTTACCTTTCATCCTGCATGAATTTGCAGAATGAATTTGTTTGCAATTTGTGAACCTATGTATCCTTCAAAATCCAACTGTGTTACCACTGATCTAAAGGTTTGCACATAATGATACAGTTTTTAATTTTCTCTTGATCATTATTTCTATGATTGAATTTGTGGTGATTGTTTTACCCACATGTTGTGGTAAAAAGTAAAAAAGGGTGGAATTCTGGTTTATTTACATTTAGAATACATATATATAGAGAGAGTTTGTCCAAATCACATGGGGAATTTCACTTGCGGTTCAGAACTTGGATAGGGAAAATTAGTCACTGACTTCAAGTAGAGAGTGATAATTACCAGTTATAAAGTTATTATAAGATAGAAGTCTGTACACCAGGCAGAGTGAATTCAGACATATATTGTAGAAGTTATTAATAAATAAAAGTCTGACACTCCAGGTAGAGAGCTTAAGAGATAGGTGTATTTTGGGCTAAAAAATCTTAGTTTGACAAGTTGCTTATTAATGATATTGGTATTTTAAAAATGTGATTAAATTGTTTTATGAATTAACCCACGAATGCAATATGGTTCCACAATGCCAGCTAGTGAGGGTTTGTGGTTAAATTTGATATTTACCACAACAGGAGGCTCATTTTCTCTTAACGTGGGCTCCACAGGAATTTTGGGTTAATTCCCTGGCATGACAGAAGCCTAAACAGGCTCATATAGTATTGTTTAGCTTACTTCTTTTTTAAAAAAATGTTTTAATTTTCAAAATGGGTGTGATTTTAAGTCTTGTTATATTATTTTTTCTGAGAGAGAGTGCAAGATACAAGCTTTTCTGGTTACAGACTAAAGAACACAGTGTTTTGGGACAAAATTTGTCTTTGTGGTTTTAAAAATGGTGGTTAGGCTTTGGACACCTTCCAGAGTTATATTGATTGGATTTGATAAGGGTAGACCTCCTGAAAAACTAAATTCAACAGAATCAAACCAAAAGATATCTCAATTCTAAACTTCTTTTTAGAATTATATATTGCCGAATGCACCTGCTTGGATTCCTGATCTCAAGAACTTTCATCTGGGTTTAGTCAAGATAAACACCAGGCTACAACATTCATTCCATTTTCCCAACCTCCCATCCCCAAGGATATCTGAATATCCACCTACAGCTTGAAGAAGTTATTGAAGAGATGTTGCCCCAATTCCCTAAACTTTGGGAGGCTAAAAGTGGTTATTCTAAGGTTGTCTTTCTAGAGAATTTAGAAATGACCGTAATTTAATTGTGAGGAATTAACTGGAATTTATTGTACAACCATAATCTCATTTGGTAGAAATAATAAGCTAAAGTTATAATCTTTTACTTCAGTACAGAATTACCAGTACAGATACAAGTTTAGATTTTGTTTGATATAAATTTATTTTTAAGATAATTTTATATTTTATTTCTCCAGTGACATTTTTACAGTTGAATAAAAGTTAAAGGCCTGCTTGCACACCGAAGCCAGGTTGTTTGAGTATTTCAGTCAAAGAAGTAAGGTTGGCTCACAACAAAAGTGACCACTCCTTGGCCCCAGCTTTGGAACTTTCCCAGTTCTGAGTTCATCAATAATCTCTTCAATATCCTTGGGTGTCAGATCCTCACAGTAGTTGCTATTTATTTGAACCATTGGTGCATTTACACAGGCCCCTAACTTCTGTAAGAGTGAAAAGTTTGTCAGGTGTTGTCTCTCCAACTTTATCCCTAGCTTTCTCTGAAGGGTCTCCAGGATGCTGTGAGAATTTGAAAGCATGCAAGGTGTAGCAGTGCAGACTTGATTATGGTACATCCCATTTATACACATTGTATAAAATGTAGCTACTTCATATACTCTCATTGGAGGTACTTATAAAACTTCTGCCACCTTGTTCATAGGGGAGATAGGCAGCCATCCATTCTGCATTTGAGCTAGATCCAGGACTGGAAGCACAGCTGCTGCTCTGTGCACTTCTGGGTAGTTTTTTTACTATTGCTTCTGTCTTGTAGTTTTCTTGTGTGAAATCAAATGGAGTATTTGGGTTATTCCCAGGAGCACTGTGCCTATACAACACATTTAAGTATACAAGGCTCATACCCAGTTCTTTACTGCTATTAAAAAACTAAGAGATGATTAAACATGTGAGTTAAGGGCCAGACAGCAAATTCATGGCTCTAAGTTTATTGTTAGAGAACTTTCAAGATAATTTTCTAAGATAATTAACAGACAACAGTCCAGATTACTTACATAGTTAGATGGTTGTCAAAAACATCAGAAATCCACAAAATCTGACATTTAATGTTATTTATCTTTTTTTTGAGATATGTCTTCTAACAGCTCCCCTTTAGTGGATTCAAAGAAGAAACTGAACATCTCCATCTCCAGGAGGGGTGATGCATTGTGGCGAGACTGCCACTAGGCCAGAGTTGCCTCAATTCATCTACAGATTAAATAATATCCAGAAAAGCACATACTACAAAATAGTCCACTGATAATTTCTTCCAAGCCAGAGTGATCAGCCCTTCAAATTTCTGTGTTTGAAAGTCTGTCAGATGACCTTATGCTAGAAGGCTGAAGACTTGCTCTCATGTGTTGCTGACAGGGGACAGTACAAGTAGAACATTGTCTCTATAACCTGTCTCACTTCTAGAAGATGTGCTAGGATTCCTATATTTACATATACATTGGTCATTCTCTGATTTCTGATGAGGTTAAAGACTGATTATAGTCTCATAGCCAACTCAGGCTGTTTAATCTTTGAGAATACATATTGAATTGGATGGTTATCAGATAGTATACAAGCTAGCAAGGATTATAACATAGATGTTAAGCCTTTCTTAAGTTAGGATAGATAACTAAATGTTCTGTTTAACTGATAAAATGTTGTACTGACTGTTAGGTGTATTTTATGCTTTTAGATGACAAAATGATAATAGTTGTGCTCAGTTTATATTTGAGAGAAAAGTTTTTTTAATCAGACATAAAAGGTGAAGTATAGGTTGATGTTAATATGCAGGTGAGGGCTGGCACAAGTTAGGTCAAGGCCATGCTTAGACAGTAAAATTATAAGGCAGGGGCAAAGCTTTTATAAGAGGAGAGGAAGAAGAGGTGAAAGGAAGATGGAGCACATGGCTCGGAGAAACAGCAAGTTATAAGGGATCTCATAGCTGGGGAATAGAGTAGTGTAGTGGTAGACTGCCCAGTCTAGGTGCATAGCTTGTATTATATTAATTTAGTTGTGTTTTCTTTGCATGGGCTTATTTGGGTTGAAGAAATTACTGCCACATCCACATGTTAACTGATAAGAAATTAGGATGTTCTAGATAAATCCATGACCACAAGGAAAACGTAGTAGGGATGTCTTCCTCAAATAAGGCCTGAAAGAACTTTTACGAGGATTTACTTTTCAGCCACTTTCATACAACTCAAGCTTTTCCATTTCTATCCCACAGGCCTTGCATTATAAGCTCGTTTTGATTTCATTTTTGAAGCTACACTCTTCCATTTTTCTATATAGAAACTGGATATTCTTATTTCATACTCTTTATATTTCAATTCATCTGGAAAATCTATAGAAGATATATCTTTTTGAAATCCATGCATTATAACAGTAGGAAGAAATTATGCTTTATCTCTAGCTTAGTTTCCCATGGTTCCTTAAATTAAATTTCAGGAACCATATTTGACGAAAAAAGAAGACTGGAAAAGAAACCAAATTCCAGTTGTGTTTTTTCCTTTAAGAAGCAGATATTTAGTACCGTTGGAGAATAGAAGAATAAATATAACATGGCACAACCCACATTAACTAATACATTTCATGATAATAAAATCCTTTGTGACTTATGATTAGGATTTGCAAAGTGTGCTTTACAGAAACGTTTGAATCTATAGCTATCGTCATAGTTGAGTGGACTTTCAGTTTAGCAGCCAAAATAGAATAGCTGGTCAGCTGGAAGATTTTTCTGTAAATCTGTGATCTGCAGAAATTGATGAATGAGTAAGTGAAGCAGGTAGAATCTGTTTTTTTAAATTTTTATTCTGCTTATTAAATATTCATAAACCCCAAGTCAACATGCTTTCCTTTTCATAATTTCATCTGTCTCTGATGGACTTTATTATCTTGGAAACAATTTTTTCCTATTCTCTGAGAAACCTCAAGAGATTTTTGCAACTATGTAGGGATCTTAAATTCTGTTGAGAAAAATACATAACATTTCTGTCTATCATGACTTAGATGACTGTAGGTTTATAAACTTCCCCTCTTGAAAAAAAATGTGAAAACCAAAAACAAAACATAAATAAAAGCATAACTCCATACCAGTCAGAGAATAAGGTAGATGATCACCATTTCCTTGACCCACTGCAATTTAATTCCAGAACCTTACTCTTATTCTCAGCCCTGTAGCAGAGCATTTGCTTCTTCTCTGTCCCTCTTCAGAGCAGTTCACTCAGATCTTCTCTATTATCCTATTCTTCTTCTATTATCCTATTCATTTTTCTTATTTGCCCAAGTCCTGTAGGCACTTTCAGAAAAACTGCCATCTATTGCAGCCAGATAATCAGGTAAGCTATCTTCACTCTCCCATTTTCCCCCAATTCCAATTCCCCAGTCTTACTGCCAGGTTTATAACAGATCATGTGCTGTGGCCTCTCCTTTTATGACCCCATTTCCAGGGGTCTATGCAGATCTTGATGGGATAACCAGCTTTTCTCTCTCCTGCTCATTTTATAGCCACCCATGTTCAACTCCATCCGAAGTACTTAATGCCATTTCCCAATACCCATAAACACATTCTACAGTGGCCTCAGTGCCCACACCTCTCAGGGTGTCAGAAATATTCTGTAAGCCAAAACAGCCTCCTGAGAACCAGAGAATATAACAAAACCCAAGGAACAGAACTCCCAACCAATAAAGACAAGACCAGATATAACCACCTAGTATTATAAACATTACAAACCCAGATGCCTACATGCTAGTGTAAAAATACAATCAATAGTAGCCATTGCAGTAAAGCCCAGCAACCCTCTGACATTATGCCCCAAGAAGTGCAATAGAGTTAAAGCAAAAAACCAGGGGTTGGGGATTTAGCTCAGTGGTAGAACGCTTGCCTAGCAAGCACAAGGCCCTGGGTTCGGTCCCCAGCTCTGAAAAAAAAAAAAAAAAGAAAGAAAGAAAAAAAATAATCCTACATAGGTATTACCAATGTTTTCAAGATTCAGAAAGAAGATATGAATATATCTATTAATAAAATCTGTGAAAATACAAACAGAAAAAGGAAACAAACACATAGATCAAACATGAAATTGGAACATGATCACTGAAAAACCCCAAACTGAGAAAGAACTGGAAATGAAAAATTCAGAAACTCAAACAGGAACCTCAGAGGCAAGCCTTACCAACAGAGTACAAGAGACTTACAAATGGTTCAGTACACACATATGAAAACATCCTCAGCTGAGAAATATTTTCAGAAAACTAACAGGATACTAAATTAATGCATAGACTTTAGTAGACTTCCTATATATAAATGAAAAATGGAGTGTGGAAGGAATCAGAGGAACAATAACTTGCACTATAGTTACACACACGGAAAAACACCTTGGGTTTATTTTAACAAAGTGAGTAAAAGAACTGTATGGTTCAAACTTAAGACATTTAAGGAAGAAGTTGAAGAACATATCAGAAAATGGAAAGATCAATCATAGTCATGGTTTTTAAGATTAATATACTAGCAGTGGTAATCTAACAAAAGCAAACTAAATATTCATGACAATCTCCATCAATTTCCCAACGCAATTCTCCACATAACTTGAAAGGATAATTTGCAGCTTCATATGGTAATGCAAAGATCAAAACAACAGAAAACAAGATCGCTAAAATAATCCCAAATAAAGAATTGCTAGAGGCATTCCCATGCCAAATTTAAAATTAGAGAACAGAGCTATAATAAAAAAACGGTATTGTAGTGACATAAAAACAGACACTTTGATCACTCGGATTGAATTAAAGTATCAGACATGAGTCCACACATCTACAGATATCTGTTTTTTGAGAGCAAATACAGAAAAACACACCATAAAAAAGACAGCATCTTCAACAAATACTGTTAGTCAAACTGGACGGTTGCAGGCAGAAGAATGCAAATATATTCTTGCATAAAACCCACCCCTGAATGGATCAAAGGCTACAATACAAGGCCAGGTACACTTAACCTGATAGAAGAGAAAGTGGTCAATAGCCTTGAACTCATTTACCCAAGAGACAATTTCTTGAACAAAACACTGATTGCATAAGCCCCAAGAACAAAAACTAAGACATGAGCCTTCATGATGCTAAAAAGCTTCTGTATGAAAAAGACAACTTCATTCAGGCAGCCTGTAGTAGCAAAATATTTTTAACAACTACACATTCAACAAAGGGCTAATGATTGATATATATATATGAGACAGGCAGACAGACAGACAGACAGGCAGAGAGAGAGAGAGAGAGAGAGAGAGAGAGAGAGAGAGAGAGAGAGAGAGAGAGAGAGAGAGAGAATGAATAAAGAAAACAACCCAATTAGACATGGATACAGTTCCAAATAGAATTCTCAAAAGAGAAAACACAGTTGGCTAAGGAAGATTGAAATAAATGTTCAACATCTTTAGCTATAAGTGAAATGCAAATCAAATCTATTTTAAAATTTTGTTTTACACAAGCTAGAATGGCCAAGGTCAGTATGGTAAATGAAAACTTATGCTGTATAGGATAGAGAATAAGGGGAACACTGATCTACTGCTGATGTGAATGCAGATTTGTACACCCAATATGAAAATTCGTGTAGTGGTTCTTCAGGAAGCTGGTAATAGATAAAGCTGTTAATAGATTTACCTCAAAATCCAGTTTTATCAATTTGGGGCATAAATGCAAATATTCTGCATTTTATTACATATACAATTAATAATTTTATTGATATTTTATCCATAATTGGTAGTTCTGTAGATGTCTGTCAACAGATGAATGGAAAGAGATATGGTGCCTTTACATACTTGGTTGTTTTCTAATAAATGAAATCATGAAATTCATAGACAAATGAATAGAAGGAAAGAGATGTGGTACCATCACACAATGGACTATTACTTAGCCATTTAAAAAAAAAACAAAATCACAAAATTCACAGACAAATGGATAGAATGAGAAAAAATCACCATGAGTAAGTGATCTAGACCAGAAAGAGAAAGATGGTATGAATCTGCTTAATGTGGACTTTAGCTGCAATCTGAATAACCAAAGAGGTAGGGTATAGAATAAGGAACTGGGAGCAAAGATACATCTCCTTATGAAGGGCAATAGTTTAGGTAGTAATCTATAGATGGAGTGGGGAATGGGCATATATGTGGAGGGGGAATGGAAGAGTGGAATACGGAAAGAACTATCATAGACAGCTAAAACTAATGACATTTGCAGTATTGTATGAAGACCTAATACTGTAGAAGCTTCCTAAAATACATTCCTGTATGAAGATTATATAATTTACCAAATAACAAATCAGAGAGAGCCTCAACTAGACATCCCTTATCACCAAACAAAGCTTCCATTTGTAAGAATGTGTTACATATAATCATGTTGTTGGTCATAGTGGCCCTACAGAAACCCCAAACAGCCTAGGCTATTACTAAGGCTATTGGAGTGATTGCTCTCTAGAATCTGCTGCTAAGGATCTTTGTTGAAGATGATACCTAAACAACTCATTTTGAATACAGAAAAGTCAAGCTGCTTTTTAATAAGTGTCTGTGTCCATCTGAACTAGTGTTCATGGATATGAATACTGCATGCTACCAAACATAGGAAAACATCAACCCAACAACAAATATTTCAATCTAAAATGGTGCCCTGACTGAAAGATATGCTCTTACAATAGTAGCACAAATGTCATAATAGTAACCAACCACTATTTGATTGCCTTTAAGATCCACTCCATGAGATTGAAACCATTCCTGACACTGCTCAGGTGGCCATGAATCTGAGACTAAATAAGCCATATAATTGGAGCAAATCAAGTACTACAATTTGCAGCTAAAAGAAAATGACCCTCAGTGGCATTTTGCTATACTCATGTATCAGTGTCTTGCTCAACTCTCTTTAGAGAAGCTTCTTCCTGCAGGATATATGAACAAATATAGAGACCCACAGGCACAGAATATTCAGATTGTGAATGGTCTTAGAACACTAAACCCTAAAAATGCTATGTCTCCATAAAATTCCTCCCCTTAGGATTCAAGGAGCCCTGTTGATGAAGACACATGAAAACTATTTTGTAGATTTCAAAATAATCACAGTGTCAGAACTGATCAAGAAATTCAATTAGGAAAAAAATGAATAAATTCATATGAATTTGAACAAAACTTTGAAGCAAAGATTTAAGCAGAATGTAAAATGATAAAAACTTTTATAACACGAAATATGAAAGCCCAAAGAGGAAAATTGATGGAGTACTTACAAGTATAGAAAGGTTCTTAACACAGGATTGTTGAGGGGAGGGCAGTAATGGGGGATGATGGGGAGGGGAACACCCATTTTGAAGGGGAGGGGGAGGGGTTAGGGGGATGTTGGCCCAGAAACCAGGAAAGGGAATAACAATTGAAATGTAAATAAGAAATACCCAATTTAATAAAGATGGAGAAAAATATTCTTAACTATGGTACAATGAATTATAATTTGGGTTGTTATATAAATTTACTGTCTTTTGGCTACATTTATTTTTCTAAAAGACAGTACCACTTAACTAGCTTTTACCGATGTTTTCTGTATCTTGGTCCTACTATGTCTGGTAGAAATTTATTTCTACTTTGCTATGAAATTAATGGAAATTTACTTTCTATGATGATTACTTGCTTCATTTCTATGACAAATATTTGACAAACATAAGCTTAATGTAAAATGTGAGGGGCAGCATACAAACCCTCATGACCCTATGGCCAGCTCTCCTAACTATAGCAGCCAGTAAATGTGGAGGGGATATCACTGCTACATCCATGCACCTTCACTGCAGAAGACTGATCTTGCCCCTCTAGTTTTCATTGCCAGGATCAGTACTACTGTGCTGCTGAGGTTCGATGTAGCGCCCACTGTCCTGAGTGCTGCAGCAGATCAGGGACAGGGATCACATTTAGCCCATTAGTTTTCTTCATCAATTTATGGTCATCCCATAATGTGCAATATACTCAGGCAAAAAAATTGAAGTTTCCATAACTTTTAACAATTTTAGCACAACTTAAAACTCCAAAGTCTACATCTTATCTGAAAATCAAGTTAATCTCTTATGCATGAGCTCTTTTGAAATCACAATCAACTATATCCTTCCAACATATAGTAGCACAAAGTTAATATTATCACTCCAAAAGGGATGTATAAAAGCACAACAAGGAATGTCTAGACCAAAGAAAGAATAAAACCCCTCAAAGCAAACCCCAAATGTGTCCTGGGATGTTTATTTTTATTTCATTTATTTTTGAGATAATAAAATAATTATATCATTTTACTCTTCCCTTTACTTTGTCTAAACTATCTCATATATCCATGCTTTCTCTTTTTAAATTAATGGCCCTGGGGATTGGAGAGTTGGCTCAGCAGTTAAGAGCACTGATTGCTCTTCCGGTGGTCCTGATTTCAATTCCCAGAAACCACATGGTGCCTCACAACCATCTGTGATGGCATCAGATGCCCCCTTCTGGTGTGCCTAAAGACAGTGACAGTGTATTCACATGTTAAATAAATAAGTTTTTAAAAAATTCATGGTCCTAATTGGTCATCCCAAACCAACTGGTCATCCCTGAAAATATTTATATAAGTAGTAGTATACTTATTATGTATTATATATCATATATTATATCATATATATATGTATATGCACATATATGTACATAAATGAATGCAACAAGAATTAATCATAGAAGATATCATGAATGTTTCATCATAGATATATTTTTCTGGCTGGGTAGCTACTCATATCAAGTAACTACTGAGCACATAAAATGTGAATATTACAAGTTGAAATGTCATAGCATGTAAGTATCAATTATTCTCTAGATTTTTAAGATAATAAAGGAAGATAGATGAAAATACCAGATTGAATGAACTTGCAAAGTGCTTGCTGCACAAGTGGAGCATCTGAGTTCTGAACCCCAGGACTCACAAAAAGCTTTACATGGAAGTAAGTATGTATAATTCCAGCAATTCTAAACTGGAATGTGGTCAGAGATAGAGTATCTATAGGCTCATAATCAAGGTGGACTAATATAATCTACATCTCTCTGTCTCTGTCTCTGTCTCTGTCTCTGTCTCTCTCTCTCTCTCACACACACACACACACACACACACTCACACACACACAAACACACACACAAACACACACACACACACACACACACACACACACACACACACACACACACACACACACACACACACACGGGGAGGGGGAGATCCAAATAGTGAGAGATATAGATACAATGAGAAGTAAAATATCTTATGCATGCTTTTTAAATTTATTTTTTATTTTTGAGATTATGATATAATTACATCACCTCTCCCTTCCCTTTCTTCGATCCAAAACCTCTCATATAATGTGGGGCCAGGGAGCTGTTCATCTGAGAGGAACAATACTGGAGCAAGAGTGGGACTGAGGTTTATTGAAACCTCAGAAATATTCTTCTGAGATAGACAGGAGTAGGATTAATGCTCCCTGTCCTGGGCCTCCATATCCTAGTGCATATAGCCCTGTACTCCTGGCCATTGCCTCACCAAGAATGTCCCATAGCTTGTAGCCAGGTTAAACTTCCTGTCACCTTATATGTCATGTCCTGTATCACCTGGAATCCCTCCTTATGCAAATTAGTTATACTGACCACCCTGGTCCAGACCAATGATGCACACTCACTCCATAGCATCTACTCAACTCCCAAAGGTTTAAATAGCATTTGCTTCTCTCAAAGAATGAACTTGTTCTCTGAAGCTGTTCCTGGTTGTCTCTCTTCTTTATCATTTCACACTCAAGGGCTGACCAAGATTCTGCTTGTACCTACTCATGTTTGGCTATGCATCTACCCCTTTAGTTCTACCACATATTTGCAAGAGGCCTGGTTACCCTAAGAGGGCTGGGACAAGAGTGGGCAATATACTCTTTCCAGTTCTCCTTCAAAATAATGTTCCTTTTTCAACTAATTGTTATCAAATGCTGTACAAGAATTTTAATCTAGCAATATAGCTACTCTGGCAAGGGATCCTATCCAAAGAACTTATATAGATCTATGTGAGCTGGCCAGAACATAGATATGCCCTAGATTACAACATGATCTGGCTGGAATATAGATGTGAACTTAGTACAAAACTTTAATCCCTAACCAAGAAGGTAAAATTAGTTTGTAAAAGAAAGCAAACATGCTTGAAAGTGATTATCTAATGAAGGGGCAGGCAAAGTGACAAACCAGAGAGAAATTTAACAGAATGAGTCAGAAATAAGCTATCCCCAACTCACATATGAACAACACAGGAAAGAGGGAACACTTAGAGCATGGAAAGAAATGTCAGTATAGATTTAGGTACGTGATCTGTGCAGGGCAGTTTCACTGGGACAGTTATACAGAGACTGATTACAAAGAGAATAAGCTAGACACAAGAGAAGAAAAAACAAGTCAGAGAATGAAAAGGAACCAGAAGAACAGAACATATTGTCAACTTTAGTGTGAAAATCAGTCAGAAACTGAGAGAAGCTGGATTAAATCAGTATGCTTGGAAAACTAAATTTTATGGACGCTAGCGGCTTCCAGTTCTAGGGCTAGGTATACTTAGACCAGAGAAAGAAATGTTCTGGGCTCAGACCAAGCTGTGTATTCTCGCAGCTTGCATATGGTTCTCATCTCATCTCATCATTTCATGTGAAAAAGCAACATTTTATAGAATGCACACATGCACACATACACACAAACATTGAAATATAACTTGATCACTTATACAACTATGTATATTGTTACATACATATATATATATATATATATATATATATATATATATATTTTCAGGGCTGAACTTCTTTTACTGGACAATTAATTGATATGCTTTTCAATTGATATTGATATTACTAAAATTATATATATATATATATATATATGTGTGAGCTATAATTAAAGTTACTATAATTTGTTCCATCTCCCTTTCCAAATGTCACTACTAGGAAACATAAATTTGCTTTGTGGCTCACACTTGAGGCACACATGCATTTTAATGAGCAATGATTAAATTTATTACACATTGAATTTATCAATTTTACCATTATGTACATTATGAGCACAGTTCCAGTTCAGATATGATACTGTCAGTGAAAACTATGCCATTCTTCATATTGGCATGAGTTTAACAAGGGCAACACCAAGAAAATAATGGTTATTTTGTTGAGCCAAATTCAATTAACTTTTTAGATATAATTTCTATGTATTTCATTACTTTAGCTTATATTTCAAGATGGACAGAAGGATATGTGAAAAATATACTCTACTTTTGCTTTCAAGGAGCAGGTGATCTTGACATCTTTATAGTGAACTGGTCTTTTGGTTTTATGTTTTTTGTTTGTATTTTAATTTCTAACTAGCAATCTCTGATGAACAGGGAGTACCAATAATCATTAAGCCTGAATTAAAATAAGTGACTGAGATCACTAGGAATTTTACATTTCAAAGCCATCTTATTATTCCCTAAATGATATAACCAAACAGGTTTTTGAAAAAAATCAGTTCACACGGTGGTTTATGTGCATTATCTTTCTTTAGCTGTGTGCATCTGTATTCATTGATATGATTCCCATGTGTTGCCAGCATAGAATTAGAACAATAACATTATCCTTATAGTGACACCCCAGTGTATCATATACTCTTTATGTTGAAACCATGCTGTCAATGACAGGAAAAGTCAGTTTGTTAGTTTATGCATGAAAGAAAATTATATCACTGTAAAGGAGACAATAATTGTTAAAATGTATTTGATTTCTACATATCGATTTCTTAAGCAAAAATGTGGTTTTAACTATATATACATTTTTAGTTACGCTTAGTTCCAGAACCAAAAACAGATATAGCCACTAAAACATTTGTTTTAACTAATATATATAGTTTACCTTCAAGAATGGGTGGGTACATTGTGGGATGCTAAGAATGGAAGAAGCATCATCCAATTTGAGGGATGTATTTCATGAGCATACAAATTAAATAAGATTAGTATTTTAATGAATACTGAGAACAAATATGTAGATATCAGATAGGAAATATTTTAATATGTATAAAACATGTTGAAATATTTCACACAAGGCAGTATATGGTAGTGAAACACGATGTAAATAGCTGGGTATAGTGGTAGTAATATGCAGTAGGCATGGGAATATAAACTTTGCTTATAGGGAAATTGAGGACCAATCGTATTACATGGTACCCTACATGGTACAAATCGAAAAGTTTCAAAGAATTTTAATCTATAAATCTCAAATTGGGAACTGAGAAGGCTTCACTTTCCTGAACATTAGACTACAGAATTGAAGATCCTTTGACCATATTTTTATATATACTTCAAACATACTATAATGAATGTTTCTCAGATTTTTATTAAAATATATATTTGACTAAAGTATAGTTACAACATTTTCCTCTTCCTTTCCCCCTTGAACCATTTCCATCTGTTCACACCCTACTCTCTCATAAATGTATGGCCTCTTTGTTTTTATTGTTATTGTTACATGTAAGTACAAACACATACATATGCAAATATAACAAATATAAGTCTGCTTTCTATTCCTTGCCTATAGTGATTTGCTTCATAATGTGTCACAATGCCATAAGAACATTGTGTATATCACAGATTTCATTAATATCCAAGACAGCACAGAGACAGTCTATGTCAGAAAACAATAAAATCCTTAGTATTTAATAATAGTAACTTTTAATGATGGTATGAACAACAGATGTCCCTCATAACTTCACTTATGACAATACTTCGTTGTTGGTACTCTACGGAAAGGTTTAGTTGGAGAGGCCTGGTCGAGGAAGTTTGTAGGGGTGAGTTTTGAGAATTCATAGTAAGACCTAGTGTAGCTCTTTCTCCCTATCTCGGTCTCTCTCTCTCTCTCTCTCTCTCTCTCTCTCTCTCTCTCTCTCTCTCTCTCTCTCTCTCCCCCCATCCTTTCTCTTTCCTTCATGTTTTTGTTGAAGTTTTGAACTCAGCTTCCATCTCCTGCGGCCATGCTTCCATGACATGAATTTCCACTTTCGAACAATTGCCATTGACTGTAGTGTTTTCTTTTTTCTCACTGCAATAGAAATGTAACTAATACAAATTTTACTTATATATTTTCAATAATAATACATGTTTACTTAAAATATGGAATGGAAGAATTTCAGAGGTTTTTATTTATTTGGGGAATATAGCAACTGATTTTATGGCTAGCTTTTTTGTAATGTCTTTAACACATCATTTCCCTTATCTACTTAGTTTCTATTCTCTAAATAATTTAAGATTTATTTTTATTAATTTGGATTATGTCCACATGTACATGTCTCTATATTGCTTTTGACTGTAGGTGTCTGCTGAACTATCTATACAGAGCTCTTCCCTAAATCTCATTATGCTAATATTAAAAAGATTAATTCAATTATATAGCTGAATTGTCCTTTGCTCACTTTAGCCTTGAGCATGGGAAAAGTTAGGAAATTGGGTAAAAGAAATTAATAGAAGTACAATGGCCAGAGAGATATTTTACAAATACTGTTTTCCATATTATGAAGCCATCTTTTTATATAATTTAATCTCCAAATAAATAAATGGTATAGTTTTGGTATTAGACATTTTGTTTTATGTATTATAGTGCCTGAGATTAATGTGCTGACCTTGTGAATGTTAAATAAACAATTTACAAATAATTTGAATCCCCAACTCATTACTGGATTCCTCAGTATGTAGAGCTGGATCACCCTTAATTTAGAAATTACATTGAGTGAATATAAGTGGGAATAGGAACAGTAATAATGGTTGTAACAGAACTGCACACTTAAGATCTTTTATTCTTTCATTATTCCTTTAATTTCTACAGTTTCCAACATAATTTGAAAGCACAAACTAGATTAACTTTCATTGTAAAGATTATTTATTTCCATGAAAATTTCAAATCCTTATATAATTGTGTCTACTGATTTTACCAGATTAAAACTCAATCGAGACCAAGTAGTGGTGGTGCATGCCTTTAATCCCAGAATGTGGGAGGCAGAGGCAGACAGATCTCTGTTAATTTGAAGCCAGCTTGATTAACAGACTGAGTTCCAGGATGGACAGGGTTGTGCACAGTAATGCTGCCTTACAAACAAACAAAGCAACAACAGCAAAACAATAAAAAGAACCCTCAATCTTGGATATCCAACATTTATATATAATCTTGTTTCCCATGTTGAAACATTTATCTGCATCATATCTGTATATTTATCTGCATATCAGAAGTTGAGACTCAAAATTCTTTCTGTTGTTCAAACTGAATAGTGAAATTGATACAAATTTAGTTTACTAGTACCTATTACATGTGATTTTTCTTAAGAAAATTTGTCATCCACAGAAAATATACATGAATAATTCTTAAATTGGTCACCGAAAAAATTAAAATTCTAAAGAACTAAGTTTCTTAATTCAGTTTTAAATAATTATAGGTGACAAACCTTAAATTAAAAAAAAATTGTGTCAGAATGTGAAACCAATAACTACTAACTAGTACCTCTTAATGGATTTGCATGGGTAATCTACATTAAGAAGTTGACATTTGAGCCTGCTTTTGAACACGAATGAGCTGTTTGATAGACAATGACAAACACAGTTGGAAGAGAAGAGCAGGAATTTTAGAATAAAAGCACCGTAGGAGGGAAGACATTATTATAAGATGCTGCAGTTTTCATTTATCTTGGTAAAATACAGAAAATGAGGTAATAATAGTGTATTTTCAGTCATAGTGCTATCTCAAAAAGTGTCCTTTAGTTTTTTCCTGCCAATTTTAGGCTTATATGTACCTCTACAGCTTCCAGACTTGTCACAGCAAACAAACAAAGCATATTACACTTTCTTGCCAGTATTTATTTTTTTAATTGATACTGCTTCCTGCCATGAAGGTCAAATTAGATAAAATCAGAGAAACTTAGAAAACTCTAAAATTGTCAGGAAATTTTAGTTATATTTTATATAATCTTTCATACAAATGGGCAAGAAAATTCTAAGTTTTGTTAAATTATCTTATGTAGTATAAATAAATGGACTTTATTAAAGAATACTCCTTTTCTCATATCATCAACAACTTTTAATCAGATGTCATTTTTAGTGAAACAATGACTAAACTCCATTTTATTACTGACATTTTAGTTGATATAAGGCCAATTTTTTTCTATTGGCTATTATATAATAATGTGCTATTCCTAAACTATAAGAGTCTATGAAAAGAGTTTTGACTTCTTTTATATGGCATATTTAGGTATTTTTGTATTATTCATTCCAGGCAGATTGTCAAAAATCTTCTCTTTACATTTCCTCTCTACTTTATATCTGCCATGGGTTATTATATTTTTTAAACATAAACTAACTTTGAGAAGAATTTTCAATGTTCCTGCCTGCAGAAATAACATGGCAATTATTAAGGTACTGAAAGTATGTTTTTATTTACATAGCACTTTTCTCTATGTTTGAAATATACAAGAACATAAGGACCCAAGAACTGGAAAAGAAGAGATAATTATAGATATTCAAGCAGACAACTGTTTTTAAGTACTTTGAAGACAAGCTGTAGCAAGGATTCTACTAGAGGAAGGCACAGGAAATGAAGGTAATGAATATTTTATGTGAGCTACATATTAAATCAACTTGGTGCATTATAAGGTAAGGGTTTAAAATTGTAAATTTTAAAAAGTTTAAGTCATGAAATAAATATAGCAAATATATTGGATGAAAAGAAGAAAATATTTCAATGTATTCTAGCATGCACTGAGCTTTCTACTTATGTGATATGTGGAATTTCAATTCACATTTTCATGTATCTAAAAGGAAAATATTTTAATTAATTAATTTATCTATGCATTTATGCAGTTTACATCCTGTTCACTACCCCTCCTTCTAGTCACCCTTTTTTATTTACATTTCAAATGTTATTCCCTTTCCTGGTTTTCCCTCTGGAAACTCCCTATCTCACCTCCCTTCCCACTGCTTCTATGAGGAACATTTAGCGGGTGGACAGGAGGGGAATCTAGCCACTCACTGCCTCCAGCTTCCCATTTTAGCATTCGGCTACACGGGGGCATCTAGCCTTCATAGGACCAAAGGCCTCTCCTTCTATTGATGTCTGATAAAGCCATCTTCTGCTACATATAAGTCTGAGCTCTGGGGATCTAGTTGGTTAATATTGTTGTTTTTCCTATAGGGTTGCCAACCACTTAAGTTCCTTCACTGGGGACTTGTTCTCAGTCCAATGGTTGGCTGTGGGCATTTGCCTCTGTATTTGTCTGGCTCTGTCAGAGCCTCTCAGGAGACAACTATATCAGACTCCTGTCAGCATGCACTTCTTCCTTTTTTTAAAAGTCTTTAAAATACTTTATTGGCAACTCTCTCTCTCTCTCTCTCTCTCTCTCTCTCTCTCTCTCTCTCTCTCTCTCTCTCTCTCTCTCTCCGTGCAGGTTTTATTCCCCTCCTGTCCACCCTCTAAATGTTCCACATTCCATACCTCCCCTACCCCTGCCATCTCCACTCCACGAGGACATCCCCTCCCACACACCCCAGCAGACCTCTAAACTTCCTGGGGCCTCCAGTTTCTTGAGGTTTAGTTACATCTTCTCTGACTGAAGTCAGACACAGGAGTCCTCTGCTTTATATGTGTTGGTGGCCTCATCTCAGCTGGTGTATGCTGCCTGGTTTGTGATCCAGAGTCTGAGACATCTTGGGGCTTCAGGTTAATAGAGACTGCTGATCCTTCTAAAGGGTCATCCTCCTCAACTTCTTCCAGCTTTTCCATAATTCAACCAGAGGGGTCAGAAGCCTCTGTTCATTTGTTAGGTGCACATATATGCATCTGACCCTTTCATCTGCTTGTTGGGTCTTTTGGAGAACGGTCATGATCTTTCCCTTTTTGTGAGTGTCCCATAGACTTAGTAACAGCGTCAAGTCTTGGGACGACCCCTTGAGCTGGATCCCACTTTGGGCCTGTCACTGGACCTTCTTATCCTTGGGCTCGTCTCCATTTCCAACCCTTCATTTCTTTCAGACAGGAACTATTATGGGTCAGAGCTTTGACTCTGGGATAGCAACCCCAGATAGCCTCACTTGATATCCTGTCTTTCTGCTGGAGGTGGTCTCAACAAGTTTCCTCTACCCACCGTAGGGCATTTCATCTAGGGTCACCCCCTTTGGGTCCTGAGAGTCTCTCACTTCCCAGATCTCAGGTACATTCTGAAGGATCCTCTCAACCTCCTTCTTCCTGAGGCTGCTTGTTTCCATTCTTTCTGCTGGCCCTCAGGACTTCGGCCCTTTCCCCCCACAGAATACCAGGTCATAATCCCCTCTCCCCCACCACCATTCCCTTCTACTCCCCTGTCTCACCCTCACTCCCTCCTTGTGGTTGCTTTCTTCTCCTTACCAAATGGGACTGAGGCATCTTCTTGGACCCTTCAGCTTGGTGAACTTTTAGAGTTCTGTGGATTGGGTTTTAGGTATTCTGTACCATTTTTGCTAACACCCACTTACTAGTGAGAATATACCATGAAACATGCAGTTTTTATCATTATTGCTCTGTAATACAACTGGAGGTTAGGATGGTCATTCCCTCAGAAATTCATTTATAATTGAGTATGGATTTCACTATCCTGGTTTTTTTGTTATTCCAAATGAATTTGCAAACTGCTTATTCTAACTCTGAAGAATCATGTTGGAATTTTGATGGGGATTCCATTAATCTATACATTGCTTTTGTCAATATGGTCATTTATACTATATTACTCCTTCCAATCCATGAGCATGGGAGATCTTTCAATCCTCTGGGATATTCTTCAATTTCATTCTTCAGAGGTTTGCAATTCTTGTGATACATATCTTTCACTTGCTTGGATAGGGTCACGAGTCACATGTCACACTATATACCTCTATCTCTTAAGTGCTTGGATTAAATGTATATGGTACTATACTCAGGTAAGACACATTTTATATTATATTTCTCTTCCCAATAAAATATAAAAGCATATTATATGAAGTTTATAAACATTTACAATATTATTTATTATATGTATAATCAGGGATTTCTTCTATCATGCTTATTACATTAGTTGTGAAGGAGCATAGGGGCTTTTGCCAGCCTTACACCCACCTGCCTTGTGGCAAGGCTAGGCCATGTTCCAATTTCCTGCCTGTGGTCAAGGCTAGGCCTAGTTCCATTCTCCACCCACAGTCCTCTGGAGAGGAACAGGAACACTCTTGAAAAACTGCAGAATGTACTTACTGATAGTCACCTCACCCTCTGGTCCCAGATAGAGTTCAAATACATGTCATAATCTTCCCATGCTTGCTAACCAATAGATTCAAAGGTCAGATGCTTTGCCAATAAGTTCAAACTGCAACCTTGTTGATGTAACCTGTACCCCTAAAAGGTATAAAAACTGTTTTCTTAGCCATTCAGGGTTGCCTTCTAGTCACTCGTCATGAGGGGCTCATTGAGGGTTGACCCAACATTGGAAAATATATCTCTTGCGTTTGCATCGAACACAGTTCCTGTGTCCCACTTGGGGAGGTCTCCTGGTAGTTAAGACTCACTTTGCTTCTTACAGCTGAATTTGCTATCATAGTGTTCACTAAAGCACTAAGTGCTCAATATAAGGATGCTGAAGAATTAAATAAATGCCTCATGGTTGAACACCATTTTAGGTGTCTGTACTACAGTACTATTTTAAATGGTAAAGAAAATTTTTTTCTTGAAATTATAAAAAGTGTCAGTCTGGTAGGGTCAGTATTGAATATCTGTCTATCTATCTATCTATCTATCTATCTATCTATCTATATATATATATATATATATCTTGTTCTTAAATGGTTATTCCTTAATATTCAACTTGACTCCTTGACACACTGGTCTGTTGATGCCAAGAATATGATGAACTAGCAGTTCCTTTTTTAGTAAAATTGTTCAGTTTAACATCACAAAATACTATATAGAAAGCGGTATTTGTATATTTTATAGTTTGTTATGACTTTTAATGTTACCATATACAGGCAAAAATTCAATGAACTAGTGTTATTTGTAGTGCTTGAAGTGAACAGTAAAACAATGACTTGAAGTTTCTGTTTTATACTGAGGACGGAACCCAGGTCAATGGACATGTCAGTAAGTACTCTTATACTGAGCTACTTCTTCAACCCCAACTGTCTTTTAATCACTCAAATATATCACTTCTGTACTAAAACATATGAACCAAAGAACAGAGAAAATTGTTTACAATGTACTTAAATGTAAAGGCATAAAATCTTAATTTACACATTTCTGTGTATAAAAGTGACAGGTACAAGCAAGGCAAAAAAAAATGAAAGAAAAAATACCAAAAATTTAGAGCTATATGTAAAGTACAAAGCACAAATGCTTAACAAGTTTTAGTAGTAATACAATGTAAATTAAAAGGATTTTGGAAAAGATTTTTCCAATATTGGAAGGGAAATTGGAAGGATTTCCATGATCCATATCTAAAAACTTGCAAAAATCATGGAGAATTGAACACTCTCATATTTGCTGGTGTCTATAAATTGTTTCTTTAGACTAAAAGACAACCAAGGAAACCAACGTGACTTGAAAAGGTTTATTATCTTTTGTTCAAACATTGAACTTCTAGCAATATATTCTATGAAATTATTAACATAGGCAAGTGCTTAAGTTTCTGAAAATATATTTATAATATAATTTTATCAGAATAAAAATAACAATAAGATTTTAAATGTTGATTTGAACTATTTGTTAACTAAATCAATGTGTATTGTAACCAAATAATGTTGTAGAAGAGAAAAAGATGGACGTTTTTAGAATATTTTTGTTGTTTTAGGTTCTTTGTATTTATACTCCTCTTATTTCATTTACTCCTCATGAAAACCCTAAGTGCTAATTACTTTCCTATACTACAAATGAGAAATTAGACCATCAAAAAGAGTAATTCCTTTTCATAAATTTTAAAGGTCATGATATTAAATTTGAAAGCCAATGCTCTTAATATATTATAAAGCAAATATTTGACCACTTGAAAAGAGCAAGGTATCATGTAGAGAAATATTCTATATTTACCAATTTCTTTTGCTTCAAAAACAGATATGGATATACAGCTGGGTTATTTTCTTGCAAAATATCTTTTGGCTACTTTTTGCACACAATTTTTTTCTTCAGTAAATATTCACATAAATATATATTTTATGTAAACTGTGTATTGTTAATTTTTAAATTTAAGTTGTATTCCCTGAAGTTTTGGCCTATTGATTAAATATTTATTTTTTCATTAATATTTTACTGACTGCAGTTTCCTCCCCCTCTCTCCTTTCAGTCCCTCCTTCTCAACTCCACTCTTCTCCCTACCTTCCCTTTGTTAATCAGAGAAGAGAAGGCCTCCCATGAAACTTGACATATCAAGTTTCAGTAAGACTAGGTATTTCTATCGCTATTGATTAGGCAACCTAGTTAGGGGAAAGGGATCCAAAAGCCAAGCAACAGTGTCAGAGAGATCACTTGCTCCTGTTGCTAGAGGTCCCACAGGAGGACCAGGTTGCACACTGTTTACACATGTGTAAGGAACCTAGCTCCACCCCGTACATGCTCTCTGCTTGCTGTGTCAGCCTCAGCGAGTCTCTATGGGACCAAATTCATTGATTCTGGAGGTTTTCTTGTGGTGGGTTTGACATCTCTGACTCCCTCAATCCTCCCTCCTCCTTTCCACAAGGTTCCTCTTGTTCCATATAATGTCTGCCTATGGGTCTCTGCATTTGTTTCCATCAGCTTCTGGGTAACACCTTTCAGATGGCAGTTATCCTCGGTTCCTGAATACAATTATAGAACAATATCATTAGTAGTATGAGTTGTAGGACCTTTTAATCTCAATCTAGGGTTTATACCCTATGTTTTACCATTTGGTTCCTGGATCAAAGACACTCACCTTTTTTTTATTTAAAACAAGCCTTGAGTGGCAGAAGAGCAGGAAGATACCCACCTCTATGTTATTAGAACAAAAAATAAAATTCCATATTGGAAATTGGTCTGAAGATCTCTTTTATTTTTGAGTCTTCCTTTGGTTTAGGTATCAGGGAGACTGTGGCCACATAGAGTGAATTTGGCAGTGCTACTTCTCTTTTAAATGTATGGAAGATTTTGAGCAGTTTTGGTATTAGCTCTTCTTTGAATGTTTAGTAGAATTCTTAAAGAAAACCATCTGGTCCTGGGCTTTTGTGGTTGGGAGGGTTTTAGTTGACAGCTTCTATTTTGTTAGTGGTTATCAGTTTATTTAAGTTGTTTACCTGATCTTGATCTTGATTTAACTTTCAGCGGGATCTATCTAGAAAATTGTTCATTTCATTTATAGTCTCCAATTTGGTGGCATACTGTTTTTTGAATGTGGCCTACTGATTCTTTGGATTTCCAAGTCATCCATTATTATGTCTAACTTTTCATTTCTGATTTTGTAAATTTGTATATTCTATCTCAAAAATTTAGTTGGCTAAAGGTTTATTTATCTCCTTGATTTTTCTCAAAATGCCAGCTCAAAGTTTGTTTCTAATTTATTGATTTCAGCAATGAGGTTGGTTATTTCATCACATCTACTCCTCTTGAGTGTGGTTGCTTCTTTTTGTTCCTAGAGCTTTCAGGTATGCTGAAAAGATGATAGCATGAGAACTATTCAATTTCTTTACAAATGCACTTAGTGCTATGAACTTTCTCTAAGCACTGTTTTCATTGTGTCCGATGAGTTTTGGTATGTTTTGCCTTCATTTTCATTGAATTCAAAAGATCTTTAATTTCTTTATTTCTTCTTTGTCCTTGTGGTCACTGAGTAGAGGGTTGTTCAATTTCCATGAGTTTGTAAGCTTTCTATTGTTCTGAAATCCAGCTTAAATCCATGGTGATCTGATTAGATACAGGTGTTATTTCAAATTTTTTTTTATCTGTTGAGACTTGCATTGTGACCCAAGATATGTTCAACTTTGGAGAAGTTTCCAAGGGATGCTGAGAAGAAAATATATGCTTTGGTGTTTGAGTCAAATAGTCTGTAGATGTCAGTTTCATTATTTCTCTCACTCAATGACATATTCATTGGTGAGAGTGGGCTGTTTATGTCTTCCACTATTAATGTATGGGGACTGAAGTATGATTTAATTTTCAGTATTTTTTTCTTACAAATGTGAGTGTCCTTGCATTTAGAGCACAGAAATTAAGAATTGATATATCATCTTGGTGGATTTTTCTTTGAGGAGTATGAAGAGTCTTTCCCTATCTCTTTTGATTCATTTTGTTTGAAAGTCTATTTTACTAGATAGAAAAATGTAGAATGGTTACTCCAGCTTGCTTCTTTAATCTGTTTGCTTGAAAATCTTTTTCCAGCCCTCTATCTCAGGAAATGTCAATCTTTGTTGCTGAGGAATGTTTCTTGTACTCATCAGAATGATAGATCCTGTTTTTGCTTCCAATTTGTTAGTCTATGTCTGTTTATTAGTGAATTTAGTTTATTAGTGTTAATAAGTATTAATGAGCAATGATCCTTAATTTCTGTTGATTTTAAGTTGGTGATGGGAAAGAAGGAAAGAAAAAGAGAAAGAGACAGAGACAGAGATTGTGTGTGTGCGTGCGTGTGTACGCACATGCGCATGCCTGGATCTGTGTGTGTGTGTGTGTGTGTGTGTGTGTGTGTGTGTGTGTGTGTGTGTAGTATGTGTATAATTATCATGTTTTGGATTTATTGATGTTTAATTAGTTCTTTCTTGTGTTTTATTGTGTGCAGTTAATCTCATTGGTTTGGAATTTTCCCTTGAGATTTTTGGGTCAATTTTGTTTAAATCTGGTTTTGTTATGGAATATCTTGTTTTCTCTATGTATGCTGATTGGAGTTTTTCTGGGTATAGTAGTCAGAGTTAGCAACTTTGGTCTCTCTGAGACTGTAAAACATCTGCCCAAGCCTTTCTAGATTTTAGAGTCTCTGTTGAGAAGCTGGTTGTAATTCTGATAGGTATGCCATTATATGTTCCTTGGCCATTTTCCCCCGGAGCTTTTACTATTCTTCTGTACATTTAGAGCTTTGTTTATTATGTGTAGAAGCTTTCTTTTTCTGTTCTAACCTATTTGGTATTCTGTAAGCTTCTTGTATGTTTATAGGCATCTACTTTTTTAGGTTGGGGAAAGTTTCTTCTGTGATTTTGTTGAAAATATTTTTTGGGCCTTCGAACTGGGAATCTGTTTCTTCTTCTATTCCTTTATTTTTTAGTTTTGGTCTTTTCATAATATCCCAGATTTCCTGGATATTTTGTGCTACAAACTTTTTAGATTTGACATTTATTTTCTTTGACAAATATATCAATTTGTTCTATCACATATTTACACTTCTGATTCTCACACCCATCTCTAGTGTTCTGTTAGAGGTGTTCATGTCTGTATTCCCTCTCCAAATCCCCACTGTGTTTCCTTTATTGCTTTTATTTTCATGCTCAGGTCTTGAACAACTTTATTCATTTTTCATCCATTTGAATGTATTATCCTGTATTTCCTTAAGGTATTTATTCATTTCCTTTTTAAAGGTATTTATCACCTTCACATAATTGTATGTAAAGTCATTTTCTTGTGCTTCAGCTGCACTAGGATATCCACGGCTCACTCTACCAGGTATCTTGACTCTGGTGGCTCCCTATTGCCCTGTCTTCTGTTTATGATGCTAACTAAAATGAGGCAATTTAAACAATCTTATTTCTTTTTTATTTCACTACTATGTTTGTGCATTATTTTATAAATATGCACTAGTTTCATTTTTCATAGTCAAAAACCACCGTATTGTCACTCTTGTAAGAAAAAATGACCTGTTTCAACTCAAAGCCTATAAAGGATTTTTGCTTGAGAGTTTTAGTTGATAATAAAATGCTCCTAATGTGGAAACTAGAAATCAGAAAATAAATTGAAATTCACTACTTATTTAGTACTCAGAATTTTAATCCTATCCGTAGTCACAATACCAGGTATGCAGGACAAGAGAGTCAATGGTACCAACTGTTAAATTAAAGCACTTTGATAGTATTTCAGCAAACAAGAATCTCCCATCCCTCCAGTTATTAAACATCTAACATGTCTCTTAATTTCTGAATATCAAAATCATTACAGTGGTGATTTATAAATTAGTATCAGAAAAAGTCATTTATTTTGATATTATCTACTGTGTGAATTATTCAACAAGCAACAGTTTCACTTTCTTAAGTTCTAGCTTCTTACCTTCACAATATTCTTACTTTCAAATCTAGTTCTCAGTTAGATAAATTTTCAAAGAATATTTAGACAATTTTCCTATTTAAGAAAGTCTAAAGTCTTCATTATGGTACAGTAATACCTTTCAAGGTACACCTATTTTACCTCTTCCTTACAATGGTGTCTTCACTTGCCTCTGTCTTCCTAAGACTACTCACCAAATCACAGAAGCTTGATGCTCCCTGCTCCCTCATTCTCTACCTACTCCACTGACCATATATATTTATAAAATATTGACTCTCTTTATTAAAAGCTTCCTTATTGTGGTGTGTAATTGTAAAATAAATCCATGTTAACCTGGGTAATCAATTGCTGGCTGGCTGTCTCTGTTCCCAGCATAGTAGGAGACTAAGACCTTGTATTTCTCCTAGCCAACATCTCTCCCATAAATAAGTGCCCTGCCTCTGCAGAGCTCCAAGATCATCACTCTTTTGTTCCCCACCACCAGCTCTAGATGCACTCTTGCCAGTCCAAGCTCCCCTGAGCTTACCTCTCTCCTGGAGTTTGGTCCTTACCCAGTTTTCCAGTTTTAAAGCTCGGCTGAATTCTGCCATGGCTAAATTCTTTCGCTCTGGCAAGCTTGAGTTACCTCGTATGTCAAACAGCAGAAAAATCTTAGTTTATAAGCATTAGATAACACAATTGTTGGGGAAGAAATCTGTCCTCATAAACTCATCAACTATTCTATGTTGAAAATCTTATGGTGGTGAAATTTGTCACCAGATCTAACAGTTCCTAGTCTATATCCTACTTCCTTTCACTCTTGCTTCACCATTTAAAATAGGCTGTTCCTTCCTCTTGTGTCCCCTCTTCCTCTCTTGGACCTGGCAGGCCTGCCTCATCCTTCTCACCCAAGAGTTGACTTGTTGTTGTCTTTATTATCCAATCAATTAATTAGCGGAAAATTCTGCTACATCTCATCCCACCACACACACAAAAAACCTCTTTTCCCAGATATGATTGAAAAAATTATGACAAATGAAGTACATAGTATGAAGAACAAATGACATCCAGTCCATCTATCTATCGATTTAGATAAATCACTCTACCATCTGTCTAACTTAAAAGACTTATAAGTCTAAACCTGAGTTATACCCTGGTTTACTATACTATCTGAAAACCATATGTATATATATATATATATGTATATATATATATATATATATACATATATATATGTGTGTGTGTGTGTGTATGTGTGTGTGTGTGTTTGTGTGTGTGTGTCTCAATGCTAAATACTTTGGGTTGGTTAACAGACTATAGTTAGTCTTCAATCCCACCAGAATTCTGAGAGCAACCTAAAATTTATCTGAACATATAGGAAGCACTAATAGAGCTTCCAAAACTGAAACAAATTGCAGAGACAGCTGCCTAAATGCAAAGTCCTCTGTTTCTCCACATGTTGTAGCATCATTCTGTGGCCATTTGGCCCAGAATCATCTGACAGACCTTTGTAATGCAGACTTTTGAGGGATTGATTACCCTGAATTGGCAGAGATTATCAGTCAACTATTCCACATAGTGTGCCCTTTTCTGGACAGTAATTTTGTCTGTAGATGAATAGGCAATTTCTTCCCAGTAGCTACCAAACCATGGCGCACAACCTCAACTGGATGTATAGATGCTCAGTTACTTCTTGGAATCTAAGAATGGGGTGCTGTCAGGAGCAGACAAGTCTTAACAACAAATGATTAAATAACATTAAATGTCATATTCTGTGGATTTCTGATGTTTTTGAAAACTATCTATCTATGTAAAGTAATCTGGATGGTTGTCCTTTAACCACTCTCAGCGATTTCCAATTAAAATATCTTGAAAACACCCTTACAATTAACTCAGAGCCCCGAATTTACTATCTGGACCTTAACTCATATGCTTAATCATCTAAAATCAATTTGTAATGAAAATTAGAGAAGAATTGGGTCTAAGCATTGTATACTTAAATTATTGTATCAATAGAAGAAATTCATACCAATGAAAACTTAAATCAGTATCACAAAATTCTGTACCAATGTAAGAAATTGAACTTAGTAATTTGAAGATTTCTACCAAATGAGACTATGGCTACACAAACAATTTTAGCTGTATCTTCCCTGTTCAGATTATGACAATTTCTAAATTCTCCAGAAAGACAAAATAGAATAATCACTTCCAGACCCCAAAACATGGGGAAATGAGATAACGACTATTCGTATCTTCTTCCTGCTAAATATGGGCATGAGATATCTTTGAAGGGGGACAGGGTAGGGAAAATTGGGAGTTAGTTAGGCCTTAAAAAGGCCATGCTAACAACTGTTATTACTCTCTCATGTCTGTGTTTGGACTGGGTCTGTCTGAAAATAGATGACATCAGGAGTTCTAGCAGGTCAGTTCTGCAGGTCTGATGATGAATCTCACTAAAGCTGTACACGCTGCAATACACAAGTCTTAAAACAAAATTTAAGTTCCATCAAGATATCTGTATGGATTTTATTAGTTTGTGTAGGGTGTACAGGCTACTTAGGATGAAATTTTGCTTTTTGTTTGAGCAAGTGAAAGACAATTTTTATTGGATATTTTTATTTATATTTCAAACATTATCCCCTTTATCCAATTTTAATAATAACCAATCATAAGTATCCATTCGTGCCTTGTGAAGGGTGGCACAAATAATCTTTACCTTTTTTGTTTGATTCTTTTGAATCTAGTTCTTCAAAGTATCTTCCTCTGGCATTTCTGATCCATATAACTCTGAAAGGTGCCCAGAGTCTAATCACCTTTTCTAAAAATAACTATGTTCTTTAGCCAGTAACCAGGAAAACTTTTAGCTTGACCTCTCTCGCAGAGGAAAAATAAAATAACAACAAAACTCAGAATCACACCCATCTTGATAATCAAGCAATTTAATCTGTAGACTGCTTTTGGTAGGATGGCCATTTTTACTATTTTAATTCTACCAATCCATGAGCATGCGAGATCTATCCATTTTCTGAGGTTTTCTTCTATTTCTTTCTTCAGAGACTTAAAGTTATTTTCGTACAGATATTTCACTTGTTTGATTAGAATTACCCTAAGATATTTTTTATTATTAGCGAATATTTGAAAGGTGTCGTTTCCCTAATTTCTTTCTCAGCCCCTTTATCATTTGTATAGAAGAGGGCTACTAATTTATTTGAATTAATTTTATATTGAGCCACTTTGCTGAAATTGTCTATCAGCTGGTATAGAAGTTGTCTGGGAGAATTTTTGGTGATGTTTATGTATACTCTCATATCATTTGCAATTAGTGATACTTTGGCTTCTGTGACAATTTGTATCACCTTAATCTCCTTTTGTTGTCTTATTGCTCCAGCTTGAACTTTGAGTATGATATTGAATAGATATAGGGAGAGTGGGCATCTTTATGTTTTCCCTAGTTTCAGTGGGATTGCTTCAAGTATCTCCTGATTTAATTTGATATCGATTGTTGATTTGTTATATATTGTTTTTATTATGTTTAAGTATGGCTCTTGAAATCCTGATCTCTCCAGTACTTTGAATGTGAAGGGGTGTTGTATTTTGATAAATCTTTCATTTTGTACCTAATGATAATGTGAAAATTTTAGCGAAATCAATTCTTAACAATAAAAGAAATACTGATGGAATCACCATCCCTGTACTTAAGCTATACTCCACAGCCATAGTGATAAAAAAACTGCATGATATTGGTACAGAGACAGACAGCTTGATCAATGGAATAGAATTGAATACCCAGAAGAAAAACAAACATTTATAGACACTTGATCTTTGGAAAATAAGCCAAGAATATACAATGGAAAAAAGAAAGCATTTTTTGGTGCTGGTCTAACTGGCAGTATATATGTAAAAAATAAAAATAGATCCAGATTTGTCACCTGGTAAAAAGCTCAATCCTAAGTGGATTGAGGATCTAAACATAAATCTAGTTACACTGAATCTAATAGAAGAGAAACGAGAAAAGAGCCTAAAACTCATTGGCACAGGGGACAAACTTCCTAAACAGAATAGTAATGGGTCAGGCTCTAGGATCAAGAATTAATAAAGGGGCCCTTATGAAACTGAAAAGCTTCTATAGGACATAGTCAATAGGACCAAGTGAAATGAGAAACAAGCCGAGAAAGAAATTAGGGTAATGACACCCTTCATAATAGTCCCTAATAATATAAAATACCTCTGTGTGACTTTAACCAAGCAAGTGAAAGATCTGTATGATAAGAACTTCAAGTCTCTGAAGAAAGAAATTGAAGAAGATCTCAGAAGATGGAAAGATCTCCCATGCTCATGGATTGGCAAGATTAATATAGTAAAAATGGCCATTTTACCAAAAGCGATCTACAGATTCAATGCAATCCCCATCAAAATTCCAATCCAGTTCTTCAGAGAGTTAGACAGAACAATTTGCAAATTCATCTGGAATAACAAAATGCCCAGTATAGCTAAAACTATCCTCAACAATAAAAAGACTTCTGGGGGAATCACTATCTCTGAACTCAAGCAGTATTACAGAGTAATAGTGATAAAAACTGTATGGTATTAGTATGGGGACAAACAGATAGACCAGTGGAATAGAAATGAAGACCCAGAAATGAACCCACACACTTATGGTCACTTGATTTTTGACAAAGGAGCCAAAACCATCCAATGCAAAAAAGATAACATTTTCAGCAAATGGTGCTGGTTCAACTGGAGGGCAACATGTAGAAGAATGCAGATCGATCCATGCTTATCACCCTGTAGAAAGCTTAAGTCCAAGTGGATCAAGGACCTCCACATCAAACCAGATACACTCAAACTAAGAGAAGAAAAATTGGGGAAGAATCTCAAACACATGGGCACTGGAGAAAATTTCTTGAACAAAACACCAATGGCTTATGCTCTAAAATCAAGATTCGATAAATGGGATCTCATAAAACTACAAAGCTTCTGTAAGGCAAAGGACACTGTTGTTAGGACAAAACAGGAACCAGCAGATTGGGAAAAGATCTTTACCAATAATACAACTGATAGAGGGCTTATATCCAAAATATACAAAAACTCACGAAGTTAGACTGCGGGGAGACAAATAACCATATTATAAAATAGGGTTCATTCAGAGCCTGCCCCACATGTGGCCCATACATATCCAGCCACCAAACTAGATAAGATGGATGAAGCAAAGAAGTGCAGGCTGACAGGAACAGGATGTAGATCTCTCCCGAGAGGCACAGCCAGAATACAGCAAATACATAGGCGAATGCCAGCAGCAAACCACTGAACTGAGAACGGGACACCTGTTGAAGGAGTCAGAGAAAGGACTGAAAGAGCTTGAACAGGCTTGAGACCCTATATGAACAACAATGCCAACCAACCAGAGCTTCCAGGGACTAAACCACTACCCAAAGACTATACATGGACTGACCCTGGACTCCAACCTCATAGGTAGCAATGAATAGCCTAGTAAGGGCACCAGTGGAAGGGGAAGCCCTTGGTCCTGCCAAGGCTAGACCTCCAGTGAGATTGTTGGGGGAAGGGAGGTAAAGGGGGGAGGAAGGGGAGGGGAACATGCATATAGAAGGGGAAGGGGAGGGATTAGGGGGATGTTGGCCTGGAACTTGGAAAAGGAATAACAATTGAAATGTAAATAAAGATGGAGGAAAAGAAATGAGCTTTAAAAAAAGCTATATTTGGTATAGGTTGTTGGTTGAAGTGTTGAGATTATTTGTCAGGACAGCTATTATTTATAATAGCTACATCTTAAAATATCTTAAAAATAAATGTGCAAACAAATAAACATAGGACCAAGTGACAAACTACAGATTGGGAAATAATCTTCACTAACTCCACTTTTGATAGAGTGCTAATATCCAATATATATATAAAGAACTCAAGAAGCTAACCAAAAAAAAAAAAAAAAAGAAAAAGAAAAAGAAAAAGAAAAAACTCTAGAGAACTGCATAGGCAAAATCTTCCGTTTCATTCTCTATCCGAGATCACTAAGAACTGACAATTTAGGGTGAGAAACAAAATATGTAACCAAATTTTAGTGAGATGAGATATTGCCCTTGTCAGGACAGTGTTTTGAGCAACTGCATACTTTTGTAGCCAAATAGTAATGTGGTTGTCTTTAACTCGGAAGAATTTTTTATTCTCCTGAAGTTGTTCACTGAATGAAGCTGTTACTTGTGTAACTGTCACAAGAACAAAATAGTCGGTAGCATCTCAGGAGTGCTCAATGATGGACATTTATACTAATATTTATGAAGTTCCAGAAATAGTTTTATTTTTTCTATTTATAACCATTTGCCCTTTAAATTGTATATAACATACTACCTTAATCATTCTTTTAAATTTATTTTTATTTTCGACTAATTACATCTTTCCCTTTCTTTTTCTTCCCTTCATATACTCCTGTGTACCCCTCTTCACTCTTATTCAAATCAATTGTCTCTTTTATCATTAATTGTTATTGCATGTATGAATATTTATGCATATATATATACATATGCATACATATGTGTGTGCATAACATTCTTAAATATAACCTACTGATTCCATGTAATGTTACCTTTGTGTATGTTTTCAGGGCTTACCAATTAGCACTGGAAAAGAAATCGATGTGGTCTTCCCCATGGAATACCATGTCTACTTCAAATTTTCCTATTGGCTATCTTTTTTTGTGTAGTGTTGAGGCTTTGTGGATTTCTACCGGTCAACTTGGTATGTCTGTTGGTGTCATTCTTGTCCAGATCATATTTAATGAGTCATGTTGGTTAGATTTTATTGGTGTAACTTCTGATATAACTAGGAGACACAATGTCAAACTCTCTGAGTAATCTTATTTGCAGGAAAGGGAGACTATGTATGAACAACTGAAACCTGTAAAGCCATTAGTCAATGCTCACTTTCTACTGAGTATTACCTGAATACTAAGGAATATTAGCTATAAGACAATCTACAATATGGAGGTTTTACATGTATTTCTTATTCAAATATTTAATATATATTATATTCAGAGAACTATGTGTCCATGAAATTGTATATTTATATATTATAAATGCATTAATATATATTTATCTTATATATTACAGTATGAAAATTATATGTTAAATATATAAAATTAAATATAATACATCTGAATATATACATATATGAATTCATATATGTGTAGGGGCTGGTAATATATATAGGCCAAGAATAGAGTATACTCACTATCTCTAGGCAAGGACAGCAAATCTTGGAATTCCTGACATGCACAAAAATACTAAGATGTATAACATCACGCAGAAAGTTATATCAGTATAGTTACTGATTTAATACAAAAGCTAAACATAAATTTTGTTGTTTTGTCAGACTTCGTATTCATCCAGTGTAAGATGTCTCATTAACCAAGATTTATGAAGTTCCATAAAAACAAATTTTTCTTGTTTATATATTTTGCCACTTTCTTTTTTATTAATCATTTTATTCGTTTATATTTCAAATGATATCACCCTTTCTGGTTTCCCCTCCACAAACCCCCTATTCTATGCCCCCTGCCATTTGCCCCTATGAGGGTGCTCCTCATAACCACTTACCCACTCTCGCACTCTTGCCTCACTGCTCTAGCATTCTCCTATGCTGTGGCATCCAGCCTCCACAGAACCAAGGCCATCCCCTCCCATTTATGCCAGATAAGAACATAGGTAGTTGGAGCCTTGGATCCCTCCATGCATGCTCTTTGGTTGTTGATTTAGTCTCTGGGAGCTCTGGGTGGCCCTGTTAGTTGATATTGTTCTTCCTATGGGGTTGCAATCCCCTTCAGCTATTTTCAGTCCTTCCCTTATTCTTCCAATGTGTTCACTGGGCTCAGTTAGATGATTGGCTGTATCTGCATTTGCACTAGTCTGGTGCTGGCAGAACCTCTTAGGGTACATCCATACCATGCTCGTTTCAGTAAGTGCTTCTTGGCATCAGCAATGGTGTTGGACTTTAGTGTCTGCAAATAGGATGGATCCCTAGGGGGGCAGTCTGTGGGTGGCTTTTCCTTCAGTGTCTGCTTCACTTTTTTGTCCCTGACTCCTTTGAACAGGACAATTCTGGTTTAAACATTTTGAGATGGGTGTGTGGCCCCTTCCATCAACTGGGTCAATACCTATTTACTGGATTTGATATCTGTAGGTTTTATCTCCCCTTGTTGGGTATTTTGACTAAAGTCATTGCCGTTAAGTCCTGGGAGCCTCTCACTTCCTTGGTGTCTGCGATTTTCTAGTAGCTACCTCTATTTATCCATCCCCCATTGCCACATATTTCTATTCAATTTCCTGACCCTCTGTACTTCTTTCCTGTCCCTTCACATTTAAAAGACACTGCATTATTTTTGCTTCTTCTGGATACAATCATTAGAATTTTAAACATAAATTATACAACAGTTGCTTGAAGTAGAAAGTTTGCAAAAGCAGTTTTCACTGACACTTTTGCTGATCAATACAAATTAACTCAAAGAACAGATAACACATTCTGTTTGTCACTGTGTGATTGTCAATTCATGATTCTTAGCATTCAGTAGAAAAATTAAGAATGGAATGGGCTTATTAGTCCTCAAATATAAAAAGTCAGTTTTTCAACGTGGTTTCATTGTATCTATTTATGAATTTTTGATGTGCACTCTCATGGGCTCCAAATGGAAAATTAAACTCAACAAAAAAATTTTAGCTTCAAAAAATACATAAAAACCAAAAATAAATGGTTAGTCTAGAGAATATTTTTATATCTGAAATTATGGAGTTTACATAAGGAATAAATTCTTTTATGAGTATTGTTTTGGCCATCCAAAATGTTCTTGTCACATTTGAGAGAAATACTCCTAAGCACTAGTTCTCATCCTTTGGGTTGAAAACACAATTCATATCAAATATCCTTCATATCACATATAAATCATATTAATTTATTATTTGGAATGGTAGCAACACACAGTTATGAAGTATCAACAGAATAATGTTATGGTTGGGGGGTCAGCACAACATGAGGATCTGTAATAAAGAATAGAAGCAATAGGAAGACTGAGAACCAGTGCTCTAAGTCATGTCCGAATTGCTGTCATTCTTTGACTTTCACGTTGTAAGTAACATGGATTTTAGGTCTGCATTATCAGATTTATTTCTAGTTTTCCAAGTAATCTTCATATTGATTTCTGTTGTGAATGTACTTACGTACAACAGCTCAGTCAATAAGAGCAAAACTTCACAAATAAGAAAGGATTAAATGTTAAGAAATAAACAGTAAAGAAACAGCAAAAAGAATGGAGGAAAATATTCAACTATACATGTGACAGGGGATAATTTTCTACAATATATGAAGGACATGAATATTAAATAGAAATAAAATAATTTAGTCACTAAATGGGCAATCCAATACACAAAATCTACATTGCTGAGAATATCATAATATGTGAGTTAATTCATACTAAAAAGTCATAGTAGAAAAGGAGAAGAATTTGTCAAAAATGAAGCATAACAAAAGACATAGAAATGAACCAATGAAAAACTATACTCCTGTGGTTTTGAGGAAGATGTCAAACTATAAAAAATTAAAGAAAGATAAGCTGTTCAACATGTGCCTTTTGATCCATGTCCACTGTGAGCTGTCACTTCAGTGTTTGATTCTGACATGACTTAGATCAGTAGTTCTCAACCTTCCTATGGCTGCCTGGTACTGGAAATTTCGTCAGCTACCCAGAGTTAGTGAAGCCATGTTACTTGAGGTAGCACAGCTCTTAATTATGTTCTGAATACTTACTCTTATTTTGAGAGGTAAGTGTAGTCCTCATTTCTCATCAAGAAAACTGGGCTTCAGAAGGAGAGCACTGCAGAGAAACAGTCAAAACACAGACATATGAAGACCTGTCCCAACATATAAGTTAAAATATGTCTACCCAAGGCTCAGAGAACATTGGGGAATAGGGGGCAGTAAGATTATGAAAGTGAGAGGAATCAGGAGCTTTCTGTGAAAGTATATCTTCTAGAAATATCAGAAGCTACACCCATAATAGCTCACCAAATAGTTGCCTTAAAATCAGAAGTGGAACTAGGACACCATCAAAAGATATGCTGGTTTAAAAGGGGGAAATATCATGGTACCTCGTACCTATACAATGAACTATAGGCAACTAAGGAGTGCCAAGGGTAGGAGAAATAATCTTTCTGAGGGAAGAGCACATAGTTGTTTATTCAATACCAAATGGTCAATGTTGAAAACATATATATATATATATATGTAACATTATACAGACTGAGCACATTGTATTTAAGTGTTTAGGCATATAAGTATGTGGATATCTATCAATAATTAATGAAAAAAAAGGCCATGGATTTGAAAGAGAGCAAGAAGTGGTGTAAGGGAGGGTTTGCAAGGAGAAAATTTAAAAGGGAAACATAATATAAGTAAATGTATTATAATCTCTAAAAATAAGAAAAATACTAAATTGAAGTAGAGCCATTTTTATACCACCAGCTACCAAAAGCTTAATTTTTTCAAGTGTAGGGGACAGATTTTAAAAAAAAAAGTACGCAAAGTGTGAAGATTAGTGTGAAGGATTATAGACATGGAATGATGATATGATGCCCAGACTATAGGAATGACTCACAGGGTATGCTACAATGTTAAAACTTGCAAATGTTGATGTATATTAGATTAGAACTTTTCCATTTTTTCATTTGGTGGTAATTTATATTAAGTACTTATAACAGAGAAGAATACTTACCCTAGGAATAATCTTTCATTAAAATATTTTAGCATGCTATAATAGAAACACAAACAACTAGAATTAAAATATATGCACATAACAATATTTAATATGGATAAATTCATACAGCATAAAATTCATTATTTTTTTCTTTTCTTTTTTTTTTTCGGAGCTGGGGATCGAACCCAGGGCCTTGCGCTTGCAAGGCAAGCGCTCTACCTCTGAGCTAAATCCCCAACCCTAAAATTCATTATTTTACCAATCTAGTTATATGTAACACTTTTCCATTTTGAAGATTTATTGGCATTATTTTAGATTCAGAACATGACCATTAACTTAAAATCTAACTTCTTATGCAGTAATCAGTAAATCCCTATTCCCTTGTTCCATGGCAATTAACCCTAGCAAACAAAATTTACTTTGTGTTTCAATGGGCTTATCTCTCCTACAATGTCATATAAACAGAGCCATAACACATTCATAATTTTGTGTTTGAAGGTAATCTATATTTTCATCATATGCTAGCAATTAACTTCTATGAGTAAACACTATTTTCTTTATTATATGTAGCACAACTTATTTTTTTAATTTTTATTTATTTATTTATTTTTATTTTATTTTTTTAACTTGAGTATTTCTTATTTACATTTCGAGTGTTATTCCCTTTCCCGGTTGCTGGGTCAACATCCCCCTAATCCCTCCCCCTCCCCTTCTTTATGAGTGTTCCCCTCCCCATCCTCCCCCCATTGCCGCCCTCCCCGCAACAATCACGTTCACTGGGGGTTCAGTCTAAGCAGGACCCAGGGCTTCCCCTTACACTGATGATCTTACTAGGATATTCAATGCTACCTAAGAGGTCAGAGTCCAGGGTCAGTCCATGTATAGTCTTTAGGTAGTGGCTTAGTCCCTGGAAGCTCTGGTTGCTTGGCATTGTTGTTCATATGGGGTCTTCAGCCCCTTCAAGCTCTTCCAGTTCTTTCTCTGATTCCTTCAACGGGGGTCCTGTTTTCAGTTCAGTGGTTTGCTGCTGGCATTTGCCTCTGTATTTGCTGTACTCTTGCTGTGTCTTTCAGGAGAGATCTATATCCGGCTCCTGTCTGCCTGCACTCCTTTGCTTCATCCATCTTGTCTAATTGGGTGGCTGTATATGTATGGCCACATGTGGGGCAGGCTCTGAATGGGTGTTCCTTCTGTCTCTGTTTTAATCGTTGCCTCTCTATTCTCTGCCAAGGGTATTCTTGTTCCCCTTTGAAAGAAGGAGTGAAGCATTCACATTTTGATCATCCGTCTTGGGTTTCATGTGTTCTAGGCATCTAGAGTAATTCAAGCATTTGGTCTGATAGCCACTTATCAATGAGTGCATAGCACATGTGTTTCTCTGTGATTGGGTTACCTCACTCAGGATGATATTTTCCAGTTCCAATCATTTGCCTACGAATTTCATAAAGTCATTGTTTTTGATAGCTGAGTAATATTCCATTGTGTAGATGTACCACATTTTCTATATCCATTCCTCTGTTGAAGGGCATCTGGGTTCTTTCCAGCTTCTGGCTATTATAAATAAGGCTGCTATGAACATAGTGGAGCACGTGTCTTTTTTGTATGTTGGGGCATCTTTTGGGTATATGCCCAAGAGAGGTATAGCTGGATCCTCAGGCAGTTCAATGTCCAATTTTCTGAGGAAACTCCAGACTGATTTCCAGAGTGGTTGTACCAGTCTGGAATTCCACCAACAATGGAGGAGTGTTCCTCTTTCTCCACATTCTCGCTAGCATTTGTTGTCACCTGAGTTTTTGATCTTAGCCATTCTCACTGGTGTGAGGTGAAATCTCAGGGTTGTTTTGATTTGCATTTCCCTTATGACTAAAGATGTTGAACATTTCTTTAGGTGTTTCACAGCCATTCGACATTCCTCAGCTGTGAATTCTTTGTTTAGCTCTGAACCCCATTCTTAATAGGGTTATTTGTCTCCCTGCGGTCTAACTTCTTGAGTTCTTTGTATATTTTGGATATAAGGCCTCTATCTGTTGTAGGATTGGTAATGATCTTTTCCCAATCTGTTGGTTGCCGTTTTGTTCTAACCACAGTGTCCTTTGCCTTACAGAAGCTTTGCAGTTTTATGAGATCCCATTTGTTGATTCTTGATCTTAGACCATAAGCCTGCACCATTTGCTGAAAATGCTATCTTTTTTCCATTGGATGGTTTTGGTTCCTTTGTCAAAAATCAAGTGCCCAGAGGTGTGTGGGTTCATTTCTGGGTCTTCAATTCTGTTCCATTGGTCTATCTGTCTGTCTCTGTACCAATACCATGCAGTTCTTATCACAATTGCTCTGTAATACTGCTTGAGTTCAGGGATAGTGATTCCCCCTGAAGTCCTTTTATTGTTGAGGATAGTTTTAGCTATCCTGGGTTTTTGGTTATTCCAGATGAATTTGCAAATTGTTCTGTCTAACTGTTTGAAGAATTGGATTGGTATTTTGATGGGGATTGCATTGAATCTGTAGATCACTTTTGGTAAAATGGCCATTTTAAATATATTAATCCTGCCAATCCTTGAGCGTGGGAGACCTTTCCATCTTCTGAGATCTTCTTCAATTTCTTTCTTCAGAGACTTGAAGTTCTTATTGTACAGATCTTTTATTTGCTTGGTTAAAGTCACAACGAGGTACTTTATATTATTTGGGTCTATTATAAAGGGTGTCGTTTCCCTAATTTCTCTCTCGGCTTGTTTCTCTTTTGTGTACAGGAAGGCTTCTGATTTACTTGAGTTAATTTTATACCCAGCGACTATGCTGAAGTTGTCTATCAGCTTTAGTAGTTCTCTGGTGGAACTTTTGGGATCACTTAAATATACTATCATATCATCTGCAAATAGTGATATTTTGACCTCTTCTTTTCCGATCTGTATCCCCTTGATCTCCTTTTGTTGTCTGATTGCTCTGGCTAGAACTTCAAGAACTATATTGAATAAGTAGGGAGAGAGTGGGCAGCCTTGTCTAGTCCCTGATTTTAGTGGGATTGCTTCAAGTTTCTTTCCATTTAGTTTAATGTTAGCAACTGGTTTGCTGTATATGGCTTTTACTATGTTTAGGTATGGGCCTTGAATTCCAATTCTTGCCAGGACTTTTATCATGAAGGGGTGTTGAATTTTGTCAAATGCTTTCTCAGCATCTAATGAAATGATCATGTGGTTTTGTTCTTTCAGTTTGTTTATATAATGGATCACGTTGATGGTTTTCTGTATATTAAACCATCCCTGCATGCCTCGGATGAAGCCTACTTGATCATGGTTGATGATTGTTTTGATGTGCTCTTGGATTCGGTTGGCCAGAAATTATAGAGTATTTTTGCATTGATATTCATAAGGGAAATTGGTCTGAAGTTCTCTTTCTTTGCTGGGTCTTTGTGTGATTTAGGTATAAGAGTAATTGTGCCTTCATAGAAGGAATTCGGTAGAGCTCCATCTGTTTCAATTTTGTGGAATAGTTTGGATAGTACTGGTATGAGGTCTTCTGTGAAGGTCTGATAGAATTCTGCACTAAACCCGTCTGGACCTGGGCTCTTTTTGGTTGGGAGACCTTTAATGACTGCTTCTATTTCCTTAGGAGTTATGGGGTTATTTAACTGGTTTATCTGTTCCTGATTTAACTTCGGTACCTGGTATCTGTCTAGTAAATTGTCCATTTTCTGCAGATTTTCAAGTTTTGTTGAATATAGGCCTTTGTAGTAGGATCTGATGATTCTTTTAATTTCCCCTGGCTCTGTTGTTATGTCTCACTTTTAATTTCTGATTTTGTTAATTTGGACAGACTCTCTGTGTTCTCTCATTAGTCTGGCTAGGGGTTTATCTATCTTGTTGATTTTCTCAACGAACCAACTTTTGTTCTGTTGATTCTTTCTATGGTCCTTTTTGTTTCTACTTGGTTGATTTCAGCTCTGAGTTTGATTATTTCCTGCCTTCTACTCCTCCTGGGTGTATTTGCTTCTTTTTGTTCTAGAGCTTTTAGGTGTGCTGTCAGGCTGCTGACATATGCTCTTTCCTGTTTCTTTCTGCAGGCACTCAGTGCTATGAGTTTTCCTCTCAGCACAGCTTTCAATGTGTCCCATAAGTTTGGGTATTTTGTACCTTCATTTTCATTAAATTCTAAAAAGTCTTTAATTTCTTTCTTTATTTCTTCCTTAACCAGGTTATCGTTGAGTAGAGCATTGTTCAACTTCCATTTATATATGGGCGTTCTTCCCTTATTGATATTGAAGACAAGCTTCAGGCCGTGGTGGTCTGATAGCACACATGGGATTATTTCTATCTTTCTGTACCTGTTGAGGCCCGTTTTTTGACCAATTATATGGTCAATTTTGGAGAAAGTACCATGAGGAGCTGAGAAGAAGATATATCCTTTTGCTTTAGGATAGAATGTTTTATAAATATCTGTTCAGTCTGTTTGGCTCATGACTTCTCTTAGTCTGTCTACGTCTATGTTTAATTTCTGTTTCCATGATCTGTCCATTGATGAGAGTGGGGTGTTGAAATCTCCTACTATTATTGTGTGAGGTGCAATGTGTGTTTTGAGCTTTAGTAAGGTTTCTTTTACGTATGTAGGTCTCCTTGTATTTGGGGCATAGATATTTAGGATTGAGAGTTCATCTTGGTGGATTTTTCCTTTGATGAATATGAAGTGTCCTTCCTTATCTTTTTTGATGACTTTTAGTTGAAAATTGATTTTATTTGATGTTAGAATGGCTACTCCAGCTTGCTTCTTCTGACCATTTGCTTGAAAAGTTGTTTTCCAGCCTTTCACTCTGAGGAGTGTCTGTCTTTGTCTGTGAGGTGTGTTTCCTGTAGGCAGTAGAATGCAGGGTCCTTGTTGCGTATCCAATTTGCTAATCTATGTCTTTTTATTGGGGAGTTGAGGCCATTGATTTTGAGAGATATTAAGGAATAGTTATTATTGCTTCCTGTTATATTCATATTTGGATATGAGTTTATGTTTGTTTGCTTTTCTTCTCTTTGTTTTGTTGCCAAGACGATTAGTTTCTTGCCTCTTCTAGGGTGTAGCTTGCCTCCTTATGTTGGGCTTTACCATTTATTATCCTTTGTAGCGCTGGATTTGTAGAAAGATATTGTGTAAATTTGGTCTTGTCATGGAATACCTTGGTTTCTCCATCTATGTTAATTGAGAGTTTTGCAGGATACAGTAACCTGGGCTGGCATTTGTGTTCTCTTAGGGTTTGTATGACATCAGTCCAGGATCTTCTGGCCTTCATAGTTTCTGGGGAAAAGTCTGGTGTGTTTCGGATAGGTCTGCCTTTATATGTTACTTGACCTTTTTCCCTTACTGCTTTTAATATTCTTTCTTTATTTTGTGCATTTGGTGTTTTGACTATTATGTGACGGGAGGAGTTTCTTTTCTGGTCGAATCTATTTGGAGTTCTGTATGCTTCTTGTATGCTTATGGGTATCTCTTTCTTTAGGTTAGGGAAATTTTCTTCTATGATTTTGTTGAAGATATTTACTGGTCCTTTGAGCTGGGAGTCTTCACTCTCTTCTATACCTATTATCCTTAGGTTTGATCTTCACATTGAGTCCTGGATTTCCTGTATGTTTTGGTACAGTAGCTTTTTCTGCTTTACATTATCTTTGACAGTTGAGTCAATGATTTCTATGGAATCTTCTCCTCCTGAGATTCTCTCTTCCATCTCTTGTATTCTGTTGGTGAAGCTTGTATCTACGCCTCCTTGTCTCTTCTTTTGGTTTTCTATATCCAGGGTTGTTTCCATGTGTTCTTTCTTAATTGCTTCTATTTCTGTTTTTAATTACTTCAACTGTTTGATTGTGTTTTCCTGGAATTCTTTCAGGGATTTTTGTGATTCCTCTCTGTAGGCTTCTCCTTGTTTATTTATATTTTCCTGTGTTTCTCGAAGGAAGTCATTCACGTCTTCCTTGAAGTCCTCCAGCATCATGATCAAATATGATTTTGAAACTAGATCTTGCTTTTCTGGTGTGTTTGGATATTCAGTGTTTGCTTTGGTGGGAGAATTGGGCTCTGATGATGCCATGTAGTCTTGGTTTATGTTGCTTAGATTCCTGTGTTTGCCTCTCGCCATCAGATTATCTCTAGTGTTACTTTGTTCTGCTATTTCTGACAGTGGCTAGACTGTCCTATAAGCCTGTGTGTCAGGAGTGCTGTAGACCTGTTTTCCTGTTTTCTTTCAGCCAGTTTTGGGAACAGAGTGTTCTGCTTTCGGGTGTGTAGTTTTTCCTATCTACAGGTCTTCAGCTCTTCCTGTGGGCCTGTGTCCTGAGTTCACTAGGCAGGTCGCTTGGAGTAGGAAGGTTTGTCTTACCTGTGGTCCCGAGGCTCAAGTTTGCTCGTGGGGTGTTGCTTATGAGCTCTCCATGGTGGCAGCAACCAGGAAGATCTGTGCTGCCCTTTCCGGAGCTTCTGTGCACCAGGGTTCCAGATGGCGTTTGGTGTTTTTCTCTGGAGTCAGAGATGTGTGCAGAGTGCAGTCTCTTTTGGTTTCCCAGGCGTGTCTGCCTCTCTGAAGGTTTAGCTCTCCCTCTATTTTTTTTATTTTATTAGATATATTTCTTTACTTACATTTCAAATGTTATTCCCCTTTCCAGTTTCCTATCCATAAGCCCCCGTTCCCCTCCCTGCCCCTCCCCTATGTGGGTATTGCCCCTATACATCCCCCTTATTGCCATCTAGCTTATTAAGTGGAAATTGTAATGATTTGGATATCAAAATTGGTAGATCCAATGATATTCTTATTTTTAAATTTTGAGGGATGCCATTTTCTTAGATATTAAATAATTTCCATATTTTTACCACAATGGTGAACTATTCCAGTATCTTCACACTGTAATTAACTTCACACTGTGGTGTATCTCAAAGGTTGATATTATTTTCCACCTGAATGGCCATTTGTACTAACAATATTTCTTTCGAGTGCTTTGAGAAAATTCACTGGGATATTTTTTTTCATCAATGACTTTATTGTTAATACATGAAAAGCAGAAATTAACTTATTCAATTGTTGCTAATATCCTTTCTTTTAAATAATTATTCCCTCTTATTTGAAAACAACATACACATCTATGATCTAAATTCATATAAAATTCTAAATGTTTCTTTATTTTTTTCTGTCAAATATTTTACTCAGTCTATAATCAAAGTTAGGGAAACACACTAGTGAGTCAAATATTGTTTTGAGACAATTACAGGTCAGCACTCAATTTACAGATCCCCACTCACAAGCGACTATTTTATATACTTTTCACATGTAATAAAAATAAAGCCCAGCAATTTACAATTAATCTACTTAAGTCAGACTGTAAATCACACTGTGTTATCAGAGTGTGTATATCATTGTTGTGGCCCCAGAGCTTGCATTCTGAGCACTCTTCCTTACTGCCTTCACTGTAGAATGACCATTACTAATTTAGAAAAAGATTTAATACCAAACTCTTTCATTTGTTTGGATGATTAATTTTCCTTTTTTCTTTTTTTATTGTTTATTTTTAATTTGCATTTCAAATGTTACCCCCTTCTTAGTTTCCCCTCCGCAAATCTCCTATCCCACACTGGTTCCCCCTGCTTCTATGAGGATGATCCTCCACCCACCCACCCACTCCCACCTCTTAACCATAGGTTTATCCTAAGTGGTCTTAGTATTAATTAAATGATTCTTCCAGAAGCTTTTTTCTCATCAGACTCCATACACTATTTAGCATAAATTCATTGTGCTTTGTTTTGTTTTTCCCATCAACACTTTAAAAATGAACGCAATACAACTACTGATTTTTTTCTACTTTAACATGTTCTGATAAATCCCCATCTGGTGGCCAATTATTTGTTTATTTAAGTGGCCTTTGAAATCACAGTTTTTTTTCCTGTCAAATAATTCTAGGATGTGACATTTCTGAATATTGATTTAAATTCTTTCTCCTGTTACTTCTGGGAGAACTATAACAAAATTAAACAATAATTCCCTAAATTGAAGCAAATTTCCTGAACTCTTACTCTCATGTGTAAGAGTGGATTTTAAATCTCTCTGGCAGGAGCTGAAGTGGTGCCTTCAACTCAGCTGTATTAATGTCAGGAGTCTGGAGAAGAACATTAAAACAGCAAAGTGGAAGATAAAATATTATAACAAATGTCACAAGACTGAAAGGATTTATGGATTTAAAGATTTTGATACTGTAACCACAACATGAGGAAATTATAATGTGGTACTTGAGTTGAAAGTTTCCAAGAAACAACCAATTCTTACCCCTTGAAATGAACTGAAGTAGGAAGATAAGCCCATAGAAGAAATAGCTTTCAGAAAATATATGTGCTTAGTCCTGAATCATATAATTGCAGTATTTTCTCCTGAGAAGCAATTTGCAATGAACAATCTGAACAAGCCTCAGAAATATTTTGCAAAGCAATTCTTAATTGGATAAACATGATAAATTGTTTCTTTATTGCAATTAAAAGGAAAATGGCTCATAATTCCAGTGAGGGAAGATGTAAAATGATGCAATAGCCTAATTACTTGATTGATGAAATATAGGTAACAAATACACTAACATATATGGCATTACATTAAAAAATTATAAATGAGAAAAATCTAAAGCAAATTCTTTTAGAGCCTGTGTTCCTGGGTCTAAAATATAGTAGGATCTTTATACGTGTATGACAATATCATTTCCATTGTTCCATATGTTTCATACTCATAGTTCTCTGGATGCTTCATCATAAGATTGACATGTACTGTGGAACACAGAGAGGTAAAAGCACTCGCACACACACACACACACACACACACACACACACACAGAGAGAGAGAGAGAGAGAGAGAGAGAGAGAAGCAGACATACACCATACACAAAGACACAATATTGACAGTTTATCCATCCAATAAGATAGTTTATAAAATTAATTTATTAGTAAAATATATAGAAAAATTTAGCTATTAATTAAGGAAAATTACTTCTATTACCAGAATTAAATTGCACTTTATTTGGATGTTTTAAGTAAGTGTCATCTCATTAGTCTAAGTAACAGTTTATTTAAATGTAATTTCACAATAAAAAGTGTTTGACTATTACAATACAATTAGAGACCTTTTGATAGAGATCATGTTTGGCCTTTAGTCTAGAAGCAGGCAGTACTCCACACTATTAAATTAAGTGTACTAATGCACTCTGCAGGGGAGGTTGATGTTATACACAGGAAAGTGCTTCATATTTAACTCAAAGAAAAAGGCCTTGCGTTTTCGATTTTTAAACCTTTCTGCCAGTATTGATCTTTTCCCTAAATGACATATGATAAATACTCTTAACATGCATTTCACTCTAGAGTCCTAACACCAGAAGAAAACTGAGAAACCAAGAGGCAAGATGGTTAAACAATTAACGGGGCTTAAGAGCTGTTCATTTTATGAAAGCCAAGTTATTATTTAAGATCAGTTGGCAGTCACATTTTAAATCTTAACACCAGAAACCTAAAGCTGACCAAGTTGTCTTTAACAGCCTTTGACCTTTAAGAAATTGTTTTATGAATGCAGATCGATCCATGCTTATCACCCTGTACAAAGCTTAAGTCCAAGTGGATCAAGGACCTCCACATCAAACCAGACACACTCAAACTAATAGAAGAAAAACTAGGGAAGCATCTGGAACACATGGGCACTGGAAAAAATTTCCTGAACAAAACACCAATGGCTTATGCTCTAAGATGAAGAATCGACAAATGGGATCTCATAAAACTGCAAAGCTTCTGTAAGGCAAAGGACACTGTGGTTAGGACAAAACGGCAACCAACAGATTAGGAAAAGATCTTTACCAATCCTACAACAGATAGAGGCCTTATATCCAAAATATACAAAAACTCAAGAAGTTAGACCGCAGGGAAACAAATAACCCTATTAAAAAATGGGGTTCAGAGCTAAACAAAGAATTCACAGCTGAGGAATGCTGAATGGCTGTGAAACACCTAAAGAAATGTTCAACATCTTTAGTCATAAGGGAAATGCAAATCAAAACAACCCTGAGATTTCACCTCACACCAGTGAGAATGGCTAAGATCAAAAACTCAGGTGACAGCAGATGCTGGCGAGGATGTGGAGAAAGAGGAACACTCCTCCATTGTTGGTGGGATTGCAGTCTGGAGGTTCCTCAGAAAATTGGACATTGAACTGCCTGAGGATCCAGCTATACCCCTCTTGGGCATATACCCAAAAGATGCCTCAACAAATAAAAGAGACACGTGCTCCACTATGTTCATTGCAGCCTTATTTATAATAGCCAGAAGCTGGAAAGAACCCAGATGCCCTTCAACAGAGGAATGGATACAGAAAATGTGGTACATCTACACAATGGAATATTACTCAGCTATCAAAAACAACGAGTTTATGAAATTCGTAGGCAAATGGTTGCAACTGGAAAATATCATCCTGAGTGAGCTAACCCAATCACAGAAAGACATACATGGTATGCACTCATTGATAAGTGGCTATTAGCCCAAATGCTTAAATTACCCTAGATCCCTAGAACAAACAAAACTCAAGACGGATGATCAAAATGTGAATGCTTCACTCCTTCTTTAAATGAGGAAAAAGAATACCCTTGGCGGGGAAGGGAGAGGCAAAGATTAAAACAGAGACTGATGGAACACCCATTCAGAGCCTGCCCCACATGTGGCCCATACATATACAGCCACCCAATTAGACAAGATGGATGAAGCAAAGAAGTGCAGACCGACAGGAGCCGGATGTAGATCGCTCCTGAGAGACACAGCCAGAATACAGCAAATACAGAGGCGAATGCCAGCAGCAAACCACTGAATTGAGAATAGGACCCCCGTTGAAGGAATCAGAGAAAGACCTGGAAGAGCTTGAAGGGGCTCGAGACCCCATATGTACAACAATGTCAAGCAACCAGAGCTTCCAGGGACTAAGCCACTACCTAAAGACTATACATGGACTGACCCTGGACTCTGACCCCATAGGTAGCAATGAATATCCTAGTAAGAGCACCAGTGGAAGGGGAAGCCCTGGGTCCTGCTAAGACTGAACACCCAGTGAACTAGACTATGGGGGGGAGGGCGGCAATGGGGGGAGGGTTGGGAGTGGAACACCCATAAGGAAGGGGAGGGGGGAGGGGGATGTATGCCCGGAAACCGGGAAAGGGAATAACACTCGAAATGTATATAAGAAATACTCAAGTTAATTAAAAAAAAAAAAGAAATTGTTTTACTTTTCTTCGTTAGTATTCCACAGACCAATATTCTTTCTACTCTTATATTAGCAATATGAAAACTACCCCAGTAAATTGCCCAATAAGAACTTTTATGGCTAGGCATGATAATATTGGTCTATTCTGTAAAACTTGTATGCTTCAATTAGAGAAATTCTATAAACTATGGACATTCAGGGTACCTCTTTTTAAATAAGGTCATAACGTTAGATCAGACATTTAGCTGTCTTTCTACATTGTGTACATTTTTTGATTTGCTTCAAACTGTGATCTTAGTACCCCTATAGCACCTGTGGCTACTGTAGTTCATTTTCTAATATTATCATTTCTATATTATTCCTTTGTGTGAATGAGAATTTCTGTGTAAAAGGTGTATCTGAACTGGATGATTAGCTTATTAGAACTTCAATGATTTGGAAAGGTTGGAATGGTGCAAGTCCAAAGCCAATTAGAGCGCATCTTTATCCCACATAGTAGCCATTCATTGCCCTCCTCTAAAGTGACTTAACAACATTTACCATAGTTTACTTCTTCATAATGCGTCAACTAGTCCTATGTTTCCACCATGCAATGACAAAGAATGCTGCCATATAGCAAGGTTTTCCCTGCTCTGCTCTAACTTGTTTACTCTGTGTACCCACCAATGAATTAGAAAAGTGTGTCATTTTATGACTTTTATATTGTTGCCATAAAAAAGTTTGTGATTGAGGCTAGAGCCTTGGCTCATTGGTAAAGAATGACTAGAAGAACCATGTTCATGTCCTAGTACCTATATTGGACAGCTCCTAAGCACATCTACCTCCAACTTCAATGTAATTCTATGCCTCATGCCTCTGTGGGCATCAGCACTCATGTGCACATACCCACACAGAGACACCCCTTCCAACACACATACACAATTAACAATAATGAGTCTTTCATTCTGAGTTTATGAAATTGCTACCTCCTTGGGGCAAGGTATTTTAGGAAAACTGAATTTGTGTTCCCAGGTCATGGTCACTCACTCACTCACTCACATTTGGCTCAAGAATAAGGCATATCTTTTATCACCTTGATGCAAAAGCTGTGTCTTTCATAAACATTGGCAAGTGGTATGTACTGTTGTCTTAGGACCTTATTTCTTAATGCTCTCTGCAAAGAATGTTTCTTTTGCAGATAGCTACTTCAATATTTCTCCATGTCCTTTCTGTCTTTACTCACCACTCTAATGTTTATAAATACCATGAACATCTTAATTAAAATTGTAGTCCATGTCTTCTTGATGATACCTCCACCCTTTGAATCAATCTTGTTCTGGTACTTTATACAGCCACTATGTTTCATTCATTATCCTTAGTATTTGTCATTTTTCATTACAAATGAAGTAAGATTTGGACAATTATGTCTATTATTATATCTATAGGATGTAGAACTACACATGCTCAACACAGTAGAAAATCAATAATTTTGAGTCAATAATTTGACTAAGTGTAATAAAAATGATATTTTTCAAGAAATAATATACAACACACAAAATAATTAAAAACTTTAAGCTACAATGTGTTCTTATGTATAGAAATGCATTTGCAAGCTGCTTTTAAAACTATTAAATTAATAATATGTCATGGATCTTTGAGAGATGAAAGAACAATTGAACATGACCAATCTAAGAGACTCACTAGAATTTTCATTGTGGAGGTGAAAATATCTTCTAATGTATTTTATATTTTTTTCACTATACCTTTTCACAAATATTAGGACCTACTACTTTAACTGTATTTCCTGATAACAGAAAAAGTTAAAGCAAAAGTTATAATATGCTTCAATTACTTTACCAAAAATAATGAAAAGCTATTCTTTTCTTATGACCTCTAGCCATGCAGATTTAGATAAAAGTGTTTTTTTTTTTTTTTGTCCATACAACTCTATTTATTTGTGAGTGAGCATTCAGTAACGCTCCAATGGAAAATGGTGCAATAAAGCAACCTTTAGTATACAGAGACAAGAAGCTGTGAAGCCAGTGGCCACTTGGCGCTGCAGAGAGGGAGGAGAAAGCAGTCTGCGTGAGTGAAGCATAGACTGGGGAGGAGAGGCACAGGAGGCGGATCTCAGACGGACAGTGACACAAAGCTGTTGTACTGCTGGATGTTTCGCTTGAGGATATCTGAGCCACTTTTCTATTCCACAAATATACTTCTTTTGTCTTTTTAGAGGTAGCTTTTTCTTATAGCATGTTGCTGTCATTTAATATGGCTGACTTCAGTAGGGAAACACACTGTGAAGAGAAGGGCCTTGCAACTGTGGAGTTAATGGCATGCAAAGTCCCACTCTGTTTTCTCTATCTTGCAGAGAAGACTGATTATATTTGAAGAAAGGTGGTAAATGACTGCTGGGAAAAAAAGGGGGAAAATCAATTCTGACTGTCTCTAAAGAGGAAAATAAATCTGAAAAACAAATGTTCATTCTGGGTTCCTAACCCCAAGAGAACACACAAGGGGAGTCCCAGTCAGTTAATTCCAGAGATATCAATCCTACTGAGTGAGAAATTCAGGAAGGCCAGATTGTTAAAAGATTTACAGAAGTAAGCTTTCAGAGCAAATAGTGCAAAAGAATGTTTGTTTTGTACTGTTCATTTGAAAGGAGAGATGTAAGGGTAAGTGCTACAAATCCAAGAATTCCCAGAGGAAAGGTGGAAGGCAAGTACAGAGTGCGGTTGGAACTCCATGGACTGATAGAGACTATGCTGTATCCCTATTGAAAGTCACCAGAATCACTCAAAATGACATGCGAGGAAAACGACTTGACTGATACAACTCAAGTAACATAGAAAATGGTTGCAGTTTTGCAATAAATATTAACAGTTTGAATGATTATCAAAACAAGGTAAGAACTACCTGTTCTTATAGGACAAAAAAAATCACTTGGGGGAGGAGGAGTAGAGAAGTTAAGATTGTCAGCCTGTCTTTTAGAAGTCAGCTATTCCTGAAATGTTCTGATTCGTTGATTGTGAGAGCTATCTCTCTTCCTGTAAAGCAACTAGAATCTTTTGAATATGAACTTGCAAAGAAAATGAATGTTCAAACACTCATCATTTAACAGAAATACTTTTGTTCCACATCAGTGGTCTGTCTCTTTTATTGTATCCAGCAAGAGCCAGTATTTTTCTGTGCAATCGTACTCCTCACTCACTCCACTATTTAGAAACATACTTATGAAGGAATACTGATGTGCTTACGGAGTGAGACTATAGAGATGAGCTGAAAGTAGTTTCTTCAATTCCATTAGGAAGATTATATTGAGATGTGAGAAGAACATACCAAGTAGTACCGTGGAGAGAAAAGAGTGAAGAGAGGGTGAGGGGGTGGGATGAGAGGGAGGACAGCCTATATTTTTGTGTTTCTGTACATTTGTGCAAAATGATGGTTTCAAGAATGGAACTTAAATGGCTTTATGAGAACTTCACTTGGGTGGGTGTAGTGGAAGTGAAGATCCAAAGTGTATACAGGAAGCAGTCCTCAAAAGAGAGAAGGGGAGAGGAGAAACAGAATGCTCAAGGAATAGGAGTCCAATTGTGTGTAGTCTGCAGTCGTAAACTCTTTTTGCATAACAGAAAGCCTACTTAATCAAAAAATAAAATACCAATAATAAGACTATAAAGCATGACATTTTCTCCAAAGGTATCCAATCATCCCAAACTAAAACTAATGCTGGCTCCTAAATTTGGCTTATAACAAGTGAAACATCCACAAGGAGTTACAGGGAATTGTTAATCATATAAGACCATGTTTCTCAGGTAGAAAACATTGGGGTAGAGATGTGATGATTCATTTGGTTTGTTTTTCTTTCAGGTTTGAATTTGACCAGAGGATGATAATTGAATGTAATATGAGACACTTTGGTTGGAGGACACAGGTCAGCAGACTATGAACAAACTGACTATATTTGAATCTTGATGATACCACTTATTATATGTATGGCTCTGGAAAGCATATTTAAACTTCTCCATGTATTAATATTATCATTTGTAAATCATGAATTATAGCAGTTTCATTTCCGAGAGCTCTTGAAATGATTAATTTTGTTTATAGTTACAAAGTGAACAGAGTAACACCTAATAGATACCACATATTAAATGAATTTGTTAAGCAAAAGTTTAAAATTGATTATTTAGTATAGTTACCTTAAGCTAAATGTAGATCTAACTATAAGTATGTTCATAATGCTTTCTTTGAAGGGACTTATTAGGTACATCATAGATTATGCAAAATCTATCGCATTTCTGTATAGACTGAACAAGTTTACTTTGTATGTCTCAGGAAAAGAAAGATAAGTAATTATTAGTATCAAAATTTTTTGTATATATTAAAATTTTCTAAGAGATTATACTTACTCCGAGTAGCAAAAAAAATTGTAAGTGCATTGTGATATATTAATCAGCAAGAATTTTATCATTGTATGTAATCTATTAACCTTATTTAACACAGCTTTAGTAATAGATTGTAACTAAAATCATTAGACAAGTATAAGATATATATATATATATATATATATGTACACACACATATATATATATGCATGTTAATCTAACTTTGTTCCCATTCCTATGTATTTCTATTTACTATCATGATTTCATCTTCAATATAAAATATCAAAGAAAAATATCTCTTATTTTATAATTTGTAATTGTATATATTTTCAAAATAACATCCAGGTCCTCAATCTATCTCTTTTCCTTCTATCTCAGTCACACACAGGTAAAAATTAAAACACTTTAAAAGAATTAAGAAAGAATATATTTAATATCAATATATAAAACAAATTTTATATTTCCATATGTCACATTCATGTCCTTGTGTGAATATCAGTAATCACAGAAAATGTAAGCATCTCATACAGTAACTTATCCTAAATGAAGTATAGGAAATAAGAAATAAGAAGTCATTTAACAAAGACAGTGAGCTATATTATCTTGAGAATCCCTCTGTTTTAGATATTTATCATTTTACCCAACTCCTGTCAACACTGCTAACCTTTCTTTCAGTAGTACTCTATGTCCTTGAAACATGATATTGAGATTAAGAGTATGACATATTAGTCTTTCTGTTATTCAGAAGGGATGGTATGATGATGTCAAAACAATTAGCCCATACTTCTCTATTTTATACTAGACACATAGGTAAATAAATTATTACTAGTAACTTCAATCTCATAAAAAGTGTAATTCAGTGTAAACCAATTAAGATGCATCAGATGTTTATGGGAGTAGTAGAAAAGGGGGAAATGGAGGTCATTAAACTATACATTTGCTAATAGGAAGAAGAAAATACTATGACAAAGGAATCTTTCCATCTTGTTTCTAAAGAACATTCTATGAATTTTAAAAAAGGATTTATTGCTGTGAAGAGGCACTATGACCAAGGCAAGTCTACGAAGGACAACATTCTGGCTTACTCGTTCAGAGGTTCAATCCATTAGCATGGTGGCATCCAGAAAGGCATGGTAAATGAGTAACTGAGTGTTCTACATCTTCATCTGAAGGCTGCTAGCAGAATACTGGGTTACAGAAAGCTAGGATGAGGGTCTTAAGCCCACACCCACAGTGATTCACCTAAATCAACAATGCCACACCTCCCAAGAGTGCCACTCCCTGGGCCAAGCATATACAAACCTTCATACTTTTATTTCTAGACCTTCAAATTATTGAGATTTTTAATCCACAGAAACTTAGTTTCATGCAATTAAAAAAGACTTTAATTTATATTTTACATAGTATTTATTTAAGCAGCGGTCACAGTCTACTTTACAGCCATATGGAGCACTATTACATATGTGTTCCTTTATGCCTCTTGATTAGCCTCAGGGCCTGTACTGATAACCAACTTTATCCACACTCAATCTTATATTCCACATTCATAACATCTGATTATTTCTTTCCAGTATTTAATGCATTGCAACTTTTCCTCAGAAGCTTTTCTTGCTCCTCAACTGAAGGACAGGTACTTTTTTATAAGGTTTTATAACACTCCTATAAGTGTCAAAACAAATTGATGTGATACAATTAAATTCACTCGTGTGGTTATGTATTTTGTGTATGTGTGTGTGGTTATTTTGTTTTGATTTTTTTTTTGCAGTTTTCTCCTTAGATTATAGACTTAATGGATCCAGAATCCATTATGTACTCAGGACTTATCAAAAATGATTGTACTTTTGCTATCCATTTAATCATATTATATTAATAGTTGATTCATATTGAGTTGGTCAAAATTTTATGAGCATTCCTAAGTTCTTGGTAAATGTTATTGGTTTGATTGGAATATACTGTAATATTAAACACATTTAACAGGGATATACCTTATGCCAATTACTCTAAGAATTATTACATTTTCAAGTGGAATATATAGTTTATTATATAACTTATGGTACTCACAATATTTTATCTTTTTATCTTTTTTTAATTTTAAATAATTTTTATTGGATTTTTTAATTTACATTTCAAATGTTATTCCCTTTCCTGGTTTTGACTTTGTAAGCTCCATATTCCCTCTACCTTCCCCTCTTCTATAAGAGTGTTCCCGTCCCCATCTACCCCCTCTTTCCTATGCCCCAGACTTTCCTTTACCCTGGGTGTCCAACCTTGGCAGGACCAAGGGCTTCTCCTTCCCTTGGTGCCAAACAAGTCATTGTTTTGGATAGCTGAGTAGTACCCCACTGTGTAGATGGGCCACAATTTCTGAATCCATTCTTTTGTGGAAGGACATCTGGGTTCTTTCCTGCTTCTGGCTATTATAACTAAGGCTGCTATGAACATAGTGGAGCATGTGTGCTTGTTATATTTTGGACCATCATTTGGGTCTATGCCCAGAAGTCATGCAGCTGGATCCTCAGTTAGTACTGTGTTCAATTTTCTGATGAACAACCAGACTGATTTCCAGAGTGGTTGTATGAGCTTGCAAACCAACCAAATATGGAGGAGTATTCCTCTTTCTCCATATCCTTGCCAGTATCTGGCTTCACCTGAGATTTTTATCTTAGCCATTCTGATTTGTGTGAGGTGAAATCTCAGAGTCGTTTTGATTTAGATTTCCCTGATGACTAAGGATGTTGAGCATTTCTTTAAGTAATTCTCAGATATTCGATATTCCTCAGCTGAGAATTCTTTGTTTAGCTCTGTACCCCAAATTTATTTTATTTTATTTTTTATTAACTTGAGTATTTCTTATTTTCATTTCGAATGTTATTCCCTTTCCCGGTTTCTGGGCCAACATCCCCCTAATCTCTCTGCCTCCCCTTCTTGATGGGTGTTCCCCTCCCCACCCTCCCCCACATTGCCGCCCTCCCCCAAACAATCACGTTCACTGGGGGTTCAGTCTTAGCAGGACCAAAGGCTTCCCCTTCCACTGGTGATCTTACTAGGATATTCATTGCTACCTATGAGGTCAGAGTCCAGGGTCAATCCATGTATAGTCTTTAGGTAGTAGCTTAGTCGCTGGAGGCTCTATTTGCTTGGCATTGTTGTTCATAAGGGTCTCAAGCCCCTTCAAGCTCTTCCAGTTCTTTCTCTGATTCCTTCAACGAGGGTCCTATTCTCAGTTCAGTGGTTTGCTGTTGGCATTTGCCTCTGTATTTGCTGTATTCTGGCTGTGTCTCTCAAGAGAGATCTACATCCGGCTCCTGTCTGCCTGCACTTCTTTGCTTCATCCATCTTGTCTAATTGGGTGGCTGTATATGTATGGGCCACATGTGGGGCAGGCTCTGAATGGGTGATCCTTCTGTGTCTGTTTTGATCTTTGCCTCTCTATTCCCTGCCAAGGGTATTCTTGTTCCCCTTTTAAAGAAGGAGTGAAGCATTCACATTTTGATCATCCGTCTTGAGTTTCGTTTGTTCTAGGCATCTAGGGTAATTCAAGCATTTGGCTAATAGCCACTTATCAAAGAGTGCATACCATGTATGTCTTTCTGTGATTGGATTACCTCACTCGGGATGATATTTTCCAGTTCCAACCATTTGCCTATGAATTTCATAAAGGCATTGTTTTTGATAGCTGAGTAATATTCCATTGTGTAGATGTACCACATTTTCTATATCCATTCTTCTGTTGAGGGGTATCTGGGTTCTTTACAGCTTCTGGCTATTATAAATAAGGCTGCCATGAACAGAGGAGCACGTGACTTTTTTATATGTTGGGGCATCTTGTGGGTATATGCCCACGAGAGGTATAGCTGGAACCTCAGGTAGTTCAATGTCCAATTTTCTGAGGAACCTCCAGACTGATTTCCAGAATGGTTTTACCAGTCTGCAATCCCACCAACAATGGAGGAGTGTTCCTCTTTCTCCGCATCCTCTCCAGCATCTGCTGTCACCTGAGTTTTTGATCTTAGCCATTCTCACTGGTGTGAGGTGAACTCTCAGGGTTGTTTTGATTTGCATTTCCCTTATGACTAAAGATGTTGAACATTTCTTTAGGTGTTTCTCAGCCATTCGGCATTCCTCAGCTGTGAATTCTTTGTTTAGCTCTGAACACCATTTTTTAATAGGGTTATTTGTTTCCCTGCGGTCTAACTTCTTGAGTTCTTTGTATATTTTGGATATAAGGCCTCTAACTGTTGTAGGATTGGTAAAGATCTTTTCCCAATCTGTTGGTTGTCGTTTTGTCCTAACCACAGTGTCCTTTGCCTTACAGAAGCTTTGCAGTTTTATGAGATCCCATTTGTCGATTCTTGATCTTAGAGCATAAGCCATTGGTGTTTTGTTTAGGAAATTTTTTCCAGTGCCCATGTGTTCCAGATGCTTCCCTAGTTTTTCTTCTATTAGTTTGAGTGTGTCTGGTTTGATGTGGAGGTCCTTGATCCACTTGGACTTAAGCTTTGTACAGGGTGATAAGCATGGATCGATCTGCATTCTTCTACATGTTGCCCTCCAGTTGAACCAGCACCATTTGCTGAAAATGCTATCTTTTTTCCATTGGATGGTTTTGGCTCCTTTGTCAAAAATCAAGTGACCATAGGTGTGTGGGTTCATTTCTGGGTCTTCAATTCTGTTCCATTGGTCTATCTGTCTTTCTCTGTACCAATACCATGCAGTTTTTATCACTATTGCTCTGTAATACTGCTTGAGTTCAGGGATAGTGATTCCCCCTGAAGTCCTTTTATTGTTGAGGATAGCTTTAGCTATCCTGGGTTTTTTGTTATTCCAGATGAATTTGCAAATTGTTCTGTCTAACTCTTTGAAGAATTGGATTGGTATTTTGATGGGGATTGCATTGAATCTGTAGATTGCTTTTGGTAAAATGGCCATTTTTACTATATTAATCCTGCCAATCCATGAGCATGGGAGATCTTTCCATCTTCTGAGGTCTTCTTCAATTTCTTTCCTCAGTGTCTTGAAGTTCTTATTGTACAGATCTTTTACTTGCTTGGTTAAAGTCACACCGAGGTACTTTATATTATTTGGGTCTATTATGAAGGGTGTCGTTTCCCTAATTTCTTTCTCGGCTTGTTTCTCTTTTGTATAGAGGAAGGCAACTGATTTATTTGAGTTAATTTTATACCCAGCCACTTTGCTGAAGTTGTTTATCAGCTTTAATAGTTCTCTGGTGGAACTTTTGGGATCACTTAAATATACTATCATGTCATCTGCAAATAGTGATATTTTGACCTCTTCTTTTCCGATCTGTATCCCCTTGATCTCCTTTTGTTGAATATTGACGCAAAAATACTCAATAAAATTCTGGCAAACCGAATTCAAGAGCACATCAAAAGAATCATCCAGGGCTGGAGAGATGGCTCAGCGGTTAAGAGCATCCGACTGCTCTTCCAGAGGTCATGAGTTCAATTCCCAGCAACCACATGGTGGCTCACAACCATCTGTAAAGAGATCTGATGCCCTCTTCTGGTGTATCTGAAGACAGCTACAGTGTACTTATATATAATAAATAAATAAATAAAAAAAAATAAAAAAAAAAAACAATCATCCACCATGATCAAGTAGGCTTCATCCCAGGCATGCAGGGATGGTTTAATATACGGAAAACCATCAACGTGATCCATTATATAAACAAACTGAAAGAACAGAACCACATGATCATTTCATTAGATGCTGAGAAAGCATTTGACAAAATTCAACACCCCTTCATGATAAAAGTCCTGGAAAGAATAGGAATTCAAGGCCCATACCTAAACATAGTAAAAGCCATATACAGCAAACCAGTTGCTAACATTAAACTAAATGGAGAGAAACTTGAAGCAATCCCACTAAAATCAGGGACTAGACAAGGCTGCCCACTCTCTCCCTACTTATTCAATATAGTTCTTGAAGTTCTAGCCAGAGCAATCTGAACCCCATTTTTAATAGGGTTATTTGTCTCCCTGCGGTCTAACTTCTTGACTTCTTTGTATATTTTGGATATAAGGCTGTTGTAGGATTGGTAAAAATCTTTTCCTAATCTGTTGGTTGCCGTTTTGTCGTAACCACAGTGTCCTTTGTCTTACAGAAGCTTTGCAGTTTTATGAGATCCCATTTGTTGATTCTTGATCTTAGAGCATAATCCATTTGTGTTTTGTTCAGGAAATTTTTTCCAGTGCCCATGTGTTCCAGATGCTTCCCTAGTTTTTCTTCTATTAGTTTGAGTGTATATGGTTTGATGTGGAGGTCCTTGATCCACTTGGACTTAAGCTTTGTACAGGGTGATAAGCATGGATCGATCTGCATTCTTCTACATGTTGACCTACAGTTGAACCAGCACCATTTGCTGAAAAAGCTATCTTTTTTCCATTGGATGGTTTTGGCTCCTTTGTCAAAAATCAGGTGCCCATAGGTGTGTGGGTTCATTTCTGGGTCTTCAATTCTGTTCCATTGGTCTATCTGTCTTTCTCTGTACCAATACCATGCAGTTTTTATCACTATTGCTCTGTAATACTGCTTGAGTTCAGGGATAGTGATTCCCCCTGAAGTCCTTTTATTGTTGAGAATAGTTTTAGCTATCCTTGGTTTTTGTTATTCCAGATGAATTTGCAAACTGTTCTGTCTAACTCTTTGAAGAATTGGATTGGTATTTTGATGGGGATTGCATTGAATCTCTAGATTGCTTTTGGTAAAATGGCCATTTTTACTATATTAATCCTGCCTATCCATGAGCATGGGAGATCTTTCCATCTTCTGAGGTCTTCTTCAATTTCTTTCTTCAGAGTCTTGAAGTTCTTATTGTACAAATCTTTTACTTGCTTGGTTAAAGTCACACCAAGGTACTTTATATTGTTTGGGTCTATTGTGAAGGGTGTTGTTTCCCGAATTTCTTTCTCGGCTTGTTTCTGTTTTCTGTAGAGGAAGGCTTCTGATTTATTTGAGTTAATTTTATACCCGGCTACTTTGCTGAAGTTGTTTATCAGCTTTAGTAGTTCTCTGGTGGAACTTTTGGGATCACTGAAATATACTATCATATCATCTGCAAATAGTGATATTTTGACTTCTTCTTTATCAATCTGTATCCCCTTGATTTCCTTTTGTTTTCTGATTGCTCTGGCTAGAACTTCATGAACTATATTGAATAGGTAGGGTGAGAGTGGGCAGCCTTTTAACCTAAAGTGGTATTAGATTCTATCCAACAGTTCTCAGCATCAGATGAGATTATCAGAATGATCATGGGATTTTTTTTTCCCTTACAGTTTGTTTATACGGTAGATTATCTTTATGGACTTTTTTTTGTATATTGAACCTCATCTGCATTCCTTTGATTAAGTCTATTTGATCATACTGAATAATGTTTTTCTGGATTCAGTTTGTATTTTGTTGAGTATTTTTATATCAGTATTCATAAGAGAAATTGGTCTGAAATTCTGATTCTTTGTTGTGTCTGTGTGGTTGAGGTATCCAAGTTACTGGGGCCTCATAGAATGAGTTTGGCAGTGTTTCTTCTGTGTCTATTTTGTGGACTGGTTTGAGAAATATAGATCTTAGCTATTTGAAGGTCTTGTGGAATACTGCACTAAAACCTTCTGGCCCTGTACTATTTTGGTTGAAAGAATTTCAGTGACTATTTCTATTTCCTTAGGGATTATAGAGCTGCTTGTATAGTTTAGCTGATATTGATTTAACTTTGGTATGTGGTATCTGTCTAGAATATCGTCCACTTCATTTAGATTTTCCAACTTTGAGTACATGCTTTTGAAATAAGACCTAATGATTCTTTGAATTTCCTGTTGTTATGTTTCCCTTTTTTTCATTTCTGATTTTATTTGGATACTTTGTCTCTGTTTCTTGGTTAATTTGGTTAAATATTTCTCTATCATGTTGATTTTCCCAAAGCTCTTGATTTTTTATTCTTTATATTGTTTTATTTGGAACTAATTAATAGATTTCAGCCCTGATTTTGTTTTATCTCATGCCTTCTAATACTCGTCCATGTTTTTACTTCTTTTTTTCTCCTAGAGCTGTAATGTGTACTTTTCAATTGCTAGTATGAGCATTTTCTTATTTGTTTATGAAAGCATTCAAATCTATAAACATTTCTCTTAGGACTACTTTCATTGTGTCCCATATGTTTGGGTATGCTGTGCTTTTATTTTCATTGAATTTTAGAAAGCATTCAATACCTTCCTTTATTTCTTCTTTGACTCCAAGATCACTAAGTAAGGAGTTGTGCAGTTTCCATTAGTGTATATGTTTTCTTGTGTTTCTTTTGTTGTTGAAGTTTAGTTTTAATTCACGGTGGAATGATATGATACAAGGTGTTATTTCAGTTTTCTTGTATCTTATGAGGCTTGCTTTGAACATGACTACATAGATAATTTTGAAGAAGGATCCTTGAAGTGTTGAGAAGAAAGTATATTCTTTTCAGTTTGGGTGAAACAGTCTGTAGATATATGTAAGAACCATTGATATGTAATGTCAGTTAGCTTCATTATTTCTCTGTTTAGATTTTATCCGCATGAACTGTAATTTGGTGAAAGTGAGGTGTTAAACCCCCCCACTCTTGATGTTTGAGCCTTGGTGTGCACTTCAAGCTTTAGCAATATTTCTTTTTTCGTTTACAAATGTGGGTTCCCTTGTGTTTCAGGAATTGTTGTTCAGAATAGAGATTTCATCTTGGTAGACTTTTCCCTTGATGAGTATGAAGGGTCCTTCCCTATCTTTGGATTAATTTTGGTCAAATGTCTATTTTTTCATTATTATAATGGCTAATCCAGCTTGCTTCTTGGGTCCATTTGCTTGAAAAACATTTTCTTGCCCTTTACTCTGAGGTTATGTCTATCTTTATTACTGAGGTGTGTTACTTGTATGCAGCAGAATGATAGATCCTTTTTTCACACCCATTCTGTTAACCTTTGTCTTTTCACTGGATAATTGAATCCATTGATGTGAGAGTTATTAAGACCAGCAATAGTTGCTTTCTGATTTTGGTGGTGTATGTGTGTTTATGTGTGTGTATTCTTCCCTTGTTTTTGCTGGTATGGAATTACCTATTTTATGTTTTTTCTTTGTTATAGTAATATTCTTTGGTTTGGAAATTTCCTTCTACTTTTGTAGGGCTCCATTTGTGGATAGATATTTAAATTTGGATTTGTCTTGAAATACTTTGCTTTCTCCACATGGGGAGAGTTCTGTTGGGTATAGTCTAAAATGACATCTCTGTTTTTATATACATTGCAATATACTGGTCAAGGGCCTGATAGCTTTGAGAATATCTATTGAGAAGTTTGGTTTAATTCTAATAGGTTTGATTTTTATGTAACTTGGCATTTTTCCCTTGCCACTTTTAATATTCTTTCTTTGTTGTGGAGATGTTATGTTTTGATTATTATGTGGCAGAATTTTCTTTTCTGGTCCAGTCTAGTTGGTGTTCTAAAGGCTTCTTGTTTCTTTACAGGCATCTCTTTCTTTAGGTTGGGAACATTTTCTTCTACGGTTTTTGCTGAAAATATTTTTGGTCCTTGGAGTTGTAATTCTTCACCTATTTCTATTCCTATTATTTGTAGATTAGGCATTTTCATGATTTCCAAGATTTCCTGGATGTTTTATGTCAGGAATTTTTCTTATATTTAACATTTCTTTGACGGATATATCAATTTCTTCTAGTGTACATTCTATACATCAGATATTCTCTTCTATCTCCTCCGTTTTGTTTATGAGTCTTGCATGCATTGTTTCTGTTTTTCCCTATACTTTCTTTTTTTTATTAACATGAGTATTACTTATATAAATTTCCTTCAGTCTCTGTTTTAATCTTTGCCTCTCCCTTCCCTGCCAAGGGTATTCTTTTTCCTCATTTAAAGAAGGAGTGAAGCATTCACATTTTGATCATCCGTCTTGAGTTTCATGTGTTCTGTGCATCTAGGGCAATTCAAGCATTTGGACTAATAGCCACTTATCAATGAGTGCATACCATGTGTGTTTTTCTGTGCTTGGGTTACCTCACTCAGGACGATATTTTCCAGTTCCAACCATTTGCCTATGAATTTCATAAAGTCATTGGTTTTGATAGCTGAGCAATATTCCATTGTGTAGATGTACCACATTTTCTGTAACCATTCCTCTGTTGAAGGGCATCTGGGTTCTTTCCATTTTCTGGCTATTATAAATAAGGCTGCTATGAACATAATGGAGCATGTGTCCTTGTTATATGTTAGGGCATCTTTTGGGTATATGCCCAAGAGTGGTATAGCTGGGTCTTCAGGTAGTTCAATGTCCAATTTTCTAAGGAACCTCCAGACTGCAACCCCACCAACAATGGAGGAATGTTCCTCTTTCTCCACATCCTCGCCAGCATTTGTTGTCACCTGAGTTTTTGATCTTAGCCATTCTCACTGGTGTGAGGTGAAATCTCAGGGTTGTTTTGATTTGCATTTCCATTATGACTAAAGATGGTGAACATTTCTTTAGGTATTTCTCAGCCCATTCGGCCTTCCTCAGCTGTGAGTTCTTTGTTTATCAGTGAACCCCATTTTTAATAGGGTTATTTCTCTCCCTGCAGTCTAAATTCTTGAGTTCTTTGTATATTTTGAATATAAGCCTTCTATCTGTTGTAGGGTTGGTAAAGATCTTTTCCCAATCTGTTGGTTGCTGTTTTTTTCTAACCACAGTGTCCTTTGTTTTACAGAAGCTTTGCAGTTTTATGAGATACCATTTGTCAATTATTGGTCTTAGAGCATAAGCCATTGGTGTTTTGTTCAGGAAATTTTCTCCAGTTCTCCTGTGTTCGAGATGCTTCTCCACTTTTTCTTCTATTAGTTTGAGTGTATCAGGTTTGGTGTGGAGGTCCTTGATCCACTTGGATGTAAGCTTTGTATGGAGTGATAAGCATGGATCAATCTGTATTCTTGTACATGCTGACCTTCAATTGAAATAGGACCATTTGCTGAAAATGCTATCTTTTTTCCATTGGATGGTTTTGGCTCCTTTGTCAAAAATAAAGTGACCATAGGTGTGTGGGTTCATTTCTGGGTATTCAATTCTGTTCCATTGGTCTATCTGTCTGTCTCTGTACCAATACCACGCAGTTTTTTTTATCACTATTGCTCTATAATACTGCTTGAGTTCAGGGACAGTGATTCCCCCTGAAGTCCTTTTATTGTTGAGGATAGTTTTAGCGATCCTGGCTTTTTTGTTATTCCAGATGAGTTTTCAAATTGTTCTGTCTAGCTCTTTGAAGAATTGGATTGGTATTTTGATGGGGATTGCATTGAATCTATAGATCGCTTTTGGTAAAATGGCCATTTTTACTATATCAATCCTGCCAATCCATGAGCATGGGAGATCTTTCCATCTTCTGAGGTCTTCTTTAATTTCTTTCTTCAGAGTCTTGAAGTTCTTATTGTAGAAATCTTTTACTTGCTTGGTTAAAGTCACACTGAGGTACTTTATATTATTTGGGTCTATTATGAAGGGTGTCGTTTCCCTAATTTCTTTCTCGGCTTGTTTCTCTTTTGTGTAGAGGAAGGCTACTGATTTATATGAGTTAATTTTTTACTCAGCCACTTTGCTGAAGTTTTTATCAGCTTTAGTAGATCTCTGGTGGAACTTTTGGGATCACTTAAATATACAATCATATCATCTGCAAATAGTGATATTTTGACTTCTTATTTTCCGATCTGTATCCCCGTGACCTCCATTTTTGTCTGATTGCTCTGGCTAGAACTTCAAGAACTATATTGAGTAAGTAGGGAGAGAGTGGGAAGCCTTGTCTAATCCCTGATTTTACTGGGATGGCTGCAAGTTTCTCTCCATTTAGCTTAATGTTAGCAACTGTTTGCTGTATATGGCTTTTATTATGTTTAGGTATGGGCCTTGAATTCCAATTCTTTCCAGGACTTTTATCATGAAGGGGTGTTGAATTTTGTCAAATGCTTTCTCAGCATCTAATGAAATGATCATGTGGTTTCGTTCTTTCAGTTTGTTTATATAATGGATCACGTTGATGGTTTTCCGTATATTAAACCATGCCTGCATGCCTGGGATGAAGCCTACCTGATCATGGTGGAAGATTGTTTTGATGTGCTCTTGAATTCGGTTTGCCAGAATTTTATTGAGTATTTTTGTGTCGATATTCATAAGGGAAATTGGTCTGAAATTCTCTTTCTTTGTTGGGTCTTTGTGTGGTTTAGGTATAAGAGTAATTGTGGCTTCATAGAAGGAATTCTGTAGAGTTCTATCTGTTTCAATTTTGTGGAATAGTTTGGATAATATTGGTATGAGGTCTCCTATGAAGGTCTATTAGAATTCTGCACTAAACCCAAATGGACCTGGGCTTTTTTTGGTTTGGAGACCTTTAATGACTGCTTCTATTTCCTTAGAAGTTATGGGGTTGTTTAACTGGTTTATCTGTTCCTGATTTAACTTCCGTACCTGGTATCTGTCTAGTAAATTGTCCATTTCCTGCAGATTTTCAAGTTTTATTGAATGTAGGCTTTTATACTAAGATCTGATGATTTTTTGAATTTCCTCTGAATCTGTAGTTATGTCTCCCTTTTCATTTCTGATTCTGTTAATTTGGACACACTCTCTGTGTCCTCTCGTTAATGTGGCTAAGGGTTTATCTATCTTGTTGATTTTCTCAAAGAACCAACTTTTGGTTCTGTTGATTCTTTTTATGGTCCTTTTTGTTTCTACTTGGTTGATTTCAGCTCTGAGTTTGATTATTTCCTGCCTTCTACTCCTCCTGGGTGTATTTGCTTCTTTTTGTTCTAGAGCTTTTAGGTGTGCTGTCAAGCTGCTGACACATGCTCTTTCCTGTTTCTTTCTGCAGGCACTCAGCGCTATGAGTTTTCCTCTTAGCACAGCTTTCATTGTGTCCCATAAGTTTAGGTACGTTGTACCTTCATTTTCTTTAAATTCTAAAAAGTCTTTAATTTCTTTCTTTATTTCTTCCTTGACCAGGTTATCATTGAGTAGAGCATTGTTCAATTTCCATGTACATGTGGGCATTCTTCCCTTATTATTTTTGAAGACCAGTTTTAGGCCGTGGTGTTCTGATAGCATGCATAGGATTATTTCTATCTTTCTGTACCTGATGAGGCCCGTTTTTTGACCAATTATATGGTCAATTTTGGAGAAAGTACCATGAGGAGCTGAGAAGAAGGTACATCCTTTTGCTTGAGGATAGAATGTTCTATAAATATCTGTTAAGTCCATTTGGCTCATGACTTCTCTTAGTCTGTCTATGTCTCTGGTTAATTTCTGTTTCCATGATCTGTCCATTGATGAGAGTGGGGTGTTGAAATCTCCTACTATTATTGTGTGAGGTGCAATGTGTGTTTTGAGCTTTAGTAAGGTTTCTTTTATGTATGTAGGTGCCCTTGTATTTGGGTCATAGATATTTAGGATTGAGAGTTCATCTTGGTGGATTTTTCCTTTGATGAATATGAAGTGTCCTTCCTTATCTTTTTTGATGACTTTTAGTTGAAAATTGATTTTATTTGATGTTAGAATTGCTACTCCAGCTTGCTTCTTCTGACCATTTGCTTGGAAAGTTGTTTTCCAGCCTTTCACTCTGAGGTAGTGTCTGTCTTTGTCCCTGAGGTGTGTTTCCTGTAGGCAGCAGAATGCAGGGTCCTCGTTGCGTATCCAATTTGCTAACCTGTGTCTTTTTATTGGGGAGTTGAGGCCATTGATGTTGAGAGATATTAAGGAATAGTGCTGATTGTTTCCTGCTATATTCATATTTGTATATGAGGTTATGTTTGTGTGCTTCTCTTCTCTTTGTTTTGTTGCCAAGATGATTAGTTTCTTGCTTCTTCTAGTGTATAGCTTGCCTCCTTATGTTGGGTTTACCATTTAACATCCTTTGTAGTGCTGGATTTGTAGAAAGAAATTGTGTAAATTTGGTTTTGTCATGGAATATCTTGATTTCTCCATCTATGTTAATTGAGAGTTTTGCAGGATACAGTAACCTGGGCTGGCATTTGTGTTCTCTTAGGGTCTGTATGACATCTGCCCAGGATCTTATGGCTTTCATACTTTCTGGCAAAAAGTCTGGTGCGATTCTGATAGGTCTGCCTTTATATGTTACTTGACCTTTTTCCCTTACTGCTTTTAAAATTCTTTCTTTATTTTTGCGTTTGGTGTTTTGACTATTATGTGACAGGAGGTGTTTCTTTATTGGTCCAATCTATTTGGAGTTCTGTAGGCTTCTTGTAAGCATATGTGTATCTCTTTTTTAGGTAAGGGAAGTTTTCTTCTAGGATTTTGTTGAAGATAATTACTGGTCCTTTGAGCTGGGAGTCTTCACTCTCTTCTATACCTATTATCCTTAGGTTTGATCTTCTCATTGAGTCCTGGATTTCCTGTATGTTTTGGACCAGTAGCTTTTTCCGCTTTACATTATCTTTGACAGTTGAGTCAATGATTTCTATGGAATCTTCTGCTCCGGAGTTTCTCTCTTCCATTTCTTGTATTCTGTTGTTGAAGCTCATATCTACAGCTCCTTGTTTCTTCTTTTGGTTTTCTATATCCAGGGTTGTTTCCATGTGTTCTTTCTTGATTGCTTCTATTTCCATTCTAATTCCTTCAACTGTTTGATTGTGTTTTCCTGGAATTCTTTCAGGGTTTTTGTGACTCCTCTCTATGGACTTCTACTTGTTTATTTATGATTTCCTGGAATTCTTTCAGGGATTTTTGCGATTCCTCTCTGTAGGCTTCTACTTGTTCTCTAAGGGAGTTCTTCACGTCTTTCTTGAAGTCCTCCAGCATCATGATCAAACATAATTTTGAAACTAGATATTGCTTTTCTGGTGTGTTTGGATATTCCATGTTTGTTTTGATGGGAGAATTGGGCTCCGATGGTGCCATGTAGTCTTGGTTTCTGTTGCTTGGGTTCCTGCGCTTGCCTCTTGCCATCAGATTATCTCTAGTGTTACTTTGTTCTGCTATTTCTTACAGTGGCTAGACTGTCCTATAAGCCTGTGTGTCAGGAGTGCTGTAGACCTGTTTACCTGTTTTCTTTCAGCCAGTTATTGGGACAGAGTGTTCTGCTTTCGGGCGTGTAGTTTTTCCTATCTACAGGACTTCAGCTCCTCCTGTGGGCCTGTGTCTTGAGTTCACCAGGCAGGTCGCTTGCAGCAGAAAAGTTGGTCTTACCTGTGTTTCCGAGGCTCAAGTTTGCTTGTGGGGTGCTGCCTACGAGCTCTCCGCAGTGTTGGCCACAACTAGGAAGATCTGCGCTGCCCTTTCCGGGAGCTTCCATGCACCAGGCTTCCAGATGGCGTTTGGTGTTTTCCTCTGGGGTCAGAGATGTGTGCAGAGTGCAGTCTCTTCTGGTTTCCCAGGCGTGTCTGCCTCTCTGTAGGTATAGCTCTCCCTCCCACGGGATTTTGGTGCAGAGAACTGTTTATCAGGTTGGTCCCTTCAGGTACTGGCAGTGTTTCAGATGCAGTGGATCTGCTGCTCCTGGGCCCTCCTCTACGGGTGCCCAGAGGCCGTATACAGTTTCCTCTTGGGCCAGGGATGTGAGCAGGGGTGGGCAGTGTTTGTGGTCTCTTCCGCTCTGCAGCCTCAGGAGTGCCCACCTGACCAGGCGGTGAGGTCTCTCTCCCACGGGGTTTGGGGGCAGATAGCTGCTGCAGGCAGGGATCCGCAGGTTTGGGACTCCCCCCGCTAAATACCGGAAGTACCCGGTCCTAGAGTAATTTTGCCTCTGTGTGTCCTGAGTTCACCAGGCAGGTCGCTTGCAGCAGAACATTTGGTCTTACCTGTGGTCCCAAGGCTCAAGTTTGCTCGTGGGGTGCTGTCTATGAGCTCTCAGCGGCGGCAGCAACCAGGAAGGTTCCCTATATTTTCTATGTCCAGGATTCTCTTTCTTTGAATTTTCATTATTGCTTCTATTTTCAGTTCTTGAACAGTATTATTAATTTCCTTCACCTATTTCATTTTATTTTCCTGTATTTCTTTAAGGGATTTACTCCTTCTTTAAAGGTTTCTATCATCTTTATAAGACTGGATTTAAGGTCATTTTCTTGTTGTTTGGTTATGTTAGAATATTCTGGGTTTGCTATAGTGAGGAAGATGTGCTCTTAGGTGTCACATTGTCTCAGTTATTTTTGATGTGTGTGTGTGTGTGTGTGTGTGTGTGTGTGTGTGTGTGTGTGTGTGTTTGCAGTCCTTTCATCATCTGGATGGCTTTAGTTCTTGGATGTTTCTCTTGTAGTAGGTATTGAGAGGGTGCCTAACTTCAATGATTCTCATATGGTAAGCTTCTGATAGTTATCTTTGAACTGTATGGCTCTTACTTGGCAGTTTTGCTGAAGGTGGCATGAGAGGTGATGGGAAAATAGGGGCCCAGTAGGGATAGTAGGTTGCTTAGGGAAGTTGACTGTGTCCCAGAGGACTCAGTATAGCAGGCAGGGAAAATGGGTGCTGGAAGCAAATATGTCCTATATGTTTCCAGATCAGCAGGTCTGATGAAGCTGAGCAGAGAGGTGGCAGGATAAGAGTGGTCTTCTAGGGATAGCAAGTGGCTCAAGGCAGGTGGGAGTGCCCCAGAAGACTCACTGAACAGGGAGGAAGGCTATGGGAAGGGATTCTAACCTCTATGCTTCAGTTATTTCATTTTAAGGTTGTGTTTTAGTCTGTAACTAAATATGTTTCATTTGGAATATGCAGAGATGTCAAAATCCAATCGAAATGTTCGTGTTTTCTCCTACAAGTTTTGTGACACTCTCACCTGAATGAGCATATTCTAATTGATTTTTGTCCAGATAAACAGCATGAAACTTACTGTCTTAGGGTTTTACTGGTGAGAACAGACAACATGACCAATTAACTCTTATAAGGACAACATTTAACTAGTGCTGGCTTACAGGTTCAGAGATTCAGTTTAGTATACTCAGGGCAAGAACATGGCAGCATTTGCCAGGCATGGTTCAGGAGGAGCTGAGAGTTCTACATCTTCATTTGAAGGTTGCTGGGTGAAGACTGGCCTACTCGAAGCTAGGATGAGTGACTTAAAGCCCATCTTTATAGTGACATACTTCCTCCAACAAGGCCACAACTACTCCAACAAATCCACATAATGCCATTTTCCAGAGAAAACATATTCAAACCACCACATTCCACTCCCATCCCCCATAGGCTTGTTCAAACACATGAATCTATGGGGGCCATACCTAACCAGAGCATAATAAAAAATACATTTAACCCAACTTCCAAAGTCCCCATATTCTATAGTAGTCTCAACAATGTTAAAAGTGGACAATTCAAAGTCTTTTATGAAATTCATCCAATTGCTTAACTGTACTTCCCAAAGCAAGACAGAAAAATAATTTGCCAAACTCCAAACTGTTGTTGTAAAAATATAAAACATATAATTCTGCCTTTTATCCCTCACTAGGTCAACAACGCAGTGTCCCAAGATATCTGCTAGATATCTTAAGTCTCAATCAGCAAAGCATCTCACCCGCTCTGCTCAATCCCATATCACACTGGCAAAGGCCTCTCTCAGAGCCTGGCAGCAATCTCTCTACCTATCTAGTTCCCAAGGCTCTGTCCTCTGTAGCACTGTAGGCTGTGGGTGACCCTACTGCAATGTTGTTACTGTTCTTGGTGATCATCCTATAGTACTGGCATCTCTAACACACTGGGGTCTTCTGCTGCAACTAGGTTTCACCAATAGCCTCTCTTGTTTGTTCCAAGCCTCAACTCCTTGTATGACCTTTTTAGACCTGGGTTGCCAATTGCAACTGAGGTTACATATTCACCAATGGCTTTCACGGGTCTCTCACAGTGCCAAGCTTCAGTTGCTTTCTACACTTGATCTTAGCCAAAAGGCCGAGAAGCGATTTCAGTTGCTTTCTATGACCCCTTCATGCCTTCAAAACTAGTACCATGTTGGTGATTGTTTCTCATTCCCAAGTCTAGCTGGATACTACCTTGGTTATCTCTGGAACACTTCCCAGATTTTACCTCAATGATGCTGATTTCTTCTTAATCACTGCTAATTTCTTAGGGCCAGCTTACCAGCATCAATTTTCAAAGTAGTCTCTTCTATTCTTGACTATTAAAGCCAGAGCCACATTTTCAAATCTGCTGAGTTCTGTTGCTTGCTGAGGCTGAAACATGGCCCCCATTACTCTATTACCAGCTTTCTGTTTTCCAAACCTCTCACTGGTTGAGCTTGGCTGTACTAGAACTTGCTCTGTAATTTGACCTTGGGCTCAGAGATCTGTATGTCTCTGTTGGTTGAATGCTGGAATTATAGTCATAACTGGACTTAAGCATTTCTTTTTTTTTTAAAAGATTTATTTATTTTATGTATATAAGTAGCTGTCTTCAGACACACCAGAAGAGGGCATCAGATCCCATTACAGATGGTTGTAAGCCACCATGTGGTTGCTGGGAATTGATCTCAGGGCCTCTGGAAGAACAGTCAGTGCCCTTAACCGCTGAGCCATCTCTCCAGCCCGACTTAAGCATTTCTTTACCTAGAACTTGCTCTGTCTCAGGCTGGCCTTGAACTCTGAGATGTGGTTGACTTTGTCTCCTGGTATTAGAGTTGTGTACCACCATGCCTGGGCTAAAATTAGGTGGGTAGGATTTTGCCCCAAAGGCACAACTCCCTTAATTTGTTTATCTACTTGAATATAGGATTTGGTTTCATTTCACTTCCTGGCGCCATTTATCATTTGAACCATACATTTTATATTTTTCCTTTCTCAGCTTGCTCCTTTTTAGTAAAATGCTCTGAATAAGACTTAACCAGAGAACAAAGTCGTTGCTGGGCTTTTTTGAGATTACCTTTTTCAATGGAATTATATTATTTATTACATTAATATATTAATATAAATCTCTTTACCTTAGCCTGAGCTATACTCTTCAGACAAGGGCAAAAAGCAGCCACATTCTTCACCTAAATACCACAAAAATAATATCTATGGCACCTACTGAAATTCTTCTCCACTGAAACCATTTGGGCAAGCTTTGCACAGTTCAAATCATTCTCAACAAGAAAGTCTTCAATATTCCTCCTAGGATAGCCCATTATGCTCCACTTAAAGCATTCCACTGCTTTCAAAATTCAAATTTTCAAAATCTACATTCTTTCAAACAAAAACCCAATCTCTGGTACCAACTTCTATGTTAGGGTTTTACTACTGTGAACATACACCATGACCACCATTCAGTTGGAGAAATTTGATATTTTATATCAAAAATTGCAAGAATAAAAACCTTTACACTTCTGTTGATAAAACAAATGTACCTTACTTTAGAAAACATTCTGGTAGTTCCTCAGTGAACAATGCATCACCTCTTATAACAGCTTACAGGTTCAGAGGTTCGGTTCATTATAATTAAAGTGGGAGCATGTCAGTGTCCAGACACCCATGGTGCAAGAGGAGATGAGAGTTCTACATTTTCATCTGAAGGATACTGGGGAAAGAATGGCTTCCAGGCAGCTAGGATAAGGGTCTTAAAGCCCACACCCACAGTTACCCATTTCCTCCAACAAGGCCACACTTACTCCAAGGTCATACCTCCAAATAGTGCCATTTCCTGGGCCAAGCATATACAAAACACCACAACCACACATGACATCAATATCAAATCAAGTACCTGTATATAGATGGATCGTCAACTCTAGGGCAGAACCTGTTGCAATTATTCTGCTAAATGTATGTTATTAAGCTAACTCCTAATAATTTATTGTTACAGAAATAAATGTATCTCTCACTTGTCATCAGAAAGGCTTCTGTTTTTAGGTAGGTGGTGATAAACACAGAGACCTGTTCAGTATTCAGAGAATGAAAAACTGAGGAGTAGAATCATTTGAATGAGGGAAAAGAAATAGTGTAAGAGCTAGAGGTAGTAAAATATTTATTAAAATGAAAGGTGTTTTTCTTGCATAACAAGGCAGTTGCACATTCAACAGGACAATGGTTGTAACACCATATACAAGATGACATGTATAGTGGAGGTGCATGGAGCATTTGGCTGATGAGCTATTGGCATCTAATTTTTGTTTGGGGAAAGTGACTGAGGCTTTTTTGAAGAATATTATCAGGGACAAGTTGATCAGAGTCTTGTGGATGGTCACAAAAACAATAGTATATGGGAAGCAGAAATTGAACTAAATATTTTTTTTTTAAAGAGGAAATATGCTGGGTATATCTGAAAGGGGAGAGTTGGTGAAAAGGATGAAAATATATTATGGAATTCTCAAAGAGTTAATACATGGTTCCAAAATATATTTTAAATATAGACAATGTTGTTTGCTCCAAATATACAGATGTTTTTTATAATATATGTTATTGGCAAATAATTAATTACTGGTGTTTGATGTGTAAGAGCTTAAAAAATTATATAATAATAATTATAGGAAAGTCAAAAAATACAGGAATAATTCCACAAAATAAATGAACAGATGTATGTAATCCATTAGTATTGAGATGAATAAAATTTTCAAAAATGATGCCATAGTTCTCTCACTATGAAACTATAAAAAATATAACTCATTTTATTATGCAGTGTTCAAGGGTTCTTCAGAGGAAAAAAGCTCTATCTTATATTGACAGTGACCCATTGTGCAAGTCAAGTATGTTCTACTTCATTCAGTAGGAGAAATTGGATATTTTATATCAAAAATTGCTAGAATAAAAACCTTTACACTTCTGTTGATAAAACAAATGAATGTTACTTTAAAAAAACCTTCTGGTAGTTCCTCAAAAGACTAAATGTAGTCTTACCACATTATCCATCAGACCTACTTTAAGGCACAAACTGAAGAAAATTATAAAGGATAGAGACACAAAACCTTGTATGAAACTATTCACAGAAGCATTCTATATAGTGGTTGTAAATATTCAAATGTTCACCGATTGTTGAATTGTTTTTTGAAACACAGAAAACCCATATAACAATATATTATTTGGCAATGGAACAAATATTATAGGAACCTTGATGATTTTTGAAAACATTATATTAAGAAAGAAGCCAGTATATAAGAACACATACTATGTCATCTCGCTTACAAATGTTGGATGCATTTAGTATGTGTGGACTCATGAAAACTGGAAAAATCTAGTGAGGCCTGTATAGGAACTAATGAAGTTAGGATGGTGATGGTGATATATTAGTGGGATACCAATTTAAATGGAAGAGAGAAACTATCACTTATATTGTGAAGACATTGGTTCAAGAACCTTCTGAAGATAACATACTCTAAGATCTTCAAGCTCTGGGTAAAATGATAATTTTATTTGTATTTATCCTATCTATATCTTGCAATATACTTTAATTATTTTGATTTCTTTTAATATCTAATAGAGTTTAAATGATATATGGACAGTAATTTTATCTTCTTTTGTAAATCATGGCAAAATAAAAATCAATGTTTACAATAAATTTTTGTTTAATTTCATATTTTTGTTATTTTCAATTTCAAAAATATAAATACTGGTAAGCAACTATAAATTAAAGACAGTTATCAGGTTTTGCTGTCCTCTGATAGATATGAGGCACAAACGAATTTGACTTTGAGGGTTGAAGAATGAAAATTGAAAAATAGCATTTAGAAGTACCAATACATATGAAAAGCAATGGGCTTCATTGAAAAGATAAAAGTTTGTTTAAGACATACTAATTTTTAATTTTTTTCTTAGACTTCTAAAGTGTGTATCAGGAGTTTGTAAGGTACTTAATTCAAGGGTATAGTGGAGGTCCAAACTGAATATACAAATGTGAATGTCTCAGTGTATTTGAAAATAATATTAAGGGTCTTGCAAGACTGAATTTATTAAGAAATAGAAAAATTTTAAGGCATTGCTTCATAAATTAGCAAAAATCAAAGGAGGGGTATCAATCAAAATGAGGAAAAGTTCTGCCGTACCTTTAATTATTTTGAGTGACAGACCAAGAGCATGAAAAAGCTCTTATTTAATGCAATGTGTATTATTCTCAAAATAATTTAAGTCCTTGAAAATGAGACACACCATAATATCAAGTTAAGTATAGGAATGTAGCTTACTAGTAGAACACTTGTCAAGCATGCTTAATGCCCCTAGGTAAAACTTCCATGACCAGAAAGAAAACTAGGGACTGCCTCATTTATACGATGTCGCAAGTTTCAGATGACAGCAACATAGCAGAGTTTGACATATCTATTTCTTGTACACTGATATTCCCCTATAGAGAAAATGAAAATTCTTCATTCTTTCCATACTATATAAGTTATTATAAATACAAGATTTAGTGATTCCAAATATAATCACAAAACTCTTCTGATATACAAATAGAGTGCTTCAAACATATTTTAAACTATAGTTTATGGGATATATCACATCATATTCCTACTTATCCACATTAGAGAAGACATATTATCTGACATAGGATCAGTTATAAAATAAAAACTTCCAGAAATCATTTCAGATATTACAGTTCATCTCACCTTTATTCCCCCAAAGAGTATCATAGACTCAATCTACAGATAAACACAAAGCCTTTTATTTTGGTTTGTTCCAGTTCCATGAGTTGGACATAAAATCCCCAATGTAGTTATGATTATCAATTTTTCCCTAAATGTCCTCACTTGGAATGTTTGATGGGACAAAAGTTGTTAATGAAGTATTTTTTTCAAAGTGATCATATGAGAACAGTCGTATGAGTCTTTGTGCCGGCTGCACTCATTGACACGGAAAATAAGGATATGTAGAAGTATAAAACTGGTTGAAGGATTATTCATTTTAAACAATATAAATTAACATGTATATTGAAATAAGACAGAAATATGGCTTTTGCCAAATTGTGCATCTCTAAGATAGTTTTTTTATCAAATACGATTTTCAGATTCTCCTTTAGGCTTGCAATTTCAAACCCATAATATTGTTCATTCTGAAAACAATAAGAAGCAATTGTAACCTAAACGTGCTAATTAAATCTGTACAATAATATTGACCTCAAAAGACATTGGGTTGATGCTGATTATTTAACCCAAAGATGCTGCAGGAATATGTTATTTACTTGACTTCACTTGTAGCCTGTAATACATTACTTTAAATGAGAACAACTGGCCTTAATGATATTAGGTCAGCAAAGTTTAAATATTGCTCAAATAAATGGGGAAGACTCCTATTAATTTATCCCACGCATGTCTGAATGAGGAAAGCTAAATAGGAAGTAGGATGATTTGTATAAGAAAACATTGATAACTGTCACTCTAGGCTACTTAAGGAATTGGCATATATCCCAGAACAACCACAAGCCATTAAGCATTATAGACAGCAGCAACGTAAAATATTACTAATGGTGGATTTGGAACTAATACATCTTCAAGGAAGAAAATTAATTAAAAGTAATAGCGAATCGATCTGTTTCATGGTCTCCTTTAGAAATATATGTTCCATATTGATACCAGTTTGGGGGATTCTTTGTAGTTAAAATTGTTTTTAAAATAGTTTGAATTAAATGAGATTATTAAGGAACCTGGTATCGGTGATACATGGAATACACATTATTTAATATACTTGTTTTCCCTAATTATAAAGAATTTGATGTTCATGCACACAGATTGTAACACATTTAAGTTCTCAGTACTCTGAAAGGAATAAGTTCAATTTTAAGTATAATAATTTTCTTGAAAATTGGGCCAAAGTAGGATGAAGAGAAGTCAGACTGAGTGCAAAAGTCCTGAAACTTAGGCAGAAAAAGTTTTCAAAATGGAACTGAGTATGCCTACCTTCTCTGATGCATCGAGAATTATATATATATATATATATATATATATATATATATATATATATATATATGATTCCTTCCTGTTGAAGGAATCAAAGAAAGAACTGGAAAGCTTGAAGGGGCTCGAGACCCCTTATGAACAACAATGCCAAGCAACCAGAGCTTCCAGGGACTAAGCCACTACCTAAAGACTATACATGGACTGACCCTGGACTCTGACCTCATAGGTAGCATTGAATATCCTAGTAAGATCACCAGTGTAAGGGGAAGCCCTGGGTCCTGCTAAGACTGAACCCCCAGTGAACGTGATTGTTGGGGGGAGGGCGGCAAAGGGGGGATGATGGGGAGGGGAACACCCATAAAGAAGGGGAGGGGGAGGGATTGGGGGTTGTTGGCCCGGAAAACGGGAAAGGGAATAACACTCGAAATGTAAATAAGAAATACTCAAGTTAATAAAAAAAAAGTGTGTTGCTTTACTCTGAGAAATATAAACAAATTAAAATGATTATAGTCTTGACCTATATATAGGAGTTGGAGAGGGTCCAGAAAATAACAATATTAATTTAAATGAAAATTATTGAGCTCCCGGAAGGGGCGGCACAGGTCTTCCTGGTTGCTGCCGCTGCAGAGAGCCCCTGGGCAGCACCCCACGAGCGAACCTGAGCCTCGGGACCACAGGTAAGACCAAATTTTCTGCTGCAAGAAAGCTGCCTGGTGAGCTTGGGACACGGAAGCAGAATTTCTCTAGGAGGCACGGTCTGTGTTTACCGGAAGTCCCACACCCGCGGATCCCGGCCCGCAGCAGCTCTCTGCTCCCAGACCCGGTGAGAGAGAGACCCAACCGCCTGGTCAGGTGGGCACTCCTGAGGCTGCAGAGCGGAAGAGACCACCAACACTGCTCACCCCTGCCCACATCCCTGGCCCAAGAGGAAACTGTATAAGGCCTCTGGGCTCCCGTGGGGGAGGGCCCAGGAGCGGCAGGACTTCTGCGCCTGAGACACCGCCGGAACCTGAAAGAAACAGACCGGATAAACAGTTCTCTGCACCCAAATCCCGTGGGAGGGAGAGCTAAACCTTCAGAGAGGCAGACAAGCCTGGGAAACCAGAAGAGACTGCTCCCTGCACACACATCTCGGACGCCAGAGGAAAAAGCCAAAGACCATCTGGAACCCTGGTGCACTGAAGCTCCCGGAAGGGGCGGCACAGGTCTTCCTGGTTGCTGCCGCTGCAGAGAGCCCCTGGGCAGCACCCCACGAGCGAACCTGAGCCTCGGGACCACAGGTAAGACCAAATTTTCTGCTGCAAGAAAGCTGCCTGGTGAACTCAAGACACAGGCCCACAGGAACAGCTGAAGACCTGTAGAGAGGAAAAACTACACGCCGGAAAGCAGATCACACTGTCCCCATAACTGACTGAAAGAGAGGAAAACAGGTCTACAGCACTCCTGACACACAGGCTTATAGGTCAGTCTAGCCACTGTCAGAAATAGCAGAACAAAGTAACACTAGAGATAATCTGATGGCGAGAGGCAAGCGCAGGAACCCAAGCAACAGAAACCAAGACTGCATGCCATCATCGGAGCCCAATTCTCCCGCCAAAACAAACATGGAATATCCAAACACACCAGAAAAGCAAGATCTAGTTTCAAAATCATATTTGATCATGATGCTGGAGGACTTCAAGAAAGACATGAACACACTTAGGGAAACACAGGAAATCATTAATAAACAAGTAGAGGCCTACAGAGAGGAATGGCAAAAATCCCTGAAAGAATTCCAGGAAAACACAATCAAACAGATGAAGGAATTAAAAATGGAAATAGAAGCAATCAAGAAAGAACACATGGAAACAACCCTGGATATAGAAAACCAAAAGAAGAGACAAGGAGCTGTAGATACAAGCTTCACCAACAGAATACAAGAGATGGAAGAGAGAATCTCAGGAGCAGAAGATTCCATAGAAATCATTGACTCAACTGTCAAAGATAATGTAAAGCGGAAAAAGCTACTGGTCCAAAACATACAGGAAATCCAGGACTCAATGAGAAGATCAAACCTAAGGATAATAGGTATAGAAGAGAGTGAAGACTCCCAGCTCAAAGGACCAGTAAATATCTTCAACAAAATCATAGAAGAAAACTTCCCTAACCTAAAAAAAGAGATACCCATAGGCATACAAGAAGCCTACAGAACTCCAAATAGATTGGACCAGAAAAGAAACACCTCCCGTCACATAATTGTCAAAACACCAAACGCACAAAATAAAGAAAGAATATTAAAAGCAGTAAGGGAAAAAGGTCAAGTAACATATAAAGGGAGACCTATCAGAATCACACCAGACTTCTCGCCAGAAACTATGAAGGCCAGAAGATCCTGGACTGATGTCATACAGACCCTAAGAGAACACAAATGCCAGCCCAGATTACTGTATCCAGCAAAACTCTCAATTAACATTGATGGAGAAACCAAGATATTCCATGACAAAACCAAATTTACACAATATCTTTCTACAAATCCAGCACTACAAAGGATAATAAATGGTAAAGCCCAACATAAGGAGGCAAGCTATACCCTAGAAGAAGCAAGAAACTAATCGTCTTGGCAACAAAACAAAGAGAATGAAAGCACACAAACATAACCTCACATCCAAATATGAATATAAAGGGAAACAATAATCACTATTCCTTAATATCTCTCAATATCAATGGCCTCAACTCCCCAATAAAAAGACATAGATTAACAAACTGGATACGCAACGAGGACCCTGCATTCTGCTGCCTACAGGAAACACACCTCAGAGACAAAGACAGACACTACCTCAGAGTGAAAGGCTGGAAAACAACTTTCCAAGCAAATGGTCAGAAGAAGCAAGCTGGAGTAGCCATTCTAATATCAAATAAAATCAATTTCCAACTAAAAGTCATCAAAAAAGATAAGGAAGGACACTTCATATTCATCAAAGGAAAAATCCACCAAGATGAACTCTCAATCCTAAATATCTATGCCCCAAATACAAGGGCACCTACATACGTAAAAGAAACCTTACTAAAGCTCAAAACACACATTGCACCTCACACAATAATAGTGGGAGATTTCAACACCCCACTCTCATCAATGGACAGATCATGGAAACAGAAATTAAACAGTGATGTCGACAGACTAAGAGAAGTCATGAGCCAAATGGACTTAACGGATATTTATAGAACATTCTATCCTAAAGCAAAAGGATATACCTTCTTCTCAGCTCCTCATGGTACTTTCTCCAAAATTGACCATATAATTGGTCAAAAAACGGGCCTCAACAGGTACAGAAAGATAGAAATAATCCCATGCGTGCTATCGGACCACCACGGCCTAAAACTGGTCTTCAATAAAAATAAGGGAAGAATGCCCACATATACGTGGAAATTGAACAATGCTCTACTCAATGATAACCTGGTCAAGGAAGAAATAAAGAAAGAAATTAAAAACTTTTTAGAATTTAATGAAAATGAAGATACAACATACTCAAACTTATGGGACACAATGAAAGCTGTGCTAAGAGGAAAACTCATAGCGCTGAGTGCCTGCAGAAAGAAACAGGAAAGAGCATATGTCAGCAGCTTGACAGCACACCTAAAAGCTCTAGAACAAAAAGAAGCAAATACACCCAGGAGGAGTAGAAGGCAGGACATAATCAAACTCAGAGCTGAAATCAACCAAGTAGAAACAAAAAGGACCATAGAAAGAATCAACAGAACCAAAAGTTGGTTCTTTGAGAAAATCAACAAGATAGATAAACCCTTAGCCAGACTAACGAGAGGACACAGAGAGTGCGTCCAAATTAACAAAATCAGAAATGAAAAGGGAGACATAACTACAGATTCAGAGGAAATTCAAAAAATCATCAGATCTTACTATAAAAACCTATATTCAACAAAATTTGAAAATCTTCAGGAAATGGACAATTTCCTAGACAGATACCAGGTATCAAAGTTAAATCAGGAACAGATAAACCAGTTAAACAACCCCATAACTCCTAAGGAAATAGAAGCAGTCATTAAAGGTCTCCCAACCAAAAAGAGCCCAGGTCCAGATGGGTTTAGTGCAGAATTCTATCAAACCTTCATAGAAGACCTCATACCAATATTATCCAAACTATTCCACAAAATTGAAACAGATGGAGCCCTACCGAATTCCTTCTACGAATCTACAATTACTCTTATACCTAAACCACACAAAGACACAACAAAGAAAGAGAACTTCAGACCAATTTCCCTTATGAATATCGACGCAAAAATACTCAATAAAATTCTGGCAAACCGAATTCAAGAGCACATCAAAACAATCATCCACCATGATCAAGTAGGCTTCATCCCAGGCATGCAGGGATGGTTTAATATACGGAAAACCATCAACGTGATCCATTATATAAACAAACTGAAAGAACAGAACCACATGATCATTTCATTAGATGCTGAGAAAGCATTTGACAAAATTCAACACCCCTTCATGATAAAAGTCCTGGAAAGAATAGGAATTCAAGGCCCATACCTAAACATAGTAAAAGCCATATACAGCAAACCAGTTGCTAACATTAAACTAAATGGAGAGAAACTTGAAGCAATCCCACTAAAATCAGGGACTAGACAAGGCTGCCCACTCTCTCCCTACTTATTCAATATAGTTCTTGAAATTCTAGCCAGAGCAATCAGACAACAAAAGGAGATCAAAGGGATACAGATCGGAAAAGAAGAGGTCAAAATATCACTATTTGCAGATGATATGATAGTATATTTAAGTGATCCCAAAAGTTCCACCAGAGAACTACTAAAGCTGATAAACAACTTCAGCAAAGTGGCTGGGTATAAAATTAACTCAAATAAATCAGTTGCCTTCCTCTATACAAAAGAGAAACAAGCCGAGAAAGAAATTAGGGAAACGACACCCTTCATAATAGACCCAAATAATATAAAGTACCTCGGTGTGACTTTAACCAAGCAAGTAAAAGATCTGTACAATAAGAACTTCAAGACACTGAAGAAAGAAATTGAAGAAGACCTCAGAAGATGGAAAGATCTCCCATGCTCATGGATTGGCAGGATTAATATAGTAAAAATGGCCATTTTACCAAAAGCAATCTACAGATTCAATGCAATCCCCATCAAAATACCAATCCAATTCTTCAAAGAGTTAGACAGAACAATTTGCAAATTCATCTGGAATAACAAAAAACCCAGGATAGCTAAAGCTATCCTCAACAATAAAAGGACTTCAGGGGGAATCACTATCCCTGAACTCAAGCAGTATTACAGAGCAATAGTGATAAAAACTGCATGGTATTGGTACAGAGACAGACAGATAGACCAATGGAATAGAATTGAAGACCCAGAAATGAACCCACACACCTATGGTCACTTGATTTTTGACAAAGGAGCCAAAACCATCCAATGGAAAAAAGATAGCATTTTCAGCAAATGGTGCTGGTTCAACTGGAGGGCAACATGTAGAAGAATGCAGATCGATCCATGCTTATCACCCTGTACAAAGCTTAAGTCGAAGTGGATCAAGGACCTCCACATCAAACCAGACACACTCAAACTAATAGAAGAAAAACTAGGGAAGCATCTGGAACACATGGGCACTGGAAAAAATTTCCTGAACAAAACACCAATGGCTTATGCTCTAAGATCAAGAATTGACAAATGGGATCTCATAAAACTGCAAAGCTTCTGTAAGGCAAAGGACACTGTGGTTAGGACAAAACGGCAACCAACAGATTGGGAAAAGATCTTTACCAACCCTACAACAGATAGAGGCCTTATATCCAAAATATACAAAGAACTCAAGAAGTTAGACCGCAGGGAAACAAATAACCCTATTAAAAAATGGGGTTCAGAGCTAAACAAAGAATTCACAGCTGAGGAATGCCGAATGGCTGAGAAACACCTAAAGAAATGTTCAACATCTTTAGTCATAAGGGAAATGCAAATCAAAACAACCCTGAGATTTCACCTCACACCAGTGCGATTGGCTAAGATCAAAAACTCAGGTGACAGCAGATGCTGGCGAGGTTGTGGAGAAAGAGGAACACTCCTCCATTGTTGGTGGGATTGCAGACTGGTAAAACCATTCTGGAAATCAGTCTGGAGGTTCCTCAGAAAATTGGACATTGAACTGCCTGAGGATCCAGCTATACCTCTCTTGGGCATATACCCAAAAGATGCCTCAACATATAAAAGAGACACGTGCTCCACTATGTTCATCGCAGCCTTATTTATAATAGCCAGAAAATGGAAAGAACCCAGATGCCCTTCAACAGAGGAATGGATACAGAAAATGTGGTACATCTACACAATGGAATACTACTCAGCTATCAAAAACAACGAGTTTATGAAATTCGTAGGCAAATGGTTGGAACTGGAAAATATCATCCTGAGTGAACTAACCCAATCACAGAAAGACATACATGGTATGCACTCATTGATAAGTGGCTATTAGCCCAAATGCTTGAATTACCCTAGATCCCTAGAACAAACGAAACTCAAGACGGATGATCAAAATGTGAATGCTTCACTCCTTCTTTAAATGAGGAAAAAGAATACCCTTGGCAGGGAAGGGAGAGGCAAAGATTAAAACAGAGACTGAAGGAACACCCATTCAGAGCCTGTCCCACATTTGGCCCATACATATACAGCCACCCAATTGGACTAGATGGATGAAGCAAAGAAGTGCAGACCGACAGGAGCCGGATGTAGATCGCTCCTGAGAGACACAGCCAGAATACAGCAAATACAGAGGCGAATGCCAGCAGCAAACCACTGAACTGAGAATAGGTCCCCTATTGAAGGAATCAGAGAAAGAACTGGAAGAGCTTGAAGGGGCTTGAGACCCCATATGTACAACAATGCCAAGCAACCAGAGCTTCCAGGGACTAAGCCACTACCTAAAGCCTATACATGGACTGACCCTGGACTCTGACCCCATAGGTAGCAATGAATATCCTAGTAAGAGCACCAGTGGAAGGGGAAGCCCTGGGTCCTGCTAAGACTGAACCCCCAGTGAACTAGTCTATGGGGGGAGGGCGGCAATGGTGGGAGGGTTGGGAGGGGAACACCCATAAGGAAGGGGAGGGGGGAGGGGGATGTTTGCCCGGAAACCGGGAAAGGGAATAACACTCGAAATGTATATAAGAAATACTCAAGTTAATAAAAAAAAAAAATTATTTAATGACTAGAGGTAAAGGATGTGAGATTTTTGTAAAGGAAAGCAATTCACATTTTCCAAATAATGCAAAATATTTGGTAATATTATGATTGCTCCCTATTTTTATATCTCTATATAACTATGTATTATCTACATTCTTTAACATACCCATATATGTTTTATACAATGGATTATAAATTAATATTTTATAGTGAAAAATCTACCATTTATCTGTAATAATAAGAGAACTATACCTTTTTATATAAAATAAATATCCCCTCAGTTTCCCTAGTTATTTGTTCTTCTTTTTTTGTCTCTTACCCGTACTTTCTTCCTTGTTATCATAAAAAAAAGAGAGATGCTTGTTTTCAGATTATTTGTGTGTATGTGTGTGTGTGTGTGTGTGAGAGAGAGAGAGAGAGAGAGAGAGACAGAGACAGAGACAGAGACAGAGACAGAGAGACAGAGAGAGAGAGAAATATGTATCTGCAAGTGGTAGGTTTCAAATGCCCTGGAATTGCCAGAGGGTGTTAGTGTTAGGATCTGAACTTAATTCCTCTGTTGGAACAGAACATGTTCTTAAGTGCTGAACTATCTTATCAGCTTCAAGAGTATCTTCTATGACTTCTTTCAATATTTTTTCTCTAATCCTTCAACTAATGCATCATTTATCTAATGTTTCTGCCTGTTAGAGGCAATTTATATAATTTATTAGATAGAAATAAAACGCTGGTGTTCATAAAACTCTTTATTTGCTTCTTTTTTTCTTTTATTGGATTTGTTAATTTACATCTTAAATGTTATCCCCTTTCCCTGGTGGTTTCCCCTCCAGAAACCTGCTGCCCCATCCCTCAGCCCCTGCTTCTATGAGGGTGCTTCCTCCCCCACCTACCCACTTCTTCCCACCTCCCTGCCCTGACATTCCTCTACATTGGGGCATCCAGCATTCGCAGACACCAGACACGCCCTCTCTTTCCATTGATGCCCAACAAAGCCATCCTCTGCTACATATGAGGATTCAGTCACAGGCTCAACCCCTGTGTTCTCTTGGGATTGTGGTTTATTCCCTGGGAGCTCTGGGGGATCTGGTTGGTTGATATTGTTGTTTTTCCTATGGGACTGCAAATCCTTTCAGCTACATCAGTCCTTTCTCTAACTCCTCCATTGGGGACCCCTTTCTCAGTTCAATGGTTGGCTGCCATCATCTGCTTCTGTATTTTTCAAGATCTGGGAGAGTCGCTCGAGACAGCTATGCACTTCTTGGCATCCCTAATATTATCTGGGTTTGGTCACTGTATATGGGATGGATCTCCCAGGTGGAGCAGTCTCTGGATGGCCTTTCCTTCAGTCTCTGAAAGTTGTCTTCGTATTTCCTCCTGTGAGGGTTTTTGTTCCCCCTTCTGAAGGTGTAAAGCATCCACATTTTGGTCTTCCAACTTGTTGAGCTTCATGTGGTTTTTAAATTGAATCTTGGGTATTCCAAGCTTTTGGGTTAATATCCATTTATCACTGAGTGCATACCATGTGTGATCTTTTGTGATTGGGTTACCTCACTCAGGATGATACACATAAAGCTCTCTTGTTCTTTTATTCAACCACATTTTATTTGCTTCTTGTCATATGTCAAACACTTTGTTGACATTCAGGGTGCAAAGCTGAATAAGACAGATATATCACTCCTTATCCAATCATTCATAATATTCTCAACTTCATTTATACTATAGTAGATTAAAAAGACAGTACTCAAATATCACACAAACACAACTGTTGTAGGTCAAAAAGCTGTGATTTTTCTCTGGAATATTTAAATATACTATAACTGATTGGGGAGTCAGCTCAATGATTTGTTTAGATAAAATATTTTATGTTATCTACACATTAAATTTTAGCAGAACACAATTGTCCTGTATACTTAGCACCGTTATAACTGCATAAAATTAATAGTTATTACTGTGTAATTAAACTGATTTTATACTACTGGTCATATCAGGTTAAAATAGAATCTATATGCTGTAGTCTGGGGACCTTTGATTTTATATTCAAGATATTGCCCATATAATATCATTTTGTATATGTATATTCACAAATGTATTGTATATAGTTCATTAGTACTAGACTAATGTTTCTAGAACATTTAATGGCTGTTGTACACAATAAATAAAAGTTTGTATTGCATCAATATATCATTTTGTATTAAAGATAACTTTAAATTTAAGGTAGAAATCAAAATAGCTTTAGAACACTCAGCAATTGTGATTTCTCACAGACCATTGTACTCTTCAACCTATCAGAAGTATATTGGCTTATCTCTCTATATCTAGTACGTTAGTTTTCTTCTTCAAAAGACTTGTGTCTTAACCAATTTTGTTATTTCCAATTAAAGATCATAAACTGTATAGCTTATATAAAAAGAAAATATACTTTTTCTTGTTTGAAAGTTTGAAAATTCATGTGTGTGTGTTCATATATGCTGTCTTAAAGTGGTGTGTCATCATGGGGTGAAAGAGGCAAGGTAGTTATCATAGGTCCCCTACATTTAAAAGCCCAAGTGATTGGTGCCTCTTGGGCTTTTCCTGTCTACTGTGGCATGCTCACTGTTTTCATTTTTTTTCAGGTCATGTTTGGATAGTAATGCTGGTAAGACAATGTAGCTTCTGATCTCACAACAAATGCCCTGCAATTTTCATAGGGGTAGCATAAAAGATTTCTGAAGAGAAAATGTAAATATTACATAAAGAATGCCCCTAGTAATTATGATTCTTCACCTGAAATAGAATAAAAATCACATTGCTAAGGAGCTCACACCAGCCATACAGTCCTCACCATACAGTAAAATGAAAACATCCCTTTGAAAGGTTATTTATGTATGGATATAGTAAATGATGTTGTGTGAATTTATCAATTTTAGTGATCATTCGTATACCACTAATTTGACAGGATATTATGAAATTTACAGATATTGAAATTAACAAAATATGTAGGTAAAAGTTGAAGCTTTATTCTCTCAAAAATATTTGCAGGATATTTGTCAAGTAGGAGGAAGTACTTAACATGCTTTACTGGAACTTGGAATAGGAACAATAGTTTGATATTTACTACTTATTTATCATATCATACTTAAAATGGTATCACTCTTGTATAACATGCTTCGAAGGAGCAAATAGCTTTATTTTTCACTTACAGTTTTCTTATTTAAAGTTCATTTTTTATTAAATGCATATGCTGACATTCTTAGGAATCTAGAGTCAAAATGCATATGGCATTTATTTTACAATTGATTAAAATGAATAATATATATATACATGTATACACCATTCATATATGCAATATATATGGGGAAACACAGTTATATAATACAGATATATACATATGGCTGATATAGCAAAGGAATAGCAATTTTGAATAATAGAGTTTCTTGCAATACTTTAGAATACTTTTCTGGATTATATTAAACCCAAAGTATAACATTACCTACTCTGTTACAATATTAACCAAATTATTATTACTCATCTCATTGCTATTATAATACCTTCGTCCAGCATCTGTACCAGAATAACCATATTATTGCTAATTTTATCAAATGTTGTGTACCACTTTGAAAAACTTCTTGAAGAGGTATTTTTCAGTGTATGGACATATTAACCATTTAGCTTTGATTCACATTTGAATATCTTGAGTGTTTTGTATAATATTCACATTTTTAATCAGTTATTTTTCCTGGATTCTAACCATGCATGATTTATTTTAATTTTCTTCATTACTTGCAGGAGCATCATAATAGAATCTTCCAGAAGGAAAGTACAAAAATCAAATTCATTTAAAACATATTTATTAAAGTTCTCTAGAGGAAAAGAAAACTCCCATATTACAGATCATCATTCCTTTATCATACTACCCTCTTACCTTTTACATTTCATCCTCAGTGTAATAGAAAATTATTTTTCTTCCTTAAAATGATTCAGAGTTTACAGAAGAACCATTTTAAAATAATCTCATGTATTACCTAATTGTCTTAAAAATCTCTTAAGTCTTTGATGAAAGCTGCAATTTTCTAGGTCTTCAATATATACTATTCAAATTCTTTTATATCTTGTAGGTTTTGTATTTATTTACTGACTGTAGGAATAGTTCATGTGTTTCTGTGTCATCTTGAAATCTAGTACATTAGTGGAAGGCAACATCGGATTAAAATTTTGGATTAACTGCAAAACTCTCAAATAACATAGATGGAGAAACCAAGATATTCCATGACAAGAACAAATTTACACAATATCTTTTACAAATCCAGCACTAAAAAGGATAATAAATGGTAAAGCCCAACATAAGGAGGCAAGCTACACCTTAGAAAAAGCAGAAACTAATCATCTTGGCAAAAAAACAAAGAGAAGAAAAGCACACAAACATAACCTCACATCCAAATATGAATATAACAGGAAGCAATAATCACTATTCCTTAATATCTCTCAACATCAATGGTCTCAACTCCCCAATAAAAAGACATAGATTAACAAACTGTATACACAATGAGGAACCTGAATTGTGCTGCCTACAGGAAATACACCTCAAAGACAAAGACGGAAACTACGTCAGAGTGAAAAGCTGGAAAACAACTTTCCAAGCAAATGGTCAGAAGAAGTAAGCTGGAGTAGCCATTCTAATATCAAATAAAATCAATATTCAACTAAAAGTCATCAAAAAAGATAAGGAAGGATACTTCATATTCATCAAAGGAAAATTCCAACAAGATGAACTCTCAATCCTAAATATCTATGCCCCAAATACAAGGGCACCTAAATACGTAAAAGAAACCTTACTAAAGCTCAAAACACACATTGCACCTCACACAATAATAGTAGGAGATTTCAACACCCCACTCTCATCAATGGACAGATCATGGAAACAGAAAATAAACAGAGACGTAGAAAGACTAAGAGAAGTCATGAGCCAAATGGACTTAACAGATATTTATAGAACATTCTATCCTAAAGCAAAAGGATATACCTTCTTCTCAGCTCCTCATGGTACTTTCTCCAAAATTGACCATATAATTGGTCAAAAAACGGGCCTCAACAGGTACAGAAAGATAGAAATAATGCGTGCTATCAGAACACCATGGCCTAAAACTGGTCTTCAATAATAATAAGGGAAGAATGCCCACATATACATGGAAATTGAACAATTCTCTACTCAATGATAGCCTGGTCAAGGAAGAAATAAAGAAAGAAATTAAAGACTTTTTAGAATTTAAAGAAAATGAAGGTACAGCATACCTAAACTTATGGGACACAATGAAAGCTGTGCTAAGAGGAAAACTCATAGCGCTGAGTGCCTGCAGAAAGAAACAGGAAAGAGCATGTGTCAGCAGCTTGACAGCACACCTAAAAGCTCTAGAACAAAAAGAAACAAATACACCCAGGAGGAGTAGAAGGCAGGAAATAATCAAACTCAGAGCTGAAATCAACCAAGTAAAAACAAATAGGACCATAGAAAGAATCAACAGAACCAAAAGTTGGTTCTTTGAGAAAATCAACAATATAGATAAACAATTAGCCAGACTAACGAGAGGACACAGAGAGTGTGTCCAAATTAACAAAATGAGAAATGAAAAGGGAGACATAACTACAGATTCAGAGGAAATTCAAAAAACTATCAGATCTTACTATAAAAGCCTATATTCAACAAAACTTGAAAATCTGCAGGAAATGGACAATTTACTAGACAGATACCAGGTACTGAAGTTAAATCAGGAACAGATAAACCAGTTAAACAACCCCATAACTTCTAAGGAAATAGAAGCAATCATTAAAGGTCTCCCAACCAAAAAGAGCCCAGGTCCAGTCGGGTTTAGTGCAGAATTCTATCAGACCTTCATAGAAGACCTCATACCAATATTATCCAAACTATTCCACAAAATTGAAACAGATGGAGCTCTACCGAATTCCTTCTATGAAGCCACAATTACTCTTATACCTAAACCACACAAAGACCCAACAAAGAAAGAGAACTTCAGAACAATTTACCTTATGAATATCGACGCAAAAATACTCAGTAAAATTCTGGCAAACTGAATCCAAGAGCACATCAAAACAATCATCCACCATGATAGGTAGGCTTCATCCCAGGCATGCAGGACTGGTTTAATATACGGAAAACCATCAACGTGATCCATTATATAAACAAACTGAAAGAAAAAAACCACATGATCATTTCATTAGATGCTGTGAAAGCATTGGACAAAATTCAACACGCCTTCATGATAAAAGTCCTGGAAAGAATAGGAATTCAAGGCCCATACCTAAACATAATAAAAGCTATATACAGCAAACCAGTTGCTAACATTAAACTAAATGGAGAGAAACTTGAAGCAATCTCACTAAAATCACGGACTAGACAAGGCTTCCCACTCTCTCCCTACTTATTCAATATAGTTCTTGAAGTTCTAGCCAGAGCAATCAGACAACAAAAGGAAATCAAAGTGATACAGGTTGGAAAAGAAGAAGTCAAAACATCACTCTTTGCAGATGATATGATAGTATATTTAAGTGATCCCAAAAGTTCCACCAGAGAACTACTAAAGCTGATAAACAACTTCAGCAACGTGGCTGGGTATAAAATTAACTCAAATAAATCATTAGCCTTCCTCTACACAAAAGAGAAACAAGCCGAGAAAGAAATTAGCGAAATAACACCCTTTACAGTAGACCCAAACAATATAAAGTACCTCTGTGTGACTTTATCCAAGCAAGTAAAAGATCTGTACAATAAGAACTTCAAGACACTGAAGAAAGAAATTGAAGAAGACCTCAGAAGATGGAAAGATCTCCCATGCTCACGGATTGGCAGGATTAATATAGTAAAAGTGGCAATTTTGCCAAAAGCAATCTACAGATTCAATGCAATCCCCATCAAAATACCAATCCAATTCTTCAAATAGCTAGACAGAACAATTTGCAAACTCATCTGGAATAACAAAAAACCAAGGATAGCTAAAAGTATTCTCAACAATAAATGGACTTCAGGGGGGAATCTCTATCCCTGTACTCAAGCAGTATTACAGAGCAATAGTGATAAAAACTGCATGTTATTGGTACAGAGACAGACAGGTAGACCAGTGAAACGGAATTGAAGACCGAGAAATGAACCCACACACCTATGGTGACTTTATTTTTGACAAAGGAGCCAAAACCATCCAATGGAAAACAGATAGCATTTTCAGCAAATGGTGCTGGATGTCACCATGTGGAAGAATGCAAATCGATCCATGCTTATCACCCTGTAGAAAGCTTAAGTCCAAGTGGATCAAGGACCTCCACATCAAACCAGACACACTCAAACTAATAGAAGAATAACTAGGGCAGCATCTCGAACACATGCGCACTGGAAAAAATTTCCTGAACATAACACCAATGGCTTATGCTCTAAGATCAAGAATCGACAAATGTGATCTCATAAAACTGCAAAGCTTCTGTAAGGCAAAGGACACTGTGTTTAGGAGAAAACGGTAACCCACAGATTAGGAAAAGATCTTTACCAATCCTACAACAGATAGAGGCCTTATATCCAAAATATACAAAGAACTCAAGAAGTTAGACCGCAGGGAGACAAATAACCCTATTAAAAATGGGGTTCAGAGCTAAACAAAGAATTCACAGCTGAAGAATGCCGAATGGCTGACAAATACCTAAAGAAATGTTCAACATCTTTAGTCATAAGGGAAATGCAAATCAAAACATCCCTGAGATTTCATCCTGAGTGAGGTAACCCAATCACAGAAAAACACACATAGTATGCACTCATTGATAAGTGGCTATTAGCCCAAATGCTTGAATTACCCTAGATGCATAGAACACATGAAACTCAAGACAGATGATCAAAATGTGAATGCTTCACTCCTTCTTTAAAAGGGGAACAAGAATACCCTTGGCAGGGAAGAGAGAGGCAAAGATTAAAACAGACACAGAAGGAACACCCATTCAGAGCCTGCCCCACATGTGGCCCATACATATACAGCCACCCGATTAGACAAGATGGATGAAGCAAAGAAGTGCAGGCAGATAGGAGCTGGATGTAGATCTCTCCTGAGATACACAGCCAGAATACAGCAAATACATAGGCGAAGGCCAGTAGCAAAACACTGAACTGAGAATAGAACCCCCGTTGAAGGAATCAGAGAAAGATCTGGAAGAGCTTGAAGGGGCTCGAGACACCATATGAACAACAATGCCAAGCAACCAGAACTTCCAGGGACTAGGCTGCTACCTAAAGACTATACATGGACTGACCCTGGACTCTGACCTCATAGGTAGCAATGAATATCCTAGTAAGAGCACCAGTGGAAGGGGAAGCCCTTTGTCCTGCTAAGACTGAACCCCCAGTGAACTTGATTGTTGGGGGGAGAGAGGCAATGGGAGGAGGATGGGGAGGGCAACACCCACAAAGAAGGGGAGGGGGAGGGTTTAGGTGGATGTTGGCCGGGAAACCGGGAAAGGGAATAACACTCGAAATGTAAATAAGAAATACTTAAGTTAATAAAAAAAGTAATAAAAAAAATTTTGGATTAAGTCCCATGTCAATAACTTGCCAAAAATTAAATGCATTTACCCCTGTTATAATTCTACAAAACATTACCAAGTCTTTTTTTCATTTACATAAATGGAATGCAAATGCACCTCAGGTGATGATTTAATCCTATAGTGAAAGATGTTCAGAAAGCCAAGATTTATTTGCCACATCACTACGTATGCTTAGAATCCTTGGTCTTACACAGAGCAACTCTGCTCCAGTGTCTTCTTGTGGAACACAGGGTCACTGACACCTCTTTATATTTATCTTTTAAAGTTTTCTGAAAGACTACATTTCTTGAGCATGTATGTTATAGGAAATCTCTGATGTCAGATATGAATAGTATGCAACAATAACAGAACTTAACTTAAGATTGGTGACATGGGTCAATAGAATAATGAGAGTTTCTACTGAGCCTGATGACATGATTTTGACCTTCAGAGCTCATATATCAGAAGCAGAGAATCAATTCCCACAAGTTGTATTCTGTCTTCTACCTATGGGTTGTAGTATTTAATAGCCCCCATTACAAGTTAAAGAAATGTAAAAATATGCATAGTTTAGGAGTATGATTGCCCCAGATATTCATTATATACATTAACATGCTTACCTATATTTAATTTTTTTATTTTATGTGTTTGTTTTTCTCTTATTCTTTTCATTGCTACAACAAAATGCTCTAACAAAAGAACCTTAAGCATGAAACATTTTATTTAGCTCACAGTTTAATGCAAACGCTTATCAATTTGGGAAAGTCAAGCCATTAAGATCTTGAAGCAGTTAGTCACATTGCATCCATAGTGAAAAATGGAGAGCAATGCATTGTTGCTTGCATTCTAATACTAAGCTTACTTTCCCCCTCTTTTAAAATCCAGGATTCTTTACCCAAAGACTAATGCTACTCATAATGGTACCTTTTGAAATCACCCATAGACATTCCACAGGTTCAAATAATCTAGACAGCTCTTCATTAAGAATTCCTTCTCCTATTGCCCTAGATTATGCCAAATGGACTGTTACAACTAGCTTTCACAGCTATACCTCATTTTCACCTTCACATGTACACATAAGGAATTCTCTTTAACTTTTAAAAACACTGAAAGCAAAGTGTTAGAACTATTATCTTCAAGATAAAATTGAATATAGCTTAAGATACTGTGGAGAGTTCAATTATATCTTTCTACACATTTATTATAAATATCTAGATATTTCTAGAATCTATAGATAAACTAGTCCTTTTCACTAACATTAGAAAATACATTGAAATTGCTCTAAAATTTGTGTTGTCCTTCTTAAAAGACTTACAAAAAAGGTCAGATACAGAGGAATATGTATAGACAAGTGAATGTGCTATTATGTTTATATATTCCTAAGCCTAGTTGTTGGTTGTCCTAGGAACTCTCATTTCAGCGTTTTATACATATCAGATATTATGGTACATCTATGATATGACCTACTAGTTATAATGGAGTTTTTATTATAAATTCCATTTCTACAAGTGTTAAACTGCATAATGGGTTCTATGAAATTGTTTCTTATATCTTACTCATTCAAGCAACAATTTTTTGTTAACTGTAGCAACTTTTTTTTTCTTTTTTTTTTTTTTCGGAGCTGGGGACCGAACCCAGGGCCTTGCGCTTGCTAGGCAAGTGCTCTACCACTGAGCTAAATCCCCAACCCAACTGTAGCAACTTTTAAAAATTAACTTTGCTACAGCATTCTGATTTTTGAGAAGTTTTTTTATTAAAAGCAAGTTAAATTGAAATAAGGTTGTATTCATAAACTATTTTTACAATGGCACCCATTTCCATAAGTTAATGCATTTGATTGAGTGCAAATATGTATTTATACTTTCTTCCTATTTTAATTAGAGCTGAAGAAATCCAAATTTAAATTTTATATCTAGAGAAAAAGGTAGGGATGAATTCTAAGCCATACATAACATTAAAAATGGATACAGTCCAATTAGAAGATTATCTATTCAAAGTCCAGATTCTCTGGGAAAACATAAGCATATTTTAAACATTTATGTAATAAGAAAGGAAGGACACTTCCAAGTTCACTTGCTGAAAAATAGATGTCACCCACACACTTTTTTGTCTATTAAGAATTTTGCCTCTACTCTTTAATACTTGCTTTGCTCTTGAGTCAGACATCATCTAACTTAGGTGAGATTTTAGCTGCCAGATTTTATTGAAGTAGATAAGAAAACTGGGGAAGTGCTATGACCAAGCTGAGATCATTTTAATTAATGAAAATGTGTTTTAATATGAAAGCATAAAAAGATATAAATTGAATCAAGCTCCACACTTCTAGAGAATCCTTACAGCAATCTTGAATATGCAATAAAGTGGCAAGCAGTTGTCTTAAGTGATCATAGTTGATTACCATAATCCTTAATATTACATAATATAAATATCAATATTCTTATGTATGATGAGATATGTTCTTCAAAAAACATCCATCTATATACTGTATAAAAACAAATAAGCTAAATTTTATTCAGACCCAGGTCAAGAGAAACATCTGTAGTGTGTATCCTAAGAAGGCTTCTAACATAGTTCGCATTTTTTCCTCTCTGAGTTATTCAATGAAAGAATGACCATTTTTCTATGCCTGTATATAGTCAGCATAAAAGGGCAGATTTTAGGGAACTTTAGTCAAACTTCAGAGGCAGGATACCAACTTCTAACCAAATACCTAAGAGAAATATGGTGCTTTGGTCTTTCATCTTCAAGTAATACTGTGTTCAGTAAGATGAATGATCTGGGAAGTGATTTCTTCTGCTTAATATTCTATGAAGCATTATATATGCAGTGCAAGATGAGAAGCAAAAGACCAAATAGATCCTCTTGTGCTAGTGACATAGAAAGCTATGATACAATTTACTAGGTTTGTTTTAAATCACTAAGATAGTAAAAATTATCTTGCAAAATAAAGTTAACTTGCTGTAAATTTATTTTCAGACAGCATTTCTGAATGAAACTTTGGCTTATTATCCTATTGTATTTGCAAGAATTTTGATGATAGTGATGGCATTGTACCTGTAGCTACTTTTGGGGTAGGTATAGTAGTTGTGAGATTGAGATACTTTACCAGATGACAAAATTATTTTAATATTTCCATTGTTTTAATCTGTGCAGCATTATATAAGATTATCACATTCTATGTGGAGATCAGGATCAAAGGTTTGCAGAGTTCCATTCAGATATGGCATCTCAAAAAAACTTACATGTTATCTTAGACACTTGTTTGGTGGTGGTGGAGGTGGTGAGGTTCCACCTTCCCTCAGGTACTCCTATTTCCATGCTCTTACAGAATTTTTGTTCTTTGAATTGTCTTCACAATCAAGACAGCACCCATGCTCATGACTACATCTTTCAATCAGATCATGGCAAGTTTTTCTCACAGTATAGTTGGAGTTTTTTAGTATTGTCAGATATCAATTTAGTTAGCCATAGCCAGCATCAACTTTTACACAAAAGACAGTAGGACAGAATATACTTGAACTTATTGACATGTATCTCAAATTGTAAAGATATTTACAAAAGGCACTTGACTTAGTTAACACTGTAGCATATTTCTTGCTGTAGGAGATTGAGATTTTAATAACTGTACATTATTGTCTTTTGAACATATTTTGGTCCTTCAAATAAACTTTGTATTCTGTCTACTTAGTTCTTTGCACACAATTGATTTGACATTGCCTAACTCTATGTGTAATTTTGACACTCTCTGTGGAGTAGAAATGCAGAAGAATCTTCTTGTTTTGCAAATAATGATCTTATTTTTAAATCAATATAAAATATGCAATTCATATAAATACATTTATAGTGTAGTTAAGGGAAAGAATATGCAAGTAAAATAATGTTAATATGATCTGTATGTTATTTTGGAGGGCATAAGAATGGTTGAGGGACAAACAATGTGTAATGCTCAGGAATGCTCTTTGGAAAAGATGACTAATAAGCTTGCACTAAAATAATATGGGAAATTACTTCCAAAAGAACAGGAGGGAGAACATTTGAAACTGAGGAAATATCATGTGTAAGACACAGAAATCTGAAATCATATCATAAAAGTAGTTGATAATCTATTACAATTATAAAGTATACACCATGTTGCAAGTCAACAGCATCACTGGAGATATATACAGGAAGACACATTATGATCTGATTTTACTTTATCAAGCAAAGAAATGGGTGTCACATACTATTTACAAACAACAGCACAACTAAGCAGATAAGGTCACGAAACACTAACTGGCAGGAGTTTGTATGTAAAGTGTAAAGAGGCTTATCAAATCCCTACAAATAGGAAATCAATCCATCATAACTGTCATCTTTCAAAGATTACATCATTTAACAGCATTATCATTCACATCACTTACTGAGATCTTCACGAATTAGATTTTGATTATCTCAATGAACTTGGATTTCTTGTCCTAAAGTAAATAAGCTATGGCTCACGAATGACTGAATGGAGATTCTAACAGGAGTTGAGCTGCAAAGCTTTCATCTGTGCCACTGCCAGACATGCTCTTGAGCATGCAGAGGGAAAGATCTCATATTACTCGACTGTGCTGGCAGCAGGCACAGATTGACCAATTTTGAGGGCTAGATCAACTGTGATTCAGGATCCATTTCAAGGCCATTATGAGTTATGACAGATAATTTGGATATTTTACCTGATTGAAATAAAAGATAATTGGATCTCCAGTCATTATGTTTATTGGGCCACTTTCTGAATAAGGTTCATGGTATGATGAAGAATAAATATTCACAAAAGCAATCAGATAGCTATCTGGATTTTATGTGCATCCCTCTTTCCTTCTTTTCAATGGCTGCCCCTAAGTGGTTGTCTCAAAGGCCCCATAGGGGCCAATTATTCCCAGCTCAGAGTGACAAAAGCTCTACCTACCTGAGGCTGGCTCCAGGCATAGAACACACCAGCAGATTCACAACCCAGTAAGCATTCTTAGGATGAAGGTTCATAAGGGTCCTGATACCTAGAGAAATCTGAACTATGAACACATGAATATGTCTCCACATGGAAAACTAAAATACACAACCAGGTGTCCAGGTTCTTTCTATTCTATAGTCTGTCCATATTCTCTACTTCTGCCAGTTACTGTTCCACATCCTAAACTGATTCATTGTGTTCTTGTTTGTAAGTCATATGTGATATCTTTTCTTTCTTTGATAAAGTAAAACCTGATCCTGATGTGTCTTCCCACATACTTTTCCAATGGGGCCTTGGCCTGCCACATCATAGTATCCACTTTATAGTGGGTAACAGGTTATCAACTATTTCTATCATATGAATTCAGGTTTCTCTGACTTACACATGATATACAATTTATACATACACATTAACATTCTTCCTTTAATGTAAAGGAAAGGTTTGGCTAAGTTAATTTTCCTGGGATCATAAATCCTCTACATCTTAGAGATCAGGCTTGATTCAAGACCATGTGTTGCCAGACACAATCTTTTTAATCCATTTATGGTGTCATCATGAAAGCAAAATGGGTTTTGATAATGTTTGTTTTGTTGTTTTATTGTATAGCTAACATAAATATTGCCCTTTGGCAGACAGAAATGTAGTGTGCCATTTTGCAGCTTCTTTTACTCTATAATTTAGACTTGGATGCATGGATTTCTTTGTATATATGACATTTCAAAAAGATGAATTTCCAAATATTCTGCCATTTTGAGAATCTTGAAATTTTTGATTGCACTTTCAGTCTATGACAGAAAGTAAAAGTTGAAGCCTGTTTAATTTTCTATTATTTCCAGAAGCCATTACTAACACCTCATTTTACTCCTTCATCACTAATACATTACTTGACAATGAGAAATATCATCTCACTTTGTTTCCTTTTTGAAATAAGGAATTTGTATTCTAATAGCACGCTCCTTGTGTTATAGAAATAAAGTGTTAGGACTTTTTTTTATAATTCTCTTCCAGTCTGCTATGACACTTTCATTAATGCTGGCCCAAGACATCTTTAGGATTTTCTGTAACACGAGACCAGAAGAAGCAGTCCCACATTCCTTTGCATATAGATTTTTTTTTTTGCATCCACCAAGAAGACAACATTTTAGTATGTTATCCTAGTACCATACATTTCAGTATCAACTCATCAGCCAGGATCAGCACAAAACATATAGATTGGGAGTGAATATGAATGGTTTTGCAGTTTTCTTTCAGCCAGCATAAAAATTTAATTTCAGTGACAAAGGCATTTATAATTCTTTGATACTGTCTCCCAAATAAGGCAGTGGACCACATTATATTTCTGTCTAAAATTTCTACATAGAAGAGTCATCTAACACAGTTTCTGATACTTTTTCACCATAGTGCTGACATTAGAAGTAGTTATGGTGTTAAGAAAAAAAAAAGGTGTACTCAAGAGGAAGATCCAGTGAAGCAAAAATGTGTGTGCATAATTTTCCAAGTATTTCTTACATCTCCTTTAATGGTTGTATTATATTTTCAGTATTCTACTTCATTGGGTTAAATTAACATTTTAAATAGACTATCTAGTGGATATTGTAGAGAGATGAAAATCTGTCATATTTTTCCACTAAAGCTAGTATCAGTATGACTCTTATAAATATGGAAAACAAATGTCATAAAATGTGTCAGTACCAGTGGCCAGTTGTTAAACACAGCATGTGCCAAGTTTAGTGAACTCATTATTCGGTCCTTATATTTGTTGGTGTAAAAGATTTTCACACATTCCTTTCCTTGTACAGTCCTGACAACTTACTTGTTAGTTGAAGACCAGAGAAAGATAACTTGGAGTAATGTTGTATAGCTACTAGGACTGTAGCTAGGATTAACATCTAAGACTTCATTGCTTGTCCATGTCACCATTTGAAAAATAGACATGATTCTAATGACTCTATCGTAACCAAGAAACCATTCTTCATATCTCCCTCTATGTTTATTCACCACCTAAACATTTTTTAGGTGCTTATTTATTCCATACTATACAATCTCTTTCTAGAATATTATGGATTTATATAGAAACCTTAGGTTCATACTCCATAGCCCTGCTAGTTTCCATTGATTTTCCCTATACCACTTTTAAAATGTATTAAAATTTCATGCCAACAGTGAAATTAGCTGAGGTTTTCTCCTTTTTTATTTATTCTTTCTCATATTACATCCTCACTGCAGTTTTCCCACCCTCTACTCTCCCTAGGGACCCCACATATCCCCTCCATCCCCTCGTTTTTTTTTCTTTCTTACCAGAAAAGAGCAGGCTCCACAGAAATATTCACCAAACATGGCCTATCAAGTTGCATACTAAGGCTGTATTCCAAGCAGTGTCAGGAGTGTGCTCCCTCTCATGGCTTAGGTCTCAATTTGGACTAGTCATTTTTTGTTGATGCCTACAATTTCTGTACCATTTTTACCTGAGCATCTCTTGCAAGCAAGAAACATTTTAGATTGACGTTTCTGTGACTGGGTTGTTTTTCTAATCCATGTATTAGAAGCCTTGCTTGTTCCATCCTGCAGGACAGTCAACAAGGTTCCAGAGGGTACCTGGAAGAGAATGGTGGACAAGAGACAAGAAGGATGTCAAAACAAGAGTCTGATCAAGGTGTCATATTTCATTTTTCCCAATGCTGCATTTACACTACAGCAGGGGTAATAGAGGGAGGGGGAAGTAGGAAACATCTACATAAGCCAAGGACACTGGCTCCTGTGGTCAGCTGACATCAACAGGATGTTTGTTTCTCAGAAAGGTCCCAAGTTTGTCATATCACTAAGCATCCTGATATCAGATGTATTTTTAAGAAAGGTCACAAGTTTGTCATATCATTAGACATCCTGACCACCAGATTTATCTTCTGAAGCTGGCTGGGGATTTTCCATGAACCCAGTCATACTTAACTCTAACTATAATCTTAACATCAATAATGGAGAGGTTTAAGGGCATTGCGCCCAACATTTGCCTGTTTACAGATGATATCTTGTTCAGGCTTCTGGGTTTTTTGTTTGTTTGTTTGTTTGTTTGTTTGTTTGTTTGTTTTTCTGTTTTTTTTTTCTATTCTGTCTTTTCCTAATTTTTTGTAGAAATTTTCTTCTTCCTTATTATCTTCCTCTTATCAACTCATTGTTTATTTCTCTAAATATATTGCCTTTTTAAGAAGATTTCTGATAGGACAGGGTCATGAAAGGAACATTTCTTGTCTAATAGTATTCTGTGCTCCTGCTCACAATGGCTATAATACTAGAATAGAAATACCATCTGTAGTTGTATTCAGGTAAGCCAAGATCAGTAATTTTTTTCTTGTAGAACTTAGCCAGATTCTAGAAACAGAGATAAAAATGTACTGAATACACAATGAAAGTTCTGACAAGTATTTAGAAATAAAAGTAAAAAAAAATAGGTATGCTATTTAACTTTAGGCCCTTTTTTTTTATTAATTTGTAATCTGTTTTTACAGCACAGCTGTTATTCCCCTCACAGTCTACCCTCTGACTGTTCCTCATCCCATTGCTCCTCCCGGTCTCCAGAAGGATGCCCCCTCTACACAAACCCCACCAGACTTCCTCACTCCCTGGGGCCTCAAGTCTCTCAGAGATTAGGTGCGTTCTGGTCTGAGAAATATCAGGGGGCCAGGTATTTCTGTGGGCTCGCACTCTTTCTGTGCTTTTTACAGCATTTGCTTAATTCAACCACAGCAGTCAGCAGTTTCTGTCATTGGTTGAGTGTAAATATTTGCATCTGATTTTTACAGCTGCTTGTTGGGTCTTTCAGAGGTCAGTCATGATAGGTCGGTTTTTGTAAACACACCATAGCCTCAGTAATAGTGTCAGGTTGGGGTCTCCACTTCAGCTAGATCCCAAGTTAGGCCTGTCATTGGACCTCCTTTCTCTCAGTTATGCAGTTCATTCAGACAGGGAAAATTCTAGGTCTGAATTTTTGACTGTAGGATTGCTACCCCATCCGTCTATTTGATGCCCTGTCTTTCTACTGGAGGTAGGTCCTACAAGTTCCCTCTCTGCACTGCATGGCATTTCATATAAGGTCCTTCCCAGTGAGTCCTGAGATTCTCTCACGTCCTAGGTCTCTGGTACACTCGGGAGGGTCCCTCCCACCTCCTCAATTGCCTTTTTCCATTATTTCTGCTGATTAAGGCTTCATTCCTGTTTTCCCCTTCTCCTAATACCTGATCATGTTCCCCATTTTTCTTCCCTATCCCCTCTCCCACCCAGGTTCTTCCCCTCTATCCCCCTCCAGTGATTGCTTTCTTTACCCTCTCAAGTGGGATTGAGGCATCCTCACTTGGGCCCTTTGGCTTGTTAACCTTCTTGAGTCTGATAGATTATATCCTAGGTATTCTGTACTTTTTTGGATAATATCCACTTTATGTCAATTTTATACAAGCTAGAGTCATTTTGGATGAAAGAATCTCAATTGAGAAAATGGCCCCATGACACTGAAACATGGGTTTTGGTCCTGTATGCCATAAGAATGTAGGCTGACCAAAACCAGATAATATTGATGAAGCTAAGAAGTGCACGCAGACAGGAGCCTGATATAGCTGTCTACAGAGAGGCCAAGCCAGAGCATGACAAATACAGAGGCGAATGCTAGCAGGAAACCATTGAACTGAGAACGGGGTGCCCATTGGAGGAATTAGAGTAAGGATTGAAAGAGCTGAAGGGGCTTTCAACCCCATAAGAACAACAATGCCAGTCAACCAGGACTCCCAGGGACTAAATCACTACCCAAAGAGTAGACATGGACTGGCCCATGGCTCCAGCTGCATATGTAGCACAAGATGGCCTTGTTGGGTACCAATGGAAGGAGATTTCCTTAGTCTTGCCAAGACTGGACTCCCCAGTGTAGGGGAAGGTCGCTGGGGGGCGGGACAGTAGGTGGTTGAGGAGTAGGAACACTCTTATAGAAGAATGGGAGGGGGATGGGATAGGGGGCTTATTGCCTGAAAATCAGAAAAGGGAAAACATTTGAAATGTAAATAAAAAATTTCCAATTAAAAAAAGTAGACTGACCAAACAAGGGAGCAGGACAGTAAGCATCACTCCTCCCTCACAGCTGCATTTCTTCCTGTCTCCTGGTTTATATATTGAGTAAATGTCTGGGCATCACTCAATGATGTACTGTGATATAGAAGTTCAGGCAGAAATAAATGTTTTCTCTTCTAGTTACTTTTGATAGTTTTTGCACACCAATAGAAACCTAAACTTGGAAGACATTAGGGTTAAATAATAAAGAGTAAAATGAAAGTGGAAATACTTCCTATAGAATAACAAGTAAACATATAGGAAGGATGAAATTTAAAGTGAGGAATTCAAAGAAGAAAGGAAAACCTTGTCTTAACTAAAGTAACGGTGAAAAAGTACAAAACACAATGACATGACTTAAAATATTTCAGGACACAGGTATTTTAAAAAGTTGTGTGTGGCATGGAAAGATTAGTGCATTTTTTATACATCTAATTTTCAATTTTTACAGTCGTGCACATGAATTTTCAAAGAGGTTAAATTGGTTCATGCTCCCACCAGGAATGAATAGGGGTCACAAACTGTTGTTGTTTCTTCTTCTTCTTCTTCTTCTTCTTCTTCTTCTTCTTCTTCTTCTTCTTCTTCTTCTTCTTCTTCTTCTTCTTCTTCTTCTTCTTCTTCTTCTTCTTCTTCTTCCTCTTCCTCTTCCTCTTCCTCTTCCTCTTCCTCCTCTCCTCCTCCTCCTCCTCCTTCCTCTTCTTTGTATTTTATAATTAGTCATTTTATTTTATTTTTTATCTTTATTAACTTGAGTATTTCTTATTTACATTTTGATTGTTATTCCCCTTCCCGGTTTCCGGGCCAAAATCCCCCTAACCACTCCCGCTCCACTTCTCTATGGGTGTTCCCCTCCCCATTCTCCCCCCATTACTGCCCTCGCCCCAACAATCACTTTCACTGGGGGTTCAGTCTTAACAGGACCAACGGCTTCCCCTTCCACTGGGGATCTTACTAGGATACTCATTGCTACCTATGAGGTTGGAGCCCAGGGTCAGTCCATGTATAGTCTTTAGGTAGGGGCTTAGTCCCTGGAAGTTCTGGTTGGTTGGCATTGTTGTTCATATGGGGTCTCGAGCCCCTTCAAGCTCTTCCAGTCCTTTCTCTGATTCCTTCAACGGGGATCCCTTTCTCAGTTCAGTGGTTTGCTGCTGGCATTCACCTATGTATTTGCTCTATTCAGACTGTGTCTCTCAGGAGAAATCTACATCCGGCTCCTGTCGGCCTGCACTTCTTTGCTTCATCCATCTTATCAAATTGGGGGGCTGTATGTGTATGGGCCACATGTGGGGCAGGCTCTGAATGGGTGTTCCTTTGGTCTCTGTTCTAAACTTTGCCTCCCTATTCCCTGCCAAGGGTATTCCTGTTACCCTTTTAAATAAGGAGTAAAGCATTCTATTTTTGGTCATTGCTCTTGAGTTTCATGTGTTCTGTGCATCTAGGGTAATTCAAGCATTTGGACTAATAGTCACTTATCAATGAGTGCATACCATGTGTGTTTTTCTGTGCTTGGGTTACCTCACTCAGGACGAAATTTTCCAGTTCCAACCATTTGCCTATGAATTTCACAAAGTCATTGGTTTTGATAGCTGAGCAATATTCCATTGTGTAGATGTACCACATTTTCTGTATCCATTCCTCTGTTGAAGGGCATCTGGGTTCTTTTCAGCATCTGGCTATTATAAATAAGGCTGCTATGAACATAATGGAGCATGTGTCTTTGTATATGTTGGGGCATCTTTTGGGTATATGCCCAAGAGTGGTAGCTGGGTCCTCAGGTAGTTCAAAGTCCAATTTTCTGAGGAACCTCCAGACTGCAATCCCACCAACAATGGAGGAGTGTTCCTCTTTTTCCACATCATCGCCAGCATTTGTTGTCACCTGAGTTTTTGATCTTAGCCATTCTCACTGGAGTGAGGTGAAATCTCAGGGTTGTTTTGATTTGCATTTCCCTTATGACTAAAGATGGTGAACATTTCTTTAGGTATTTCTCAGCCATTTGGCCTTCCTCAGCTGTGAATTCTTTGTTTATCACTGAACCCCATTTTTAATAGGGTTATTTCTCTCCCTGCAGTCTACATACTTGAGTTCTTTGTATATTTTGAATATAAGCCTTCTATCTGTTGTAGGATTGGTAAAGATCTTTTCCCAATCTGTTTGTTGCTGTTTTGTCCTAACTACAGTGTCCTTTGTCTTACAGAAGCTTTGCAGTTTTATGAGATCCCATTTGTCAATTCTTGGTCTTAGAGCATAAGCCATTGGTGTTTTGTTCAAGAAATGTTCTCCAGTGCCAATGTGTTCGAGATGCTTCTCCACTTTTTCTTCTATTAGTTTGAGTGTATCTGGTTTGGTGTGGAGGTCCTTGATCCACTTGGACTTAAGCTTTGTACGGAGTGATAAGCATGGATCAATCTGTATTCTTGTACATGCTGACCTTCAGTTGAAACAGCACCATTTGATGAAAATGCTATCTTTTTTCCATTGGATGGTTTTGGCTCCATTGTCAAAAATCAAGTGACCATATGTGTGTGGGTTCATTTCTGGGTCTTCAATTATATTCCATTGGTCTATCTGTCTGTCTCTGTACAATACTATGCAGTTTTTATCACTATTGCTCTGCAATACTGCTTGAGTTCAGGGATAGTGATTCCCTCAGAAGTCCTTTTATTGTTCAGGATAGTTTTAGCTATCCTTGGATTTTTGTTATTCCAGATGAATTTGCAAATTGTTCTGTCTAACTGTCTGAAGAATTGGATTGTTATTTTAATGGGGATTGCATTGAATCTGTAGATCAGTTTTGGTAAAATGGCCATTTTTACTATGTTAATCCTGCTAATCCATGAGCATGGGAGATCTTTCCATCTTCTGAGGTCTTCTTCAATTTCTTTCTTCAGTGTCTTGAAGTTCTTATTGTACAAATCTTTTACTTGCTTGGTTAAAGTCACACCGAGGTACTTTATATTATTTGGGTCTACTATAAAGGGTGTCGTTTCCCTTATTTCTTTCTCGGCTTGTTTCTCTTTTGTGTACAGGAAGGCTTCTGATTTACTTGAGTTAATTTTATACCCAGTGACTATGCTGAAGTTGTCTATCAGCTTTAGTAGTTCTCTGGTGGAACTTTTGGGATCAGTTAAATATACTATCATATCATCTGCAAATAGTGATATTTTGACCTCTTCTTTTCCGATCTGTATCCCCTTGATCTCCTTTTGTTGTCTGATTGCTCTGGCTAGAACTTCAAGAACTATATTGAATAAGTAGGGGGAGAGTGGGCAGCCTTGTCTAGTCCCTGATTTTAGTGGGATTGCTTCAAGTTTCTCTCCATTTAGTTTAATGTTAGCAACTGGTTTGCTGTATATGGCTTTTACTATGTTTAGGTATGGGCCTTGAATTCCTATTCTTTCCAGGATTTTTATCATGAAGGGGTGTTGAATATTGTCAAATGCTTCTTCAGCATCTAATGAAATGATCATGTGGTTTTGTTTTTTCAGTTTGTTTATATAATGGATCACGTTGATGGTTTTCCGTATATTAAACCATCCCTGCATGCCTGGGATGAAGCCTACTTGATCATGGTGAATGATTGTTTTGATGTGCTCTTGCATTTGGTTTGCCAGAATTTTATTGAATATTTTTGCATCGATATTCATAAGGTAAATTTTTCTGAAGTTCTCTTTCTTTGTTAGGTCTTTGTGTGGTTTAGTATAAGAGTAATTGTGGCTTCACAGAAGGGATTCAATAGCGCTCCATCTGTTTCAATTTTTTGGCATAGTTTGGATAGTATTGGTATGAGGTCTTCTATGAAGATCTGATAGAATAATGTGCTGAACCCTTTTGGACCTGGGCTCTTTTTGGTTGGGAGACCTTTAGTGACTGCCTCTATTTCATTAGGAGTTATGGGTTGTTTAAAAGGTTTATGTGTTCCTGATTTAACTTCGGTACTTGGTAACTGTCTAGTAAATTGTCCAATTCCTGCAGATTTTCAAGTTTTGTTGAATACAGGCTTTTGTAGTAGGATCTGATGATTTTTTGAATTTCCTCTGATTCTGTAGTTATGTCTCCCTTTTCATTTCTGATTTTGTTAATTTGGACACACTCTCTGTGACCTTTTGTTAATCTGGCTAAGTGTTTATCTATCTTGTTGAGTTTCTCAAAGAACCAACTTTTGGTTCTGTTGATTCTTTCTATGGTCCTTTTTGTTTCTACTTGGCTGATTTCAGCTCTGAGTTTGATTATTTCCTGTCTTCTACTCCTCCTGGTGATTTGCTTCTTTTTGTTCTAGAGCTTTTAGGTGTGCTGTCAAGGTGCTGATATATGCTCTCTCCTATTTCTTTCTGCATGCACTCAGAGCTATGAGTTTTCCTCTTAGCACAGCTTTCATTTTGTCCCATAAGTTTGGGTATGTTGTACCTTCATTTTCATTAAATTCTAAAAAGTTTTTAATTTCTTTCTTTATTTCTTCCTTGACCAGGTTATCATTGATTAGAACATTGTTCAACTTCCATGTATATGTGGGTGTTCTTCCCTTATTTTTATTGAAGACCAGCTTTAGCCCTTGGTGGTCTGATAGGATGAATGGGATTATTTCTATCTTTCTGTATCTGTTGAGGTCTGTTTTATGACCAATTATATGGTCAATTTTGGAGAAAGTACCATGACATGGTGAGAAGAAGGTTTATCATTTTTGTTTTAGTATAGAATGTTCTATAAATATCTGTTAAGTCCATTTGGTTCATGACTTCTTTTAGTCTGTCTATTTCTCTGTTTAATTTCTGTTTCTATGACCTGTCCATTGATGGGAATGGTGTGTTGAACTCTCCTACTATTATTGTGTGAGGTGCAATGTGTGCTTTGAGCTTTAGTAAGGTTTCTTTTATGTGTGTAGGTAACCTTGTATTTGGGGCATAGATATTTAGGATTGAGAGTTCATCTTGGTTGATTTTTCCTTTGATGAATATTAAGTGTCCTTCCTTATCTTTCTTGATGACTTTTAGTTGAAAATCGACTTTATTCGATATTAGAATGGCTACTCCAGCTTGCTTCTTCAGACCATTTGCTTGGAAAGTCGTTTTCCAGCCTTTCACTCTGAGGTAGTGTCTGTCTTTGTCTCTGAGTTGTGTTTCCTGTAGGCAGAAGAATGCAGGTTCCTCATTGCATATCCAGTTTGGTAATCTATTTCTTTTTATTGGGGAGTTGAGACCATTGATTTTGAGAGATATTAATGAATTGTGATTATTGCTTCCTGTTATATTCATATTTGGATGTGACATTATGTTTGTGTGCTTTTCTTCTCTTTTTTTTTTTGTTTTGTTTCCAAGATGATAGTTTCTTGCTTTTTCTAGGGTTTAGCTTGCCTACTTATGTTGGGCTTTACCATTTATTATCCTTTGTAGTGCTGGATTTGTAGAACGATATTGTGTAAATTTGGTTTTGTCATGGAATATCTTGGTTTCTCCATATGTGTTTATTGAGAGTTTTGCAAGTTAAAGTAACCTGGGCTGGTATTTGTGTTCTCTTATGGTCTGTATTACATCTGTCCAGGATCTTCTGGCTTTCCTAGTCTCTGGCGAGAAGTCTGGTGTGATTCTGATAGGTCTGCCTTTATATGTTACTTGACCTTATTCCCTTACTGCTTTTAATGTTCTTTATTTTGTGCATTTGGTGTTTTGACTATTATGTGTCGGGAGGTGTTTCTTTTCTGGTCCAATCTATTTGGAGTTCTGTATGCTTCTTGTATGTTTATGGGCATCTCTTTCTTTAGGTTAGGGAAGTTTTCTTCTATGATTTTGTTGAAGATATTTACTGGTCCTTTGAGCTGGGAGTCTTCACTCTCTTCTATACCTATTATCCTTAGGTTTGATCTTCTCATTGAGCCCTGGATTTCCTGTATGTTTTTCACCAGTAGCTTTTTCCATTTTCCATTATCTTTGATCGTTGTGTTGATGATTTCTATGGAATTGTCTGCTCCTGGGATTCTCTCTTCTATCTCTTGTATTCTGTTGGTGATGCTTGTATCTATATCTCCTTGTCTGTTCCTTTGGTTTTCTGTATTCAGGGTTGTTTCCCAGTGACCTTTCTTTATTGCTTCTATTTCCTTTTTTAATTCCTTCAATTGTTTGTTTGTGTTTTCCTTGAATTCTTTCAGGGATTTTTGTGATTCCTCTCTATAGGCTTATACTTGTTTATTTATGTTTTCCTGTGTTTCTCTAAGGGAGTTCTTCCTGTATTTCTTGAAGTCCTCCAGCATCATGATAAAATATGATTTTAATTCTAGATGTTGCTTTTTTGGTGTGTTTGGATATTTAGTGTTTGCTTTGGTGGGAGAATTGGGCTCTGATGATACCATGTAGTCTTGATTTCTGCTGCTTTGGTTCCTGCGCTTGCCTCTGGCCATCAGGTTGTCTCTGGTGTTACCTTGTTCTGCTATTTCTGACAGTGGCTAGACCATCCTATAGGCCTGTGTGTTTTCCTGTTTTCTTTCAGCCAGTTATGGGAACAGAGTGTTCTGCTTTTAGGTGTGTAGTCTTCCCTGTCTACTGTTCTTTAGCTGTTCTTCTGGGCCTGTGTCCTGTGTCCACCAGGCAGGTCGCTTGGAGCAGAAAAGTTGGTCTTACCTGTGGTCCTGTTGCTCAAGTTGCTCGTTGGGGGCTGCTGTAGAGCTCTCCGTGCGGGCGGCAACCAGGAGGGCCTGTGCTGCCTTTTCTGGGAGCTACCATGCACCAGAGTCCCAGATGGCATTAGGTGTTTTCCTCTGGAGTCACAAATGTGGACAGAGTGTCATCTCTTCTGGCTTCCCAGGCGTGTCTGCCCCTCTGAATGTTTAGCTCTCCCTCCCAAGGGATTTGGGTACAGAGAACTGTTGACTGCGTCCCTTCAGGTCTGGGCAGTGTCTGGACTGCGGTGGACCTGCCCCACCAGTTCCCTATCTTCCAGTTCCCAGGGGCCGTATATAGTTTCCTCTTGTGCCAGGGATGTCTCCTCCTCCTCCTCCTCCTCCTCCTCCTCCTCCTCCTCCTCCTCCTCCACCTCTTCTTCTTCTTCTTCTTTATTTTTCTTTCATACAATACATCTTGAACATAGCCTTCCCTCCTCCCACTTCTCTCACTCCTTGCAGACTTCTACCTTCACCTCTACTTTCCCCAGATCTATAGCTCCTCAGTTTTCTTGCAAAAAATGGGCAGGCTTCCCAGGTATATCAACTGAACAACATAATAAGATGCAATAATGCTAGGCACAAAAAGGCAGCCTGGCAGGAGACAGGGCAATATGAACAGTCAAAATAGTCAGATAACTCACCTTCACTGGTAGAAGTTCCACAAAAACAGAAAACAAAAGAACACCAACATATGCAGAGGACCTAGTCCAGAACTGTTCAGACTCCTTGATTGGTGTTTCAGTCTCTGTGAGCCCCATGAGGTTTGCTAAGGTGATTCTGTGGACCATGGTCTCCTGGTGTCCTCGACCCCTCAGACTACTACAATTCTTCTTCCCCTTCTTCTAAGGTTCTTTATGCTCCATTTAATGTTTGGGTTTCTTTCTCTACTTCCATGAGCAGCTTCTCTAATGAAAATTTAGATTGGCATTGATTAAAGAATTAAAAAAAATTGTCAAAACCCATTTGCACTCTTTATATTTCACCTTTATATCTCTTAATAATAGCCCAGTGGTTATATTTGCATTGAATTACTATACTCTTGGAGATTTAATGATTAATTATTGTTTCCAGAGTGATGCATGTTTTAGTGCAAAACTTTAACTAAGTAGTCTTCTATATTGAGTGAACATTGTCCATGGAATTATTTTTTTCATGTCACTAGTTGATGCCTTACTGAAGCCTTATTTTACCTTGTTGCTATTTTTTGAAATAAATTATTTTACACTCCAGATTTTATTTCCCTCCTTGTCTATCCTGTGAGAGTTCTACATCCCAAACCACCACCCCCAACCTCACCTATCTCCACAAGAATGTCTCAAGCCCACCCACCCCACCACACCTCTAAAATTCCAGGGGACTCCAGTCTCTTGAGCATTAGGTACATCTTCTCTCACTGAAACCAGAACCGAAAGTCCTCTGTTGTATATGTGTTGTGGGCCTCATCTGAGCTGGTATATGCTGCCTGGTTGGTGATCCAGTGTCTGAGAGATCTTGGGGGTTTAGGTTAATTGAGATAATTGGTCCTTCTACAGGGTTGCCCACTTTCTCAGCTTCCTCCAGCTTTTCCCTAATTCAACAACAGAGTTCAGCAGCTTCTGTTCATTGGTGTGGTGCACATACTTGATCTGACTCTTTCAGCTGCTTGTTGGGTCTTTGGAGGGCAGTCCTGATAGGTCCCTTTTTGTGAACACCCCATAGCCTCAGTAATGGTGTCAGTTCTTGGGGCCTCCCCTTGAACTGGATCCCACTTTGATCTTGTTGCTGGACCTTCTTTTCCTCAGGGTTTTCTCCATTTCCATCACTGCATTCCATGCATGTCCTTTTGGGTCTGAGTTACATCCCTCAAGATGATATTTTCTGGTTCCATTCATTTGCCTGCAAAACTCAGGATATCTTTCTTTCTCTCTTTCTTTCTTTCTTTCTTTCTTTCTTTCTTTCTTTCTTTCTTCCTTCCTTCCTTCCTTTCTTTCTTTCTTTCTTTCTTTCTTTCTTGTTTGTTATTTTTTATTTACATTTCAAATGATTTTCCCTTTCCAGATTTCCCTTCTGGAATCCCATTATCACTTCCCTCTCTCCCTGCCCCTATGGGAGTGTTCACTCACCCAACTACCAACTCCCTCCCATCTCCACTCTGACATTCTTATACACACAGGCATGGAGCCTTCACAAGTCCAAGGCCCTCTCATCAAATTGATGCTGGATAAAGCCATCCTCTGATGCATATGTGGCTGGAGTCATGGGTCCCTACATGTGTTCTCTTTGGTGGGTGGTTTAGTCTCTGGGAGCTCTGGGGGGTTTGGTTGGTTGATATGGTTGTTCTTCATATGGGGTTAAAAAACCCCTTTAAATCTTTTTTCTAACTCCTCCATTAGGGGTCGATTTTCAGTACAATGTTTGGTTGAGAACATCTGACACTATTTCTCAGGCGCTGTCAGAGCCTTTCAGTAGAGAGCTATATCAGGCTCCTGTCAGCATGCACTTCTTGGCATCCACAATATTGTCTGGATTTGGTGACAGTATATGGGATGGATCCCCAGGTGGGGCCAGCTCTGGATGATCTTTCCATCAGACTCTGATTCACATTTTGTCTTTGTATTTCCTCCTGTAAATATTTTGTTCTCCCTTCTAAGAAGAATTGAAGAATCCACCCTTTGGTCTTCCAAATTCTTGAACTTCATGTGGTCTGTGGATTGTATCTTGGGTATTCCAAAATTGGGCTAATGTCCACTTATCAGTGAGTTCATACCACACCTGTTCTTTTGTGATTGGGTTATTTCACTCAGGATATTGTCTAGTTCCATCCATTTATCTAAGGATTTAATGAAGTCATTGTTTTAATAGCTGAACAGTACTCCATTGTGTAAAGTCACCACAATTTCTGAATCCATTCCTCTGTGGAAGGATATCCGGGTTCTTTCCAGCTTAAGGCTATTATAAATAAGGCTACTATGAACAGAGTAGAGCATGTTTCCTTTTTATATTTTGTACCTTCTTTTGGTTATATGCCCGGAAGTCATGTAGCTGGGTCCTCAGTACTACTTTCAATTTTCTGATGAACCTGAAGACTGATTTCCAGAGTTGTATGAACTTGCAAACCCACCAAAATGAAGGAGTGTTCCTCTTTCTCTACATCCTTGCCAGCATCTGTTGTCACCTGAGATTTTGATCTTAGTCATTCTGACTAGTGTGAGGTGGAATCTCAGGGTTGTTTTGATTTGTAGTTCCCTGATGACTAAGGATATTGAACATTTCTTTAGGTACTTCTTGGCCATTCAATATTCTTAAGTTGAGAATTCTTGTTTAGTTCTGTCCTCCATTTTTTATTATGATTATTTGATTTTCTGGACTCTAACTTCTAGAATTCTTTGTATATATTTGATATTAGTCCTCAATCAGATATAGGATTGGTAAAGATCTTTTCCAAATCTGTTGGTTGCTGTTTTGTCCTATTGCCTCACAGAAGCTTTGCAGTTTCATGAGGTCCCATTTCTTGATTCTTGATCTTCGAGCATATGCCATTGGTGTTCTGCTCAGCAAAATTTCCTGTGTCTATGTTTTTGAGGCTCTTCCCCACTTTTTCTTTTATTACTTTCAGTGTATCTGGTTTTATGTGTAGTTCCTTGATCCACTTGGACTTAAGCTTTGTACAGGGTGATAAGCATGTATCGATCTGCATTCCTCTACATGCTGACATCCAGTTGAACCAGTACCATTTGTTGAAAATGCTATCTTTCTTCCATTGGATGGTTTTAGCTCATTTCTCAAAGATCAAGTGACCATAGGTGTGTGAGTTCATTTCTGGGTCTTCAATTCTATTCCATTGATTTACCTGCCTGTCTGTACCAACACTTCACTGTTTTGTTTTTTTTTTTTTTTCACATTTGCTCTGTTATATAATTTGATGTTGGGATCATGATTCTCCCAGCAGTTCTTTTATTGTTGAGAATAGTTTTTGGTATCCTGGGTTTTTTGTTATGCCAAATGATTTTGCAAATTGCTCTTTCCAGCTCTATGAAGAATTGAGTTGGAATTTTGATGGGGATTGCATTGAATCTGTAGGGTGCTTTTGGCCAAATGACCATTTTTACTATATTGATCCTGCCAGTCCATGAGCATGGAAGATCTTTCCATCTTCTGAAATCTATTTTTTTTCTTCAGAGACTTGAAGTTCTTGTCATACAAATCTTTCACTTGCTTGGTTATAGTCATACCAAGATATTTTATATTCTTTGTGGCCATTGTGAAAGGTGTCATTTTCTTAATTTCCTTCTCTGCCTGTTTATCCTTTGAGTAGTGTAAGGGTACTGATTTGTTTGAATTAATTTTATATACAGCCACTTTGCTGAAGTCATTTATCATGTTTAGAAATTTACTAGTAGAACTTTTAGGGTCACTTAGGTATACTACCATATCATCTGCAAATAGTAATGTTTTGACTTCTTCCTTTTCAATTTTATCCCATTGACATCTTTTTGTTCTCTAATTGTTTTGGCTAGGACTTCAAGTACTATATTGAATAGGTAGAGAGAGATTGGCCAACCTTGTCTTGTCACTAATTTTAGTGGGATTGCTTCAAGTTTTCTTAAAAGAAAGAACATGTTTCCCTTTTAAATGAAAGTGACAGCACAGCATTAATATGATAAATAGCTTTAATTTCAATAAATGTATTCAATTCCAAAGAAGGCCAGTATCGAAGCATTCTGCTGATACATTGTAAAAATCCTTTTTTTGTTGTTTATCTATAAAGCTAATCAATTCATCTAGAACACTGAAAATAAACATTTCAATTTAAGAAATACATGATTTGATTAAAACAAACAAACAGCCGTCAATTTTCCACAGGAATCTTTTCTTTACATGTGACAAAATATTAGATGACACTTTTTGTTCATGAATCCATCTTTTAAAGTAGGCTTACTTCCAGTAGTACCTGCCAATGTTCATGATAAAGAAAGCCAGTAAAACAGAACATTTCTGGAATTATCAAGGCCAATATTAGTGGCTTTTTCTTAGTCAACTACTTTATCAATTGCTATGCTTAGCAAATTAACCATTATCTAGATACAAAATAATACAGTGTGGTAAACTTTCACACTATTCCTATCATGGTGCATATCCATCAGCAATTTTCATTTATTCTTTGTCAGAATTGCTATAACCACCTTAGCTAGTGAAAAAAGATTAGCGTCTGGAATCTCTATGCCTCCATCTGAGTTGCGTTTTTGCTACTCATTGCAGACTGGGTACTCTTCAACTAATGTATTGATTGAAAAACTTAGTATCTAAACACAAAATATTTGTTTATAAACTATATATATGTATATATATGTTTACAAATAAACAGTATTTTTATAATGAACATGTTTTTTGAATATTAAGAAAAATACAGTAATCTTGATATCATGATTTAGTGATGGTATAAAAATCTCTAAAGTAAAAAGTATTTATGTCTTATATTTGGGTTTACCATTAAGAAAAACAAACAAACAAACAAAAAACCACATGAAGTTATTAGTGTTCTGTGTGGACAGAGGCAAGCTATAGGAGTAGATATGGACAAGAATACATCAAAGGAGGTGAGTATAGAGAAACTATATTGGTTACATATATGTAAAAATAATAATCTACTTTGGTATCAATGTCATGATTATAACAATTACTATAATTAAAAATTCACTATATAGACTGTTCTACAAAGTTGCCATGTGTCGAATTCTCTCATCTTTATCTGGATTTTTTTCTACTTAGAACATTCACTGCCACTGACCCTTCTAGAAACCTAGTGCTGGCACCCAGGTGTGGGTTTGGTGAGTCTCTTCTAAAGAGAGTAAACAGACATCTCCATGCTCTCTCATGCTCCTCTTCTCAAGACATTGTTAAATATCACCATCATAATAGTATTAAATTGAATCCTCTTCTTAGTTTTCTGAATTCTCCTATATCTGCCTCCAATATTCTAGGAAAATCAGAAAATGTAACTCATGGCCCACATAAATTCAGCTTCCTATATTTGAGATGGAGATTCAGTTTCAAGTAACAAATGCAGTTTTGTAGTGTTACCAATTAAACCTGATCAAGCCATGATGTACCATTTTCTACCAAATGTGGCCTCCTCATTCAAGGATTCATGTACCACAGCCCACTATGATGAAGTTAAATGCACATATGTCCACATGATTAACTGCCATTCATAAAGGGGAATTAAATAACTTTCCTTTTATGTTTTCTTAAATGTCAGGTGCTTGATGTATGACAAAGTAATAGCTATTTGAGGAATCAGCCAGCCTTAAAGAAATTAATTACTGCTAAAGGTAAAAAAATACATTGTATGTTATAGGAATTATTTGTCTTGCTGTTAGTTTACCATAATTAAAATTACTTCATGAAGACTCAAGAACTTGTTACATATTATAGTTTTGTGCACTGATAACTATTTAAAAGTATAAAACTTTGTCAGTAAAATACCAAAGAGAAACAAAATTAAAGATAATACATGATATAAGTTTGAAAGCCCTCTTGTGTATATGAAGTCAAAAATTATGAAATTGGCCATGCAAAGTAAAACTACATAAGCAATGCAATTACTATCAAAATTCCAAGGATGTTATATGCAGAAGTAGAAAAAAAATACCCCCTAATTCATCTAGAACCATAAACATCCCTAGTAGTCACAGAGATCTCGAGCAAAAAGAGAAATGGTGGAAATACTATGATACCTTAACTTTAAATACATCTGACATCTATTACTACAGACACTAAACAGAAATAGTAGCAAAAATGTTTGGTATTGGCACAAAAATATATGCATACCAGTAAAAGAGAATGAAAGGTTAGAATTATCCTCACAAAACTCTAGTCATCTGTTTCTTGACGATGTTCAAAAATGTATTTAGTGACATCAAATGATGTTATAAAAGCATCCACATGACCAGGACTCAAGAATCAATATCTAACACCATGTAACAAATGCAGTTAAAAGTAGTTCAATTCTGAATGCTCAAATCTGAACTTTGAAAGTATTAGAAGAAACATTTTTAAAGAATAGGCTAGGAACATGATTCCAGTAGATCATAAAATGGCAAGAACTGTCAAATGAAATGTTTTCAGAGTAAAGGTGATGAAGTTGTTTCAGTAAGGAAACAGTTACTCAAATGAGTAATGAAGTGATGACAGAGGTACAGAGAACACAAAAGGCCATGAGTGGACATATTTATTACTATTCCCCATCCAGATACTAAGAGTTAAGTCTTATAGCATATGGTTGCCCAATTTAATACTTCATCTTCAGGCACTACAAAATCTGTAGTGGAACTTAAATAGATACTGAAAGGACACACATGCATGTGTGTACATACACACAGAAATGTGTGTGTGCATGCACACACACACACACACACACACACACACACACACACACACACATGCACATAGACTTCTTTCCCATGTCTGGCTCCAGAAGTATTCTCAATAACATTCAAGGTTCTTATGTTTGCTCCTAGGATGCTGTTCTCACTGCCTTCTCTTGGTTGACCTTAGAGACATCCCTCAAATCAGAGTCTTCATCTCCCCAAACATCAAGAGACAAGGGAGGCAGAGGGTGACTTCTGTCCTTTACATACACTTGTAGCCCTACTCTGATCAATCAGTGTGGATTTCTGTGATGTATCCTCTGCCATTGATGAATGGTCTCCTCTGTCTTTCATATAATCCCTTAGCTTTCAGTATTTTAGGGTCTGGGACTCTTCTTTTTTCTCACTTCTAAGATAAAATCTTGTACCTGATATATTCCAAAGTTTAACATAAAATTCCTTCTTACAGAAGTAATGATTTCCTAAAGACGCAAGCAGCATTGGCTCAGGATATCTTCTCTTGACAACTGGGTCTCTATTCACTCATGTATTCCTTCTTCTATTCATCTTTTAATCTGAAAAGATATCGCACTGTGCTTTTGATATAAGATCTATATAGACTTATATGTCTAGATAAGGCTATATATTGCAACACATATCTCTTATGTATAAATGATTTGTTTGAATGTATATCTGTGCACTACTTGTGTGCCTAGTCCCTGCAGAAGTCAGAAAAGAGCAACAGATCTCAAGGAAATGGAGATAAAGATGGTGGTGAGTCACCAAATGAGTGCTGGGAATAGAACCCAAGTTTTTTGCAAAAAGTTATCACTACTCTTATCCTCTTATCTGTTAAACCACATTTCTAGTATGAACACATTTTTATAGAATAATATTAATATTTATAAAATAAGATGTTGATATATTATTTGTTTCACTGTATAAACTCAAGGAGTACACTTTAAAATTAAACAATCTATAAAATGGATGACTACTATTTGATACTAAAAAAAAGAAAAAAGAAACTAACTAAAATTATTTGCTTACCAAAACAAATCATCAGATTAAATAACTTTCTCTTTGTTTTAGAAACTGTGGTTAAAAATCAGTTAAATGAATCTTGTACCACTTAATTCAGCCTCTTTATTTTGACTGATATTCTGTAGCAGACCTTTCAGTTTGCTACAGTCCACTAATATACTATATATTAAATATATCATTCAATATATTATGTTATAATGTTCATAAATGATGATTATAAAATACATTAAAATGTTAACAGAATAAGGGAGGGCACAAAGGTCTTACATTATTACTGATTCTATGTTGTGCATACAAACAGGAGCCTAGCATGGCAGCCCTCTGAGCGGCCCTACCAGCAGCTGACTGAGACAGATGCAGATACTTTACAACCAAACATTGCATGCAAGTTGGGGAACCTATGGTTGAATTAGGAGAAAAATAGAAGAAGAAAGAGGGTGACTCCATAAGAAGACCAGCAGTCTCAACTAACTCCCACCCCTGGGAGCTCCCAGACACTGAGTCACCATCCAGGGAGCATACACTAGCTGAGATGAGGCCCCTGACACATACACAGTGAGGACTGCCTGGTCTGGCCTCAGTGTCAGAAGCTGTGCCCAATCCTGGAGAGACTTGAGACCCCGGGGAGTGGGTTGGGGAAGGAAGCATCCTCTTGGTGACATGGAGAAGCAAGGGGATGAGGAACTGTGGGAAGTTGGACTGGGGTGCAATGACTGGATTGTAAATAAAAAAGATAGCATAACTATCTTATGAAAACATTACTTCCTGAAAATAGAAATCATTTAAAGTAATGAGAACTTCTGTATTTATAGGGTGTTGAAATACAGTGTCAATAAAGTGAATGTGTGTAGTAGCTTGTATGGGAGAGAAATATAACAGAAATTACCCAAAATGAATGAGTACCTTTAACATTCTGCATGATGTTGCTGATAGCAAATGGTGATAAGTAGAAAAACTTTTTTGAAGTTTCAATATAATTTTGTTATTTGTCATCTTTATATTTTTTCGAGTACTTTTATTTTCTCTTCTTACTATAAATATTAATGTACTTATGTAATTTCATGTTCATAAATTTGTTTCTCACCTAAAATTATTAAAGCTTCAGGCATCATAAAAATTATACCTATCCCTTCATGCACAAATTTATATTTTGCTTTATTTTCCATCAAATTATAGCATAGGTACTTCCTTTCAAACGTTGCAACCATTAAATATATGAAGTATCAATGTATACTAATGCTAAATATTTATATAAGAGTGTATATCAGCTATGCTGCATATTTTTATTCTTAAAAGTAATGTGGCAATTATGATGAATGTTTCTGATATAAATATATTTGTTCCTGAATGTTATTTTTCCTTTTAGAAGAAGAAATGCTGAGTCAAAACTGAAAAGTCTGCCATCCATCCTTCTTTCCTTCTTTCCCTCCCTTTTTTTTTTCTTTCCCTGTCTCATTCTCTTTTTTTTCTTACTGTTTTCTTTAATTAAGTTTCAGAATGTGCTTGGAAATTTACATCCCCATCATCACACAGTCTACAGTATTAAGCAGTATTGTTAAAAATTCTACTTGCTAGTTTGGGAAGTAAAATAGGTCTTATATTTATTTTATTTATAATTTATTTTTCTTTGTTGTCTTTTAATTCTTATTTTACATTTTGATTTCTTTTGTGACCATGTGTATTTGTGTGTTTTTGTGTATGGTGACATGCATGCCATGTCACTTGTATGAATATTGGAAGACAACTTGCAGGAGATAATTCTCTTTTTATACCTTATAGTTTAGGGGGTTGGTTTCAGGTCTCAGTGACTTTACCTGCTTAACCAACACATTATTTCCTTAAAAGTATAGCTTAGACTTGCATCAGAATTTCGGTCCTGCTGCTTATGTATCTTCAGAAAATCCCAATAATGTGTCTTGACACAACACTCATCTTTTCTCATGATGTAGTTTTAAGTGTTTGAACTTATGCTACTCAAATTAATAGTATTTCATATCTTTAGACAGTTTTTATTGTGACCTTACCGATCTTCCTAAAGTATTAGCACTATATCCAGGTATTTTATTACATACATATCAAGGTTTAGTAATTAATTTCTTTATAAGGCATGATCAATCAAATGTGAAACATTGTTTTCATATTGGCTTCAACTTTCTTATAACCTGAAATTATAACTTGAACTCAGGAAAACCACATAACCAAGAAATTTACTGTGTAGTGGGGTGATGTACAGCCACTTCTATTTTGACCATGTAACTCTTGAGTTACAAAAAGAAAAATGATGAATAGTAAACTAGGAATAATAGTGACTAGTATTGACATTAGGAAATAAGAACAACCAAGATGATTTCAAATACTGAAATATAAGCTATGATAATGGCAATGACAATAAATTTAATATAATAATAATAATAGTGATAATGATGGTGATGATAAAAAACATATACTACTAATAAATAGGATATACTCATTGAGATCAAGGTACCTATTACTTAAATATAGGTATGTCTCTTATGTAAGTCTGAAAATTCCTCAGTTATAATATCCCTAAAGGAAAATAAATATTAACTATTATACTAGTTTTTAACATTTTCTTCTCAGATATTTTTATATGTATACTTGTTTATGAACAAAATTGATTAGATATGCATTAATTATACTAGAACAGATGGTACTGAATAATTTCCTAACAAACAGTAATATTTTTCATAATTTTTCTTATTACTTTTCTTATTTTTTTTGATTAATAAAATACTTGGTGAGTTGTTGAATTAATTTGTATTTGTATATTCGAGAATTTCACAGTTTCTCTGTCTACAGAATTTTTTCCATATATATATATTCCATATATATATATATATATATATATATATGGTACTATTCTATAAGTGCTTATAATTTTTTTAATTATGATACAAAGAGTGTACAGTTTAACACAGTGCATTGCAAATATTTAATATTTTAATCCATTCTGTTTAACTTCATTTATTGAGCTGTTTGCATGTTGCTTTGCTATCTATTTTATACTAAAATACTCTAGGAGAAGAGACAGTATGGCAACCCATATGCCTAACATGTACAAAGCCCTGTGATCTACTAAACTAAAACTAATTTTTGTCTTTGAAACTAAAAATAATATCAAATAGATTGAAAATTACATATATATAAAATCTGTTTACAGGAATTTTCTTTTTTATTGAAAATAATACCAAACTTCTCCCCTCCCTCTATGCCTCCCAGATGCCTCCTATCTCCCTTCTGCCCCAGATATTCACTTCCCTTCTTTTCCCTTCAGAAAAGAATAAGCCTCTAGGAGACAGAAACCAAACAGAGCAAAACAACATATAAAAAGACAAAGAAAATTAACCACATTTTCTGTATCCATTCTTCTGCCACAGGACATCTGGGTTGTTTCCAACTTCTGGCTATCACAAATAAGGCCACTATAAACATAGTGGAACACATACCTCTGTGGCACAGTTTGGCATCTTTTGGGTTTATTCCCATAAGTGGTATTGCTGGGTCTTTAGGTAGATTTATTTCCGATTTTCTGAAGACCCTCCAAATTGATTTCCAGAGTGGTTGCACCACCTTACAATCTCCACATCCTTGCCAACGTATGTTGTTACTAAGGTTGTGACTTTAGTCATTCTGATTGGTGTAAGGTAGAATCTCAGGGTCATTTTGATTTGCATTTCTCTGATCACTAAGGACTTTGCACATTTCTTTAGGTGCTTCTCAGTCATTCAAGATTCCTCTGTTTTGAATTCTCAGTTTAGTTCTATACCCCATATTTTTTGGTGGTGGTTAGCTTCTTGAGTTCTTTATATATTTTGAATATTAGATATTAGCCCTCTATCAGATGAGGGGTTAGTGAAGATTTTTCCCAATCTGTAGGTTGCCCATTTGTCTTATTGACTACTCCTTTGCCTTACACAGGCTTTCCAGTTTAATGAGGTTCTGTTTATCAATTCTAGATCTTATATTCTCCTGTGTTGGGAGTTATGTCCTTAAATCCCTCCATTGTTGATGTTAATATTTTGGCTAGAGTTAGGTATGACTGGGTTCATGGAAAGTCCCCAGCCAGCTGCAGGAGACTAACACAAATCTGGTCTTCAGGATGCCCCGTGATAGGACAAAACTATGACCTTGCTGAGAAATACAGCTGATGTCAGGATGCCCAGTGATATGACAAACCTGTAACCTTTCTGAAAAACCAACATCCTGTTGATATTGGCTGACCACACGAGTACTGTGTCTTTGGCCTATGTAAATGTTTCCCACTTTCCCCCTCTCTCTGTTACCCCTGTTATGGTATAAATTTAGCCTTGGAAAAAGATAAAATTGTCTCCTTGATCAGACTCTTGTCTTGGCATCCTTCTTTGTGTCTCTTGTCTCCCATTCTCTTCCAGATACCCTCTGCACCCTTGTTGACTATCCTGCAGGACAGAACAACTGGACGAGACACCCTGTGCCAATGAGGTCAAGATTCGTTCCCACTTTCTCTTTTATTATACTGTGTGTATCTGGTTTTATGTTGAGGTCCTTGATTCACTGAGGCTTGACCTTTGTTCAAGGCGACAAATATGAGTCTATTTTTACTATTCTACATACAGACATACAGTTAAATCAGCACTATTTATTGAAGATGCTTTCTTTTTAACCATGGTACAATTTGGGCTTCTTTGTCAATGATCAAGTGTGTGTAAGTGTGTGGTTTTATTTCTGTGTCTTCAATTCTATTCCATTGATCATCATGTCTGTGTGTACAAAATACAGAAAATGTGGTTCATTTACACAATGGAATACTACTTAGTGCTTAAGAACCAGGACATTCTGAGTTTTGCAGACAAATGGATAGAACTAGAATATATCATCCCAGTGAGGTAACTCATACACAAAAGGACAAGCAAGACGTGTACTCACTAATAAGTGGATATTAGGTAAAATAAAAAAGTACAGAGTAACCAAGATAGAGTCCACAGATCTCAAAATGGTCAACAAGCAGAAGGACCCTAGTAAGGATGTCTCAGTCCCATTTGAGAGGGAAAAAAAAGCAACCATAAGCAGGGAGGGAGGGACCTGGGAGGGAAATGGGAAGGGGAGAGGGGAACCTGATCTGGTATTGTCTGGGGGGGAAGGATTGAAGCCCTGAGGGACAGGAAAAAATGGAAACAGGAGATGTTGAAAGGTTAGAGGTTGGGGGGATGCCCCAGAATGTACCAAAGACCTGGAGGTGAGAGATTCTCAGGACTCAAAGTTGGGGGAGACACGAGATGAAATTCCCTATATTCCCTATAGTGTGGATAGAGAAATTACACAGCCCACCTCAAGTAGAAATACAGGCCATCAAGTGAGGGCTAGGGTTTTTATTCCACATTCAAAACTGACCCATAATTTTTTTGTCTGAAAAAACTGCAGGGATGGAAACGGAGAAGAGCCTGAGGAAAGGAGATCCAGCAACAGGCCCAAAGGGGGATCCAGGAAAGGGGAGGCCCCAAAACCTGACACTGTGACTGAGCCTATGGGACACTCACAAAAAAGGGCCTATCATGAATGCCCTCTAAAAGACCCAACAAGCAAATGAGTCAGATGCAGATATATGCACTCAACCAATGAACAGAAGCTGTTGACCCCTCGTTTGAATTAGGGAAAACCTGGAGGAAGCTGAGGAGGAGGACAATCCTCTAGAAGGCTCTAGAAGGACCAGCAGTCTCAACTAACCTGGATCCCAAGATATCTCAGACACTGGATCACCAGCCAGGCAGCATATACCAGCTGATATGAGGCCTCCAACATATATACTGCAGAGGACTCCTGGGTCTGTGTTCAGAGAAGTTGCACCTAACTCTCAAAAGACTGGAAACCCCAGGGAGTTTATAGATCTGGTGGGGTGGTTAGGGTGGGAACATCCTCCTAGAGACAGTGTAGCAGGGGAGGAGGTATGGAATGTGGAACAGTAGTATGGTGGACCAGGAGGGGAATAAAATCTGGAGTGAAATACTTACATACATACATACATACATACATACATACATACATACATACATACATACATTAATACATACATAAAAAAACAAGGCAAGAGCCATCATATCAAGGCTGGACAAGGTAACAGATTTAGTATGGAAAAAGTCCTAAAATAAAACAAGATATACACTTTCTTTCACAAAAATTCCAAGCTAATAACAACAAAATACATGGAAAGGATTTGATGCATTCTGTTGCAGGCCCTGTCCTTATAGCGTCAATCTCTGTGAACCCATATAAATCCTGCTTAGTTGATTTAGTGGGCCATGTGCTCCTGGAGTCCCCCATCTTTCCTCTCCATCTTCACTTTGGTTCTCTGAAGTCCTAGGAGAGAGATCTGATAGGACGAACTGTTTAGACTTTCTCTCGCCATCATGTCTGGTTATGGGTCTCTGCACCCATTCTTATCTACTGATGAAAGAATTCTCTCTGACGAAAACTGGAAAAGACACTGATCTATGAGTATACCAGAATGACAGAATATTATTAAGAATCATTTCATTGAGTATTTACAGTAGTGTTTGGTTCAACCATAGGTTTCTTGTCATTAGAGTCTCTGGTTCCTGCCCATCCAGGTAGTATAGGACATCTGCTTCCTCCTCTGCTGTGGCATGTTCTCCAAGTTAAATCAGACATCGGTTTGCCACTCAGGCAGGACAGAGCATAGGTTGAGGGCTTTGTGGCTACAGAGTACTTCCTTTCCATGTCAAGGATACTAGAACTTAGGGTAAAGGCTCCATTGAGGGACCAGGTTGATTTCCATATGCTTAATGAAGTATGTGAATGTTGTCTTTGGCTTTAGGTCCCTGCTGTCAGTTTTCAGAGTTGTATCAATAGCTTAGATTGTTTGAGGATTTCATGGAAACCTCTTGGCCAACAACTCAACTGAATGCAACCCAGCCTCACTACTGGAAATGTTGTCTGGCTATAAAAGATTCCTTATTCTCAATTACTCCTCAGTTGTGTCATCCTCATAGAATCCAGGAAATTTTCACTATACTAGGTTTCTATAAAACCCCACGAATGCCATGCCCAATTCCAGCTTTCTCTCATTCTACCTCTCCCCTCACCTGATCACTTCATTTCCTGTCTCCATCTATCCCCAGTCCATATTTAAAATCTACTGTTTCCCCTTTTCTGATAAAACATACCATCCTCTAGCTAGCTTCTCTGGCTCTGTGGAGTAGTTTGAGTATTATTTACTTAACAGCTAATATTCACTTCTATGTGAATATAGACTTTATTTGTCTTTCTGGGAGAGGGATACTTCACACAGAGTTATTGTTTTTTCTAGTTTCATCTATTTGCCTTCAAATTTCATTAGATAATTTTAATTTCAACATTTGAGAAATAGCTCACTGTACAAGTGTTATCACATTTTGTTTGTACATTCTTCAGTTGAGCAACATCTAGGGTTGTGCCAGATTCTGTTTATTACAAATATAGTTGCTATGAACATAGTAGAGCAAGTGTCTTTGTAGGATGGAATGCTCTATGGATATATACACAAGAGTTGTATACCTGGGTCCTGAGAGATGGATAACTAATTATCTGAGGAACTGATTTACTAAATTCTAAAGTGGCTGTATAAGTTTTCACTGCTACCGCCAATGGAGTAGTTTTCCCCTTGATCCACATCTTTGCCAGCATGATCTGTCATTTCTGGTTTTGATCTTAGCCATTCTGACTGGTATAAGATGGATTCTCCAAGTAATTCTGATTTGCATTTCCCTGGTGGCTAAGGAAGGTAAACATTTCTTTTGTTCTTTAGCCAATTGAGATTCCTCTATTGAGAACTCTCTCTCTCTCTCTCTCTCTCTCTCTCTCTCTCTCTCTCTCTCAATATATATATATATATATATATATATTTAATTGAGTGTTGTTAATGCCTAGTTTCTTGATTTTTTATACTAGCCATATATATATATATATATGTATATATATATATATGATATGGAATATGGAGTTGGTAAAAATCTTCTCATTCTGTATGCTGCTATTTTATCTGATTGGTGGTGTTCTTTTCCTACAGGAGCTTTTCTCTTTCATGAGATACCATTTATTAATTGATCTTTCTGTTTGTGCTATTGGTGTTCTGTCTGGGAAGATGTGACTTGTGCCAATGCATTCAAGGCTGTTCCCCAGTTTCTCTTGTATCAGGTTCAGTGGGTCTTGTTTTATATTGAAATCTTAAATCTATTTGCACTTCAGTTTTGTGCAGGGAGATGAATATGGATCTATTTGCATTCTTTTATATGCAGACAGACAATTAGATCAGCATCATTTGTTTGAGAGGTTTTCTTTTTTTTCCATTGCATATTTTGGCTGCTTTGCCAAAAATCAAGTATCTAGGTATGTGGGTTTACTTCAAGTTTTTTGATTAAATTCCATAATCAACCTGTGAGTTTTTATACCACCACCATGCAGTTTGTTATAACTATTGCTGTGTAGTACAGTTTGAAGTCAGGGATTCTGGTACCTCCAGAAGTTCTTATATTATACAGGATCGTTTTAGCTCTTTTGATGTTTTATTTTTCCACTTGAATTTGAGAATTGTTACTTCAAGGTTTGTAAATAATTGTGTTAGCTTTTTCTTGGAGATTGTATTGTATCTTGTGGATTGGTTTTGGTTGGATGAATATTTTTAGTATGTTAAACCTACTGATTCATGGGCATTACAGATTTTTCCATCTTCTGATATCTTTAATTTTTGTCTTTAAGATTTGAAACTTTTGTCACACAATTATTTCTCATCCTTGGTTAAAATTACTCCAAGATATTATTTATTATTTCAGACTATTGTGAAGCATGTTGTCTCACTGATTTTTCTCAGTTCATTTGCCATTTGTATAAAGGAAGTTACTGATTTTTCCTTTTGAGTCAATATTATATTCAGCTATTTTTTATGGATGTGATAAGAAAGTGATTATATTTAAAATATATTTGTATGCCAAAATGTCTTAAACCTATTCAATAAAGATATATGAAACAGCCATATAAATGAGACACATAGCCCTGTTTCTTTATAAACTCTATAAAAGAAGGGAAAATAATTTATCATCAGTGATCACAATGTATCCATGTACAAAACACTATAGCATCTAAAGCTCTAGGAATGTTGCTGAAGAGATGGCAGTAGATTTTAAGAGCTAGGTCAGGGTGTTTGCTATGAGATTGTGTCTCCTAGTGACATAAGACACTACACCCGTATTCTCAACATTATCAATTCCTAAACAAAAATTGGACAAGGATGATAATAAGGGACATTCCAAAGTAGATTGGGAAAAAGCCCTGATGTTTCAGACCTACATATAAAAGGTCACAAACTTAACAAAACAACAAAAATTACAGAGGGAACTATGGAATGCTAAGAGAGGGAGAAATCAGGGAAGAACACACCAGTGTACAAATTATTAATATTAAACAGATAAAGCACATTAAACTAATGAATAACCATGTATTTTGTATATATATACACACACAGGAGACATATATGCTCATAAGAACAATTAATGAAGAAGAGGAAAGAGTACATTGACTTGAGAAAGGTCATGGGGGAATATATAAAAGGGTTTGAAACCAAAGAAGGGAAAATGCTATCACTATAATATAATACCATAAAATTTATTTAAAACAGAATAGGAAAGGACTACATAGGCATCCCTAATTGTATCTATAAGATTCATTTATTTATTTCACACACACACACACACACACACACACACACACACACACACACACACACACACACAAACAAACACACACACACACACACAAAACACACATATGAAAATCAAAATGTTAAGGTTTAATTAAGTTCTCTCTAGGTCCTTAATATTTTATCATAAACAATTCGGTATATTTGTCTACCTACTCGAAATATTTCACTATAAAATATACATTTTATATATAAAGATTGATTTAATATTTATTACCATGAAATACATATTGCAATTATTTTACTTTTCTTTTGTCATTTATCATAGCTATATTTATATGTATATTTCAAAAATGATATATTCAATGTGTGAAGCATGGGGCTGGAGAGGTGACTCAGCAGTTAAAAGCACTTAAATAGGTTTTTTTTAGAATACTTGTGCTTGGTAACCAATATTCACACGATAGCTCACATCATCCAAAACTTTTGATCTTACCTCTTTTCACCTCTGACAGCACAAGGCATACTCATATGTATAAGCAAATAAGACTCTCATACATGTAAAATAGACTAAATAAATATGTTTGAATATTCCAATGTGGTTATATCAACACTAAAATGCTATAAATTTTTGATGAAATAATCAATTATCTGTTTATTACAAGTATTAGTTATTATTTATATGAAGTACATTTCCCTTTAAGCCTACATTTTAAAGCTAATCTAAGTATATTATATAAAACACAGAGTAGAACTTTCTAGGTTTTTTTTTTTTTCCGGAGTTGAGAACTTAACCCAGGGCCTTGCGCTTACTAGGCAAGCGCTCTACCACTGGGCTAAATCCCTAACCCCGAACTTTGTAGTTTTAAACATTCATCAAGCAAAATTTTATTCATAAAGTTGTTTATGATTGTATGTTATTCTTTCTTTCTTGCGCTCTTGCCATGTGTTTTGATATCTCTTGTGCTTTGGATAATTATTTGTTTTATTTGTGAGTGTATTAAGTATAGGACTCATTTGAGAATATCATAAGTATACATAAACTATGCATAAAATATCTTGTTTATCATGCTAAAAATATTAATTCATTCTCATACCTAGTGCTCATATATTTACTCCCTGTCAGATTTATTTTATGATTTCTATATTCTTATTATCTTCATCCAGGTAGGTACTTGTGCTTAAAATTATTTGGTGAATTTGTATCTCAACTAGTTGTTTTAGTTGAATTATATACCTTCATCACAATAGTTGAAAATCTGAGCTTGATTATATGCTTACTTTAAGAAGTGAGTGTAATTCATTCGTTTTTTAGATTGTTAGTTGACATCTTATATGTCACCGTAAATAATTACTTTAACATTACTAGTAAAGTGGACCAAGTGTTTATACATCCCATCAGTTTCTATTTATTATGAAAACTCTACACCTCTCATTCATTTGAAATAAGGACTGCACTATGTGTAATATTCTTGGTTGGCAGGTTTTATCATTTACTGTCTATAATAAATCATCTCCACTCTCCTGACCTTCAAAGTTCCTGTGGAAAAAAATCATCTGATAGTTTTATAAGAATCATCTTGCACATGGAAATTCACTTACTTTTCTACTTTGAAAGTCTTTCTTTAACTTTTAGTAATCAAGGTATTTTGATACAAATATCTTCTTTAGATAAATATTTCACCTTTATCACTCATATTTTTGTAATTCTCATTTTATATGATGTTTTTTGTCTTGAAGCTGCCTTATAGGGTTTTGTCACACTTTTTGTCATTCATCCTCCTTTTGCTTAGTTATTGTTTTCAGATAATGTCAAATGTCCTGACACTGTCCCCACTGCATGTTATTCTCTCCTTGACTGAATCTACTGTTGTAGCCCACTATTTGTTGTTTGCATTTTTATTATTTCATACATCGTGAAAATATGGGTTTTGTAAAAACAAAGATTCTAAAATTATTTATTTTATACTATAATATAAATAAATCATTTCTCTCTTTCTTCTGTCCTTTCAACTTACCCATTTATGCTTTATTGATCTCTCTGAAATTTATTGCCTCATTTTTCATGAAATTCAACTGTATGCATATATGCCTATATAAATAAATACTTTTCTAATAACATTCTCAGTCTACGTAATATTTCTTCTATAGGTATTTCAGTGCTGACTGGTATTAGATAGCCATTTGGTGAGCTTTTGCCTGGGGAAGATCATTTCTCCTTCTTTATTTTTTTAACTTTTTTTATATCTTTATTAACTTGAGTATTTTTTTTTGTTAACTTGAGTATTACTTACATACATTTCGAGTGTTATTCCCTTTCCCGGTTTCTGGGCAAACATCCCCCTCCCCCCTCCCCTTCCTTATGGGTGTTCCCCACCCCACCCTACTCCCATTGCCGCCCTCCCCCCAACAGTCTAGTACACTGGGGGTTCAGTCTTCGCAGGACCCAGGGCTTCCCCTACCACTGGTGATCTTACTAGGATATTCATTGCTACCTATGAGGTCAGAGTCCAGGGTCAGTCCATGTATAGCCTTAGGTAGTGGCTTAGTCCCTGGAAGCTCTGGTTGCTTGGCATTGTTGTACATATGGGGTCTCGAGCCCCTTCAAACTCTTCCAGTTCTTTCTCTGATTCCTTCAACTGGGGTCCTATTCTCAGTTCAGTGGTTTGCTGCTGGCATTCGCCTCTGTATTTGCTGTATTCTGGCTGTGTCTCTCAGGAGTGATCTACATCCTGCTCCTGTCGGTCTGCACTTCTTTGCTTCATCCATCTTGTCTAATTGGGTGGCTGTATATGTATGGGCCACATGTGGGGCAGGCTCTGAATGGGTGTTCCTTCAGTCTCTGTTTTGATCTTTGCCTCTCTCTTCCCTGCCAAGGGTATTCTTGTTCCCCTTTTAAAGAAGGAGTGAAGCATTCACATTTTGATCATCCGTCTTGAGTTTCAATTGTTCTAGGCATCTAGGGTAATTCAAGCATTTGGGCTAATAGCCACTTATCAATGAGTGCATACCACGTATGTCTTTCTATAATAGGGTTAGCTCACTCAGGATGATATTTTCCAGTTCCAACCATTTGCCTACGAATTTCATAAAGTCATTGTTTTTGATAGCTGAGTAATATTCCATTGTGTAGATGTACCACATTTTCTGTATCCATTCCTCTGTTGAAGGGCATCTGGGTTCTTTCCAGCTTCTGGCTATTATAAATAAGGCTGCGATGAACATAGTGGAGCACGTGTCTTTTTAATATGTTGGGGCATCTTTTGGGTATAAGCCCAAGAGAGGTATAGCTGGATCCTCAGGCAGTTCAATGTCCAATTTTCTGAGGAACCTCCAGACTGATTTCCAGAATGGTTGTATCAGTCTGCAATCCCACCAACAATGGAGGAGTGTTCCTCTTTCTCCACATCCTCGCCGGCATTTTCTGTCACATGAGTTTTTGATCTCAGCCATTCTCACTGGTGTGAGGTGAAATCTCAGGGTTGTTTTGATTTGCATTTCCCTTATGACTAAAGATGGTGAACATTTCTTTAGGTGTTTCTCAGCCATTCGGCATTCCTCAGCTGTGAATTCTTTGTTTAGCTCTGAACCCCATTTTTTAATAGGATTATTTGTCTCCCTGCGGTCTAACTTCTTGAGTTCTTTGTATATTTTGGATATAAGGCCTCTATCTGTTGTAGGATTGGTAAAGATCTTTTCCCAATCTGTTGGTTGCCGTTTTGTCCTAACCACAGTGTCCTTTGCCTTACAGAAGCTTTGCAGTTTTATGAGATCCCATTTGTCGATTCTTGATCTTAGAGCATAAGCCATTGGTGTTTTGTTCAGGAAATTTTTTTCCAGTGCCCATGTGTTCCAGATGCTTCCCTAGTTTTTCTTCTATTAGTTTGAGTGTGTCTGGTTTGATCTGGAAGTCCTTGATCCACTTGGACTTAAGCTTGTACAGGGTGATAAGCATGGATCGTTCTGCATTCTTCTACATGTTGACCTCCAGTTGAACCAGCACCATTTGCTGAAAATGCTATCTTATTTCCATTGGATGGTTTTGGCTCCTTTGTCAAAAATCAAGTGCCCATAGGTGTGTGGGTTCATTTCTGGGTCTTCAATTCTATTCCACTGGTCTATCTGTCTGTCTCTGTACAATACTATGCAGTTTTTAATCACTATTGCTCTGTAATACTGCTTGAGTTCAGGGATAGTGATTCCCCCTGAAGTCCTTTTATTGTTGAGGATAGTTTTAGCTATCCTGGGTTTTTTGTTATTCCAGATGAATTTGCAAATTGTTCTGTCTAACTCTGTGAAGAATTGGATTGTTATTTTAATGGGGATTGCATTGAATCTGTAGATCGCTTTTGGTAAAATGGCCATTTTTACTATATTAATCCTGCCAATCCATGAGCATGGGAGATCTTTCCATCTTCTGAGGTCTTCTTCAATTTCTTTCTTCAGTGTCTTGAAGTTCTTATTGTACAAATCTTTTACTTGCTTGGTTAAAGTCACACCGAGGTACTTTATATTATTTGGCTCTATTATGAAGGGTGTCGTTTCCCTAATTTCTTTCTCGGCTTGATCTCTTTTGTGTAGAGGAAGGCTACTGATTTATTTGAGTTGATTTTATACCCAGCCACTTTGCTGAAGTTGTCTATCAGCTTTAGTAGTTCTCTGGTGGAACTTTTGGGATCACTTAAATATACTATCATATCATCTGCAAATAGTGATATTTTGACTTCTTCTTTTCCGATCTGTATCCCCTTGATCTCCTTTTGTTGTCTGATTGCTCTGGCTAGAACTTCAAGAAATATATTGAATAAGTAGGGAGAGAGTGGGCAGCCTTGTCTAGTGCCTGATTTTAGTGGGATTGCTTCAAGTTTCTCTCCATTTAGTTTAATGTTAGCAACTGGTTTGCTGTATATGGCTTTTACTATGTTCAGGTATGGGCCTTGAATTCCTATTCTTTCCAGGACTTTTATCATGAAGGGGTGTTGAATTTTGTCAAATGCTTTCTCAGCATCTAATGAAATGATCATGTGGTTTTGTTCTTTCAGTTTGTTTATATAATGGATCACGTTGATGGTTTTCTGTATATTAAACCATCCCTGCATGCCTCGGATGAAGCCTACTTGATCATGGTGGATGATTGTTTTGATGTGCTCTTGGATTCGGTTTGCCAGAATTTTATTGAGTATTTTTGCGTCGATATTCATAAGGGAAATTGGTCTGAAGTTCTCTTTCTTTGTTGGGTCTTTGTGTGGTTTAGGTATAAGAGTAATTGTGACTTCATAGAAGGAATTTGTTAGTGCTCCATCTGTTTCAATGTTGTGGAATAGTTTCAATAATAGTGGTATGAGGTCTGCTATGAAGTTCTATAAGAATTCTGCACTAAACCTGTCTGGACCTGTGCTCTTTTTGGTTGGGAGACCTTTAATAACTGCTTCTATTTCCTTAGGAGTTATGGGGTTGGTTAACTGGTTTATCTGTTCCTGATTTAACTTCAGAACCTGGTATCTGTCTAGGAAATTGTCCATTTCCTGCAGATTTTCAAGTTTTGTTGAATATAGGCTTTTATAGTAAGATCTGATGATTTTTTGAATTTCCTCTGAATCTGTAGTTATGTCTCCCTTTTCATTTCTGATTTTGTTAATTTGGACACACTCTCTGTGTCCTCTCGTTAGTGTGGCTAAGGGTTTATCTATCTTGTTGATTTTCTCAAAGAACTAACTTTTGGTTCTGTTGATTCTTTCTATGGTCCTTTTTGTTTCTACTTGGTTGATTTCAGCTCTGAGTTTGATTATTTCCTGCCTTCTCCTCCTCCTGGGTGTATTTGCTTCTTTTTGTTCTAGAGCTTTTAGGTGTGCTGTCAAGCTGCTGACATATGCTCTTTCCTGTTTCTTTCTGCAGGCACTCAGCGCTATGAGTTTTCCTCTTAGCACAGCTTTCATTGTGTCCCATAAGTTTGGGTATGTTGTACCTTCATTTTCATTAAATTCTAAAAAGTTTTTAATTTCTTTCTTTATTTCTTCCTTGACCTGGTTATCATTGAGTAGAGCATTGTTCAATTTCCACGTATATGTGGGCATTCTTCCCTTTTTGTTATTGAAGACCAGTTTTAGGCTGTGGTGGTCCGATAGCACGCATGGGATTATTTCTATCTTTCTGTACCTTTTGGGGCCTGTTTTTTGACCAATTATATGGTCAATTTTGGAGAAAGTACCATGAGGAGCTGAGAAGTAGGTATATCCTTTGGCTTTAGGATAGAATGTTCTATAAATATCTGTTAAGTCCATTTGGCTCATGACTTCTCATAGTCTGTCTACGTCTCTCTTTAATTTCTGTTTCCATGATCTGTCCATTGATGAGAGTGGGGTGTTGAAATCTCCTACTATTATTGTGTGAGGTGCAATGTGTGTTTTGAGGTTGAGTAAGGTTTCTTTTACATATGTAGGTGCCCTTGTATTTGGGGCATAGTTATTTAGGATTGGGAATTCATCTTGGTGGATTTTTCCTTTGATGAATATGAAGTGGCCTTCCTTATCTTTTTTGATGACCTTTAGTTGAAAATTGATTTTATTTGATATTAGAATGGCTACTCCAGCTTGCTTCTTCTGACCATTTGCTTGGAAAGTTGTTTTCCAGCCTTTCACTCTGAGGTAGTGTCTGTCTTTGTCTCTGAGGTGTGTTTCCTGTAGGCAGCAGAATGCAGGGTCCTCGTTGTGTATCCAGTTTGTTAATCTATGTCTTTTTATTGGGGAGTTGAGGCCATTGATGTTGAGAGATATTAAGGAATAGTGATTATTGCTTCCTGTTATATTCATATTTGGATGTGAGGTTATGTTTGTGTGCTTCTCTTCTCTTTGTTTTTTTGCCAAGATGATTAGTTTCTTGCTTCTTCTAGGGTATAGCTTGCCTCCTTATGTTGGGCTTTACCATTTATTATCCTTTGTAGTGCTGGATTTGTAGAAAGATATTGTATAAATTTGGTTTTGTCATGGAATATCTTGGTTTCTCCATCTATGTTAACTGAGAGTTTTGCAGGATACAGTAACCTGGGCTGGCATTTGTGTTCTCTTAGGGTCTGTATGACATCAGTCCAGGATCTTCTGGCCTTCATAGTTTCTGGCGAAAAGTCTGGTGTGATACTGATAGGTCTGCCTTTATATGTTACTTGACCTTTTTCCCATACTGCTTTTAATATTCTTTCTTTATTTTGTGTGTTTGGTGTTTTGACTATTATGTGATGAGAGGTGTTTCTTTTCTGGTCCAATCTATTTGGAGTTCTGTAGGCTTCTTGTATTCCTATGGGTATCTCTTTTTTTAGGTTAGGGAAGTTTTCTTTTATGATTTTGTTGAAGATATTTCCTGGTCCTTTGAGCTGGGAGTCTTCACTCTCTTCTATACCTATTATCCTTAGGTTTGATCTTTTCATTGAGTCCTGGATTTCCTGTATGTTTTGGACCAGTAGCTTTTTCCGCTTTACATTATCTTTGACAGTTGAGTCAATGATTTCTATGGAATCATCTTCTCCTGAGATTCTCTCTTCCATCTCTTGTATTCTGTTGGTGAAGCTTGTATCTACAGCTCCTTGTCTCTTCTTTTTTTTTTTTTTTCTATATCCAGGGTTGTTTCCATGTGTTCTTTCTTGATTGCTTCTATTTCCATTTTTAATTCCTTCAACTGTTTGATTGTGTTTTCCTGGAATTCTTTCAGGTATTTTTGCGATTCCTCTCTGTAGGCTTCTATTTGTTTATTACTGTTTTCCTATGTTTCTCTAAGTGAGTTCTTCACGTCTTTCTTGAAGTCCTCCTGCATCATGATCAAATATGATTTTGAAACTAGATCTTGCTTTTCTGGTGTGTTTGGATATTCCATGTTTGTTTTGATGGGAGAATTGGGCTCCGATGGTGCCATGTAGTCTTGGTTTCTGTTGCTTGGGTTCCTGCGCTTGCCTCTCGCCATCAGATTATCTCTAGTATTACTTTGTTCTGCTATTTCTGACAGTGGCTAGACTGTCCTATAAGCCTATGTGTCAGGACTGCTGTAGTCCTGTTTTCCTGTTTTCTTTCAGCCTGTTATAGGGACAGAGTGTTTTGCTTTCGGGCGTGTAGTTTTTCCTATCTACAGGTTTTCAGCTGTTCCTGTGGGCCTGTGTCTTGAGTTCACCAGGCAGCTTTCTTGCAGCAGAAAATTTGTTCTTATCTGTGGTCCTGAGGCTCAAGTTCGCTCACGGGGTGCTGCCCACGAGCTCTCTGCAGCAGCAGCAACCAGGAAGATCTGCGCCGCTGTTTCCGGGAGCTTCAGTGCACCAGGGTTCCAGAGGGCGTTTGGTGTTTTCCTCTGCAATCAGTAATGTGTGCAGAGTGCAGTCTCTTCTGGTTTCCCAGGCGTGTCTGCCTCTGTGAAGGTTTAGCTCTTCCTCCCACAGGATTTGGGTGCAGAGAACTGTTTATCCGGTCTGTTCCTTCAGGTTCCAGTGGTGTCTCATGCACAGGGGTCCTGCCGCTCCTGGGCCCTCCCGCATGGGAACCCAGAGGCCTTATACAGTTTCTTCTTGGGCCAGGGATGTGGGCAGGGGTGGGCAGTGTTGGTGGTCTCTTCTGCTCTGCAGCCTCAGGAGTGCCCACCTGATCAGGCGGTGAGGTCTCTCTCCCACGGGGTCTAGGAGCAGAGAGCTGCTGCGGGCCGGGATCCGTGGGTGTGGGACTCCCAGTAAACACAGGAAGTGCCTGGTCCTAGAGGAATTCTGCCTCTGTGTGTCCCGAGTTCACCAGGCAGGTCTCTTGCAGCAGAAAAGTTGGTCTTACCTGTGGTTCTGAGGCCCAAGTTTGCTCGCGGTGTGGTGCCCACGAGCTCTCTGCAGTGGCAGCAACCAGGAAGATCTGCGCAGCAGTTTCTGTGAGCTTCAGTGCACCAGGGTTCCAGATAGAGTTTGGTGTTTTCCTCTGGAATCAGTAATGTGTGCAGAGTGCAGTCTCTTCGGATTTCACAGGCGTGTCTGCCTCTGTGATGGTTTAGCTCTTCCTCCCACGGGATTTGGGTGTAGAGAACTGTTTATCCGGTCTGTTCCTTCAGGTTCTGGCGGTGTCTCAGGTGCAGGGATCCTGCCGCTCCTGGGCCCTCCTGCACGGGAACCTAGAGGCCTTATACAGTTTCCTCTTGGGCCAGGGATGTGGGCAGGGGTGGGCAGTGTTGGTGGTCTCTTCCGCTCTGCAGCCTCAGGAGTGCCCACCTGACCAGGCGGTGAGGTCTCTCTCCCTCAGGGTCTGGGATCAGAGAGCTGCTGCGGGCCAGGATCCGTGGGTGTGGGACTCCAGGTAAACACAGGAAGTGCCTGGTCCTAGAGGAATTCTGCCTCTGTGTGTCCCGAGTTCAGCTGGCAGGTCTCTTGCAGCAGAAAAGTTGGTCTTACCTGTGGTCCCGAGGCCCAAGTTTGCTTGTGGGGTGGTGCCCACGAGCTCTCTGCAGTGGCAGCAACCAGGAAGATCTGCGCAGCTGTTTCTGAGAACTTCAGTGCACCAGGGTTCCAGATGGCGTTTGGTGTTTTCCTCTGGAATCAGTAATGTGTGCAGAGTGCAGTCTCTTCTGGTTTCCCAGGCTTGTCTGCCTCTCTGAAGGTTTAGCTCTTCCTCCCACGGGATTTGGGTGCAGAGAACTGTTTATCCGGTCTGTTCCTTCAGGTTCCGGCAGTGTCTCAGGCGCAGGGTTCCTGCTGCTCCTGGGCCCTCCCCCACGGGCATCATTTCTCCTTCTATTAGCATCTTTGTTTCCTGTAGATTTTTGTGTAGTGTAGGGAAATCATTGACTCTTTCCTAACCACCTTGGAATGGCCATGGTGTTATCCATGTTCATTTCATATTTAGGAAGTGATGAAGGCGATACAAGGGGCTTAACAGACATCTGGCATTAAGGTATAGAATTATAGAGTAGCTCTTCTTTTGATTTAATCTCTAGCTTTCTAGTATAGCTGCCATTAAAGGTAGTCACATATTTCTGATATAGATAGGAACCAATTCTATTGTAATCTATTTCCACAATGGTGAACTACTTGTCTTTAAGCCATAGGCCAACATTAAGGACATTTGCTGTTCATCTAGCAGACCTGAACTTGATTCCCAGTGGCTTTTACCAACAACTCTTAAACTCCTATAATTTCAGCTCTAATGCCTGTTGCCTTCCTCTGTGCTGCAAAAGCATATACACGTAAATACACACACACACACACACACACACACACACACACACACACAATTTTTTTGTTGAGACAAAATATTCTGTCCTCTTTTATATTGTGTCTTTATTTATTATGTAAGAGTGTTGAGAAAAGTTACTAAGATATGTGTTGTTATATTGGGTTGTAGTTTGTATTCTTTTTTTTTTTTCTTTTTTTTTTTTATTAACTTGAGTATTTCTTATATACATTTCGAGTGTTATTCCCTTTCCCGGTTTCCGGGCAAACATCCCCCTCCCCCCTCCCCTTCCTTATGGGTGTTCCCCTCCCAACCCTCCCCCCATTGCCGCCCTCCCCCCATAGACTAGTTCACTGGGGGTTCAGTCTTAGCAGGACCCAGGGCTTCCCCTTCCACTGGTGCTCTTACTAGGATATTCATTGCTACCTATGGGGTCAGAGTCCAGGGTCAGTCCATGTGTAGTCTTTAGGTAGTGGCTTAGTCCCTGGAAGCTCTGGTTGCTTGGCATTGTTGTACTTTTGGGGTCTCGAGCCCCTTCAAGCTCTTCCAGTTCTTTCTCTAATTCCTTCAATAGGGGACCTATTCTCAGTTCAGTGGTTTGCTGCTGGCATTCGCCTCTATATTTGCTGTTCTTATTGATGATATAATTTGTTATAATCTGCAGTCAGCTAATCCTAAGAGCTTGGCTCAACAACACTAATAAGTTTTATATGTTAGAATAGAAGAAGGTTTCTCTGAAGGTTTGTAAATGTCCAGACTCTGTGTTTAGTTGGGGTTTCAAACTTAACATCTTTCTAGGGTTGTAATGTAAAGTATTTCATTTAATTGGAAGGGTCCTGGTCCGTTTGAGATATCTGGTATGCTGCACATTTGAGTAGACTTGCCAGCTAGATAGATGTTAAGGTTATGTCCATTTTGAACTAATCCTTATTGTTAGGTGGGGTTCCTAGTTAGTTCTCACAGAAGAACAGATGACAAAGCCATAGCACTCTTCTAAGCATTTTCTTCATCCAAAACGGCTACAGGCTGTGCTTCACAGTTTGGTGAGGGTTTTTTTTGTGTGCATGGCCAGATCTGACTCTAGTTAAGAATACTAGCCTGTCTGAATCACTGATCTTTGTAGTTGACTATAGAGGATCACCAACTTGGCTCTGCAGGCATTTGGGGCCATTGGCTAGTCTCTTTGGTTGGACAAAAGTGCCAGCAGAGACAGAGCACTACTGCCAAAATATGCATGCTGGTATTTGTGAACTCTGCTTTCTTTTATTCGTAGTAACAGGTTTCAAATATTTTCCCTTGTGTATCGTTCTTGTATGTATAGTGAGGTGAAGCACAAGCGCCATTCTTGAACTGATAATGCAGGAGAAATTGAATTCCAGGTTACTTTTAATGACTATGGGAGTCTTCTATTCAAGGACTAATGTGGTGTCTTGTGTGAAGAAAAGTCAAAATAAATGTGTTACAATTACTCTAGAAATGTCTTAAGAATGCGATTGTTCTGTTCTGTTTTGTATTATTTCTCTTTTTGTTACTTTTTCCATTTATTTTGTTTTTTTCCAGGTTCTTAGAATTTTCATTAATCATTCTAGACTATAAATGGATTCTAATGAGTATTTCTATGAGTAGTATGAAACCTGGGGCTTCTCTTTTTCCTACTTGCTAATGTTACTCCCATAAGCCATAAGTTTCATTATACTATAGAAATATAGAAATCGTTAGCCTGAGTTATAAGATCCAATTTTCTCTGCCTAATAAAAGAATTACTTGAAATTTTCTAAATCTATATTTTTAGATTTTTTTCAGTCTTAGGAAAATCTCATTTTGGAACATATTATCCTTTTTAACTTCATACCAGCATATTAGTAATACACTAAATGTCATTTTATTTAATCACTTTCTTTGGCTATTAAATTCATATAAACAAATTTTAATAGTCATAAAATTTTACAAGTCAGTTACATTTTCAGTAGAGTATTTTAATGAATAATTTAATGAATATACAGAAAAATCACATATTTATATGTATAGTGATGTGTTTTTTTATTTAACCAAAGTCAACATTCTTAATACATTAAGTTATGAAGAAAAAATGTCACTATTTATTCATCATGCTTATCAAGATAATGAAAGCAGATGTGCTGAAATGACAATTCTTTTCACAGAATCTATAAATAATCACCATTAAAATATTATTGACTTTCCCAATCTGTAAATAAGTAAATATTCTTACAAGTGACATTTTCACAAAAAGAGATTTAAAATCACTTCTTTCATTAAAATGACACAGAGTATGATCATTTGCCACTATTTCATTTTCATTTCTCCCCATGAGGGTGACATGTTGCCAGCAGATTACACCTTATTAAAGAAAGTCATGCTTCCTGGTTGCTGCCGCTGCAGAGAGCCCCTGGGCAGCACCCCACGAGCGAACTTGAGCCTCGGGACCACAGGTAAGACCAAATTTTCTGCTGCAAGAAAGCTGCCTGGTGAGCTTGGGACACACGGAAGCAGAATTTCTCTAGAACCGGGCACGTTCTGTGTTTACCGGAAGTCCCACACCCGCGGATCCCGGCCCGCAGCAGCTCTCTGCTCCCAGACCCGGTGAGAGAGAGACCCAACCGCCTGGTCAGGTGGGCACTCCTGAGGCTGCAGAGCGGAAGAGACCACCAACACTGCTCACCCCTGCCCACATCCCTGGCCCAAGAGGAAACTGTATAAGGCCTCTGGGCTCCCGTGGGGGAGGGCCCAGGAGCGGAAGGACCCCTGCCGGAGACACCGCCGGACCCTGAAGGAAACAGACCGGATAAACAGTTCTCTGCACCCAAATCCCGTGGGAGGGAGAGCTGAACCTTCAGAGAGGCAGACAGGCCTGGGAAACCAGAAGAGACTGCTCCCTGCACACACATCTCGGACGCCAGAGGAAAAAGCCAAAGACCATCTGGAACCCTGGTGCACTGAAGCTCCCGGAAGGGGCGGCACAGGTCTTCCTGGTTGCTGCCGCTGCAGAGAGCCCCTGGACAGCACCCCACGAGCAAACCTGAGCCTCGGGACCACAGGTAAGACCAAATTTTCTGCTGCAAGAAAGCTGCCTGGTGAACTCAAGACACAGGCCCACAGGAACAGCTGAAGACCTGTAGAGAGGAAAAACTACACGCCCGAAAGCAGAACACTCTGTCCCCATAACTGACTGAAAGAGAGGAAAACAGGTATACAGCACTCCTGACACACAGGCTTATAGGACAGTCTACCCACTGTCAGAAATAGCAGAACAAAGTAACACTAGAGATAATCTGATGGCGAGAGGCAAGCACAGGAACCCAAGCAACAGAAACCAAGACTACATGCCATCATCGGAGCCCAATTCTCCCACCAAAACAAACATGGAATATCCAAACACACCAGAAAAGCAAGATCTAGTTTCAAAATCATATTTGATCATGATGCTGGAGGACTTCAGGAAAGACCTGAACACACTTAGGGAAGCACAGGAAAACATTAATAAACAAGTAAAAGCCTACAGAGAGGAATCGCAAAAATCCCTGAAAGAATTCCAGGAAAACACAATCAAACAGTTGAAGGAATTAAAAATGGAAATAGAAGCAATCAAGAAAGAACACATGGAAACAACCCTGGATATAGAAAACCAAAAGAAGAGACAAGGAGCTGTAGATACAAGCTTCACCAACAGAATACAAGAGATGGAAGAGAGAATCTCAGGAGCAGAAGATTCCATAGAAATCATTGACTCAACTGTCAAAGATAATGTAAAGCGGAAAAAGCTACTGGTCCAAAACATACAGGAAATCCAGGACTCAATGAGAAGATCAAACCTAAGGATAATAGGTATAGAAGAGAGTGAAGACTCCCAGCTCAAAGGACCAGTAAATATCTTCAACAAAATCATAGAAGAAAACTTCCCTAACCTAAAAAAAGAGATACCCATAGACATACAGGAAGCCTACAGAACTCCAAATAGATTGGACCAGAAAAGAAACACCTCCCGTCACATAATTGTCAAAACAGCAAACGCACAAAATAAAGAAAGAATATTAAAAGCAGTAAGGGAAAAAGGTCAAGTAACATATAAAGGGAGACCTATCAGAATCACACCAGACTTCTCGCCAGAAACTATGAAGGCCAGAAGATCCTGGACTGATGTTATACAGACCCTAAGAGAACACAAATGCCAGCCCAGATTACTGTATCCAGCAAAACTCTCAATTAACATTGATGGAGAAACCAAGATATTCCATGACAAAACCAAATTTACACAATATCTTTCTACAAATCCAGCACTACAAAGGATAATAAATGGTAAAGCCCAACATAAGGAGGCAAGCTATACCCTAGAAGAAGCAAGAAACTAATCGTCTTGGCAACAAAACAAAGAGAATGAAAGCACACAAACATAACCTCACATCAAATATGAATATAACGGGAAGCAATAATCACTATTCCTTAATATCTCTCAATATCAATGGCCTCAACTCCCCAATAAAAAGACATAGATTAACAAACTGGATACGCAACGAGGACCCTGCATTCTGCTGCCTACAGGAAACACACCTCAGAGACAAAGACAGACACTACCTCAGAGTGAAAGGCTGGAAAACAACTTTCCAAGCAAATGGTCAGAAGAAGCAAGCTGGAGTAGCCATTCTAATATCAAATAAAATCAATTTCCAACTAAAAGTCATCAAAAAAGATAAGGAAGGACACTTCATATTCATCAAAGGAAAAATCAACCAAGATGAACTCTCAATCCTAAATATCTATGCCCCAAATACAAGGGCACCTACATATGTAAAAGAAACCTTACTAAAGCTCAAAACACACATTGCACCTCACACAATAATAGTGGGAGATTTCAACACCCCACTCTCATCAATGGACAGATCATGGAAACAGAAATTAAACAGTGATGTCGACAGACTAAGAGAAGTCATGAGCCAAATGGACTTAACGGATATTTATAGAACATTCTATCCTAAAGCAAAAGGATATACCTTCTTCTCAGCTCCTCATGGTACTTTCTCCAAAATTGACCATATAATTGGTCAAAAAACCGGCCTCAACAGGTACAGAAAGATAGAAATAATCCCATGCGTGCTATCGGACCACCACGGCCTAAAACTGGTCTTCAATAACAATAAGGGAAGAATGCCCACATATACGTGGAAATTGAACAATGCTCTACTCAATGATAACCTGGTCAAGGAAGAAATAAAGAAAGAAATTAAAAACTTTTTAGAATTTAATGAAAATGAAGATACAACATACTCAAACTTATGGGACACAATGAAAGCTGTGCTAAGAGGAAAACTCATAGCGCTGAGTGCCTGCAGAAAGAAACAGGAAAGAGCATATGTCAGCAGCTTGACAGCACACCTAAAAGCTCTAGAACAAAAAGAAGCAAATACACCCAGGAGGAGTAGAAGGCAGGAAATAATCAAACTCAGAGCTGAAATCAACCAAGTAGAAACAAAAAGGACCATAGAAAGAATCAACAGAACCAAAAGTTGGTTCTTTGAGAAAATCAACAAGATAGATAAACCCTTAGCCAGACTAACGAGAGGACACAGAGAGTGTGTCCAAATTAACAAAATCAGAAATGAAAAGGGAGACATAACTACAGATTCGGAGGAAATTCAAAAAATCATCAGATCTTACTATAAAAACCTATATTCAACAAAATTTGAAAATCTTCAGGAAATGGACAATTTCCTAGACAGATACCAGGTATCGAAGTTAAATCAGGAACAGATAAACCAGTTAAACAACCCCATAACTCCTAAGGAAATAGAAGCAGTCATTAAAGGTCTCCCAACCAAAAAGAGCCCAGGTCCAGACGGGTTTAGTGCAGAATTCTATCAAACCTTCATAGAAGACCTCATACCAATATTATCCAAACTATTCCACAAAATTGAAACAGATGGAGCCCTACCGAATTCCGAAGCCACAATTACTCTTATACCTAAACCACACAAAGACACAACAAAGAAAGAGAACTTCAGACCAATTTCCCTTATGAATATCGACGCAAAAATACTCAATAAAATTCTGGCAAACCGAATTCAAGAGCACATCAAAACAATCATCCACCATGATCAAGTAGGCTTCATCCCAGGCATGCAGGGATGGTTTAATATACGGAAAACCATCAACGTGATCCATTATATAAACAAACTGAAAGAACAGAACCACATGATCATTTCATTAGATGCTGAGAAAGCATTTGACAAAATTCAACACCCCTTCATGATAAAAGTCCTGGAAAGAATAGGAATTCAAGGCCCATACCTAAACATAGTAAAAGCCATATACAGCAAACCAGTTGCTAACATTAAACTAAATGGAGAGAAACTTGAAGCAATCCCACTAAAATCAGGGACTAGACAAGGCTGCCCACTCTCTCCCTACTTATTCAATATAGTTCTTGAAGTTCTAGCCAGAGCAATCAGACAACAAAAGGAGATCAAAGGGATACAGATCGGAAAAGAAGAGGTCAAAATATCACTATTTGCAGATGACATGATAGTATATTTAAGTGATCCCAAAAGTTCCACCAGAGAACTACTAAAGCTGATAAACAACTTCAGCAAAGTGGCTGGGTATAAAATTAACTCAAATAAATCAGTTGCCTTCCTCTATACAAAAGAGAAACAAGCCGAGAAAGAAATTAGGGAAACAACACCCTTCATAATAGACCCAAATAATATAAAGTACCTCGGTGTGACTTTAACCAAGCAAGTAAAAGATCTGTACAATAAGAACTTCCAGACACTGAGGAAAGAAATTGAAGAAGACCTCAGAAGATGGAAAGATCTCCCATGCTCATGGATTGGCAGGATTAATATGGTAAAAATGGCCATTTTACCAAAAGCAATCTACAGATTCAATGCAATCCCCATCAAAATACCAATCCAATTCTTCAAAGAGTTAGACAGAACAATTTGCAAATTCATCTGGAATAACAAAAAACCCAGGATAGCTAAAGCTATCCTCAACAATAAAAGGACTTCAGGGGGAATCACTATCCCTGAACTCAAGCAGTATTACAGAGCAATAGTGATAAAAACTGCATGGTATTGGTACAGAGACAGACAGATAGACCAATGGAATAGAATTGAAGACCCAGAAATGAACCCACACACCTATGGTCACTTGATTTTTGACAAAGGAGCCAAAACCATCCAATGGAAAAAAGATAGTATTTTCAGCAAATGGTGCTGGTTCAACTGGAGGGCAACATGTAGAAGAATGCAGATCGATCCATCCTTATCACCCTGTACAAAGCTTAAGTCCAAGTGGATCAAGGACCTCCACATCAAACCAGACACACTCAAACTAATAGAAGAAAAACTATGGAAGCATCTGGAACACATGGGCACTGGAAAAAATTTCCTGAACAAAACACCAATGGCTTATGCTCTAAGATCAAGAATCGACAAATGGGATCTCATAAAACTGCAAAGCTTCTGTAAGGCAAAGGACACTGTGGTTAGGACAAAACGGCAACCAACAGATTGGGAAAAGATCTTTACCAATCCTACAACAGATAGAGGCCTTATTTCCAAAATATACAAAGAACTCAAGAAGTTAGACCGCAGGGAAACAAATAACCCTATTAAAAAATGGGGTTCAGAGCTAAACAAAGAATTCACCGCTGAGGAATGCCGAATGGCTGAGAAACACCAAAGAAATGTTCAACATCTTTAGTCATAAGGAAAATGCAAATCAAAACAACCCTGAGATTTCACCTCACACCAGTGCGATTGGCTAAGATCAAAAACTCAGGTGACAGCAGATGCTGGCGAGGATGTGGAGAAAGAGGAACACTCCTCCATTGTTGGTGGGATTGCAGACTGGTAAAACCATTCTGGAAATCAGTCTGGAGGTTCCTCAGAAAATTGGACATTGAACTGCCTGATGATCCAGCTATACCTCTCTTGGGCATATACCCAAAAGATGCCTCAACATATAAAAGAGACACGTGCTCCACTATGTTCATCGCAGCCTTATTTATAATAGCCAGAAGCTGGAAAGAACCCAGATGCCCTTCAACAGAGGAATGGATACAGAAAATGTGGTACATCTACACAATGGAATATTACTCAGCTATCAAAAACAACGAGTTTATGAAATTCGTAGGCAAATGGTTGGAACTGGAAAATATCATCCTGAGTGAGCTAACCCAATCACAGAAAGACATACATGGTATGCACTCATTGATAAGTGGCTATTAGCCCAAATGCTTGAATTACCCTAGATCCCTAGAACAAACGAAACTCAAGACGGATGATCAAAATGTGAATGCTTCACTCCTTCTTTAAATGAGGAAAAAGAATACCCTTGGCAGGGAAGGGAGAGGCAAATATTAAAACAGAGACTGAAGTAACACCCATTCAGAGCCTGCCCCACATGTGGCCCATACATATACAGCCACCCAATTAGACAAGATGGATGAAGCAAAGAAGTGCAGACCGACAGGAGCCGGATGTAGATCGCTCCTGAGAGACACAGCCAGAATACAGCAAATATAGAGGCGAATGCCAGCAGCAAACCACTGAACTGAGAATAGGTCCCCTATTGAAGGAATCAGAGAAAGAACTGGAAGAGTTTGAAGGGGCTCGAGACCCCAAAAGTACAACAATGCCAAGCAACCAGAGCTTCCAGGGACTAAGCCACTACCTAAAGACTATACATGGACTGACCCTGGACTCTGACCCCATAGGTAGCAATGAATATCCTAGTAAGAGCACCAGTGGAAGGGGAAGCCCTGGGTCCTGCTAAGACTGAACCCACAGTGAACTAGTCTATGGGGGGAGGGCGGCAATGGGGGGAGGGTTGGGAGGGGAACACCCATAAGGAAGGGGAGGGGGGAGGGGGATGTTTGCCCGGAAACCGGGAAAGGGAATAACACTCGAAATGTATATAAGAAATACTCAAGTTAAAAAAAAAAAAAAAAAAAAAAAAAAAAAAAAAAAAGAAAGTCATAAGACCATTTTAGTAGAGAGCATATTGGAAAAGGAAAATATGCCCTTTGGTTTACAGTCAAGGTTAGAGACTCCAATAGAGACAAAGTGCACCGATAAAAGGATGAGGAGCTTGTGCCCTTTACTGAGTTGAACTGTCCATCATTTATATCCTTGCATTCTAGACTATAACTACAATCTAGATTCATGACCTTAAAATGTTGTTTCCTGACCTTAATTTTTCCTTCATATATCATTCTTTTCTGGGTTGATCAATTTTTTTAGCTCCTTAATTTAAGTATATTCTTACATGTTTCTGTAAGGCAGATGGCAAAAATACTATTAAATAGAATGTCTTATTAAAGTTAAATTAAATTAAGTATACATTCAAGTTCAAGTCTAAATTCAAGTGGAAAAAAGAAAGATCTTAAAAACAAGAGGTAGTAAGTAGAACATACACAATATGCCAGCAAAGGGAAATAATGAAGGAAAACGGGGGGGGGGGGGTAAAGTGCCAATAGGGATAGAATGGTGGTGTGGAGAAAGGGATTGTAGGAGAAAAGCAAATCCTATGGACTTTTGAAAAATTCATATGGAAACCTATTCTATGAGCTAAACACACACACACACACACACACACACACACACACACACACACACACATTATTATGCTTATCCAAGGCATTGATTGCATTGTGTTCATCCAAGAAAGTAGAGTTGCCAAATAAAATGCTAAGTGCCTCACCCTGAAGTGTTGATCAGAGGTTGCCCTGAGACCTTCTCAAATAATATGGGCTATGGCTATTGCTCTTGATTACCAGAAATTGACAGTAAGACCTCATTACTGATGTATAATATACTATAAGACCCAGTTTTGTAAACCTATAAATGGAAGCAAAGTTTTACAACTGAACAAAACCATTTTAACTATATGTACATAATATAATATATGTACTATGTACATTGGTCACAGGATAGAGAGAAGTCAAGTTGGCATGGACAATGAATTTTTCCTCCATACTTGCTAGATCCCATGATTCTAGAAGATGCTATGTATGCAAGCTACTGAATAAAAATTCCTCAGCGTTCTTAGCCAACTGTGAACTCTGTGTGTTAAAATAAAGACCAACTGGAAAAATACATTCAGGAATGCAATTGTAGCATAAGTATTATGTGGCTAAGGTAGCATTATTTGATTGGATTTTGTATTATCATCTAGATGAGGAAACTGCTTAGCATGGTAAATCTGCTTCAGAACCCATAGTTGGAACCTACTACTATTATTCTATCAAATTTATCTATTTATACTTCTACATTAGTGAAAGTTTCACACCTTATCATAGAAATCATTGAAAAGTGAGTAAGTGGTGACTAATTCAGAAACTTAAAACTTATTAATGTTCACAGAGTATGTCTCCATGGCATGATGCGCTACAGATAGGATGTTATATAACCTTGTCTCCCTAAGTCTTAGGAACCATCATGAAAGACAGAACAAAAACATATGAAAGCTAGAAATTGTGGAAGATTGGAATGAAACTGGGTCTTATCACAGAAACTCTTTGATGTCCCAACAGCTTTGAGTATCAGTAAAGGAACAAACAAAGCAACATTCTAGCATAGACTAGGAAAGGGCTCATATTATAGACATAGCAATTACCATGCTTCAATAGATGTTTCTAGAGAGGGGCAGACAAGCCTGGGAAACCAGAAGAGACTGCTCCCTGCACACACATCTCGGACGCCAGAGGAAAAAGCCAAAGACCATCTGGAACCCTGGTGCACTGAAGCTCCCTGAAGGGGCGGCACAGGTCTTCCTGGTTGCTGCCGCTGCAGAGAGCCCCTGGGCAGCACCCCACGAGCGAACCTGAGCCTCGGGACCACAGGTAAGACCAAAATTTCTGCTGCACGAAAGCTGCCTGGTGAGCTTGGGACACACGGAAGCACAATTTCTCTAGGACCGGGCATGTTCTGTGTTTACCGGAAGTCCCACACCCGCGGATCCCGGCCCGCAGCAGCTCTCTGCTCCCAGACCCGGTGAGAGAGAGACCCAATCACCTGGTCAGGTGGGCACTCCGGAGGCTGCAGAGCGGAAGAGACCACCAACACTGCTCACCCCTGCCCACATCCCTGGCCCAAGAGGAAACTGTATAAGGCCTCTGGGCTCCCGTGGGGGAGGGCCCAGGAGCGGCAGGACCCCTGCGCCTGAGACACCGCCGGAACCTGAAAGAAACAGACCGGATAAACAGTTCTCTGCACCCAAATCCCGTGGGAGGGAGAGCTAAACCTTCAGAGAGGCAGACAAGCCTGGGAAACCAGAAGAGACTGCTCCCTGCACACACATCTCGGACGCCAGAGGAAAAAGCCAAAGACCATCTGGAACCCTGGTGCACTGAAGCTCCCGGAAGGGGCGGCACAGGTCTTCCTGATTGCTGCCGCTGCAGAGAGCCCGTGGGCAGCACCCCATGAGCGAACTTGAGCCTCAGGACCACAGGTAAGACCAAATTTTCTGCTGCAAGAAAGCTGCCTGGTGAACTCAAGACACAGGCCCACAGGAACAGCTGAAGACCTGTAGAGAGGAAAAACTACACGCCCGAAAGCAGAACACTCTGTCCCCATAACTGACTGAAAGAGAGGAAAACAGGTCTACAGCACTCCTGACACACAGGCTTATAGGATAGTCTAGCCACTGTCAGAAATAGCAGAACAAAGTAACACTAGAGATAATCTGATGGCGAGAGGCAAGCACAGGAACCCAAGCAACAGAAACCAAGACTACATGGCATCATCGGAGCCCAATTCTCCCACCAAAGCAAACACGGAATATCCAAACACACCAGAAAAGCAAGATCTAGTTTCAAAATCATATTTGATCATGATGCTGGAGGACTTCAAGAAAGACATGAACACACTTAGGGAAGCACAGGAAAACATTAATAAACAAGTAAAAGCCTACAGAGAGGAATCGCAAAAATCCCTGAAAGAATTCCAGGAAAACACAAACAAACAGTTGAAGGAATTAAAAAAGGAAATAGAAGCAATCAAGAAAGAACACATGGAAACAACCCTGGATATAGAAAACCAAAAGAAGAGACAAGGAGCTGTAGATACAAGCTTCACCAACAGAATACAAGAGATGGAAGAGAGAATCTCAGGAGAAGATTCCATAGAAATCATTGACTCAACTGTCAAAGATAATGTAAAGCGGAAAAAGCTACTGGTCCAAAACATACAGGAAATCCAGGACTCAATGAGAAGATCAAACATAAGGATAATAGGTATAGAAGAGAGTGAAGACTCCCAGCTCAAAGGACCAGTAAATATCTTCAACAAAATCATAGAAGAAAACTTCCCTAACCTAAAAAAAGAGATACCCATAGACATACAAGAAGCCTACAGAACTCCAAATAGACTGGACCAGAAAAGAAACACCTCCCGTCACATAATTGTCAAAACACCAAACGCACAAAATAAAGAAAGAATATTAAAAGCAGTAAGGGAAAAAGGTCAAGTAACATATAAAGGGAGACCTATCAGAATCACACCAGACTTCTCGCCAGAAACTATGAAGGCCAGAAGATCCTGGACTGATGTTAAACAGACCCTAAGAGAACACAAATGCCAGCCCAGGTTACGGTATCCAGCAAAACTCTCAATTAACATTGATGGAGAAACCAAGATATTCCATGACAAAACCAAATTTACACAATATCTTTCTACAAATCCAGCACTACAAAGGATAATAAATGGTAAAGCCCAACATAAGGAGGCAAGCTATACCCTAGAAGAAGCAAGAAACTAATCGTCTTGGCAACAAAACAAAGAGAATGAAAGCACACAAACATAACCTCACATCAAATATGAATATAAAGGGAAACAATAATCACTATTCCTTAATATCTCTCAATATCAATGGCCTCACTCCCCAATAAAAAGACATAGATTAACAAACTGGATACGCAACGAGGACCCTGCATTCTGCTGCCTACAGGAAACACACCTCAGAGACAAAGACAGACACTACCTCAGAGTGAAAGGCTGGAAAACAACTTTCCAAGCAAATGGTCAGAAGAAGCAAGCTGGAGTAGCCATTCTAATATCAAATAAAATCAATTTCCAACTAAAAGTCATCAAAAAAGATAAGGAAGGACACTTCATATTCATCAAAGGAAAAATCCACCAAGATGAACTCTCAATCCTAAATATCTATGCCCCAAATACAAGGGCACCTACATACGTAAAAGAAACCTTACTAAAGCTCAAAACACACATTGCACCTCACACAATAATAGTGGGAGATTTCAACACCCCACTCTCATCAATGGACAGATCATGGAAACAGAAATTAAACAGTGATGTCGACAGACTAAGAGAAGTCATGAGCCAAATGGACTTAACGGATATTTATAGAACATTCTATCCTAAAGCAAAAGGATATACCTTCTTCTCAGCTCCTCATGGTACTTTCTCCAAAATTGACCATATAATTGGTCAAAAAACCGGCCTCAACAGGTACAGAAAGATAGAAATAATCCCATGCGTGCTATCGGACCACCACGGCCTAAAACTGGTCTTCAATAACAATAAGGGAAGAATGCCCACATATACGTGGAAATTGAACAATGCTCTACTCAATGATAACCTGGTCAAGGAAGAAATAAAGAAAGAAATTAAAAACTTTTTAGAATTTAATGAAAATGAAGATACAACATACTCAAACTTATGGGACACAATGAAAGCTGTGCTAAGAGGAAAACTCATAGCGCTGAGTGCCTGCAGAAAGAAACAGGAAAGAGCATATGTCAGCAGCTTGACAGCACACCTAAAAGCTCTAGAACAAAAAGAAGCAAATACACTCAGGAGGAGGAGAAGGCAGGAAATAATCAAACTCAGAGCTGAAATCAACCAAGTAGAAACAAAAAGGACCATAGAAAGAATCAACAGAACCAAAAGTTGGTTCTTTGAGAAAATCAACAAGATAGATAAACCCTTAGCCACACTAACGAGAGGACACAGAGAGTGCGTCCAAATTAACAAAATCAGAAATGAAAAGGGAGACATAACTACAGATTCAGAGGAAATTCAAAAAATCATCAGATCTTACTATAAAAACCTATATTCAACAAAATTTGAAAATCTTCAGGAAATGGACAATTTCCTAGACAGATACCAGGTATCGAAGTTAAATCAGGAACAGATAAACCAGTTAAACAACCCCATAACTCCTAAAGAAATAGAAGCAGTCATTAAAGGTCTCCCAACCAAAAAGAGCCCAGGTCCAGACGGGTTTAGTGCAGAATTCTATCAAACCTTCATAGAAGACCTCATACCAATATTATCCAAACTATTCCACAAAATTGAAACAGATGGAGCCCTACCGAATTCCTTCTACGAAGCCACAATTACTCTTATACCTAAACCACACAAAGACACAACAAAGAAAGAGAACTTCACACCAATTTCCCTTATGAATATCGACGCAAAAATACTCAATAAAATTCTGGCAAACCGAATTCAAGAGCACATCAAAACAATCATCCACCATGATCAAGTAGGCTTCATCCCAGGCATGCAGGGATGGTTTAATATACGGAAAACCATCAACGTGATCCATTATATAAACAAACTGAAAGAACAGAACCACATGATCATTTCATTAGATGCTGAGAAACCATTTGACAAAATTCAACACCCCTTCATGATAAAAGTCCTGGAAAGAATAGGAATTCAATGCCCATACCTAAACATAGTAAAAGCCATATACAACAAACCAGTTGCTAACATTAAACTAAATGGAAAGAAACTTGAAGCAATCCCACTAAAATCAGGGACTAGACAAGGCTGCCCACTCTCTCCCTACTTATTCAATATAGTTCTTGAAGTTCTAGCCAGAGCAATCAGACAACAAAAGGAGATCAAGGGGATACAGATCGGAAAAGAAGAGGTCAAAATATCACTATTTGCAGATGACATGATAGTATATTTAAGTGATCCCAAAAGTTCCACCAGAGAACTACTAAAGCTGATAAACAACTTCAGCAAATTGGCTGGGTATAAAATTAACTCAAATAAATCAGTTGCCTTCCTCTATACAAAAGAGAAACAAGCCGTGAAAGAAATTAGGGAAACGACACCCTTCATAATAGACCCAAATAATATAAAGTACCTCGGTGTGACTTTAACCAAGCAAGTAAAAGATCTGTACAATAAGAACTTCAAGACACTAGGAAAGAAATTGAAGAAGACCTCAGAAGATGGAAAGATCTCCCATGCTCATGGATTGGCAGGATTAATATAGTAAAAATGGCCATTTTACCAAAAGCAATCTACAGATTCAATGCAATCCCCATCAAAATACCAATCCAATTCTTCAAAGAGTTAGACAGAACAATTTGCAAATTCATCTGGAATAACAAAAAACCCAGGATAGCTAAAGCTATCCTCAACAATAAAAGGACTTCAGGGGGAATCACTATCCCTGAACTCAAGCAGTATTACAGAGCAATAGTGATAAAAACTGCATGGTATTGGTACAGAGACAGACAGATAGACCAATGGAATAGAATTGAAGACCCAGAAATGAACCCACACACCTATGGTCACTTGATTTTTGACAAAGGAGCCAAAACCATCCAATGGAAAAAAGATAGCATTTTCAGCAAATGGTGCTGGTTCAACTGGAGGGCAACATGTAGAAGAATGCAGATCGATCCATGCTTATCACCCTGTACAAAGCTTAAGTCCAAGTGGATCAAGGACCTCCACATCAAACCAGACACACTCAAACTAATAGAAGAAAAACTAGGGAAGCATCTGGAACACATGGGCACTGGAAAAAATTTCCTGAACAAAACACCAATGGCTTATGCTCTAAGATCAAGAATCGACAAATGGGATCTCATAAAACTGCAAAGCTTCTGTAAGGCAAAGGACACTGTGGTTAGGACAAAACGGCAACCAACAGATTGGGAAAAGATCTTTACCAATCCTACAACAGATAGAGGCCTTATATCCAAAATATACAAAGAACTCAAGAAGTTAGACCGCAGGGAAACAAATAACCCTATTAAAAAATGGGGTTCAGAGCTAAACAATGAATTCACAGCTGAGGAATGCCGAATGGCCGAGAAACACCTAAAGAAATGTTCAACATCTTTAGTCATAAGGGAAATGCAAATCAAAACAACCCTGAGATTTCACCTCACACCAGTGAGAATGGCTAAGATCAAAAACTCAGGTGACAGCAGATGCTGGCGAGGATGTGGAGAAAGAGGAACACTCCTCCATTGTTGGTGGGATTGCAGACTGGTAAAACCATTCTGGAAATCAGTCTGGAGGTTCCTCAGAAAATTGGACATTGAACTGCCTGAGGATCCAGCTATACCTCTCTTGGGCATATACCCAAAAGATGCCTCAACATATAAAAGAGACACGTGCTCCACTATGTTCATCGCAGCCTTATTTTTAATAGCCAGAAACTGGAAAGAACCCAGATGCCCTTCAACAGAGGAATGGATACAGAAAATGTGGTACATCTACACAATGGAATATTACTCAGCTATCAAAAACAACGAGTTTATGAAATTCGTAGGCAAATGGTTGGAACTGGAAAATATCATCCTGAGTGAGCTAACCCAATCACAGAAAGACATACATGGTATGCACTCATTGATAAGTGGCTATTAGCCCAAATGCTTGAATTACCCTAGATCCCTAGAACAAACGAAACTCAAGACGGATGATCAAAATGTGAATGCTTCACTCCTTCTTTAAATGAGGAAAAAGAATACCCTTGGCAGGGAAGGGAGAGGCAAAGATTAAAACAGAGACTGAAGGAACACCCATTCAGAGCCTGCCCCACATGTGGCCCATACATATACAGCCACCCAATTAGACAAGATGGATGAAGCAAAGAAGTGCAGACCGACAGGAGCCGGATGTAGATCTCTCCTGAGAGACACAGCCAGAATACAGCAAATACAGAGGTGAATGCCAGCAGCAAACCACTGAACTGAGAATAGGTCCCCTATTGAAGGAATCAGAGAAAGAACTGGAAGAGCTTGAAGGGGCTCGAGACCCCAAAAGTACAACAATGCCAAGCAATCAGAGCTTCCAGGGACTAAGCCACTACCTAAAGACTATACATGGACTGACCCTGGACTCTGACCCCATAGGTAGCAATGAATATCCTAGTAAGAGCACCAGTGGAAGGGGAAGCCCTGGGTCCTGCTAAGACTGAACCCCCAGTGAACTAGTCTATGGGGGGAGGGCGGCAATGGGGGGAGGTTTGGGAGGGGAACACCCATAAGGAAGGGGAGGGGGGAGGGGGATGTTTGCCCGGAAACCGGGAAAGGGAATAACACTCGAAATGTATATAAGAAATACTCAAGTTAATAAAAAAAAATAGATGTTTCTATACCCAAAAATATGTGAGTAGAACAAATTGGAGTTAATTATTTTAAAAAAGGAAATGATGTGGGTGATTCATTAGATTTAGACATCAGATAGCCAAAATTCATGGGATATTTGTTCATATATCATATGAAAATATGTTTTAGACAATAGGATCAAGAAATTCCTCTGTTTACAAAGTAGCTTACAACAAATGTATAAATGGAAGCAATTTTATAACTGAACAAAAACCATTTTTTGCCATGAACATACGGTCTTTAAAAAGTAACATCATTCGTATATGCATTTTAGATTTATGAATCCTTGAACACATAACCCAACAAAGAACCCAGTTAAATCAAGCTTTACATCCAAAACCATTCTATGATGTAATAAATATATGTTGTTTTAAAGCATTAAGATTTATATACTTTGTAATAATGCCTATACATGGCTAGAGATGTGCATATCAAACAATGCCCACATACATAATCATGCATTATCTCTTACTAGAACGTTGCCCAGATTTGCAAAGATAATATATGTTTTGTCTCATTGTTAGCTCTTTAGACTGGTACTCTATACACTTTTCACCTAGAATCCATACAGAATTCATATATGTCTATATTTGATATAATACGCATATGTGCATTAAATTAGTCTAATTCAAACTTATACATGGAAGGTTCTCCACATTTCTCTACTCAGGTAGTCAGATGTAGAAAACTATTGAATGTGTTTTTTAAAACAGCTAATCAATAATACTGTAATGACTCTTCTTCAGGTCTATCTACATAGTTCTATCTCTTATGTGTTCACACTTGTTCATAACACACCATCCTAAATGGAAGCATCTAGCAAACTATGTCTATAAAGTTTAAGTCTGATTCAGATATATAGTATTGATGAAAGAACTGGTGAACATAAATATTCTTTAAGGAGGATAACAACAGGACATAGCTGTATATTTCTGAGGAAGTCAAAAGGACATATGTATCTCTCTGTCTGAGGATCAATAGCTTCAAGTTCTAGGAAGAGAGGAAATATTATCTGTGTTATGTTATGAGAGGTTATTAGTAACAAAAGCTAGGTATAGGTTTAATCATTCTGTCCATCTAGATGGAATTCCATGGAAAAGTACCAGACCCAAAGGAGAGAAGATAGTGTTCATCGTGGCCTGAAGACTGAATGTTGCAGTTGTTAAATACATTTGTTGATCTTCTAGAGGACTCAGATTCAATTCATACCACTCAAATGGCAGATCACAACTACCTATAACTCCAGTTCTAAGGAAATTGAAGAGTAGGAGCCACACACGTGGTACACAAATGTACATGCTGGTAAAATACCTAAAATAAAAATCAACCAATGGATCAATCATTCATTCAATCAATAATAGGATTACAAGTATATATTTTTTAAAATACTGAAATTTTCTTTCAGAGATGAGAATAAGACCACAAGTGAAAAATGGATGACTATGAATGGTAAATGCCTAGATTGCTTCTTAAGATCCACAGCAATGAAACTGTTAAAAAGAGATGGAAAATTTGCAGACCTGAAGCCTCAATTCTCTTTAATCCTTCTAAACTGGAAAAAATAACCTTTGCTTTCTAGTCATATTAAGCTTTGGATACATGTGTATAAGCAAGTCTTCTGTTATAGTCAAATATGAAGTTTCCTCTCATTAATGACAAATTTAAATAATAATGTATTATGATTATTTAAATATTATTATTTATATACTTTTGCTTATTTCTTGCATTCTGAGAGCTTGTTGAAACCATGTTGCTGATTATTATAGATTATCAACTTCTTTAATCTCTGCAACAAACTAGATGTAATTTTCATATAATTTTGATTATCAGGTAAGTAAATTTAGGTAGTTATTTAATAACTTCCCAGGATGCCTTCTGAGAGGTATATGATGTTAGGAGTATTAAAACCATGCCTATTTTGTCTTGGAATTAATATCATTATTACAGTATCTATAGTTATCAAGATTAAGTTCCTTCTGGGGCACTTGTCCTATATGTGCAATCTGTATTTTCACTATCTAGCCACAACAGCCCAAAGCACTGTGTAAAAGATTCAACAAATATCTTAAGTAATTTGAAATGACTGGCTTCTTTTACTTTTATGTTTAAATTGTGAAATGTTACTTAGTTCATGTTATTGATATTTTGAAACAATTTCCACCCTAAAGAAATAGAGTCTCACTAAACCTGCACAAATCAAAGCAATAGTGCTCTTTATTGCAAAAGCAACTAAACTAAGAGTTCAATCCAGAGCAAATTCTGTTCTTCCTTTGTATTTTCACCATTAGACTTTTAGACAATCATCTCATTATTTTGTGGAATGTTCCAGAGTTCATATTTATTTTATGTTTTCATACTGCTAGGTTCTATGGATTTATTTTAAAGGAATAGCACAAAATGTCTGTTATAATTTTATTGCAAGCTAACAGAATACAAATTTATCTTGTCACTCATGATGACTTGGATTGTATGAGTAATACATGACAGCAATCTCACAATTATGAAATATCTGTCGAGGATAAAAATATTTACCTCCTTATCAAATGTGAGCATATTTCTGAGGTATCAATATTCATACTATATTACATATTTGAAAGATGTGTTACATACAGAGAATGGACAAAAATTAAACATTTTTAATTATTTGCCTGTTAAACATAGAAACTTCAAAAATTAAAGTTTGAGAGATTTGACAAATCTCCTTTGACAGGAGGTGCATCAGTAAGAATGTAAAACTGACCTGTCAGCCCCTATGCACTCTGCCTCAGTGTCTACATGTTCATACGTGCATCAATCATGATGATATAGAGACCTTGTTTTCTCGGTGTCCTCCATCCTCTCTGGTTTGTCCACCCCTTTGGGCTCTTCTATAGGGTTGTCTGAGGCTTGAGAGGAGAGATTTGTTGGAGATGGCTTGTTTAGTTCAGAATGTTCTAAGTTCTGTCACGCTCTGTATAATATCTGGCTTTGGGTCTCTGTAATTGTTTCTATCTTATGCAGGAAGAAGCTTCTCAGAGGACTGACTGCTGGGCAAGGGGTGTATGATCTATGAGACAGACTATGAGATACGTCATTAGGAATTATTGATATTTTCTTTGAGTAGATTAGTATTATCTTTTTTACCCAAGGTCATTAAGTTATTTATACAAAAGTTCTTGTTCACCTAAGCACTGGTGAGTATTCTATCTTGTGAAGTGAGCCTTAAGAAAAAAATCAGATATCATTTTATTTTTAATGAGAGTAAGAGAAAGAGACATAAGGAGAGATGGAGAGAGATAGAGACAGAGACACAGAGAGAGAGAGAGAGAAATAATGAGAAGTAGTGTATCCAGAAGGAACGGGGAGAGAAGGAACTGAGAGTAGAGAAAGAGGAAACCATATGCAAGATATATTATGTAAAAAATATAAAGGAAAAACAATGTACATTTAGCAATATAAAGAAATGTTAATTTTGGTCTAACTGACTTTTGCAACTTCATAAAAGGTCACTACAAAAACGAAATGTTTCAGATGTAACCAAAAATGTGCAATAGAAAAAAAGACTACATTAATGGCTTGGAACCCACAAAGCTAATCCAACTATAAGATAGTTGAAGTACAGCAGAGACAATTATTATGTTTCTTCTGTCAACAATGATATCTAACCCAGATGGCTACAGTATCTTCTTTATAGGTAGTGCTCAGTATTGAATAAATTCATAGATACAATATACGTCAATAAAACTTGTTAATCCTTTTGGAATCCAACATAAAAGAAAGTCTTTATCTATGCATATATCTGTGGGAATGGGTGGAAATCAGATGGTTCTACAAGGTGAGTACTCAACGATTTACATGTGTGGTTATTCTTTATAAACATGGAAGAATGAAATGTTTTTTCTTTTTTTTTTTTTCAGGCAACTAGGAAGAGCCAGTGGTTCAAACAGAAACTACATTATGTGACAGTGTCATATACTCTGTGGTTGCACTACAGTTAAGTGCAAGTAAAAAATATGTAAAAATAATAAAAAAAACACTACATTCTGGCAGTTTGAGCATAGGGCAAGGCATATTTTCTATGATGATTTTAGGTTCTAGTCTGAGACTGTTTATTCCCAGTGCTTGGGCTGTCCAAGAACAGCAACACCAAGAACCTACTTGAACTGGAGCTTAATGTCACCCAGAGTTTTTGTATGAGAGTATAAGTAGGGAGATGCTAAAGACATAAATCTATTTGAAGATTAAATATTTACATATATTAGGGTGATATACTAGTACATATATTGGAGTTATATAATAATCGAGCCCTGGCTGTGGCTGAGAAAGGTACTTCCGCGTGCTTTGTCTCAGAAAATACTATGATTCACAGATGCTGTGACTGGTGTTACTATTCATTCCAGACCATCTGGCCTTCATGTCTGTTGTCATAATAATTAAACCTGGGGTTCTCTGCCTGGCCACAAATGTGTGAACAAATAAGTACACAACTACATGGTGAGGCACCAATCAGTTGGATACAGTTTCTGAAAGGATTCAGTTAGTGCCTGTCATTCCAGATTGATGAAGGAATTTTATGCAGATCATTTGGCTGGCCACTATCCTTACACAGCACAAAAGGTTTTGTTGCATCTATGCCAAAGTTTCAAATTGTAATTTGTATAAAAATAAGCACAGCAGTCCATTAAGTAATTGATGTTCATAAATTATGGTAGATGAGGAAGTCAATGAAAATGTTCATGATGTTGAACTGTCCTTTGGATGGTGCTCAATTCTAGACTTTCATTGTACTCTATAAAAAAAATAAAGCGTCTAAATTACTTCACTATAACAACAGTTTAAATTTCTTTTTTTTTTGAACATCTTGCATATGTACAATCTCTTAAAGGAAACTGTGAGATCTTCTATCATGTTCTCTTTACAATCTATTTTACCTAAAGGAAATACACTATGACTTTTTAAGATGAATTATAGGTTACCAGGCAGTGTTGCCATATATCTTTAGTCCAAACACTGGAGGTGGTACAGTCAACTGGATCCCTGTGTCTTTGAGGTAGTCCTGGTTTACAGTGTGAGTTCTAGGATAGCCAGGGCTACACAAAGAAAGTCTATCTTGGAAAGCAACAACAACAACAACAACAACAATAACAATAATAATATTTAAAATACATATAGAAAAAAAGACAAATTAGAGGTGATATAATTCTTCTGTACATATCTCTTAGCACAAACAAGCCTTCTTCCTAACAAGACTTCTTTCTGTTTCCTTGAGATTAATTAGTCTATAAAAATGAAGTCAGTTTTATCTTAGATTACTCGTGCTTCAATAATCTTGACTATCCTTGACTGGTATAAAGAAGACATTTATTGTCATAGTTGGTATACCACTATCTTGAGTAGACTTTATGATAGAGACCTTATGTTAGTTTGTTTAGAAAGTATTATTTTATCTTGTTTTCTCATATTTGCTTGATGTCTCTTGGAGTCCTCCTTCCTGAAGGGGAATGGAAACAAAGTGGATCTGGGGGAGAGAAAATGAGGGTAAGTAGCTGGGAGGAGTGGAGGGAAGGCTGACTGTGGTCAGGATGTAGTGTATGAGAAAAGACTCTTTTTCAACGAAAAAAGGAAAGGAAGAAAGTAAAGTTAGATCACTGGGGAGTAAAGGAATGTGATGCAAGCCAGTAAGGCCCACATAGTTAACCTCAAGTAGGTGACCCAGATTAATTTACAACTAAACCGCTTTATAATCTTATTTTAGCATTTGACTAAAAATATTAATTATTTGATAATTAACTCCTAATCATAGAAGTCATTTTATCAAAATCATATAAAATGTTGTTAAGTTTCATCTATTCATTAAAACTGCAGAACTACTGTTTGGTCATGGAGGATGACGCTAAATGTTTGTATGTAGATGGCTTGGTTTTCAGTGACATTCATGTGGGGCTCTGGAGAAGTGTATGGGATTATCAGGTCTCTGATTTCATTAATGGATAAGGGTAGTAATACATTCATAATGTGTCGATATTGTTGAGAGATAATAGAAATATTAGGAAGTAAGGCCAGATAGGTAAAAACAAAATACCATGGTGTATCATTGAAGGAGAAATTTCTATTTGTCCTTTGCCATTTCTGTATTTTCCTGGTTCTTCCTATCTAACATAAAGTACATGATTTTTCTTCAGCGGATTTCATTATCTTTCTTTGTGACCACAGATATAAAGTGTTAAAGTTGTTGACAATGCATTGGACTTCTACAACATGTGCAAGAATAAATCTGCATTCCCTTTACTTATTTATTTTTATTTCTTAAAATGTGGATGGTGGATGAATTCCTGTTCTGTGTAAGTCTCTGTGCGTGCATATAGGTATGGGTGTTCAAGTGTGCACACATGTGTATGTATAAGTATTTGTATGTGTGTGCAAGTGCACGTATATATGTGGGGCTTATATATGCATGTACACTTAAGAATACACCTGTGAAGACACAGAGCTTTAATAAGTAAGTAGAAAAAACTATTTTACCAAATCTTGAACTAATTTTTCTTAACTCTACATACATATAAGTGTTGAATTTTAAACTAATGATTATTAAAAGTCAAGTATTATTTGAAGTAGCATATATGTTTATAAACTTACTTGTACATAATACTGTGGAAGTCACAGAAGTTCAATAGATGAAAGGGCATGAAAACAAGTTAATCATTTTATCAAATCTTGAACTAAAAGTTCGCTAGCTTTATATGCATTTATACGCGTTGAATTTTAAACTGATAATTCACTATTAAATGTTAAGTGTTATTTGAAGTACCACATTAATAACATTTCAATTGATTATTAAGGGTATCTAAGACATAAGAGCAACGGAATTTACAAAATAATGGAGGTGATATGACATTTCTAAAATGCAACTGTATGGATGGTTTTTTGTTAACAACAATAAGGAATCTGATTTTATTTCTTTGTTTATAAATGCCTTACAGAAATCTAATTCATATAAAATAATACCACCTCTTTAAGGGGGTAAATCTAGTTGGCTTTTAATACCCATGTAGCATTCATCATTATCCAATTTCAAAATATTGTCATCATCCTCAAGAGAGTCATTCTTTAACACCTTTCACATATTTCTAGCCTTTGAAAGAAATCTTTCACATGCCTTCTTAATTTGTGTAAAAGTTTTAGTGATATAAAATTGATACATCATATTTATTTTTATAATTCCTAGAATTGTCTAACTATGTCTGCTACCTAATTTCAAAACAGAGGCAATCACAGAACTGAGGGAAAGGCAGGATAAATGCCACAAATACCTCTAATTTAATTAAAAGTCAGTGCTTGGATTGATTAAAATTTCTTCTGATTTCTTTCAAACCCTAGATAACTTTCAGAAGGCTAAAAATTATTTAAACATTTTTCTCACACAGTAGTGGAAGTATGGATGTGACTTTCATCTACCCCATTATTTCTTTGATAACTCTTTATATGATTAACATTGCAAATAATTACAAATATTCCAGGTCCACTTATAAAATCCACACCATATTATTTTCCTACATAAACCTCTGAGTCTAAAACTAAATATATACCTTTATTATATCTGGAACATTTTCCTGTTTTAGACTTTATACTAACACACACACACACACACACACACACACACACACACACACACACACACAAATATATGTTAAATATCAGTTACAAAATAGGATTTTAACTATAATGTTTGAATGATTGCAATACAATAAAATTTTTGTTCTCATGACTTTTACAATGTGTAGTACAGACAGATAATATATACCAAACCCATAATAAGACTAACTAGTGGGCATATAACCAAGTGATGCTCCAACAAATAACAAGGACACGTGCTCCACTATGTCCATAGTAGCTTTATTTATAATATCTAGAAGCTGGAAAGAACCCAGATGTCCTTCAACAGAGGAATGGATACAGAAAATGTGGTACCTTTACACAATGGAATACTACTCAGCTATTAAAAACAATGACTACATGAAATTATTAGGCAAATGGATGGAACTAGAAAATATCATCCTGAATGAGGTAACCCAGTCACAAAAGAAAATACATGGTATGCACTCACGGATAAGTGGATATGCACCCCAAAACTCAGAATACTCAAGGTACAATTCATAGACCACATGAAGCTCAATAAGAAGGAAGACCAAAGTTTGGATGCTTCAGTCCTTCTTAGAAGGGGGAACAAAATACTCACAGAAGAAAATAGGGAGACAAAGTGTGGTGCAGGTACTGAAGGAAAGGGCATCCAGAGACTGTTCCACCTAGGGATCCTTCTCATATACAGTCACCAAACCCAGACTTTATTGCTGATGCCAATAAGTGCATACTGACAGTAACCTGATATAGCTGTCTCCTGAGAGGCTCTGCCAGACTCTGAAAAAAACAGAGTCGGATGCTACTAGCTAACCTTTGAAATGAGAATGTGTCCCCGATGAAGGAGTTAGAGAAAGAATTGAAAGAGCTGAAGGGGTTAGCAACTCCATAGGAAAAACAACAATATCAACCAACTACATCCTCCAGAGCTCCCAACAACTAATCCACCAACCAAAGAGTACACACAGAGGGACCCATGGCTCCAGCCTTATATGTAGCAGAAGATTTCTTTGTCAGGCAGGCATCATTGGGAGGAGAGCTCCTTGGTCCTGTGAAGGCTATATACCCCAGTGTAGAGAAATGCCATGAAGGGAAGCTAGAGGGAGTGAGTGTGTGGGTTGGGGAGCATCCTTATAGAAGCATGGGGAGGGGGGACCATATAGGGGGTTTCTGGCAGGGGGGACCAGGAAAGGAGATAACATTTGAAATGTAAATAAAGAAAATATCCAATAAAAGAAAAGAAAAAATATTCACCAAAGAAACAAAATCAGTAAGATATAATGCATCTGCTGAAATGGGAATGCTTGAGGTCCAGAGGAGTTAGGGTTGGTCTAAGTTGTGAGATTGAAAGATCCAAAAATGAGTAGGACAAATGCATTGGAGCAGAAAAAAGAAAATGGAGCAATAAGAGCAAAGACAAGAATGAGAAATTGATGGTGAATTGTCAGGAAACAAGAGATTAAATGAGAGACAGAAAGAAGAGAGGGAGAGGAGGTGGGGAAGGGGGAGAGAGGAAGAATGGTGGGGTGTATAATTCAAAAAGAGAGTAAATGGTGGGAGAGGAGAATTGATCTGTCTTTCCTATGCCTATTTTTTTAATCTCCTGGTCTCCTGACATCAACAAATAGGATGATTATCTGTCATCTCATGAAAGCAGATGTATAATTGCCAATTCTAGTACTAATATCTAAAATACACATCTAGGTATGTTTTTTGTCTTATTTCTGAGATCTCAGATATGTATTATAAGAAAAACATAATATATACACACGCAAAAATTTCGAGTTAGTAAGATAAGGAAACAGGTCCACTTCATTAAAGCACTGATGGCGCTGTAAGTATGTGCGCTTTCATCTAGGAGTATATTGTATCTGTTCCACTGCACTGAATTCTTAAGAAGCATCAAGAGATAAAAGGGGCATTGTCTATGAATTAATGTCATACATGAATAAAGAACAATTCATACAAGTACACAAAACATCTTACATTAGGTCTTATAGTCATTCATCATAGAGTATAGAAAGGTGGTAGTAGTTTTTAAGAAGGAATATTACAACTTTAAAATACAGGAATATATGAGAGTCATATAGGAAGTCTGGTTTGAGAGTGTAAACTATGACTGTCAAGAACTGACTGGTTATCATAGCTTGTCTAAGTTTTTCTTAATAATGTGTTTTTAGTTGGATGTTTTAAATTTACATTTCAAATGCTATCCCCTTTCCCGGTTTCCAGTCCATAAATGCCCTACTCCATTGCCCCCTTTTCTTATGAGGATGTCCCCCCCCAACAACCTACCCTTCCCGCCTCTGCCTTGACATTCTCCTACATTGGGGGGTCCAGCAATGTCAGCTCCAAGGGCTTCTCCTGCGATTGGTGCCCAATAAGGCCATCCAATGCTACATAGTAGTAGTTTAGTCCCTGGCATCTCTGGTTGGTTCATATTGTTGTTTTATTTTCCCATCTTTATTAAATTGGGTATTTCTTATTTATATTTCAAATGTTATTCCCTTTCTCAGTTTCCAGGCCAACATCCCCCTAACCCCTCCTCCTCCCCTTCTATACGGGTGTTCCCCTCCCCACCCTCCCCCAATATTGTTGTTCTTATGGGCTTGCAAGCCCCTTCAGCTCCTTCAATCCTTTCTCTAACTCTGCCAGAGCATGACAAATACAGAGGTGAATGCTAGAAGCCAACCATTGAACTGAGAACAGCATCCCCATCGGACAAGTTAGAATAATGTGTGTTTTTGATACAGGGCCTCAGGCATCAAATATCATATACTGGCCTCCAGTTCACTATATTGTTGTGCATTATTTTAAATTTCTGTTCATTCAACCTCTACCTTCCCTGTGTACTGAGATTACAAGCATACATTACCACACCTGAGGATCAAATTCATTGCCTTCTTTATATATACTACACAAACATCTCACAAGCTGAACCACAAGCATAATACTAATTTGGTTATATGTTTTAATGTATGAGACCTAGTACAAAAATCTAGAGAATATAGTAGATTTATTGATGAAAGAGCTTTTAAAAAACAGACTACTTGGTAAGGAAAATTTTAAATATATCGCACATATACAATTGAATTTTACTTAGTAATGGAGAAGAAAACCATATAATCTAGTAGAGAAAAGATGAAGATAGAATTATTATGTTAAATGAAATAAATGACTCTGAAGGATGGGTATTATGTCGTTTCTTTCATAGGTATACACTACAAAATAGAATAGTCTAGAATAAGTATATTATAAGACTTGAACATAGTAGAAGAATTATTTGTTAAGAATAAAGATGTCAATAAGAGGCTGAAAAGGGTCACAATGAAGAGCTAATATGATCAAATATTTATTATCTATGTATGCAAATATCACATGATTAAACATAATTATAAAACATAATTATAATTCTATACAATAAATCTACACTTGCAATAGAAGAAGCTTTGTAGAAATGGTGGCCAAAACTTACCAAAACAAAAAAGGATAGACGTGTGCTTCTTTGCATAATAGTGTATAGGAATATTTTAAGAAGCATAGAATGTGGACCTCCTAGAATGCAGATGATCAGACTGAAAGATGCACAATGAAATTATTTTCCTTGAGAAGAGCTGGAATGTATATAATTCACCAATGACATTGGGACTGTAAGGTATGCACATGTTTAAGAAGTTCATATTCCTCTTTCTCCTTTAACCTGGAGCTGATATTAAAAAAGCTCCCCAAAATAAAAGAGACAAATAGAGGAAGAAAACTGGGCAGGAGAGAGGATGGGGTTGTTCAGGATCAGGTGTTTGGAAGGATTGAGGAACAAGTGTGGGGAAGGACAGGAGAGATAGCTAGGTGCTCATGAAAATGAGTGGAAATCTGCATCTGAAGGTCATAATACGGTAGAGAACATCTGCAGGATGAGACAGAGACTTGTGATAAGAGAGGCACCCAAGAATCAATGGGGGCAACCTTAGCTGAGACTCACAACTTTGGGGATATGGTACCTAAACAGCCTACCTCTGGTAGCCAGGGAGGAATCTCAGTAGAGCAATAGAGACACCAACTCACTCACAAAACTTTCACCCAAAAATTAACTACAAGAAATGCAGCATGAGGGATGGAGCAGAGAATGAGAGAATGCCCAACCAATAACCTGTCCAACTTGAGACCCATCCCATGGGCAAGCACCAATCCCTGAAATGATTAATGATACTCTGTTATGGTTGCAGACAGGAGAATGGTGTTCTCTGGGAGACTCCATTCACCAGAGCTTGGAGCCTCTTATAGGAGAATAAGAAGAAGGAAGACCAACAGAGCTAACTAATCTGGACCCTTGAGGCTCTCAGAGACTGAACCACCAACCAAAAAAACACACAGAGGCTGGACCAGGCCTCCCTGCATTTATGCAGCAGATGTTCATCTTAGTCCTCATGTGGGTCCTAAATAACTGGAGGCTATCCCAAAATCTGTTTCTTTTAAATGGAATATTTTCTTCTAGCTAGGATGCCTTATTCGGCCTCAATAGGAGAGAAAGCACCTAGCCTTGCAAAGACTTGAAGTGCTGGAATAGGAGGGAATACATAGTGGGCTCCAACCCACTCAGAGAAGAAGGGGAATGGGGATGAGTGAAAGACGGTAGGGGTGGGTGACCAGGAGGTAAGCAGTGAGCAGGATGGAAAGTAAGTAAGTAATAAATAAAATAAAATAAATTATTTTTTAGAAAAGAAAGCTCTCAACAGTTTTTAATTCATTAATGGCTACATGGTGCTTTTAAGTTATAATACAATAGAGGCAAGGGCCTAGAAATTAACTTCAGCAATCAAATGGCCACATTTACAACGATCAGAAAATTTAGAAAAACAGTCTAAAGAACTTGCTTAGCAAGAGTTACAGAGAACATTGCATAACTGACATAAAAATACATGGTGATGTTGAGGGTATTGATCAATATCTAAAGCTATAAAAAGAGGACTAATATGAAGGCTCTATGGATTACCCCTGTAAGCTGGTGGGCAAGCTGCACTCAGTTTAACAGCAGACGATTACATTTCTTGGTACACACCGAGGAGTTGTTTACCATGCTTTTAAATTATTGATGTGTGTTTTATATATATATATGCCAGAGTGTGGTGTTTGGTGACTAAACATATTAACATATTTATAACTACATGGAATTAGTGAAGACTACCAACATTTATGTATTCTTAAATTCCAAATTCAGCATGGTAGATTCAATTCCTGTAGAAAAAAGTTGTTCCACTTTGTTACATTTGGAATCGTATTTCTCAGAACTATTCTTTTTGAGAGTTAAGAGTACTAGTGGCTAAACCTGAAGTATGCTATCTGAGAGGTAGAACTAAGCATTTTACTTTATATTCTGAAGAAATGTGATAAGAAATGCAGACAGATTCTGACCAATCTTAGTTTATATCTGTCATTATCATGTCAAAGTCCTTTCTTGACAAGAGGTAAAGCATGTCTACCCCTAGGAGACTTGCTGTGACTGTAGAGAGTTGTTAGGTACACTCAGAAACAACTCATACATTCCAATATTGGCTTTCTTTTTAAAACCTGGTCAACCTAGCTTTCTTTAGACACTCTCTTCTATGATTTGACAAATTAGTGACTTTACTCTGATCTTTTGATTCCCTATTTCAGTCTTTTCCAAAGTTTACACATTGTCTACTTCTTATAATGAAGTATTACTCTAAACCAAACAAAACAGATAGTACAAATTCCCCATCTTATGTTTTATTCTTATGAGCAAGGACTTTTCTGTTTTAACTTTCTTGATTGACAATCATATTTCTTTGATTTATACATAACTTGAAAATTGTGCAAATTTATTACTATATCATAACCTTGAACTTTAATTAATTGTAAGTACATTTAAAATTGTGCCTTCTAACACTTTTAAGATAAATAATGTACCATTGTTGACTACACTCACTTGATTCTCTCAGAGAGCATTAAGAATTATTCCTTTGTAAGACTCTGCTCATCACTCCTTTCCATTGCTTTAATGGCAGTCACCCTGGAACCTCTTAAATCTACTCCATTATAAACCAAACCCATTTTTATTGGTCAATTTACCTTCATTTTCTCTAACCTAACACCATCAGCAAAACTTTAGAAGTCATCATCACCTAGTTCAATAAAATATCTTATCTATCAGGTTTCTCTGGTCAAATTCAGGTCATGATTTTTCATCATGGGCCCAAACTAAGGAAAGCCAGATTATCACATCAGACACCTAACCAGGTACAAAAACAAAACAAAACAAACAAACAAACAAAAAACCCACTAATGACCAGGACAACATGTCTCTCCTCAAAAACACTGGTGCTATGGAAATACTTTCTTATGAGAACTACCTAGGTGAACTCTAGGACACAGAAATTAAAAGGATTGTTTATACATTTTTTAACAAAAACTTCAAGTAATTTAAAGAAGATATGACTAATCATTTCACTGAACTCCAAGAAGATAACAGTGTGGATTTTTGCCCAAAAAATCCAAACACAGGGCTGATGGAAATATTAAGGAAATTCCAGGACTTGAGATCAGAATTCAATAAAAATATAGAAACATGGAAAAGTACTAAAACTGAATTGAAGATGGAATTGAAAATCCCTGTAACTCAAAGGAAAGCTTTCCAGTTTCCACATGTATCAAGCAGAAGACAAAATATGTCAGCAGATAACAAAGATAATATAGATAAAATAATTAAGTAAACTGATGAAAATTAGTTCACAGGAAAGGAAAATGCAAGAAACTGGAACAACAAAGATCAAATCTTTGAAGAGTAAGCATAAATGAGGAAGAAGAATCAAAAGCCAGTGGCAGAAACCATATCTATTACAAGATAATAGGAATAAAAGTTCCTGCAAACTAATGAAAGTCAGACCCATGGAAATTCTAGAAGCCCATAGAACACAAATTACAGTGAGAAGAACAGGACCAAGGGCTTCTCCTCCCATTGGTGCCCAACAAGGCCATCCTCGGCTACATATGCAGCTGGAGCCATGGGTCTGTCCATGTGTATTCTTTGGATGGTGGTTTAGTCCCTGGGAGATCTGGGCTTCTGGTTGGTTGATATTGTTGTTCTTCCTGTGGGGTTGAAAATGCCTCCAGTTCCTTCAGTCTTTTCTCTAACTCCTCCATTGGGGTCCACTTGTTCAGTTCAATGGTTAGCTGCGAGCATCCGTCTCTGTATCAGTAGGGCTCCAGTAGAGACTCTCAGGAAACACCCATATCTGGCTCCTGTGAGCCGGTACCTCTTGGCATCAGCAATAGTGATTGGGTTTAGTGGCTGCATATGGAATGGATCCCCAGGTAGGGCAGTCTCTGGATGACCTTTTCTTTTTAGTCACTGCTGTATTCTTTGTCCCTGTTATTTCCTCCCATGTGTATTTTGTTCCCCCTTCTAAGGAGGAATGAAGCATCCACATTTTGGTCTTTTCCTTCTTGAGCTTCATATGATCTATGAATTTGTTTCTTAGGTATTCCAAGCTTTTGGGCTGATATCCACTTATCAATGTGTTCATACAATATGTGTTCTTCTGTGACTGAGTTACCTCACTAAGGACGATATTTTCTAGTTCCATCCATTTCCCTAAGAATTTCATGTAGTCATTGCTGTTAATAACTGAGTAGTACTCCATTGTGTAAACGTACCCCATTTTCTGTATTTATTTTTCTATTTAAGGACAACTGGGTTCTTTCCAGCTTATGGTTATTATAAATACGGCTGCTATGAAAATAGTGGAACATATATCCTTGTTATATGTTGGAGCACCTTTTGGGTGTATGCCCAGGAGTGGTATAGCTGGGTCCTCAAGTAGTACTATGACCAGTTTTCTGAGGAACCACCAGACTGATTTCCAGAGTGGTTGTACCAGTTTGCAATCCCATCAACAATGTGGGAGTGTACCTCTTTCTTCACATTCTCTCCAGCATCTACTGTCACCTGGGTTTTACATACTAACTATTCTGTCTGGTGTGAGCTGGTATCTCAGTGTTATTTTGATCTGCATTTCTCTGTTGACTAAGGATGTTGAACATTTGTTTAGATGCTTCTGATCCATTTGGCATTCCTCAGTTGAGAATTCTTTGTTTAACTCTGTACTAAGCTGTTGAAGTTGGTGTGGGTGGATGAGAGTGGAAGCATCCTCACAGAAGCAAGGGGAGAGTGAGGTGGGTATGGCAGAGGGGAAAATGGGATAACATTTGAAATGTAGATACATAAAATATCAAAGAAAAATAAAATTAAATAAACCTAAAACCCTCTAAGTTATTCTTCTCCAATCCCAAACTTCCCAGTCCCACGATGATTGTGAATCTAGCTACACATGCTGCCTAACTTAGCTTTACTAAAAGAGGGTTGTAAGAAAACAGTGTGTTAGACATTCTTAACAAGAACATAAAAGCAGATTTAAAAGTGAAAGCTTGTACATTTTCACTGAAGAAACTGATTTTAGTGTGGATAGCAACAAAATTATAAAGTTATGAAATATCAAAACAACAGTAAAAGCTAATCTCCTAGGAATACTAAGACTCTGCTTAAGTGTGGAAAACATAGCCAGAGCTCCCAAGCCCACAGAATGGGACATGTTATGAGCTTTAATCTCTGGAGGCTTTGCCACCATCTGCTTAACAACATGTACTCCCCACCATGTAGCCCTGATTCTAGTCCATTCTGTCCAGAGTACTTGTATTCAATTTCAATATCAATATCTGGCTACTCCTCCTCCGGGGCACAAGGAAGACTATACTTCCCAGGAACTTTTATGGTTAGCTGGGGTCTTGTCACTAGGTAAGGTGTAAGAGGAAATAAAAAAAAAGAAAGAAAGAGAATAATGAAAGTACTTAATACATTCAGGGAAAAAAGCAAATGAAGCTTTGATTTCAAGGAACACAAAGCACAACTACAAACACAAACCAGCACAAAAGGCTGGCCAGTTCACGTTCAGTAACCCTCACTCCTTCATTTTTAGAGTTACTATTGTAGATTCCAGAGAATTTCCATTTTATTAGGCTTCCAACTCAACCTGAAATTCCTGTTGTCACCCCCAGTACTCTTTCTCTCTCCATATCTCCACTCCTACCTAATCCCTCATTTTCCCACCCCTATCAGTCTCTAGTCCATCTAAAATATTTGTTCTATTTCCCCTTCCATATGTTCCTCATTGATTCCTTTTTCTCATTTAGCCTCTTTGGGTTTATGGATTGTAGCACTATTATCCTTTACAGCTAATATCCACTTTAAAGGGAGTGCATACTAGGTTTATATTTTGGAGTCTGAGCTACCTCACTCAGGATGACTTCATCTATTTCCATCTCTTTCCTTCAATCTCCGTGGTGTCATTGATTTTAACAGTTGTGCAATTGTCCTTCATTGAGCAAATGTACCACATTTTTTTATCCATACTTTGGTTGAGGGACATCTGGATTGTTTCCAGTTTGGCTATTTTGAATAAAGCTCCTATAAGTATGGTTGAGGAAGTATGATTGCTTCTAGTGAAAGAGACACTGGTATGCCAAACCAGCAACAAAACCAGAAACCTACAATTTGTCTTGTCTACTGTGGTAAAGGTGGTATAAACCTTGTGGGAGCAGCCAACCAGTAACTGGTACAACTTGAGACCCATGTCAAGAGATGGAGTTCATTTATGACACCACCTAGAAACCAGAAACCATAGGCTGAATAACCCAAAGACCTATAATAGTACCAAACATGACTGGCAAAAAAAAGGAAAGAAAGAAAGAAAAAAAGAACAATGAAATGATTCCTAATAAAATTCTGCTCTACTAGTATGCTGTAGACCAGATCCTGGCATAATCATCATCAGAGAGATTTCATTCAGCAACTGATAGGAGCAGATGCAGAGACCTACAGCCAAGCATCAGGCAGAGTCATTGTGTCAAGGACACCACTGTAGGAGTAAATTTTTAACCTACTTTAATAAGAGTTCCACCTCTCCCACCACCCACCCACCATAGGTAGTAGAAGAAAGTTATCAGGTCACATGGTTAAAATATTTGTTTATAAATAGTTCTTTGTGGGTGAGTCCAACATTTCTTGTCAAGATATCAACAGTTCATTCAGTTCAGCAGCAAACACCAAAGACAAATCAGCAGCTGCAATCTAGTCCACTCTACAGCCACCACACACAAATCAGCTAGAAGAAAGCACATGGCTCACCAACCACTCTGAGGTATTGAAAGCAGCAAGAAGCTTCAGGAACCTCACAAGAAGTTCTTAGGGCAGTTTCCCTCTGTGGCATTACCACAAACAGATCTCAGTAATAAAATGTGAGACAAGCCAATACATGTGTGTTATTAGTGGAGGATAGAGAGGTAGAGCAAAGCAAACCAATGCTCCAGCTCCTACTGTATGTGAGGTAATATTTATATTACTTCTGTATATTATGTGTCCTTTCTCATGTTTGCTACAATAAAACAACCTTTCACCTGTATCTGTTTCAGAAAAACATTCTTTCATGTGTTTGCTTTAGCAAGATATCCTTTTACCTGGGTACCCCAGCAAAACATCATTTGACATAACTGAGTACCCAAATGAACCAGAAATTTCCAATTCTCACAACAAAAACACAGCCCACAAGAATTAACAGTTTCACAGAGACTGAACTGACAACCAAGGAGCCTGCATGGGACTGACCTAGGTGATTTTTATATATGTTATAGTCGTGTAGCTTGGTCTTTTTGTTGGATTCCTAACAGTGGGAGCAGGAGCTGTCCCTGACTCTTTTGTGTGATATGAGAACTCCTCTCCTTCTACTGATTTGCCTTGACAAGCCTTTATATTGGATATGCACCTAGTCTTATTCTAACTTGTTATACCAGATTTGGTTGATATCTCTGGGAAGCCTGCTCTTTTTGAAGGAAAGGGGGAGGGATCTAAGGGAGAAAAGAGGTGGTAGAAAGGATGGTCTGGGAAGGTGGAGTAGAGGAGAAATCTAGGAGGGATGTAAAATAGGAGAGAACCAAAATTTCTATTCATCTAAAATTGTTTATCCTTTGGACAGCCTTTTCCTATCTCTGTCTCCCTCATATGTTGTTTCTGGCAACCACTTTATAGTTTTATGGTATCAATCTTTGATGATTTGTCATATGAATAAGCGTGAGTGTCATTTGTTTTACTTTCCTTAGCTTATTTCATTTGATATAATGTTTCTTGGATTTTATATATTGATATAAATGATATCCTTTCTTGTAGTTTATGGATAAATAATATCAGTTTTCTATACATATTTTTCTCATCCATTTTCCTACAAAGTGACATTTAGTTTGATTCTACATGCCAGGTATTATGAATAGAGCTGCAGTAAACATAGTAATGCAAGACTCTCTTTTATGTTCTTAGTTGACTATTTATAATTTATATTTATATTTATAATTCTTTTTTCTCTTTTTTTTTCTTTTTTCTTTTTTTCGGAGCTGGGGACTGAACCCAGGGCCTTGCGCTTGCTAGGCAAGCGCTCTACCACTGAGCTAAATCCCCAACCCCATATTTATAATTCTTTAGTAGAAATATTACTAGATAATAGAATACTTTTATTTTCCTTTAAGCTTTTGAGTAACTGTGTTTACCAAGATGTTTTACCAGCTTATATATTTCCACCCATGATTTATAAACAATTTCTTTTTAAATATGCATCAGTATTCTACTTTTCACCTTTTTTTGCTAAGAATTCTTAAATTTTCTTTTAGTTTTTAACATACATTTATTTATTTATTTATTTATTTATTTATTTATTTATTTATTTATTTTTATGCTCCAGTTTTTTTCTTTTCCTGGGCCACCCTCCTACTCTTCCACATCCCATATTTTTTACCCACTCCCACCCCAGTCTCCACAAGGAAGTCCCCACCTCACTTAACCCACCAGATGTCCAAGGTTCCTGGGTCCTCCAGTATCTTGAGGGTTAGGTACATCTTCTCTGACTGAACTCAGGCCTGAGAGTCCTCTGAAGTATATGTGTTGGAAGCTTCATCTCAACTGATGTATGCTGCCTGGTTGGTGATCAAGAGTCTAAGAGATCTCTGGGGTAGAGCTCAATTGAGACTGCTGGTCCTCCTACAGGGTTGCCCACCACCTCAGGTTCTTCCAGCTTTTCCCTAATTCAACCAGATGGGTCAGCAGCTTTTTTTCATTGGTTGGGTGCACATATCTTCATCTGACTCTTTCAGCTGCTTGTTGGGTCTTGGAGGGCAGTCATGATAGGCCCCTTTTCGTGAGTACCCCAGAGCCTGGAGTCTCCCCTTGAGCTGGAACGCACTTTTGGCCAGTCTCTGGACGTTCTTTTCCTCAGGCTCTTCTCCATTTCCATCCCTGCACTTCTTACAGACAGCAAGAATTATGGGTCAGAGTTTTGACTGTGAAATAGCAAACCTATGCCTTATTTGAGGCCCTGTCTTTCTGCTGGAGCTGGGTTCAATAAGTTCCCTCTCCCCATTGTAGGACATTTCATCTAGGGTCCCTTCCTTTGAGTCTTGAGGGTATCCCACTTCCTAAATTTCTAGTACATTCTGGAGCATCCTACCAACCTCCTTCCTCCCTAGGTCACCTGTTTCTATTAATGGCTTCAATCCTTTTCCCCAACTCAATTCCAGATCATGTTCCACTCTCTCCCCCATTTCCTTTTCTTCCTCCATCCCTCCCTCCCACTTGTGGTTGCTTTCTTCTCTCTCCCAAGTGGGACTGAGGCATCCTCACTTGGGCCCTTTATCTTGTTGATCTTTTTTAGTTCTGTGACTCTATCTTGGGTATTCTTTACTTTTATATATGTCTAATATCCATTTATTAGTAAGAACATACCATGCATGTCCTTTTGGGTCTGAGTTACCTTACTTGGGATGATATTTTCTAGTTCCATCAATTTGCCTAACTTCAAGTCTCTCAAGAAAGAAATCAAGAAAATCTCAGAAAATGAGATCTCTCCTATGCTCATAGATTGGCAGAATTAACATAGTAAAATTGGCCAACCTACCAATGACAATCTACAGATTCAATGCAATCCCTATCAAAATCCCAACACAATTCTTCAAAGACATGGAAAGAGCAATTCTCAAATTCATCTGGAAAGGCAAAAAACAGAATAGTAGAAAGATTCTTAACTGTAAAAGAGCAGCTAGGGTAATCACTATCACTGACCTCAAACTCTACTATAGAGCAATAATGATAAAAAAAAAAAAAAAAAAAAAAAAAAAAACCTCCGTGTTATTGGTACAAAAACAGACAGGTTGATCAATGGAATAGAATTAAAGTCCCAGAAATAAAACCACACACTTGATGTTTGGCAAAGAAGCCAAAAATATGCAATGGTAAAGTGAAAGCATCTTCAATAAATGATGCTGGTTCAACTGGCTGTCCATAGGTACAAAAATGAAATAGACTCATATCTGTCACAATGCACAAAGCTCACATCCAAGTGAATCAAGTAACTCAACATGAAACCAGATACACTCAATCAAATAGATGAGAAAGTGGAAAAGAGCCTTGAACTCATTGGTACAGGGGGAAATTTCCTAAACAGAACTCCAATGGCTCAGGTTGTAAGATCTAGAATCGATAAATGGGACCTCATAAAGCTGGAAAGCTTCGGTAAGGCAAAGACATAGTAAGACAAATCAGCATCCTACAGATTGGAAAAAAACTTCACTAACACCACATCCAATAGAGGGCTAATATCAAAAATATACCTTTCACATTTAAAGATGTATCACATAGAAATTTTTGTTTATATTTTGTAAAGATTATTCATAATACAGGAACTGGAATGTATGTAGAAATAATACCTTTCAGCTTTCCTTAGACTCATATAAACTACCAAACCTGAATCATCGACATGAAAACCTGACCATACCAAGAAGGACCAAGTCAGGAAAAAAAATTTCCAATCAGAAAATCTAAAAGTTGATTCCTTCATTATTGAATTCGTGACATTTCAAAGAACTTATAGCAATTCTTATCAAATTATTCAAAGAGGTTTTGATTAAATACTCTATCTTGAGTGCTTGTCAGTCATTAAATATTAAGAATGGATCTTATGTTTTTGCATAAGATTATCATTTATCAATCTCTGACATAAGTAATCTACTTTGCATCTTCATTTTCCTTCATTTTGACTAATAGTCTTAATATTAATTATTATAATTACAACACTAATTGATTAATCACACATTACCTACTATAAAGGCTAATAAGCACTTTAAAAGTATAATTTCCTAATTCTCCCTACTAGCCTGATTATGTAGATGGTATTGGTAGTTCTTGAAGGGATGGGATTTAACCATTCTGAGACTTTAGACAACCTGCTCAAAGTTATCTAACTATAAGTTATAGGACAAGAATTAGAACTCATTGATTTAGCATTATGAAAACATTAATTGTAAAATACAAATTTGCAATATGTTTTTCTTCATAGTAGGTGCACAACAACAGTGATTTAATGTATGCCATTAACCAAATAGTGTGTGTATAGTGTGTTTCTATCTAAAATACTCCTCTCAGGGTTTTCATTAAGCATTTGATTCTTGATGGGCTTCCATCCAAGATACTGGAACCTTTAAGATGATGTTGCCACTATCAGAAGAATGTTGGGGCATGGCTTGAGGTAATGCTTACTTTGGTTTCCAGCTGGTGTTTTCTAATTCCCAATCTTCCAAATAATTCAGAACTGCTGATTTGTGCTTCTTTCAAAGTTGACAGAGCTACACTTGACATTGTTCTTCAGCTGCCATGATGAACTGTTTCTTGAAACCATAAGCCAAACTAAGTCTTTTATAATACCATTTAAATTGTTTTTGGTCAATTATTTCTGCACAAAACCATGGAAAATAACCACTAAAGATAGATGATGGATAAAAAATAATTTTTACAATCAAGAAAATTCTACATAATTCATATGATATAAAGGAAGTCATTTATGAAGCAATGTTAAAGAGAATATGGCTATAAAGAGCTATGTGTCTGGGTTAGGAAAATTTTCATCTATGTTAGGATTATTGTTTTGTTGTTATTAAATTATATTAATATTTAAAATTTTATTTGTTGTGAGCTACTCTCAGGATTTCTTTTTATTATTTCCTTAATGTCCATTCTATAGAAGTTTTTATTCCAAGTAATTTCGACATGCCTAAGGATAAAACGAATAGCACTGAAGCTATGAAACTTAGAATGTATTGTTCATGAAGCACTTGACTTGTATTCTGCCTATAACCCTTGGAAAGGCACAACATTCAATGAATAATATTCAGAGGCTTAATGAGAGGTTAATAAGGCTAATCTAAGAAGTAGATGATATTCCTTGAAGTTCATATGTTGACCTATTTTAAAGTTGTTTGTTTTTTTTTTTAATAAGAGAATACAATGAGAAAACAACTAAGAGAACAGGTCCCTTTAATTGCTTGCTGTATTTTTGGCATGTATAGATACTGGAACTTTTATATATATATATATATATATATATATATATATATATATATATATATATATATATATACCATTGTTGTTTCCTGGTGTATGCCATTTTGTGTAGTAGGTGACCTTTCTTGCATGCACCAAATCCATATATTTTGCCTTTTCCATGTCTTGTTCTTGATGACCACTATAGTACTTTAGATGGGACCTCACTTTACACAATAGTTAATATGTATCCAAACTGTTTAATCTCAAATATTTTGTTTTTGACGTTGATAAGGCAAATATCTGAAGAGTTCTGGAAATATCAAACAAGCTAAAGGAGATCAAGTGTTAAAAGAGGATTTCAGGACCGTGACTACTGTGAAAATTATCAGAGCAAAAACTTTGTACTTCCGTCGTCAACTAAGTAGTTTTGCTCTTTCATTTCGAAGTACCCAAAGTCTAATGCCGTAGGTCCTTATTTGAATACCCCCAAATGCATAGCAATATAGGAATATTGGTGGTCAGGTGTTAACAATTGCTCTGTCTAGCTCAATATCCTTTTGGTCTTGGCTAGGTGTTTTCAGGGAACGATTTTGGGTCAGAGATAATTTCCAAGCATATTATGTCCACCACTATGATATGCTTATCACTGGCATTTGATACCCTAGCCAGAAGGCATTGGATTCCTTCCCTAGAGTCACAGAGACATAATCGTACTCTCTTGCTCAGGAAATGAGTGATTTTCACACCTCCTCTATGCCTCAAGATTTATTAGATTTGTTTGCACTGCTCCCAATTAACTACTAATAATTAATTTGTGACAGAATTACTGTTATATGAATAATATATTATGACCTCATCTTTTCCTTTATGTAATTTGATTCTCTCAGTATCTATTGTGGGAAAAACAAAAGAAAAAGAAGCCTAACTCATTTGACTATTAATGATCATAGAAAAAGAAATAAAACATAGTGGTCAGATACTAATTAATAAACATATTTGAAAAATGGACAGCCTCTCTATAACTTTAATTTAGGGCACACATTTTGATGTCACAATAGAAATAAATTGGTATACATTCAGTCAAAATTATAATTTGAATTTTGAACATTTTCCATGTGGAAATATATAGATATATCTCCACTTGGAAAATGGTAAATATATATATATATATGTATATATATATTTTTTTTCCTCCCATTGTAGGCAGTAACAGTGAAGGACAACTCCAGTCAGACACACAACTATGATATCTGTATATATTTGCTGTGAAATTGCTTTGGTAGGTTAGGTATAGTAAATATATTTCAATTTCTAAATTTTATACATAAATTGAAGTGATCATAACCTAATGCAATCATAGCTGAGGAATATCAGAGAATAATAAGACTCCACCGAGATGAATTAAGGAATGTAGACTCATCAATGTTATCTAGTCACACACTGTAAAATGGCTTGTGGATAAATGCACAGTTGCTTTTATACTTGGAGGAGTTATGTAATAAAAATAACCAGGTCAGTGTCAAGATGTTACTTTCTTATTACTCTTGCGAGGTGAAAGAAGAATGGCAGGGTTGTATCACTGATGGAAGCCTTCAAAATATAGCTCACTCCCATCTTGAGTCCCACAGAGAGGTCATGCTAGTTGACAGGTGTAGTTTGTAAGGCAACAGTATTAGAAGACATCCATATGAAAGCCCAAAAGAACTTTAACTCTTCTTTTCAATTCCTTGTGAACCCAGGGGTGGAAGAAATATTTTTGGAATGTGCCACAGGCAGCCAGGCTGGTTGGAGATTTTATTCTAGCCCATATCTGTTCTCAAATAATGAAAGGAATGCTAAGAAATTGTATCTGTCAAACATGTCAGGAAGTAAAAGCAAGAGGATATCATTTTGACAGTTCTCAGCATCCATTCTGCTGATCATCCATGTTACTATGGCACTATATTCCTATGGAAGTGATGGTAAGCAGTGAATTATATGTCTCAGCATTAGCACAAAAGGATTTCTCAAATGTATTTATTGCATTTTGACAAGTTTCAAGAAGCTGACTTTGAAAGGCTTGTGTTTGAAAATAGAAACAAAGTGAGAGGCGATTAATATATTTTGGGTCTGTACAGGGCAAACAATGTGATAATATTTCTGTATCATATCTCAGTTACTGTTTGCTTTCTCAAAGTTCTACTTGCAAATAGAAATGAACATAAGACTCATTTGCACTTGGAACCTACTCAATTGCTCTCATAGTGTGGTATAACAAACAAACTGAGGCAAATACCACAGGATAAGGCAAAACACAGTATGTCTGTTTCTTACTGACAAACTTATGGTTCTGGATCTGCAAAGCTTTCCTCAGAGTGGTTATTTGCTGCTCTCCAAATTAAATCATGTGTTTATAATTCAGAAATTTGTCTTAGTGTTATGTATCCCACACTTCTGTCTTCTTCTCTTCTACTGGGATGAGGATATGACATGTCCCAAAGGGTTTTTTTTTTATTTTTATTGTTATCAGATTAAGGCCTCATATAGGCTATCCATTTCAGAATTATTTTAATTAATATGTTTTAATTAGTATTCTGCACAAACAATCTAAAAATCTATATTTACATTTGTCACTTTTCTTTTTTTTTTTTTGGTTCTTTTTTTTTTTTTCGGAGCTGGGGACCGAACCCAGGGCCTTGCGCTTCCTAGGTAAGTGCTCTACCACTGAGCTAAATCCCCAGCCCCTTCATTTGTCACTTTTCCATTAGGAATATAGATAGTATTTCAAATGAGAATATTTTTAATTTAAAATATAAAGACATTGGTTCCTTAGGACATTCTTCTCAGTGTGTAATCTGCTCTGCATAGTTTGTTACTTCAAGTCTCCTTACAAGGTAGGTTTACTTAAATGAAATATCTATCTTAACCATATACTCTCTCACTATGACATGAGGACTTTACCTTAAAAATAAAACTCAAGGAAAAGTCATGTTACTCAGTTTTATATTTTTAAATATAATCCAAAAAATAATCAATTATTTTTTGGTTGGGATATAGGATGAAACATGTAAATTGCAAATTAGTCATTTAAGATCTTTACTAAATATGTCCTAGACTCCATATTTTAGACATAGGCTAGCACTCAATTTATACCTTAAAAATGAGTTCTCATGAGGTATGACCAATATATTATAATTATAATTAAAATATAGTATATTCTTGTCTAAAAAATCCTTCTAATTGTGGTGAGATTCATAGAGAAAAAATATAAAACATATTTAATATGTACAATCCAATAAGTTTGCGATAAACATAAATCATCACATTTCGAACTATGGGCATGCTCATTGCCTTTGAAAATTTCATCCTCTTCCATTATTACCATTTTTATGTGGGGGATTTAACCTCCAAACCAAAAGAAATATTTATGAAGAACACATAAGATAGGTATTCAATTTCTGTGTGGGCACTGACTAACCATGAATATCAGAAACTCCTATGAATTAGAATTTCCTTTTTTTCTAAGCTACTGATATTTTGTGACTTTATCTTAGCATAATTTACCAGACCTTGTTTGATATATATGTATGGTATGTACCTACATATAACAAATTAAATGTAATTGAATGCCATTAATTTGGAAATATTGCTATATAGGAATGACTGATGTAGAAATATAGAGATCCAAGAGTGACTCTTTTGGTAATTTAATCATAAAACAGGAATGGACTATATATACATTTGAAAAATAATGAAAAAGACTATGAGTGATTGTTTCATCCATTACTTTTTGTGAATAATTTAGTCTTAGATTGACAGATTTTTTTATCAGTCATGTGATAGCTAAGGTATTTTTATTATCTTGAACACTGAGTAAAAACTGACAAAATACTAGAGTGTTTAAAATGAATTAATTTATTTTTACAACTATAAAAGGAAGGCTGTGTTGATTAGTAAAACAACAGAACCATAAATTGTATTCAGTTACACACATAAAAAGGAAAACTAGAAATAGTAAGTTATTGTTAAATGTTGCCAGAAAGCTAATTCTTCTAGGTCATAAAAGATGTAAATTATACTAATATTAGAAATGTGTGTCTCTGGAAAGATCTTTGAAATATTTGTAGGGGTGATTTGTGGTACCCCATAGATAATCCAACAGTGAGAGAGCATAAACAAGCTTATGCAAATATCTACGATGATTTTGTCAATGAGGATTTTTAAAAAGGTACAAATATACATTCATTTGAAGTCTATTGTTGAGTCAAGAATTTTAATCATTTGTCACATAGTAATATGTGACACAATATTCTCTGGAAAGGCTAGATTGCAATATTGAGTTATGAGCTCACAAGCTGGTACAACTGGTCCTCTACAGTGTACTGCATTGCTAAGCTTTGATGTCTTGTAAGTTACAGAGATGACATACATTTTTCACTTAAATTTTCAACTGTCACTAAGATCTTTAGACATGTACTAATCACAAGTCATTGGGCATATTCAGCATCTTCTAATTTTTCTCTAAAACTGATACAGCCAATATGAAAATGGATCTTCCTCAAGATCTATCACATGATCCAAATATACCAATCTTGAGTATTTATCTAAGTCAACATACTACAGCCATGTTTACTAACGCAGTATTCATGATTACAAAGTTATGAAATCAGCTTCACTATCCAAGAACAGATGAAAGAAGCATGGCATGTATATATAAAGTAATTGTTTTCAATCACAGAGAACTATATCACATTTTTTGCATGTAAATGAAGATAAATGGAGAGAATCATTAAGAGAATTAAGTCAGACTAAGAGAGGAAAATATCGCGTGTGTGTGTGAGTGTGTGTGTGCATATGTCTTATATGTGAACCCTAGCATATATAAATATTTCATATATTATATTTATATTTATAATATTAATATAGGAAAAACTGTCTAATGGAATGAAGCAAACTATTATGGGAGGATAGGGAAAATGAAGGAGAGGAAAGAGGGAATGATGTTAATATAGTGAAAGCATATTATATACACATAGAAAAGTATCCGTATGAAACTGAGTACAACTTGCACTCAATATGTGCAACTAAAACTGAAAATGATGTTTATAAACCTGGGAAAACAAGAGTGATTGTTGAATATAAATATTTGATGATAATATTAATATTAATAAAACATTAAAAATACCATTATTTCAATTCTGTTTGGGGGACAAAAGGGGCTGGGTTTGTGTTTTCTTTGGCTTTTGGTTGTTGTTGTTCATTTGTTTTTGAGAGAAGTTTCTCTATATAGTCTTGTCTTTCCTGGAACTTACTCTGTAGAGGGGTAAGTTTGAACTCACAAAGAGTCACATACCTCTGCTCCCAAGTACTGGGATTAAAGACATGTCCATCACCACCAGGCAATTACTTCCTTTTATGTTAGTCCTTCCAGAGCTGTGATGAACAAACAAATAAAATCCAACAAAAAGAAAATCGGGCCTGTCCCCAGAGCTGATCCAGTCCCTCAGCTCTCTGTGCCCAAATCCTGTGTGGGATAAGGCTAGACTCTCAGAAGTGCAGACAATCCTGAGAGTTCAGGTGAGACCACAACTTCTGCTCTTATTTCTGGCCCAACAGGAGCTCACCTGGAGCCGCTGGACACAGGAACAAAACAGCAGTCTGAAAAGGATCCTTTTGGTCTCTGCCTGTTGCCAGGACTGAAAACCAGGCACCAGGAGCATTGACACACCTGAAAGCAAAGATAAGATCACCACTTCTGCTCTGAGGGATCTGCCTGGAGCCCTAGGACACAGGAACCCAGGAACAGTCTGGGACAGAATCCTTCCAGTTTTTTCCTATGCTTGGTGCTGATGCGATTCCACAGTTCTCTGTAACCTATTCACGTGGGAGAGAAATCTGGATTCACAGAAGTGTGAATAATCCTAACAGATCAGGGGAGAATACTTCCTCTCACATTCCTGGCCTAAGAGGAACCTGCCTGAAGCCCTCTGGACACAGGAACCCAGGGACAGTCTGGGACAGAATCCTTCTAGTTTCTTCCTGTGCATGGAGCTGACCAAGTCCCAAACTCTGTGTACACTAGTCACATGGGTGAAAGAGCTGGACTCTTAGAAGTTTGGACAACCGTGAGAGCTCAGGGGAGACTCCCACTTCTGCTCACATAGCTATCCCAAAAGGAACCTGTCTGAAGCTCTCTGGACACAGGAACTGAGGAGCAGTCTGTGACAGGATCCTTCTGGTTTCTGCCTGTGCCTGCAGCTGAGCCTGTAACACAGATCCCACAGATAGAAAGCCAATTTCCAGGAGTTCTGACATACAGGCAGGCTTAGAGGAAGGTAAAGCCACTGTCAGAGACAGTAAGACAAGCTAACACCAGAGACAACAAGATAATAAGAGTCAAGCACAGGAACCTAAGCAACAGAAACCAAGACTACTTAGCATCATCAGAGCCCAGTACTCCCAACAAAGCAAACAATGTATATCCAAGCATACCTGAAAAGCAAGATGTAGATTTAAAATCACATGTCATAATGATGATAGAGAACTTTAAGAAGAACATAACTCCCTTAAAGAAATACAAGACAACACAAGTAAACAAGTAAAAGTCCTTAAAGAAGAAACACAAAAATCGCTTAAAGAATTACAGGAAACCACAACCAAACAGGTGAAGGAATTGAACAAAACCATCCAGGACTAAAAAAAAATGAAAACATGAACAATAAAGAAAACACAAAGGGAGACAACCCTGGAGAAAGAAAACCTAGGAAATAGATCTGGAGTCATAGATATAAACATCACAAACATAATATAAGAGACAGAAGAAAGAATCTCGGGTAGAAGCTATCATAGAAGACATTGATACAACCATCAAAAATAATGTAAAATGGAAAAAACTCTTAACCAAAAACATCCAGGAAATTCAAGACACAATGAAAAGATCAAAACTAAGGATAATAGGTATAAAAGAGAGCAAAGACTTCCAAATTGAAGGACCAGTAAATATCTTAAACAAAATTAGAGGAAAAAAAATCCCTAACCCAAAGAAAAAGATAAACATAAACCATACAAGAAGCCTACAAAACTCCAAATATATTGGGCCAGAAAAGAAATTCTTTCCATTTCATAATAGTCAAAATGCCAAAATGAACAAAACAAAGAAAGTATTAAAAGCAGTAAGGGAAAAAGGTCAAGTAACATATAAAGGCTGAACTATCAGAATTATACCGGACGTCCCACGAGAGACTATGAAAGCCAAAAGATCCTGGACAGATGTCATATAGACCCTAAAATAACAGAAATGCCAGCCCAGGCTACTATATCCAGCAAAATTCTTAATTAACATAAATGGAAAAACCAAGATATTCCATGACAAAACCAAACGTAATCAATATCTTTCCACAAATCCATCCTTACTTAAAGAAGGATTAAAGAGCAATAGTGATAAAACTGGATAGTCTTAGTACAGAGACAGGCACATTAATCAATAGAATAGAACTGAAGACCCAGAAATGAAACCACACACCTATGGTTGTTTGAACTTTGACAAAGGACCTAAAACCATCCAGTGGGAGAAAAAATAGCATTTTTAACAAATGGTACTGGTTCACCTGGAGGTCAGCATGTAGAAGAATGCAAATAGATACATTCTTATCTCCCTGTACAAAGTTCAAATCCAAATGGATCAAGGACCTCCACATAAAACCAGATAAACTGAAACTAATAGAAGAAAAAATGGGGAAGAACCTTAAATCTATGAGCAATGGGAAAATTTCCTGAACAAAATGCCAATGACCTATGCTCTAAGACCAAGAATCGACAAATGGGACCTCATAAAATTGCAAAGCTTCTGTAAGACAAAAGGCACCGTTATTAGGACAAAACTGCAACCAAAGAGATTGGGAAAAGATCTTTACCAATCCTACATCTGATAGAGGGCTATTATCCAATATATACAAGGAATTCAAGATGTTAGATTCCAGAAAGTCAATTAAACTTATTAAAAATGGGTTGCAGACTTAACCAAAGAATTCTCAGCTAAGGAATATTGAACGTATGAAAAGCACCTAAAGAATTGTTCAACATCCTGAGTCATCAGGGAAATGCAAATCAAAACAACCCTAAGATTCCACCTCACATCAGTCAGAATGGCTAAGATCAAAAACTCAGTGCTGGCAAGGATGTGGAGAAAGAGGAATACTCCTCCATTGTTGGTGGGATTGCAAGTTGGTACAACAACTCTGTAAATCACTCTGGAGTTTTCTCAGAAAATTGGACATCCATTTACCTGAGAACCCAGCTATACCACTCCTAGGCATATACCCAAATTGTACTCTGATATATAACAAAGATATCTGCTCCATTACATTCATAGCAGCCTTACTTATAATAGTCAGTAGCTGGAAAGAACACAGATGCCTTTCAACAGAGGCATGGATAGAGAAATTTGGTACATCTACACAATGGAGTACTACTCAGCTATGAAAAACTATGACTTCATGAAATACAAAGTCAAATGGATGGAACTAGAAAATATCATATTAAATGAGGCAACACAATCACAAAACCATACATGGTATGTACTCACTGATAACTGAATATTAGTCCAAAAGCTCGAATTAGCCAAGATACAATCCACAGACCACATGAATCTGAAGGACAACCAAAGTTCACATGCTTCAGCCGTTCTTAGAAGGGGAAACAAAAATATTCACAGGAGGAAATACAGAGACAAAGTTTGGAGAAGAGACTGAAAGAAATGCCATCCACAGATTACCCCACCTTGGGATCCAGCCCATACACATACAACCACGAAACCCAGACAATCTTGCAGATGCCAAGAAGTGCATGCTGACAGGAGCCTGATATAGCTATCTCCTGAGAGGCTCTGCCAGAGCATGACAAATACAGAGGCAGACGTAGCCAACCGTTGAACTGAGAGTGGGGTGTTTGTTGGCGGAATTAGAGAAAGTATTAAAGGAGCTGAAGGGGCTTGCAAATTCATAAGAGCAGCAATAACAACCAGCCAGAGCTCCCAGGGACTAAACCACTATCCAAAGAATGAACATGGACAGACCCATGGATCCAGCTTCATATATAGCCTTTTGGGGCACCAATGGGAGGAGAAGCCCTTTGTCCTGTCAATGCTTGATCCCTCAATGCAGGTGAATGTCGTGGGGGGGGGAGGTAGGAAGGGGTGGGTGGATGGGTAGGGAAACACCCTCATAGAAGCAGTGGAAAGAGGATGGTATAGGAAGTTTATGGATGGGAAACTAGGAAAGGGAATAACACTTGAAATGTTAATAAAAAAATCTAATAAAAACAGAAATTAAAATAATTCCCATGAAAATATTAGGAAACTATCTTGTTTAGAGTTATGTATATATACATCCTCTTTTATATAGGAAAATAATACACATTTATTGGAAACATATCAGGAATTATGCTAGATTAGTAAAATATCAAACAAAATCCATGTGGTTGGAAAAATGGTTACTATTGCTATATGTACAATTTTAAATATATAATCTGATACCTGACCAAAAAAAAAAAGTGTTAGCGATTGTTGCCCATGGGATGGATCTCCCTTTGGGCAAGTTGTTGGTAAGCTACTCTGTCAGTTTCAGCTTCATCCCTCATGGCAGCACCTCCTGCATATAGGATAAATTCAGGGCCACAAGTTCCTTGGGTAGGCTGGCCCTCCATCTCTGCACTGGGGTTCACACAGGAGCTAACTTCCCCAGTCTCCACACCCCCAATGTAGTGAGCCACAGCCACAGTCACCCACATTAATTCATGGTCACATTCCACATATAAGGTCCCCTTCTGCCATGGAAATGTCCAACGCCTCCTCAGCCCTGTGTTCTGCAGATCTCCATTCATTCTCATGGCCATCTAGCCATCTCTCAGGTCCCTCCCAACATCTGATCCAGTACCCCCATTCCCCTCCCCAGTCTCCTCCTCAAGCTCTCTCCCTCCATCTGCATATTATGTCTATTTTATTCTCTATACTAAGTGAGACACAAGCTTCTTTTTTTGAGCCTTCCTTATTGCCCAGCTTCTTTGGCTCCGTGAAGTACAGCAAGACACCTTTATTTTATGACTAATATCCAATTATAAGTGAGTATATGATATGCTTATACTTTTGGAACTGGGTTACGTAACTCAAGTTCCATCCATTTACCCGCAAAATACATGATGTCTTTGTTTTTAATAGCTGAATAGTAGTCCATTATGTAGAAGTACTGCGTTTTCTTTATCCATTATTCAGTTGAGAAATATCTAGGCTGTTTCTAGTTTCTGGGTATTACAAATAAATCTGCTATGGTCAAAGTTGATCAAGTGTCTTTGTGGGACATTGGATTATCTTTTAGTATATGCCCAGGAGTGGTCTTGATGTAGAACTCTTCCCAATTTTATGATAAACTGCCAAATTGATTTCCAAAGTGGTTGGACAAGTTTCTACTCCTACCAGCAATGGAAGAGTGTTCCTCTTGCTCCATATCCTTGCCAACCTGTGCTATCAGTTGAGCTTTTGATCATAGCCATTCTGATGGGTATAAGAAGAAACCTTGGAGATGTTTTGATTTGTATTTCCATGATGACTAAGGACTTTGAACATTTCTTTAATTGCTTCAAGGCTATTTGAGATACCTCTGTAGAGAATTCTCTGTTTAGTTCTGTATCTCATTTTAAAAATTGGGTTTTTTGGTTGCTAGTGTCTTACTGTTTTCTTTGTAAATTTTAGATATTAGCCCTCTGTTAGATGTAGGGTTGGTAAAGATCCTTTCCCAATCTATCAGCTGCCAATTCATCTTACTGACAGTGTCCTTTGCCTTACACAAAACTATACAGTTTCATGAGGTCCCATTTGTTTTAGAAGCATTTTCTCAGTTGATGTTTCCTTCACTAGGATAGCTCTAGCTATGTCAAGTTGACATAAAGCTACGCATTTCATTTTGCAGTCAAGAGAAAAAATACAGAACTTGGATTCACAATATTTTCTCCCATCTATAAGGAATGTTTTTCATTTTTGACTTATTGTGAAAAATTGCCCCCCTCCAGTTAGTTCTTTATTATATCAACCAAATCCCACAAGTGAGCTTAATACCTTGTGAGCTACCTATGTTTCCTTCTGCAATATCTGGAAGAAAATTTTCTATCTCATTTTGCACACTAAACTTAATTATGTGAGTTTTAAAACTGCTATTCTCAACCAGTTTAGTCAAGACAGTGATTGCACTGATAAATAGTTCAATTATATAATTTGTTCATTAACCTGATAAATTTATCTTATTCTTATATTATTTTATGAAATCATCTGGCATTAATGTGAAAACTATATTAATGACTAATTATGAACATTTTGTCACTTTTAGAAATATGAGTAAGTTTCAAATAGTTCTAAGAAATAAAATATAACTCTGAACACTCTCAGGATAATAACTACTTTAATGAAAAATAGCCTAAGAACTGGAAATTTGAGTAATGGAAATTAAGTATAAGTGTAGCATGGTCAATAGAGCAAAATTCTACTTTTATTAATTTCTAGAAAATAATTGGTCAGCTAGTATAAGGCTTTTATTGTCACTGCCATGACAGAACTTCATAAATTTGATAAGCATCAACATTGTGTAGGTAAGTCATTCTGCTCTTTACAGAGGGCAAAAGTTAAAACTTCTTTAAAAGTTAATCCACCTGACCAGGTCTAAGAGACTTTTCCAACTTACTAAAAACAACATAACGTTACATTTCTTTCTGTATATCTTTTTTTTCTAAGGATGGTTTCTCTGATGTTTTGAGTTTCACTATTTCTTTCAATTCTGAATACTCCTTGTCTACATCGTGACTAAATCTTAAAAATAAATAAGATCCCAGGGAGTTAGGGAAATAACTTACTTTGGAATTGCATATATAAAGCAAAATTCAAAAGGAAAATTATAATTCTTATTAAAATTCTAACACAATTCTTCACAAATATTGAAAAAATAATTTTCAACCTCATACAGAAAAGTAGAAATTGTTGACTCAGGTACATACCAAATAATAAAAACATGGTAACAGTACCGCCATTTCAAATTTCCAATTGAACATCAGAGATATGGTATTGGCGTAAAAGAAACAGATTGAACAGTGGTATCTAATTGAAGTTCCAAACATAAGCTCATACAGCAATGGACACCTAAGATGTGACAAAGAGACAAAAAAATCATGTTGGAAAAGAGGCCAACATGTTCAACAAATGGTGCTGGTCAAATTTGATGTTTAATTGTACAAGAATGTGAAGAGATCCATATTTATCACCCCATACAAAATTCAAATCCAAATGTATCAAGTACATCCACATAAGACAATATGCTTAATCTGACAGAAAAGCGAGTAGGAGTTAGTGTTGAAATAATTGGCAAAGATTCCCTGAACAGAATACTTAAACCACAGGCACTAAGATGCGTGGGGACCCCAAATGGAGGAGTTAGAGAGAGGAATGAAGGAACTGAAGGGGTTTGCAAACCCATAGGAAGAAAAACAGTATCAACCAACCAGATGCCCCTCTCCCAGGATCCCCAAGGACAAACCACCAACCAAAAAGTACACACGGAGGGACTCATAGCTCCCGCCTCATATGTAGCAGAGTATGGCCTTGATGGGCATCAGTGGGAGGAGAGGCCCTTTGTCTTCTGAAGGCTCAGTGCCCCAGAATGCCAAGGTGGTAAGGCAGGAGAAACTAAGTAGGTAAGGGAGCATCCTCAGAGAAGCAACAGGAGACAGAATGGGAGAGAAGGGACCTGGAAAGGGGACAACATTTGAAATGTCAATCCACAAAATAGTCAATAAAAAAGACTACCAGGTAGTAAATGAATCTTTATGACACTAAAAATCTTTTGTGTGACAAATAACATCATCATTTAGACATCATTTGAACTTCTAATTGTTTATTTATATTTTTGTTAGTTATTTAAAAAGAAAAATGAAGGGTATGAAGTTGAGTGGTAAGGGAGGTAGAAAGGGTAATGGAAATGTTGGTAGAGAGAAAACCATAATAGAAATATACTGTATAAAATAAATTTTTTCAATAAAAATTGGGGACATATTAAAAGAAAAAGTACAAAAGACATCGAGCTTCAGAATTGGAAAAGTATTTACATACTACACATCCAGTAGAGGATTAGTATCTAAAATATACGAAGAACTAAAAAATGGATATTAAGAAAATAAGTAATCATATTTTAAAGTGGGATACAGACATAAGCAGAGAGACTTCCAAAAATAAAACACAAATGGCTGTGAAACATGTAAAGGAATGTTCAACATTCAGAGTCATCAGGGAAATTTATTTATTTTTTTATTTATTATTTACTTATTTTTAAAACTTCATTTAAAAATTGTCTTTTATAATTCAGATTTTATTCCCCTCTGGTTCACACTCTGACAGTGTGCATTCCATACCTCTTCCTTGCCACCTGTCTTCAAGAGGATGTCCCCACCCTCCAAACCTCCCACCCCCTATACTACCACAGCCCTCTAAACTCCCTGGGGCCTCCAGTCTCATGAGGGTTAGGTGCATCTTCTCTACCTGAACCCAGATCCAGCAGACCTCTGCTGTATATGTGTTGGAGGCTTCATATCACCTAGTGAATGCTGCATGGTTGGTGGTCCAGTGTCTGAGAGATCTCTAGGATAGAGCTTAATTGAGATTGCTGGTCCTCCTTCAGGGTTGCGCTCCTCCTTAGCTTCTTCCAGCTTTTTCCTAATTCAACCAGAGGGGTCAGCAGCTTCTGTTCATTGGTTGGATGTAAATATCTACATCTAACTCTTTTTTTAATGGATATTTTTAATTACATTTCAAATGTCATCCCCTTTCCTAGTTTTCTGTGCAAAATCTCCCTGTTCCAACCCCATTCCCTTTCTTATATGAGGGTGTTCCCCTTGACAACCACCCACACCATCCTGACACCCTGCCCTGATATTTCCCTACAGTGGGGGAGGGTCCAGGCTTAACACAGCCAAGGACTTCTTCTCCCATTGGTGCCCAACAAGGCCATCCTCTGCTACATATGAAGCTGGAGACATGGGTAAAGATCTTTTCCCAATCTTTTGCTTACCCTTTTGTCCTAATGACAGTGTCCTTTCTTTGCCTTACAGAAGCTTTGCAATTTTATGAGGTCCCATTTGTCGATTCTTGATCTTAGAGCATAAGACATTGGTGTTTTCTTCAGGAAATTTTTTCCAGTGCCATGTGTTCCAGATGCTTCCCTAGTTTTTCTTCTATTAGTTTGAGTGTGTCTGGTTTGATGTGGAGGTCCTTGATCCACTTGGACTTAAGCTTTGTACAGGGTGATAAGCATGGATTGATCTGCATTCTTCTACATGTTGACCTCCAGTTGAACCAGCACCATTTGCTGAAAATGCTATCTTTTTTCCATTGGATGGTTTTGGCTCCTTTGTCAAAAATCAAGTGCCCATAGGTGTGTGGGTTCATTTCTGGGTCTTCAATTCTGTTCCATTGGTCTATCTGTCAGTCTCTGTACCAATACCATGCAGTTTTTATCACTATTGCTCTGTAATACTGCTTGAGTTCAGGGATAGTGATTCCCCCTGAAGTCCTTTTATTGTTGAGGATAGTTTTAGATATCCTGGGTTTTTTGTTATTCCAGATGAATTTGCAAATTGTTCTGTCTAACTCTTTGAGGAATTGAATTGGTATTTTGATGGGGATTGCATTGAATCTGTAGATCGCTTTTGGCAAAATGACCAATTTTTACTCTATTAATCCTGCCAATCCATGTAAAGGGCAGATCTTATCATCTTCTGAGGTCTTCTTCAATTTCTTCAGGGACATGAAGTTCATGTCACATGGAAATTTAACTTGATTGGTTAGAGTCACACCAAGGTATTTTATATTATTTGTGGATATTGTGAATGGTATCATTTCTGTAATTTCTTTCTCAGCCTATTTATCCTTTGAGCAGTGGAAAGCTAGTGATTTGCTTGAATAAATTTTATATCCAGCCACTTTGCTGAAATAGTTTATCAGGTTTAGAAGTTCTCTGTCCAAATATTTGGAGTGATCTACGTATACTATCATATCATCTGCAAATAGTGGTATTTTGTCTTCTTCCTTTTGAATTTATATCCTTTGACTTCCTCTGGTGTCTAAATTCTCTGGCTAGGAATTAGAGTCCTATATTGAATAGGAGGGGAGAAAGTGGGCAGCCTTGTCTAGTCACTGATTTGAGTAGGATTGCTTCAAATTTGTCTCCATTTAGTTTACTGGTTTGCTGTATACTGCTTTTATTATGCTTTCGTATGAGCATTGAATTCTAGAATTTTGCAAGACATTTGTCATGAAGGGATTTTGAATTTTCTCAAATGCTTTCTCAGCAACTAATGAGATGATCATGTGTTTTTTTTCCTTTGAGTTTGTTTATATAGTGGATTGCATAGATGGATTTCTATATATTAAATCATCTCTGCATCCTTGGGATGAAGCTTATTTATCACAATGGATGATCTATTTGATGTGTTCTTTAATTCTGTTTGCAAGAATTTTATTGAGTATTTTTCATCAATATTTATAAGTGAAATTGTTTTGAAGTTCTCTTTCTATGTTGGGTCTTTGTGTGGTTTATGTATGAGCATAATCATGGCTTCATAGAATTACTTAGGTAGTGTTCCTTCTGTTTTTACTTTGTGGAATATTTGGGACACTATTGGTATTAGGTCCTATTTGAAGGTCTGATAGAATTTTCCACTAAATCCATCTGGCCTTGTTTTTATGTTTTTTGTTTTTGTTGTTTTGTTATTGTTGTTTTGTTTTGTTTTTGTTTGTTTTTTGCTTGTTTGTTGGTTTGGGAGGCTTTTAATGACTGCTTCTATTTCTTTTGGAGTTATGGTACTGTTTAGATGGTTTATCTGATACTGATTTAACTTTGGTACCTTGTATCTATCTAGAAAATTGTCCATTTCCTCCAGATTTTTCAGGTTGTTTGAGTATAGGCTTTTGTAGGAAGATCAGATGACTTTTGAATTTCCTCAGTTTCTTTGCTGTCTCCTTTTTCAATTCTAATTTTGCTAATTTGGATACTGTCTCTGTGCCCTTTGGTAAGTCTGGCTAAGTGTTTATCTATCTTGTTCAATTCCTCAAAGAACCACCTCCTAGTTTTGTTGTTTCCTTGTATAGTTCTTTTTGTTTTTTCTTGGTTGATTTCAGTCCTGAGTTTGATTATCTCCTGCTGTCTATTCCGCTTGGGTATATTTGCTTCTTTTCATTCTAGAGTGTCCAGGTATGCTATTAAGCTGCTAGTGTATGCTCTCTCCAGTTTTTTTCTTTTTTCTTTTTTTAATCCTTTTTTTGAGGCATTTAGAGCTATGAGTTTTCCCCTTAGCACTGCTTTCATTGTGTCCCATAAGTTTGAGTATATTGTGCCTTCATTTTCATTAAATCCTAAAATGACTTTAATTTCTTTATTTCTACCTTGAATAAATTATCACTGAGTAGAGCATTGTTCAGGTTCCATGTGTATGTGGGCTTCCTGTTTTTTTTTTGTTGTTAATGAATACCAGCCTGAGTCCATCATGATATGATAGTATGTATGGGATTTTTTCAATCTGTTGAGGCCTGTTTTATGATCAATTTTACAGTCAATTTTGGAGAAGGTACCATGAGGTGCTGAGAGGAAAATATATTCTTTTGTTGTAGCATGAAATGTTCTGTAAATATATGTCACATAAATTTAGATCACAGCTTCTTTTAGTTTCTCTGTGTCTCTGTTTAGTTTCTGTTTCCATGATCTGTCTATTGCTAAGAGTGGGGTGTTGAAGACTCCTACTAGTATTGTATGTGGTTTAATTTGTGCTTTGAGCTTTAGTAAAGTTTCTTTTATGAATGTGGGTACCCTTGCATTTGGAGCATAGATATTCAAAGTTGAAAGTTCATCTCCTTTGATATGTATGAAATATTCTCTCTTATCTTTTTGGATAACTTTTGGTTAAAAGTCAATTTTATTTTAGGTTAGAATGGCTACTCCAGCTTTTTTTTTTTTTTTTTTTGGTACCATTTACTTGGAAAATGGTTTTGTAGTCCTTTACTCTGAGGTAGTGTCTGTCTTTGCCACTGAAGTATGTTTCCTCTATGCAGTTAAATGTTGGATCCTGTTTATTTATCAATCTGTGAGTCTATGTCTTTTAATTGGGGAATTGAGTCCACTAATATTAAGAGATATTAAGGAATAGTGATACATTTGTTCTCCTGTTTTGGTTGGTAGAGGTGGAATTATGTTCGTGTGGCTATCTTCTTATTGATTTTTTTGAAAGAAGATTAATTTCTTGCTTTTTCTAGGGTATAGATTCCTTCCTTGTTTTGAAGTTTACCATCTATTATTAATGTAGTCCTGGGATTGTGGAAAAATTGTGTAAATTTGGTTTTGTCATGGATTATTTTGGTTTCTCCACGTATGTTAATTGAGAGTTTTGCTGGGCATAGTAACCTGGGCTGGCATTTCTGTTCTCTTAGGGTCTGTATGACATCTGTCCAGGATCTTCTGGCTTCCATAATCTCTGGTGAGAAGTCTTGTGTAATTTTGATAGGTCTACCTTTATATGTCACTTGACCATTTTTCCCTTACTGCTTTTAATATTCTTTCCTTGTTTTGTGCATTTGGCATTTTAACTATTATGTGATGGGAGGAATTTCTTTTCTGGTCCAATCTATTTGGAGTTCTGTAGGCTTTTTGTATGTTTATGGGCATCTCTTTCTTTAGGTTAGGAGAGTTTTCTTCTATGATTTTGTTGAAGATATTTACTGGTCCTTTGAGCTGGGAGTCTTCACTCTCTTCTATACCTATTATCCTTAGCTTTGATCTTCTCATTATGTCCTGGATTTCGTGGATGTTTTGGGTTAGGAGATTTTTGAACTTTTCAGTTTTTTGATGGTTGTGTCAATGTTTTCTATGATAGCTTCTGCCTCTGACAGTCTCTCTTTTATCTCTTGTCTTCTTTTGGAAATGCTTGCATCTGTAGCTCCTGATTCTTTTCTTAGGTTTTCTATCTCCAGGCTTGTCTCCCTTTGTGATTTCTTTATTGTTTATATTTCTATTTTTAGATCCTGGATGGTTTTGTTCAATTCATTCACCTATTCGGTTGTGTTTTCCTGTAATTATTTAAATGTTTTGTGTTTCCCCTTTAACAGCTTCTACCTATTTACCTGTGTTCTCTTGTATTTGTTTAAGCGAGTTACTTATGAGCTTCCCAAAGTTCTCTACCACCATCATGGGATGTAATTTTAAATCCAAATCTTACTTTTCCACAGTGTTTTACTATCCAGGACTTGCTGTAGTAGGAGAACAGGGTTCTGTTGATGCCAAGTAGCCTTGGTTTCTTTTGCTTAGGTTCATGTGATTGCCTCTTGCCATCTTGTTATCCTTAGTGTTACCTGTTCTAGTGACTCTGAGTGGAGCCTTTTTCTCCTGTGTTCCTATTTGTGTCAGAACTCCTCAGAGCATCTGCGATCCTGTATTATCAGAGCTCCTGGGAGTCAAACTCTCTCAGGGTGTTTCACGAGTGGGTGCGTAGCTAGAGCCCTGGGTTTGCTTGAGGCATAGACAAAAAAGTCAGAAGGATCCCATGCCTCTGTCTGGGCAAGGTTCTGTTTACCTCGTTACTGTGGGGGTCCCAGTTACACTGGCTGTTGGGTAAGATATTATAGCGTGAACTGTGATCTTGAAGGTGTCAGAGCTCCAGTGTTCCTGGGCTTGTCTGATCTCCTGAGATTCTAACCTCCTCTATGATCCTATGGTTCTGTGTTCATGGGATCCTGTGATGTTATGGTCCTTTTTTCTTGGTCATTTTAAAACACCTGTGAATCAGCCTCCCTCTGGGTGTTGTATACAGAGACAGCACCCCAGGTCTGCTCTGGGTGCTGGTTCAGACCTGGCTAGGCAGGGGTTCCTGTTTTCCTGGATCTTGGGGGTCCCAGTTGCTCTGTTGTGGCCTCTCCTGTGATACTCGGCATTTCAGAGCACCTGGGAGTTGGGCTCCCTCTGCATATTGTACGAGTGGGTACAGAGCCAGTGCCCCAGGTCTGCTCCAGGTGCAGATTCAACTGTGATCCTGGGCGTGTTAGAGTATTAGGAAATCAGGCTTCCTCTGGGTGTCGTGGGAATGAGTTCATACCCAGTGCCCAAAGTATGCTCAGGGCACAGGTCTTTTCACATAGAGCAATGAGCAGAAAATCCATTCAGAGAGAATGAATATACACTGTACTTAAAGTAAAACTTAAGCTTTTCAGTGTATGCTGGAAAACATACATACATACATACATACATAGTTGCATACTTAAAAACAAAAATGAAAAAAAGACATACAAAATGTCCTAGTTGATAAATGACTCACTGTCTTTCTCTTTCTCTCATTCTTTATGTACATGATCATATATGTGTATATATATATATATGTGTGTATATATATATTAATCTCAATTTATGTGTATATACTATTATATATCCATTCTCTACAGTGGGGGATATCATTCCTCTTTCACGTTCTTTTCCTTTTTCCTGTTACAATTTCTCTTTAAAAGCCTCTCTCTCTCTCTGACTCTCTCTCTTTATCTGCACCACATGATGATCAAACAAACAAACAAATAGGAAAAGTAAAATGGAAAGAGAAAGAGAAAAGGGCAATTTTGGTATACAGAACAGTTACAGAGAAAGAATAAGGTAGACTCAGGTGAAGATAGGACAAGACAGAGAATGAAAATGAGCCCAAACATTAGTTCTGGTTGCCAATTAGTATGAGGCCAAGCAGAGGAGTTCAGTTAGAAGCTGTACTATACTGTCTCTGTAATATTGTTATTTACAAATTCTTTTGTTGAGAAATTCCTTTAATATTAATATTCATTTAAACTTAATTGTCTGCTGTTATGTTCAGTGTTGCTTTGGGTAGCCCATATTGCCTTCATCCAACTCCTCTTTTTGTAGTTTTAGATATAAGTCAATACTCTTATATGACCACTTATTTTGCTGTATACTTATTTGCACCACTTATTTGTAGTTATACAAAATTCCATAAATCACTTCAGTTCCCTGCAAAGCAAGTTTTTTTTTTCTGCCTTACAAATTGTGTTGAGTGCTGTGGTGAATGTGTTCACTTGATACCTACCACTTACTACTTTCTTTCACTTTGGCTCTATCATACTATTGTGCTGTGAATGCTGTATAGTCATTAATGAGCTCAATACTGTGGCTGCTTTTCATCTCCATGTTAAAGGAGAAAGGAAATATCTATCTTTCTAAAGAAAATGATCTATCTATCTATCTATTTACCATTCTTTCTCTTTTGTATGAGAATTTGCCTCCAATTTCCAAGATTTTCATTTAAAATGAGTGTATATACATTGTATAGACTTAAAATTTTGGTTATTAGTGATATATTTTTATATATGGACAATGTATATTGAAAAGGATAGGTTGCAAATTGGCAACTAAAGAGACTAGACCTAAATATCTGTTTCTAAGAACTGGGCAATTTTCAGGCCTCAGAAGCTGCCTTACCACCTGGTCTGAGGCAAGGACAATGGGTCAGCAGCAGTTTCCAGACCTCCCCAGCAAGTTTCCAGCTACCACATTCCTGTAATGGAATGTCCATAGAGATGGACCCAATAGATTAACATAGAGGTCACCCATCCTGGAATTCCCCAGTGTGATTTTAATCAGGCCTGCAAGCTCACTTGGGAGTCTCTCTATCTTGGTTACAGAATGACTCCAGTGTTCTGGACTTCTGTAGAATAAAATACTCTTTGTGTTTACATATACTATTTGAGTTCGCTGTATCATTCTTCAATGAGTCATGGACCATTAACAGTATTTGTCCGTGTAAGACCTCTGTTGTTCTCTTTTTTAGATTTTTCTGGTTTCCTTATTTTTCCTAAGCCTCAGCTTGGAGAGGGGTTCTGAGAGCAGGGGTGTCTGGGACCTACAAGACAGCCTCTTTGTCTGCATGCTTTGCTTTCTTTTTGGAGATTTCTCTGTGTATATTCTGTTTGCTTACTATTCTAAGAGATCTCTCTGTCCAGGTTCTGCTTGCTTGCGTGTGTGTGTGCCTGTGTATATCTTTGTGTGTGTGTCAGGTTTTCAAGCATTTCTCTTTTTCTATCCTAAAAAAGTTCTCTGTATAGTTCATCTCTTGCAGAACAGAGGCCCGGTATTTCAATTTACAAGTAAATCCAATTGCTTACTCCATGTTTTCCTTTTGATTATCTTATGTATCAGTACCTTAGGACTCCAGGCCTTTGATTCTTAGGAGACTGCAATCATATATTTTTTCCTTAACATTGCAAAAGAATTCAGAGATCTGTCAGCCTTAGTTGAGCACAGCCCATGAACTAGTTGGGTGGGACCCTAACCTGAAATGACCATTCCCACCACACCTGAGCCTGGATGCACTATGTCCCAGACTAATCTTGAACTAGGGTATCGGCCTACATTTGTACCTCTCTGTCTATTGCTCTTTCTGATAAGCTGGCTCATAGTGTATCTACCTCTGTTCCTTTAGATTTATGAAGCTCTTCATATAATTACATGACAGAGAGGTAGAGGTAAAATTATGAGAAATTCAAGGCTCCTCTCAGCAATATGATAAACTGGAAGCTAGCTTAGGATACAGGAGACCCTGTCTAAGAATAAACTTAATCCAATCAAAACAATTTTAATTCCCATGAATCAGTCTCAAAACATAAGCCTGAAGGCTCTCCCTTCAGGTTCCTGATAGTATATACCCCTTAATTCCTATAATTTTATATCCACAGCCTCTTAAGTATCTTATCTATATAATGATTATCTTATCTATGTTTATCCACATACTATTCATACTGGGATTTAATTGTAGTTATAGGTTTTGATGGCAAGAGGATAAGTAAGAGCATCTAGTAAAGGAACTTGTTCTGAACTTTGGGAGAGAGGTTTCTGCCAACTCTAAAATGACACTAGACATTGAACTGTTAAATAAGATGGTGTTCCAACTACATTGAGCCTAGTATGTTCCTGTGTGGAGTTTGAGAAGTCTGTCTGGTCAATATCGTCATGAGAGTCATATTGATGCAATCTTTCAAGTTTTCAGGATACAAGCTTTTTGTACCATGGTCATGACCTGCTCATAAATGATTTTCATTGGTATCTCTTGGGTTCTACAACTCTCACCATGACTTTTTCAGCCTGCTGTTTGATTGTGTCTGGCCTTCTGTGACAGGTGACTAGGGCCTCTTTATATTCTACTACTGACACCCTCCAGTTCTTTCACTAAGCTCTTAACTGCTTGTTAACAGCTCCAAACCTCTCATTATCCATATGCACTGTGTCAATACAACTTGGCATGAACCAGCCAACTTCTCTTTCTTTTCATATATTATTTCCCACATGTCTTTGAAATGAGTGACTCCTTGCACCTGTTATAGAATTCTGTCACAAGTATATTTTCCAAGGTCATCAAAGATGAAATATTTAATAAGAACAATTAGTATATGCCAAGTACTATCTATAATACCATTTGAGATTGTGTCATTTTTACTTTGAGGGTGGGGTAGACATGAAAGGGTTAGAGGATCCATGTGAAATCTCATTACCAACAAGTTTGGAAATGTTTTTGGGTACCTGTTATTTCAGGTACAGTCTTTCCAATAAGCAGACACTAAAATGCAATTTAATATGTTAGCATTTTATTAGGGTAAGTATCTCTGTAAAAGAGAATGTAAGTGCTTTTACAGAATCTGATGCAGCGCTCTAATCTTTATGTACATGTCATTCAAAGAAAGTTGAAGAAACACAGATATAAACAACATATACTGTGGTAAATTCTAGTATAAAACAAAGAAAAACATAAATATCTGGAAATAAACAATGAACAGAGAAATGCCATAGGTCCTAGCCATGTACTCCCTTAGCATCCTTCTGCTTTTAATAAAGACCATCAGATGAGAAGGCTGGCCTAGTCAGAAACTAAATAGATTTCAGAGTGAAGTTAGAGATTGCGCGCTGGTGAGCTGTTCCTTATGAGTGTCATGTCTGGATATATAGCTGTGTCTCACATGGCCCCAAGCACAGATGAACAACTGTTGCTAATTAGTGAATGCAGAAAAAAGGAGATAATTTTTTCCACAGATATTCCCCACAAATAGTTATCCAGTAACAAATTGTCATTCCAAAAATATACATATGAACAATATTAAGTGAACTCAGTAGGTTGTTTACATATTTATTCATTTATGTATATATACACATACCAATAATAAATAAAGAATAAGAAATAATGAATTTCAGATTGAATAGGGAGCACATGAAGAGTTGCATGGAGGAAAGGGGGAGAGAAATGCATAAACATAATATTTGTATATAAAATTATTAATAAAGAATAAATGTCTAAAATGATAAGTGATAAATATTCAAATTGTGCTTCTCATAATGCAAGGTCATTTGTGTTGCCCTTTACAGCATATAATGCTCTAATCATACTATACTTTGTATTTAAATGTTTGTGCTTTAAGCATTCTAATTTTCTTATATTCTACTCTAGTTTGTAATACCCACAGACCTTAGCACATAATAATCTGTCAATCAATCTCCATTTAATTTAAAATCAAAATTATACCTGATCATCTGTCTTTTAAAAGTGCTTTTCATTCTCTTAACCACTGAACTCCTTTGTCCTTTTTGTCCTTCACTCGAACCTATACTGAAACATGCCATCTCTGATTCCACTCAACTACTGCAATTTAACATTTATGACTGGCTTTTGAATAATGCTAATGAAAGCTACACATCAATGCACATCTTCATCACTATAAATTGATAATCTTTAAAATCATCCCTAACATTAGTATTGCTCCTATTTCACTGTCTTTAGTGAGAATATTTCATAATATCTCACATGCTTTCAACATGTCATTTACAACTATCCTTAATCCCTTTCCTTTACACTGAAAGGACATTCCCCTTAGTATTTTACCATTACAGGTACCATCTTTTCCACAAATGTTATCTCCTTCCATATTTTTTACTTATTTTCAATTAACGTAAACATTCAGTTTCTCTTGTATTTTCTTCATTGCTTTTTATTTCATTATAAACTCATTCCTTACTGCATTGGTCCACTAATATTGTATCAATAATTTCAAGGCACATTTTTTTTTACAATCAAAAGGAATTGTTTACCCTCAAATTTTTGATTTCTGCTATTGAGGCATATGATATATTCTGACCAACAAAATGTGCAAAATGTGGCAAAACTGATGAACTACTTCTGAGCTTAAATTTCAGGAGGTACTGTCATTTCTGCTGTGGTTTTTTTTTTTTTTTTTTTTTGCACATTGCAACAGGTTAAATGAACTTGAACTAACTTCCTAGGGAAGTCATGAAGAAGAGAATCCATGAATCGTAAACAACCACTATGCATGTGAGTCTATTTTGTAAAATCCAGCTACTATTTGTCTACCAACTGACTACAATGAAAATGAAGGAAATAAGGAAATTCAGGGGACAGATCTTAGAAATAAGCCAAGCAAAGTTGTTGATACAGAACATTTCTTTAATGTTGTTACTTTAAGCAATTAAATTTTACACTTAGAGTCAAATTGAATTAAGCACTTATGATACAGTCTACAACATATTACATATAATATTTAACCTAAATATTAAAAAAACTGAATTTTTATATTCTCTGCTTTTTGAGATAAACTTACGAAGCATAAAGCCATCACATAATTTGAATATGGTATGACAGTTACCATGAATGTTCCAGGACTTTTCATGAAGTTCTATATATAATTTCAATAAAATTTTAATCCTAAACTCTTTATTTTTATTTAAAGACATTGATGTTGTGATTAATGTATTCTATTTTTCTTGACTCTGATATTGCTTTGTGCTATACAAATAATTCAATTTTTCTTTGGATTCTATAAAGCACACAGGAATCTATAATTATCTAAAATTCAATTTCATGGACTGTGCAATTACCTAGTCTCCACTATTACTTCCAAATATCGACCATGTTTGAATAGAACTAAATTTATAATGGGTTTCCTACAGATAAGTAGAAATATATTGTATTCTAGTGTATGTTTTCTAGCATTAAGTCAATGATAAATAAACTTGATTGATGCATGGGTTTGTACAAGAGTGTTGGTCCATAATGCCAATAAACAGCTTAATAACTAGCTAAGTTTTGTTTGTTTTAGTTTAAGCTAGCAATCATTACAAATTGTAGACACCTTGAGAATAGAGAACTTAACAGTTCCACGATATTTTGATGTTTTATAACACCTTGACATACCTACCTATATATTTCCATATAATATATTTAAAAATTGTTTTACATTTGCTTCAAAACAAAAGAGTTTCAAACCAATTGAGTCTTCTAGTGTAATATAACTAATACAGTTCGAAAAATATTTAGTTAGCAAGGTTGGCTTTTCATATTATAATTATTTATTTTTTTCCATTTTTTTTATTAACTTCAGTATTTCTTATTTACATTTTTTTTCCTTTTTTTTTTTTATTAACTTGAGTATTTCTTATATACATTTCGAGTGTTATTCCCTTTCCCGGTTTCCGGGCAAACATCCCCCTCCCCCCTCCCCTTCCTTATGGGTGTTCCCCTCCCAACCCTCCCCCCATTGCCGCCCTCCCCCCATAGACTAGTTCACTGTGGGTTCAGTCTTAGCAGGACCCAGGGCTTCCCCTTCCACTGGTGCTCTTACTAGGATATTCATTGCTACCTATGGGGTCAGAGTCCAGGGTCAGTCCATGTATAGTCTTTAGGTAGTGGCTTAGTCCCTGGAAGCTCTGGTTGCTTGGCATTGTTGTACTTTTGGGGTCTCGAGCCCCTTCAAGCACTTCCAGTTCTTTCTCTGATTCCTTCAATAGGGGACCTATTCTCAGTTCAGTGGTTTGCTGCTGGCATTCGCCTCTATATTTGCTGTATTCTGGCTGTGTCTCTCAGGAGCGATCTACATCCGGCTCCTGTCGGTCTGCACTTCTTTGCTTCATCCATCTTGTCTAATTGGGTGGCTGTATATGTATGGGCCACATGTGGGGCAGGCTCTGAATGGGTGTTCCTTCAGTCTCTGTTTTAATCTTTGCCTCTCCCTTCCCTGCCAAGGGTATTCTTTTTCCTCATTTAAAGAAGGAGTGAAGCATTCACATTTTGATCATCCGTCTTGAGTTTCGTTTGTTCTAGGGATCTAGGGTAATTCAAGCATTTGGGCTAATAGCCACTTATCAATGAGTGCATACCATGTATGTCTTTCTGTGATTGGGTTAGCTCACTCAGGATGATATTTTCCAGTTCCAACCATTTGCCTACGAATTTCATAAACTCGTTGTTTTTGATAGCTGAGTAATATTCCATTGTGTAGATGTACCACATTTTCTGTATCCATTCCTCTGTTGAAGGGCATCTGGGTTCTTTCCAGCTTCTGGCTATTATAAATAAGGCTGCGATGAACATAGTGGAGCACGTGTCTCTTTTATATGTTGAGGCATCTTTTGGGTATATGCCCAAGAGAGGTATAGCTGGATCCTCAGGCAGTTCAATGTCCAATTTTCTGAGGAACCTCCAGACTGATTTCCAGAATGGTTTTACCAGTCTGCAATCCCACCAACAATGGAGGAGTGTTCCTCTTTCTCCACATCCTCGCCAGCATCTGCTGTCACCTGAGTTTTTGATCTTAGCCAATCGCACTGGTGTGAGGTGAAATCTCAGGGTTGTTTTGATTTGCATTTCCCTTATGACTAAAGATGTTGAACATTTCTTTAGGTGTTTCTCAGCCATTCGGCATTCCTCAGCTGTGAATTCTTTGTTTAGCTCTGAACCCCATTTTTTAATAGGGTTATTTGTTTCCCTGCGGTCTAACTTCTTGAGTTCTTTGTATATTTTGGAAATAAGGCCTCTATCTGTTGTAGGATTGGTAAAGATCTTTTCCCAATCTGTTGGTTGCCGTTTTGTCCTAACCACAGTGTCCTTTGCCTTACAGAAGCTTTGCAGTTTTATGAGATCCCATTTGTCGATTCTTGATCTTAGAGCATAAGCCATTGGTGTTTTGTTCAGGAAATTTTTTCCAGTGCCCATGTGTTCCAGATGCTTCCCTAGTTTTTCTTCTATTAGTTTGAGTGTGTCTGGTTTGATGTGGAGGTCCTTGATCCACTTGGACTTAAGCTTTGTACAGGGTGAAAAGGATGGATCGATCTGCATTCTTCTACATGTTGCCCTCCAGTTGAACCAGCACCATTTGCTGAAAATACTATCTTTTTTCCATTGGATGGTTTTGGCTCCTTTGTCAAAAATCAAGTGACCATAGGTGTGTGGGTTCATTTCTGGGTCTTCAATTCTATTCCATTGGTCTATCTGTCTGTCTCTGTACCAATACCATGCAGTTTTTATCACTATTGCTCTGTAATACTGCTTGAGTTCAGGGATAGTGATTCCCCCTGAAGTCCTTTTATTGTTGAGGATAGCTTTAGCTATCCTGGGTTTTTTGTTATTCCAGATGAATTTGCAAATTTTTCTGTCTAACTCTTTGAAGAATTGGATTGGTATTTTGATGGGGATTGCATTGAATCTGTAGATTGCTTTTGGTAAAATGGCCATTTTTACCATATTAATCCTGCCAATCCATGAGCATGGGAGATCTTTCCATCTTCTGAGGTCTTCTTCAATTTCTTTCCTCAGTGTCTTGAAGTTCTTATTGTACAGATCTTTTACTTGCTTGGTTAAAGTCACACCGAGGTACTTTATATTATTTGGGTCTATTATGAAGGGTGTCGTTTCCCTAATTTCTTTCTCGGCTTGTTTCTCTTTTGTATAGAGGAAGGCAACTGATTTATTTGAGTTAATTTTATACCCAGCCACTTTGCTGAAGTTGTTTATCAGCTTTAGTAGTTCTCTGGTGGAACTTTTGGGATCACTTAAATATACTATCATGTCATCTGCAAATAGTGATATTTTGACCTCTTCTTTTCCGATCTGTATCCCTTTGATCTCCTTTTGTTGTCTGATTGCTCTGGCTAGAACTTCAAGAACTATATTGAATAAGTAGGGAGAGAGTGGGCAGCCTTGTCTAGTCCCTGATTTTAGTGGGATTGCTTCAAGTTTCTCTCCATTTAGTTTAATGTTAGCAACTGGTTTGCTGTATATGGCTTTTACTATGTTTAGGTATGGGCCTTGAATTCCTATTCTTTCCAGGACATTTATCATGAAGGGGTGTTGAATTTTGTCAAATGCTTTCTCAGCATCTAATGAAATGATCATGTGGTTCTGTTCTTTCAGTTTGTTTATATAATGGATCACGTTGATGGTTTTCAGTATATTAAACCATCCCTGCATGCCTGGGATGAAGCCTACTTGATCATGGTGGATGATTGTTTTGATGTGCTCTTGAATTCGGTTTGCCAGAATTTTATTGAGTATTTTTGCGTCGATATTCATAAGGGAAATTGGTCTGAAGTTCTCTTTCTTTGTTGTGTCTTTGTGTGGTTTAGGTATAAGAGTAATTGTGGCTTCGTAGAAGGAATTCGGTAGGGCTCCATCTGTTTCAATTTTGTGGAATAGTTTGGATAATATTGGTATGAGGTCTTCTATGAAGGTTTGATAGAATTCTGCACTAAACCCGTCTGGACCTGGGCTCTTTTTGGTTGGGAGACCTTTAATGACTGCTTCCATTTCCTTAGGAGTTATGGGGTTGTTTAACTGGTTTATCTGTTCCTGATTTAACTTCGATACCTGGTATCTTTCTAGGAAATTGTCCATTTCCTGAAGATTTTCAAATTTTGTTGAATATAGGTTTTTATAGTAAGATCTGATGATTTTTTGAATTTCCTCCGAATCTGTAGTTATGTCTCCCTTTTCATTTCTGATTTTGTTAATTTGGACACACTCTCTGTGTCCTCTCGTTAGTCTGGCTAAGGGTTTATCTATCTTGTTGATTTTCTCAAAGAACCAACTTTTGGTTCTGTTGATTCTTTCTATGGTCCTTTTTGTTTCTACTTGGTTGATTTCAGCTCTGAGTTTGATTATTTCCTGCCTTCTACTCCTCCTGGGTGTATTTGCTTCTTTTTGTTCTAGAGCTTTTAGGTGTGCTGTCAAGCTGCTGACATATGCTCTTTCCTGTTTCTTTCTGCAGGCACTCAGCGCTATGAGTTTTCCTCTTAGCACAGCTTTCATTGTGTCCCATAAGTTTGAGTATGTTGTATCTTCATTTTCATTAAATTCTAAAAAGTTTTTAATTTCTTTCTTTATTTCTTCCTTGACCAGGTTATCATTGAGTAGAGCATTGTTCAATTTCCACGTATATGTGGGCATTCTTCCCTTATTGTTATTGAAGACCAGTTTTAGGCCGTGGTGGTCCGATAGCACGCATGGGATTATTTCTATCTTTCTGTACCTGTTGAGGCCCGTTTTTTGACCAATTATATGGTCAATTTTGGAGAAAGTACCATGAGGAGCTGAGAAGAAGGTATATCCTTTTGCTTTAGGATAGAATGTTCTATAAATATCCGTTAAGTCCATTTGGCTCATGACTTCTCTTAGTCTGTCTACATCACTGTTTAATTTCTGTTTCCATGATCTGTCCATTGATGAGAGTGGGGTGTTGAAATCTCCCACTATTATTGTGTGAGGTGCAATGTGTGTTTTGAGCTTTAGTAAGGTTTCTTTTACATATGTAGGTGCCCTTGTATTTGGGGCATAGATATTTAGGATTGAGAGTTCATCTTGGTTGATTTTTCCTTTGATGAATATGAAGTGTCCTTCCTTATCTTTTTTGATGACTTTTAGTTGGAAATTGATTTTATTTGATATTAGAATGGCTACTCCAGCTTGCTTCTTCTGACCATTTGCTTGGAAAGTTGTTTTCCAGCCTTTCACTCTGAGGTAGTGTCTGTCTTTGTCTCTGAGGTATGTTTCCTGTAGGCAGCAGAATGCAGGGTCCTCGTTGCGTATCCAGTTTGTTAATCTATGTCTTTTTATTGGGGAGTTGAGGCCATTGATATTGAGAGATATTAAGGAATAGTGATTATTGCTTCCCGTTATATTCATATTTGATGTGAGGTTATGTTTGTGTGCTTTCATTCTCTTTGTTTTGTTGCCAAGACGATTAGTTTCTTGCTTCTTCTAGGGTATAGCTTGCCTCCTTATGTTGGGCTTTACCATTTATTATCCTTTGTAGTGCTGGATTTGTAGAAAGATATTGTGTAAATTTGGTTTTGTCATGGAATATCTTGGTTTCTCCATCAATGTTAATTGAGAGTTTTGCTGGATACAGTAATCTGGGCTGGCATTTGTGTTCTCTTAGGGTCTGTATAACATCAGTCCAGGATCTTCTGGCCTTCATAGTTTCTGGCGAGAAGTCTGGTGTGATTCTGATAGGTCTCCCTTTATATGTTACTTGACCTTTTTCCCTTACTGCTTTTAATATTCTTTCTTTATTTTGTGCGTTTGGTGTTTTGACAATTATGTGACGGGAGGTGTTTCTTTTCTGGTCCAATCTATTTGGAGTTCTGTAGGCTTCCTGTATGTCTATGGGTATCTCTTTTTTTAGGTTAGGGAAGTTTTCTTCTATGATTTTGTTGAAGATATTTACTGGTCCTTTGAGCTGGGAGTCTTCACTCTCTTCTATACCTATTATCCTTAGGTTTGATCTTCTCATTGAGTCCTGGATTTCCTGTATGTTTTGGACCAGTAGCTTTTTCCGCTTTACATTATCTTTGACAGTTGAGTCAATGATTTCTATGGAATCTTCTGCTCCTGAGATTCTCTCTTCCATCTCTTGTATTCTGTTGGTGAAGCTTGTATCTACAGCTCCTTGTCTCTTCTTTTGGTTTTCTATATCCAGGGTTGTTTCCATGTGTTCTTTCTTGATTGCTTCTATTTCCATTTTTAATTCCTTCAACTGTTTGATTGTGTTTTCCTGGAATTCTTTCAGGGATTTTTGCGATTCCTCTCTGTAGGCTTTTACTTGTTTATAAATGTTTTCCTGTGCTTCCCTAAGTGTGTTCAGGTCTTTCCTGAAGTCCTCCAGCATCATGATCAAATATGATTTTGAAACTAGATCTTGCTTTTCTGGTGTGTTTGGATATTCCATGTTTGTTTTGGTGGGAGAATTGGGCTCCGATGATGGCATGTAGTCTTGGTTTCTGTTGCTTGGGTTCCTGCGCTTGCCTCTCGCCATCAGATTATCTCTAGTGTTACTTTGTTCTGCTATTTCTGACAGTGGCTAGACTGTCCTATAAGCCTGTGTGTCAGGAGTGCTGTATACCTGTTTTCCTCTCTTTCAGTCAGTTATGGGGACAGAGTGTTCTGCTTTTGGGCGTGTAGTTTTTCCTCTCTACAGGTCTTCAGCTGTTCCTGTGGGCCTGTGTCTTGAGTTCACCAGGCAGCTTTCTTGCAGCAGAAAATTTGGTCTTACCTGTGGTCCCGAGGCTCAGGTTTGCTCGTGGGGTGCTGTTCAGGGGCTCTCTGCAGCGGCAGCAACCAGGAAGACCTGTGCCGCCCCTTCCGGGAGCTTCAGTGCACCAGGGTTCCAGATGGTCTTTGGCTTTTTCCTCTGGCGTCCGAGATGTGTGTGCAGGGAGCAGTCTCTTCTGGTTTCCCAGTCCTGTCTGCCTCTCTGAAGGTTTAGCTCTCCCTCCCACGGAATTTGGGTGCAGAGAACTGTTTATCCGGTCTGTTTCCTTCAGGGTCCGGCGGTGTCTGTGGCAGGGGTCCTGCCGCTCCTGGGCCCTCCCCCACGGGAGCCCAGAGGCCTCATACAGTTTCCTCTTGGGCCAGGGATGTGGGCAGGGGTGAGCAGTGTTGGTTGTCTCTTCCGCTCTGCAGCCTCAGGAGTGCCCACCTGACCAGGCGGTTGGGTCTCTCTCTCACCGGGTCTGGGAGCAGAGAGCTGCTGCGGGCCGGGATCCGCGGGTGTGGGACTTCTGGTAAACACAGAACGTGCCCGGTTCTAGAGAAATTCTGCTTCCGTGTGTCCCAAGCTCACCAGGCAGCTTTCTTGCAGCAGAAAATTTGGTCTTACCTGTGGTCCCGAGGCTCAAGTTCGCTCGTGGGGTGCTGCCCAGGGGCTCTCTGCAGCGGCAGCAACCAGGAAGACCTGTGCCGCCCCTTCCGGGAGCTTCAGTGCACCAGGGTTCCAGATGGTCTTTGGCTTTTTCCTCTGGCGTCCGAGATGTGTGTGCAGGGAGCAGTCTCTTCTGGTTTCCCAGGCCTGTCTCCCTCTCTGAAGGTTTAGCTCTCCCTCCCACGGGATTTGGGTGAAGAGAACTGTTTATCCGGTCTGTTTCCTTCAGGGTCCGGCGGTGTCTGTGGCAGGGGTCCTGCCGCTCCTGGGCCCTCCCCCACGGGAGCCCAGAGGCCTTATACAGTTTCCTCTTGGGCCAGGGATGTGGGCAGGGGTGAGCAGTGTTGGTGGTCTCTTCCGCTCTGCAGCCTCAGGAGTGCCCACCTGACCAGGCGGTTGGGTCTCTCTCTCACCGGGTCTGGGAGCAGAGAGCTGCTGCGGGCCGGGATCCGCGGGTGTGGGACTTCCTTATTTACATTTCGAATGTTATTCCCTTTCCCAGTTTCCGGGCAAACATCCCCCTAATCCCGGCACCTCCCCTTCTTTATGGGTGTTCCCCTCCACATCCTCCCCCCTTTGCTGCCCTCCCCCGAACAATCACGTTCACTGGGGGTTCAGTCTTAGCAGGACCAAGGGCTTCCCCTTCCAATGGTGATCTTACTAGGATATTCATTGCTACCTATAAGGTCAGAGTCCAGGGTCAGTCCATGTATAGTCTTTAGGTAGTGGCTTAGTCCCTGGAAGCTCTGGTTGCTTGGCATTGTTGTTCATAAGGGGTCTTCAAGTTCTTCCAGTTCTTTCTCTGATTCCTTCAAAGGGGGTCCTGTTCTCAGTTCAGTGGTTTGCTGCTGGCATTCACCTATGTACTTGCTGTATTCTGGCTGTGTCTCTCAGGAGAAATCTACATGCGGCTCCTATCAGCCTGCACTTCTTTGCTTCATCAATCTTGTCTAATTGGGTGGCTGTATATGTATGGGACACATGTGGGGCAGGCTCTGAATGGGTGTTCCTTCTGTCTCTGTTTTAATCTTTGCCTCTCTATTCCCTGCTAAGGGTATTCTTGTTCCCCCTTTTAAAGAAGGAATGAAGCATTCCTATTTTGAGCATACGTCTTGAGTTTCGTTTGTTCTAGGCATCTAGGGTAATTCAAGCATTTGGGCTAATAGCCACTTATCAATGAGTGCATACCATGTGTGTTTTTCTGTGATTGGGTTACCTCACTCAGAATGATATTTTACAGTTCCAACCATTTGTCTATGAATTTCATAAAGGCATTGTTTTTGATAACTGAGTAATATTCCATTGTGTAGATGTACCACATTTTCTGAATCCATTCCTCTGTGGAAGGGCATCTGGGTTCTTTCCAGCTTCTGGCTATTATAAATAAGGCTGCGATGAACATAGTGGAGCACGTGACTTTTTTGTATGTTGGGGCATCTTGTGGGTATATGCCCAAGAGAGGTATAGCTGGATATTGAGGTAGTTCAATGTCCAATTTTCTGAGGAACCTCCAGACTGATTTCCAGAATGGTTTTACCAGTCTGCAATCCCACCAAAAATGGAGGAGTGTGCTTCTTTTTCCACATCCTCGCCAGCATCTGCTGTCACCTGAGTTTTTGATCTTAGCCACTCTCACTGGTATGAGGTGAAATCTCAGGGTAGTTTTGATTTGCATTTCCCTTATTATTAAAGATGTTGAACATTTCTTTAGGTGTTTCTCAGCCATTCGGCATTCCTCAGCTGCAAATTCTTTGTTTAGTTCTGAACCCCATTTTTAAATAGGGTTATTTGACTCCCTGAGGTCTAACTTCTTTACTTCTTTGTATATTTTGGATATAAGCCCTCTATCTGTTGTAGGATTGGTAAAGATCTTTTCCAAATCTGTTGGTTGCCGTTTTGTCCTAACCACAGTGTCCTTTGCCTTACAGAAGCTTTGCAGTTTTATGAGATCCCATTTGTTGATTCTCGATCTTAGCGCATAAGCCATTGGTGTTTTGTTCAGGAAATTTTTTCCAGGGCCCATGTGTTCCAGATGCTTCCCTAGTTTTTCATCTATTAGTTTGAGTGTATCTGGTTTGATGTGGAGGTCCTTGATCCACTTAGACTTAAGCTTTGTACAGGGTGATAAACATGGATCGATTTGCATTCTTCTACATGTTGACCTCCAGTTGAACCAGCACCGTTTGATGAAAATGCTTTTGGTAAAATGGCCATTTTTACTATATTAATCCTGCCAATCCATGAGCATGGGACATCTTTCCATCTTCTGAGGTCTTCTTCAATTTCTTTCTTCAGAGTCTTGAAGTTCTTACTGTACAGATCTTTTCCGTGCAAGGTTAAGTCACACCGAGGTACTTTATATTGTTTGGGTCTATTATGAAGGGTGTCGTTTCCCTAATTTCTTTCTCGGCTTGTTTCTCTTCTGTGTAGAGGAAAGCTACTGATTTATTTGACCAGGTTATCATTGTTTTAGAGCATTATTCAACTTCCACGTATATGTGGGTGTTCTTTCCTTATTGTTATTGAAGACCAGCTTTAGAACGTGGTGGTCTGATAGCAGGCATGGGATTATTTCTATCTTTCTGTACCTGTTGAGGCCCGTTTTATGACCAATTATATGGTCAATTTTGAAGAAAGTACCATGAGCAGCTGAGAAGAATGTATATCCTTTTGCTTTAGGATAGAATGTTCTATAAATATCTGTTAAGTCCATTTGGTTCATGACTTCTCTTAGTCTTTCTAAGTCTCTGTTTAATTTGTTTCCATGATCTGTCCATTGATGAGAGTGGGGTGTTGAAATCTCCTACTATTATTGTGTGAGGTGCAATGTGTGTTTTGAGCTTTAGTAAGGTTTCTTTTACCCAAATACAAGGGCATAGATATTTAGGGGATTTTTCCTTTGATGAATATGAAGTGTCCTTCCTTATCTTTTTTGATGACGTTTAGTTTGAAATTGTTTTTATTTGATATTAGAATGCCTACTCCAGCTTGCTTCTTCTGACCATTTGCTTGGCAAGTTGTTTTCCAGCCTTTCACTCTGTGGTAGTGTCTGTCTTTGTCTCTGAGGTGTGTTTCCTGTAGGCAGCAGAATGCAGGGTCCTCATTGCGTACCCAGTTTGTTAATCTTTGTCTTTTTATTGGGGAGCTGAGACCATTGATGATGAGAGATATTAAGGAATAGCGATTATTGCTTCCTGGTTTATTCATATTTGTATGTGAGGTTATGTTTGTGCTCTTTTCTTCTCTTGTTTTGTTGCCAAGATGATTAGTTTCTTGCTTTTTCTAGGGTGTAGTTTGCCTCCTTGTGTTGGACTTTACCATTTATTATCCTTTGTACTGTTGGATTTGTAGAAAGGTATTGTGTAAATTTGTTTTTGTCATGGAATATCTTGGTTTCTCCATCTATGTTAATTGAGAGTTTTGCAGGATACAGTAACCTGGGCTGGCATTTGTGTTCTCTTAGGGTCTGTATGACATCTGTCCAGGATCTTCTGGCTTTCATAGTTTCTGGCGAAAAGTCTGGTGTGATCCTGATAGGTCTGCCTTTATATGTTACTTGACCTTTTTCCCTTACTGCTTTTAATATTCTTTCTTTATTTTGTGCATTTGGTGTTTTGACTATTATGTGTCGGGAGGTGTTTCTTTTTGGAGTTCTGTAGGCTTCTTGTATGCATATGGGTATCTCTTTTTTTAGGTTAGGGAAGTTTTCTTCTATGATTTTGTTGAAGATATTTACTGGTCCTTTGAGCTGGGAGTCTTCACTCTCTTCTATACCTATTATCCTTAGGTTTGGTCTTCTCATTGAGTCCTGGATTTCCTGTATGTTTTGGACCTGTAGCTTTTTCCATTTTACATTATCTTTGACTGTTGAATCAATGATTTCTATGGAATCTTCTGCTCCTGAGATTCTCTCTTCCATCTCTTGTATTCTGTTGGTGATGCTTGTATCTACGGCTCCTTGTCTCTTCCTTTGGTTTTCTATATCCAGGGTTGTTTCCATGTGTCCTTTCTTGATTGCTTCTATTTCCATTTTTAATTCCTTCAGTTGTTTGATTTTGTTTTCCTGGAATCCTTTCAGGGATTTTTGTGATTCCTCTCTGAAGGCTTCTACTTGTTTATTTATGTTTTCCTGTGTTTCTCTAAGGGAGTTCTTCATGTCTTTCTTGAAGTCCTCCAGCATCATGATCAAATATGATTTTTAATCTAGATCTTGCTTTTCTGGTATGTTTGGATATTCTGTGTTTGCTTTGGTGGCAGAATTGGGCTCCGATGATGCCATGTAGCCTTGGTTTTTGTTGCTTGGGTCCTGTGCTTGCCTCTCGTCATCAGATTATCTCTAGTGTTACTTTGTTCTGCTATTTCTGACAGTGGCTAGACTGTCCTATAAGCCTGTGTATCAAGAGTGCTGTAGACCTGTTTTCCTGTTTTCTTTCAGCCAGTTATGGGACAGAGTGTTCTGCTTTCGGGCGTGTAGTTTTTCCTCTGTACAGGTCTTCAGCTGTTCCTGTGGGCCTGTGTCTTGAGTTCACCAGGCAGATCGCTTGAAGCAGGAAAGTTGTTCTTACCTGCGGTCCTGAGGCTCAAGTTTGCTTGTGGGGTGTTGCTCATGAACTCTCCACGATGGCAACAACCAGGAAGATCTGCACTGTTTTTTTCTGGGAGCTTCTGTGCACCAGGGTTCCAGATGGCGTTTGGTGTTGTTCTCTGGAGTCAGAAATGTGGGCCGAGTGTAGACTCTTCTGGTTTCCCAGGCGTGTCTGCCTCTCTGAAGGTTTAGCTCTCCCTCCCATGGGATTTGGGTGCAGAGAACTGTCACTTATTTAATTTTTAATCTTAGTCCAGGGTAAACTGTCATGGGGAAAAGAAACAATCAGTTATTTGAGCATGCAATCTCAATGGGATATATTTCAACAAGCTTCTTCTAATTCTCAACTTTGAAAAGAATAATTTAGCAGAAGTCTACATTGGTCAGACATTTGCTTCCTCTGGTTCATGTTATCCTTCTTCCTCCCTTTTCCATGGTATTCTCTGAGCCTTTCTAGGATAGAAGGCATGATGTCGATGCTTCATTTTAGAGTTGAGTACTCCACAGTCTTATTCTATGCATGTTGCCTAGCTATAGTTATCTATATTGATAGATATCTACTACAAAAACAGCTCTTAAAAAGGTTGGGAGATTTGCTAATCTATTGCATAAAAACAAGATCTTCTTTAATCCACTGAGAAGACTAATAAAACCTAGTATCTATGTTCTAACATACTATGAGTTTTTGGTACCAGACTTATATTCTATCTTGTAAAACATATGTCTAAAGAAAGGTTTAACATGGTTTGTAACATGTATAGCATTCATTCTCCTATCACAGTAGTGAACATATCCTGCCAAGCCAATCACTGTCATACCACACAGGGTTTGTTTAAAGGTAAGAGATTACTGACATTTCTTTTGTGGTAGCCATATTAAAGCTAGCATAGGTCTTTCATATTTGAATCAGCTTATTATTTCTGTCCTATCATTCAAGTATGTAGTCATTTCAGCAATAGGTTATCATCAACAAGCTTTGAAGGGTTTGTAAGAGCAAACATAATATAATGTGTGGGTGTCTAGGTCATCTCAATATCAAAATAGCTCAAAAGAAGTAACCCATACCTGGCCCTAGGTTTTTTATTTGGTACTCTATGTTATCCAAGGGGATGCTATTCTACTACTGTTTGGTTATTTGAAGAATAATGGACTTATTCTAATAGGGAATAGTAGTATTAGTAGGTATGGTTCTTGTATTAGTTAGTGTTTTACTGCTCTGAACAGCTTTTATAAGGACAACATATAACTGAGGCTAGCTTATAGGTTCAGAGGTTCAGTATATTATACTCAAGGCAGGAACATGGCAGCATCAAGCCTGCATAGTACAAGAAGAGCTGAGAGTTGTACATCTTCATCAAAGGCTGCTAGAAAAGTACTGATCCCTGGGCAGCTTGTGTGAGGGTCTTAAAGCCCACACCCACAGGAACACAACTATTTTTAACAAGGCCATACCTCCACATAGTGCTACGCCCTGAGCCAAGCATGTTCAAACCATGACAGCTCTGTTACTCATACTGTTAGAGTAGATATGGAATTGTTGAAGGAAGTGTGTCACTGGGAGTTATATATTTATATAACTCTCTGCTATATCTCTGTTACCATGTTTGCCTATGTGCCATCATACTTCCCACCATGATGGTGAGAGACTAAACCTATGAACTTTAAGCCACCCTTAATTAATTGTTTTCCTTTATAAAAGTTGCCATAGTCATGGTGTTTCTTCACAGCAATAGAAACTCTAACTAAAACACTCAGTAAAAGGGTAAATCAAATTGAACCTCTTTTATCTACATATATTTAAGTAATTTCTATAGTAGTAAGTGATCATATAGTATATATTATTTTCAAAAGTTTTCAGTGTAATTTATCTTTTTATATACTTTTTTCTACTCCTTCCTCTCATTCTCATATTTAGCCACTCCTTTGTCATTCTTTATCTATCCCCTCTCATATTGGGTTTTGTTTTTATTTTCTTGAAATACTCCACTCCCATGATTTCTTACTGATTTCCTGTCTTCTGTGCGCACTCCGATTTAGCTTAAACACATATATCCAAAAAATCAAACCTAACATCAACATATGAGAAAGAATAGGAGGCATTTGTTTTTCTCGATCTGTTTTCTTCATGTGGTATAATTATTTCCAAGTACATCCATTAACCTGTGACTTTCTTAATTTAATGTTTCTTTGCAGATGAAAAAATATTACATTGCTTGTTTAAACCACATTTTCAGGATCTGTTATTCATGGGGTAGGCATCTAGGTGTTCCATTTCCTGTTTATTGTAAATAGAACATCAATGAGTATGGATAAGCAAGTATCTCTTGACTGGGATATAGAATCTTTTGGAATTATGCCCAGGAATGCTATAACTGGGTTATGTGCTAGTTCTCTTTATAGCTTTTAGAAGAAGGTCCACACTTATTTTTATGTCAGTTATACCAATTCTCACTCCCACTAGCAAAATATAACTGCTTTTTCTCCCCACATCTAAGGCAATTCTTCATTGTTATCACTTCTTAAAAATTCTTAGACATTCTACTGGGGTAAGACAAAATTTCAAATTAATTTTATTAACATTTCACTGATGGCAAAGTATGGTGAATATTAGAAAAGAAAAAAATTTCAGCCACTTATTTTTATTCTCTTGAAAATCCTCTATTCGGTTGAATAACTTGAGTTTTAACTGTGTGTGGTTTTTTTTGGGGGGTAGGGTAAAAATTGATGCTTAGATTTATTTTAAAAATTCTTCAACTAATAGAGATACTACCATTTGTCAGGGATGTATATACTGAAGGTTTTTCTAAACCTGTTAAAACTCAGTAATCATAACAAAGAAGAATTATGTTCCAATCTCCCTGATGAGTAGAAGCACAAATTTTTTCAAAAGGTCACCCATCTCACCAAGTTGCTATTGTTTCATAGATACAGGAATAGTTCAAAATGCATAGATCAATATCCATAACACCCCACATAAATACACTCAAGAGCAGAAAGGTCAAGACAAAAACTAAACAGAGAAAGAATCAAATTAAGTAAAGTTATGAATCAAATGGAACAGATATCTACAGAACATTTCACAGAAACAGAAAAGAATATACCTTCTCAGCACCTCATAGTTCCTTCTCCAAAATTAATCTGTCCCATTGGTGGTTACCATACTCTTACATTATTATTGATGCTATGTTCTACATGCAGATAGGAGTCTCGCCTGACTGCCCTCTGAGTGACTCTACCATCAGCTGACTGAGAGTGAGATAGATACTCCAAGGCTCCATGGAAGAGTTAGGAGAAGAGTTGAAGGAATTAAAGGGAATGACAACCCCACAGAAAGACCAACATGTCAACTAATCTGGATGCCAGGAAGCTCCGCAAGTCTAAGCCACCAAGCAAAGACCATATACAGGCTTTTTTGAGGCCCCCAGCACGTATGTAGTCCAGTAGAGACTTGATGACCCAGCGTAGGCAGATGCCCTGGGGGGGTACCCTCTCAGAGCGTGAATGTGGAAAGAATTCTGATAGGGGAGATGAGTAGAGGGGGCACCATTTGGTATGTAAATAAATAAAATAATAGATTAATAAAAATTTTCTTCATAAATTATTTGAGTCAAGTCAGGAATTCTACAAAATCATTAATTTATCTAAACCATATATATATTCGTGAAAGTACATGTTCATGTTAATCTGCAGTAACTTTGCCCAATAGGGTATGCTGATGCCTAGGAATCAATAGACTACATAATAGTGACAGGAAAGGCATATCAGTTGTAAGAAGCAGTCCTGAGATGAAGTCTCTTGGGACCTTGCCTCTCATAGCTCATCCATCATAATTCATTCAAAGACAGTGGCCACCTACAGGAAGACAACGTACTAGCCTCAGTTTTTTTCCTAGATGGCTCCTGAAACATAATGGGAAAAAGATACTAAATTAGAAACTGGAAACATTTCAAAATTATTCATGAATGTTTTCTTCCCTTACAGTTGTGATAATATGTAAGAAAAAATATAGGCAAGATGAAGTTAATGGTGTTATGGACATAAAAATCAAAGACCATATTTCTTTACAGTGAGCATACTGCTTTGAGAGGGAGCAAAAAGAGGTATCTGTTGGCTCAAAGTAAAGGTAGGCAAAAATCAGGAACACAGTGAAAAGAGAGATTCTTCATTAATATGTGGTAGCATTAGATATTTTGTCTACATGTGTCCTGGCTAGTTCTGTGTGTCAATTGACACAAGCTGAAGTTATCACAGAGAAAGGAGCCTCCCTTGAGGAAATGCCCCCATGAGATCCAGCTGTAAGGCATTTTCTCAATTAGTGATCAAGGTGGGAGGGTCTATTGTAGGTGGAGCCATCCCTAGGCTGGTAGTCCTGGGTTCTATAAGAAAACTAGCTGAGAAAGCCAGGGAAAAGAAGCCAATAAATAACATCCCTTCATTGCCTCTGCATCAACTTCTGCTTCCTGATCTGCTTGAATTCCAGTCCTAACTTCATTTGGTGATGAACAGCAATGTAGAAGTGTAAGGTGAATAACCTTTTTCCTACCCAACTTGCTTCTTGGTTATGATGTTTTGTGCAGGAATACAAACCCTGACTAAGACAACATGGATTAGTTGAACATAAGGCTCATAATGGAGATATGTTACATTTTTCATTGTTGTTTTAGCCATAAGATTAGGTATGAGTCTTATATTGAAACATTACCTACCAAAGAGAAGAGAGAATATTTTCAACTATTTTTTCAGGCATGTAGGACCACTATTTATTTAAAATAGGTATTACCATCTCATTGATTAGAGTTGTTTGGAACAGCCTCACTAAAAATACTAAGCCTGAGCAAAGACCTAAAAGATCTCAGAGAAAAGAAATAACAAAGTCCATGATCTTCACATGTTAGAAAAAAGTGGAGATGGGAGAAAACAACAGAGAGCAGATAAATAAAACAAGGCCAGGTGTTATTTGGAGAGTTGCAGAGTTGATATTCTGAGTTTAATATGAGTGAGTAGCAGTTTTTAGATTGTATTTTGATGGGATCTTGCCATTGTAGTAAAAACATAACTGTATGGAGAGTCTTCTATAAGTGAGATAACATGAAAGTAAGTACACACGTGAAATGCTAGGAAAAATGGCTTGTTCAAAGAAATGGGCACCAACAAAGAAAATATACAAGACATAGATACTTGTAAAAAGACAGGGATATTTATATAAGCATGTGGAATCTCTCGTTTTGATTGTTTTTATAAGCACAATGAAATAAAAGAAACATAATTATCAGCATAGATAATGAAAAAATAGCAGTAGAAAAGAATAAAGGATATTGAATAATGAGTATAATAATAAAAACAATGGGTAATATGAATACTGTATTTGGTAGACACCATTTAGCAAACACGATTTATAGTTATGAGTGTGAAATGAAATTGACATGGTTGTGAGGGCCTTATAAAGCTAACTTAAACCACATAGGTATAAGTGAAGAGTATGAGACACTTCATTATAACCAAATTTATTTTTTTTCATTCTGCAGATTTTATTCCCCTCCCAGTCGGCCCTTTGACTTTTCTCCACCCCATATCTCCTTTCTGCCCTCTGTTTCCAGGAGGATGCTCCCACCCCTCCACACCACCCCACCAAACCTCTAAACTACCTAGGGCCTCCAGTCTCTTGAGGGTTAGGTGCATCTTCTCTGACTGAACCCAGTCCACTGCTCTATATATGTTGAGGGACTCATCTCAGCTAGTGTTTGCTGCCTGGTTGGTGGTCCAGTGTCTGAGAGATTTTGGGGCTCCATTTTAATTGAGACTGTGATCTTCTTACAGGGTTGCCCCCCTACTCAGCTTCTTCCAGTTTTTCCCTAATTCAACCAGAGGAGTCAGCAGTTTCTGTCCATTGCTTGTGTGCCATCTTCATTTGACTCAGCTGCTTGTTGTGTCCTTTGGAGAGCAGTCATGATAGGTCCCTTTGTGTGAGGGCTCCATAGCCTCAGTAATGGTGTCAGGCCTTGGGGCCTCCCCTTGAGCTGGATCCCACTTTGGGCCTGTCCCTGGATCTCCTTTTCCTCTGGCTCTTCTCCATTTTTGTCCCTGCATTTCTTTTGGACAGGAACAATTCTAGATCATAGTTTCTGACTGTGGATGGCAACCCCATCTCTCCATTTGATGCCCTGTCTTTCTACTGGAGGTGGGCTCTACATGTTTCCTCTCCTCACTCTAGGCCATTACATCTAAGCTCCCTTTTTTTTGGGGGGGGTCATGGGAGTCTCTCTCCTCCTAGGTCTCTGGTACATTGTAGAACTCCCCCTCTACTTCCTAACTCCTGAGATTGTCTGTTTTCATTCTTTTTGATGGCACTCAGGGTTTCACTCCTATTCTCACCACCCAATACCCGATCATATTCCCCTCTTTCCCTCCCTGTTCCCTTTCCCACCCAGATGCCCCTCCTTATTTCCCCTCCTATAATTGTTTTCTTCTCTCTCCCAAGTGGGATTGAGGTGTCCTTAATTGGGCCCTTCAACTTATTGATCTTTTTTAGTTTGGTGAACTGTATCTTGAATATTCTGTACATTTTCGGCTAATAACCACTTATTAGTGAATACATGCCATGAATGTACTTTTGGGTCTAAGTTACTTCACTCAAGATGATATTTTCTAGTTCAATCCATTTGCCTGCAAAATTCAGGATATCTTCATTCTTAATAGCTGAGCAGTATTCCATTTTGTAAATGAACCACATATTCTGTATTCAGTCTTCTGTCACGGGAAATCAGAGTTGTTTCCAGCTTCCACTGTGTTTATAGTGGCCTTGTTTGTGTTAGTCAGAAGCTGGAAACAACTCAAATAGCAATTTTTTAAGAAGAGTGAAATGAATTCAGAACAAATTGGATAACCATTGAGAATATATGGGTAAGGAGTGCTGCAGTGCATAAAGAAATGGAACTTATTTAAATTTAGTCATAAACATCTTTATTGTTTAAATTTTATTTTTTATGATTATTGTGTATGGATTTTTCAAGGTGGTGAACAGAATAAAAATTAAGAGCAAGAATGAGAGCAAGAGTAAGATCTAGAGAGTGGGAGCTAGAGAGAAAGCATGAATGGCGTTATAGTATGCAGAGCAATGTTTTGAAGTCTGTTTCTTCCTTCCATCTTTCCAAAACTACGGGGATCAAAATAAGGTCCGCAGGCTTGCCCCTGTGGTGTCTTTTCCCACTAAGGCCTCACACTAACACCATATTGCTGCTTAGTGATATTATAAGGTATATTCATTTCATTTCCTTCTGATTAACACTGTAGAGAAATATAAGATTTCTTAGGTTTGTGGATTGTCACTTCACATTTATGTGCACTGATTAAGGCTTTATATATACATTAAAATGTCATCCAAAAACAAAATAAGTTTAACTTCTTTTTTTCTAATATTGACAGTTTTCCTTGTGTAAATGTTCTGGCAAGACTTCTAATTTTGTATTTCAACAAGGCACATAAATGCAAGTTCTTTCTTTGTTCTGAATCTGAAAATAAAGCTTTCAGTTTTTCACAATTAATAATGATATTAGTCATTGATAAAAAATGGTACATGTCTTGTTGACATACATTTCTAAACACTATTTGTTCAGTTTTTTTTTTTTTAGTATGGAAAAGATGATGAATGTTTTTAAGTGTAAGAAAATAAGTTGATTGACACTTACGCTGTTTCTGTGGTTCATCATGTTAATTTATTATGAATGTTGATAAAATCTCAGGTTTCAGGACTAAATCAACCTAGTACATGTCATAGAATTCCATTAATGTACTGTTTATTCACTCTTCATTCATTCTTTGTTTATTTTTGCTTCTATATTCATCACTACTATTGATCTATATTTTCTGTGGTGTCATTTATCTGGCTTTGGTACTAGGGTAAACTGGCCTCAAAATATACACTTCTTAGATTTTTGGAGGAGTTTCATGGTGACACAAATTGACTGTTCTTTAGCTGTTTGGTAAAAGTTATCAGTACTGCCAACTGATTAATTATTGGTAGACATATTACATTGCATGCTCCTTCAAAATTACTCAGTAGATTGTATATTTTTAAGAGCTTCTGCATTTTCTAAGTTTTATAGTTTAAAATTTACACTAATCTCTTGTGTATTCCTACTTTTATAGGAAAACTTACCTTTGCTTCTTAATTTACCTTGCCTTTTCTCTTTTATTCTTTTTAACATTTAGCTAAATGCTTTTCAGTATCATTTTATTTTTTATCCTTAATAAATCTAACCTTAATTTATTTTTCTATATTCTTGTTTTCAGTTTTGAAAATGTCAACAGGTAAATAAAAGAATAGTCAACATCATTAGTTGATAGGAAAATACCTATCAATAGCTCATTGAGATACTACTTTTTTCTTAGTAAGATGAATGTCACAAGTCATTTTGGAGATGACATGTAGAAATTGACAGTTATGACAGAATACTTCCTCAATGCTTAAAAATAGAAATACTCACCAATAAGGATTCATAGAGCCTGAACCACCAACCAGAGAGCATTTAGGAGACCAACCTAGGCCTTTTGCACATATGTAACATTTGTGTAGCTGGGTCTTTATATAAGACTCCTAACAGTGGGAGCAGAGGCTGTCTCTGATAAGTCCTTCTTAGAAGGAACAAAAACATTTATAGGAGGAAATAGGGTGACAAAGTTTGGAGCAGAAACTGAAGGAACGGCCATCCATAGACTGCCTCACCGGGGGATCCAGCCCAGACACGTGTAACCACCAAACCCAGACAATATTGCTGATGCCAAGAAGTGCATGCTGACAGGAGCCTGATATAACTGTCTCCTGAGAGGCTCTGCCAGAGCATGGCAAATACAGAGATGGATGCTTGCAGCTAACCATCAGACTGAGCATAGGGAACCCATTAGAGGAATTAGAGAAAGGACTGAAGGATCTGAAGGGGCTTGCAACGCCATAAGAAAAAGAATACCAACCAACCAGAGCTCCCAGGGACTAAACCACTACCCAAAGAGTACACATGGACAGACCCACTGCTCCAGCTCCATATGTAGCAGAGGATAGCCTTATTGGGCACCAATGGGAGAAGAAGCCCTTGGTCCTGCCAAGCCTGGATCCCCAGTGTTGGGGAATGACAGGGCAGAGAGGCAGGAAAGGATGGGTGAATGGGTGTGGAAACACCCTCTTAGAGGAAGGGGGATGGGATGGGATGGAGGATTATGGACTGGAAACAGAGAAAGGTGATAACATTTGAAATGTAAATTAAAAAAATCCAAGAAAAAAGGAAAAAAAAAGTTTCCTGCCTTTGTATCCCTTTCCCCTAACTAAACCTTCTTTTCTAGCCTCAATAGGAGAAGATGCACCTAGTCTTACCATAATTTAATATGCCAAGGTTCTTTGTTATGCATGGGAGGCCTCCCATTTTTTTTTGAGGAGAAATGGAAAAGTGAGATAGGGTAGGATAAGGTAAGCGGAAGGGACTGGGAAGAAATGAGGGAGGGGAAGCTGTGATCGAGTTGTTAAGTAAATATATAACTTAATTAATAACAATATTAATAACAGAACCACTCTTTGATTCAGCCATATGAAATTGTATATTTATCTTAAGGAATGTAAATGGTATTCTTGAACAAAATCACAAAACCTTAGTGTTCATTTATTAAAAGACTGTAAAATGAATCTGAGCACACATCAGTGGAGTAAGAGATAAAGATAATATAATATGTAAATAGATAGTCAGCTATTTGGTATTAAAACCAATCTGAATATCAGATAATGTGAATAAACTTTATGACTTTGTATAAAGTGAATTAAGTCTGACACAAAAGAATGAATGTTGCATAATTCCAGTTTTATGAGCAGAAAGAAAGAGAGATAAAATGTAACTTCTGTGGGTTTCATGAGAGGCACAGATGATTAATTGCTAAGCAATGGACATTCAGTTTTAGTTATTCAAGAGGAAGAAGAAATAAAGATATGTCACATAGCATTTTGTCCACAGTAACAATATTACACTTAGAATTTGTTAAGAGGGTAGATCTCAAGTTAACTGTTGTTACAATAATAAAATAAAAATAAAAATATATTTATAAAAAAGTAAAAACAAATAAAAAAAAGCCTAGAGGACAAGTAAAAATAAAATAAACATAGTTCAACAATCATATTAACAATAATAGTATAGAATATGAACTCTTATTTTTAAATAAATGAAATAAAATGGCATACTTGTATTAGAAATCTTACAAAATGAGATTAGGAATTTATAAAATATATTCATATTGTAAAGGAAAAATTAAAATTTTATGAAATTATTGTCAACTAAAATTATTCAAAACTAGAATTTAAGAGTTCTTATAATTTGGGGCTGGGGATTTAGCTCAGTGGTAGAGCGCTTACCTAGGAAGCACAAGGCCCTGGGTTCGGTCCCCAGCTCCGAAAAAAAGAACCAAAAAAAAAAAAAAAGAGTTCTTATAATTTAACACAACGTGTCACAATATCTGAAAATATCCATATGTACATATAAAAAGTGTTGAAAATTATAGAAAATGAGTAGACACACCCGCTAAAAACTCATTAGCAAAATAAGACATTTGGAGGCTTTATCATATTTCATAAGCTGAATAATGCTCACCCATGATGTTTACTTCCTAGTCCCTAAAGTCTCTGAACATTTTATCTCATGTAGTCAAGTGTCTTTGAATAAGAAATTAAATGAATCATTTTGAAATGAGGTTTTTGCTTCTACAAATGAATCTAATCTAATAGCAAGTATCCCCTGTGGAGAAAACAGACAGAGATACTGCTTTAAAAGAGAAACTAATTCAATGATGGAAACAGTTTGGAGTAGTATGACAAAGGGACCACAGGTCAAGGATAAGGTATAGTCACTAGAAGCAAAAATATGCGATGGAGTAAACAATGGTGCATGTTTTTCATGTGATTATTGGCTGTTTATACTAGATCATTTGGGAAATTTCTGTTCATTTAATTAGCCCACTGGTATTTGGATTGTTTGGTTTCTCAGCACTTTTACATTTATATATTCTGAATACCAATGTTCTCTCTGATGTATAGCCAACAACAAATTTTCCTGTTCTATATAGTGTTTATTTACAGGAATAATCTCTACCAATGCTGCACAGAAGCTCTTTAACTTACAGTTAACTCACTTTATAGTTATGGAAGAAATGGAAAGCTTAGAAGATAAAGGTTTCATCCCACTCCAGTCAGAATTATTATCATTAATAAAGCAGCAACCAGAAAGTGGACTAAAGGGAAACATTTTACATTGCTGCTGTAAATTGTAGTATGTAAATTAATCAAGTCATTATAGAAGGCAGTGTGGAGATATGATACATTGTGTATATGTATGAAAATATTAAAAATAGAACTACCATATTAACCAGGTAGAACATGTTTAAGTATATGACTGAAGGTCTCTAATTTAACATAACCTAGAGATACTTTCCTCTCTATGGTTATTGTAGCAGTATTAAAAATAGATAATTTGTAGAATCACCCTCTATACCCATCCACAGATGATGGAGAAGGTATATCACTTATGCACAATGGGACTTTGTTTTGTTGGATTTTTTCTTCCTTCCTTCCTTCCTTCCTTCCTTCCTTCCTTCCTTCCTTCCTTCCTTCTGTTTCCTTCCTCCTTCTTCCTTCCTTCTTTCCTTCCTCCTTCTTCCTTCCTTCTTTCCTTCTTTCCTTTCTTCCTTCCTTCCTTCCTTCTTTCCTTCCTTCCTTTCTTCCCTTCTTCCTATTGTTCTTTGTTTCTTTGTTTCCTTTCTTTGGCTTTTTAGAAATAATGAAAAATGAAATAGCATGCATGAAAGAAATTAATATTATCACATTAAAGGACAGAAACCAAATCATAGTATCAAAACATCACATGTTTTCAATCATTTGTGCATCTTAAGCTTTATACAGGTACATCAAAACTTTTAAGCATCCTTGGGTATGAGATTAGATGTCAAGCTATAAGGAAAATGAATGAAAATACCTAGACATGGAGAAGATGGAGGGTGACTAATACTCGTTTGTTCAAATATGTTTCTGTAACTTGTCAATCTGTATAATGAATGTATGCCAACAGAATAATGATACTTAAGAAAAAGTAGAGCACAACAGTCTCTACTTAAGGACTTTTGGAAACAGCCCTGCCAAAGAACTCTCAATAGACCTACTTTCATACTTCTGACTAGTCAACACAGTAAAAAAAAAAGTGTGTTGTTATAAGTTACAAAGTTCCTAATAATGTTTTGCAACAATAATAAAACAATTCATGCTGCAATGGTACATGGCTATTTTGAAATTTGGTATTTGGTGTATGTTTTGACAACATACATATTTTAACAACCATTCCCTGATAGGATTTAAGGTTCATTCTGTGAGATGTAAGCCATTCCTGGCACTGTTAGGTACCACTGCTCCAGAAGTGGCAAGTCTTGGGAAACCTGAGATGGGGGTAACAACTGGATTGTAACAAAATAAAAGTAATAAAAATGAAAGAAAGAAAAAATAAAAATGTTTCTATGCTTTTGAATGACATGTTATTTTATAAATAGACTGATGTGTGATAATTGACATTGTTAATGAGCTGTGTTTACTTTCTGGAATATACTCCTGCTTCTTTATGTAGGTCTTTTTAAATATTAGTAAAGGTTTCACACTTTACTTCATCTATAAATATTGCACATTCCTTCTTAACTTAATCATGTTATTTTCTTAAGCAGGAAATCATGTGAAATGTAATTTTGAAATGAATTTTTTCTAATTTATTCTAATTTTTGAAGTTATATTCATGTAGACTTTTTTGTACTAGAGAAAAGGAATAGAAGAAATGATGGTATATATGTTTGGATGAATATACATAGGTATAAGGCTCTACACAAACATGCACATACATATAGAAATCAAAGGACAACCTTGGTGTCATTACTTAGAAGCCACTGGAAACTGGAATTTACTCAGGAGCCTGAGGCAGTGGTTCAGAGGCCTAAGGACCCACTTACCTCCACCATCTCTTTTTAGGATTACAAAATATGTGCATTTGGAGGATCAAACTAATATTTTATATAGAGAACATCACTTATTTCTCCTTTTGTTACATTGGAATGAGATTATTTTGTATATTTTGGATATTTTAATACACATTAAAGTATATTCATTAATCTATAATAAACAATACAATTTCATTACTATTATAAAGTGAATGAAATGAATGTATTCTGTATATATTCTGTATATAGTACTAAAATCAACCCCTAATTTTATGTTTCAAACATTAAGTACTTCTGATAATTTTACCTGATTATGTTTTGCTGAGATAGTAACTTAGGATATCTACATCATAGGAGATTTAATCATCAGTATGATGACATCTAGGCAGTTAGTGAACTTCATTTGTTTGTCTGTGAATTGACTTACTTGATTGAAGGCAAATTGTATGAGATAGCATCATTTTAGTACATATTATACAAGCATTGATTTTTTTCTTTTTTATTAGATATATTTATTTACTTACATTTCAAATGATATTCCCTTCCCCGGTTTCCTGTCCATATGCACCCCCCTCCTCTCACCCTCCCACATATGGGTATTCCCCCCATCTTTTCCCCTTACTGCCCCCACCATATTCCCTTCCACTGGGTGTTCGCCCTTGGTAGGACCAAGGGCTTTCCCTTCCCCTGGTGCCCTAACAAGACTATTCTCTGGTATATATGCAGTTGGAGCCCTGGGTCAGTCCACGTATAGTCTTTCGGTAGTAGTTTAGTCCCTGGAAGCTCTGGTTGGTTGGCATTGTTATTTTTATGGTGTTGCAATCTCCTTCAACTCCTTCAATATTTCTTCTAAATCCCCCCAAGGGGGTCCTGTTCTCAGGTTGCTGCTAGCATTGACCTCTGTATTGGACATGCTCTGGATGTGTTTCTCAGGAGAGATCTATATCTGGTCCCTTTCAGCATGCATTTTCTATTTTCATCAATCTTATCTAGTTTTTTTGGCTGGATACATGTGAGATGTATTCACAGGTAGAGCAGGCTCTGAATGGCCACTCCTTCAGTCTCTCCTTCAAACATTGTCTCCATGTACTCTCTTATAAATATTTTTCTTCCCCCTTTTAAGAAGGACTGAGGCATCCGCACTTGGTCATCCTTTTTCTTGAGCTACATGTGGTCTGTGGATTTATCTTGGATAATTCAAGCTTTTAAGCTAATATCTACTTATCATTTAGTGCATACCATGTGTGTTTTCTTGTGACTGGGTTACCACACTCAGGATGATATCTTCTAGTTCCATCCATAAAGTCATTGTTTTTGATAGCAGAGTAGTATTCCATTGTTTAGATTTACCACATTTTCTGTATCCATTCCTCTGTTGAAGGACATCTGGGTTCTTTTCAGCTTATGACTATTATAAATAAGGCTGCTATGAACATAGTGGAACATGTGTCTTTGTTGTATCTTGGGGCATCTTTTGGGTATAAGTCCAGGAGAGGTATAGCTGGGTCCTCAGGTAGTGCAATGTCCAATTTTCTGAGGAAACTCCAGACTGATTTCCAGAATGGTTGTACCAGTCTGCAATCCCATCAACAATGGAGGAGTGTTCCTCTTTCTCCACATCCTCGCCAGCATCTGCTGTCACCTGAGTTTTTTATCTCAGCCATTCTGCCTGGTGTGAGGTAGAATCTCTGGGTTGTTTTGATTTGCATTTCCCTTATGACTAAAGATGCTGAACATTTCTTTAGGTGTTTCTCAGCCATTTGACATTCCTCAGCTGTGAATTCTTTGTTTAGCTCTGAACCCCATTTTAATAGGGTTATTTGTCTCCCTGCAGTCTAACTTCTTGAGTTCTTTGTATATATTGAATATTATCACTCTATCAGACGTAGGATGGGTAAAGATCTTTTCATAATCTGTGGGTTGCTGGTTTGTCCTAATTAGAGTGTCTTTTTCCTTACAGAAGCTTTGCAGTTTTATGAGGTCCCATTTGTCCATTCTTGATCTTAGAGCATAAGCCATTGATGTTTTGTTCAGGAAATTTTCCCCAGTGCCCATGTGTTTGAGACTCTTTCCCACTTTTTCTTCTATTAGTTTGAGTGTACCTCATTTTATGTGGAGGTCCTTGATCCACTTGGACTTAAGCTTTGTACAGGGTGATAAAAATGGGTTGATTTTCATTCCTGTACATGCTGACCTCCAGTTGAACCAGCAGCATTTGTTGAAAATTCTATCTTTTTTGCACTGGAGTGTTTTAACTCTTTTGTCAAAGATCACATGACCATAGGTGTGTGGGTTCATTTCTGGGACTTCAACTGTATTCCTCAACAGATAGAGGGATAGATGATCTCTCCTGTTCCTTTCTGAAGGCATTCAGATGTATGAGATCTCTTACCACTTCTTTCATGTCCCATAATTTGGGAATGGTGTGATTTCATTTTCATTAATTTCTAAAAAAGTACTTAATTTCTTTCTTTGTTTCTTCCTTGAACAATTTATTACTGAGGACAGCATTGTTCACTTCCATGTATATGTGGGCTTTCTGTTGTATTGTTGTTATCGAAGACCAGATGATCCATTGTGATCTGATAGGATGCATGGAATTATTTCAATTTCTTCTATCTGTTGAGGACTGTGTTGTTATATGGTCAATTTTGAAGAAGGTATCATGAGATGCTGAGAAGAAGGTGTATTCTTTTGTTTTATGATGAAATGTTCTATAGATACCTGTTAAATTCACTTGGTTCATAACTTCTGTTAGTTTCTGTATGTCACTGTTTAATTTTTCTTTCCATGATCTGTCCATTGGTGAAAGTGGGATGGTGAACTCTACCACTATTATTGTTTGAAGTGCAATGTATGTTTTTTGCTTTAGTAAGATTTCTTTTATGAATGTAGATGTCCTTGCATTTGGAGCATAGATATTTAGGATCAAGAGTTCACCTTAGTGGATTTTTCCTTTGATGATGTGAAGTGTCCTTCTTTGTATTTTATTGATAACTTTTACTTGAAAGTCTTTTTTTTTACATCAGAATGGCTACTCCAGCTTGTTTCTATTTGCTTAGGACTATTTGCTTGGAAAATTGTTTTCCAGCCTTTTACTCTGAGGTAGTATCTGACTTTGCCTCAGAAGTGTGTTTTCTGTATGCAGCTAAATGCTGGGTCCTCTATACGTATCCAGTCTGTGAGTCTATGTCTTTTTATTGGGGAATTTAGTTCATTGATGTTAAGAGATATTAAGGAATAGTGATGGTTGTTTCCTCTTATTTTTGTTGTTAGAATTGCAATTATGTTTGTGTGGCTCTCGACTTTGGGTTTGATTGCAAGGAGATTACGTTCTTGCTTTTTGTAATGTGTAGTTTCCCTCCTTGTGTTGGAATTTTCCATCTATTATCCTTTGCAGGGCTAGATTTGTTGAAAGATATGGTATAAATTTGGTTTTGTCATAGAATATCTTGGTTTCTCCATCTAAGTTATTTGAGATTTTTCCGGGATATGGTAGCCTGGGCTGGCATTTGTGTTCTCTTAGGGTCTGTATGGCATTTGCCCTGGATCTTCTGGCTTTCCTAGTCTCTGGTGAGAAGTCTCGTGTGATTCTGATAGGTCTGCCTTTATATGTCACTTGACATTTTTCCCTTACTGCTTTTAATATTCTTTCTTTTGTGCATTTGTTGTTTTGAGTATTATATGATGGGAGGAGTTTCTTTTCTGGTTCAATCTCTTTGGAGTTCAGTAGACTTTCTGAAAATTTATCAACATCTCTTTCTTTAAGTTAAGGAAATTTTCTTCTGTAATTTTGTGGAAGATGTTTACTGGTCATTTAAGGTGGGGGTTTTTCCACTCTTCTATACCTTTTATCCTTAGGTTTGATCTTCTCGTTGTGTCCTGCATTTCCTGGATATTTTGTGTTGGGAGCTTTTTGTGTTTTACATTATCTTTGATGGTTGTGTCAATGTTTTCTATGGTATCTTCTACCCCTGAGATTCTCTCTTCTATCTCTTGTATTCTGTTGGTGATACCTGCATGTATGACTCCTGATCTCTTTCCTAGGTTTTCTAAATCCAGTGTTCTCCCTTTGTGCTTTCTTTATTGTTTCTATTTCCATTTTTAAATCCTGTATGGCTTTGTCCAATTCCTTCACCTGATTACTTGTGCTTTCCTGTAATTCTTTAAGATAATTTTGTGTTTCCTCTTTAAGGGCTTCTACTTGTTTACCTGTGTTCTCCTGTATTTCTTTAAGGTAGTTATTTATGTCCTTCTGAAAGTCCTCTATAATATTCATGAGATATGATTTTAAACCCAAATCTTGCTTTTCTGTGTGTTGGGATATCCAGTATTTTCCTTGGTGAGAGAACTAGGCTCTGATGATGCCAAATAGTCTTGGTTTCTGTTGCTTAGTTTCCTGTGCTTGCCTCTCACCATCAGGTTGTCTCTGGTGTTAGCTTGTCTTGCTGTCTCTGACAATGGCTTGACCCTCCTGTAGTCCTGTGCGTCAGCACTCCTGAAGACCTGTTTTCTTTCAGCTGGATCTGGGAACACAGAGCTGCTCCTGGGTTTGTGTGACGTGAAGCCTCCATGTGGGTCGCTTGGAGAAGAAAAGTCCGTCTTACCTCTGCTCTCAGGTGTGTCAGAGCTCCAGGGAACTGGCTTTCAGCACTTGGCTTAGCAGAAACTGGAAGGGTCCTACCCTTAAGTGTTCCTAGGTTCCTGTGCCCAGAGGGCACAAATTGCACTAGGCAGTTCCCTCTTGGGTCAGGAATGTGGGCAGAAGTATTTGTCTCCTTTGAGCTCTCAGGAGTGTTTGCACTTCTGCAAACAAATCCCCACGGGATTTGGTTACTGGGAGCAGTGGGAGTAGTTCAACTCTGTGCAAAGCACCTCTTTGAGACTTTTCAAACAGCCGAAGAAAAGATAGCCATGTGTAAATAAAATTTTACTTGTTTTTGCATCTGTGGTGCTCTATGTACAATGTGAATTACCTGGAAAACATATTGTTTACTCTCACATATAGATAATACAGTCCAAGATGCTAAGTTATCTTAGAATATCAGAGGCTTATGGATTTTTTAATTTTTCCCCCTTGGGACTATTTGAGATCACTTTAACCTGGTAGCCAGAACAGTAATGCAAGCAGAACAATGAGCAATAAGCTCGTGAGAGTGGACATTGAGCTGGTGTCACTACAAATAGAAGGAAAAAAGAGATAACAGAACTCTCATTTGAGAGAGCCTTAAGTTCCTTCTCTAGCAATCCTTTCATCTTATAGTAATCTTGAGAGATGCAGAATTACATAGAGCATAGCAGATTAATTGAAAAGTCCATTTCCCGGTGCAGTCTCTGTGGGGTTCTTATTCATGACAATGTGGTGAAGTAGTAGTTTTGGAGTCATCAAATTGATGTAAGCTTCCTCTCACTCAAGTTTCTGTAACTGAACCTAATAAATTCTCTGGTTCACTCAGTTGTGTTTGTGCAGAATACTTATGTATATTGGTTCTAGGTGCCTCATCTGGAGTGAGTAGATACCTTCACATGTCACACAGAAAATGTTAAGGAAACATGAGCAAAACGACTTTCTCCACATAAGGGTCTTCTCTCTAGTCTCCAGGTGAATGTATTCTCAAAAGTTTGATGAGATTTATTTTTCACACATTTGCATATTATTCCAAGGATTCTACTCTCTGGTCTTCTCAGCAATGTTATCAGTATTCTATAGACCATCATGAATATGCTAAATAATGGTGAGGAAATTATGCTGTCTTTGAAATAGGCATTGTTTTAGTTTGGGTTTCTATAGTGCCATGAAGCACCCTGACCAAAAAGCAAGTTAGGGTAGAAAGGGTTTATTCAGCTTTTATTTTCTTATTGCTGTTTATCACTAAAAAAATTTAGGACATGAACTGAAGCAGGGCAAGAACCTGGAGGTAGGAGCTGATGCAGAGTCCATGAAGGATTACTGCTTACTGGTTTACTTACTATGACTTACTCAGCCTGCTTTTCATAGAACTCGGGATCACCAACCCAGGGGTGTCATTATCCACAATGGATTGGGCTCTTCCCCATCATTCACTAATTAAGAAAATGCCTTACAAATATAACATACAGAGAAATTTTCCCAGTTGAGGTTCCTTCCTTTCAAATAACACTAGTTTGTTTGTCAATGTAAAAAAAAGACTAGTCAGAACAGATGTGTTTGTTTGTATGTACATATGTAAGTATGCATGTATGTATGTGTGTATGTATGTGTGTATATGTATGTATTTATGTATGTATTAGACAAATGCTACCTATGTCTATATGCATGTACACATCAGGCATATAATGAAGGTGAACTCATTGTGATCCCCAAGATTCAATTTATTACTAGTATTCTCTGATTATTGAATTACAATAATGCCTTCACTCAACTTAAAACTTACATCAAGTAAAATTAGCAGTTTTCTCATATTACAGTAAGTGGTCTGTACCCAGAATGGAAGCTATGCAGACTTTATTTGATGAAATCTACCAATGTGCAATAAGATTCTCCAAGACTTCCTATACTGTTTTTTGAAAAATTAAGAACTGTAAATGATCTATTAGAAGAGACAGTTAATGCCAAATGTGACTGCACATGTCTGTAATTCCAGACTTCAGTAGGCAAAGGCAAAAATATTGTTAAAAGTCTCAGACAAATGTGATTTATATAGAATGTTCTAAAATATGCAGGATAATATTGTAAGACTCTGCCACCAAAGGCAATAAATAAATAAACATGAACCAAAAGGATTGCACATCTTGTTTGATTAATAACGTCATGTTATTATGCCATTTCCCTTAGTGTGTATAGTGCATGGAGGTTAAGGAATTAAGGAATCCTCACTTAGCTCAGTAGTCAGGATTTCAAAATTCATTTCTGTCATCTATAGAAGAAATCGATCCTGCTTGTTACTCAGAAGAAAGAGTGAATGCTAATACATTTTTAATCAGACTAATAGAATAAAATTATGTGATATATGTTCAGGAAGATAGATTATATCACTCTCCACATATAATTTTCAAGGAATATTCATCCATATTATATAAGACATCATAGGAATTAGACTAGAATAAGTAGGAAGTGGTTAATATACTAAAATATTGGTCATTCTGCACAAAATAGTCCATCTCTTCATTTTAGAAGAACTTAAATTATACTGGGACCTTGCATGTAGGAGGAAGACATTGGTCTTTGGACTAAGCTCTTCTTATTAAGAAAATTATCCCGGACATTCAACCTTAAAATATCTATTTTACTTCACTTCTGGAACTTTTAAGTTTGGGGGTTTTTACTTCCAAGTGAGGGACATTTCAGTCATGGGATTTTGCCAGGTTAATTATAGAGTTATAGACTATGCATAATGCTGTGATATTCCCATCTCCGTTGAAGAGATCTGTTCTCCAAAAAGGGTGAAAACATGAAAAATGATGCTCATTCGTCTGGGAATAACTGGTAGCATTTCCCAGACATACATATAGGCACTGTCCTAGTTTTCCTTTTGTTGCTGTGATAAACACCAAAAACACTTTTTGGGGAGAATTTATTTGATATACAGGTCGCACACAGTCCATCACTGAGGGAAGCTGCAGCAGGAACTGAAGGCAAGAAACTTGGAAGCAGGAACCAAAGCAGAGACTAATTATGAAGAATGCTGCTTTGTTTTGTAGCTTAGTACCTGTGGTTTTCCCTGCTAGCTGTCTTATACAACCCATGATCATTTGCCTAGAAAATGCAAGACCTACAATGGGCTGAGTATTCTCATAATAAATTAAGAAAATGCTCCCCACATGCCCCTAGGCCATTCTGATTAAGGAAATTCCTCACTTACATTTCACCTTTTCAGGTAACTCTAGTTCATGTGATACTGGTATAAATTAACCATCATACTTTCTGGTATATATTCATACAATTCAAAATATATGTGTTTATAAAATGTAATCCTCTAGAGTGCCTATTGCTACTGACATTCTTCATTCTGATAATAAATAGCAAACCAGTATTAAGAAGCATAGTGACAAAAGTATCAGACCTTTATAAATCATGGTCTGCATCATGCCACTAGACAGCTTCTATTTTGCAATCAGAATGGAAAATGAATGAAAGCATCCGAGATTCCATTATAATACCAAGACTGTATGTAACCCTTGGCAATTGGGGTTCATTCCAGCAAACTTGCCGAAAGTGATATCCATGAAAATCCTAGAGGAATGCTTCTTATAACCTATAGCCATGAAGCGAATTGAAACAGCATAAGAAAGTGGTACAAAGATGTTTCTACCAGTTCCTTTCATTGAGGTATTTCTTTTTTGACTCAGACATTGGGCATGTAAGCAATCTTGAGCTTACAACTCTTGAATATCTTCATTGTTGCAGAAAAATTTGAAAGGCCATGACCATTGTGCAGTGTATCTCCTCAGTGTCAGTGACTGATTGTTGAAGTACAGCTTCTGTTTATTTTGGGTAAATGTTAGATCTGCTGAATGGCTAACTGAGCATCAGAATAATTCAAATACTTGGCTGAAGTTGTGATGGCATCATACATTGACTTCTCTTTCTGACCAATGCTGCTTAATTCTTTTATCATAACTGTTAATTCAGTCTTACTCTTATTTAAATTATTTGTTTTGGAAATGTCACAAACATATACACCACACACACACACACACACACACACACACACACACACGTGATAGACACAGAGAGAGGTGGGGCAGAGGGAGCAAGGGTTGTGTTTTAATTATAACCCTGTCTCATTAGCCTTAATATATATATATATACACATATATACATATATATACATATATACATATATATATATATATATAACCTTCAGTGTGACTCTTCTTCATCCCTAAATATTTCTACTTTTCACTTTTATTACTTACTGATTTTAATTAGAGGGGCATACATGAGTAAGGGTGTGTAATTATTTACTAGGGAGTACACAATATACTTGTGACACCATTACTGAAAAAAAATAAATCTTTTCCACAAGTAACCATTATTGCCAGTAGCTCCTTATCTGAAATGGGGCCACTTTCTCATCTGAACTGAAATGCTGATGGATTAAATGCTCTACATTCATGATGCAATTGTCTACTCATCTGTATAAGACAGTGTTACATGGAATTTATCTAATTCTTGTAGCTCTCACATCATTCTAAGCATTCTCTCCCATTATTGTTCTCTGAGAGTTGAGGTGCCATGATATTGATGATTCATTAAAAACTGAGCTCTCAGCAGTCACTTCTAAGAACTTTCACCAGTTAGAAATCACTGCATTAACTGCTTCCCACAGCTGAAAAAAAAGCTTCACTGAGGAAAGTTGAAAGCAGCACTAATGTATGCATAGAAACATAAAAATTTAGGATATAGTTAGGCAATGTGACTGTTCCAGTTTGCTTTCTGTGGTTGTGGTAAAGACCATGACCAAAAGCAACTTGGAGAGGAAAGCACTAGGCCTTCTCACAATAATCGTTATCAAGAAAATTGAAATTACCTAGAGACTTGCCTACAGGCCAATGTGATGGAACCATTTTCTCAGTTGAGGTTCCCTTTTCTGATATGCCTCCTCTAGCCTGTGTCAACTTGACAAAGAAACAAACCAACCAAAAAAACAAAATTGTCTGATTGCCAAATTGATACATACAAATATATCATTTTTAACTACTAAACAATAATCTTTCTTTTTTATTGCTGAGACAATTATATTAATAGTACAATATAACATACAACCTAACATTGAAGTCACAAAACAAAATTATCTTTAAATGTTCAGACTCTTTAAAATATTCAACGTCCCCAGAGAGGTGGCTCTGAGGTTAAGAGTACTGGATATATTTCCAAAGGACCTGCATCCCATTTACAACACCTACAAAGCAGCACAATCTTTTCTAACTACAACCGCAGAGTCTATGGTGCATCTTCCGGCCTCCATGGACACAAGATATGAATATGGACAAGACACACATACACAGAAAATGAATGAGGAAGAAAACAAAATAAAAACATCAAACCATCTTTTTAAAAGTCTAAAGTCTTTCAACTGTGGGTCCCTTAAAATTAAAAAAAAAATAAGTAGTTTATATACTTTACATTCTTCACATGGAACAATTACAGTTAAAAGCGCTAAAGCCCAAATGCAGCAGTATAAATAGCTCAATGTCTTATTATGGTATCTATTCATGATCTTCTAGGATACAAAGGGATTGTATGGCTTTGCCATCTGCAATACACCCAACTTGCTTAGTAGGCACACAGAAGCTTAACTAAATACCTGCCACTATCCTTTGTGCTCATATTCCAGTCCTACCTTTAAAGTGTTGGGGTCTTCAATGAACCTGAGGGTGCACCTTCACTAGTTACGGTCCTTTCTTCTGAAACTCCAACCAGCTACATGATGTCATGCCAAGGCCTTTTCCCATGATCTCTCTACTCCTGGGTTTTCCAGGCAGCTAAATTCTAGGGCCCAACTTGACCTCTCTTGATGCCCATGACATGGCTAATCTCCAAAACCCTTCAGTCCTGAAGCTCTCACATCACCAAACCCAGTAACATGTTTTAGTGACTTACACCTTACCCATTTTGGCTGCCAGCATGAGATGTTGCCTCAATACCCACTATCTGCGGTCATAACTGTACCTGCATACCCTGAGCAAACACTTCATAGATTCCACTTCACTGATACTGGTTAGTAACAATTGATTATTCTGCCACAGATGACAAGAAACCTCATTTTTAAATGAAAATTTAAATATATTATAAAATGTTCTGGATTTAGTTTTTCCTTCTTTAGGACACTTTAATATGAGGTTTCCACCATCTGATTTGCTCTCAGCATCTGTATGTCCCAAACACTCACAGAAGAGCTCATTCATCTTTTATCACTAATAGCTTTTTCAGCAGTTGTAAACATTTGCACCGTCTTTCCCAAAATATTCCTGTGCTTCTTCTTTAGTACCAATTTACTTTCTGATTTTCTTACTGTTCATGTGTTAAAGGGCATGAATGACTTAGAGCAAATTGGGGAGGGGTGCATTTGTTTGAATTATATGTCCTAATCATAGTCCATCACTGAGAGAAGACAAGGCAGGGGCTCAAGCAGAACAGGGACATGGGGGAAGGAACTGGCACAGAGGTCATGAAGGAATCTGCTTGCTGGCTTGCTCTCAGTTGCTAGCTTAGCCTGCTTTCTTACACAACTCAGGACCTTCTGCCCATAGGTGGCACCATCATTAATCAAGGAAATGTCCCATGGATTTTCCTACAGGCCATTATATCTGATAGAAATATTTTCTCAATTGGGGCTACCTCTTACAAATGTCTCTAGCTTATGTCAAGTTGACAGAAAGTATAAAAAATAAACTAACCAGTGTAGTATACAAAGTATTGAACTTAGGATTTCACAGCTATGAGATTTGGAAGTTTTAGGATCAAGGAAGGAACACTTTCCTGTGAAATAGCCTCAAAAAGAATCATAAAGCTGTTAATTATCCCCATAATAGTCATTCCACTCTCGTATCCATAGGCACAGCTTTTCTGGCATGTCAGTACTGTTGCACACATGCTAGACTGCTGGGTAAAACCATTGACTTTTAGCTTCAAGCTGCCTACATCATTCCTTCTGGTACTATGATAGTTACCCAGCAGGGAGGAAGCTTCAAGCTCATTTATAGTTTGATTTCTCTATGTCCTGAAACCAAAACATGTGGTGTCTTCAGCAATAAGTTTATTATTATCTAGTTCTTATTGGCAAGTGTCTTTGTTTCTTTCCTTGCTGTGATAAAATAGTCAGACAAAAGAAACTTAGGGGAAAAAAGATTTCTTTCACTTTACATTTCAAGGAACAAGCCATCAATGTTAGGAAAGTCAAGAAACATGAAGTGGCTGGTGATATAACATCTGTAATTGTGGAGCAGAGAATAATAAATGTATGTTGCTTCCTTTTGCTTTATTATTCACCATATACAGCATCTGCATTTTCCTACTTCAATTAGTGCATTTAAGACACTCTCCCACAGGGATGTTCAAATCCTAAACAGATTTATTGTGGATTCTATGGAGTTGACAACTAACAGTAACCATCACCGAAAACGTGGCATTAGACCATAGTATTTTGGAGGCAGGGGAATTTATCTTTAAAATGAAAAACAATGTCTTTATTTATCCTTGAATGTATTATTTTTCACTAGAGCATATTTACCTTACCAGAGCCTATACTCATAGAGAAAACGCCCTTTCTCTTTTGTAGTGGCTAACAATTACCTTTTATTCCGGAGCTGGGGGATAGGGGTGTTTCACCTCTCTGCATGCTAATATATATGTATATATATATATATGTGTGTGTGTGTGTGTGTGTGTGTGTGTACATATATATATATATATATATATATATATATATATATATATATATATATATGATTTCCATAGATTCCCAATCCCAGGAATTGAAGTATGTTTTTCTATACACCCATTAAAATTTTGGCATTTTGCATTCTGGAATTGGAGCAAAAAAAAAAAAAAGAAATTAGCACTTTCAAACTTTCCACATCTCTGCTTTCAAATCCTTGGCTTAAACTATTCTATCATTCACTCTATGTGTTTACAAATATTTTATCAAATAGTGATCCAGTAACAATAGATAGTTTTCCTTTTTTGAAAATTATTTCATAAATGCTATTTGTTACTTTTGCACTAAATCTACTGTACCTATTTTAAATTCCAATAATAAAGCTGCACAGAGTTGGACTTTAAGTAACATTTTAATGGTATCATTATATAGTTTATTTATCATTTTCTTGTTGCCACAAATTTAGCTTTCCAGAATTTTTTCTATATCAAAAGATACTATGATGGACATTAAAAAATTGCTTTTGCTGGAGGGATGGCTCAGTGGTTAAGAGCACTGACTGCTCTTCCAGAGGTCCTGAGTTCAAATCCCAGCAACCACATGGTGGCTCACAACCATCTGGAACAGGATCTGGCACCCTCTTCTGGTGTGTCTGAAGACAGAGATGGTGCACTCATATACATTAAATAAAATTAAAAAAAATGGTTTTGTAGTTTTACCACTTTTATTTTTTAGTTTAGTGTTTTACATTTGTTTACATGTGCCTATAAATATTTGCTTACTCATTGTTCTATTACCATAACCAAAGTAACTCTTATAAAAGAAAGCATTTAATTAATATTTATATATAGTATAAGAGGCTTAGTCCATTATCACCAAGACTGGGGACATGACTATAGGAACTAAAGACCTGGTGCTGGAGAACTAAGACATTTACATCCTTATTCTTAGGCCTAGAGGGAGAAGCTGGAACTGGTGTGGGCTTTTTGAAATGTCAAAGCATGCAGCTCCTCTAGAAAGGCTACATTTCCTCCAACAGGGCTTCACTTTCTTTTTTTTATTTTTTTTATTTTTTTTTATTAACTTGAGTATTTCTTATTTACATTTCGAGTGTTATTCCCTTTCCCGGTTTCCGGGCAAACATCCCCCTAATCCCTCCCCCTCCCCTTCTTTATGGGTGTTCCCCTCCCCATCCTCCCCCCATTGCCGCCCCCCCCCAACAGTCTAGTTCACTGGGGGTTCATTCTTAGCAGGACCCAGGGCTTCCCCTTCTAATGCTTCTTATATAGTGCCACGCTTGATGACTGGGCATGTAAGGCCTGTTGGTGCCATTTTTATTCAAATCACCACATGCACAAATATGATGTTAACTTATCGCCATTATATTTATATATTTTCAGAACTTTTAGATCCCATTTTCACTCTATTTATAAGATTTATTTCATGAATAGAAATTTCAGTTTTAATAGTCACATTTCAAATATTTTATATGTGTTTAAAGGTTGAATCTTTTTTTTAAATTTTTTCCATCTTTATTAAATTGGGTATTTTTTATTTACATTTCAAATGTTATTCTCTTTCCTGGTTTCCAGGCCAACATCCCCCTAACCCCTCCCCCTCCCCTTCTATGTGGGTGTTCTCCTTCCCATCCTCCCCCCATTACTGCCCTCCCTCCCAACAAAATGTGCTTAGGCCAAAAATATCCACTTTTTTGATTTTTTTTATTAGATATATTTATTTAATTACATTTCAAATGTTATTTCCTTTCCTGGTTTCCTGTCCATAAGCCCCCATCCCCTCCCCCTCCCATACGGGTGTCTCCCCCCATCCACCCTTCTTACTGTCCCCCCTGACATTCCTCTGCATTGGGGAGCCAACCTTGGCAGAAACAAAGTCTTCCCCTTCCACTGTTGCCCCATGGCTCAGCCGTTAAAGGGTAGGCTCACAAACAAAAATCCACTTTCTTACACATTCAAACAACATATAAAACATATAAGACATATGAAGCAGACAAAATTACAATTTTGTCTGAAAATGTTGAATATGGATAAAACTATATATCTACTTATGGAGAAATTTTTAGATAAGATGCATTGTATATATCATGTGACATATTGAAAATATATGTAAAGGAACATGTCCATGATCCCATGTATTGAAACATAAAGTAATAGCTTGGCTGTTTTAAATTGGCCTTTAAAATAGTCTTTTGTATGTATAGGCCACAAGTGCTAGATCAATACATTCATATATTTGTTTGGGTTTCCATGATTTGAAATAAAACTAATAACAGAGGAAAGAATTTTCAGTGATAGGATCATTTTTATACACCACTATATTTTTAAATTTCTATAATAATGATGAAGACAACTTATGCTTTCCAACAATTATACTTTTGTCTTATGACTCTATGAATAATGCATGCTATTTTTTAAAAAAGCCAACTTTACATAAATACATCTAAGAAAAAATAATCTGAAATTTCACCACATTAACTCTATTAATTACCTACCCATGTACATGATATTAACTAAACAGAAAAGTGATGTCTTTAATTTTTAGTAAGTACATAAAAAACAGTCTGTTAATTTAGTGGGCAATTCATAGGTAAGATATAATAGGCTATGAGGATTTCATCTTTAAATGTCATTATTTTTATATGTATTACTTAGTTACCCTTATTATTGCATTTCTCTATGATTTGCTAAATAAAGTTAGATTTAAATTGTGGGGAGCGGGTGTGGCGGCACTCCCAAGATAGCACCCGGGACTGCAGCGAAGTCTCATGACTAGCACCTGACTTCCTCACACACCTGAAACTAGCCACGTCCATTGTGAGGGCTGCGCAGACGCACCATGACGCAAGATCAGGCCATATGACGTGGACCTATGAACTGAGATTAGGCAGTCTGGACTGAGGAGGCAGAGTTGAGGGAGGATATAAGGGAGTGTGCTCGGGGGCTGGGAGAGAGAGGAGGGAAAGAAAGAAAGCAAAGAAAGATTCCTGCTCGCATGCTGTAAGTAAGGTTCCTGAATAAACAGCTTTGAGAAGATCACTGTGTCGTCGCTCTTTTCTGCGGGTCAGAAACAGAAGTGACATTAAATATCTTTACTGAGAACATTTGCATTTTTTACAATGTAGTAAAATTGAATATTTTATTATGATATATGTATTAATTCTTAAGAACTTCATACAATGGATTTACATTTTGTTCACATCTACTCCTTCCCAAATTTCTTCAGACACTACTTCTACTTCTGCCACTCTCATCCCCACTCAATTTGTGACCAATTTTTGAAATGTACATCACTGAGTCCATAATTGATTTGTGCTTCTTATATATGCCTGAGTGTGGGATTATCCACTGGAGCATGGTTGACTTACCCATTGCCATACCCTTTAAGACAAATGACTTTCCCTTCCTAAGAGACATCAAGCGTCAATATCTCCTCAATCAAGGATGGATACTCAGGAGGCTCTGTCCACTTAATATTAGAAGGTTACCTGGTTTGTTTTTGTAAAGGTCACACCAGCTGCCATGAGTTAATGAGGATAGTCGTCCAGAAGACACTCTTTCACTCTTCCAGATATCTGACACTTTCATTCTTTCTGTGCCCCCCTTCCGTGATAGTCCTTGAGAATTTTGTGATACAGATGTCCTATTTGTTGAATATGTCACAAACATTCTCTGCACTTTTATCAAGTTGCGAATTTCCACATTAAGCAGCATCTACTGCACAAATAATTCCCTTATGATATGTGAAAAGAGCACTAATTTATGGATAGAGAAACAGATTTGAGGGCAGTCTGATATTATGTTCATTTAGCAGAATATTTGCAATAGAGTCACTTAGTGGGATGACTTTGCATCCTTCCCATGTTTTCTTGACCATCTTTTCAGTAGCAGGTATTGTAGATAATTCCTGAAATCCAACCAGAGAGTGGCTACTATTGATACAATATTTATGCCACTATTATAGTCCTGGGTAATACCTTACCCTGTTGAACAGTTCACAGGGTTCATAACTATAGAAGATTGTTCATAAAATTTTCCCCATAACAGTCTACATGACAAGATCTGGTAATAGAAAACTTACATAACAAGAAGGAAGCTTCCTGGTTAGTACCAACTTAAGTTCACCATATTGTGGGAGCAGTGTGTGATGTCTTCATCAGTAAGGTATTGTCATTTAAGAATTGAATGTCTAATTTCACATTTTCAGCTGATGGTGTTTATGTATGAATAGTCATTTCTGTTTAATGAAGTTTATTAATATTAACCCTTTTTTGGTCTGAGAATGGAGGTGAAATCATCATTTTGAGCATATGCACACTTCCACTGAGTTCCTCTTTAAGATGCATTTATATTGTTTTTATTTTTAGCTATGATAGAAGATATTCTGATTTCCTTCCCATATCGAATACATTGATAATTAGAATTATCATTATTAAAATTATCATTAAATTGATAGTTAGATATGATAGTGTCATGCCATCTTTATTTATGTAAAGTTCTCCATGGAAAGTGAAACACTGGAAATATATATATATATATATATATATATATATATATATATATATATATATATGTATGTATATATATATATATATCCTTCTAATAAAATTTCTGATAAGTTATTGCCTCCAATATTTGAGACTAAGAAAACAAAGATTTGAAATTGACCAAGTTGAGACTCAGATCTGTATGTCTGGGGGTGCCAGGATTTATCACAGTATAAGTTTCAATAAAAATTATAGCAAGTTAGACATGACAATAGAATTGCCAATTCAGTTTGAGTATGAAGACAAAAACTAAGTTCAGAGATTAGGCCAGAGGGTTAAGAGAATTTTCCATTTGTGGGCATACCTTTATAATTTTCAGGAATTCATTTTAGTGCATTGGGGGGCTAATTAGTCAATCCATAATTTATTTTTGCTGTCTAATTTTTTAAAGATTTATTTATTATGTGAGTATACTGTAGCTGTGTTCAGACACACCTGAAGAGGGCATCTGATCCCATTACATATGGTTGTGAGCCACCATTTGGTTGCTGGAAATTGAATTCAGAACCTTTGGAAGAGCAGTCAGTGAGTGCTCTTATCAATGAGCCATCTCTCCAGCACCCTTTTTCCCTTTTTTAATTGAATATTTTATGTATTTACATTTCAAATGTTATCCCCTTTCCCAGTTCCCCACTCTCCCATTTCCCATCCCCCTGCTTCTATGAGGATGCCAACCCTCCCACACACCCACTCCCACCTCACCACCCTGACATTTCCCTACACTGGGGAAATGAGCCTTCATAGGACCAAGGGCTTCTCCTCCTATTGATGACAGACAATTCCGTCCTCTGTTACATATGCAGCCAAAACCATGGATGTCCCTCCATGTGTACTCTTTGGTTGTGGTTTAGTCCCTAGGAGCTCTGGTGGCATCTGGTTAGTTGATGTTGTTCTTACTATGGGGTTGCAAAACTCTTCAGCTACTTCAGTCCTTTCTCTAACCCCTCCATTGAGGTCCCTACCCTTCGTCTGATGGTTGGCTGTAAGCATCCTCATCTGTATCAGTAGGGCTCTGGCAAAGTCTCCCCGGAGACACCCATATCAGGCTCCAGTCAGCAAGCACTTCTTAGAATCAGCAGTAGTGACTGGGTGTGGTGCTTGCATATGAGATGGATCCCCAGGTGGGGCAGACTCTGGATGGCCTATCCTTCAGTCTCTGGTCCACCCTTTGTCCCTGTATTTCCTTCCATGAGTTTTTTGTTCTCCCTTCTAAGAAGGACTGAAGTGTCCACATATTGTTATTCTTTCTTCTTGAGCTTCATATGGTCTGTGAACTGTATCTTGGGTATTCCAAGCTTTTGGGCTAATATTCACTTACCAGTGAGTGCATACCATGTATGTTCTTTTGGGACTGGGTTAAACAATCCATAAATTCTATTTACAGTTTATTTAGTCTACTGGTTCAAATGTTCCTTGGTTACAGAAAATAATTAAAGAATGCTTCACCAAATACCTCAAATACCTGATAACTCTGTCTACAGTCAACACATAAAAGTATGTGTGTGTGTAAATGTAAGTAATTAAAAATTTTAAAATGTGATATATATATATACACATATTCCATGTATCTGTTTAAAATATCCGTATGTAGCTTTTCTCTATGCTAACCAAAGCTACCTTAAAGTATGAAAAGGGGAAATTTTTAACTGAATGACAATCATTTTAATATTCACAGCAGAATAATTTTTAAACTGGGAGAGCTCTATGTAAAAAAGTATAAAAAGGTTACTAATCAGAAAAATAAATGAACAGATGAAAATATATAGTAAGAATATGAAAATAATGATGTTGATAAGATGTAAACATAATTCATATTTAAAATTATAATTTGAGTAAACTTTATATACATGAATATAATAATTATAAAATTTATTTAGAATAAAAATTCATGTGGTTTCTCAAGAATATTTTGAGCAAGTATTTAAGAAAATATTTAAGATTTTACATTAACATTATTCTACATATAAGTAACAAAATTTGATAGGATTTCCATGGTGATAGAATAGAATATCAGACAGTAGAGTTTATAGACCTCAGAAATATTCCAGTACAAATCGAGATATGTAACATAATAAAAATAATGTCAGTTAAGTAGAAGGAAGGTTTTTTTAATTTAGTAACTTATACTGCATCAAATCTAAATAAAAATGTATAATACCAATTGATAACTATGAAAATGAGTTTGTAAAAAGTATGAAAACAATAAAGAATTTATGGAAATATTAAAGGGAAATATAAGTTTTAGCATGTGTATCAAATAAAATATCACAGAAGATTAATATGCATTAAGAAATATATTTAAGATTTCTGATTGTACTGTCGTTACTCTTACTGCAGGTCTTTAAGAAAATCATTACATTTTTTTCCTGTTAAAAATAATTTTAGCTGGAATACACAAAGAAAAATTTTCAATTCATTTAATTCAAAATACATTTTAAAATTCAGCTCAGATTATTGCTTTGATCCCAGGGATTTCTGGCAGTCCTTTCTTTTCTTTTCTTTTCTTTTCTTTTCTTTTCTTTTCTTTTTCTTTTTTTTTTTTTTTTTTGGTTGTGGTTTGTTTCGGTTTTTTGTATTGGATATTTTATAATTTCCATTTCAAATATTATTCCCTTTCCCAGTTTCCGGAACATACGACCCCCATCCAATCCCCCTACCCCTTCTTTAAGGGTGTTCCCCTTCCCCAACCTCCCCTACTTCCTGCCAGCACAACATTCCCTTATACTGGGGGTTCCATCCTTGGCAGGACCAAGGGCTTTTCCTTCCATTGGTACAGAACAAGGTCATCCTCTGCTACATATGCAGATGAAGCTCTGAGTCAGTCCATGTATAGTCTTTGGGTAGTGGTTTAGTCCCTGGGAGCTCTGGTTGGTTGGCATTGTTGTTCTTATGGGATTGAAAGCCCCATCAGCTCTTTCAATCCTTTCTTTAATTCCTCCAACAGGGGTCCCATTCTCAGTTCAATGATTTGCTCATAACATTCACCTCTTTATTTGTCATCTTCTGGCTGTGCCTCCCAGGAGACAGCTATATCAGGTTGCTGTCTGCATACACTTCTTAGCTTCCTCAATCTTATCTAGTTTTGGTCGATATATATATATATATATATGCAGTATCTCCAGGTGGGGCAGACTCTGAATGGCCATTCCTTCAGTCTCTGCTCTAAAATTTGCCCCCATATACCCATCCTATGGATATTTTTGTTCCCCCTTTTAAGAAGGAGTGAAGCATCTACATTTTGGTCATTCTTCTTCTTGAGCTTCATGTGGTCTGTGTATTATATCATGGGTAATTCGAGCTTTGGGACTAATGTCCACTTATCAGTGAGTGCATACCATATGTGTTTTTCTGTGATTGGGTTACTTCGCTAAGGATGATATTTTCAAGTTCCATCTATTTGCCTATGAATTTCATGAAGTCATTGTTTTTGATAGCTGAGTAGTACTCCATTGTGTAGATGTGCCATATTTTCTGTATCCATTCCTCTGTTGAAGGGCATCTGGGTTCTTTCCAGCTTCTGGCTATTATAAATAAGGCTGCTATGAACATAGTGGAGCACGTGTCTTTTTTATATGTTGGGGCATCTTGTGGGTATATGACCAAGAGAGGTATAGCTGGGTCCCCAGGTAGTGCAATGTCCAATTTTCTGAGGAACCTCCAGACTGATTTCCAGAGTGGTTGTACCAGTCTGCAATCCCACCAACAATGGAGGAGTGTTCCTCTTTCTCCACATCCTCTCCAATATCTGTTATCACCTGTCTTTTTGATCTTAGCCATTCTGACATGTGTGAGGTTGAATGTCAGGTATGTTTTGTTTGCATTTCCCTTATGACTAAGGATGTTGAGCATTTCTTTAGGTGTGTTTCAGCCATTCTGTATTTCTCAGCTGAGAATTTGTGTTTAGCTCTGAACCCCATTTTTTAATAGGGTTATTTGACTCTCTGAAGTTTAACTTCTTGAGTTCTTTATATTTTATCTTTATATTATATTTATCTTTATATTTTATTCTTTATAATATTTTGGATATTAGCCCTCTATCAGATGTAGGATGGGTAAAGATCTTTTTGGTTGCCAGTTTTGTTCTAATGACAGTGTGCTTTGCCTTACAGAAGCCTTGAAGTTTTATGAGGTCCCATTTGTTGATTCTTGATCTTAGAGCATAAGCCCTTGGTGTTTTGTTCAGGAAATTTTCCCCAGTGCCCATGTGATCAAGACTCTTTCCCACTTTTTCTTCTATCAGTTTGAATATATCTGGTTTGATGTGTAGGTACTTGATATGCTTGGACCTGAGCTTTGTACAGGGTGATAAGAATGGGTTGATTTGCATTCTTCTACATGCTGACCTTCAGTTGAACCAGCACCATTTGTAGAAAATACTATCTTTCCATTAGATGGTTTTGGCTCCTTTGTCAAAAATCAAGTGACCATAGGTGTGTGTTCATTTGTGGATCTTCAATTCTATTCCACTGATCTACCTGATGTTTCTGTACAAATACCATACATTTTTATCACTATTGCTCTGTAATACTGCTTGAGGTCAAGGAGGGTGCTTCCCATAGAAGCTCTTTTATTGTTGAGGATAGTTTTCACTACCCTGGGTTTTTTGTTATACCAAATAAATTTGCAACATGCTCTTTCTATCTCTATGAAGAATTGAGTTGGAATTTTGATGAGGGTTGCATTGAATTTGTAGATTGCTTTTGGCAAAATGGCCATTTTTACTATATTAATCCTGCCAGTCCATGAGCATGGGAGATCTTTCCATCTTTTGAGGTCTTCTTCAAGAAAGAAAGATGGAAAGAAAAAATTCTTTCTTCATGTTCATTTCATAGAGATCTTTCACTTGCTTTGTTAGAGTCACACTGAGGTATGTTATGTTATGTGGGAATATGGTGAAGAGTGTTATTTTCCTAATTTCTTTCTCAGCCTGTTTATCCTTTGAGCAGAGGAAGACCAATGATTTGTTTGAGTTAATTTTTTACCCAGCCACTTTTCTAATATTTTTTTAAATCAGGGTTAGTAGTTCTCTGTTGGAACTTTTGGTGTCACTTATGGATACTATTGTATCATCTGTAGTGATATTTTTACTTCTTCCTTTCCAATTTGTATTCCTTTGACCTCCATTCATTGTCTGATTGCTCTGGATAGACCTTCAATACTATAGTGAATAAGTAGGGAGAGAGTGGGCAGCCATGTCTAGTCCCTGATTTTAGTAATATTGCTTCAAGTTTCCATTTAGTTTGATGTTGGCTACTGGTTTGCTGTATATTGCTTTTACTATTTTTAAGTATCGGTCTTGAATTCCCAATTTTTCCATGACTTTTACCATGAAGAGGTATTGAGTTTCGTTAAATGCATTCTCAGAATCTAATGAAATGATAATGTGTTTTTTTCCCTTTGAGTTTGTTTACATAGTAGATTGCATTCATCAGTTTCTGTACATTGAACCATCCCTCCATTCCTGGGATGAAGCCTACTTAATCATGATGGATGATCATTTTGATGTGTTCTTGGATTTCGTTTGTGAGAATTTTATTGAGTATTTTGATGTCTATATTCATAAGGGAAATTGTTCTGAAGTTCTTTCTTTATTGGGTCTTTGGGTGGTTTAAGTATAAGTATAATTGTGGCTTCATAGAAGGAAATGTGTAGTGCTCCTTCTGTTTCTATTTTGTGAAATAGTTTGGAGAGTATTGGTATGAGGTCTTCTATGAATGTCTAATAGAATTCTCTACTAAACACATCTGGTCCTGGGCTCTTTTTGATAACTGCTTCTATTTTTTAGGAGTTATGGGGGTGTTTATATGGTTTATCTGATCCTGATTTAACTTTGGTACCTTGTACCAAATGCTTAAACTACCCAAGGTACAATCCACAGACCACATGCTACTGAAGAAGAAAGAGGACCAAAGTGTGGATGTGTCAGTTCTTCTTAAAAGGGAGAACAAAAATATGCATAGGTGGGAATATGAAGGCAAAGTTTGGAGCAAAGACTGAAGGAACTGCCACTCATGGGTATATAGCCCATTTACATATAGCCATCAAAACTAGATAAGATTGAAGAAGTTAAGTAGTGCGTGCTGACAGGAACTGGATGTAGCTGTCCTCCGAGAGACACAACTGGAACATGTGAAATACAGAGGCAAATGCTAGTAGCAAACCACTGAACTGAGAATCAGAACCCCTTTGGAGGAATTAGAGAAAGGACTGAAAGAGCTGAAGGGGCTTGCAACCCCATAAGAACAACAATGCCAACCAACCAGAGATCCCAGGGACTAAACTACTACTCAAAGATTATACATGGACTGACCCATGGCTCCAGCTGCATGTGCAGCTGAGGATGGCCTTTTTGGCCACCAATGAAAGGAGAAGCCCTTGGTCCTGCCAAGGCTGGACCCCCAAGGGTAACGAATTTCTGTCTGGCAGGTATGGGGAGATGGATAGGGAGGGAAACACCCTTATAAAAAAGGGGAGAGGGATGGGCTAGAGGGCTTATATCTAGGAAACCAGGAACAGGAATAACATTTGAATTGTAAATAAAAAAAATCCAATTAAATATGGCCATTTTTTCTCTGTTTTTCAAATAGTCTGAAATAATTATTCCACAGTATAATCTTTCCAATTTTTTTTTTTAGTTTCCCAGGTAGATATTGTTGCTAAGATTGTAAATAGTGTCTCTTAGACCTTGAGTTCCTCGAGAAAATGGATGAGCAAATAACTGGTAACATGTGTTCTTAATTTGGCATAAACTTGTAAAATTACTGAATACAAAAGAAAAATATACAAAAGAGAAATGGATTAAGAGGTCAACTAAACTGAGGAGGATATTGGATTTGCTTTTAGGAAGTCTATGTTAGCTGCTTAGTCATCAACGATCAGCAAAGATTTATCCTAATAGTCACTTAATATTTACTTCACTTTACAGAAAACAATAGAAGTACATCTTCAATAAAGCTCATCTTGAGTTATATCTACTGTGCTGCTCCTCATAAATAATTAGCTAGAAGGAAAAAATGCATTCAGATTCTCAAATGCTTCGTAGGTTTAAAAATATATCTTGCTTATTATGACTGGAAACCATTCAGAACCAATAGATCAGTTTGAAAGCTAAGAAATTTAAAAAGCATTCACTCCAAGATAAGATCAGTCATAATGAATGTTAATTATTTATAAAGACAGCTGCATTACTTTTTATAAATATGTTTTCAGCAATATGCTTAAAAGTAAAATTAATTTAAAGCAAAGAAAAATCCAAATATTTAGTTATAATAAAGAAGCAAAAAAGCCAAATAATCAACTATGCTTAGGATTTACTGAATGTTTTCTAATAGATATTTGGCTAATACTAGATCTAAAAGAAAAGAATAGTATTTCTCTTGTCAATGTAGTAATTTTAATTATTTGAAATTATTTTTGCTCTCTAATTGTTTGTTACTATATTTTATATCAGAAATAAATTAAATTAAATGATCTACTTTCAAAGTACATTCCTAAATTATAATACTGGAATACTAGATATCTTCAAATGAATGCAGTGAAATTAAATATTCAGAATGCCTTTCCATATAATATTATTTTAATTTTATAAAATAATCAAACTTTAATAAGCAGTCTGTCAGAGTGTTAATCAAATTAGAGATTTTGTTTTACTGCTTTGGTTTAATTTTTAAATTAATATACATTTAATATTGGCTTGCTATATATCTCAGAAGATCCTGGATGAGACTCATGGTCATTGAACAGAAGAGATTCTGTGAGGAGAAAGTGAGTATACTTAGTATCCAAGCATAAAGCCCTTAGTAAATAAAGAAGCACAGAGAGACATCATCATATACCAAATTAGATAAATTTACAGATGATTTGGGTTTTTATAATGATGAGGTTTGTTATACACTTAATAAGTAGGGATTAAAAGAATGGATGAACTAAAAGAATGGATGTTTTATGTTGAGAGGTAAAATGATTGAAGTGAACTTCAGTATACTAATGTACGTGGGAAGAAAAGATAACACAGGCAAACCACCATTCCACACCATTCCACATAATTAAAAATTTTACTTGGTAGAACTCTTTCAATTTTCAGAGGAACCACCAGAATAATCTCCAGAGTGGTTGTGCAAGTTTGCAATACCACCAGTTATGGAGGAATGTTCATTTTTCTCCACATCCTTGCCAGCATATGCTACCACTTGAGTTTTGAATCTTGTTACTCTTATTGGTGTGAGGTGGATCTCAGTGTCATCTTAATTTGCATTTACCTGGTCACTAAGGATGTTGAACATTTCTGTAAGTGCTTCTCACCCATTTGACATTCCTCTGTTGTGAATTCTCTGTTTACCTCTGTACTCCATTTTTAATTGGGTTATTTTTTGTAGAGACTAGCTTCTTTAGTATTTTATATAATTTGAATATTAGCCCTCTAACTAATGTAGGATTCTACCTGAAGACCCAGCTATACCACTCCTGGGCATATATCCAAATGATGCCGCATCATAGCACTCACATACTCATGTTCATAGCAGCTTTATAAGTAATAGCTGGAAACTGGAAACTGGAAACAACCTACATGTCTTTAAACTGAAGAATAGATACAAAAAACATGGTTTATTTATACAATAGAATACTATTCAGCTATTAGAAGTGAGGATATCATGAATTTTGCAGGCAAATTGATAGAATTATAATATATAGAATTATAATATATATCATCCTGAATGAGGTAACTCAGACACAAAAGGATGTGTATGACAGGATGTCTGTCTTCTGAGAGGGTCTACCAGCAGCTGACTGAGACAGATGCAGATAATTAAACCCAAACACAGGACTGAAGTTAGGGGAAGGATTGAGGAATTTAAGATGGCATCTACTTAAGAAGAACAACAGTGTCGACTAACCTGGGACCCTGGGAGCTCTTAAAGTCTGAGCCATCAACCAAAGAGCAGTCACAGGCTGGTCTGAGGTATCTTGCTATATGCAGCATAGGGCTATCTTATCTGGCTTCAGTTCAAGAGGATGGGCCAAATCCTGTAGAGAATTTATGCTCCATCGAAAGGGGATTCCCAGCAGGGAGATCCCAGTCTCAGAAATGAAGAGGAGGGAAGATGAGGTGAAAAATTCTGGAAGGGGGGACCAGGAGGGGGCAACATTTGGGATGTAATTAAGTAAAATAATTAAGTTTTTTTATTTGGATGATGAAATGCTAGGGATATTTGTAAATGCCAAGGTGAAGAAGCTATATATGATTCTACAAGGGTTGAAGATTCGTTTGACATGCTCACAGAGCTATTTATGCTATAGTGCTTGAAGGTTAGGAAGAAGAAATTGACTGACAAAACCACCCACATTGACTGTAGCAATTAATGGAACAAAAGATAACATTCATATAAGAAAGCATTCTGTCTTTGGTAGAGGTGTGTCAATGTTTCTTTATAATTATTCACATTTATTTTTAATCGTAAGTACCTTTAAGAGTATGATGCAAATATGAGAAATTTTTCTCTGTATTGCTTGCTCTTGCATTTTACTCTTGTTTTTCATTAACATTCACTTTATTCTTGACCATCCAATAGTAGTCAGCACTTATAAAATTTATGCATATGGGAAAGAGAAATAAGCTGAAAATTTCACATACATATAGTTGTTCATATCTGAACCCTTGGAAAATGTGTATATTTTAAGTTACAATATAATAGAAAAATAAGGGTGAGATGGAATTAATGTTGCCAACCAGTGATGTCTGTAGCATTGGATTATTAGAATAGGTCAAGTGCATTTATGAAAGTCAATAAATTTAAAACTTAAAACAAAAAGAAAATAAGGAGAAAATAGGAATATTTTTTCAAAGAGGAAGAGTAATGTGGCTCTATGACATAGATTTAGAAACTGTGTGCCTAAAAATATTTTTTCCATTTTTTCAAGTGTTTAGAATTTTAAAAGCAACTTGATATTTTAGAAAACTAAATGATAGTTTTAATAAAAAGATAATGTAAAACATCTCTGAGTTTCAAGATAAAAATGTAAGCCTATGTTCTTGTTAATACACATTTACTGTCCTGTTAGACATGTTAATTTGGAATATTTTATGTAAAGTAGTATGTTGAGTACCTCTTGTCCACTCTCACACTTCAGAATTCAAATGCATGTGTTAGCTATATTAAACAAGATAATAGATGTTACAGTCTGATGCACTAGAAGAAAGGTGTCTGTGTTAAAAACTATTGTTATGGCTCTTTTTGGTTGTCAATTTGACTACATCTGGAAATAAAACCCTAAATGAAGGACATACCTGTGAGGAATTTGCTTGCTTGTTTGCTTTCTTTGAAATATACTAGGTCCACTTGTACTTTGGATCTTTTAGGTAGGAAGACATGCCTTTAATCCAGTTGCCATGTTCAGACCTCTAGCTGCTCATGCTTCATAGGTCTCCATATATCATAACACAAGCTTTCTTTAGCAACTTGTGTATTTTGTTATTTTTCCTTTAGTCTTTTTGGATTAGAGCAATAAGTGCTATTTAAATATATACTAAAATAAATGTCTTATTAATGTTATTCAGAAATCACTGGAATTTTCATAGAACACCAATAATATATTTATTTACATAGAAAGGTAGTGAATAAAGAACATGTTCTATTTTCACTAAATTCCAATCAATATTTCTCAATCACTTCTACAGAAATTGTATTAATATTGTTTCTATCAGTCAAAGAGAAATGTTAACTGTCCACTTGAAAAAAAAATAACCAGATAGTATAGAACGTTCTATCAACACTGTTTGCTTGCTAGTTGTTTTTTAATTGATATGCTACTATGAATTATTTATGATACCTGATTAATTGATATTGATATATAGGCTGCCAAAAGACTTTAGCTTTCCTCAGCATTCACTCTTTTACTGAATAACCTAAGATTTCACAAATGTATAATGTCTTAAAATATTTGTATTGGGGCATAGGTTCACTAACCTTAATGTGTCCAGTAATATACAAACTCATAATATACACCTTCCTCTAAATTTCTTGTAATCAACGATCTTTTCAACATTTCTATTTTATTTTTACCTTTTCTCAAATGTAATATAGTTGGAATATCTGGTTAGTTTTTCATCAGCTTAATGTAAGGAGATTCACCAGGAAGAGAGAGAATCAATTGAAAAATGCTTCCATAAGATGGCCCTGTAGGGCATTTCCTTATTAATTATTGATATGGCATGACATACCTCACAGTGTATGATGCAATTCCTGGGCAGATGATTGTGCCAAGATGAATAAAAAAGGAAGAAAAAACAGGTTTACCAAGGCATTCAAAGTAAACCAATAAGCAGTATTGATCCATGATTTTTCTTTCAAGCCCAGAATCTATTTCCCTTCCTATTCCACTTGAATTTCTCTCTTGTATTCTTTTAATGATCAACTTTTGATTGGACTGAGTAAGCCATATAATTTTTCCCAGCCAAACTTGCTTTTGTTTATGATCTTTACCATAGCAAATGAAAGCAAAGACAATATTTTAGTTGTTATTAGTGATGAATTACAAGCTATATAATTTTGTTTTAATATTCATCAATTGAAGTCAATTTAGTTGTGTTTAATTTTGAACATTAGACGCATTTTCTCCAATAAGGTTTGAATGATGCACTGATATATGGATAGATTAATATGTCTTTAAGAGTCATTTTATTCTTATATTCCTCTAGCAGAACAATAATAATATTAATAATAGGATTTTCCCTAAAACTGCGACAGACATATCTAGTCTCAGGTCTTGGGACAATATAGCAATATCAGGTATGAGTTTCATCTTATAGAATGAGCATATACTACAAGAAAAAAATATTGTTTCCTGTGTTTGTTTGATTAGGAATGGCCTCGATATATTCATATGTTTGAATGCCTGGTCCACAGGGAGTGACATAACTGGAGACTTATTGGAATAGGTGTAATCTTATTGGGGATGATAAGTTAAGTTGCTGAGGTAGGTAGGCTTTTAGGTTTTAGAATCTCAGTCAAGGTGTAGTGTCTCTGTATTCTTCCTGCTGCCTATGAATCAATGTAAAAGTCTCAACTCCTTCCCCAGGACCATGGCTGCCTATATTTGGCCATGTTTCCTGCTATTGCAATAATGTGTTAAAATTCTGAATTGTAAGCCAACCCCAATTAAATGTCCTTTATAAGCATTGTGATAATATCTTTTTGTATGATATAAATTTTATATCTTTATATCTTTATATCAAGATATATGTAGAGAGAAATAGAGATAGATAGATAGATAGATAGATAGATAGATAGATAGATAGATAGATAAAATTAATACCTTGCAAACTACCTTTCAACGCTATGAATGCTAGTCTGTAGGAGTGAAACTTCTAGTTGTATGCTAGATTGAGTTCTTGCATGTACAATGACACAAGTAAGTGTTGTCCTCAGAATTAGAGCCTTAACATTAGTTTCTAGAAAATATATCCATTTTTAATTTACTCATTTATTTTCTTGATGTTCAGTTTTTAGTGCATTTGTGTATTCTTTATACTAATGCTCCATTCAGAGTATCTTGTCTTACATCAAGGTTCTTGATGCATTTAGAGTTGCTGGATAATAAATGTGAGTCTATTTTAGTTTTCAATGTTTAGCCATCTACACTAGCACCGTTGATTTTCTCCATTGTGTGTTTTAGATTCTTTGTCAAAAATCAGATGTATAGGTAAAATTACATCTGGATCTTCAATTTGATTCAATCAATCAATATGTCTATGAATATTAACACAGACACTCACAATATGAATATGTATATTGAATGAGAAACTTTGGAACACTCAGTCCTAAATCAGATATCTTCCTCATACCCCTATTCTCAATGCTTTATGTTCTTCACTTGGGTTTTTAAACATTGTTTTGTTTTGGTATTGCTTGTCTTGTTCATTTTTTATGTTAACCTTGGTTTTAATATTTTTTCTGGTGCTTCTTATTTGTGATAGAAAGAGAGAGAAATGAGGTGGGCAGAGACAGACAGAGAGACAGAAAATGAATATGAAGTTGGATATGTAAGGCTATGTGGAGAACCTGGTAGGAGTTAGAGGAGTGGAGCATCATGATCAAACTATATTATGTGTAAATATAACATATAAATATACAAAATGAATATTATCAAGACACAGTGCAGGAAATACAGAAAGAATAAACATACGTACAAAAGAAAAAATGAAGGTTACAAATGAAACATTTTTCAGAAAGTCTTTCATGGAAAATGATTTCAACTCTTTTCAGGAAATATTAAGGACCATGAATAAGTAAAAATTTAGAACTATGTTTCCTTCATAAGAAACTGTGAAAGTATGTTAGAAAATCCCTACCTTGACAATGTCTTAATGCTGTATTGCACAAACAAGATAATTTAAATTATTCTAAAATGTTTCATTGGTAAATTATATTTCAAATGTAATTTGACAATCAAGGGTTAATAAAATACCTCCCATGTTGTCTTCTAAATATTCTATTTTAGTTTACTTTATTTTATATAACATTTTTATTTACTTTTGAAACATACAAAGTCAATATCTTGATAGATTTTTTTTTACCTTAGAAATTTGATGTGTAAGTTGTACTGTTACTTCATATTTCAAGAGTAGACTTTCAGCCTTGATGTGATAATGTGTGCTTGGTAGCTTCTTATACAGTTTTTGGGTGATGTACCTGGGAGGACAGTTTTTTCCTGAGTGGAAGTTAGAGAGTTCTGGAAGCATGGAAAGTGGGGGAAAGAGAATGAGTGGAGGGGAGGAAGGAGAAACTGCAGTCATGATATACCTATGAGACAAGAATAAAATAAGGTTAATTAAAAAAAGACTAGACTTTCTTAAGTGTATTACTACCTTTGGTAATTTACAGAAATATTTTATACTGTCTAATTCTATGGTCTTTGTTTTATATTGCTGATATTTCTCTAACTATACTTTTAAGTTGACTGCACTATTTATATTTTTTAAATATTATATTTATTTACATTTCAAATGTCCCATTTCCTGGTCTCCCCTCCACAAACCACGCACCTGATCTGGCTCTCCTTTGCTTGTAAGAGAGTGAACCCCCCATGGACCCATTCC